>NC_086378.1:30379625-32779625 GCF_036588685.1 Mytilus trossulus
AAAAATAAAGAAAAAATACACTATAATTAAAGGGAACTATATTCGTATCTTAAATTGTGAAAAGTTTTGTTGGCTCATAATTAACACTTGTGTTCATTGTATCTAAAACTTTAGAATTAGAAGGTGTATTGGGTGGTTTGTTTACATTTGTAATGTCACCTGAACTGTCACCTGTGTTGACACATGAGTTGTCTTCAGTAGATTTACTTTTATCTTCTTTTTACTCTTTTTTCTAGACGGTTTTTTACTTCCAGAGTCATTTAGAACACTTGTATCACTAGTATTAGTCCGTTTGACGCCTTTTCCAGATCTTTTTCCAGGCATTATCACACATTTTTAGAAAAAAAAATTATCTCTGTTCAAAAAACACTACTACCCGCCATTGTGTCACATGAGGCCCGAGGACCACAATTAATTCTACTATCATTTCTTTATAACGTTTTGTCGCATTAAAAAAAAATGAACTGTTCTTTTTGTCTGATTTTTTGTGTGAGTATGTACAGTTCAAGTCCCAAAACATATGCAATTTTCAGAAAATTGCATGTTTACATCATACAAATTTGGCCAATACACATCCATACCCCTATAGGCAAGTCAAGAGATGTTCCGAAAAGTGTAAATATAACCTTTTGCACCTGGCCTAATCACTCTTTCCTTATTAAAATCAGTTAAAATAAAACATCCAAAAGTTTATTTCAGCTCTCTTCTTTCATTCCCACCCCAGAAAAGCTAAGAAATGAATGAGAAAGGGAAAGAAAAAAAATAAAGAAAAAATACACTATAATTAAAGGGAACTATATCGTATCTTAAATTGTGAAAGTTTTGTTGGCTCATATTAACACTTGTGTTCATTGTATCTAAAAACTTTAGAATTAGAAGGTGTATTGGGTGGTTTGTTTACATTTGTAATGTCACCTGAACTGTCACCTGTGTTGACACATGAGTTGTCTCAGTAGATTTACTTTTATTCTTCTTTTTACTCTTTTTTCTAGACGGTTTTTTACTTCAGAGTCATTTAGAACACTTGTATCACTAGTATTAGTCCGTTTGACGCCTTTTCCAGATCTTTTTCCAGGCATTATCACACATTTTTAGAAAAAAAATTTATCTCTGTTCAAAAAACACTACTACCCGCCATTGTGTCACATGAGGCCCGAGACCACAATTAATTCTACTATCATTTCTTTATAACGTTTTGTCGCATTAAAAAAAATTGAACTGTTCTTTTTGTCTGATTTTTTGGTGTGAGTAATGTACAGTTCAAGTCCAAAACATATGCAATTTTCAGAAAATTGCATGTTTACATCATACAAATTTGGCCAATACACATCCATACCCCTATAGGCAAGTCAAGAGATGTTCCGAAAAGTGTAAATATAACCTTTTTGCACCTGGCCTAATCACTCTTTCCTTATTAAAATCAGTTAAAATAAAACATCCAAAAGTTTATTTCAGCTCTCTTCTTTCATTCCCACCCCAGAAAAGCTAAGAAATGAATGAGAAAGGGAAAGAAAAAAAATAAAGAAAAAATACACTATAATTAAAGGGAACTATATTCGTATCTTAAATTGTGAAAAGTTTTGTTGGCTCATATTAACACTTGTGTTCATTGTATCTAAAACTTTAGAATTAGAAGGTGTATTGGGTGGTTTGTTTACATTTGTAATGTCACCTGAACTGTCACCTGTGTTGACACATGAGTTGTCTTCAGTAGATTTACTTTTATTCTTCTTTTTACTCTTTTTTCTAGACGGTTTTTTACTTCCAGAGTCATTTAGAACACTTGTATCACTAGTATTAGTCCGTTTGACGCCTTTTCCAGATCTTTTTCCAGGCATTATCACACATTTTTAGAAAAAAAATTTATCTCTGTTCAAAAAACACTACTACCCGCCATTGTGTCACATGAGGCCCGAGACCACAATTAATTCTACTATCATTTCTTTATAACGTTTTGTCGCATTAAAAAAAATTGAACTGTTCTTTTTGTCTGATTTTTTGTGTGAGTAATGTACAGTTCAAGTCCCAAAACATATGCAATTTTCAGAAAAATTGCATGTTTACATCATACAAATTTGGCCAATACACATCCATACCCCTATAGGCAAGTCAAGAGATGTTCCGAAAAGTGTAAATATAACCTTTTTGCACCTGGCCTAATCACTCTTTCCTTATTAAAATCAGTTAAAATAAAACATCCAAAAGTTTATTTCAGCTCTCTTCTTTCATTCCCACCCCAGAAAAGCTAAGAAATGAATGAGAAAGGGAAAGAAAAAAAATAAAGAAAAAATACACTATAATTAAAGGGAACTATATTCGTATCTTAAATTGTGAAAAGTTTTGTTGGCTCATATTAACACTTGTGTTCATTGTATCTAAAACTTTAGAATTAGAAGGTGTATTGGGTGGTTTGTTTACATTTGTAATGTCACCTGAACTGTCACCTGTGTTGACACATGAGTTGTCTTCAGTAGATTTACTTTTATTCTTCTTTTTACTCTTTTTTCTAGACGGTTTTTTACTTCCAGAGTCATTTAGAACACTTGTATCACTAGTATTAGTCCGTTTGACGCCTTTTCCAGATCTTTTTCCAGGCATTATCACACATTTTTAGAAAAAAAAATTATCTCTGTTCAAAAAACACTACTACCCGCCATTGTGTCACATGAGGCCCGAGACCACAATTAATTCTACTATCATTTCTTTATAACGTTTTGTCGCATTAAAAAAAAATGAACTGTTCTTTTTGTCTGATTTTTTGTGTGAGTAATGTACAGTTCAAGTCCCAAAACATATGCAATTTTCAGAAAAATTGCATGTTTACATCATACAAATTTGGCCAATACACATCCATACCCCTATAGGCAAGTCAAGAGATGTTCCGAAAAGTGTAAATATAACCTTTTTGCACCTGGCCTAATCACTCTTTCCTTATTAAAATCAGTTAAAATAAAACATCCAAAAGTTTATTTCAGCTCTCTTCTTTCATTCCCACCCCAGAAAAGCTAAGAAATGAATGAGAAAGGGAAAGAAAAAAAATAAAGAAAAAATACACTATAATTAAAGGGAACTATATTCGTATCTTAAATTGTGAAAAGTTTTGTTGGCTCATATTAACACTTGTGTTCATTGTATCTAAAACTTTAGAATTAGAAGGTGTATTGGGTGGTTTGTTTACATTTGTAATGTCACCTGAACTGTCACCTGTGTTGACACATGAGTTGTCTTCAGTAGATTTACTTTTATTCTTCTTTTTACTCTTTTTTCTAGACGGTTTTTTACTTCCAGAGTCATTTAGAACACTTGTATCACTAGTATTAGTCCGTTTGACGCCTTTTCCAGATCTTTTTCCAGGCATTATCACACATTTTTAGAAAAAAAATTTATCTCTGTTCAAAAAACACTACTACCCGCCATTGTGTCACATGAGGCCCGAGACCACAATTAATTCTACTATCATTTCTTTATAACGTTTTGTCGCATTAAAAAAAATTGAACTGTTCTTTTTGTCTGATTTTTTGTGTGAGTAATGTACAGTTCAAGTCCCAAAACATATGCAATTTTCAGAAAAATTGCATGTTTACATCATACAAATTTGGCCAATACACATCCATACCCCTATAGGCAAGTCAAGAGATGTTCCGAAAAGTGTAAATATAACCTTTTTGCACCTGGCCTAATCACTCTTTCCTTATTAAAATCAGTTAAAATAAAACATCCAAAAGTTTATTTCAGCTCTCTTCTTTCATTCCCACCCCAGAAAAGCTAAGAAATGAATGAGAAAGGGAAAGAAAAAAAATAAAGAAAAAATACACTATAATTAAAGGGAACTATATTCGTATCTTAAATTGTGAAAAGTTTTGTTGGCTCATATTAACACTTGTGTTCATTGTATCTAAAACTTTAGAATTAGAAGGTGTATTGGGTGGTTTGTTTACATTTGTAATGTCACCTGAACTGTCACCTGTGTTGACACATGAGTTGTCTTCAGTAGATTTACTTTTATTCTTCTTTTTACTCTTTTTTCTAGACGGTTTTTTACTTCCAGAGTCATTTAGAACACTTGTATCACTAGTATTAGTCCGTTTGACGCCTTTTCCAGATCTTTTTCCAGGCATTATCACACATTTTTAGAAAAAAAATTTATCTCTGTTCAAAAAACACTACTACCCGCCATTGTGTCACATGAGGCCCGAGACCACAATTAATTCTACTATCATTTCTTTATAACGTTTTGTCGCATTAAAAAAAATTGAACTGTTCTTTTTGTCTGATTTTTTGTGTGAGTAATGTACAGTTCAAGTCCCAAAACATATGCAATTTTCAGAAAAATTGCATGTTTACATCATACAAATTTGGCCAATACACATCCATACCCCTATAGGCAAGTCAAGAGATGTTCCGAAAAGTGTAAATATAACCTTTTTGCACCTGGCCTAATCACTCTTTCCTTATTAAAATCAGTTAAAATAAAACATCCAAAAGTTTATTTCAGCTCTCTTCTTTCATTCCCACCCCAGAAAAGCTAAGAAATGAATGAGAAAGGGAAAGAAAAAAAATAAAGAAAAAATACACTATAATTAAAGGGAACTATATTCGTATCTTAAATTGTGAAAAGTTTTGTTGGCTCATATTAACACTTGTGTTCATTGTATCTAAAACTTTAGAATTAGAAGGTGTATTGGGTGGTTTGTTTACATTTGTAATGTCACCTGAACTGTCACCTGTGTTGACACATGAGTTGTCTTCAGTAGATTTACTTTTATTCTTCTTTTTACTCTTTTTTCTAGACGGTTTTTTACTTCCAGAGTCATTTAGAACACTTGTATCACTAGTATTAGTCCGTTTGACGCCTTTTCCAGATCTTTTTCCAGGCATTATCACACATTTTTAGAAAAAAAAATTATCTCTGTTCAAAAAACACTACTACCCGCCATTGTGTCACATGAGGCCCGAGACCACAATTAATTCTACTATCATTTCTTTATAACGTTTTGTCGCATTAAAAAAAAATGAACTGTTCTTTTTGTCTGATTTTTTGTGTGAGTAATGTACAGTTCAAGTCCCAAAACATATGCAATTTTCAGAAAAATTGCATGTTTACATCATACAAATTTGGCCAATACACATCCATACCCCTATAGGCAAGTCAAGAGATGTTCCGAAAAGTGTAAATATAACCTTTTTGCACCTGGCCTAATCACTCTTTCCTTATTAAAATCAGTTAAAATAAAACATCCAAAAGTTTATTTCAGCTCTCTTCTTTCATTCCCACCCCAGAAAAGCTAAGAAATGAATGAGAAAGGGAAAGAAAAAAAATAAAGAAAAAATACACTATAATTAAAGGGAACTATATTCGTATCTTAAATTGTGAAAAGTTTTGTTGGCTCATATTAACACTTGTGTTCATTGTATCTAAAACTTTAGAATTAGAAGGTGTATTGGGTGGTTTGTTTACATTTGTAATGTCACCTGAACTGTCACCTGTGTTGACACATGAGTTGTCTTCAGTAGATTTACTTTTATTCTTCTTTTTACTCTTTTTTCTAGACGGTTTTTTACTTCCAGAGTCATTTAGAACACTTGTATCACTAGTATTAGTCCGTTTGACGCCTTTTCCAGATCTTTTTCCAGGCATTATCACACATTTTTAGAAAAAAAAATTATCTCTGTTCAAAAAACACTACTACCCGCCATTGTGTCACATGAGGCCCGAGACCACAATTAATTCTACTATCATTTCTTTATAACGTTTTGTCGCATTAAAAAAAAATGAACTGTTCTTTTTGTCTGATTTTTTGTGTGAGTAATGTACAGTTCAAGTCCCAAAACATATGCAATTTTCAGAAAAATTGCATGTTTACATCATACAAATTTGGCCAATACACATCCATACCCCTATAGGCAAGTCAAGAGATGTTCCGAAAAGTGTAAATATAACCTTTTTGCACCTGGCCTAATCACTCTTTCCTTATTAAAATCAGTTAAAATAAAACATCCAAAAGTTTATTTCAGCTCTCTTCTTTCATTCCCACCCCAGAAAAGCTAAGAAATGAATGAGAAAGGGAAAGAAAAAAAATAAAGAAAAAATACACTATAATTAAAGGGAACTATATTCGTATCTTAAATTGTGAAAAGTTTTGTTGGCTCATATTAACACTTGTGTTCATTGTATCTAAAACTTTAGAATTAGAAGGTGTATTGGGTGGTTTGTTTACATTTGTAATGTCACCTGAACTGTCACCTGTGTTGACACATGAGTTGTCTTCAGTAGATTTACTTTTATTCTTCTTTTTACTCTTTTTTCTAGACGGTTTTTTACTTCCAGAGTCATTTAGAACACTTGTATCACTAGTATTAGTCCGTTTGACGCCTTTTCCAGATCTTTTTCCAGGCATTATCACACATTTTTAGAAAAAAAAATTATCTCTGTTCAAAAAACACTACTACCCGCCATTGTGTCACATGAGGCCCGAGACCACAATTAATTCTACTATCATTTCTTTATAACGTTTTGTCGCATTAAAAAAAAATGAACTGTTCTTTTTGTCTGATTTTTTGTGTGAGTAATGTACAGTTCAAGTCCCAAAACATATGCAATTTTCAGAAAAATTGCATGTTTACATCATACAAATTTGGCCAATACACATCCATACCCCTATAGGCAAGTCAAGAGATGTTCCGAAAAGTGTAAATATAACCTTTTTGCACCTGGCCTAATCACTCTTTCCTTATTAAAATCAGTTAAAATAAAACATCCAAAAGTTTATTTCAGCTCTCTTCTTTCATTCCCACCCCAGAAAAGCTAAGAAATGAATGAGAAAGGGAAAGAAAAAAAATAAAGAAAAAATACACTATAATTAAAGGGAACTATATTCGTATCTTAAATTGTGAAAAGTTTTGTTGGCTCATATTAACACTTGTGTTCATTGTATCTAAAACTTTAGAATTAGAAGGTGTATTGGGTGGTTTGTTTACATTTGTAATGTCACCTGAACTGTCACCTGTGTTGACACATGAGTTGTCTTCAGTAGATTTACTTTTATTCTTCTTTTTACTCTTTTTTCTAGACGGTTTTTTACTTCCAGAGTCATTTAGAACACTTGTATCACTAGTATTAGTCCGTTTGACGCCTTTTCCAGATCTTTTTCCAGGCATTATCACACATTTTTAGAAAAAAAATTTATCTCTGTTCAAAAAACACTACTACCCGCCATTGTGTCACATGAGGCCCGAGACCACAATTAATTCTACTATCATTTCTTTATAACGTTTTGTCGCATTAAAAAAAATTGAACTGTTCTTTTTGTCTGATTTTTTGTGTGAGTAATGTACAGTTCAAGTCCCAAAACATATGCAATTTTCAGAAAAATTGCATGTTTACATCATACAAATTTGGCCAATACACATCCATACCCCTATAGGCAAGTCAAGAGATGTTCCGAAAAGTGTAAATATAACCTTTTTGCACCTGGCCTAATCACTCTTTCCTTATTAAAATCAGTTAAAATAAAACATCCAAAAGTTTATTTCAGCTCTCTTCTTTCATTCCCACCCCAGAAAAGCTAAGAAATGAATGAGAAAGGGAAAGAAAAAAAATAAAGAAAAAATACACTATAATTAAAGGGAACTATATTCGTATCTTAAATTGTGAAAAGTTTTGTTGGCTCATATTAACACTTGTGTTCATTGTATCTAAAACTTTAGAATTAGAAGGTGTATTGGGTGGTTTGTTTACATTTGTAATGTCACCTGAACTGTCACCTGTGTTGACACATGAGTTGTCTTCAGTAGATTTACTTTTATTCTTCTTTTTACTCTTTTTTCTAGACGGTTTTTTACTTCCAGAGTCATTTAGAACACTTGTATCACTAGTATTAGTCCGTTTGACGCCTTTTCCAGATCTTTTTCCAGGCATTATCACACATTTTTAGAAAAAAAATTTATCTCTGTTCAAAAAACACTACTACCCGCCATTGTGTCACATGAGGCCCGAGACCACAATTAATTCTACTATCATTTCTTTATAACGTTTTGTCGCATTAAAAAAAATTGAACTGTTCTTTTTGTCTGATTTTTTGTGTGAGTAATGTACAGTTCAAGTCCCAAAACATATGCAATTTTCAGAAAAATTGCATGTTTACATCATACAAATTTGGCCAATACACATCCATACCCCTATAGGCAAGTCAAGAGATGTTCCGAAAAGTGTAAATATAACCTTTTTGCACCTGGCCTAATCACTCTTTCCTTATTAAAATCAGTTAAAATAAAACATCCAAAAGTTTATTTCAGCTCTCTTCTTTCATTCCCACCCCAGAAAAGCTAAGAAATGAATGAGAAAGGGAAAGAAAAAAAATAAAGAAAAAATACACTATAATTAAAGGGAACTATATTCGTATCTTAAATTGTGAAAAGTTTTGTTGGCTCATATTAACACTTGTGTTCATTGTATCTAAAACTTTAGAATTAGAAGGTGTATTGGGTGGTTTGTTTACATTTGTAATGTCACCTGAACTGTCACCTGTGTTGACACATGAGTTGTCTTCAGTAGATTTACTTTTATTCTTCTTTTTACTCTTTTTTCTAGACGGTTTTTTACTTCCAGAGTCATTTAGAACACTTGTATCACTAGTATTAGTCCGTTTGACGCCTTTTCCAGATCTTTTTCCAGGCATTATCACACATTTTTAGAAAAAAAATTTATCTCTGTTCAAAAAACACTACTACCCGCCATTGTGTCACATGAGGCCCGAGACCACAATTAATTCTACTATCATTTCTTTATAACGTTTTGTCGCATTAAAAAAAATTGAACTGTTCTTTTTGTCTGATTTTTTGTGTGAGTAATGTACAGTTCAAGTCCCAAAACATATGCAATTTTCAGAAAAATTGCATGTTTACATCATACAAATTTGGCCAATACACATCCATACCCCTATAGGCAAGTCAAGAGATGTTCCGAAAAGTGTAAATATAACCTTTTTGCACCTGGCCTAATCACTCTTTCCTTATTAAAATCAGTTAAAATAAAACATCCAAAAGTTTATTTCAGCTCTCTTCTTTCATTCCCACCCCAGAAAAGCTAAGAAATGAATGAGAAAGGGAAAGAAAAAAAATAAAGAAAAAATACACTATAATTAAAGGGAACTATATTCGTATCTTAAATTGTGAAAAGTTTTGTTGGCTCATATTAACACTTGTGTTCATTGTATCTAAAACTTTAGAATTAGAAGGTGTATTGGGTGGTTTGTTTACATTTGTAATGTCACCTGAACTGTCACCTGTGTTGACACATGAGTTGTCTTCAGTAGATTTACTTTTATTCTTCTTTTTACTCTTTTTTCTAGACGGTTTTTTACTTCCAGAGTCATTTAGAACACTTGTATCACTAGTATTAGTCCGTTTGACGCCTTTTCCAGATCTTTTTCCAGGCATTATCACACATTTTTAGAAAAAAAATTTATCTCTGTTCAAAAAACACTACTACCCGCCATTGTGTCACATGAGGCCCGAGACCACAATTAATTCTACTATCATTTCTTTATAACGTTTTGTCGCATTAAAAAAAATTGAACTGTTCTTTTTGTCTGATTTTTTGTGTGAGTAATGTACAGTTCAAGTCCCAAAACATATGCAATTTTCAGAAAAATTGCATGTTTACATCATACAAATTTGGCCAATACACATCCATACCCCTATAGGCAAGTCAAGAGATGTTCCGAAAAGTGTAAATATAACCTTTTTGCACCTGGCCTAATCACTCTTTCCTTATTAAAATCAGTTAAAATAAAACATCCAAAAGTTTATTTCAGCTCTCTTCTTTCATTCCCACCCCAGAAAAGCTAAGAAATGAATGAGAAAGGGAAAGAAAAAAAATAAAGAAAAAATACACTATAATTAAAGGGAACTATATTCGTATCTTAAATTGTGAAAAGTTTTGTTGGCTCATATTAACACTTGTGTTCATTGTATCTAAAACTTTAGAATTAGAAGGTGTATTGGGTGGTTTGTTTACATTTGTAATGTCACCTGAACTGTCACCTGTGTTGACACATGAGTTGTCTTCAGTAGATTTACTTTTATTCTTCTTTTTACTCTTTTTTCTAGACGGTTTTTTACTTCCAGAGTCATTTAGAACACTTGTATCACTAGTATTAGTCCGTTTGACGCCTTTTCCAGATCTTTTTCCAGGCATTATCACACATTTTTAGAAAAAAAATTTATCTCTGTTCAAAAAACACTACTACCCGCCATTGTGTCACATGAGGCCCGAGACCACAATTAATTCTACTATCATTTCTTTATAACGTTTTGTCGCATTAAAAAAAATTGAACTGTTCTTTTTGTCTGATTTTTTGTGTGAGTAATGTACAGTTCAAGTCCCAAAACATATGCAATTTTCAGAAAAATTGCATGTTTACATCATACAAATTTGGCCAATACACATCCATACCCCTATAGGCAAGTCAAGAGATGTTCCGAAAAGTGTAAATATAACCTTTTTGCACCTGGCCTAATCACTCTTTCCTTATTAAAATCAGTTAAAATAAAACATCCAAAAGTTTATTTCAGCTCTCTTCTTTCATTCCCACCCCAGAAAAGCTAAGAAATGAATGAGAAAGGGAAAGAAAAAAAATAAAGAAAAAATACACTATAATTAAAGGGAACTATATTCGTGAACAACGAAAAGTGGGGTCATTAATTGTGGTCTTGGGCCATGATAGTTTTTGAATTGAATTGAAATGATACCAGCCGACATTTACAAAATACAAATAACGTTGAAAAATAAACAAACAAACAAACAAAAAAACAACAAAAAACAAACATATTTTCTCAAATGATAAGAGATACATATTTTATTTACAATGCGTGGAGGTGTTATTCACAATATTATTTATTCAAGCCATTAACAATTAGCTTTAATACTTTAACAGCTCTTAACAACATCATGTTTGCTTAAAATGAATGTTCAAATCATACATATCGCTTATTCCAGCTACACTTACAGAACTAATGTCTGTATCATTACTTTTCAAAATGAAACTAAACTTATCTTGTTCACACATATTAGCAAAAGATGGAACTATATCACTTAAATTACAAAAGAGTACATTTCAGTCACGGTAAGCAAATACAATTTTGAAAATTGTAATTGTAAAATTACATGAATCAATTTGAAGAAGAGATAATTGTTAGCCATGTACACTCTCAGTGTAGACTAGTATGAAGCACAATTTAATTAAAACTTATTTGCCACTTTTCCTGATTTTGATACTGTACTGTTACAATCACGGGATAGCGTAACCGTTCCTGATTAGAGCTAGATACAACCTCGCATCTGCTTCCGGTTTGGATACCATATGCGCGCCTATTCTGACCTTTGTGGCTATATTTATGGTATTATTTTAATATCGGTCTCTTTTTTATATAAGCAATTTTGTAATGTGTCCCATCTTTGAAACCATAATATCACAATTTACATAATAATGAATTCAGCATATTCGAATGACCACACAAAAACAATAACTCAATTCCTGTTCTTGGCCTTCTCAAAATGGCGACGAACATTTACGAAAAAAACAAATTCAGGAGTTGAAAATCTGGCCCCTATGGTTAATATTGCCCCATCACAACACAATAACGTATGTTGCACAAGTTAAAATATATAGAAAGGTTTCGTTCTATAAGTCCAAACAACTTTTGAGTTTATTATTTATATGTTAAAATAACTATAGATAATTTTTGGAAGATAAATGTACGAAGTAAACAAAGTTACCTGTTCGTTTTATACAGGGAAAAAACCCGAAGTAGTATCCGTAATTGAACCTTAAAGATAAAAATTAAGACTTATAGCCAACATGAGAAAGAGCATATTTAAACTATACTCCATGGCTGATTTGAAGCTCTAGACTTCCCTGCTGCTGCAGTACATTAAAAATAAAGTATGTGATAGATGTTAAACATAAAAAAAATGAAATTGTGAAAGGAAAATTCAGTCTGAAGATGTTTCAACCAAAATACCAGTTCAGCCTAAGGTCATTTTAGCCACTGTGACAGTTAAACCAAAGTCTGCAGCGGAAGCAAGTTAACTCGTACCACCGAAAACTCGTACCACATTAACTCGTACCAAAAAAGTTAACTTGTACTATTGGCCGAAGTCGTACCATTCAGAACTCGTACCACTGTAAACTCGTACCACACGATGTTTTATGGGGTTTTGTTTGTAAACTTATATATAAATAAAGTTGAATTACTTGAATTTTATACTGGATTTTAATGAAAACTTAGACAAATTAGAGAATATTTTTAAGCTTTATTGTTTAAAGTTAAGCTGATCTTTCAAACTAGGACTTAATAATCCAGAAGAAAGTTAAAACATTGCTTGACTGTACATGTACCTAAAAATTGAATATACAAATGTATATATCCAAATTAAATTAATCAAAGCTGTAAATAAACTCATCATAGATACCAGGACCATGAGGACTAAATTTAGACGCGCTTTTCGTCTACAAAAGACCCATCAGTGACTCTTGAATAAAAAAAAAGTTTAAAAGGCCAAATAAAGTACAAAGTTGAAGAGCATTTAGAACCAAAATTCCTAAAAGTTTTGCCAAATACAGCTAAGGTGATCTATGCCTGAGATAGTAAAGCCTCATGATCACAAATTGAATGCTATGTTTACAATCTTTTAAAGGCATGTGCTTTTTTGGCGGTAAAATTCGGGAACAGGAAACAGTTACATTTCTTTGTTATTTATAGACAGTAAGAATTTAATTTTGGAAATCATTTTACTTACTGCTAAGATTTATTCATGAAAAAATAATATTTTCTTTGAGTGAAAGTGATAATACTTTAATAATCTACATCTGCCATGGTATTTTCTATCCAATAGACAAGGAACATTAGCTACAAACTGGTCATTGCACTTTCAAATTATATACATTTTACAGACTTAAGAGGTACATGTATTGAGTGAAAGTAACGTATATCATATATTCATCATTAAACACCATTTAAATGCATTTAAATAAGTTGGTACCAGTTAGCAGTGGTACAAGTTTGCATTGGTATGAGTTTTTTTAAGTGGTACGAGTTGATGTTGATACGGGATAACTATAATTCTCTGCAGCCACTATTTTGTAATGTTCTTATCTTGTATATATAATGGTTACCATTTACTAGAAGCATTATGATGTCACACTCACAAAAGCAAGTGAGGTATTATTATGTATAGAAAAGTCAGAAACTTGCCAACGCATACCTGGTTAAGTCATGTGGTGAATCTGTACACATACATGTGTACACTGCTAAAATTTTGTTTTGTGTGTTTCCTATTGTATTTTTTTTTATATTACACATGTACATGTATCTATTGATTGTGTATTTCATACATTTTTCATGTATGTTATTGTTTATATTTGTGTGGGTTTCGAAGTCTAGTGGTTAAGACCGATGGCTACAGTGCTGAAGGTCTAGAGTTGGATTCTCACTCGTTGAATTTTTCAGTACATCAGTAGGGTGATTTTCACCCTCTCACACACATCTCTGGTATCAAGACTGTTGTTTAAACTAGTTTGGATACTTCGGGGGCCTTGAAAATTGTTCCCAGCTTGGCCTGGGGATCAATATTCTGAAATCTCTTCGGATTGTTTGTTCCCGCCGGGAAGCCCAGTGGTTCTCTCTGCGTACTTCCGCTTCCCCCACCATAATAACAGACTTCCCGGTGTCCTACACTCTCCCTTTGGTGGTGTTGAGGTGGGGATTGTTCTGGTTGTGGGTTAATATTGTAAAGGACAAATCTCCATTAATTCTTAGGGAGTGTACATTGATCCCCTGTACCCTTGCACTCAATCAAGGGGTGTGTCTACACTGGCAAAATCTCAAAGTACAAACATACAATGATATTGTTTTATGCTACAATGTTACTGTATATACATGCCCTCTAAATTCTAAGTTCTAATTTGGTGAATAAAAAAAGATAAAAATATTCTATTCTATATATATTTGTGTAACTGGAGAGTACATGTACAAAATCCTGGGTTTCCACTGGTACTAGAACCCTCATTGTAATCAGATGTAATCATGATTACTTTGCCAATGTAATCATTAATTTAATCCGATACTTTCAGAAATGATGTAATCGTTAATTTAATTTAATCGTACAATTGACAAAGTAATTTTAATTTAATCAATTACATTGAAAGTAATCGGACTCATCTCTGGAACCCACGAACTCTGTGTTACAAGGCAGTGTGTATAAAGACTGCTAAAGAAGAATCTTAGGTCAACGGCTTACAAAAAAATCTATTTATATAAGGCTGGGAATGTATCTACCACATCTACTAAGAGAAGCAATCAGGTCTCATATGAAATAAGAGTTTTGACAGAAGTTTGTTTTAAAAGGAATTTTATTTTAGCAAATTTTATTTTTTTATAAAGTGTTCAATAATGAACATATGAATGCTGTGCAATATTACTTTTTATATTACAGAGAATAAAAAACAAAGTCTTTTGAAACTGAAAAAAGAAAAACTCCCTTTGTTACAAGCATGACAACTCAAGATATTTCAAAATATTTTCATTTTCATTGTAGAAATGTCTGTACAAGGTAGTGTGAAATGATGGAGATCTCGGACGAAGGAACAAAACATCAGACTCCTAATGTAGACGAAGGAACAGAACAACAGACTCCTAATGTAGACGAAGGAAAAAAACATCAGATTCCTAATGTAGATGAAGGACCAGAACATCAGATTCCTAATGTAGACGAAGGAACAGAACAGAATGCAGAACATCAGATTCCTAATGTAGAAGAAGGAACAGAACAGAATGCAGAACATCAGATTCCTAATGTATCTGAAGGAACAGAACAGAATGCAGAACATCAGATTCCTAATGTATCTGAAGGACCAGAACATCAGATTCCTAATGTAGAAGAAGGAACAGAACAGAATGCAGAACATCAGATTCCTAATGTATCTGAAGGAACAGAACAGAATGCAGAACATCAGATTCCTAATGTATCTGAAGGACCAGAACAACAGATTCCTAATGTAGAAAATAATACTATGGAATGCGAGCAAATAATTGAGGTTGAGAATCCACAAGGCCAAAAAAATATCATCATCCTCGTAGACATGCCTACAGACAGTAATTCAATGGAGAAGGATGCTAAGGGTTCCAAAACTGTTGACTATTACAGTTCTGAACCAGGTGTATTAGTAATGGATGAATCTAGTCAAGAATCAAATCAATCCAACAAGGGTTCTACAAAGTCTGAAAAAGAGAAGAGTCAGACTAGTATTACTGACAATAGTAATGATACAAGTCAAACCATAGAACAATCTGAAAATTCAAGAAAATTCGAATTGCATGAAAAATCAGTTGATGCTGATAGTACTTGTAAGTCTGAAATGAAACCGGATATTTCTGGGACATCTACATCTCAAATGGATGATAGTGAACCAGGATTGTGTACTCCCAACACTGAAACCAATGAGGAAAAAAAAGATTTGGAAGAAGAAAAAGATATGACAGACAAAAAAAGAGAGGAAGAAGAACAAAAACAAGAAAAAGAGGATATATCAGAAAATCAAACAGAAGAAGACAAAGATATGACAGAAGAAGAAGCACAAGAAATCCTTATGAAAGCACTTCAGAAAATAGTAGGTCTATGATTAGGACACATAAAATTAATTTGTAGATTTTGAGATCCCTTTCTCAAAATGTTGGGGAATGGGGATGTGGGGAATTTTTATGTCCTTATTTTTCACTGAAATGAATATAAAATTTTTGAAAATGTAAAATAATGCACAACATTCAAATATACATGTACGAAGGATAACCTGCAGATCATAGTGATGTTAAACCCTATGACTTATCTTGAGAGAGTGACAACCTCTTTGCACTCAAAAAAGTCATTACACAACCATTAAAACAACTCTTCTAGAGGTCTGAAAGTGACCTTTTGAAAGGCAAGATTTCTGTTTCTATCCAAACAAACTCTTATTTTCCATTTGCTATTAATATGTTGCCTGTTATCCTGGTCCACTTACCTTGCCAAACATACAGTACCAATTGTATTTATTGAATTTATTCTTGTACTGACCGGGCATAAAACATTTGCCACTGGACATTTTCACATTACAACATATGTCACTCAGACATTTCCAATTTTATCAATCAAATGGACAATTTTCAAGAGTCAGCTGACTGTCGTTTGTTTTCACAAATCTACAACAAGCAATATCATTATGCACAAACAAAATAAACAAAAACATATATATTATATACAATGTATGATATACAAAAAGTCATATTTTCAGTCAATATAAATTAGAAAAGATATGAATCAGTATTAGATTTAAAAAAAAATTTTTTTTTACTTTTTATACATTGTTCAAAAACGTTTTATTACATTTAACAAAATTTTTAATTTAAGCAAAACATACTTTTTTGTAGATCTGCATTGTTGATAACAAATATTTTGTATATTTTATTTTTTCAGAGTCCAAAAATTGGGAAAGACTTTGTTCTGATGTTTAAAGACCCAAGTACATCTAAAGTAAAAGAGTTTTCGTCAGACAAAGGAAGAAAGTTTTTACAACACAATACAGATGTGGTTAAGAAATTCAGCAATGTTGTCAGTGGTAATGATTTTATTACCTAATCTTTTGCAATTAAAAAAAAAAGCACACAAAAATAAGACCAAGAGATCTTATGATATGGCAAATTGCTTTTTTAGAATGTGAAGGACATTTGGTAATATTTTTGTTCGTACACCAAAATAAAAATTATGTTACGTCATTGGGTGATTTTTTTTTTTTTTACCAAAAACAGTGTTTGGATTTAAACTTTTGAAAATAATACCCAGAATGCATTTAATAGATTCCGAAACAGCAAATTATACGAACTTGGTGACTGAGTAATGCAGATACTTTGAGCCTCTAAAATTATATTAAATTTTGTTCTGTTTCTATGATTAGCAAAACAGAAAACAACATTTAAAGCGTTTTTGACCTCCCAAAAAATTGCTTGCATATATATATATAAAAAAATTTAGTAGATGAAGGGGAGATTACCCTTACCTTGGAAAGTTTCATTGTGATTGTCAACTTAAATCCCCTTGCTGTTTCAAAAACTATATCCTAACTGTTTGAATTGCCATTCACTGTTTTCAGAAAATATTCTTTCTCCATAGCCTGTATTTTTAACAGACTTTTATACAACTGCAAAATTTTTTCGTTTGAATGGTATGATGTCCTCTGAATACACATTGGTTTCCGGACAATAACTTTAGTAATAGTGAATGGATCTCCATGAAATTTTTTAAGAAGGTCAAATACCACAAAAGGAAGGTTGGGATTGATGTTGGGGATGAATGTCACAACCATTATGGAATTAAGGGCCAAAAAGGAAACAAAAGCATACATTTATCTAGTTAAAGGACAATAACTTGTATATAAGCCTTTCAATTGCTCTGAAATAGTATCACAATGTTGAATATCACAAGTAGAAGGTTGGGATCAAAATTTTTCATGGGGATTCATATTTTTTTATTTAATTTTTCAAATTTCTAATTATTGAAAAGTTTCAAGAATAAATGTTCAATTGCACAGCAAGATTTGTAAGATCTTTGACCAAATTTATTTTAGTGTCGGAAACCTATGTTATGTCGAAAATTTGATCACAATCTAAATTAAAACAGTATCAAGCTTAATTATTGTGGCAAAATTTGCCCTAACTGTTCAGGGTTCAACCTCTATGGTGTTTTTAGGCTGCGCTCAGCGAAACATTTTATTATTGAAGGTTAGGACTCGAGTGTTTGCAAACTTTTCATTACCAAACATTATCTTGAGTGAATCAAAGATCTATCATGGTTAAAACTGCCTTTGATAATAGAAGTAGATACATGAATAGGAAAGATTTATTTTCAAGCAAAGTTCATTAAGCGCAGATTGTAAAATTTTACAGTTTTTCAAACCTGATTTTTTTTCTTTGCTGAATTAGTGAAAATACACGAACTATTGATTTAAAATTCTTGAAAATTATGTATTTCAGGAAAGAAAACTAAAACCTCTGAAGAAAGTACATCATCAAAAGAAGAACACAGTAGATCAGAAGATGACAACACTGTCATAGAATCAGATGATGAATCTGATAGTGAAGCAGAAGATAAAACTCCTGTAAAAAAGGGAAAAAACATTAAAAAAAAGTTCGTGGAAATAAAACCTGTAAAAAGAGTTCCAAGAACATCAGTTATTATGAAAAAATTAGCAAAATTGGATGAAAAAGAGAGAATGAAGAATTTACAAGTTTTCTCTTGTAAAGAATGTTCATCAAAATTTGGAACAATGGGAAATTTAAATAAACATATGAAAAATAAGCATAATACAGATGATGAATGCAAAAGCATTCCAAAAGTCAATGATAGTGATAACTCTTCATCAGAAATAATTGAACATCAAAATAATGAAAAATTAGAGACTAATTTAGAAGAAACAAACAAATCACTAGATGTAACAAAGAAAGTGAAAGATGAAAAAAATGTTGAATTTATGATGAAAGACTGTGGTGATTTTGAAACAGTGGTAAGCGTCTCTGACTATATTGATCCTCCTGGGGATATCAGTGATGATGATTCTGAGATCACTAATACCTCAAGAGTAAAAAGAGGGCGAGGAAGGCCTCCAAAACCTAAAAACCCTTTTCTTGAACCTAAAACACCAGAGGAAAATAAAAGCAATGATGTTGTTACCCGTGGTAGAGGTAGACCAAGAAAAAGTACAGGAATAAGTTCACCAAAAGACATTGTCACTGAAGTAAATAAAAAAAGCAAAACTGAGAAATTACCTAAAATAACTTACTCTGATGAAGATATGGACTGTTTTATCCGAACTGTTGAAGATGAAAATACAAGAATGAATTTAGAATGTAAACTCTGCCTTCTCAGATTTTCCAGTCATCGTATGGCACGAGAACATATTGTTCAGGAACATAATCAGAATCTTATACAATGTACCAAAACTCTTGAAAAGTTTCCAGACACGACTAAAACTTCTAGATGGGACAATCTTATTTATTACATTGAAGATGACATAAAGGAGGAAATAATTCCCCCAGAACTGTTCACATCAGTTGCACGGGGAGGTAGAAAAAGAACGCCTAGTAAAAAGTTACTTGAATCAACATCCGCACTTAGAACAAAAATATATGTATGTAAAATATGTCATCGAAAAGCTATCCATAAAACTGGTATGCTTCAACACATGAAAAGGTTCCACTTTGATGAACTGCCAGAAAAATTAGAAGATAGCGGAGAAGAAGAAGATGGAGAAGAGGAGGAGGAGGAGGAACAACAAGAGGAAAGTGATGAGGAAATGGAGGTAAATGACGAAGATCTAGATTATAAACCAACACATAAAGCAGTTGAAGACAATGAAGAGGAAAGTATTATAAAAACAAAAGGTAGAGGTAGAAAACGGAAGCAGCAATCAAATGTTGAACCTTTAGAATCAGAACACAAAAAGATAAAGAATGAAAAAGATCAGGAGAAGACCAAGGAAGTTCATGTTAAGATAGAGGTCGTAGAGGATGAAAATAGTCATGCTCAGACAATTGAAAATGTAGCAGAAAATGAAGATCTTCCGACAAATGAAGAGGCAGATGAAAGTAAAGATGACATTGTCATGGATGAAGATGCAACAGACAACTCAAGTATGACAGTAAAAAAGAATACTTTAAACAGAAAGCCAAAATTTATAAATAATCGATCCAGAGCCAAAACCTTTAAGAAAGTTCCATCTTACTACAAATATTGTGATCACAGTGAAGAACATATCATTAAAAAATCCACTCAACAACTTCCGTTCTGCAAAACATGTGACCGCTTCAAATGTATGACATGTACATTGACTTTCAACAAAAGTTCTCATGTCAATAGACATGTGAGAATTATTCACAACAAGGAAAAAAAATACAAATGCCCAACATGTGAAGCCTGTTTTACTACAAATGAATCACTGCAATATCACGCTAAGTGGCACACAGGAGTCAAAGATGTGGAATGTCCTTATTGTGATATGAAATTTCTGGTACACAAAAACTTACGAAAGCACATGAATAAACACCATCCAGGACTTATATCGAAAAGGAGAAAGAAAACAAATTACTGTGAAATATGTGACTCAATATTCACACGTAAAGATCGACTTGAATACCACATGTTAGAAAAACATCCTGCAAATAATCCTGATAGAGAATGTCGTATTTGTGGACAGAAGTTTGAAACAGATATGGATTGTACGGAGCATTCTAATGCCCATGCAGATATGAAAAAGGTCCCTGTAGCAAAATGTCCCCATTGTCCTTTATATTGTTCCTCAAAAAATAATTTAAAGCGACATGTTGATAGAGTTCACTTGAACATAAAGAAATACTTGTGCAATGAATGTGGAAAAAGGTTTAAAGGACGTGATGCCTATTTATATCATGCTAAAAGACATGTGGATCCTTTTGGTAGAGACTTCGAATGTCATATTTGTTCCAAGAAAATTGCAACAGAAAAAGGTTTGGAGATACATCTACGTGTGCACACTGGTGCGAAACCTTTTGTTTGTGAAACCTGCGGTAAAGGCTTCGCTCAGAAGGGTAACATGCTATCCCATCAGGCCATTCACTTTGATGATAGACCTTTTGAATGTGAAGAATGTCATAAAACATTTAAGAAGAAATTTGATTTGTATAAACACAAGAAGAGACATAAGGTCAAACACACTGTGGCCACGGGTGATGTGACTTTCTTAGAAGGAGCAGGGAAGATATATAACTGTCCATTAGATGATTGTGATGGTATCTTCTGCAGCACTACAGATCTTAGATTGCATATGAGAAGACATAACAATGAAAAGCCATATGAATGTTCAATTTGTTTCAAGAGTTTTGCAGTAAAAAGTCGTTTGGTTCGTCACTTAAGAAATGTTCATTCTTTGACTCTACCCGATTCAAATCTGGAATCCATGAAAGATCCAGATTTCTTGAAAAAAATTGAAAATGCCCGTGAAATTTATGAAGACAGGAAAAGACGATTCCAAACAGTTATGATACCTCAGCCTAGTGGAGAACAGATTGAGGTTCAGATCATGACCGAAGATACAGAGGGGGTAGAAGATCTTCTTGCATTATCTAATGCCACAACCTTTCATAAAGAGGTTGTAAAAGAGGAAACAGGAGAGGAAGAAGAGCAGAACGAAGAGATACACTTCAAGATAGAAACCTCAGAAGACAATGAAGGAGGTGTACAGATAATAAATGTTCGGGAGGATAGTTCTGGAGAAGTGCAGATTCATACTGAGGATGAAAATATAGTATTGGATCCTGCCATTATACAAACTCTACTTAACAGTGGACAACAAACTATTTACTATTATGTTGACCAGTGAATGGAACCATTTCTCAATGTTAAGCATGTTAAGTCAGGTTAAGTTAGTAGATGGAGTCATTTCTCAATGTCAATTCAAGTTTAGTAGGCAACAAACTATTTACTGTTATGTTGATCAGTGAATGGAGTCATTTTTCAATGTTAAGCATGTTAAGTCAGGTTAAGTAGATGAAGTCTCAATGTCATGTCAGGTTTTGTAGATGGAGTCATTTCTCAATGTCTAAGTCAGATTTAGTAGACAAAAAACTATTAACTATTATGTTGATCAGTGAATGGAGTCATTTCATTTCTCAATGTCAATTCAGGTATAGTAGACAAAAAACTATTTACTAGTATGTTAATCAGTGTATGTACATATTTCAATGAATGGGGTACTGCTCAATGTCAAATCTGATTTACATTATTTGTTTTCATCATTGTTATTTGGTGTAAATATGGAATAAATCAGAGATTTGATTTTTATCAATGTTAAAGGTGCTGAACAGTCGAATTTAAGATTTCTTAGGTTCTTTAAAATATTTATTATAAATCCCTAATTACATACAATATTTTCTGTTTAACTATCATTTATAGTGATGTCCTATATTTTTTTTAACAGAGTTATTTTTATTTGAAGTATTGTGGAATACTTATCATTTTTTTCTCTTTACACTAAAATATAAAAATATTTCTATAAAATTTTATAAATCTGCCAAAAGCAAATGTATTGTATGAATTAAAGGGGAACAATGGCATGATTTAGATGCAGTCAGCAGATTAAAAGATTTTTTTTCTTCAAAAATTTATTAAACCTGTTAATTAAAAAAATTGTAAATTTAAAAGTAATACACATGTACAATAATTTGTCAGATCAGCTTATTATAGTATTAGTGTTGCATATGCATGATGTGTGGTTATAGATTTATAAAGGCTGTTCTTTGGCTTATTATGTTTCTGTTTTGTGTTATTTCAACATTTAATCCCAATGACCAACCATTGAGGTCCACATCACAGGAACATAAATTAATGTTAATTCTCCTACCGGTAATATTCAACGTTGAACAATCAATTATGTTTAAAATTAGAATTTCATATATTTGACCAACCTTTTTGTTTAATATTGTAAGTTTAGGATTCAATTTACCGGTTTGATAATTTAGAAATTTTTACAGTAAACATAATGCATGGATAATTATCACAATTTATTAAAATGCTGTTAAAGAATGGTTTTAGTTAAAAAATAAAAGAGTTAATTTTACTTATTGTGATGTTTCTTTTCATTATTTTACAAAAATAAACACTGATTTGTTTTCTCATATACAGTATTTTAGCCTTAATTCAAACAATTGGGTCATCATGACCTATATTAAAACTTTTATTTACCCTAATTCAATTTTGCATTTGGGATAAATGAGGTGAGTTCATTTGATATTGTCAAGTTTTTTGTCATGTGGTCAATTGTATGTGTGACTGTTATATATAGATGAATATACGTGTGTCAAACAAAGTTAAGGTATCATGTATAAATAATGTGTAAACTAATTTTTTTTACGATACATATTGCTGACATTGATATATATGTTGTTAGTCTTTTATTGGGATAAAGATTGCAATCATACAAAGAAAACCTTTATGTGGCTGTTTTAAAAAAAATCAATAATGTCATTGTTAGTTATAGTTAAAAATTGAGTTATCTTCCTTTGTCCATTATAATAAATGAACCAATTCATATACTAAATTTAGTCCTGGTATCTATGATGAGTTTATTCATAGTGTAACACAATGCAAAGTTTAATTTTCAGCTCTAAATGAAGAATTAATAAAATGTTTCTACCCTCTAGTGCTCATGACAAGCGCTTTTATTTGTAATTATGCATTGTATTTGCACATCTGTAATAAAGCGTACATGTACATTATTCATGTAATTTGTTGAAAACTGAGATAATTTTGCTTAAATGCTGTTAGAACCACAATACTTACCTTGATTAAGTTCAAAAATTTCAAATCAGCTGAAAAAATCATAATTTTTCATTAATCATGCTAATTGTGAACTATTTTAGTGTATGGCAGGGGGGGAGTATTTATTGCTCTTTGAATAAGTACTGAGTCAGTCTTGTTAATCTTTTTAAATTTGAATTTTTATTTGTTGCTGGTTGTTTAAATCTGTATAGTGTTCTAGAATTTGCATTTAGACAAAGCAAATATATTTACTGCAATTACTCAATTGTACATGAATAAAAAAATGGTAATTTTGTAAGAGGGGAAAACTTTTTCACCAAATTATTTCAATGAAGGGGAGATAACTTACAGGATGTTATACAAAATCTCCAAATTTAACAATAAATTGTGAATCGAATGAATTCATTATTTGTTTAGGACTTTACTTTCGTTAAATACTATAAATTCATGTTTTGCATTTAAGTCTATGTTTTAGTCAATTGCTTTCATTATTTTAACTATTTGAATATTTTTTGTTTTACAACTGTTACAAGTGTGTTCTGTATTAAAAATATTTCTCTACTTTGTGAATACTCTAGGACTTGCCATTGATAATTGAATATTTTTATGTAAATATTTAAGATAATGGTTAGCTTAAATGCATTAAACTGTTGAAAAGTTGTAACAATGTTCAGTGTTTGCTTTAAACTTGGCTTCTTCATTAACACATATTAAATCAGTTGTGTATTACAAAGAATAAATTGTAACAGAATATTTCTTTAAACCGGGGGATGGCTCATACATTCAGAGTGGGATATCACTACCCTTCCAGACAATCTGATGTAATTTCTTGGTTTTTGATGGAGTCTATGTTCCCTACATTTGATATGTTGTTGGGTTGTTACAGAATTGATTTGGCAGAAGGAAGTAGAAAGATTTTATGGGGATTGTTTTTACAATGATGCACAAAATAATTAATAAGATGTGGTATAAGTGCCATCAATACAACTCTCCTTCTTAGTCACAATGTAAAATGCTAATTATAGGTCAAAGAACTGACTTCAACAGGGAGCCTAAGCTCACACCAAACAACAAGCTATAATGGGTTCCATCCTGTTCTATCCTCATATCCTCAGCCTTGTTACATTTGGATACTAACAAGTTAAATTGCTTCTATATTTTTTTTGACAAAATGATGTGGATGCTTTAGCATCTGAGCTTACATGCAAGCTACGCCACTGATTGCCAAGAAAATTAAATAACATATGCAAGGTGCAGGAATCTAAGATATGTTCTAAAAATATCAGTGATGTCATTGTAAAAGTAAATTTGGAGTTGTCTTCCTTTTTCCATAATTGTAGTTGATTGAACTACAACAATGCAGTGTATACTGATAAATAAAAGAAACCTTTATCCTTCAGAGCTACAGGCACTTTGATTTCTGAATATACATGAAATATTCGCCACTGGACAATCATTCTTTCAATCAAAGGATAAGGTTATATCCCAGACACAAAAATGTCCAAAACAATAATTATTAAATCTTAAGGTCAGTGTCAGTTGTCATTTACAAACAGTATGCTAGACATTCATTTGAGATATTAAAACCATGTTCCAAATGTCAAATGATTAAAAGTTATGGTCCTGAATTCACTTAAAAAAGTCATCAAAATCGATAATATAAACTGATGGTCAATGGTCAAGGTCAGCTTATAATGATATGTGCAAATTATCCGACCTTCGATATGAAAACTGACAATTAGACTGATGGTTTTCCCGTTGAATGGTTTAACACTAGTAATGTTGGTGCCCTTTATAGCTTGTTGTTCGGTGTTAGCCAAGGCTCCGTGTTGAAGGCCCTACATTTACCTATAATGGTTTACTTTTATAAATTGTTATTTGGATGGAGAGTTGTCTCATTGGCACTCATACCACATCTTCCTATATCTAAGCCTAGTTAATTTTGATTGGAGCCGAGTGCACCCACACAAGTGGGGTTCGAATTCACAACTTCAGTGTTGATTGACTAGTGATAACAGGTTTTTTTTTGTTACTGCTTAGACCATTCGTCCATGAAGCCCCTAATTATAACAAATTATGATCAGAACACAACATGCCCTCCCGAAGATGCACCAGAATGCAAAATATGAAAGATAATTATCTATTGATAAAAATGTAATGACCTGGACGAGAAAACAAAACATGAATTTTGGTAAAAGGTCAAGGTAATCATGCTTTGATTGAATATGATCATACTAAATAGGTTATGTCAAAAGTTAAAAAGGTAAGACGGACATGGTTTTACCAGAACCAGAATAAATCTTACTCAAATTTTATTAATACTGTTAAGTGTTTGTAAACTCAAGATTTTCATCTGCAAAACTTCACCAATAATTAAAAAATGCTAGGTGATCTTCAAACTATCCATTTAGTTTCAATTTCATATTATATGAGAAACCTGGCCATCAAGGACACTCTTAGATTCATATTTGCCCTCTACGCTGCAAGGAGACAGTCTCAAGTTTTTAGGTAAAGATTGCATGAAATGCAATCAAAACCTAATGGGACTGACAAAATATAGTGCATTGATCATAACATTCTATACATCATATCCATGAAAATTTCCAGAAATTCATTGATGTAATATATGCTCAGATATTAAGGCACAAAATGATGTTACACGTGTCAAGAAAATCACATAACTTTTTCAAGGTGCAAAAAACTTATATCTGTTTTAAAACATTGTTAAGATATTCTTCATAAATTGGAGTTATCTTCCTTTGTCTAGAATAACTGAATTCATGTTAAATCAACAGCAAGCCAACCAATGTAATATTTCGTTTTTCCCCAGATAAATTGAAGCAATCTTTTACCCTCAGTGCACTTTGGTTAACAAGACAGGACTGATGTGGAAGTTCTTTGCAAACTATACTCAATGGAATCCGATTTAAAACATGAAATATTGATCTTAAAAAAAAAAAAAATATTATTAATTGTTATTTTTTTGTGCAGTACATGCATTTGAATCTTGATAAAAGTTTATCGATTGAATCAACAGGATAAACTAATTGTTATGTTAACACTGTAGCTAATATAAGTATATGTCACATTTAATCAGGCCAAGTTATCCTTCTTATTAACAAAAGAGATTTGATATGATTGCCAATCTCACGGCTACATGTACCTATAACAATTTTCTTTACACCTTTATCATTTGCCATTATCATGTGACGCATGGTAATAATTCTTGGTTGTCTTATTCTGACTTTTATACAAACCAAGTCACGATGAAGATAAGCAATGCTTCTATTTCCAAAGGTTTTTGAAGAAACTGCTATGGAACACAATAAAAATCAGAAGATGTTGTATAATTGTATTGATACAACACTCTATTAAGAGACCATACAATGTAAAAGTTTATAGTAATAGGTACATCCTTCAATAAAGAAATAACCACTTTGCATATCATATTAGATTTTGCAAAAACCAAGAGAATGCTTATTTGTAGATTTTGTCACTATCAAGTATATATATGTGCATGTACTAAATGTATTCATGTCGGGTAACAAAAGTTGACATTGGAAAAATGATTTGAAATTCTCCCCCCTCCCCCAAAAAACAATTAAATGGACAAGATATATGGTCATGATGGTCATGCCAGCATTCAAATCATACTCCCGACACAAAAGTGTAAACAAAAATCATCTTTTTACTTTGAGGTCAAAGGTCAAAGTACAGCAAAAATTGTATTGTAGGTATCTGTGGCATTGACTTATGATCTATATGTCAATTCAATGAGAATTCTCTTGCATCTTCCAACTAAGTACTTCATGGTGAAAATTTGTACATAAAAGGACAGGAAATGTATAGTTTTATATTATATGGTTGCTATGGCAACCAAATGAACAAAGTGGCGACAAGACTACAACTTTTGTTCTTTAATCTTTTTCATCAAAAACTATCAGTAGTTTAGTCATAAGTGTTGTTTTCCTCTGGTGATGGATAATTGGAAACGGTTAGAAACTGGCTTTTCTCAAATTTTACAATTTTCTCTATTTTTGCATTTTTTTTAAATAAAAAAGATACCAAAAGTTTGATTTCCATCATGTTTTACACCAACATAGTACTAGACTTCCATATAGGTAGTTAAGTCATAAGTGGTGTTTTCCTCTGGTGATGAGTAATTGAAAATTTTAGCATTCTTTTTACCTTATTTTTTGAAAAAAAATCAAAAAGATACCAAAAATTTTATTTTTATTATTTTTTACACCAACATAGTACTAGACTTCCTTATAGGTAGTTTTTTCATAAGTGTTGTTTTACTTCGATGATGGATAATTGAAAACAGTTAGAAACTGGCTTTTCTCAATATTCTCAATTTTACTTATTTTAGCATTTTTTACCTTATTTTTTGAAAAAAATCAAAAAGATACCAAAAATTTTATTTTCATTATTTTTTTACACCAACATAGTACTAGACTTCCATATAGGTAGTTTATTCATAAGTGTTGTTTTTCTCCGATATGATGGATCATTGAAAAAGGTTAGAAACTGGCTTTCCCCCCATACATTTCAATGAAAATTAGCAGTTTTGGCGCTTATATCGAATTTCATTAAAAAAAATGTCAAATTCACAAAAAAAAATAAAAAAAATATATATATTCCCAGTCAGTATGTTATACTGAAAGGGTAAAATATATATTTGACCAAATTATTTTTTTTTGTTGAACAGTCCTGCCTGGTGCTCTCTGACGTTGCCTCTTAAATAATAAAAAGGCGATATTATATAAAGATTTAAAACTTTCCAGAATTAGGTGAATTGGTCTCATGGTGGCATTGCGGCATATACGGTCATGCTTAACCTTATTTCACCATGTCCTCTATAGATATGAATTGTTAAGTTTTTTCCTGTACCAAGTCAGGAATAAAGCAGTTGTTCAAAGTGTCAAATAGATTGTTGCTATGTATGGTGGCGGTTTTTTTTTTTGCGTTGCAATTAAGTGATTCTGTAGTTACGTTGTTTTCCTCTTATTGTTGTTGATGTGTTTCTCTCGGTTTTAAGTTTGTAAACCGAGTGTGTTCTCTCAACCAATTAATGACTTCTGGACAGAGGTATACTACTGGTACCTTTATTTACTAAACTTATCAGTGTGTCGTTTGGTGTGCGTTACCTTCTATAATTGCTACCGAGGCAATCTAGAGTCATTATTTGCAATTCATTTTTTATCTTAATGTATGAATGATGTTTAGGAATGCAGAATATATCAAAGGGACAATCAAAATCCTAAGACAAAACTGTATAGCATTCATTATATTATACATATTAATGTCAAACTATAACAATCAGCACCAAAATACTATTAGTTACATTACAGTAGTGTTCTAGTGACCTAATTAAGAAATAATTCATGGAAGCCATAGATTTGTTGGAAATTTACACATGGCCTGGGCCGTGATATTCGAATTTGTTGGAAATTTACACATGACCTGGGCCGTGATATTCGAATTTTATCCTGAGCGTTAGCGAGGGATAAAATTAACGAATATCACGGCCCAGGCCATGTGTAAATTTCCAACAAATCTATGGCTTCCATGAATTATTTCGATTCTAATAAGACAAATAAGTTAATTTAAATACTGAAGCGAGGGTTGGTATGCCGTGTGTGGAGCTGTTCTTTTTTACTCCTTGTTAGACAAAGCTCAAATATTCTCATACATCTTTAACTTTCATTAATTATTTCGTTAATAACCGCTAGAAAAAATATGTTTAATTCTCAAACCCAATATTTCCGATTTTTAATTTACATGTTTTCTCGTAAGCTACCGTCAAATCCAAAATTGACATTTCGTAAAGAAGGAGCTGCCATGTTGACTTGCTGAATCAAAGATTATAGAATAGAAAACCTCAGAATTCCATTTTAATACAATATTATACGAACTTCGTTGGTTACAAAAAAGTTTATATTTTTGTGATATTGACTAAATATTGTTTTTATACTGCAACTTAAATTAGTATATTGATATTTTTTTAAATCGTAACATAAATATCAAGCTTATTTGCATCCCTTAATGAACCCCTCATTGTAGAGAAAGTGTTCCATGATGAAATTGACATTGCACAAAATATACAGTGTTACTATATTTAAGAAATAAACAAAACTAGTTGCAATACATTAATTCTTTTTATTATGCATCGGAATAAGAATAAAAGTTCTGTAATGTTTTTGTTTAATTAAAATTAGTAATATAATAAATTTGGCAAAGCGTTTGCAATGTAGGTTCAAATACATGTGGATTTACGTGGGAGGTGTATTGTAACATCCATTATTATGTATATCTCTGAGTCTGCGCTAAGTATAGATATATCGAGAATTTTCACACAGTGTTGTTTACAAATCGAAAGAAGCACGTCATATTAGAATACGGTATATATGTGGTCAGTAAATTCCATATGGGGTGAGAGCTCTTATCCCCATATGGAATTTACTGACCCCATATTACGTCACTTGCACACTATGTAACACAGGCACTTGTTTCTATCCATTGGAAGACCCACTATCAACGTATATTTACGTAAATATACGTTGATAGTGGTTCTTCCAATGGATAGAAACAAGTGCGTTGATAGTGGTTCTTCCAATGGATAGAAACAAGTGCCTGTGCTATGTAACGAATTTATCTTACCAACTATCTTATTTAACGTGTGGAATTTAGACTAGTAACCTAAAACCAATAAATGTATTCTAATCTGAGGAACAATTCGACATTTTAACAAAAAAAAAATACTAATGATACTGACGATCCACCACAAAGTAATATAAATAGAACCATGCCAATAGTAAACAAAAACATATATAAAAGATGTGGTATGATTGCCAATGAGACAATTCTCCACAAGAGACCAAATCGACACAGAAATTAACAACTACAGGTCACCGTACGGCCATAAACAATGAGCAAAGCCAATACCGCATAATCAGCTATAAAAGGCCCCGAAATGACAATGTAAAACAATTCAAACGAGAAAACCTATGGCCTTATCTATGTTAAAAAAATAAACAAAAAACTAATATGTAACACATAAACAAACGACAACCAGTGAGTTACAGGCTCCTTATCTTATCATGTTCTCAAATCTAGATATCATCTCCCATTTAGAAAAAAAACCACGTGAAAAATGAACCTATTATGTGTTGCTCTCCTATAGCTACAAAATGAATTCAAAATCAAAGATGTAGAACATATTCTATCATAATCATTTGGTAACTAATGTAATTACTGTCTCCTTCATGTCCGTCTTTATACATAAAAAAATAAAAATAAAATAACACTCCTACTGCTCAGTTCTGTTGTCACCGTGCAAGACAGTTAATAACACCATGGAAGTATTATATTGTCAATATAATACTTCCATGAAAACACCATATATAGGAAAACATAGAACTCCTTTTGTCAAAAGACACTGTTAAACATCCAAACATACCATCCACACTCATCTGTGTCCACACTTGTAACCTAAATGTTAGCATTAAGAAACTACTTCCTTTGATTCACAAAAACAGATACCAACAATAGCAACTTAGGTTTAAATATGTTTTATAAATTTATTTCCATCTTTTGAAGCTGAGACTACTATATAGAAGGTTTCACGATTTTATTCTTTGTCCTTTCTTATTTCCGGAATATGGATGCCATTCCTAAACGTTTTTCGTTATAGTTCTGTTTGCATTTCCGGTTAGTAAAAAAGTTAGAAATTTTTGTTTTTGCAGGAATATTGAGATAGTTTTGAGGTAAATGTTCTTAAAATGAGAGAGCAACAAGTTCAAAATCGATCAAATACAACTTATGCATATTTTCATTGTAAAAATAAATGGTTGAAAAGAAAAACTGAGGCAAAAAGTACTTGTCAGCCTGTACTGTCTGTACAGCTGTACAGACGTTTGCATGCACTAAAAACAAAAGTGGTAAGCTGTATAATTGTATTGCAGTAACCACATTTAGATACAAAACTATATATAGTAACAGCAACATAACAGAAAGGGGTAAAATTTTGACATCATAAAACAAAATATTACATTGTACATTGGTTGCAATCAATTACATTGATTTCCCAGTGAAATAAAAACCGATTTTTTCACATTTTAAATAAACGTGGTTATTTCACTCTGACGTCATACAACAAAAGGCATTGTCAAGTCGTCGACAACGTCAAATCAAAAGTGTAGAAAAAAAGATATAGTTTCTTACATGTTTTACTTTAACTTCTTTTTAAAAAAAAGCCATTTGCCAATGTAATAAAAGAATAACTAATTTAAGAATTCAAATATCGAAAAATATTCAACTCCTGACCGAACAACACTGATTATTAACTCATGCACTACGCACATTCATGACTTAATGTGCCGTCCGGTCACATGTTGAATATTTTTCTCTATTTGAATTCTTCAATCAATAGTTATTCTATAAATATCTGACACCACAATGGAAAAGTGATTGTTATGTGGGTTAAAAAAAATCAAGCGCCCTGGTCAGCCGGGATAAGCGATAAGGTGTATAGAAGTTCCTTACTAACGTCTGCACAATGCACATTTAAGTTTGTGGGTTTCTTAACAGTTATAACCGCATAAAATAATGTGATATCCCCTCATTCCCCTGTGTAATATTGTCTGCAGACAATATTTTATGTGTCTTATTTTCAAATACATGTACAAATGTACACAATGTAACTTGTACAGTAATTTACACCGTGATTTTGTTAGAAAAAAGCATTATACAAAAATAATTAATAAACCCTACATGTATTTATAAGGCCACAGTTTTTCAATTTGTTGGTCGGTCGGTTGAAAAAAAAAAGGAAAAAAAATATCTTTCAAAACAGAAAAATAAGCAAAATAAATATACATTTCACCTCATTAACAAAATGTTTGTCTTTAATGCTGTTTTGTCATCATTTCTTAACATTTAGTTCGATGAAATATTATTGATCAGTGATCATGAATATCGCATGACATCGTTTAATAACTTCCTGTAAAAAAGGGGGGTGCACGGACAAAGACAAAATTAAATCGTCATTTCACAAACAAGAAAAACAGATTCGTGTAGCTCTCAATCAGTTCCAGAAAACTTGGTAAATAATGCTCTTCAATCACAAAAACTGATAAAGAAAAAAATGTAAAAACGTCGTACCGAAAAACGTAATAGACTCGTCCACTGGACCAACGACAATATCGGGTTAATCAGTTGTCATGCAATCTGGTTTTTATCCCAATGATTGATATTTTTTTATTATCTATGAAACAAGAAAATTTCAAATGATTTGTTAATATTTAGTACTTTAATTGATGTATTCCACCTATCCACATTTGGACAAGTCTATTTCTCTGAGATGATGCATCTTACAGACTGATGACAAATAAGGGAAACAAAGTTATTTTGTAATTGGTTGTAAACACAGGTTTTGTTCTGCAAAATTATTTGCGCTAAAGACATTTCAAGGTCAGTTATAATTGATTTGTCTATTTTAAGAAACGTAAATTGGAAGTTTGATTTTTCACAACAGAAAGTGTTATCAACTTTGTTAATGATTAATGCATTTCATTTCATAAATAAAAGAAAATTTTAATCATTTTTCAGGGATAATGCATATACATTAAAGAGTGGACGGGAATAAAAAAAGCATGAAAAGTCAATTTTATTTTTATTCTGAAAATCGGCAAAATCGGGTCGGCGGATCCGTAAACCAACAAATAAAAAAAACGTGGCCTAAAATACAAAAATACCCAAATGAAACTATAAAATGTAATTGATACATCCATGTCAGTAATTCTAATATTAATATTATACAAAACACAATGGCCTTATAAAGTGGCAATTCTAATAGGAAAATAAAAAAATGGCCCAAGTAACAGTTCTGAAAGTATAATAGAAATTTGCCCCTATGACATTCAGAATGACACTGACATTGAAACAACAATCCTACATACCAGGAATCTTGTGTTGTCTGGCCAAAAGATCCCAGGACATTACAGTTGTGTGCATTACAAATATATATTTAAGGGGGAAAATATCAATGGTGTAATTTTCAATCTGGAGAATTTGTCACAGGCTTCTTCTACCAACATGACCAATAAAAAACTGATATCCACAAAACACATGAAGCCCAAAAGCTGTGCTTAAAATTGCCATTAAAAACATCAAAAATAAAATTTAAAAATGCCCTGGATTTGCAATAACTTTTATCAATTTTATGTCTGACATAATACATTTTTGCCTGAGAGATAAAATTGTTTGTCCTTTGATCATGTTGAAAAAAAAAAGAAGAAAAAAAATGTGGAATGCAGATATATAAAGCTTTCTGTTCATGGATGATTGCAATATTGCTCAAAGAATCCAGAACACTCACATTTTCATGATGTAGGATTCCTCCTGAAAGAAAAATTCAATTAGGAAATAGTCTTGTTAAGTAAAATACTGTCAAGGAGAGTATTTCACTGCAAAAATATCCTGACCAAAAATTTAACAAAGGATACTTAACAAAAATATTGTTCTGGACAGTACATGTACAAAAATGACTTTAAATGTATAGTAAATTTTAGTCAAATTTTGTACAAAAATGTACATGTATAAGTGAATTTTAGTCAAATTTTGTACAAGCACTTTTTGTACAAATTGTAATTTGTTTAAAGTCAAAATACAAATTGTAATTTGTACTATTTTATTTTGTACAAGATGATAATTTGTACTCAACATATATATATTCATGGTAGACCGAATATAACTTTGGATAACCTCCCTTTAACAATACCAAATTTCATGACATTGTGTACTACAATGCATATAACTATGATGAAATATTGTTACTATAGGACACTCTGACTCTTTCTAAGTCCACCACATAGTGATAGTCAACCAAAATCAGCAATTGATTTCTTCTTTGAAAGACAATTTTACCCAATATTGTATTTTAGATATTTTTGAGAAAACAGTTATCAGCTAGATAAGATCTACTGTACACCTAAAAACCAAAACAGATTGAAATAAAGGTTGAAAAGAACACAAAAAAAGCAAAGGATTACCAGATGAAAGATTAAGGTTTCTCATGAGCCTCTTATTTTGTATTCTTTATACAGGTCATCCGTTTCATAGTCAGAAATAGCAAGCTAAGACAGATTGGTTATGTTTCAACTTTATATAATCAACAACTTTGAATGTGATTGACAAATTTGGTACATGTTTGTTGTCTTGATGAACCATACATGTACTTGTTTCATTTAATGTTGTTTTAACTATTTATTATTTTTATATTAATAGACAAAAGATGGAAGAAGAAGAAGAACTAAGTGCTGATGTGTCAAACATATTCAAGTCTATACAAGCAGCAGTAAGTCTTGGTTATATTATGTTAATACTGCTTTAACTACATCGTGGGTACCAATTTTCTTGGTTTGGGGAAAACTTTCATATTCATGGATATTTAATTTTGTGGTTTTGGCAAAGTCTCCATATATTTTTAAAAAAAAATTTAATCAGTTGAATGTTCAAATTCATGGTCAGTCTGCACCGTTAGCCACTAGCACGATGCCCTAGACATTGTAGACGAGTACAATTTCATTTGAACTAGTAAGTTTTTGCAAAACTTTGTTTGGCCCAATAAGAAAAATGTTGAAATATTGGTCTTTTGACTAGAAGTTGAAAAGGGTTTTGGTGCAGACTGCAATGGTTCCCCTGTACCCACGTAATATGGTATCCAACAAATTTAAATGAATCCACATAATAAAAAACATTAAAGAGATATAGGAAGATGTGGTGTGAGTGCCAATGAGACAACTCTCCATCCAAATAACAATTTAAAAGGTAAACCATTATAGGTTAAAGTACAGCCTTCAACACGGAGCCTTGGCTCACACCGAACAACAAGCTATAAAGGGCCCCAAAATTACTAGTGCAAAACCATTCAAACAGGAAAACCAACGGTCTAATCTATATAAACAAAACGAGAAACGAGAAACACGTATACATTACATAAACAAACGACAACTACTGTACATCAGATTCTTATTGAAGACTTATTTCAATCAGTTTAAAATTAAGAAAGTCTTTGCTGTTTAATGATGTAGGGGCCTCTGTGTTCAAGTAGTTGAAGTAGTTCAACTACTACTTGAACTACTGTATCACTAGCCGTCCACAGTAACCATGCACCTGGCAACTATGGTCAGTTCCAATCTTGATTGTCCGTTTTCTTGTTAACAGTCTGTGACTCTCTCAGGGCACTTCAGTTCCTCCACCAATAAAAACTGCACACTTATAAAATCATGTTATATCAATTTCCTGTCATATTATAGAATAACTTTAAGGAGATGTATGATTGCCAATGAGACAACTACAATGTATCCTCCATAGTTAAAATAAAAGGACAATGATTTAAGCCATATGTGTATACAACAGATTATCAAATAACATTAAACAATAAATGAACCCATAGTGTTTGTAATCTTTAAAAGGCCTCTGCATGACAAATGTAAAACAGTTCAAAAGTTTGAACCAATAATCTGATTTATACTTCAACTAATATAGATATACTGTAAACCAACTAATTTTAAAAGTCAAATAACTTTATAGCTCAAGGAAAAAAACATTCATAAATATTTTATAATTTCAATATTGTATTCAAGTTTTGAAACATATTACAGTGTGAAGAGCTAACACAGAGAGGACAGGAATACCTTTTGGTAACAGCTGACCCAGCCAGTCAAAGTTGCATGAAAATTGGATCTGATAAAGGGAGACAATTCCTGGATGTCAACTCAGAATTAGTCATAAACTTCTTTTCATACTGCTTTGGTAAGACTTTTAAAAATGTGAAATAAAGTAAGGGTTTACAATTTTTTCTGGATAAGTCTCACCCAAGAACTTGCATCAAATGATACAGCCAAGCCGGAGTAGAAAGAGTATACTCTTTTCCACTCAGGCTTACATACATGTATACAAAGGCCTATGTTTTTTGAAAGCTACTGAAATTTGTGAAATTTACACAATGTTTAGAACTGAATTTGTACAGAGAAAATAGTTTTTGTTTGATAATGTAAAATATTTTTCAGAATTTGATACAAATGTTTATTTATATGTATAATCTTGCTAGGCACCTACCATTCATAATATGTGAAGAAGCATGTTATTATTTTAATTATTTCTTTAAATTTATTGAGAGAAATGTTCCAAAAAGTAAAAAAAAATGATATAAAAATAGATCACCTCTATCATATTTATAAAAAAAAAAAAGAAGAGAATATAAAAATGACATTGATTAAAAAAAATTGTTGCTCTGGTACATTGAAAATATTTTTTATTACAGTTGACATTTTTTTTTGTCCTTCAGAAAAAAATAACCTATTTCAACAAAAGGTAAATGGTAAAAGCCTGAGCCTGATACCAGGGGCAACATTGCTCCATTTAAATCTTTCTCACATCTAACTTTTTTGGTCGGTCAGTTAATGCTGAATTCAGTCAAAGATTTCAACTGTTTAGTATATTTTTTTCTCCTGAGAAGCAAGTATGATGCTTTATTATCACAGTCATCATGAACTCCTTTATAGGAGACTCCTGGGCCTCTGGTTATTGAAATATTTTGCCCCTGAATTTGAAAGATATTTAGCTATTATGTATGGTTTTGAAAATCAGTGTGTGTGTGTGTGTGTGTGTGTGTATGGGCTGCAATTGTATCACTGAGCTTTTTTCTTAGGCAAAATCAATGACATTGGTTGATAGGCTGATGACATCAATATATTCTCTTTATTATATACTAAAAAAAAACATATAAGTGGCTGCAGATGGGAAATTATAACATGAAAAGTTCAAAGCAAATTTTTTTAAAAATTGATATATTTAAAAATTACATACATGTATGGAAAGAAAATATATCAATGAATACGAATTCATATTACAAAACTCCTCCATGCACTTGTCAAAACCAAAGGATAATCTCCACGCATTACATGGTGTACATGATGTACTGGGCAAAACCAAAAGATAAGCAATTTTGAACTAATGAAGCATATGAACATATGTCAGGAGCATGATACATGTACATGTACAATATATATGTTTTTCAGGTGCACAAATAATTGAAGATCTTGGAGACCAGAATGAAACAAGCAACCAGACTTATATACCTGCTAGCATAGTAGATAACCTAGTTACACCTATAGCAACAACTAATGAAGAAGATAAAGACCAAGGAAGTGCAAATACTAATGCAAGTGATGATCACATAGAAGTATTACCTGACTTACAGGTAGTCACACAGACTACTGACCATAAGCCGAGTACTGACACACCTGACTTACAGGTAGTCACACAGACTACTGACCATAAGCCGAGTACTGACACACCTGACTTACAGGTAGTCACACAGACTACTGACCATAAGCCAAGTACTGATACACCTGACTTACAGGTAGTCACACAGACTACTGACCATAAGCCAAGTACTGATACAGGTACACATACAAAGAAACCTGAACAACAGCTTATTAGTTCAGGACTTCCAACAAGTCAGTCTGAGAAAGAGCTAGTCGCTTCTAAAAAACAAGCAGAAAAACTTCTGCAAAAGATTGAACATTTTGAAAAACAAATTTCAAAAGAAATCATTTGTACAGAACAACCCTCAGAATTGAATAGTAATGATTTGTCTGCACAAAAAGAACTTCATGAAGACATATCTCTGTCCTCTGATGATAGTATACTACCTCAGATGTTCATTAGAAGTGAAACATTAGATTTAGATTCAAATGAAAAGATATGTGATGAACAAGATGACATTGTTGATGCAATCCTTGCTAGTAATGAAAATAGTAATAGTTCAGAAACTGGTTATCAAAATGATTCAATTATAATACAACCTAACTCTGGTGGTCTAATTGATCCAGCTGAAGCAAAATCTGAATCTAGTGTTCTGAATGATTCAACTGAAGCGCAGTCTGAATCTAGTGGTCCTAAAGGTTCAACTGAAGCACAATCTGAATCTAGTGGTCTACATGATTCCCCTGATTCACAAACTCATCATCAATCATTTAAACAAGATAAACCTTTTGTCGCAGAGAAGATGATCACTAGAAAAGGAAAACAGAAAGCAAAATCTACAATATCTTCTTTGGATGGTGAAAATAAATCTGAAACTTTGGTAGAAGCTTCAAACTTGACGGATAAAATAAATGACATTTCAAATGAGAAGCCATCAAAGCAAGTTAAAAAGATACCAAAAACCATCACATCAGAAACAACATTGACAAAGCAAAAACGATTTCAAAATAAAATTGCCATTCCAAATCCTGAAGAGAAAACAGTAGATAAACCTTCAAAACCAACTTGCACCGTATGTAAAGCTACATTCTCTAGGATTCATAGTTTGAAAGGTCACATGCTGATTATACACCAATTGGAAGTCAGTATGGATGAGTTACAGAGAAATGCAGCAAAGATATCTATTGAGCATAAAAAGGAAAGTATTTCACCTACTAAGAAGAAACAAGCTCAGAACTCTGCTTCTAAAAGTAAATCTGTTCTAGTTAAAGAAAGTAAAATAACGTCAGACAAAAATGCCAAGTCTTTGTCTGTAATAGATACTGCAGGGATGTTGTCAGAGAGTAATGCATCTTCTCAAGGTGAAATGCCTGTGCAGTTTGGCAGCTTAGAGCAAGATGTAGAAATTATAAGACTTTATGAAAAGGATAAGCAGGATAAAAATAAACTTAAAATTAAAAGTGAGCCTCTATCTGATGAGGAACAAGATGATGCTGAAGACCACAAAGTTAAAAGAAGAAAACTTTTTACTAGAAATGAAGGTGATGACAATAAAAGAATTAAACTTGAGAACAGTGACCAAGAATCTACAGAACAGGATATAGTTGCACTAGCTACAATAGAATTGATTAATAGTATCAGCAGTGGTACCAGTAGCAAGGAAGGAGCAAGCCAAGAGAATTCTTCAATGCAGTCAGATGATGGCATCATAGTTTTGGAGGAGAATCATGATGAAAATGTTCCTTCACCTAATAAAGGAAAGAAAAATAAAAAGCCTGAAAAGAAACAGGAAGACGTCTATTGTGCACTCTGTGATAAAAACTTTCAAAAAGCTTTTAATCTAACTATTCACAATATACGATTCCATCCTAGTATCATAATGAAACAGTTCGGTGTTGACATGGTAGCAGAGGTGAAACAAGAGCAATTTTTCGATGATGAGGATGATGTTGGGCTTATTGATGATCAGATTGAGGAAGATGACGACCAACACGAAAATCTTAATGATTCTACACAAGAAAATGAAGAAATGGATAATAGTGATTCCGTTGTCGATCCTATGGATAGATTGAATGAAATCAAACAAAATGAACAGATAAAAAAGTATATTACTATAACAGAGCAGACAAATAACACTTTACTACTCAGCTGTAATAATTGTACATTTTCATGTGAAGAATTTCATCAGGTGCTGGTTCACATTGCTAGAATCCATCCAGAATTATCTGCAGATTTAGATTTAATGATGAGTTGTTTCTATGGTATCAAGACATTTAATAAAAAATGTGATGAATGTCCATTGATATTTAGATCTGTATCTAGATTGTGGAATCATATTGTACAAGAACATCCAGAGAGTGTGGAAAATTGTAGTAAGAAAAAACGTTTGCGTCATTTAATAAACAAATATAAAAGTAAGAAATCATTCGTCAAATGTGACATTTGTGGTGAACATTTACGTAGCATGAGAGCTCTTGACAATCATATGGCATTGCATCCAGAAGCTGGAAGGAGATATCAATGTCCACAGTGTTCTCAATCATTCAGCACAAAACCAAACATGACTCGCCATTTTAAACAGATTCATTTAGAGGAGAAAAAGTTTCAATGCGACATATGTGGAAGATCCTTTTCACAGAAGGAGACATTAAGATACCATCGACAAACTCATGAGGAAGAAAAAGACAAACCCAGACGATTCGAGTGTCATATTTGTAATAAAAAACTTAGGAAGAAGGAATCATTACAAATTCATCTTCGCCAACATGAAGGCATTAAACCATATATTTGTGAATATTGTGGTATGGCTTTTACTCAGAATGGAAACAGAAATAAACATGTGCAACTCATTCATAATGAAGATAGAAGCTTAGAATGTACTAAATGTGGCAAAAGTTTTAAACTTCAGGAACATTTGAAACGTCACATGAAAATGCATCTGATCAGGGAGGGTGAGATACCAGCTGATAAAACCTACCTCTGTGAATATGCAGGATGTGGGGCTCGTTACACAACATCTACTCAGTTAAAAGTTCATACAATGTCAAAACATACAAATGAAAGACCTTGGACATGCTCGAACTGTAATAAAGGTTTCACTACTAGAGACAAGTTACTGAGACATGAACAGACCCATGTAGAAGGATTGTTTGACTGTGAAATATGTCATAAAAAGTTGACAAGTAAGGAAAGTTTAGCCATACATACCAAATATCATGAAATTGGACATGAAAATGATCACTTTGAAGTTTCTGTTCATGACTTTGAAACTGTTATCATTCCCCAAGAGAATGGAGCACCAATCAAAGTTCAGCTTGCCCACTCTGAGCCAATCACAACAGACATTGCTAATGTAGGAGGAGTTAGTTCAGAAGATACTACATACTACCTCCAGACCTCAAAATCAGATGAGGTTGAGGAGGACACTATACAAGTAGATGATAATACTATATTAGTAGATCCAAGTGTATTAGAGTCTGTGCTAGGGGCTACCTCTGATGAACAAACTGTATATTATTATGTTACTGGTAACTAAATATGTGCTTTGTTTTCTTAAGTGCATGTCTGTGCTTGATGCTACCTCAGATTAACATTTGTATTATATCAAGTAGTTTATATCTTAATTTAGTCTTCTAGGTCTTTAGAATGATTAGAGGTGATCCACATGTTCTAAAACAGGTTAACCTTAATATACTGGGAGACAAAAGAACAGATACTCTTTTATTTGCAAAATTACTGTGGATTCATTATTACTTGTCAGGTATCAATTTTCTAGGAATTCATAACTGGGCACAGGCAAATATTAAACCATTTACACATTTTCTATAGGCTTATATGCAAACTTTGGAAAAATCATGAAATTTGTTATCTATGAAAATACTGTTTTTCATTATTCCATGAAAATGTGTACCCAGTACCCACAAACATAAATACATCAACAGTGATACTTTTTTTAATCTTTTGAGCTTATTTCAAGTTAATTAATGTTTAAAATCAATTAAGATGGTACCAAACACCTTGGATAAAATTAATTTGGCTCATTTAATTTTCATAAGATTTTGACAAATACATGTATTTTACATTGACCAAAATAAATATTTTTCTATGCCCCATTTATGGGCGTTATGTTTTCTGGTCTGTGTGTCCATTTGTTCGTCTGTCTGTCCCACTTCATGTTAAAGTTTTTGGTCAAAGTAGTTGTTGATGAAGTAGAAGTCCAATCAACTTGAGATTTAGTACACCTGTTCCCTATGATATGATCTTCCTGATTTTAATGCCAAATTAGAGTTCTTATCCCATTTCAGGGTCCACTAAACATTTAAAATGATAAAAAATGAAAATGATGGGGCATCCCTATATTACATGTATTATGGACACATTCTTGTTTTAAACTTGAACCACACTCATTATTTGAAAAATTACATAGGATATACAGCAGTTTGACAAACACCAATTCTAACGATTGAGATGAATTATATTCCTTAACAATAGAATGTGATTAAAACATTAAGCTGATTTTTACACAGTTATCTCCCTGTAGTGTTATGTACCCCCTTAAAGGAGTTGTTGGGTAAACACTAATGAACAGATAACACATGATATATCAGGGTTAATCTTGCCATTTGTTATTTATTGTTAAGAAGTACTCTATAAAAGCAACACTGACTTTTTATGAAGTCCATTTTCTTGCCTAAACTAAATGCATATACTGTATGAAAATCTCCACATTTTTCTCCATATTTTGGGGGATAACCATTTAAAAACCATGTATCCTTTGTTTGAACTCTTTCATATAAAGTTTGGGAATATACTTAAAATACTAGCTAAGAAAACAAAATCTGTAATCTGGGATGTCAACATTTGGTACGGTAAAAGAATTTGGTTTCCATGTGATGAATATTACATTTCCAGTTATTTATATTACAGTGAGTGTGGCATGATATTATTTCAGGCATAAATATGTTTTTGAGTTGTTATTACAATTATTAAAGTTTATTGCAATCATTACAGTGTTATTTTTATATAATTTCTTTAATTTTAAATGGTCCTGAATATGCATGAAATATTTGCCACTGGACGTTGATATAATTCATATGGCTATCTTATAATGTTCATTTAAGTGTTTGATAGTACAAGGGCTTAATGTTTTCTAATGGGTTTGTCTGTCTATTTGTTTTTCCAATTGTATTTCCCATACAAGATTAAAAGTTGATTCTGAATGGCTACCTCATATCTTTCACACTTTGTTTTTCTAATATGCTATAAAAATCAGTACACAAAATCCAATTCACGTTTTAATACAGAAAATGTGGAGTCATTATTTTTCGTCGGATACCAATTTTTCGCAAATTTCTATAGGCTTCTGTGCAGACTTTTAGTAAACCAAGAATTCAAATATCCACAAAAACTCACATCCGCGAATGTAAGTGTATTCAAGTACATGTATATAACAATTGCAAGTACAAACAAAGCAATAACGATTAAGAGTAAATACCATGTCAGGCAAAACATTTTCGCAGTAATTGAAAGCAAGCTCAAAATTAGTATAATGCTGATTTAAAGTTGAACGACCCTAAACGCTTATATTGGCTATTGTATTTCGGGATATACTATTTCATACAAAAAAATCATTTACAGTCCACGTTAACACAACCGTACGCAATGTCAAAACAAACTGAACAGAACAAAAAAATGCATCTTTGCAAAAAAAAAACATTTTTAAAACATTTTTGGTTACTGATATTTTTCCCAAAAAAATTACCAGACCCAGCGCTTGAATACAGTTATAATCAATAAGCTTAATAAGCAGAAAACAATAGAAGGACAATGCATATGAAGATATTTTTATAGATTATACTACAGTCTATCATTTATGCGAAATAAAACTCTGTATTAAATGCGATATATATAACAATTAAAACAGCTCCTTATAACTGAAATCCGAGACATCATTACAATTAGGTTCAAATCAAGTATATATATATTGAAGTGTAAGACTCCTAAGAAGGAACTAAATTCAACATCTGTAATAAGTAAAGCAGAAAAAGAAATAAATGTGTCCCGTTTAAGAAATATTACCAGTCACTGTTAATGTTCGATCTAGTAATAGTTAGTGAGTTGAAGCAGTTTACCAGTCAGTGTTTATCAAAATGATGATCAAAGATGACATAACGTTGAACCTATCATTTCTAGACATGTTGGTGATTTCCAACATCTGAATTTACAGAAAAATGGATTATAATGACAACTTTAAAAAATAATTTCAAACTTAACAACTGCTTTAAAAAATCAATAGAATACATGCAGGAGAAATATTAAAATCACAATAACTTGGCTTCTATACATATTGCTAACTATCAATATGCCTACCAATACAATCAGAAATACGCCCAGTGGCGGATCCAGAAATTTTCATAAGTGGGGGCCCACTCCAGTCACGCTGGCTATTGGTACTTTACGGAACGGAACGGAACGGAACGGAACGGAACAGAATTTCATTTAAGGTATCCAAAGGGGGCATTTATCAAAATTTCGAAAAATCTTTAAAACAAAACAAACTTTACAATTTCTGTGTTTTACGGTTTTCCATATACAAATAACACAAATGTATACTTAATCTCATCTTCACAGGTGATTTGTGCAATAATGTATAACATCGGGAACTATTCTGTAAATGAATATGTCGGATTGTCCTGATAAATTATCATGAAATTAACGCATTTGCAAGTCATGCATTATGATATCTAGACTGACCTCACGTCGTCCTTTCCGACGATGATTAGAAACATTGGTTCTGATTTTAACTTTTTAAATTTATTATTCCGTTCCGTTCCGTTCCGCAAAGTACCAATTGCTCTGAGGAATTGGTATTTAACGGAATCGAACGGAAACAGACATCTTTAATGTAATTAAAGCAGTATGATAAAAAAAAATTGTCTGACACCTCTTTTTGCATAAGTGGTATGTGTTTAAGATAGCATTTTCGACTTGATCAATAATAAAAAATTTAACACAAAGGCAGGTTACACAAAAAGTCTTTCTCCTTCCATCGGTAATTATATTTTAAAAAAGAGGCCTACAACAGCCCGTTCCGACGATGATTAGAGACAGTGATCAAGTTGAATCTGATTTAAACTTTTTAATTTATTATTCCGTTCCGTTCCGTTCCGCAAAGTACCAATTGCTCTGAGGAATTGGTATTTAACGGAATCGAACGGAAACAGACATTTATAATGTAATAAAAGCAGTATGATAAAAAAATGTGTCTGACACCCCTTTTTGCACGAGAAATAAGTGTTTTAGATAGCATTCCCGACCTGATAAATAATTAAGAATTTAAAACAAAGGCAGCTTAGACAAAAAGTCTTACTCCTTCCATTGGTAATTATATTTTTTAAAAGAGGCCTTCTACCTCTCGTGCCGACGAGGATTAGAAACAGTAATCAAGTTGAATCTGATTTAAACTTTTTAATTTATTATTCCGTTCCGTTCCGTTCCGCAAAGTACCAATTGCTCTGAGGAATTGGTATTTAACGGAATCGAACGGAACCAGACATTTATAATGTAATAAAAGCAGTATGATAAAAAAAAATGTGTCTGACACCCCTTTTTGCAGAAGAAATATATAAGTGTTTTAGATAGCATTCCCGACCAGATAAATAATTAAGAATTTAAAACAAAGGCAGCTTAGACAAAAAGTCTTCTCCTTCCATTGGTAATTATATTTTTTAAAAGAGGCCTTCCACCTCTCGTGCCGACGAGGATTAGAAACAGTAATCAAGTTGGATCTGATTTAAACTTTTTAATTTATTATTCCGTTCCGTTCCGTTCCGCAAAGTACCAATTGCTCTGAGGAATTGGTATTTAACGGAATCGAACGGAACCAGACATTTATAATGTAACAAAAGCAGTATGATTAAAAAAATGTGTCTGACACCCCTTTTTGCAGAAGAAATAAGTGTTTTAGATAGCATTCCCGACCAGATAAATAATTAAGAATTTAACACAAAGGCCGGATAGACAAAAAGTCTTACTTCTTCCATTGGTAATTATATTTTTTAAAAGAGGCCTTCCACCTTTCGTTCCGACGAGGATTAGAAACAGTGATCAAGTTGAATCTGATTTAAACTTTTTAATTTATTATTCCGTTCCGTTCCGTTCCGCAAAGTACCAATTGTTCTACAAATGTAATAAAATCAGTATGATAAAAAAAGGCTGACACTTCTTTTTTTGAATGAGTGGTAATTGTTTTATATAGCATTCTCGACCTGATCATTAATAAATAATTTAACACAAATGCAGGTTACCCAAAATCCATCCATTCCTTGTTATATTTTAAAATTTTCGGGAAAAAAAATGATGAAATGGGCAAAAAAATGTTGTCGTTAATTATTAAAGTTCGGAATGAGTTGCTTCATTTGTATGTCTAAAGTAATGTTGATCCTCTTGGAATTCATTTGAATGTAAGTTTTAAATTGTGCTAATGAATATCATGCATGTGTATTTAAGTTAAAAAAAAAATTTAAAAAAATGTCTTGAATAAAAACAAAGCTCTCGTCAATTATACCCGGCGTTATTACAGTGGTTACAAATGAAAATATCAAAATCAACCTTTTATTAAATTAGAAGTCCGCAACTTTGACAATATACAGTGCGAATGACATAAGCTTTTGATGTAGAAATACAAGTGTACTTAAACTATGACAGTGTCAATTTTTTTAATATTGTAACGGTTATTGGGTTCGGGATTGTGTACTTGTTTTTGTGTTGTTCGTTCTATAAATAAAGTTTGAGTACTGCAGACGTCTTTTTGTCACAGCCAAGCTTTTTGTAGATCTCTGCTATTTGTGGTGCCAAATAGGACCCACGTTGCTTGAGAAATGTTTCAGGCATCACACTGGTGTCAGAAGTGTCGACTATTGTGAATTTATTCGACTGAGAAGTTTGGAAATTCATCGGAAAGTTGCCAGTTTGGAAAACCACGTGAGTCGACGATTGGGCGATCCAGAAGCGGATCCCCGTCAATCACAACCCAAACATAATTATTCCGGTGAGATCGTATGATTTTTATACTTTAAATACTGAAAATTGTTTTAATTTTACAAAAAATTTAGCTGACGAAAATTTGCATTTGAAAAAAATAATTCCGGTGGCTCCGACCTCGTCACCAAATTACCGGACATACAAAAACATTTTTATTTTTTAATTTTAATTTTATTTTAGTCAAGATTTGCATTTTGTATCATAATAATTTGCATATTTTTAGACTGTTTCATGTAATACGTGTTTTTTAAGTATTACAGATCGAATTTAGAAAATAAAGGACTTGTGAGTGAAACTGTTCTACACAACTATCTCAGGTCTATTCCACTCGTCATCACACAACAGACAAAATATTAATTTTCACCTGCTAAGAGACGGGCTTCATCCTAAAAGAATATGGGCACAAAAGTGGTTTAGAAGATTACCACTTGACATATGTCAAGAGTATTGGTTAGATAGGGAATCATTTTCAGTACACGTCGATCCACAGGATTGAAAATTACAATCTTTTATAAATTGCAATTTAATAATAAACATGAATGACGATACAGTAGTAGAGACGGGTTCTGATCGAAAAGTCAGCGAAGATTCCCCGCCAAATGGTGATCAGTTGGGCATAAAAATGCTTAACGTGTTGGAAAGAATGGGGAACGACATGGGAACCTTGGCTGACAACATGACATATGTTTAGAAAACAGGATGAGGTTTCTGCCAATACAATGCAGCTACTCTACCAACAAAGTAGAAGTATAGAAGAATTGAACAATACGTTTTTGCAGAACCGGGAGACATCGAAATCCGACATTAAGAGCACAGGAACTAATACTTCCGGTTACACAGTTGACGATTTTTCTGGGTCTTCTATTTGTCCAAAGTATGGATTATATGATGGAAATAATGAACACCTAGACCCTAAGTTAGGCGAAAACAAACCAGTTGACAGTTTTCAGGTTCGCCAAGAGAACAGTCACAGACAATCTCTGTTCGGTCAAGATAGCAAGCCGAAATCGGTTTTACAGTTCTGTCGTGGGAACAGTCCCAGACCACCTTCATTTAGTTTAGATAATCAACCAATAGGATATTTGCAGTTCGGTCGAGGGAACAGTCCCAGGCCATCGTCCCAGAATACAGATGATGACATACAGACCGGAAGTTTGTAGTTTGGTCGCGGGAACAGTCCCAGACCAAATGCAAATTCACACACACCATTGTCATCAACACAAAGGGATACAACAACACAGAATTTAGATGATGACAGACAGAACGGGAGTTTGCAGTTTGGTCGCGGGAACAGTCCCAGACTAAATGCTAATTCACACACACCATTGTCATCAACACCAAGGGATGCCACAACACTCCCCCCTTTTAAACCGTTGTTAAGCACTATAGAAAAATGGGAGTCTAGGTCGAGTTCTATGAACACAAATAATAGACAAGATTTGATAAGAAACATACAACCTTCGTTTTCTAGTGATATTGAAGCTATGCACAGTAGTAACAATACACAGCAGACAAGACAAAAAGTACCAAATAGTGACGTTCCCCACCAAAAACTTCCAACATTCGACGGGAAGGATGATTATGAGGGGTTTATTATCCCATTCAACAGGGAAGCTAGGAGAAACGAATGGACAGAGGAGGAAAAGTTAGATAGGTACATTGAATGCCTGCGAGGACAGGCGAGTAAATTTATGACCGCAATTCCTCGACAGGAAAGAGATACTTTTGAATCCAATTCGCGTCACATGGAAAACAGGTTCAACTGAAAAGAGCCCCCATCCACTGCACGAAAAAAACTATCTGATTTAAGACAACACAATGAAAAGAATGAAGAGTTTGCTGAAGAAGTAAGACGATTAGTCTCAAGAGCATACCCAACAAGTAGTATCGAGTTACAAGAGGAACTTGCAGCGGAACACTTTTTGAAGGGCCACAAGAACGCCAAAATAGCATATGAAGCTTTAAACCACCAACCTAAGACTGTATCTTCAGCACTAGATATTGTTGTACAACTACAACACAATTATCATGCTACGTTGGGCAGGGATGTTGATTATAATACAAAACAAAGGACCAGACGCGTTACGTGGAAAGATGAAGAGGAAAAGAGTACTGACCAATATGAAGGGATGGACAGCGTTAGGCAGTTGGTAAATTCATTTCGGAAACCAGATAATCAAACATTACAGAATGAAATCAAAGCACTAAGAGATCTTTTAGAAAGGGCCATGCTGCATGATTCAAAACCAGCTACCTTGACAGCACAGTCAACGGGATGTTATTTTTGTGGCGATAAAAGCCATTTCAAACGTGATTGTCCAAAAAGATCACGATCCCCCAGCCCTATGATAAGACAAGATACTGGTGCTGATTGTGAAAGGAGATATATTATCAAATTGGCAGAGGACAAGATTTACTCATTCCAATTCAAGTCAATGGCAATAAGGTCGATGCTATTGTTGATACAGGAGCAGATGTAACGGTACTTTCAAGATTCTTTGCAAACTGTATTGGTTTGAGCGGTACTACCGGTATAAAAGCTTGCTTATTGAATGCAGAAAATGGGAAAGAAATGGAGGCTGACATGAATATTGTTGCAAAGCTTCAACTGGGTAAAAAGGAGATAATTTGGAAAGTATGCATTGCCCCCATAAGAAGGAGATTATATCACGTGATTCGGGGACACTGAGTCCAGTCTCAAGTGGTAGTAAGACCCATGCAAACGTAACCAAAAGGATAGGGTCTCTCAATGATGCCTTAAATCCAAAGATTTCACCCAAGATGGATGACAGTTCAGATTCCAGTGAGTCGAGGACACAGGCTCCAGACTTACCTGGGAATCATCAGATGACAAAAGAAAAGCACCCACTTAAAATCAGTCGATATGGACGCAAAATAAACCAACCCTTACGTTTCAAAGATTGACAAAAACATTTGTGCAAAAAAATAAGAGATATTCTTATTGAGAACTGTCTGTTTATAAAGAAAAGGGGGGATAGTGTAACGGTTATTAGGTTCGGGATTGTGTACTTGTTTTTATGTTGTTCGTTCTATAAATAAAGTTTGAGTACTGCAGACGTCTCTTTGTCACAGCCAAGCTTTTTGTAGATCTCTGCTATTTGTTGTGCCAAATAGGACCCACGTTGCTTGAGAAGTGTTTCAGGCATCACATTACATTGTGTTAAACTCGCACGTCAATATTTTGTCTGTCAAGTTTTGATCACTGTTTCTAATCATCTTCGGAAGGCCCCTTTTTTAATTTATAATTACCAATGGAAGTAGAAAGACTTTTTGTCTAACCTGTCTTTGTGTTATTTTTTATACGTCCGTAAATTTTGACGGGACGTATTATGGTATACAAATGTCCAGTGTCCGTCCGTCCGTCCGTCCGTCCGCCCGTCTGTCCGTCTGTCCGGTGTAAACATGTCGCACCGTAACTTGAGAACGACTTATCCAAATTTCATGAAACTTAACATAGTTGTTTCTTATGATGGTCAAATGATCTGTATACTCTTTTGTGAAAATAAGATTACAACTTTTTGAGTTACGGCACTTTGTAACTAAAACAGGGGTGTGTTTTTTTCACATGTCGCACCGTATCTCAAAGACGATTCTTGATTATGGCTTTAAACTTTAAATACTTCTTAGTTATATTAATCTTAATATCTGTATACTTTTTGGTGATGATTCAAAATTTAATTTTTGAGTTATTGAGTATTTTGTAAAAAATGGGGAGGGTTTTTTGTGAAAATAAGATTACAACTTTTTGAGTTACGGCACTTTGTAACTAAAACAGGGGTGTGTTTTTTTCACATTTCGCACCATATCTCAAAAACGATTTATGATTATTACTTAAAACTTTACACTTGTCTTTGTTATATTAATCTTTAGATCTGTATACGTTTTGGTGATGATTCAAAATTTCATTTTTGAGTTATTGAGTATTTTGTAAAAAAGGGGGAGGTTTTTTTGTGAAAATAAGATTACAACTTTTTGAGTTACGGCACTTTGTAACTAAAACAGGGGTGTGTTTTTTTCACATGTCGCACCATATCTCAAAAACGATTTATGATTATTACTTAAAACTTTACACATGTCTTTGTTATATTAATCTTAAGATCTGTATACGTTTTGGTGATGATTCAAAATTTCATTTTTGAGTTATTGAGTATTTTGTAAAAAAAAAAAGGGGGGGTTTACATGTCGCACCATATCTCAAAAACGATTTATGATTTTTGCTTAAAACTTTACACACTTCTTTATATTAATCTAAAGATCTGTATACTTTTTGGTGATGATTCATTTTTATATTTTCGAGTTATTGAGTTTTTTGTAAAAAAAGGGTTTTTTTTTCACATGTTGCGCTGTATCTCTATTGCTTAAAACTTAACAGGCTAATGTTGCGTCGGGTTTCCAAATACATCTTGTACAATGATGAATCTTCCTATTGAGCGGGAATAAGGAAGGAGTCAGGATATACTAAGCATGACATCCTGTACAACCCTGTGTTATTCAAAAAAGATTTATGTTTTTTCACAAGACGACGGGCGTATCATGCGCTCATGGCGCAGCTGTTTATTTAAATATTGATCAAGTCGAAATGCTATCTAAAACACTTACCACTCATTCAAAAAAGAAGGGTCTGACTTGTTTTTATCATACTGCTTTTATTACATTATAGATGTCGGTTTCCGTTCGATTCCGTTAAATACCAATTCCTCAGAGCAATTGGTACTTTGCGGAACGGAACGGAACGGAATAATAAATTAAAAAGTTTAAATCAGATTCAACTTGATTACTGTTTCTAATCCTCGTCGGCACGAGAGGTGGAAGGCCTCTTTTAAAAAATATAATTACCAATGGAAGGAGTAAGATTTTTTGTTTTTGTCTAAGCTGCCTTTGTTTTAAATTCTTAATTATTTATCTGGTCGGGAATGCTATCTAAAACACTTATTTCTTCTGCAAAAAGGGGTGTCAGACACATTTTTTTTATCATACTGCTTTTATAAAATTATAAATGTCTGGTTCCGTTCGATTCCGTTAAATACCAATTCCTCAGAGCAATTGGTACTTTGCGGAACGGAACGGAACGGAATAATAAATTAAAAAGTTTAAATCAGATTCAACTTGATTACTGTTTCTAATCCTCGTCGGCACGAGAGGTGGAAGACCTCTTTTAAAAAATATAATTACCAATGGAAGGAGTAAGACTTTTTCTAAGCTGCCTTTGTTTTAAATTCTTAATTATTTATCTGGTCGGGAATGCTATCTAAAACACTTATTTCTTCTGCAAAAAGGGGTGTCAGACACATTTTTTTTTATCATACTGCTTTTATTACATTATAAATGTCTGGTTCCGTTCGATTCCGTTAAATACCAATTCCTCAGAGCAATTGGTACTTTGCGGAACGGAACGGAACGGAACGGAATAATCAATTAAAAAGTTTAAATCAGATTCAACTTGATTACTGTTTCTAATCCTCGTCGGCACGAGAGGTGGAAGGCCTCTTTTAAAAAATATAATTACCAATGGAAGGAGTAAGACTTTTTGTCTAAGCTGCCTTTATTTTAAATTCTTAATTATTTATCTGGTCGTGAATGCTATCTAAAACACTTATTTCTTCTGCAAAAAGGGGTGTCAGACACATTTTTTTATCATACTGCTTTTATTACATTATAAATGTCTGGTTCCGTTCGATTCCGTTAAATACCAATTCCTCAGAGCAATTGGTACTTTGCGGAACGGAACGGAACGGAATAATAAATTAAAAAGTTTAAATCAGATTCAACTTGATTACTGTTTCTAATCATCGTCGGAACGAGAGGTGGAAGGCCTCTTTTAAAAAATATAATAACCGATGGAAGGAGAAAAACTTTTTGTGTAACCTGCCTTTGTGTTAAATTTTTTATTATTGATCAAGTCGAAAATGCTATCTAAAACACATACCACTCATGCAAAAAGAGGTGTCAGACAATTTTTTTATCATACTGCTTTTATTACATTATAGATGTCTGTTTCCGTTCAATTCCGTTAAATACCAATCCCTCAGAGCAATTGGTACTTTGCGGAACGGAACGGAACGGAATAATAAATTAAAAAGTTTAAATCAGATTCAACTTGATTACTGTTTCTAATCCTCGTCGGCACGAGAGGTGGAAGGCCTCTTTTGAAAAATATAATTACCAATGGAAGGAGTAAGATTTTTTGTTTTTGTCTAAGCTGCCTTTGTTTTAAATTCTTAATTATTTATCTGGTCGGGAATGCTATCTAAAACACTTATTTCTTCTGCAAAAAGGGGTGTCAGACACATTTTTTTCATCATACTGCTTTTATTACATTATAAATGTCTGGTTCCGTTCGATTCCGTTAAATACCAATTCCTCAGAGCAATTGGTACTTTGCGGAACGGAACGGAATAATAAATTAAAAAGTTTAAATCAGATTCAACTTGATTACTGTTTCTAACCCTAGTCGGCACGAGAGGTGGAAGGCCTCTTTTGAAAAATATAATTACCAATGAAAGGAGTAAGATTTTTGGTTTTTGTCTAAGCTGCCTTTGTTTTAAATTCTTAATTATTTATCTGGTCGGGAATGCTATCTAAAACACTTATTTCTTCTGCAAAAAGGAGTGTCAGACACATTTTTTTCATCATACTGCTTTTATTACATTATAAATGTCTGGTTCCGTTCGATTCCGTTAAATACCAATTCCTCAGAGCAATTGGTACTTTGCGGAACGGAACGGAACGGAATAATAAATTAAAAAGTTTAAATCAGATTCAACTTGATTACTGTTTCTAACCCTCGTCGGCACGAGAGGTGGAAGGCCTCTTTTAAAAAATATAATTACCAATGGAAGGAGTAAGACTTTTTGTCTAAGCTGCCTTTGTTTTAAATTCTTAATGATTTATCTGGTCGGGAATGCTATCTAAAACACTTATTTCTTCTGCAAAAAGGGGTGTCAGACACATTTTTTTTTATCATACTGCTTTTATTACATTATAAATGTCTGGTTCCGTTCGATTCCGTTAAATACCAATTCCTCAGAGCAATTGGTACTTTGCGGAACGGAACGGAACGGAATAATAAATTAAAAAGTTTAAATCAGATTCAACTTGATTACTGTTTCTAATCCTCGTCGGCACGAGAGGTGGAAGGCCTCTTTTAAAAAATATAATTACCAATGGAAGGAGTAAGACTTTTTGTCCAAGCTGCCTTTGTTTTAAATTCTTAATTATTTATCTGGTCGGGAATGCTATCTAAAACACTTATTTCTTCTGCAAAAAGGGGTGTCAGACACATTTTTTTTTATCATACTGCTTTTATTACATTATAAATGTCTGGTTCCGTTCGATTCCGTTAAATACCAATTCCTCAGAGCAATTGGTACTTTGCGGAACGGAACGGAACGGAATAATAAATTAAAAAGTTTAAATCAGATTCAACTTGATTACTGTTTCTAATCCTCGTCGGCACGAGAGGTGGAAGGCCTCTTTTAAAAAATATAATTACCAATGGAAGGAGTAAGACTTTTTGTCTAAGCTGCCTTTGTTTTAAATTCTTAATTATTTATCAGGTCGGGAATGCTATCTAAAACACTTATTTCTCGTGCAAAAAGGGGTGTCAGACACATTTTTTTTTATCATACTGCTTTTATTACATTATAAATGTCTGTTTCCGTTCGATTCCGTTAAATACCAATTCCTCAGAGCAATTGGTACTTTGCGGAACGGAACGGAACGGAATAATAAATTAAAAAGTTTAAATCAGATTCAACTTGATCACTGTCTCTAATCAACGTCGGAACGGGCTGTTGTAGGCCTCTTTTTTAAAATATAATTACCGATGGAAGGAGAAAGACTTTTTGTGTAACCTGCCTTTGTGTTAAATTTTTTATTATTGATCAAGTCGAAAATGCTATCTAAAACACATACCACTTATGCAAAAAGAGGTGTCAGACAATTTTTTTTTATCATACTGCTTTAATTACATTAAAGATGTCTGTTTCCGTTCGATTCCGTTAAATACCAATTCCTCAGAGCAATTGGTACTTTGCGGAACGGAACGGAACGGAATAATAAATTTAAAAAATTAAAATCAGAACCAATGTTTCTAATCATCGTCGGAAAGGACGACGTGAGGTCAGTCTAGATATCATAATGCATGACATGCAAATGCGTTAATTTCATGATAATTTATCAGGACAATCCGACATATTCATTTACAGAATAGTTCCCGATGTTATACATTATTGCACATTTCACCTGTGAAGATGAGATTAAGTATACATTTGTGTTATTTGTATATGGAAAACCGTAAAACACAGAAATTTTAAAGTTTGTTTTGTTTTAAAGATTTTTCGAAATTTTAATAAATGCCCCCTTTGGATACCTTAAATGAAATTCTGTTCCGTTCCGTTCCGTTCCGTTCCGTTCCGTAAAGTACCAATAGCCGTCACGCTTCAGTGATTCCCTATATTAGCAACCAAATTTTTCCTCAAAAGGGGGCCCCCTGCCCCCCTAAATCCGCGTTTAAAGACATTCCAAAAGTATCATACACATTTTTTCACTTACAAAATCAATTTACAACCAAAACCCGACGGTGAATGGAGAAACGAAATATGGTCACTTGGTCTTCTCCCGACCGGCAGTAAAGCGCTTGCTAAAGTGGGGCGTCCGTTTGGCTGTGCGAGATGTATCAAGTTGCAGCCACGTCAGGTGGGGACGTTAAATCCGGTGCCTCGTTTAAAGAGAGTGCCACGCTCTTTGCACTTTAAGAACCCTTGCAACAACTCTGAGGTGTTCGTAGGTGGCCTGTTGCCAGGCACAAGTTCTGTCCCTATCCAACATACCCTCATTTTCCAGTGGAAGTCTAAATTTCCCCGATCATCATCCCGGATGGCCTCTATAATTACTCGACCTACCTATTGTATTTATAGAACTTGTTCTCGTCCGGTACATGCATGAAATATTTGCCACTTGACGTTAAGCAACCATGCAACATCAATCAATCAATCGGAAACCCGATATAAAGTTTTAATAATTCCTGTACAATATTTCATATTTATTATCAAAATTTTTATGCATGTCTTTTTATTGTTTTATATTCTTGATAAATAATTCAATATTTCTTTGTTGGTTCCCTTTACTGAATTTAAGAACTTTTATCTTATTTGCATTTATTTTGAGCTGGCATTTTTTTTTAATCTTCACGTTCCTCAGAAAATAGCGCAGTGTCAGTAGCATTAAATAACATGAACATTTAAAAAATTTTTCACCGAGTGATGCTCAGTGTCTGTCCATATAGATAAGATTTTTTAGGAATAACACATTTAATCAATCGGATTTGTACGAAATGATTCATACTCGGCAAATATGTAGCATTTGATAAATCAAAAATAAATCTATAAAGTTTTGTTTTTATTTTTTTCCTACTTTTATCATATATGCTACACAAGATGCTTCTCCTCAAATTATAGAATACAAATTATGGTATTTTAAACAACAGTAAAATGAAAAAATGACCTAAAACCAGTATATGGGTTCCCTTCAAAAAATGCTATCACGGTAAAAAAAAAATGCAAAAAGAATTAGGCACAGCCTATTGAGTTTACCTGAGACTACTATAACAGTCTGTTCTACTATACTGTTATAGTAGTCTCAGAGTTTACGCAAAAACTGTAACCGTTCTAATTTTGGGCACATTTTTACGGTTATTTTATAACCGTTATCGGAGACGTATATGGTACCCAATGTCTATATGTTCAACAACATAAGAGAGTGTAAAACAACGTATCCCTTAATTTAGTTATTATATATATAGAAACAGCTTTTCGCAGAAAAAAAAAGAAGAAAAGATATCAAAGCGCAAAATTTAATCAATTTGCTTTTATACTATATTTTAATCTGTGGACATCGGTTCAAATCTTTAATCGTATATGTTTCTCTCTTTGTTGTTAATGATAAGAGCTTCGAATGATTATTTAAATATCTGAAAATACAAGAACTTAAAGAAATGACAGAAAGTTTCATTTCAACTTTGATAAAGAACAGGAAACCAGCGACAAAGCTAAGAAGTAAAAGAAGAGAATAATTCCGATATCATCTATGAAATGGATGATGGATGTTCATCGTCATAATTGTTATATTTCAATTAGCGCCCGAATCAACACGCTTTTATTTTCCCTACCACTGTGATAACGCCCCTCCGTTGTAGCTCACAGAGATCAAAGGCTAATTTTACCTGAAAGGTGTCAATCTGTTAAATGAATTGCCGATTCATATGATCACCTGTTTTATTTTCAAAACATACTTGTTATACAATAAATATAACTCCTTTAATTGTTTGTAGTATTATCTATTTCAAATAGATGGCGCGAATTCAAAATTAAAAAAACTAACGCAGGAGTGCTGTTTTTTAAGCTGTACTTTCTGTAACATCTACAAACAAAAGTCACAAAGCATCAATCTCATTCGTTGTCAAAGTTTAAAAAGTTCTACGACTCATTTCATAAAGAAACAACAAAAATATGTTCTCAAGTCATGAATAATTAAGTTTAACTTTAATATGATCAACTGTTGTCTTAAGATTGCTTGTGCAAAAGATCCCATGCAGTGTATGTATAAAAAAAAATATAATAGGAGCGTTGTCTGATTGGCAGTAATATTCGTCGGTTCATCTCTGTCATATTTATTTTTATGGATTTATTTTGTTATATCATGGAAGTATTATATTGAATATTCAATATAATACTTCCATGGTTATATATAAGATCATATAAGGCTTATCTGTTTTAATTGTGTCCGATTTTTCATGCCGGGGTCTTTTATTGTCGACCTTACGGTATGGGATTTGCTCTTTGTTGAAGGCTGTACGATAACCTATAAATTGCATACATCAACTAACCTTTAACTCTTATTAATAGTTGTCTCATTGTCAATTATTCCAGACCTTCAAATTTTTATATTGCATGCAGTATCGTACCTCAACTATGCATTTCGCTTTTATGTATAGAAACACCATAGCAGCGCACTGACCTGCATACTAAATAATTGAATACCTTTGAAGGCTTCTAATTAATATTTCCGAGCTTATACGTTTCCTATTTCCATATTTCTTTACTGGATGGTATGGTGTTACTGTATCACGGATTCCTATTGGTTAAGATGAAATCTATCTCTTCAACACCTTTACGGACTCATCATGACATAGTTGACCGTTACAAAATAACTGTTGCAGATAACCACGGTTGAGTCCCACTAGTTGAAGTCACAATATTCCGTCCCTTCAATCTCGCTTAAAAGATCATCGCATATTTACTAGACATGAGCATTGCAAAGGTGCATGTCACAATATTGGAACTGTAAATCCTTTCCAAGTATTGGCTCCGTACTATGTCATCATCACACGAGAATCACAAACGCTTCTTGCCTCAATAGTGGAACTGTTTATCCTTCCCGACCACCTGCATTCGATCCCTCCATATCATCGTCACAAACGGTGTATGCCATTATTTTGGACCTGCTTACTCTTCCTGAGCACCTGCATTTTTCCCCTCCATGTCATCATCACATGAGCATCACAAACGGTGCATGCCACAATAGTAGAACTGCTTACTCTTCCCTAACGCCTGCATTCGCTCCCTCCATGTCATCATCACATGAGCATCACAAACGGTGTATACCACAATAGTAGAACTGCTTACTCTTCCCGAGCATCTGCATTTGCTCCCTCCATGTCATCATCACATGAGCATCACAAACGATGCATGCCACAATAGAGGAACTACTTACCCTTCCCTAACGCCTGCATTCGCTCCCTTTGTGTCATCATCACGTGAGCATCACAAACGGAGTATGCCGAAATAGTGGAACTTCTTACTCTTTCCGAGCACTTACATTCGTTCCATTTATGTCATCATCACAAGAGCATCACAAACGGTGTGTGCCACAGTAGCGGGACTGCTTACCCTTCCAGAGCACCGGCATTCGCTCCCTCCATATCCTTATCACATGAGCATCACAAACGGTGATGCCACAATACAGAAACTGCTTACCCTTCCCCAGCATGTTCATTCGCTCCCTCCATTTCATCATCACAAGAGCATCACAATCGGTGTATGCCGCAATAGTGGAACTGCTTACTCTTCCCTAACGCCTGCATTCGCTCCCTCCATGTCACTCTTCCCGAGCACCGGCATTCGCTCCTTCTATGTCATCATCACAAGAGCATCACAAACGGTGTATGCCACAATAATAGAACTGCTTACCCTTTCGAGCACTGGCATTTTTCCCCTTCATGGCATTATCACAAGAGCATCACAAACGGTGATGCCACAATACAGAAACTGCTTACCCTTCCGAGCACCTGCATTCGCTCCCTCTATGACATCATCACAAGAGCATCACAAACGGTGATGCCACTATAGTGGAACTGCTTACTCTTCCCCAGCACCTGCATTCTCTCCCATGTCATCATCACAAGAGCATCACAAACGTTGAATGCCAAAAGAGAGGAACTGTTTACCTTTCCAAAGCACCTGCATTCGTCCCTTTCCTGTCATCTTCCCATGTGCATCACAAATGGCGCATGCCACAATACAGAAACTGCTTACCCTTTGAAGCACCTGCATTCGTTCCCTTCATGTCATCATCACAAGAGCATCACATATGGTGCATGCCACAATAGTGGACTGTTTTAATACTCTTCCCGAGTACCTGCATTCCATCCATGTCATCATCACAAGAGCATCACAAACGGTGTATACCACAATAGTGGAACTGCTTACTCTTCCCGAGCACCGGCATTCGCTCCCTCCTTGTAATCATCATTATAAAATATTTACCTCAACGGACCGAACATTTATTTTATAAACGTATTTCGAATATTTAAGTCCAAGGATACATTTTAGGTCGTTAATTGTATACCTATAGACTTAGGAATTATTTAGGGTCATATTCAAAATGTTGTTGAGCTTGTTGGTTCTACGTCACGAATTCTTAATTCATTAGTGGTGTAAAATATATTTTCTGCTCTTTCAAAATTACCGATGTTTGATCCAATAGAAGTTCAAATTGTCCGTAATATTTGGAATTCTAACTGTGATGTACAAAAATGTAGGTACGGGCATGTATGTTATTTGATAAGCAACACGAAGAATTTATACTGGTGAACAAGACGGTATATAGTTTAATGATGACTCGGTTTATATATTCGTAAAAAAATTATACCCTGATACAGCTGTGACGCTGAGTTTATTCTGATGTTTAAAATATATTAAAGCTTGTTATAAACTTAAAACTAAATTATAATGCGTATGAAAATGGACCAAGACTGCAATTTTGATATATATTGGTACTTTCAGCTCATGTATTTTTTAGGATTACATTTTTAGATACATACTACATGTGTTATATTACATGTATATGTCATTTTGGTTATATATGTTTTAATGTAAAGTTCTACAATGATATAATATTCACAAAATTGTCTTCAACATATTGTTCAAAAGTTAAACATTTATATCTTTATAAAAAAATGGAAAATTGTTGAAAAAGTATTTTATTGAATAGACTCAGAGAAATGACTCTATTATAGACTTGTATAGGTTTCAGAAAGATTCATATATATAAATTTCTCAAATTAACCCGGTTGGTAATTTGGATGCAGGGGGAAATCATTCCATTGTGAAATAAAGCTATATAACGTTTATAAAAATAAGTATATATTGTACAAAAAACATTGAGACAACTATCCATCAGAGGCCAACGAATGGGGATTTTAGCAACTAAATGTCACAGTATTTGGACGTTCACAATGAGTAAAACCCGTTCAGTTAAATTAAGCAATAAAAGACACTGTCATGACATAATGTAAAAAAATAAAGATAAAACCAATAGAATACCTAAACAATAAACAAAAAAACAAATGTTACAGGCAGCAACCAGCCACTGAGTTACACCATGGAAGTAATATTGATTGAATAATTTAAATATTACTTCCATGGTTATACCCAGCTAACCAAGAAAAGTCAAAAAAGAATGTTGCGGGTTTCGGAGCGCTTCAACCTTTCCGTTAACTCAGGACAGTGGCATAACAGCAGAACATTTAATAAAATCAGATATTGAATAGTTTCGATTTTTTTGTCAGATCAAGATTCATTTATTGTGCTAACAAATGTTGGTTTGGGTTTGAAAGTTTTTAAAATTAACTGTGAATTTAAGCTATTGAAATATTTCAAACGTGCATTTTTTTGTAATATTTTTTTTTTCAAATTGAACAAAATCTATGACAAGCATCAGTTTAAAACGCATTGCCATTTAATTTTCCTGAAATTGTTTTATTATATTTTTAATTGGATTCTATCATACGTCTCTTGGGTCCCCGTCTCGTTTTATATAGGGATTTCTTTTCTATTTGTTTCTTTAATTTGATCACATACTAATTTAATAACGATGTATCTCAAAATTGTAATCATGTATCGATCCATAAAGTTTTCACAGATTGTATTTGTGAAAAGTAAAATTTATTTCTTTTTCTCACAGTAAGCGGTGAAAATGTTACTATTCAAAGATAATTAGTTGATTAATTACAATAAGGTGTGTTAATTGTGGTATTGAATAATTACAAGCTGTTAATTAATAGAGTATTGACTGCCTATCAAACCGTTACTGTTCCTTACAAGTGTATAACGAGATCAAAGCCAATAGATTACAGGTGTGAAAAGTGCAATAAAACAAGAAGTGTGATATATCTTCCCTGCGGTGACGAAAAATATATGTTTCTCATAATAAACATAAGTAGTGATGTTCATTAGTAATATCAAGGATAACTTTACAAATCCTTGGTAATATTGAAGTTTAACATAAATTATTTTATCATTTATATATTTGTTATTCTATTTTATTTTTTCGCAATATTGATAATAATATGCATACAGTTCTAAAACCAATATATGAAACTATACCCTGCATGCCTATCTCATGGCTTATTTGCTTTCTTTACTTTAAATTAATTAAACAAGCTTCATTTTTTTATCCAAATGATTTTTTCGAATTTCAATGATACACATGATGAAATACATGTTGGTCATTTCTATTTTTAAAATAGAAAAGACGTCTTGAACATAATTTCGCTTTTCCTGTGTTATATCATTATTTAGTCTACCAGTATATATTACATATTGTCCCTGTTGTTTAATTAACCCCTTGTACCGGTGTCAACCAGTAGGGGACAGACCGTTACAGGACACTGGAGGGGACATTTGTAACTGACCGTTACTCTGGTCATTATGGACTCTCCATGCTATCGGGGTAGACCGTAACGTGTCTTGTTAACGCTATTGTATGGGTACTTGTCACCGATGTATGACAAGTCAAAATAAGATGTTGTCTTTTATCAATACAAGAAATCGGAAAGAACATACTTCAGGATGTTGTCGTGTCACCGTGACAGTAAGATAAATAAAATAAATAATAATTAGGGCATTTAGCATATTTAATTAAAGATTTGTAGTATAATTAAATAATCATGTAAAATGGTTATCTGAAATAAAATCTGTCGCTGTCAGTTGTTCTGTATTGCAACCGCTGTTTTGTGATTTTTTTTCCGTTAGTTCCTGTATTTTTTTTCTTTAGATTTTTGTAGCAAAATAGATTACTTATATTGTTTAGTTAAGTGGCTTTTGATTTTAATACTTTTATGGTCACGGGGACAGTCTTGAAATACGACTGAGATGACCATACAACGGCTATACCGTATGAAAGATATAAGCTTTTCCAGAGACATGTGGCTGAATTTTCGCAAATATACGTCTATTCATAATAATGAAATAAAATAGAGCTAGTCAGACTTCTTTATGGCCCATTTCTTTCGGTATCTGTAAAGATCCTTCTTGAAACGATTAATCTAAAGAAACATTCATATAAGCATCTTTTTAACTCATATCGGAACTATTCTAAATATTTTAATAAAAGTGTAAATAAATAGATATATATCCATTTGTTCTCAATGAAATAGATCCACTTAAACCGTTATCTATTATATTGTCATCCTCTTCAACGATAGCTTACATGTCTTAATCGGATGAAAATACACCAAAGGGTCACAATTCACAAAAACCGATCACTTATGTAGCAATAATTTGAAAAGGAAATATTTCACCGAGACAAGATCATACGTCTGGAATAATGAACCAAATTAAAAAATATAAACCCATGAACAAATTGTTAATACTTATAATTCTTTTTAAAATAAATTTTATTAAGTTTGTGTATTTGGTATTGATGATAATCGGGTTTGAAGTATGAAACAGACTTTATCTTCTTAAAATTCCGTTATTATTGATCATAGAATTAAAAAGCAGTACTAATGCTTCGTTTTGTAAATAATGCAATCATTATATACGCATCATCTTTCTTGATGATTAATTTAATCCATATTGATAAAAAGTACAATGAAAAATATGAAGAGGAAATTTAAACAAAATATAAGTCTATGAACTAAGAAGTATATTATCCAAAACAAGTGGTATGCTCTCTTTAAAAGGGTTAGTACAAATATTTCATTAAAGAATGACGTGTTCTATTTATTAAATAATTATTAAAAATGTATTTTCCGTTTTTCAAATTTGATTATGAAACTGACTTGACCTTGATATTTAACATCATGGTGTTTGCCAAGCGGAGATATTTACAAGAAACACTTGTATCATAAAGATGGGTCACTAATGTATTCCAATGTCTTAATGTGCATATAATGTGACACTTTACACATTGGATTTGTAACGGTCAGTTGTAGGTCCATTTTTCACCTACATGAAAACCACCCAGATAAGCGGTCAAATTGAATATGTAAACCGTTACCTATTGTAAAGATGTCAGATAATAGCTAGCAGCAGTGAATCGCACTGTGGTACTGAGGCTGACACATATTATTCAATGTGGTCATCAAAACGGTTCCAACTTTGAATACAGAAACAATTGTTTTAATAAGTTCTTCCTACAAGTGACACTTTCCCACCAATGTTGTTTTCTACCTTTCAAGACTGACGGTTTTGAAAAATGTAGTTTTTCCTTTATGTCTTGGCTTCATGAAAATCCATAAAATAAATTTCAAAGGATTTAAACGTGTAATGTTTTTAGCAAGTACCTTTTATATAGGATGTTCTTCTTTTGGATAAGGCATGGAGTAAAATACTTTAATGTTGGTGGCGTCAAGACAGTCATGTCAATTATTATAACTATCAGTGGATTCTTTTGATCTAAAAGGCTGTTTGATGGTCTTACAAGGATTTTTTCTAAATTATTCGAAATTTTTCTATATTATATAAAAAAAATTCTATATTTTATAAAAAAAAATCTATATTATTTGAATTTTTTCTAAATTATTTGAAATTATTTTCGAAATTTCGAACGCAAGTTGTTGGAATTTTTGTTTACTGTAAATAAAGGAATCAAGAATGTCGGAAAATTATTAAGATTCTATAACCCTGAATTAGTTAATCACTGGTCCCGGTTTTTTTTACAAGGTTTAATAAGAAGATTTAAAAAAAAAATATGCAATTTTACACTTATCTTACGTTTTATGTATTTCCTATTGACCATTTACAGAAATATGCCTGCATGCCTTTACAAGAAAATAATTTGCATATTTTCATAATCTTATTTTATGATTATGATAATTATTTCGTTAAATTAATCAGATAATTAAATAATGTATTATTTAACTCTTAAAAATGTTTATTAATCAATTTCTGAAAGTTTTTCAAAATTCACTGTTTCCAATTTTCAGAGATAATTTTTTTAATTTATTTTTGGTATTCCTGGGATTTTTTTTTTATTTCAATTACTTTTTTCCACGTTTGTTTGGAAAAGATTGTAAATATAAACTTAATCTTAATATTTTATTATAATTATTGATATTTGCATATTCCTAGAGGCAATAACTGTTCTAAAGACAAACGACAACCAATCATTTACCTGCTTTTAGACAAACAGAAAAAACCTAGCAAAGGCCTCAATGAAGTGTGAAAGTCTCACATAGAGAAAGCAACAAGTAGCGAAATTAAATCAGCCAATCAAATCGCAGTAAATAAGATGCTATTCATTACATCACATATATACAGGGTGGACAGTGGTCACTACAATCATAATGATGAGTTAAATAGTTAGTGACCATTAGGATATAATTATATCATCCCGTAGGCAAAGTTATAAGAAAACTTTTTACGCGACTAGACACTTATTTAAACTTTAAATCAACTTTAAAAAAAATTTCAAAGAATTAAAAGTACAACCGCAAACTACAGTTATAAATGATTTTTTTCGTATAAAGTGAATTTTAAACAGAACATTGAAACTTTTTTTTAAAATGGATTCGTGTGTTTTAATACCAGAAGAGTTTAGTTTAGTTTTGACATTGCATCCTAATCCAAAGAACATTTTAGAGATGTCAGTAGCTGTATGGAGCAATACATTCATTCCTGCTGGTACTATTTTCCGACCGGACGAAGGTGTCTTCAAGTTAGACAAAATAGAAGTGTTTTCCAAGCTTCCTGCTAGTGATGTAAGTAAAACTTTAATTTCATATATTAGACACTTATTAGTCGGAGAAAGTTCGTGTATTTGTACTTTATTTTTTAGAAGACATAAAGTAATTTGTCACTGCCATGATTTATTACAGAATTATAGCACTGATAATGCTTTGATCGGAAATTGCAAAAAATAACACTTATCTTGAAGTATTCTGCAACCTTATATAATGCATGTGACATTATATGAAAAAAGTTCTTTGGAATTTCGTACTTCTTCTAAAACTTTTAGTATTTAGTTATCAATGTAAATGAAATATTTGAAAGAGGGTTAAGTATATATAAATCTTTCAATATCATCAATTTTAAGAGACACAAACAGCTTTGAATTTGATTGGGTTATGACGTAAAAAAACATTATTTTTATAATTATATTTTTAATCAATTTGATTTAATTTTCCGATTTCAAGCTAAAGATTTAATGTTTATAAAGATTTCTTGTTTCCTTGTTCATTTATATTATAGTTATAAATATACAAAGAAGTAAAAGTTTAAGAAAGTCCTAGACAACTTGAAATTTGTGGCATTATAGCAATGAAATACTAGTATATGAATCGTACCTGAGACTACTATAACACTGTGTTATAGTTGTCTCAGATCCTACATAATTTATATCATTAGAAACTGTATTTTTCGAATAATTTAATATACTTATTTACCATCAGAGCACTGAAATTTGTTACATACTATCCCATAAAAAAGGGTGTAAAAACTGGATTTTAAGTTTTCGGAAATTGTTTTCAAGTTGAAGATATATTTTAAGGTAACGGACCCGACTGGTTTTGTCTATTTATTTGTATGTCATCTATCCACGTTCTTAGATGTACAAATTATATATGGCCTTAAATAGCCGACCATACGATATGGACCTTTTTCAGTGTTGAAGGCCGTACGATGGCCTATACATGTAGTTCTTACGTCCACTTTATTTTAACTTTGATGGATAGTTGTCTCATTAGCAATCATATCACATCTCCTTATATTTAGTATACTAGATGTAAGGAATGTTTTTCGTTCCGATTTATTTATGGAATTATGATTTAGGGAAGGCATTTTGTTTTTATACTTGGTTTAAATTTAAACACGATCTAAACTTTATGTTGGCACTATTTTTCCTTTTTCTTTCTTTCTTAATTGGTATTTCCCTTCAAATGTTAACACCTACATAACTGCATGTAGACTAAAACATCAATAAAAAGAAGATAATCCGATCCCAACACGATTATCCCACAACACATAGTACTTTATGAATCGCATCTTCCTTCTTAACATAAACACCAAGAGTGAAAAACAAAGAAATTTAACACAATCTTGTTGACACTTTCGATTAACCACCTCGATCGTAAGACGATTAGTCAAAAATCTCTCTAAAAAAGCGAGAAACAATCTTAAACAACAAGATGACATCTGAAAAAGTCTTTTGTTAAATAGGTGTTTAATAAGGAAAGAAAAGGATATATATTTAATTTATAGGGTGCATAGTAAGTTTTTGGTGTTGACACTGGCTAAATATTAAACACCTTTCTAATTTCTGATTGCATTTAAAACTTTATTTCGTTTTATTGATTTATTTTTTTCTAAATCTTAATGAAAAGAGTAACTATTTTAAGGCATCAAAAATAACACTTTTTAGACAGGATAAAGCATATGTTTTATGAGATAGTTAAAAAATAAGATTTTACAAAATTATCAAGAGCTACGTGCATGTCTTTGTTTGTGTTGCTGGGTTGTCGTCTCTTTTTCATATATGTTGCAAATTTCAATTATAAGTGAGTTTTTGTTGTGTTTATTAAGCAGTCAGTGATTGTTGACTATTTATAACTACAAAGTGATAATTTCTGTATATGATACGCTCTTTATAAAAATACTAAATATGATTAAAAGGAAAATTTTGGGAATATGGTCTATACGACAGCAACCAATCAACAACTAAAAGACATCTAAATCTTAACATATAGTCTTCGACAATAACAGTAGTCTATACTACATGCCATGTTCTAAAACGTCCCAAGTATATAAATGTTTTGAATGAATTTTAAATTTTAAATGAAAAAAATGCGTTTCTCTAAATAACTTGACACATGCGAACTCGTTTATCTTAGAGTTGTTTGTTATATAGCAGTATTCTACAGAAATTCGATTTCTTCAGTAGTTTATTTTTTAACTGACTGAAATCCTGGTCGGAAGTGAAATGTAAGAACACTCAACACTAATGCTCTAAAGTATCACCTCTTACATAAACAATTTAATGTACTTGTGAAAAAGATACACACTCAACAATAGACCCATTAAAATTCGGCACACACTTTGATGAATTCTTTTATTCAATTATTTATTAATATAATTCTAGGATAAATAAGTGAACAAGTTAATAATTCCTTAAGTCAACAAAACTTCTAAGAAATAATACAACCCGCCACTTCAGATGATAGTATTAGTCGCATTACTAACAAAACGTCTCGTCAGTGAAAGTTTCGAAGGTGTAAAATGTCCCTACAGCAGAAATTCTTGGACAAATACTAAACTGTATATGATGGTCGTGTTATTCAGTAGCTATACAATAGAGAATACGTATATAAATCAAAATTATATGAATTTTGTTTAATAAATATCGAAACCATAGAAGCATATAATGATTATGATCAAAAGAAATTACAACATAGTTGAAGTTCCCATCAGGGGTAACAGTTCCGAAATGATCAAAGCCATCATATACCCACCGGAACCCAAAAATGTGAGAAACCTTTGTGATATATAAACATATAATAAGTAAATATTTCACGCTTCATATTTTATTTACTTTGCTTAATTCACAAAGAAGTCCCGAAACTGATTAACACATAATTTGTTATGCCCAATCATATCATATTCACATTGCCAAAAATTCGTAAAAATACATTTGTAAGTCTTGACCAGTGACGAACTTATTTCAAGGGTAATATTATAAATTTGAATTTTATCGGTCAGTGCTTGATCAAAAGCAGATACACACACGAGACATTAATTAGAGCTGTTAATGAACTGCTGGGCAGTCAATTATACAATATCTTCGTGTTGAAACATAAATTTAAGACCCGTGCATGGTGAGGTGTGAACAGGGTACTTCTCAAATGAGTAATACAGAAATACATTTGGATCAATATTTTAAAAGTACCACGAAGTTATGCAAATCTTTACAAATTGTGCAAACTATTTTGAGTAAAAACATTTTATATTATAAAATTTGATAACCCGACTTTATGATGCTGAAAGTTTAGCACTTATTTCGTACTTTAAGTTAATAATTAAAAAAAATATTTGGAATTTTCAGAAACCCTGTATACAGTTAGAACATACAACAAAGGCCTAGGTTTGCAGAAGGCAAAGTTACAATGAATATAGACTTTTTCTTAAAAGATAAACAAAATCATTTTTGGGACCCTTTATATTGTTCGGTATGAGCCAAGGCTTCGTGTTTAAGGCCCCACTTTGACTATAATGGTTTCCTTATTACTATTTTTGACTGCATATAGAGTTGTTTCATTGGCACTTATACTACATCTTCTTATATCTATATGTGGGTAGAATAAATAAAAAATCGAAAATTACAGGGACGTCATTAGTCAATCTCTCAAATTTTAAAAGATTTTGGTCGCATGTTTGATGCATAAATGATCGGAACGTTTCATTTTGTTCAAAATACTTCCAAGTCCAGTGGCAAATATTTTATGGATTCAATTTTTGACGATTTTCCCAACACAGCCTCAAATAAATCCAGATCGGTTGTTAACAGGTCGTATTACATGGGTAAACATTTGAGGTTTTGAAGTGTAATAATCATTAATGAGTAATACGTGATATAGAAGATAAACAAACACACATGACGTAATACATTGCAACTAACACGCGCTACAGATAACGGCGACGATAAACTGTTTTTCTTTCGATAATATACTATCACATGTTTGGTACAGCGGAATTGACAAAATAGACATTTATTGAGAAAATTAATACAATTACAAAATTAATCAACCAGAAAAATACTTTTTCTTAACCAAGGACAATGACGTAACACGCCGCGTGATTCCGCACGGTAATTGTATTGTGGTCATTGAAAATAGCATATCTGTTCAATACCGAGCGTTAGATTCGAACCATTGCGTTTAATGGAAAGTTGAATTCGTATTAAAGAACAATAAACATTTTAGAATTTGTGTCTTCTGAATTGGTATTAAAGTACAATACATATTTTAGAATTGGTGTCTTCATCTCTGTTGAAGTACACCGAAGTGTCTGCTCCAAACCTTAATCCCTGCTTTAAACAATAAAGGGATTTAAAGTAAAAAGATATTACAACAATTTCATAAAATTATTTTGTTCTGATGTTTGATTTGATCCAATAAATGAAACGGCAACCTGTTCTAATTGGTACGTTGACAAGACGTACGTGAAAGTGCAGTCGTCTGTCAAATGGCGCGTGGCGAATCGACAGAACAAGTGCTGAAGACGATTGGTAAATTGCCTACAGATAACAACAGTAATTGATTACTACGTTTGGACAAATTGACCATTAAAATTAAATGTATAAAGACTTTGGTTACTGCATATCAGTGATGTATTGCAATAACTTATTTTACAATTTGATATGGACAGCTGTAATTTGTGGAAACTAGACCATAAAACTACCATTCAACAAACACAAATATTTGCATGCAAACATATGGACAAAAAAAAGAAAGAAAAAAAAGTGTTTTTATATCACTCCAAAACGCTTAATTAGAACTGAAGTAAAAAAAGGAATAAAAAGTTAAGAAATTTACAGAAAAAAAACCCAAGCACAAGTTCAGAAATATCCAAAAGGCGCTAAAAAAAACGACCCCTTAAAGTTTACAACTTACATTTTAGTTTATATAGCACTTCGGCTATAAAGTAGTTAGTTTTTATCTCAAACCTTTAGTAAATTTTCCCATTCTACTTTTTACAGATTCGTTACAAATTTGGTTGTTATGATGAAATCTGTGATGTTGAAAACAGAAAGGTACGGCATTGTAATTGGATCCGGTTTAGCAAATCTTCTGGAAACATAAACGATGTAAACTTCATTGCTGCTATTGTGAAAGACCAGCCTATATACCAAACAATCCGTCCAGTCAAACCAAACGATGAAATTGTCGTCTTCTTTGATCACGTGAACATCCAGTCTGAGGTTGCAGACGACACGATAGAAGAAATTGATGTTGTCGGAGACGTAGACGAGTGTATGGAAAGTAGTAAGTATTCCAGTACATTGAATAAATCAAAACATAATTTTCACAGACATTTTTAATGATACAACAGGTCAATATTACAGATATGGTATGATTGCCAATGCGAAAACCCTCCACAATATGTTCTCTTAAAAGGTCAAGGTTTGGAATTTAGCAATTTAATTGGATATGTTAAAAGCTCTAACAAAGTGTACCTTATTTGGATATCAAAATAATTTTCTTATCACTATTTGTAGGTATGAAAATTGAGAATGAGACATCACCAGTCCTGAACAGTAACTCTTCCCTAGAGTTGTCACGAGAAGATGACTGTCGTTCTAGTTTAAGCGATATAACAAGCTGTGGCGAAGAGCAAGATGATAATGTAAAATCAGAAAGCACAGAAATTCCCAGCTCTAGTCATGAGAGTAGTCTTAATTCCAGCAAGGACATATCCGCGTCTAGTCACAACAGCAGTGGGATAATATCTAGTAAACCAACAGGCTCTACTGAATCCGATATAACCAGCAGTAGCCCAGATTTCACAGAGAAACCAGTCAGGCGGAACAGAGAAAGAACGTGGTTACCATGTGAAGTCTGTGGCAAACGATTTGACCGTCCATCTTTGTTGAAACGACACATGCGCACCCACACAGGTACTATTTTTTGTTATCAACTGTACTCCTTTTGTGACATGTATATATATGTCATTTCATTACCACTATTCATACAATAAAGAAACTATCTAGAGATGAAGCATTTTTATATCAAACGTGTTTTTCATATTTGAGTAAATCTCTATTATTAATTCTGTAACATCAACCAGACAGTATACAAGGGCAACTTAAAGATCAGCAGTATCATACAAATTAAGACATATAATAGAATGCCATCTTCGTAAACTTAGTATTAACCAATCAAAACATGTTATTCTAACGTGTAGTATAATATAATAAATTGTTACATTTTAGTTTATGAAAGTTATTTCTGATTTCAGGTGAGAAACCCCATGCTTGTGATGTTTGCGGCAAAGCATTCTCAACCTCTTCCTCTCTGAACACCCACCGCCGGATCCACAGTGGAGAAAAGCCACACCAGTGTAAAGTGTGTGGAAAACGATTCACAGCATCATCTAACCTTTACTATCACAGAATGACCCATAATAAGGTAAAGTTCATTGGTTTTTCTTGTAAAACTGAATAGCGTAGACTTTTCCATAGTACTTTGTACATAACAGTTGCGTGTGAATATTCCATTATTAATGACGTGTTACTATTTATAGTTTTGTACCTCTATTTAACCGTTACAGAGTTGGGCTATAATAATAGATGCATATAATCCAAATATATACCTGAAAGTTTTAACCATATTTTCAAAAATAGAACAACATTTGTATGCACTGACACCGACTACATCCTGCTTTTACGGAAGTTGAAAATTTAATATCTATTAATATTTAATCGGTCAGTATGTCTGAGCAATATACATCTAGTCCGAGATTGCTCTGACGTCGGATGGCCTTTTTCAGGATTTTCAGAGGAAGGCAAATCCAGAAAAAGATTGTCAGACGTCAGAACATACAATTGCTTTATATTGTTCAAAACTCAGAGCATGTAATTGTTTAATGCATGCTTAATATGCAACCAAAGCAAACTTTGTACACTTTTACGTCTGCATTGAATAACGTTTTATCAGAATTCATTAAAGGATTTATATAGTAAATTAATGAAATATGTATATATAGTAACATAGTTATATTTATATTATTGCAGGAAAAGCCACACAAATGTAACATGTGTTCCAAGTCGTTCCCGACCCCCGGAGATTTACGAAGTCATATGTACGTTCACAGCGGATCTTGGCCATATAAATGCGAAATCTGCAATAGAGGATTCAGCAAACAGACCAACCTCAAAAATCATTTATTGCTACATACAGGTACAAACATTTATCTCAGCTATTATAGATATTGGTTTTGCATGCTCATTGTTGACGGCCGTATGTCGACCTTTAGTAGAACATCTTGTTGTAATGATTTTAAATAATGCCGCTTTTTTTATTTTAAGAAATGAAACAAAGCCAAATAAATGAATATCTTTAAGCTTGTATGGATGATATTCGTAAGCATTATAGAAAAAAAAACATTTAAACATATGTGAATATAATAAAACTTAAGGTATATAGCGTAATGTGAATTATCTATGATGAGTTTATTTAGATTACATCATGCATTTTATAGTAGAAAGGAATTTCACAGAAACTTTTCAGAGAAAGTCTCCATTTCAGATGTATTATAGACTTTTTGTTTTACCTTCGATTGTTATTGATTCCAACTTTTATTAACAGGTGACAAACCTCATGAGTGCTTAGTTTGTGGGAAGAAGTTTGCTCTACAATGTAACCTCAGGACTCACATGAAAACTCATGAAAGTAAGTACATATATGTATACAGATAACACTTTCTTTCGTATAATTTAAGTTGCACTTAGTTTTAAAACTTTGAATGTTCTTTTAAAACACAACAGCAAACATATTTGCTTAAGAATTATATGGTTTTGCTTATTGCAGAAAGCCTTACGTAAACCTATAAATGTAGTTGTCACATAACATAATTTGATCTACGGTGGGGAGATGTCCGTTGTGGAAATCATACCACATCTTCTTATTTTTACAATATTTTTTTTTAATTTGCCAACATTAACATGCATTTCATAAATTGAACCATTATTATTGTTCTTATATCTCAATTTCTGAATTAACGATTATTGTACTAAATATCTTATCCATCTTCTCAATTTCTGAGTTAGAGATTAGAGATTAATGTACTAAATATCTTATCCATCTTCTCAATTTCTGAGTTAGAAACTTAGAGATTATTGTACTAAATATCTTATCCATCTTCTCAATTTCTGAGTTAGAGATTATTGTACTAAATATCTTATCCATCTTCTCAATTTCTGAGTTAGAGATTATTGTATACTAAATATCTTATCCATCTTTCTTGTAGATGACAGCCAAGATGAATGCTTAAAATGTGGGAAAACCTTTACAGTCACAGACAAACAGAGTTTCACTGGGCGTTGCTCCGGATGTTCGCATGAGCAACAACTCTTGACAAATTTCAGTATATCTCGTTTGACAGAATCTACACCAAAGTGCTATAGCAAAAATCTGAATTCGAATGACTTTAGAAGAGCATCATCATTGACGTCTCCTCATTTCGAAAGATCACCACCATTTACGTCTGCGCAATTCTTTTCGACGCCATCTCACGTGACAGCAGCTCTGTCACCAATCACAGCTTTGAATCCAATTTTCACTGGAATGGTTCCAGGCTTCACTCCGGTTTCTTCACGTTCTAGTGAAAATCTAAAATTATACGGACAATTTATGTTGGATGAACATGCACAAGCACGACAACTTTGGACAGGAGTCCCCGCGCATGGATATTGAGGAAATGTCTTCTTACAGTGCAATCTTTGAATGACGCATACAAACTAGTTATAACAAATAGTGCCAAAATTATTTCGTTGTATGTACATACATGTATTTGTTTTTATATCTATTCTATTGTCTCCTTTGTAGACCATACATGTGCACTTCTACGCAAAAAAATGTATATAAATGGATGTATTTATTTCTATATCCATTCTATTGTCTCCTTTCTAGACCATACATGTTCACTTCTACGCAAAATATGTAAATTAGAAATGTATATTTTTCATTTTTTCTCTCACAATGTAGAAAGTTAAAAGTCATCCTAATTATTCTTGAATCTTCTGACATTTCTCTTCTTACCTTTACTTCTGATGTGAATGTATATATTTTATTCTTTCTATTTTCACACTACACTTTGCTTTTATTTTCCTATATCTTTTCTATATTTCCTCTCATTTGAACTATACATATAACATGATATATTTGTTACATATATTTTTGTAAACTTTGTTAAGTTTATGACATATTTCATTATCTTAATTGTTAAAGAATAAAATAATTGGTAATATAAACTTGTTGACTCTTATTCGAGTATAAAGATACTAAAGGGGCATTACTAAAATCCATCGACTTTTACGACAGACATACAATAGAGAGTATTTCAACAAAATTTAAACACATTCGGAAAACCAAAAATTTGGCAATACGAACCACACCAAAGAAACTGGATGTGAACTCAGATACTCTTGGAGCGTAAACAGTTCCTGCTTCACTAGTGACATCTTTTGAGGTGCTCTTATCAACTCATGGATGATAAGTCGCATAAGGGGATGACATACATGATATACAAATAGGAGTGTATAGGTCAACTAAAATTTTCAATGAGATGACTATAGCTTAATCATGACAAACCATTGGTTCTTTAATTTGCTCTAGGAAATAATGATCAGAACAATCAAGCTTTCCATGGACTATGTAGTCGACTAAGCTATAAAAAAAAAGAAGATGTGGTATGATTGCCAATGAGACATCTATCCACAAAAGACCAAAATGACACAGATATTAACAACTATAGGTCACCGTAAGGCATTCAACAATGAGCAAAGCCCATACCGCATAGTCAGCTATAAAAGACCCAAATAAGACAATGTAAAACAATTCAAACGAGAAAACTAACGGCCTTATTTATGTAATAAAATGAAAGAAAAACAAATAGGTAATACATAAACAAACGACAACCACTGAATTTACAGGCTCCTGACTTGGGACAGACACATCATGACACAAATAATGTGGCGGGGTTAAACATGTTAGCGGGATCCCAACCTTCCCCCTAACCTGTGACAGTGGTATAACAATACAACATAAGAACGAACTATAAAAATCAGTTTAAAAAAGGCTTAACTCATTAGATGGACAACAATACATGTGGAATGTTTTAATCACATATTGTTCGTGTATAACATACAATTACAATGTCCAGTCATAATAAGTGTTTGGTACATCTTGAGAAAAACAGTTCGAAATTCAAAAGAAAGTTTTGTTTGAAAATAAGTTCAAAGGCTTAGAATTGTTAAAATCCACGCTATTTCGACAGTCTGTTGAAATTTTTCTGCGACTGTCATACACTTGAGAGATTAATAGCTAGCTAAAAAAAACAGGCTACATCCACTATTTTCTATATCGGAAAATGTCTGTATCAAGTCAGAAATATAACGGTTGTTAACAATTCGTTTGATGTGTTTGAGCTTTCATTTAGCTTTTTGCTTTATAGCAATTTTCGTTTTAAAATTTCCTCGGAATTCAGTATTTGTGTAATTTTTCACTTTTTTTTTGATAATTGTCTCGTAGGAAATCATGATATCACATCTCATTATTTTTGGTGAAATAAGTAACTTAAGGTGGTACCTAACACTACAGGGAGATAACTCTGTAAAATCAGCTTAATGTTTTAATTACGTTGTGTTTTTACGGAATATTAAGCTTCTCAATGATCAAAATAAGTGTTTGTCAAATTGCTATATAACCAGTGTAATTTTTCTGATAAAACGATTGGTTCAATTTTAAAAAGAAAATTATATTTTTGTCAAAGGGTCAAAGTAAATACTTTGTCAAAATTTCAAGAAAATTAAACGAGCCGAATTATTTTAGTTTAGGTGTTGGGTACCACCTTAAATGTCTATGATTTCAACTCTCAGAAAAGGTTGTCCTTCGATGAATTCGGCCTTTCTTTTTAGGCCCTTCTAATCATATTAATAGATTGCTCTAGAATTATATATATATATATGTATATGTATTATTCATCCATATATTTTATATGTTCACATGTTTGATCGATTCTAAAGGAGATTGCTCTAGAAAAGCAATTCGGACGCACGAAAATAAAGTGTCACCTTCATTTAAAATCTTTATAATTACATTTGATGATACACATCTTTGAGTCAATGTTGAACATTTAAAACCATGTAAATTATACCTGTAATAATGAGTGATAATTAAATGACGCAATGTACTAATCATGATGCAACATTTAACAAAAGATTGAAAATTGAAAAAGTGACACACAATAAGAAAAGATAAACACCTTATGGTACTTCTTGGCATATCAGTTACTACATGTATCCCAAGGGTAGATGTAGATCTGGAGGTATGTAGACAGGTGTCAATTTCCGGTACGGCTCATTTTAATTAAGGAAATCACATCTGATGACTCTTCGATCGAAAACAAAATAATTGCTGAAGCGCCTGCTTTAAAAGATAACTTCACCATACAACCAATTCAAAACTTGCTCCAACAAACAGCAGGCAGTTAACAAAACAGACAAACAAAAAAATATTATTTCAAAGCAAAAGAAATAATCTGGCGCTTTGTTCTTACAGAGACATATAATATGTCACATTATATGTTTCTGGTTCTTAGCTATAGACTAGCAGCATAAATATATCCGAAAGGATGCATTTCAAAGGAAAACAAAAACTTTAGCACAAATATAAACCAAATATAATAATGAATATTCATTTGCAAGTGTTCGGTTAAGTTTGAATCTATATCAAGATAAAAATGACATCAAAACATTGAGAAAAAGCAGCATTTTTTTCTTCTTTTTCTTCTATTTTTTATTTCTCGCTTATTTTTAAATTTTTTAAAAAGTCCACATTTTTTGTTTGGAAAAAAGAACAGTTTTGAGTCATTGAATTCTTTAAACATATGTTTATTTTGCGCCAACCAACAAGTCTTGGCATAAGTTATTTTAAATTACTAAAATGTAACATTTATCATTGTTGATAAAGTTGTCTGTTCTTTGACATAGTGCACATCGTAAAACAGTTCCCAGAGGAAAGGAACCAGTATCTAGAACAATCTGGTACCGAGTTAACTACTCCACTGGGGCAAACATTACTATTTATTCTGGTGATAGACATTCAACACTGATAGGACATTTCAAATTAAGCTGAACACAATTGATTGTCATTTGATAAAATTTATTTGAGTTTTGGCATGGTATTACCAATAAAATAGTATCAGTGTTAACATTCACTGTAAATGACACTTAAACCTTTGTAACAGAACATCAAATTAATTATACTTTATTGCTTTATTGCTTGTCAAAGAATCAATTGTTTGCGAGATAACTCTTTCAGGCGGAAGAAAAAAAGCTGCAATGTCGTCTGCCGAGTACACTTAGAAATGTATATACACAATTATACGCTATATCGGATTTTTATGTAAGAGGAAAGCCCAATTTCCTCTAACACGTATTTGTCATAGGCGGATCCAGCCTCCCCTTTTGTGTGGAAAATTTGGTTGATTATAAAGGGAATCACTGAAGCATAACTGGAGCCTTCTTTCTGAAAAGTTCTGGATCCGCCACTGTTTGTTTCACTCACAGGACCAAAATGTATCATATTGAAAATTGGTTGATTTATTGGTAGCCGTTGGTAAACAACCAGTGGCAAATATTTAAATTATGTTCAGAACGACTGGGAATTTAATATTGAATATAAAATTGAGAATGCAAATGGGGATTATGTGAAAGAAACAACAGCCCGACCAAAGAGCACGAAACAGTTATTAAAGAGTTTATAACATACTTTTAAATCAAATCAAATTTTTTTTTGATAAAAGCAAACATGATAGGATGACAATTTTTTGTTGTTAAGTTTCAACAATATTACATACGTTTTATTTCCATAAAATAAAAATGCTATATGAGTAACAGTGCGGCCTTCGACAATGGACAATACACATGTAAAGTCAGTTTTAATATTCGTGTTCATTTGCTATTGAGTTTTTTTCACATAGTATTATAGTAGGTATTACTACAATTGATTCTTTCTTTTCCATATCATTAAAAAAAAAATCTATTTTGTTTTTGTTTTGAATTATAACATACAACAATAAAATCTCATGTTCAAAAAGCTTGCTGACTTTGGAATTACGACTTTTTCATACATTCATGCGTGCATGGTCCTACAAAGCTTCTCAGATCAACGACCACCGCTATGATTTCCAACTTTATTTTTTGAGAAATAATTGTAATGCCCTTTTAGATGGAATGTCATGAGTTTTTAACTTTTTATATGAAGAAATACATGTTTCCTTCAATTGATTTTTTTATTGTTTGGAATTCTCCCTTTTTTTGGAGGTTGTGGTTATGTATTTTTCTGGCTTAAATTCTCAGAATTATAAAAGGGTAAAAACGGTTCCGTATGGTTCTTCTATTTTTGAGTTTGTTTTTATGAGATATTTGTTTGTTTGTTTGTTTGTTTGTTATCTTTAACTGAACATAAGCTTCCGGCTTCACACGACTATAACTTACGAATGTCTTCACAAACATTTGGTTTTCAAATTGAAATTTCAACTAATCTTGATATCTAATGGTTATATGTACTAAGATATGAATACAAATTTTATTTACCAGAGAAAATTTGTGAAAGTTTTATTGTAGTGCTCGAAATAATGACTTTGACTGTTTGCTAATGATACATCATTAAGAGCTGTGACTAATTGAGGCCTGTCAAATGACTGACGAGTCACGCGTATATGATGAGGTAGGGGGTATGGTTTATTTGTAGTGGCTTGAGTAGCCTCAATGGACCACCAGTGAAAGAAATTAAATTTAAAACAATACGGTCATAAAATTGCCAAAACGTTCAGACTAATTTGTTCTCATCTACATTATTTCCAAGAGGTTAAAGAAAATGAAACCTCATTATAGCTTTAACAGGAATTCAAACACAAATGAAAAACGACAAGAGAAATCATATTAGTTATAAAATATAAATTAAAAAAGCTTTATAAATTTCATGCATCGGAATCGCTTTTCTGGTTTTAAGTTCATTGGGAACACTCACAGTCTAATAATGGATAGCCAAGGGTGTACATAAGAACCGAAACATTCAAAGAACTATGTGAACCTAAACATATAAGCTAAATCAATTTACCGTCAACTTTGCCTGTGTAAATAAATTTATAAACGGAAAATTTAAGAAAGTTTTTCTAGATCCATATAAATCATTTAGTACTTCACTGAGCTGGTGATACCCTTTCCGTCCAAGTTGCTTTATGGATCTTGTGCTTAAATTAAAAAATGAAGTCTTTTCATATCAACAGTATAACATCTTCATTTTGTGTAGTTCTATCTTAAGTATGCTAGTAAAAAAATCCCAGGTTTTGAGATTCAAGCATAATATTGTGTCAAAATCACAGGCACTTGTTTCTATCCATTGGAAGACCCATTATCAACGTATATTTATACGCCTGTGGACCAAATTATAAGTATTTTTTAAATAAAAATCCAATTAAAATTCAGTGCTGAGTATTTCTGTAAAAAGAATTAAGAAGATAAAGCCAAATAAATCATAATTCGATGGAAAAAAATGGTTGCTACCTTCTGAACTAATTCTTATGTATTTCAATATATAAAAAAAAAGAAACAAGAGAAAATACCATTTGTTTTACAGGTTTTAGTTCTATCATCTCTTCAACGTTTGTGTTTAAGCTGTGTTTTTACAAACATTTCGCTATATTGTACAGTAAAGTTGGTATTGAATTGTTTATGACTATCACACAAGTGAGAGGTTTACCTAGCTACAAAACTAGATCTAATCCATCATTTTCTACAAAAGAAAATAAAAAAAATATAGAAAAACAGATTCTGAGACTAGTGCCTGTGTCAAAAGCATACAATTTTCTTGTCCTAACGAAATGACTTCGTGACTATATCTTAAGTTTTATACTAAGCGAACAAAACGGTTTATAACATATTGTATTGGCCAAACTTCGGGATGTGCTATAACATACAGGCAGCACAATCTCTAAAATATTGTTCGTTTGCTCGAAAGCGAAATCAGCTTCTTTATTGATCTGTGTAGCCACAAACTGAAGTCAAATCTATTGGAAAAAGACTAATTATTTATGAATTCTTGACATATTTTGAACATTCACAGAAATTTGCTTTTAAGCATACAAGTGGTTACGAAAGCTAATAATTCAATCCCATTAGCTTAACTAGGTTTTTTTTATTGACAGCATACATATATAAACGGAAGAAGACAGGGCATTTACAAAAATCAACAAAGTTCGAAAGTTTAAGACGTTAAGACTTTTCAACAATTACATGTGGGTGTCTTGTCAAATAAAGCTTTATTTTTTTTTCAAACTGGCGACTTTGAAATCAAATTTCAAAGCGCCATTCTGTGATAAATGTTTAAAAGGTACAATTAGATGTGTAATCACAATTGCATTTTTGTAATTGTCCGGGAACAATATCCACAACTAAACGTTCTATACTGCAATTGTGATAGACTGGACATTGAGAGGGAATCCTATTTAACATTGTATTGACGGGCTTAATTTTTCAGAACGTCTTATCAATTCAGCCTTGAGCAAGGCAACGCCCTTTTAAATTCCTGAACAGTGGACAGTGAAGTTAATTTCACTTTTCAAAGGGTCATTAATGTTAACTAGCTTCTTTAACCCATTTTTATCTAATTTGAAAAGTCAAGCGTGAGTTCATTATGTTGAATTACCTTTGAAATGTTTTCAAAGCAAAGAAAACTGTTTAAATCAACTCATCTGTCAGACGGCATGCTATTCTGCAGACGTTAGGTCACAGGTCAAACGACGTCGAGCGCGTGCATCCAATTATGTAATTCTATTGGTGGATTGTCAACCCGTTCAATACAACTTGATGGTTCAATGGACTGGCATCTGCTACACGACTCTAAACAACTTGTTTTGTGCTTCATTTCAAGGGTATCATTTCTCTAAATCAATTATAACGACTGTAAGACACGTGGCTGTATAAAACACCAATATTTCAACCATTTATCACTATATTTAATTTTGAAAAAATTTCGTCAACTTCATGCAAAAACCAGTACTGTCTGTTTAGGGAATATTGGTTTAACTTGACTTGTGTCAAAGCTACTACAAATGAGAAGAAATTATTACTATGACTGCTATATAAATGTAAGAAGATATGACATGATTGTATGGAACGCCATAGCTGTCTTATGTGTCTTTGTTATTGCTTTTCTATTATAAGATGGTGCTTTTCTATTATAAGATGGTGCTTTTCTATTATAAGATGGTGCTTTTCTATTATAAGATGATGGTTTTCTATTATAAGATGGTGCTTTTCTATTATAAGATGGTGCTTTTCTATTATAAGATGGTGCTTTTCTATTATAAGATGATGGTTTTCTATTATAAGATGGTGCTTTTCTATTGTAAGATGATGGTTTTCTATTATAAGATGGTGGTTTTCTTTTATAAGGTGCTTTTTTATTATAAGGTGGTTTTCTATTATAAGGTGCTTTTTTATTATAAGGTGGTTTTCTATTATAAGGTGCTTTTTTATTATAAGGTGCTTTTTTATTATATGATGGTGGTTCCCGTGATTAAACGGAAGTGTGGGGATATCCTCTAGAAATTGACATAAAAAATAGAATGATATCATTCTAGGGTAAAATTCTTTCTGGAAAGGAGTCAAAAGTGTCAAAAGTTGTCTATAACTTATGTTTTCAATTGTCATTTGTAAATGGAGATACATTTTTATGGTAAGATAACATAGAAAATATTTTGAATGAATGTGGCTTAACATATATTTGAAATTCACAAACTTTTATTAAATTGAATTGACTACGTCTCACAGTTAGTAGAAACCTTAAAGATCAATTTGACTGACAGAATTGTCACTTTCTGTTAGAAGAATCACCAAAAGCTGTAAATTACAAAGTTTAAAGATAGTTTTAGTTCTGAAGTTTATTTAGATATTTTAGATAACAAAATCTTGTAGAATATTTTTAAATTTAAAATATTCCTTAATATCATGGACAAATATGGTAAAATAAAAGAGATATTGACATTTGTGTCGATCATTAATATATTTAAAGCATATATATCGGCGAATGTGAATTCCGTCCGGTCAACTTTTCTTTAAGAAAAACAGTTTTATTTACTATAAAGTTTATATTTTCATATCAAGTATTTATTGATCTCGTATGCTTTAAATATATTAATGATCGACACAAATGTCAATATCTCTTTTATTTTACCATATTTGTCCATGATATTAAGGAATATTTTTAATTTATAAATATTCTACAAGATTTTGTTATCTAAAGTATCTAAATAAACTTCAGAACTAAAACTATCTTTAAATACTTTGTAATTTACAGCTTTTGGTGATTCTTCTAACAGTAAGTGCCAGTTCTGTTCAAATTGATCTTTAAGGTTTGTACTAACTGTGAGACGTAGCCAATTCAAATTAATAAAAGTTTGTAAATTCCAAATATTTGTTAAGCCACATTCATTCAAAATATGTTCTATGTTATCTAACCATAAAAATTTATCTCCATTTACGAATGACAATTGGAAACATAAGTTAACTTTTGACAATTTTGACTCCTTTCCAGAAAGAATTTTACCCCAGAATGATATCATTCTATTTTTTATGTCAATTTCTAGAGGACATCCCCACACTTCCGGTTAATCACGGGAACCACCATCATCTAATAAAAAAGTACCTTCTAATAAAAAAAAGCACCTTATAATATAAAAGCACCTTATAATAAAAAAGCACCTTATAATAGAAAACCACCTTATAATAGAAAACCACCTTATAATAGAAAACCACCTTATAATAAAAAAACACCTTATAATAGAAAACCACCTTATAATAAAAAAGCACCTTATAATAGAAAACCACCATCTTATAATAGAAAACCAACATCTTATAATAGAAAAGCACCACCTTATAATAGAAAACCACCATCTTATAATAGAAAAGCACATCTTATAATAGAAAACCATCATCTTATAATAGAAAAGCACCATCTTATAATAGAAAAGCACCATCTTATAATAGAAAAGCACCATCTTATAATAGAAAACCATCATCTTATAATAGAAAACCACCATCTTATAATAGAAAAGCACCATCTTATAATAGAAAACCATCATCTTATAATAGAAAACCACCATCTTATAATAGAAAACCATCATCTTATAATAGAAAAGCACCATCTTATAATAGAAAAGCACCATCTTATAATAGAAATCCACCATCTTATAATAGAAAAGCAATAAAAAAAAGACACATAAGTCAGCTATGGCGTTCCATATGATTGTCAATGAAACAATTTTCTTCCAGTGACCACATGACGTAAAGTTATGCAACTATAGGTCACCTTCAATTATGAGCACAACCATGCCGCATAGCAAGCGATTACCTCTTTTTTATGCTACCGTTTGTCCACTTGGCATAATGCAATTGTTGGCAGTTTAAACTCTTAGATTAGCTTCGATCACAATTTCAATATCTTATTTGTAAAGACTCGTCAAAGATATGCTTATGATTCGGTATGCTAAACTTGCGTTTCGTCTACATAAGACTCTTTAGTCGTGTTCGAATCAAATACTAGCATGTTGGAAGATCCTCATTTATACAAAAATGGCTTTATAAATGATTTTATCGACACAATTAAGTCCATGCATTTTCATGCCTTTATAGATATAAGAAGATGTGGCATGAGTGCAAGTGAGACAACTCTCCATCCAAGTCATAATTTCCTAAAGTAAACCCTTATAGGTCAAAGTACGGTCTTCAACAGTTACACGGAGCGTTGGCTAACACCGAACAGCAAGCTATAAAGGGCTCACCAAAATGACTAATGTAAAACTATTCAAACGGAAAAACCAACCGTCCAATCTAAACAAGAAACGTTTTGTTTTTTTGACGTCACAACTATTGGAATAAAGTGTACCAACTTGATGCAGATTATTTCAGAGACACGTCTTTTTTTAACAAAGAAATCGGTATAAATTTTTTCACCTTATATCATATATTATTAAGGGTATTATTAGGTATTATTAAGGTATTATTAATTTGCCACGGACTCACGCATGGCCTAAGATACAGTATAGTGTTTTAAAAGTTATACTTGTGTTTTCTGCTGATAATTATAGATTAGTGGATTTTTACTGCTTCTCCTTTTTACTAACTTATATTTATTCCCCTAGACTAGAATACATGGGAGAGAGTCGAGATCGAAAAAAATGGAACCTCTCCACATGTGTACGTGTCAGTACATTGTTATGTTCCTAGAAAGAGGCTGCATGTATCCATATGTCTACTAGTATATCTTTTTAACATTTAGTATACTAGTATTTGATATACAGCCTTGACGATTAACTTTTGAGTCCAGAAGCCCGAAGACCAATTTTGTGAAACTTTTTGTTGGATTCTGTTTGCTTGTGTAGAGAAGATTTAACAAGCCTGAAAGCAATTTTAAAAGCCTGGGCCTTATGACTTATGATTATACGTGAAGACTGGAAATAGATAGTAACTCTTCGCTAGTCTATATTCACAACATATCTAGACTCTGAACCGATTAACATAAGCACGTGTTGTTTTGGTTTTTGTAACCATCATCTGGTAGAATTGAGATAACAAAAACTCGGAAAGCAAACATATAAAACAGAGAACACACAAATAAACGATACGGCCTAAATAGAACATACGAATCCTATTAAAGATCTAAACAGGATGAGGGCACAGCAACACGTTAGTCCATCAGCGAAGGTGCCGACCAAATGAAAGTATAACAATAAGTAGTTCAACAAATCCCTCTCTGGGTATTTTACAAATATGATCGACATAAATAGTGCAGTAAATATTTTACCAAACAAAGTATATTCTTGGTCTCAAAATAATTAAACAGACGGCATTCGCTAGTGTAATGAAAACAGCTACAATAATCCAATGTAAATAAAGGCAACAGTAGCATACCGGCATTCAAAAGTCATAAATCAATTGGAGGAAAATAAATCGGGGTCCAAACCTAAAACCGAGGGAGACACATCAACTATGAGTGGAAAACAAAGGAACACTGAAGTGCAACAAGAACAAACGCCACCATACATGTACATGGAAACGAATTATTTGATAACATGTCATTTTAAGACAAAACTGTTGGGTTGATCCCGGATTTAAGGCTAGCTAAACCTCCCGCTTATAGGACATTATTAATAAAATATCGCCAATATGAAATACCACGTGACAGACTTACAGCTCAAACACATTCATTAATACTCATCACAGAATAACACACAAACAAATAATATCATAGTCCACACAGTATATGCAAATAAACTCATCATAGATACCAGGATTGAAATTTGAATTTGCGCCAGACGAGTCTACAAATCATTAAAAAAAAAAAAAATACTGAACTTCGAGAAAGACTCAAAAAACAAAGTTCCTAATCAAATGGCAAAATCAAAATCTCAAACACATCAAACGAATGGACAACTTCTGTCATATTCCTGACTTGGTACATGCATTTTCTTATTTAGAAAATGGTGGATTAAGCCTGGTTTGAAACCTAGCTAAACCTCTCACTTGTATGACTGTCGCATAAAATTCCATAAAATTGACAATGATGTGTGAACAAAACAAACAGGCAAAATAGGTAAAAACTTAAAATAATAGGGGTACAGCAGTCAGCATTGTGTTATAAACTAATCACTATTAAAACAAATAAATATGTTACACATAGAAGCACAATTAGGCATAAAGATCAAGAATATTAGCAAAAGTTAAAGACAAAAATTTACCATAGAACAATAACTGGATGTACAAGTACAGAGACACGTCATATATATACTTAGTTGTTTTTTTCGTTTGGGCTTGCATCATATTTTCCCTCCGTATTATATGATTCGTTCATTCTATTTTGACTCTTTAAAATTCAAGGGTCTCTCTTAATTTCAGGTAAATTATATGACCGTCCAAATACCGTTTCGATCCCTAACATCACTTAAGAGACAATTGGTGTGGAAATCCGGATCTGTTGTACAAATGTCTGCACCTCATGTTTGTGGTATAACATCTTTGCCGCAAGTTTCAAAGTGTTTTCTGATTAGTATTAAATTAGTATTAAAATCCATTTTGTTTCATCTTGTGATCATTTATTTGGAAATCGCCAATAGCAGCAACAGGCTTTAAGAACATCAGTTGTTCGACCTGTTATAGTCAAATGCGTTTTGTAAAAATATATATTTTCACTTTTTTCGGTCTTTCGGAAAATATTGTTTGTGCTGTATATTTAAACCCTTCTATAACAAAATTTGCAAAAAAATGAAAGACAAAATTACGAGAATTTTCAAAGAACAACAACACAATGACAGGACCATGTTACTTTCAATGTCATATTTTTTTTACCTTTCTTTAGTTTTTGTCTATTTTTTTCATAACTTTTGTGGAGTTAACTGTCCCGCCAAATTGAATTTTGTTATTAATTTGGACGAACAATTTGCCATGTGATATTTTCCTAAAAATCTGTTTAATTGTTTCCATAAATATCATCAAAGTACAATATCATTTAAAGATCAAAGGGTAATATAAATTATCGGTAATGGCATAACTTGGCGAATTAAATGCATAACCCTCTTTATCCTGAATAGAACAGAAGTGTTCGAACTCCCGAGTCCACGTCTTCTACAAGAATGGCTATTATTGAAAATTAATACGTCGTTAACATCTAATCAAAACGCGGTCGAAGTTTGTAGTGGACTATGTCCAGCTATTATTAACACTTGATTAAAGTGTCCTTTTGTCACCACCGGCGTTATGCAAGGGAGGATCTTCCGGACTGACGGAGGCGTGACAGGCTTGATAGGAAATTACGTCAACTTTTTGACTTCAAAACCATTATTATATTCAATTTAGCGAAAAACAGCATTATAAAGAGTTATTTATAATTGGTAATAGATAGGGCGATCGATTTAGTCCAGATTATTGGTTTTCGCACCTGGATCTCTGCTTGAAACCATAAAAATTAAAGAAGTGTATTTCACGACTTTTTAAATAACTAGTATACCTTAAAATGGCAGTTTTCAAAATAAGCCCAACTGACGAATAATGCCGTTTTCTGGCATATTTTGATCATACGAAAATGGCGTCTTTATCTATAGCTATTGATATACCTGTTTTTTAAATTATTTATCGTATTCAATCAATAGCCAAATATATAATTTTTTTCAGCAATATATAACCAATGACTTTATTTATATAATTTCAAAAATGTTACTAACACTTTAAAATGTTGTGCGTCCGGGCCTTTTTTCCAGGGTTTACCTTCATCAGGAACTGTCAAACTATATCATTTAAAAGTCATGGATATATAATTACGAGATCAAGTAAGGAGGTTTATGAACAAAAGGGAGTATACAAAAATTAAATTAAACTCTTCTGATATTCATTATTATATTTTGCCAGTAAAACTGTAGTGTAATTTTAAACCATGCGTGTTAACCAAATTATTTGATACAGTTGTCTTCACGAACCGCCCAAGCTTTGAACGCCCAAAATTAACACTTCTACCTTAAAGGGACAATCGTTAATTGGGGTTTACGGATTTTAGAGAGCAAAAGTCAAGATTATTTGAAAACATTGTGTAATGGTCTTGAAACAGATGTTCAGTTATTTCTGTCGTAACATCAAACGATTAAATCCGGTCATGTCTGAAGGCATTTGATTCATCACATTTCAATGAACTGTCCAATAGCAGTTCAAATAGAGACAGTCACTGCTGTACTATTTCCGTACACCAGAGGAACTTCTGTATCATCCAAATCTATGATGAATAAAGTTATTATTTTAAGCGTGCAAATTTCAATTTAGTGGCGAATCCAGGGTTCGAGGAAACAGGGCGTAATAATTTATTTTTTTCGATATTTTTTTTTAAAAATTGTACTTTTTCGACCAAAAAAAAAAGAGTGCGTGCGTATGAACGTACCCCTCTGAAATCGCCACTACAAATGCCAGTTTTAGATTATAAAAACAAGGAGGAAATTGACGTTTTCGATAATTAATGTTTCATAGGTATTGTGCAAATAATTGTATAAAGTTCGAGATTGCATGTTCCTTACATTTATATAAGTGCGTCACTGTTTGTGATGGCCTGTGGTCGTTGATTGAATATGTTGGTTGTTGTTCTGTGATTGCCCAGACCAGCAGTCAGTACTTCTGTGTTGACATGAATATGGTCATATTATAAATAAGCTGTTTACCAAACTGAATTTTTGAAATACTAAGGCTTTTCTACATCAGGGGTTGATCATCTTTACCTTGGCTGTATTTAGCTAAACTTTCAGGAATTTTTGGTGCTAAATGCTCTTCAAAGTCGTACTTTATTTGGCCTTTTAACTTTTTGTTATTCGAGCGTCACTGATGAGTCTGTTATAGTTCTCGTCATTTTTCTAAATCAAAGTTCATCGGAAGGTACCACAACCTCGTTGGTAAATATTACGTGATACTGTCTTCAAACATAATAAACGATGGTCTTGGTCTTGCAGTTTAGTTTCTTGGTACTGACGTTGTTTCTCATCTTAATAACGTGTTTTAGTACTAGTATTCTTTTATTTGTCCTCATGAATATTACTTTTACTGTTTATTCTATTTTTATTGATATCCTCTTGATGTGGCTCGGTACTTGTACATCGATGCTTAACTTGCATAAGGGGCAAATTCTAAAACAAAACTCGTATTTTTTAACACGTGTGTATGTGTTAACCTTGAGTCACTTTTATTCATTATATTTAATATAAATGAAGATGATAAAAAGATGAACTTTACTCCTGGTCCGAAACATATCCAATTATCTGTATAAATCAATTAAAAATGCAACAAAGTTTTTTTTTTTTATAGGGGGATGTTGAATTATGAACCCGATATATATGTTCTTGCTGATCATTTTTGTTTTACAAGTTGTTCTCTATATACAATATAGTTTTCAAGATGATACAAAGAATACAAACAATTAGTTAAGATGTGTCATTAGAGGGCAATAACTCATATTTACGGAGTCACCAAGTGATTCTGCCATGTTTAACTTATTTGAAGATCGTGTCCTTTCATTCATTTTGTGGTTTAAAATCTCTCCATCTTGTACCGTTTTAAAGATGACAATCAAAAACCGCAAAAAAATACCGCATACTAGTATATAAGGCCCATAGGTCCCGCTGAACTCTTATACCTTCCCTTAAATCTTGATAAAGTTTGTTTTTTGAAAAGACTAAATATGCATCTGCAGAAAAAATGCAAGATGAAACTTAGTTAATTAAAAATTATGTGAACATTTTGAAAAAAAATGTTTTCTTCTAAAGGATTTGCAGTGCGCATGTTAGTATAGTATTCTGTTGTGGTTTATAAATCCTTGCTCTTTGGTTTTCTTGAGAATAGTTATCGCATTGACAATCAAACAATACATCCTAATTTTTATATTTGAGCTGCACTTATTTCAGATGTATTATACAAATCTTCATTTTAATATCTGATTGGTCTACAAATAAAGTACTTTTTGTTCAGCCACAGACAGTCGTGACATGCATTTGTAAGTGCCTGTTCAGAGTCAGATGTCTTGGCATAGATTGAATCTGTCTTTATTGTTTTCGTTTGTGAAATTAATTGTGAATTCTAGCAGAAATATCTCAAGATTTATAAAAAAAAAATACGAGTATCCGAGTTCTAAAATTATACTCGAGTACTCGTTGCCATCCCTAGTAAGTAGTAATGTTCGTTGGACTTATTTAAAATGCAGATATACCGAGACATCCGGGTTTTCTAAACAGTGAAGACTGGGAATTTGCAGAAATTGATGCTTTGACTCCTCATTAATAAGACAAGGTTATAATAAGCTCATCATTCACACATAATATCAAGCCCCTGTCTCACTACATGTTGATTTATTCTGCTCTAGTACGGGCACTGTGATTAGTTAATAAAATTATTTGTACTTTTGTTGATATTTTTGTGTATATCTACCACGCAGAAGCTTATTTATCTAATCAAATTTTCTCTGCTTTAAGACACACTCTGAAGAGGGGAAGGAGGGTTGGTTGGGGTTGGAAAACACAACTGACAATTGATTACCAAATAGACCAATGTGTACAAGGATCTTTTATGCCAAAATATTTGTCAAATTAAAGCTTTTTGTCATTTCAGGATCTTTAATAGCTTGCTAATGGTTGAAGACCTATGTCGACCTTAGGGTGACACATTTTGGTTTTATACAGGTTTTGTAAATGGTCTGGTTTAAACATGTAGTGTTCAGGTTTTGTTCAAGGTTTCGTTAATATTTTGTCAAGTTATGTGCGGGTTTAGTACAGGGTTTGATTCAAACAGGTTTTGTACAGCTTTCTGCAGGGTTCCATTTAGACATGTTTGTTTTTGACCGGCTTTCTACATGGATCCATTTAGACAGGTTTTGTACTGTATTTGGTTAAAAACAGGTTATGGCTTTGTAAAGACAGGTTTTTTTTCAGGATTCAGTTTAGACAAGTTTTGTATAGGATTCAGTTAAGATAAGTTTGTGTACAGTATTCAGTTAACACAGGTTTTGTAAACGATTCAGTTTAGACAGGTTTTGTACAGGATTCAATTCAGACAGGTTTGTAAAGGATTCCCTTAAGACAGGTTTTGTACAGGATTCACTTAACACAGGTTTTGTACAGGATTCAGTTAACACAGGTTTTGTATAGTATACTATTAGACAGGTTTTGAATAGGATTCAGTTTACACAGGTTTTGTACAGGATTCAATTTAGACAGGTTTTGTATAGTATACTATTTTGTATAGTTCAGTTTACAGGTTTGTACATGATTCAGCTTACACATGTTTTGTACAGGGTTCGGATTAGACAGGTTTGTACAGGGTTCAGTTTAGACACGCTTTGTAAGGGTTCAGTTTAGACAGGTTTTGTACAGGATCCAGTTTAGACAGGTTTTGTACAGGATTCAGTTTAGGTTTTGTACAGGATTCACATTAGACAAGTTTTGTACAGGTTTCAGTTTAGATAATTCTGTACGGGATTCAGTTTAGACAGGTTTGTACAGGGTTCAGTTTAGACACGCTTTGTAAGGGTTCAGTTTAGACAGGTTTTGTACAGGATTCAGTTTAGGTTTTGTACAGGGTTCACTTTAGTCATGTTTTGTACAGTGTTCACTTTAGTCATGTTTTGTACAGGGTTCACTATAGTCATGTTTTGTACAGGGTTTACGTTAGTCATGTTTTGTACAGGGTTCACTTTATTCATGTTTTGTACAGTGTTCACTTTAGTCATGTTTTGTACAGGGTTCACTTTAGTCATGTTTTGTACCGGGTTTACGTTAGTCATGTTTTCTTCAGGGTTCACTTTAGTCATGTTTTGTACAGTGTTCACTTTAGTCATGTTTTGTACAGGGTTCACTATAGTCATGTTTTGTACAGGGTTTACGTTAGTCATGTTTTGTACAGGGTTCACTTTATTCATGTTTTGTACAGTGTTCACTTTAGTCATGTTTTGTACAGGGTTCACTTTAGTCATGTTTTGTACAGGGTTTACGTTAGTCATGTTTTGTACAGTGTTCACTTTAGTCATGTTTTGTACAGTGTTCACTTTAGTCATGTTTTGTACAGGGTTCACTTTAGTCATGTTTTGTACAGTGTTCACTTTAGTCATGTTTTGTACAGGGTTCACTTTAGTCATGTTTTGTACAGTGTTCACTTTAGTCATGTTTTGTACAGGGTTCACTTTAGTCATGTTTTGTACAGGGTTCACTTTATTCATGTTTTGTACAGGGTTCACTTTAGTCATGTTTTGTACAGGGTTCACTTTAGTCATGTTTTGTACAGGGTTCACGTTAGTCATGTTTTGTACAGGGTTCACTTTAGTCATGTTTTGTACAGGGTTCACTATAGTCATGTTTTGTACAGGGTTCACTTTAGTCATGTTTTGTACAGGGTTCACTTTAGTCATGTTTTGTAGTGTTCACTTTAGTCATGTTTTGTACAGGGTTCACTTTAGTCATGTTTTGTACAGGGTGAGATTCAGATAGTTACCATGACATGAGCACAAAATTTTTACAAAACTATCTTTCAATGGAAAACATCCAATTTCCCTAAAATGAATGTATCTCAGATGATACTGTTCAGATGCCTATAAAATAATTAAAAATTTCTGGATATTTCTTAATTCTCAATTCTTATCCCTTTTTACTTTTGTATAATTCTTGTTGATCAAACCACCACACTATTGCCATAGTATTGGTACATACTTCAATAGGCCAAGTAAATCAAGTCAAAAATATACTGTTGTTTCATGTAATATTCAGTTATATATAAAATATGACAAAATAATTTACATAAATATATCTACGAATTATATACATAATTTGAGCATTTTAACCTAATATTTAAGCACTGAACCTTACTTTTTACAAGATGAAAAAATCTACATCATGAAAATTCATTAAGTATCTTGCAAATTCTTTTGTACATATAGTCAGAAGTCTAAGTAAAAATAATTTTTTTACAAATAAAAACGATATAAAGTGCATCACTTGTGTATATAATGAATGCCTGATTACAATTCATACAACCTTTAAAATACATGGAGAATGACAACCAATAATCGTAAAACAAGCACCAACAAACAAAGTTACAAACATCAATGGTAAGCACAGCAAAGCTTGTTGCCATTAATACCACCTAAATAAAAGCTTTTAAATTTTAGATTCTCTTTGTTCTAGAAATAAGATATATAAAGAACTTAAAAATGATAAAAGCTAATGGCATTTACTATTTTTTGGTGATTAAATAATATTACAAATTATGACCTGCATTTAAAAAAGAAATTAACAAATTTTTAAAAATTCACTTTGTAATATTCAACTTATTCTCTATGGCACTAAGCAATATTTGCTTGATATCATATATTTTTTTCAATGAAATTATAATTTTTCTAAATGAGTCTACTGATGTGGATTTCAATGTAAGTTTGGCATAAATTGGAAGCTAGTTGAGAGACCTGGCATAAAACAAAACACACAATGTATAACAAATCATTACTACATGTACACACAAACACATTGAAATACAAAAATAAAAATAGTGATAATTAAAAACAGCATGAAAAAAAAGATGTCTACCGAATATATATATTATAAAGCTTAATTTTACATTATGTTTACACAGTTAACAACTTTCAGACTGGCAGTACAACTAAATGCTTCTTTGTAATCCTATTTGGAATGCTTTGATATAAGAATTTCTTCATTGTTAACTATGTTAACTGAAATATATTAAAATGAAGAACAAAAATACAGCATAACTAAATGGCATGACCCAATTCACCTAAAAATTATTACCAAGATGAATAAAATTAGCAATTTTATCACAAGGCATTCACCCAAAAACACAAAAACACAGGGTTTCTTGCCAGTCATCCAACATTTTGGTATGAAATTAAAACAACCTTCAACTTTGATTTCATATCATTATTTTATCCCTTTAAAAATGTTTTCCTCTTTAAACAAAAATTTTGAAACTTTCAAACATTAAAATAACATAACATAGAGAGATATGTCTTACTTACTTTGCAGAAAAATAAAAGTTGATGAATGAAATTTTGGTGAACTTGACAAACTTTCACTTCTATAAATATCACAATACACAGCAGAGCTAAGCATGAAAATGAAATCTTAGAGACTGTAACCATGGTAACAAAGATACCAATTGTCATATCAAATATGTTTGACTGGACAATTACCCATGCAAGATATCCTATTTAAACCCTGTCTTCTGTAGGCTGTTATACAAATAAAAAAATCTACAAATTGAACAATTGAATTAAGATCATCAAAATGAAACTTAATTTCAACAGTCAGACATAGCTTTCAAAATAGGGAACAGTTCCCCAAATAAGCAATCACTTAAATTTGAGACATTTTTTTTCAGTGATCAAGAAAACAAATTTCCCATGAATAATTTGCCCTTAAAATTGAACATGTTTCATCAAAATTGTAATAAAATGAAGAAATTTAACAAAATTGAAATACATTGAGGTAAATCATACACAAAATGAAACTTTTGTTTATGGCATGATTGCATATTCTATAAAAACATTGTTTTGTACATGGAATTTTATCAAACAGACTCCACTTTTATATCAAATTCTTTTACAGACTTCTTTAGTATCCCTTATTTGATGGATACTTACTCACAAGGTTAACTATTCCAAATCTAGCAGGCTGTGTAGACATGTTGATATAAAGTTGTTTCCCTTTTAATTATAACTAATCATACGTCAAAGGATCATCTCATAAAAAATGTCTCAAATAGAAATAAAAGTATTTACTATCCTTAAGTAGTGGTCACAGACCCTTTCAATATATTATGCAACGTGCTTAGACAAAGTTTTTGGTGGATAAAAAGCTTTTTGAAGAAATTTTTAAAAAAAGTCCTAAATGCAGCACAATTTTGTGTAATGCTTGTTTAACTACAAATAGATTTACCTTTAAAAGGTCCATTTTTGTATCAAACAAAATATCTTTTAAATACATATCTTAATATACAATAACATTATTGTTTTAACAACTCTGTTCAAAACTTTTAATAAGAATATCTGTCTTTAAGTACATAAAACTCAAATCCTAATGTCCATTTGACGAAAAATGTTTGACAAACTTCTATGAGGTGAGATTTCTTGGAAAGAAAGATAACTCTGGTTTGTATCTGTTTACTTTATAATCAAACAAATAAACATTTAAATGCAGCCATACTGATTCTTCTTTTTATATAGTCAAAATGAAAAATGTTCTACATCTTTTGCAGCTCTTATTTTTGTTTTTGGTAGAACATTTCCAAAATTAAGTTAATGCATCACAAATTCCTTCCAAGAATTGTCAACTTAAAATTCTATTTATAACTATTTGTTTAAAATTGTCCAGATTCCTTTACTAACATTTTAAAAATATGTTTCTGAACTGTTTTTAACTTTTTAATTTTTGCAGAAACATTAAAGCCTTAGGACTTGCTATTGTAACTATTTTTTCCATTCTGTATTCTATTCTTCAAGTATTATTTTGGTTGACCTTACTATTAATTTTACTAATCAGATCTAATTTGACTTCATTTAACTTATTCATCACATTTATCCATTAAACATTCTTTTTTTATCCCATTTGTTTAAAATTGTTCAGATTCCTATACTAACATTTTAAAAATATGTTTCTTAATAACTGTTTTTAACTTTTTAATTTTTGCAGAAACATTAAAGCCTTAGGACTTGCTATTGTAACTATTTTTTCCATTCCATATTCTATTCTTCCAGTATTATTTTTTACACATTATTTGTGTTGACCTTACTATTATTTACAAATCAAATCTGATTTGACTTCATTTAACTTATTCATCACATTTATATAGTAAGTACCCTTGTATAGTTATCTGACATAATATTACCCTCTACCCATAAAATTTCTGTTCTTATAATGGCAACTATTCAGTCTATTGAAAGCTATACATAATATGAACAAGTAGATGTCATTAAGTTTGTTTTGTTTCATAAAATCTAAATTCTAATGTCCTTTTTACTCTGGACTGTGAACCCCATTGTAGTAAAGACAAAAGGTTTCATTGATGACCTTCAGAAATCCAACAGAAAAAATACAAAATACATTATTATTTTCAATAAAAAATGAAATTCTCAACGTCTTTAAGAATAACTATGTTAAAATCCAATATAAACTTTGAAATATTTATTACCTCCCTTTAAATATGAAAAAAAGATTTACTAATTTGTCATAAAAAACATGTCCTTTGAGACCTGTATGTAAGTATGAAAACCATAATAATTTGAAAAATAAAATAATTAATAAAAAAATTGTGAGCTTCATATCAAAGTGCATCATTTTATATCATTTGAATAACATATAGCTATTAACTCCATTTGTTTCATAAAGGCATACAGCCATTTTTGATGAGCTCATGAAAATGAAAATCTATCAAATGGTATCATTAGATTCATAAGACAAGTCTGTCTGATATCAAAGGTTATAGGTTATATAATGTGTAAAATATTCGTAAAGTTAAAAGACACCACAAAAGAGATTATTAACAAAATGACCAAACTAAACCCCCCTTTTTTAGCAATTTTAGAAGCCAAATAATGAATCTTATCACACCTCCACCTTTGTAACAAAATAATTCTTTTGGGAAACAGTTAAAATTTCTAATAAAAAATTACAGCTTGGAAAAAAATGAAAATCTGTCTAACAATATTTGTTTTTCGTATGTGATTCACTAACAACAAGATAAAATGGATTTACATGATCAACAAAAACTAAAATCATGAAAATGGTGGCATTCCAAACGTGTGTGGGTGTCCATGACTACCGAAAGGTGTAGCTGACGAGTTCATGCCTTGTGTCATTTGTCGTGCGTCAAAGCCATGATGATTATGTCCTAAGATGCTGTTTATGCTCATTGCATTCGGTAACGATGGATGGTGAGATCTATTATGTGGATGGAAGAGTGAGCTCCCTTGATGATGCTGAAGAGAGTTTGAATCCATGATCTGATTTCCGTGTAATTTGATTGGAGAAATGTTTATAGGTGAATCGCTCTGACCTGAATCGGGAAAAATATTACTAAAACTAAAGTTAGGCATATGTGGAGTGACAGTGACGCCACCTGAATGTGGAGTCAAAGAAGGGGCATTAGACATGCTCGGATGCATACTTCCAAATCCTGACTGAAAATTCAATCCCAAACCATTTTGTCCTCGAGATGGTGGAAATATTGAATTGAATGGTCCTCCAAAATCTGAATTTTTGTTCATTGCAGATGCAGAATTTGATAATGGTCTAGAACTATGTCCTAAAAAGTTTCCAGAAAACATATGTGCATCATTTTGTACATTTCTTGATGGTGGTGACAACGCTTGAGGAGGAAGATGTCCTAAGAACGGTGTCATTCTATTTGGGTCAAATAACGGATAATGCATTTCGTTCATCTCATAAGCAGGCTGTTTTGTTCTCTTTTGAGAAGGTTTAGACTTTTTACTGTTACCACTACTAGCAGTTGGTGGTCTTTGAGATTTCGGCATTGTTTGTTGTGGATGAACAGCCTGTGGAGGCGTGTGACGATTTGTCACGGGTGGAGTTGGTCCAGAGCCTGGCGATGGACCACTCATTGCTCTTGCAGACTGATTTGTATTCTGCTTTGAATTTGTCGGCAATGCATTTGCGGATTTTCTTCCATCACTACTAGGCGGTGTGTGGCTTAATGGCTGGGTTCCACCAGAGCTATTATGCGATGAATAAGGCATTGAATTTGATTCATATCTATTGTAGCTTTGAGCAGAGGATGACGGATTATAGACTTGAGATTGTGCCGGTGGAAACGGATCATATGGATTCCTTGACACAATATTCTGACGACCATTATCAGCCATCAGAGGAGGATGGTGTAATGGTGGTGTATTCTGAGGATTTGCAGAGAAAAATGGCTGCATATTATTAGGAACCGGTCCCCTTTCCAATGGATTCATATTTCTATTCATATCTGAATGCTGTTTAGGTGGCACATTATGATTCTGGCTCAAATCTTGAATTTGTTTTTGAGTATTTCTAATTTGATCAGATTGAGATTTATTCACTATAGGAGGTGTGGTAGCTGTTATGTTCTGAAATACAGGTGTACGTTCACGGGGAAGTTCCCTCGGCTGTTCTCGCAATGAACAGCTTTCACGGTTGACATCACCTGCACCGTAAGGAAAAGGCACATTGTTCTGACCTTGCATGGGAGGTATCCGATCATGATTTGATCTCTGCTGCTGTTGTGATTGAACAGAGTTACGATTCATTTGTGAGTTCATATTTCTTGACAAATCCATGTCAAAACTTGGAAGATTCATACCATGATATGGTTTAGTGGACGATGATCCTGGAGAATGATGATGTCCAGCTTGATACACTGGGAATGGGCTACTCTGTGACGATGAGTGTGAGGTCTGTGTTTGGTGGGATGACGGAATATGTGATGAGGGGGCACTAGACTGAGTTACAGTCGATTTTACAGAAGATAGAGTGAAAGTGAATGAACTTGTCACAGCAGTTGCTGTCGAACACGTTGACATAATCGGTGACATGTTCAAACTGTCAATAAAAGATCCAGATGGAGCAGTGGTTGATAAATTGAGACCTATACTAGCAAAGTTAAACCCATCTGGACTTGCTTCACGATATGAAGAATGATTCGGGCCATATTTTATTGTGTTTGGTCTATCATTTACCTCACTACGATTGTTTCTTGTATTTGTTGAACTAAAAGATACAGGTATAGTTGATGACGATGTTGTTTTACTTTGCACAGTGCTGACTTTATCATTGTATTTACTTACAGACGACGATGAAATCAGATCATTTCTACTTGATTGAACGAAATTGTCAGCAGAGTAAATTGATTTAGTTTTTGAGCTATCACTTGATTTTTTATTCACTTCCATTGAATTCTGTGGAGCACCCGATGGTAATTTTTCCGTAGCACTATAATTACCAGATCGTTCAGATTGTTTACTCTGTGAAAACAGTAGAGACTCTTGTTTTTCTTTTGATGATACACTATTTAATCCAGTTTCAGGCGGTAATGAGGTTGAAGTCAATTTCTCACTTTCACTGATTAGCACTGATAAATCTTGTGACACGGAAGGAGTACTTGTTGTGCATGATGTCGTCGTCGTCACCATAGATAGTGGTGATATGGATGATACCGTTACAGGTGAAATCACAGAATTAGCTATAGTTGTAACAATAGTTTGGTTACGAGGCTTTGGTGAAACAATATGTGGCGACAAAGAGTTTGTAGAAAAACCTAATATGCTACTCATTGCATTGTCAATATCAGTAGAATCATTTCCTGTTGATATGTCTAACGGCATAATGTCTGGATGTGACAACAGTTCTGAGTTTGAGTTTTGAACAGAATTTGTCTGATTTTCTGTGGGAGGGGCAAAACCGTTTGTCACTTCTAAATTAGGATAATCCATTCTTTTGTCGGAAGTAAATGAAGTATCTACATCCTGATGCGAATTTTTAGGTAAATCTGTTTTTGCTGATTCCATCCTTTTCTCTGGAGAAACAGAATTTTCATCCTTTTGTTTGTCAACATCCAAATTAATCTGTAGATCATCACTTGCTGGAGATAACAATGAATCATCCATTTTAACCTCTTTTGGCTTTTTCTTGTCACTAGATTTTTTACTATTTTTCTCTCTCTTAGTTTCACCTCCTTTCATCATGTTTGTTGTAGCCGCTGTATTCCGTAAAGGAAGTAAACCAAAAAGAGGCTGGGAGAAATCTTCTATCATCTCTTCCTCCTCCTCCTCAAAATCATAAACAGACTTTTTACTTGTCTTTGCTACAGGCTCTTTTTCAGGCCCACTGGCCATCTTAGATTTGGTTGGTGTGTGTTTGCGTTTCTTTGACACTGGTTCGATATCATTGGTATCAGACTTAGTCTTTTTACTTTTTGTCTTTTTGCTTGGTGGTGGTGACGCTAATCCTTCCACCTGATCAAGCACAGAAGACAGATCATTTTCAGAGAAGATTATTGCTTCTGGTAAATCTTTTGTTTCAACAACAATATCCTCTTGTTGTTTTCCTTTACGGGCACTTGAAGCTTTTCTATTCTTAGGTTTAGTTTCAGGTTCCAATTCTTTTGATATTTCTGGCTCAGATTTTTTACTTTTCTTTGCCTTCTTAGATGTTTGTTCGATACCTGGCTGCTCTTCAATTTTCGACTTATTTTCACTGACTAAGAGAGAGTTTTTTGCTTCTTCGTTGATTATATTCATTACATTTTCATCTACAATTTTACATACAGCTTTTTCTTTTTCGGCTTTATTTTGATCGTCTACTTGTTTAATTTGATCCTCTATAAGTTTAGCTACCTCATCCTGTTGAATTTCCGTCAAATTTTTAGCCATTTCGACTCCTTTCTGGGGAGAGCGCTTTGTTTCATCTTCCGGCTCTGCAACACTTGTGTCAATTTGAAGGGGATTATCTTCATTAGCAGGATTATAAAAGTTCACAGGAGAGATTTCAGATGAAAAGATAGACTGAGCAGCCTTTGCTAAAATATCAGTGGTACTTTCTGGTTCTGCTTTCTTAGGCTTAACTTTTGACTTGTTAACAGATGTCTTTTTCACTTCAGCAGTTTGAGTTTCAACATTTAAATCTTCTACATTAGGTCCATTCGCAGAAGGTTTTGGACAAAGTACTCTTTTCTTTGATTTCTTTGCCCCACTAGGGGGTGTTGCTTGTTGTGGAGCAGGAGGTTGAGGGACGGCAGCAGGAGCTGGCTGTTGGGTCTGAACGGTTCCAAGAACCTGCATTGTTGTAGGATCAACCAATATACTTGTTGGTTGACCGTTACAGGACATATTAATGATAATAGGAGCGTTACCAGATAATGTCTGAGGATGGTTTGGTTGTGATACCACTGTTGTATTGGCAGGCTTTGGTAGCTGCATTGGTGTACTTATTTGAGATGAACATGTAGAAGCAGGAATCATTATATTGTTCTGAGGTTGTGGCAACATGCCATTCTGTGTGTGTATCATTTGTTCTACAGATGAATTCACTTTGTTCATGACCGAATCCTGAAAAGATGAGTCAACTGTTTTATTGTGATTTGGTATAGCTGAATGTGACATAGTTGATGTAGTGATGGAAGACTGATTAGCCATGGAGATTTGTGGCCTCGGAGATGACTGACTGCTAACAGAGTTTGTTGTCATTAGTAGTCCTAATGATTGTTGTTGTTGTTGTTGCAGGTCTTGTCCACTTTGAGGTTGGTTCTGTTGAATTATCTGAAATTAATAAATAAAATATATGAATCTGTAATACAGCATTAATTAATACTTACATTCAGTCATATTATATCACAATCTCTATGAAAGGTTATAAGAAAAAGTGCATTCCAAATTTGAATCTTTTTTCAGAGATAAGAATCATACAAATATGTCATCAATAGATGGGTTTCAATATGTTATAATTTGATTAAGAGTTACTTCTCTTGGGCTATTTTGGAGGGATATTAAATTATTGATTTTCTAATTTGACCATTGTTGACCAATGAAACTGAAACATACAGAACCAACAAGTATGATGAGATATCCTTATTAGAGTGCAGTGATAAATAAAGCAAGGTTTCAAAAAGAAATAAAACTTGTATAAAATCATCATGGCCACAAAAGAGAAGTAACTCTTGTTCAAATTGTGACAATCAAAGTGAAATTATAACATCATGCAATGTTTTTAACACAACTCTTTGAAAGTGATAATAAATGTATTTTAACTTTTCTTTGTTCATTACCATAACTCATTTTATGTTAGGTTAATTTGTTTTCTTGTCACCTTTTTATTATGAGTATGACATATTTACGTTGCAATTTTTCCTAAATACTCGATAATCGGTTATCACAAAAAATAGTGTCTGCTACAAATGTACTTTCTGGAATTTTAAGGCCCGTTTAGGGTAGTGTACATGTAAAGCAATTATCAATTCAAGGAAGCCTTGAGATTTTGCTAGAGTGAATAAGATTAACATTTTAAATACCATCAAAGTGTGCAAATATGTTTGATCGATTGCTTGATATAACTACTTTTTCAAAATTTGTATTTTTACTTGTGTCGCAATCGTCAGAGTAGTCTGTAGATTATTCTAACTCTTTGTGAAAGCTCATACTGCTCAAGCTATTCCCATAATGTTAACATCATTACATGGACAATGTTGGATGGTTTACACTTGTTGGTGTAGAAACCAACCTGATTTGGTGAAATTATTAACTGGGGTTATTTCTACTGTCGGACATGACAGCTCCCTTTAAAATGCTGCCATAAATACCTACCTGCATTGGTGCAGATGTAATTGGCTGAGGTACAGGTGGTCTCCATTGATTGGTCTGAAGTAGTTGATTCTGGCCGGTACTTAACATTTGTGGATTTGTGACAACAGGTACAATCTGACCGTTTGGTAAAATAAGAGCTTGTGGTAACTGGTTCTGACCAGCCATGTTATTAACATTGATTAAGTTTCCAGCCTGGCTGACCGGTAGAATTAGGCCTTGCTGGTTCATTGTAGCACCCATTTGTCCTTGTAATAATTGTTGTTGGTTCATCGGAAACTGTTGTTGGATGAGACCACCAGCCATATTCATTTGATTTTGTGAAGTTAAACCAGCCAGCTGGTTTTGTAATGCTATGTTCATTTGTTGTTGCTGGTTAAAAGCTTGATCCATTGCTGGTTCCGTCTTTGTCACTTTGTTCTGCATCATTGGATCCATTGGTACATTTGCAATGCACGGAATACCTTGTTCATTAATAAACACTATCTGTTGTTGTTGTTGTTGTATCAGAGGATTATTAAATCCTTGCTGATTTTGAAACATATTTCCAGTGAAGTTTTGTTGTCCATTCACAAATGGCATTAATCCCGTAGAATTATTCTGCATCATCTGACCAGTGGCCATTATTGGATTGCTAGTGTTTACAGACTGTGTTGTAACCGTGGTAACGGAACTACTTTGTGGTGCATTACTCAATGACACAGACTGACAAGTCACAACCGCTGTCGATCCACTAACGAGATTCTGTGACGCCACAGACGCTAATGTCTGTAGTGCAGACTCAGATGAATGTTGCGTCACCAAATCCTCTATTGTTCCAGTCTGAGAATTACTATTTGGAGTGATGCCTGATTCCTGCATTGCTCCTTGTAACAGATCCCCACCAGACTGGTCTTTGTCACCAGCCTGACCAGGTAATGTCATTTGACCGGGTAAAAATGTCTGAGGGAACCCTGCTTGATTAGGCATCATCATTTGATTGTTCATCATCTGCATCTGATTCATTAACATATTCTGATTATTCATTTGCATAATATTAGGGGCAGTTAACTCTTCTTGTTGTTTTTTCATGTTTTCTAACTGTTGACTTATTGTGTTACGTTTCCTATTTTTGTTTGATTTTTGTTTTGGATCTAAGTCCTGATTGTTGATGTTAATTGCTGACAAAACAGGACTGACGTTCTTCTGAGCCCATATACCAGGAGTCATGTCAGTGGATAGACCTGAAATAACAATCATACATTTGTATTTATTTTAACTGATTAAAAGCAAATTCACATAATGTTCAAAAACATCTTTGCTATCCAAGAGATTTTAGGACTTCTTAACTTTTGGCTTGCCATTATGGTTAAAAAAAAAAGATTTTTCATTTCTTTCTTTTTACTTTGATTTCCAAACTTTTTGGGGGGTTCTATTTGGCTTCTCACATTTTTATTCTAAAGCTTATCTGACAAAAAAACATGTTTCCTATTCATTGAAATATGACGGATTGATTGCTGGAATTTTATGCCACTTTGAGAAAAGTGTGATGAAACAATTTCAATTCATTAAACATTTTGATAAAGACAGCAAACTGAGGTTAAGTAAGTTTCTATCTGACAGATCTAAAGATCACATTGACAATATTTGTTGGAAGCCCGACTTATGAAGAAATAAAGCAATTCTGGTGGTTGTGCATACCCCCACTTCTAATTCAAAGTATCATAAGCAGGAAGTGTTTGTCTGACTAGGCATATGCTAAGCATACCCCCACTTGTTATCTAAAGTATTGGAATAAATAGGAAGTGGGTGCCTGACAGATCAGAAAAGAGCTCACATGTTGCAACCTATCACTGCCATGCTGCTGACATAATATGAATTTATTTTGTAAAGTTGTGCAAGAGAAAAGTGTGAGGGCAATATTTGTTGAAAGGATGGACAAACAGATGGAAAGACAAGTTATATGCAATATAGCCCACACTTAGAGCTTGATTGCTATCAAAATTAAGTGTAAAGATTCCACTTTGTTGAATCGTGGAAAAGCATAATTCACTTGAGGTGAAGTTTTAAATGTTAGGCCACGATTTTTTAATTTGTTGGTTTATGGATTTTTCCCATAAAAAAGTCGGGTCGGTCGGTCGGGAAAAAAAAGAAAAAAAAACTCTTTCAAGACAGAAAAATATGCAAAATAGATATATGTTTCACCTTTCTAACAATATGTTCGTTAAGCTATTTTTGTCAACATTTCTTTAAATTTTAGTTCGATGAAATATTATTGCTCAGCTGTCATAAACTTTGCCTGACATTGTCTAGAATAATTTCCCGTAAAAAAAAGGGGGGTGCACGGACAGAGGCAAAATTAAATCGTAATTTCACATACAAGCAAAACAGATTTGCGTAGCTCTTTTACCGAAATTTTAGTGAATAATGATCTTCAAGCACGAAAACTGAAAATGAATTAAGTGTAAAATGTCGTACGAAAATAAGTTTCAACACAGGTGTCAATAACGTAATAGACTCCTCCACTGGAAAAACGAGAATATCGGGTTTATCTGTTGTCATGCATCATTTTTTTTTTTACCAAACGGACGACATTTTTTTTTATTATCTATGAAACAAGAAAATTCCAAATGATTTGTTAATATTCATAACTTTAACTGATGTCTTCAACCTGTCGGCTTTGGACAAGTCTATTTCTATGAAATGATGCATCTTACGGAATGATGACAAATACGGGAAATGAACTTATTGTGTTATATTGGTTTTAAAGACAGGTTTCGTTCCGTAAAATTATTTGCGCAAACGACATTTCAAGGTCAGTTATAATTGATTTGTCTATTTTAAGAAACGTAAACTGGAAGTTTTATTTTTTCACAACAGAAAATGTTATCCATTTTGTTAATGATATTTCATTTCATACAAAAAGAATATTTTAATTATTTTCCAGGGATTATGCATTTGTTAGAGTCAGCGGGAATAAAAAAGCATGAAAATTAAATTTAATTTTTATTCTGGAAATCGTCAAAATCGGGTCGGCGGATCTGTAAACCAACAAATTAAAAAATCCTGGCCTTATAAATATTTGTTAATATAAGAATATTATCTTGTTATCTTGTTTCTTTTGCTGCTACTTTTTATCAAACTGTTTGATTTGAAATAAAACCTAGAATGTGAGGTTTTACATATATCCTTATTGTTATCACTATAAAGATTTAGGCAGAGAAAAAAAAAAATTAAGTTTAAAATTAGACTGGATCATTTTAGTTTTTTTTTATACAAAAAAGGTTTGGATTGCAAATTGTCAAATTTGTTTTTGCTGTAGATCCATTTTTCTGTAATGGTGGTTTATTTTGTCAATAAGTAAAACATTTAAAACAAACATACCCTAAGGTGACCTTTAGTTGGTAACTTCAACACCATTTGGTCTCGTAGTAAAAAGTTGTCTCATTGGCAACCCTTCCACATCTCATTATTCATATATGGATGGCCCATAAAATAGCAATGCCCCTTCCACATTTGTTGCCAAAGAATATTAAATATTTTTTTATCTTGACACAACATTTTTTTAACTGACTACTTTACCTGCATTTCTAATGATATCAACATATCTATCTCTTTCTAACTTTGTCTTTTCTATATCTGTTTTCAACCTTTGAATTTCCAATCCTATAAATATAATATAAACATACAGGAAGGTAGATAAATACTGTTAAATTCAGCTACAAATTACACATCTCGGAATTGTCTCTTGATTTATATGCATCATGTTACAGTTGTAAACATATATTTTTTTAATTTGTAATTTTACAGTACTGTTTCAGGTTAGAGTGAAGGTTGGCACCTGTTCAATATTTAAAATTACTGCAGTAATATATTTGTATGCACCTGTCATGTTGTTCAGTGGTTGTTTTTTTATGGTGTTGTTCACCAGGTTCATAAGTGTTTCTTGTATCACAGTTTAGACCTTTGGTTTTCCTGTTTGAATTGTTTTACACTAGTTATTTTGAGTTCTGCTATAGTTTGCTTATTGGTGTGTGCCAAGACGCCTCGTTGAAGGCCATACTTTGACCTGTAATTGTGTGACTTGCATGGAGAGTTGTCTTATTGGCACTCATACCACATCTTCTTATTTATATTTTATGCATACTCTGGATAACAACATGATAGTAAGATATGAAAATATAAAAAGGGCAAATAATATTTAATATACAACATTTCTCATTATGATAATACCCATGATTTTATTATACACCAAGTTAACAAGAATAGATATATATATCTACAGACTACAGTTACCGGTAGCGTTTTTTTGGTTTGTGAGAGAGCTGTCCACTCATTCCATTTTCATAATTAATGTTCTATTTCTTATACTGTAGTTAATTTTTGTGTCATTTTGGTATCTTGTTGAGAGTTGTCTCATTGGCAATTATACACATTTTCTTTTTTTATATATACTGAAACAAACCAGGGAAATTGCTGGCACTTAGTTCAAAATAAAACTGTTGTCGGGCCAATTTTTTTTTTTTAGCTCTACCCCTTTTTTCAAAGACTAATATTTTTTGTTTTCTGTATACTTGAACATACATATATAAATACTATAGAGGTCACTGATATATTATAAAGAGACACAGTGTATAATATATCAGTGACCGCCGTGGATAGTAAACTATTTGAATTAATAGTAAATAGCAAATACACTTTATTTACAGTATGTAAGATCATAGTATACAGAAAAAGGTGACAAAAAATAATTGTCCTGTCGGACCTGTCCCCAAGTACTTAGTAAATTATGTGTAATCATTTAAAACAGTCCTAACAGAAGTCTTTTACATTACTAACAAATCAGTTCAATGACTGAAACAATATCCGAACGTCTTTATTTTTGTTTTCTGCCAAAATAACACAAACTGAATAATCATAAGCTAGGATGGTAAATGCCACAATGCATGGTACAAAATGTACCTATAGAACACAGAGGTATGATGATTTATTTATTGTGAAAGGAACAGAAGCGACACACAAAATAAGGTCTTCTCGTTGAAAAGTATAGATTAGCATGCTTTGAAAAATGCATAAAAAAATAAAGTCTAACTTTTGACAGCTTTATATTTTTCAATTTTCCTTGCAGGTAATCAATTAAATGTAAATATTAGTCAAAACTGCCCATTCTAACACCAAAGTATGTAGAACTAAGGTAAATATAAGTTAAATCCCCCTGAAGAAAGCTGTTTCATCATAACAATATTGATTTCAATACTTCATTTTTTTTAAATAGCCCTTCAAAAATGTACAATGATAAACAGATGTGTTCAATCAATGTGTAAAGTATGCATATATATGGATGTAATCTATTGTCCAATCAATTACTACTCTACTAAATAAGTATTGCTCAAGGGAGGATCCAGACATTTTCAAAAGAGGGATTTCCCAACCCAGGATTAAGGGAGGGGTGTTCAAACCATATGTACCCATTAAAATGCATTGATCTTCAAAAAAGGGGGGTCCAACCACATAACCCCTCACTCCTCTGGATCCACTACATTGTAATATAATTCTTACTTTGAACATCTTCTGTCATATCTGGAGTTGTCTGTGCCTGTGCCTTTAGTTGTGTTATATACTCCCATGCTGTTTCTACTATCTCTAAAGTACTCTGTAATAAAAGAACAACAATCTTAGGTACTAACTACTATTATTAAGATTAATAATGTGGATGTCATGTATTGTTTCGTGACTTACAAAAAATAAGACTTACAATGTATCATTGTTTCTAGGCTTTATTTTATTTCATCAAAAGTAATTGGTTGAGTATAAGGTTTATTGTATTCCTTTACACAACTCTATCACACAGACCATTATTTGTGAACAGTGTGAACAATCATATTTATAATCATTGACAAAACCTGAATTTACTGTCAGACATATATATATAGAGATTGGAATGGTACAAATGTCGAGATGTGATGGCATATCAGGGCCTTTTATAGCTGACTATGTGGTATGGGCTTTGCTCATTGTTTAAGGCCGAGCGGTGACCTACAGTTGTTAATGTCCGTGTCATTTTGGTCTCTTTAATTAACCTAGTTTACTTGTGTTGTTTGTTTGCTGTTATCATTGACATGAACCTCCACATATTCATTTTTTTATATTGTCCTATGTCCTATCTTTGCTCATTGTTGAAGGCCCTACGGTGACCTATAGTTGTTAATTTCTGTGTCATTTGGTCTATTGTTACCCTGTCAATATTGTAAATGGGAGCCTATTTATTTTGCCCAAATATCTTCAACGTTTCTCTTTTTAAGGCTTTCTCTCTATCATAAAATTGAGAATGGAAATGGGGAATGTGTCAATGATACCCAACCAAAGAGCAGAAAACAGCTGACGGCCACCGATGGGTCTTCAATACAGTGAGAAAATCCTGCCCAGAGGCATGCTTCAGCTGGCACCTAAATAAAACATGACCTTTTCTATTAATGTTACAATTAGCCTTATTTGTTACTCTTACCCTGCCCATGCGTTCTTTATCAGGACTGTTTTCTATAGGTGGTAACAGTTCACCTATCTTATTGATCCAGTAACGGATCTTGTCCTTCCTCTTCTTCTCTATTGAATTGTGAGTCATTCTCTTTCTGGCTTTATCACTGAAAAATTTCAATTTGAAATGTAAATAGATTGATTTATGTTTAATGCCACTAGTTTCAATACTTGTGCCCTTTTGTGGGGTCAGATTTTATTGCTAGGGGAGTTGAGGAATAATGGATAGCATTGTAACTACAAGTATCTACAAATGCTAACAGATCCATTCTATACTTATATGCTATAACTGTAAGTATTAAATATTCATGTACTAGTAATTGTCAAATATGATGTTCCCATCTGTTTGAGTTGGGTAGACTACAACTAACAAGGTCAACCAAGTCATCTACATGTACATTGGCAGGGTTCTCGCTAAGGATTTTTGAAGGCGAGTCCAGGGACTCGTCATTTTTGGCCATGATGAGTACAACAGCAAGAAGAAAATGTTTTATTGCAATATAATGTAATATTTTTGTCTCCATTTCATAACAGAGCAATGAAATGACATTTAATTCAGATCACTTTTAAATTTGTACCATTAAATGATGATATTTGTGTTAAACTAGTCTATGTTCAGATTATTCAAAATATTTCAATTTTGATGCATCTGTGGACTCACCAGTTTTGAAAATGATGAGTCCAGGACTCATGGACTCACCTTAGTGAGAACCCTGCATTGGGAAGGCTGGTAGACACCAAACAATGAACTTACAGAAGCTTTACAAAACAAAACCACAAATTTTTAACATTTTCTGCTACATGTACCAGAAATTTCTGGGATTTTGAATTACATGTATACTTCAATCTATGGTCAACAATATACATAATTAATGAAGAAATTCATCAGCTTTACAATTTGTACATGTATATTCCAGCTCTAGATTTATTTGACTTACATAGTATCGTCCTCTGCTTGTACAATATATAATTGTGCTGACTCGTCTATATCTCCATTCATGTTCATAAGTTTTGCTACATTATCTGTCCCTGTAGTATGAAAAGTTCAAAGATAATGAATTCTCTGTATAATATATGTTTTCAAATCTTACTTTCGTGTTTATTTGACCTATTGATACAATTTGTAATGTATTTTTATTATATTATGTTTACCTATTTTGTGTTTATACATTTGCATATCTTGTCTCACTTTTTTAATCTACATGTATACCACCTACATGTATATACATGTACATTTTGTAAGTATGATGATAAATTTTCACTTCTGTTCTTGTACAAAAATCAAAGCACTGTAAGCGCTGTAGGCAGTTAACCAAAAACCAAGGCATAATTATAACCAGATGCTCCACAGGGCGCAGCTTTATACGACCGCAGAGGTTGAACCCTTAATGGTTGGGCCAAGTATGGACACAACATTCAAGCTGGATTCAGCTCTGAATTTGGATTGTGATTAAATAGCTGACACAGTATAGGTTTCTGACACAGAATGATGATGGTCTAATGAACTTTAAAAAATTGTTTTGCCTTTGAGCAATTAACTTTAGTGTTGAATATTAATCCTCTCAAAAAAATGTTTGAAGAAATTTTCTTTTTATTTATGAAATCTGAAATGAGAAAAATTGAACCCCCCTCCCCCCAATTTTTTGGTTCACATTCCCCTTTCCCTTATTCCAAAACTGTTCTCAATTCAAATTTCTAATGGAGTTTGCAACAATAACTTCTCATTTAAATACATCATAAAATATTAAAATGAAAAAAAAAAGTGCTTGTTATCACTGAGTGGTAAAGATTGTTTTAATTTAACAGTTGGTAGTAAAAGTGAATATACATGGTATGTTGTAGAAAACAATGATTTAAGTTGATGCAACTACTTTTCTGGAGGATGAGAGATAACTCTAATTGAAAATTGTTGCTATTGCGCAATATTGTGCAATTGAAAATATTTGCTAATGCACAATACTGTGCAATTGAAGATTTCTTGCTATTGCACAATACTGTGTAATTGAAGATTTCTTGCTATTGCTGAATACTGTGCAATTGAAAATTTCTTAATATAATAATTTTGGATCCTGATTATGACAAACTTGAAAACTGGGCCAATAATCAAAAATCTAAGTTTATGTTCCTAAACTGTTGTAACCAAAACTCCCAAAATCAATCCAAACCTTTCTTTTGTGGTCATAAACCTTGCGTGAAAATTTCATACATTTCTATTCCCATACACTAAAGTTATAGTGGGTGGAGTGACCCTAGGGACTTCATTTAATTAGTTATTTAGTCTCATACATAAATGTATATGGTCGTGGGGTTGGGATCTCATCCGTTTCAAAATTATCAAACAGGAGGAGGTAAAGTGGCCCAATGGACTCCGCCTATAGATCATAAGATTTGCTTACATGCAGGTATCATAAATATATTGTGCCTGTCCAAAGTCAGGAGCCTGTAATTCAGTGGTTGTCGTTTGTTTATGTGTTACATATTTGTTTTTAGTTATTTATTCTATATAAATAAGGCTATCAGTTTTCTCGTTTTACATTGTTTTACATTATCTTATCAGGGCCTTTTAATAGCTGACTATGTGGTATGGGCTTTGCTCATTGTTGAAGGCTGTACGATGACCTATAGTTGTTAATGTCTGTCTCATTTTGGTCTCTTGTGGACAGTTGTCTCATTGGCAATCATACCACATCTTTTTTGTTGTATAAGAAACTTCCAGCTTTTTTAACTGACCCATCAACATTGAGAAGAAAAAAAATCCCCTTGAAATTGCAGTAATATGTTTAACTTTAAAAGCATCTAACATTGATTACCAACATACACCACTGTAAAGAAAATTTATACTGTTACCATTGTTATATAAACTGTTCCCTGCTGTCACATTGTATTGGATTTTGATATTAAAATTTGTGTACAAAATATGTTCTGCTTTTTCTTTCTTTTACATATAACTTTTGGTTTTCAATTCTAGTGTTTATATTTATTTACCATGCATAGATGTATTTTGTCACCTGTCTGGATTTTTTTTAGATGATAGCCGAACCCGAGATTATCCTTATCCGCTTCCGGAAACCGATCCGATATTGTTTCTCGCGGCAGCCAATTTTTTGTTCAATGTTGTTTGACAGATATATAGTGAGATACGATTTTACTCGGATTTACCCATTGTTTGTCGGAGATTTTCTGTATAAAGCTAGCGGTTGATCAAATTGAACATCGTTTTCATGAATAGTAATGATGAAATTAAGTTGGAGATCGTTTATTAGGAAAATTTGGTAAAAATGTTAGGAAAGTTATTTTTTTAATTTTCATTCAAGGTCCATCGGGCATGTCAGGCGTAGCTAGTAACCGAGTAGGAAGTCCGAGTGCAAAAGTGGAAGGTCGCAGACCTCGGACCACCGCTAACTTTAACCCCTGCGTCCAAATTGAAAATATACAAAAATTTTGTCTTCTAATTCAAATTGCTGCCAACAGGGTGATCAGTTGAACTTATTTTAATAAACTACTGACGTAGTTGACTACGTATTGATGACAAACAATATTCCTACGACTTTTGCAATTTGGGAAATCTAAACTACTTGTCTTGAGAGATTTTTGGCGATTCAATATTTCATACATTTGTTCTTTGACATCTTAGCCAAAGGCTCAAGGGATAATAAAATACATTAGGATTCCTAATGTGCTCTACTTCCTATGTGCAACTTCAAAACTTTTGGGAAAATCGACAATCATTTAAGTTTTTTCTGGTCATATTTTTTGTAATCCAGAATGAAAAGTATGAAAAAACTGTCCAATAAGATATAAATAACATAATGTCCAGCTAGATAATAACAATGGCACATATTTCAGCATTTATTGGGTAGGACACAAATCCAGGGTGCTCGCATAAGGCAGCTTAACTGCCTAAAAAATGTACTATGAACAACCAATTTATTTATTGGTAAAAAATATTTCTGTACTCCAAATGCATATGTACTTCTTAAAACATAATTGTTTTTATTTAACCTGCGTACATTATTTAATTTGACAGCATTTCGTCCAAATTTATAGTTTTCTTTCTGATTTTATTTTACATGTCACCTGTTTTATTTTATATTTACATTGTAACAGATAATTTTTATTTATTCATTCAGTGTGTGTGTACTTATTTTTTTTGTTTATACGTCTTTTGATTGAGTAAAGCTATTACAATTGACATTTTATAGTGTGTCTTTCTATGTTGTGATGTTACACTATTACTTCAGGTTAGGGTGTAGGTTAAAATGTTTAAAACTGCTGCGTTTGTTTGCACCTGTCCTTTGTCAGGAACCTTTTGTGGCACCGTTGTCTTTTTTATATTGTTTACATCTAAACCCCTTGTTTTTTCTAATTTTGTAATTACACTGTGTCATAGATCAAATTTATTCGTTCAACGTATGTTCACTTGGTTTTTTTTTTAATATCTCTTTGATTGAGTTTAGCCATTTCAATTGATATTTAATAGTGAGTCTTTCTATGTTGTGATGTTTCATGTTGGGTGAAGGTTGGCAACTAATAAAACGTTTAAACCCGCATTTTTTTTGGCATCTGTACTAAGTGTGTAGCATGATGTTAAGTGGTTGTTGCTTGTTGATGTGGTTCATATATATATTTAGATTGATTTTCCTGTCTGAATGATTTTACATTTTTGGGGCCCTTTATACATTTTTTTGTAGCTTTCTGTTCAGTGTAAGCAAAGGCTCCCGTGTTGAAGACCATTTTGACCATACATGTACAATGTACTTTTACAATTCAGAACATGTGTGATCACCTGTTGCATATATATTGTTACATTTCTCTGTACTTGTCATTTATTGTTTACAAATTGTATTAATTATAAATATAAACACATTGGGGAAAGATTAGTGGTACTGATTACAGCTGGGCAGATGAAAAGAATGCATGACAGGACCACTATTCTAAAGTAGCATAGGAAAACAACGTGATACCAATATACGACCAAAAAATTAATGTGGTCATATAAAAACAATTTATATATATCATACCATATCTCCTTATTTTTATGTAGTTTTTCATTTTATTAACATTATGACTTAAAGCCATTTAGGGCCATGCCAGCATTACTTGAAAAGAAATTTGCCAATTCAGGTAGTTTAATACTGATTTATGGGTCAGTATATATTATCAAGAAGCAGCTAAACAAATCTGCCATTTAACAAATTTGAGAACAGTTAATATGTACTCCTCGCAAACATCAATTTCTAGTGCTTACATTTGCTTAGACAGCTTTGAATTTAAATCTTTTACATTTTAGTACCTTATCCTCAAACTTTTGGATACTGTTGATTCTTAACCTGAAATCACCCTTGTTTTATGGCGTTGTTAGTGTTTCTATTTGGGTTTTTGTCCTGTCATCATTACTTTTTTTTGTTATTTGGTTCTCAACTTAAAAATATGAGTATTCCTTTTAAAATCATTGCAATAGAAATGCATTCAATAAACTTGAAGTTGTGTGCAGCAGTGTTGACCAGCCATTCTTTTGTACTTTTTGAGCTTAAACCGTCAATGTTTTCGACTGCCCTAAAAAGAAGGGTGGTTGGCCCTTAGTGCCATTTACTGTCACCCTTCTGCCCTTATAATGCCTTTGCACAAAAGACATTTGGCAAAACAGCAGAATGGAAATCAGAAAGTTGCCTTCTTCAATAAAGATTCTTCTGCTTGGAACATATTTAAAAAAAAAATGTTATTCCCTGACCCTCACAATGTTTTAGGTTTCTAGCATACTTATAAGTTAAATGTCCTGTTTGGGATGTACACTTTATCACTATTTTTGCCAATACTGGACTTTACAAAGGTTCCGGTAAAATTTTGACGTCACAATAGAAAATATCTGACACCACAAAAGAAAAGTGATGTTCAGGCAGCCTGATTCTCAAGTTAGATTTTACAAATAGCGATAAGGTGTTTACATATTGTAAGAGTAGTTGGAAAATGGTAAAATACACAAATTATTTAATATTTTAACAGTTAACTAATTGTGGTGTATGTCATCACTAATTGATAGTATCTATGAGTCGATTTAATCATGTGTATTACTGGACAATGTGTGAACTAGAGGCATTATCTATATAAAAGTCAACATGATTCAAATTCCATAATAAAAGAAACATTACAAGTTCAATTTATTATGTGTGTCTATGATTATGAATCAAGTGCACTCACTGACACTAGCCATTTGAACTTCATGCATAATTTTAATGAATGTGCAAAACACATAATTTCAATTGTTGGATGACAACACTTACAAAACGGTTATTGTGTATCCTAATAAATTGGGTTGTTTCTCACAACAGGGCCAAACAGATGACAGTGACAGCAACCAGTTTTTGTTTACCAGGTCAAGTCACCTTTGTTGACGTACAAATTTATGATATAAAGCCCTATTTTTGACATCTTACCATTGTTATCGCTCATTTCAAAAGGTAAGGAATAGGACTAAGCATTGTTACTACTACTTTTGACAATGGTTTTGACAAAATCAACCCATTTTTGAACAGCTACAATATTTGGGAAGCCATTTCATTTTGGAAGCCGCCATTTTCAGTCATGACGTCATTCATATGCAGATCAGTCTCGTTCTAAAAGTGGGATCGCCCTCCTTTCATGGAATTTCCTTCGAAAGATCTAACTAACTACCATAACATTTTACACAGAAGGATAAACCACAAGTCCATTTTCAGTGTATGGTTTAAAACAAAACAGATAAAACTATTTGCCAATAATTAAGGACAAAAGAAGGTGGAAATGAAGACAATGAATATGAAAGTTTTATGTCGGCAAAAAGCTCTACAGAGCTTATGTTTGTATTTATGTAACCCGACTTAAAATAAAATTTCTTATCTTATCTTATAACACTATAACATATTGGTATATATTCTGTATGTACAATATTGAATAATAATCATTCATGATATATATAGGCCTAATACAATATATTTGTATTACAATGTAGTATTACAATGTATATATATGTCTCTGATAATGATTAAGAAGTCAAGTTATCAACTGAGAGACTTTTATATGTATAAAGTATAGAGAGTCCCTGCCGAGGCTAACAATTGAATACACCAGACGCGCTTTTCTTCTACATGAAACTTAGATGAAAATAGTTATAAAGCTAAATAGTAGAGTCAATGAAGAGCAAAGAGAACCCAAAATTTCCAAAAAGTTTTGTCAAATATTGCCAGCTATTGAGCATGGTAACCTATGCCTGGGATAAGAAAATCCTTAGCATTTCGAAAATTCATACTTTTGTAAACTAATGATAATCATGTCAACACCGAAGTGCTGACTATTGGGCTTAAAATTGTGATCATGTGACTCTCGGGGACGAAACGTCCACCAGCAGTGACATCGGTGACCCAGTGGTGTACCAGTATTTAATAATTATTAAAGGTATCAAAGGTACCAAGCTTATAATTCAAACGCCAGATGGAATGCTACTCAATTGATTTCAAGTCCAATTCGTTCCAAGCAAATTCGTCCCAGATTTGTGAAAAAAAGTTTCATTTAAAGAAAGCTAGGACAATACTTCATATGAAAAAGACTCTTTTACACTGAGAAAGGACAGCATATTATGTGAAAAAGTGTCCACTTTCAATACCTACAAAATATATAGAACATAGCTTCATTTCTTTTTTTTTAGAATTAGCATGGGGATTTTGTCTCTATTAAAAAAAGGCATGTAAGCGGGAGTATTGTTTTTTTTAAATGTGATCATCGCCATGTGTATTTAAACATATAAAACTTATACAATAAAACAATACTCTCCCTTTTGTTATTTTATCAATAGTTGACTTGCAAAGTACATACAGTTCATCATTTTGAATTTTATAGTTGTATGCTTTTTCTCCTTTATAAGGAATTCAAGCCGTAACACTGCCAGACCACTAAAGGAAATGTAAGGGTACGAAAATTACATTCATTTTACAGTGTTTTCACCTACGTATATTCATGATCCAGACAAACATTCAACAGTTTCATTCTGTTTGTAATTTGTAGATATATAATAACTTAGTTAGGGTTCTTCCAATTTAATTTTGAGTCCATATTGAATGATAGAAAAATGTGTTTGAACCTGAGACTACTATAACACATCTGTCCTTGAACAGAGCTCCAAACGGTCCACGATTCTGTTATTAGGAGTACCGTAATTGCCACCATGCATAAATTTACATTATTAAAAATCAAATAGTAGATCTAGATGTTTCGATTTATTTCTTCAAATATTTAAAACAATTTGACATTAGCCCATGCCTACTGTATATTCAATTTTAAAGAAAATGAATGCTTGTAACATATATTTTTTTGTTCATATTTACAAGATGGATTTTTATGGACGTCACACTTTTCCGTACATTTTACTTTTTCCAGTGAATATTTCTTCTGTTGATATATAATATGAACGTTTTGTGTATATTTAAAAATATTAACCTATGTTGGAAAACTTTTTAATCTCTCAGAAATCTCTTAAGATTTCCACTGCTTTGTTTTCTAAATAGGTGCAATTTGGGTACTGTGACCATGATGACGTTACATAGACATCCTGATACTTTCGATAAACCATGCAGCAAAAGCTTTTGATAAGCTGATTCCTGAAACATGAAATCCTAATTCAATAAACTGTACCACTATGGAATAGAAGGGAAATTCAAAATGTAGATAATTCTAAGAAACCTATTTAGAAACATGCGTATGTAGATAAAATTTAAATGAGAACATACAGATGAGGTTTGTTTACTACAGAGAATACAGCAAATGGCGCAAAACTATCAACTTCGTTTTACAAATGCTATATAAAAAAAGTGATATGTAAAAAGTGGCATAGTAACAAGTGCATACTGCTGATAAACAAGCCACAGGAGCTACATATGTAGTTTTATGACACTCCCCCTATCATAGAAAATAATTTAGCAGATGTTAAAGTATTTTCATTGTTGTGTAGTAAGGGAGATAACCTGTGAATTCTTGGTAACAACTTAGATATAAATATGTTTAATAACACAGGGACTAAACAATTTAACTCACGGTTCGTTCAATCTATTGCGTTCTTTTTTTATTATTTCGTTCCATTTTATTAACACATGTGTGTATGACCTGTATATTTTCATTTGCAATTGTTGTATTTGATGACTGTCCAATGTCTGACTTAAATTTATATAATTATGTTGATTTTTTGTAGGCAAGAATAAAAAAGTACTGCTTACTTAAAAGATGCACAAAGGAATTCTGGATTTAGAACAGCACCACAGAAACAGGTACCGTCTGGTGAACATCAACACAAATACCTCTGAAGATGTATACTGTACCATACACAATGCGAAATGCATGAATGTAACAGAATTAACATTAAAAAAAATATGCCGTGATACTAGAACATATTGAACACAAGTGCAGGACTTAACAGGCAGTCACCTAGGTATTAAGAGAAGCGAACAAAATCGGGCAGATATCTCAGACATGTAGAAAAGGAACCGGTAGGTCAACACGTAATGTGTGCATTTTATGAGCTGGTTTGCAAGAATCCAGATGTTTTGAACCAGTGTTTAAACTATGGAGAACTTATGGAGAGTGCCAGAAACACGGGAACCATCAAGTGTGAAATGATACTGTTATCAGCCAAAACAATGACTGTGGTGTATAAATCCATAATATTGGGCCCTAATGAAGTCTACTAAGGAACACCTGGCGTAACTTCTTTTTTTGCACAAGAAAGTTTTTTCTAGTTCAACTATTTATGTTCGATTGAAAATAGATAAATTTGAATTCATAATTTATTAAAAGCTTTTGTGAAATCCATGTTTGGATCGACTTGTATATGTGTGCATCGTTCTGTTATGATTTTTATCATGGATTCACAAAATCTATTTGCTCTGAAATTGTGATGTAAGTCGTAAAGTATATTTTTCAATTTAAGATATTTCAAGATGTTGCTTGCAAGTATATGTGCTCTTGTAATCTGCAGGAAATACATGTAAGTGATATTGGTCCCATCATGTGTTTGTTCTCCTTTTAAAAACTGGTGTTATGTTTGGGCGATTCCGCTCATGAGGTACTATTTTGATATTAATTGTTATCAAAGGTACCAGGATTATAATTTAGATTAATTTGACGTTTGTAAAATTGAAGTAAGAGTGAGTGTATGCATGGTTTTTTTTTAGCTCTTTTCCACTTACGTTATGTTATTTGGTCCTGTTGCATAAGACTTAGATGTAAATGTTGACCTCAATTGTTCATTTACCGAGACATTTGCTGTTTCTAATGAATCTGTATCTAACGAACCGTTACTTCAGTTCTAATAAGTGTAATAACAGTGCTTTTGGGTCCTCAATGCTCTTCAACTGTGTACTTGTTTGACTTCTTAAATGTTTTGATGTGGTCGTCACTGATGAGTCTTATGTAGACGAAACGCGCGTCTGGCGTATTAAATTATAATCCTGGTACATTTGATAACTATCTTTAATTGATTGGTATAATGTATAAAAAGAGTATTTTTGTTGTTACCGCCAATGTTTTGTTGTGCTGTATTATTTCTATTTATTCTTGTCTTTCAGTTTTGCGTATGTGCTCTGTAATTATATGCCATTTGGGATTCTTTGTTGACATATTTGTTTGTTTTCAAAGAAATTAAAATCATAACATAATGTCGAAACCTGCATCCCAATTTTTTTTGGACATTTTTTATCTATTATTTTTTCACACATTGTTGTCAATATAATGGAACTTTATGCGTCTGTTTATTTCTCCATTTTCTACATAAAAAAAATGTCTGTACCAAGTTAGGAATATGACAGTTGGTACCGTTTCGTTTGATGTATCTACACTTTTGAAATTTACGTTTGATTAGTGTTTTCCGTTCGATATTTTTGTTATTTTACTTTTTGAAATGTGTTTTGACTGGAACGAAATTTATTTTATTTGGGTGGAATTTAAGATGTCAAGTACAAAGTTTACATGCATAAAAAAAATAGATAATAAACTGTGTGACGGGGAGGTAAAAAGTAAATAAAGACAACAGTGGTATGCCGGTGTTCAAAAGTCTTTAATCGGTTGAGAGAAAAAAAATCCGGGTTCCGAACTAAAACCGAGGAAAACACATCAATTATGAGAAAAAAAATCCGGGTTCCGAACTAAAACCGAGGAAAACACATCAATTATGAGAAGAAAACAAAGGAACAACAGGAGCACTGAAGTGCAACAAAAACAAACGCCAACATACATAGAAACAACTGCCATATTCCTGACTTGGTAAGGGTATTTTAAGGGGAAAAAAGAGAAAATGGTGGGATTAACATTGTTAAGTGACTAACAAAACCTCTTGCTATATGACAATGTTGAACAAATGTCGATAAAATGACAACACTAAACATGACAGAAACACAGCAAAAACATACACAAGAACATTCATCACAGATAAACGCGCAAACAAATAATATAATAGTCGACACAACATGCAAAATACAGAACAACAACGAGCATACTCCATCAACGACAAACAACACAGGATAAAAACAGTGACGCGCATACGTAACTAACATGCAAACTCGAACTAAATACAGTTATTTTCACAAAACTCGTCCAAAGAATTTTTGACATGACAATAGTGTTATTGGAAGTTAATTTCATAATTACTTGGACTACAACTATAAGACATAACAGATTATCCAACTGAAACCTAAGCAGAAACATCAAACATGAATACATGAATGTTTGAAGTAGAAAATATCGTGGTACGTCAAATAGCAATGCAAACTACCACTCGGTATAACAGTCATATTCGGAAATATGACCATGATGATATTGAGAGGCAATTTTATATTTATTAGATAGCAAACAATAAGACACAAAACAGGGACCAAAGATACCAAAAGGAACAGCGCCATGGCTAAAAATGAAAAACATAACACATTATTAAACCGAAACCATAACATAAACATTAAAAATAAATACATGAGTGTTGGATGTATAAAAATACCGAGACACGTCGTATAGCAATGCAAATCTACACTCGGTATAAGTCTTATTCGGGAAAAGTCACATTCGGTACTTTAATAGCAGGCAGACGAGATAGATGTTAAATCACAATTTGATACATGGCCAAAATGTCATTAGTTAGTTTTAAAAATTAAATGGCAATCCTTAAACTTGTAGAATATGAAAAACATTCAAAATCCATGATTGAAGCAAGGTGAAGGGCCAATTAATCGTCATGGAAAAGAGATCTTCAAATGCTCAATACGACTAATACGTAATATTATTGACTCACCATTAGTAGTTCATTTTAAACTGTATAACTCACAAAATCTAAAATGTAAACTATGCAGAAGTTCCAAAGTCAATGAAAATATAATGGAGTCTTTACTCCAAATAAACTCATCATATATACCAGGATTAAATTTTGTATTTACGCCAGACGCGCGTTTCGTATACAAAATACTTATCAGTGACACTGGAATCAAAAAAAGTTAAACGGGCAAAATAAAGTACGAAGTTGAAGAGCATTGATGACCAAAATTCCTAGAAGATTTACCAAATACAGCTATGATAATCTATTCCCGAGGTAGAAAAGTATTTGAAAAATTTAAAGTTTTGTAATCAATTTATAAAAATTACCATATCATTGGTAAATTATTTCAGCAAAAAGTGCCCACTACTAGGCTAGTGATACCCTCGGGGAATTAAAAATGACCAAAAAGTTTTGCAAAATACAGCTAAGGTAGTCTATTCCTGAGGTATAAAAGTCTTAGTATTTTAAAAATTGAAATGTTTAAAAACAGATAATTTATAAACATGGCCATATGAAAGATAGTTTAGGTCAGCACAGAGGGCTCACTACTGGGTTGGTGATACCCTCGGGGAATTAAAACTCCACCAGTAGTGGCATCGACCCAGTCACTGGCCAGTGGTTGTAAATAAACTCATCCTAGATATCATTTTGAATTTACGCTAGACGCGCTTTTCGTCTACAAAAGACTCAGCGGTGATACTCGAATCCAAAAAAGTTAAAAAGGCTAAATAAAGTACGAAGTTTTAAACCTTTGCCTTATCATAGATGCTATAATTCAACTTCATGTGCTTTTTTTTTATTTTTTTTATTGCTATTGGATTTTAAAGAGGTGATATAACGGCCGATTATTTTTAAAGAATAATAATTTTTAAAAAAAACCCACCAGTATTGAAATTGTGTAAGCTAGACACGCTTTCGTATCTAAAAACTCATCAGTGACTCTCCAACAAAGAAAAATGATGAAAGGCGAAATAAAGAAATAGAAGAGCACTGTGGACCCCTAATTCTGAAAGTTTTTGCCAAATACAGCTAAGGTAATCTACTGGTGGGGTAGAAAATTCTTAGTATTTTGAAAAATTCAAAGTTTGGAAACAGTTTATTTGTAATTATGATTATAACACTGATATTTCATGTCAACACAGAAGTGCTGACTACTGAACTGGTGATCAGGAAGAAAACCTCCACCAACAGTGACACCGACCAAGTGGTTGCAAATAAACTCATCATAAATACCAAGTATTCACTTTGTGTACGCAAGACGAGCGTTTTGTCTAAAAAGATGAATCAGAGACGCTCTCATAAAAATGTTCAAAAGGACAAATAAAGTACGAAACTTGGCAAGAAGAAAACAACAATTCGAAATGTTTCGCCAAATGCTGCATACACAGAGTTCAGTTCAGTTCGGTTTATGATTCATTTAACCTTTTTAATTGCAGCTTCAGCACCGCTCCCATGTACTTTTTAACGGTTTGAAACGTTTTGGCATTAAAAGTTTGTATGGAAATTGATGATCCACCCCTATAAAAGAGAAACTTAACGCCTGTGACATTTTTGTATTACTAAGGTCATCTTAACGATTGTTACTTTCGTCGATATCGTCGTTCTTGTCACGCATCAAATTAGCAACAACTGTTCGAAATGTAAAAACATCGCGATCGGCGTTGATACATTTGTTATCTTTAAACCAGAAATATTTTTGTAGATAAATTAGGCCGTAAATTATCTCGTTTGAATTATTCTACAATTCTCATTTCGGGGCCTTTTATAGCTGACTATGCAGTTTGGGATATGTTAATGTTGAAGACCGTACGGTGACCTAGAGTTGTTAATTTCTGTGTCATTTGGTCTCCTGTGGACAGTTGTCTCATTGGCAATCATACCATATCTTCTATTTTATATTGTAATAGTAGAGCAAGTTATCAATGTGTTTGAAACAACATATATGTACAAATGGAAAAAAAATGCTGAATATTGCCTTTCCGTTCTCTAACTCAACTTAATGTTCTTAAACGTATAGACAAAGCTAATTACCACAAAACTTAGATCTTGTACGGAAGCATCACTTTTATTGTTCTTCAGTTATGTCCAATTATAATGTTATAACTTATATGCAAGCGGGGGCATCACCTATGTCCCATGGACACATTCCCCATAATTTTTTTTAATTTTTATTTTATACTAGTACATTTATTGAATCTCTCTATGGTATACTTTGTCGAAATCAGTAGAAATGTCATTAGTTACGATACATATTCTATTTATTTTCATGGTATCGTTGCTTACATTTGTACTTTCTGATGATACCAAGTCGTTTTACCTGGCATATGCTTTGTACAGCTTTTCACTGGTGTTTTTAAAGTTAAGGTATAATATATAATCCGATACAACGAATAAATATTGATTTATAATAAACCTCACTGGAATCCAAATCGCAAAAAAATAACACCAAAAATACCCTATCCAGTTTTTAAAAAAATAAAGAGGCAACAAGATCATACACGTTTTTTTTATCATCGAGTTGTTGTTTTAAGATATATATATATATTTAACTCATATTAATGAAATGTTTTATACATTTTTAAGAATTATGCGGTAATTTATGGGTGTTGTCTTTATTATCGTTTTATTTTTAAAAATCGTTAGAAACGATAAATATACTATTTATAAAGGTCGATGACGCTTTCGTTGTTTACATTCACACTTTCTGCAAATACCAAGTCGTTTTGTCAGGAAAATGCTTTGTTCAGCAGATCGTTTTTTATTGTCAAAGTAGATAGGCCAATACAAAGAAAAAATATTGTTTATTATTGAGTTGTTTGTTCTATTTTATAAAATCATATTTCATTTGACATTATAGTAAAGTATATTTAAGGAAAGAAGAAGAAAGGGGTGGCTTTGTTTCTATGATTTCGAAAATCTATAGTTAAGTCATAAAGTGAAATACATGCATTTGGTTGAGTGGTTAAAATTGATCTAAATAAGAAAATTATGAAATAACTATTTACAAAATTGATTTTAAATCAAGTTTAAAGGTGAATATATATCTGACCATATAGTTTTAAGTAGCGCTTGTTACAGGGTATTTACATAAATAATTTGTATGTAAATATTTACTTAATTGTATTATATGTCTCTGATTGTATTGATTGTAGTTTTTATTGAAATAGGAGTCATAAGTAAATTGGTGTAGTGTGAGGTGATTACTTTAATATCAGGTGTGTATCATAGGATGATAATAACCAGTACAATGTACAAACAATATTTTTCATACTACAAATGTATTTAGTGATATTATGTGTGTTTTATGAAACTGAATAAGACAGTTGTTTTTAGATTTTAGTGATCATGAGATGTAATGCGTTTTATTAGTTTGATGTGAATGTCGAAGTGCTTTGACTTTTACAGTAACTGTAATGTACATATATGGACAGTTTAGTGCCTTTTAAATTATGAATAAACGTCTTAACGTTTTGATTTAACTGAACAGTCGCGGTGAGTCTATGGTGATACTTATTTTGTGGTGGATAATCCGGACAGTGTTGGTATTTAGTATACTGACCAGTGGAACAATTGAATCATAGGCGAAATAGACCTGATCACTAGTTTGAAATCTGCACCATTTGACCTCATACTATGTGACTATTGAACTGATGACGTCATCCACCAATAACTTTTGAGGCGTCAGCTATTTACTAATATTACGTTTAATTTTACGGGAACCATTGTGATGTACAGTAATATCGGACAAAACCAATAAGGTGTATACTACTGGTTTGTTAACTATATTCTTATTCTAATTTCATCTAACCGTTGCACACGGTTGCTTACAGTATACCGTCAGAGGATTTCCTTTACATAACTACAACAAGATTGGTAATCAAGATTCAGTTGAGTGAATAATATAAAGAAAAGGGTGCAACATTATTTATAAGCAGTGAATTTATGTTCCAGAACGCGTATCAAACATCATAATTATTAACTGCAGGATGAATACTAGTAATCGATGTAGTGAAACGACACCATATTATATTATAGTATTCAAAACCTGGTTTGCCTAAATACATGGGTCCTATGTATATCCATGAATTGTCGCTTGTTTTAATGATAAAATTCGTTCAGATTACGCAATACGACATTGGCTACTTTTTTCAAGATATAAAGTAACATTATTCTTACTTGGCTACATCGATCAAATACACCACCAACATGGTAATAAGGTTAGATATCGATGTCTTACGAGAAGAGGTAGATAAGGCGGTCCTAATGTTCGTCGATAAATACAAAGCAGAAATAATCTTGGTGCCATTAGTACTATGTTTAGGTATAGTTTTGAGTTCGTGTATAGGTAGTATATGTGCACATTTTCTTGTAAAGTTATGTACGCGATACTGTTGCAAGCGTCCAAAATACAAAAGAAGAAGAAGGCGTCGTCGAAGATATTCATTTAGACAATGTTCAAGCGATGATGAGGATGATGATGACACTGATGATGAGGATAATGATGGTGTTAATATATCACAACAGATAAATCAAAAATATAATTTAAAAAATATATATATACATTAATTGTGTAGTGTGTCTTTTTCTTCAATTATATATTTTATGATATCACACCAATTCATTCGTGGGGTTCATGTGTTCAGTGGTTAGTTTTCTATGTTGTGTTTTCTATCCTTTGTTTATCTGTTGGTCTTTTATTCATTTATCCATAGCGTTGATAATTTAATCTCGACTTCGAGCTGAACAATACAACATGTTTGGACTGTCTGTAACTGGTTATCTTTCAGATTACCAATTTGTCCGTTTTACTGACGTTGGCGACATCTCAGCGTTTATCAAAGACCATGCAACACGAACCCAAAAAACTGGGGATGATCCAATGTGATCCGGAAGGATGAGCAAATCGAACTCCACATATGGCACCCGTGGTGTTGCTCATGTTAGTACAAATCCATTAGATAGTCTGATCCGGTAGCTCACTTTCGTGAAAAGAGAACGGATTTTGTATCCTGTTATTCGAATGATCGTTCTACTCTGAATTCCTTTTTTTTTATAAACTTTTGTATTCTTGTCTTTCATTTTTGCTTATGTGCTTGGCTTTAAGCCTTTTTGTGTTTCTATGTAACATACTTGTTTGTGTTTACAGGTATAACGCAATGTTGATTGCTGTACCCCTATATTTGACATTTTTACCTATTATGTCTGTTTGTTTTGTTCACACATCGTTGGCAATATAATGAAATTTTGTATGCGACTGTCATAGAAGTTAGAGGTTTATCTAGCTATAAAACCAGGTTAAATCCACCATTTTCTACATAGGTAATTGTCTGCACCACGTCAGGAATAGAATATGACAGTTGTAATTCATTTGTTTGATGTGTTTGAGCTTTTGATTTTGTCATTTATTTACGGAATTTCCATTTGGATTTTCCTAAGAGTTCGGGGTTTTTTTCGGGGGGGGGGGGGGGGTACTTTTAATATGTCTCAGGGTGTTTCATCGTGTTACTAGCTAATTATTATTCGAGTAATTTACACTATATGCAAGTGATAGATATTGGTCAGTAGTTGCCATGATGATATTTGTCTCCTTTTGTTTAATACTTGTGAAACATATAGTATGATACATAAGTACATATACCTAAATTACATGTTTTTCGCGTCGTTTGACTGCAAGATTTTGAAAAATCACTGAAAAGTGTATCAAAATCAATCCAAATTCATATTATTTGTTCAATGCTGTAAAGAGTTTTTGTTCAATGTTGCACTGTATGTACTGTTAAAACTTTTTTTTTAATAATTGCAGTTAAAAAATGTATTAATTTATTTGCAGATAAATCAAATTAACGGCACTCCCTTAAACGATTTTGTGTAAACACTAACAGAAAACTTTTATTTGGTAAATTGAACACTTATACGATATGACAAAAATAAAGAGTCAATTTCATTGATTGTCGAAATACGCATCTGGTGCAGAAAAATTGATACAGTTTATATCCTACCTCCATGACAAATACGTTGTTGTCCCCGCAGATAAAGTCCCAAACAACATTGTTTTTGTGTGTAAAACTCATTACATTAACTGCTTGATAAACGAATTAGGTATTGACAATTCACTTGGAAACCCAACATATACCCTCACCACACTTACCAAAGAGGAAATCCTGGATAATCATAGGTCTGTTATATGTTCCTTTGGAATTTCAACCAAAGATGAAGAACTGGATCTTCCATCACTGTATTGGATACCTTAACTGCGTAAGTGTCTTTACAAACAACGGTATATTGCGGGGTCTTCCAAGTTTTCCACGAAACCTCTTTCTAAATTATTAACATCTATTTTATCAGCAATTAAAGACGGGCTTCAAAGTTATTGTGAAACTGCCTTTTCTAGAGGTGGCGTGAATCAGATGTGGATACTTAAAAATTCCAAGATCTTTTAGAGTACATACATACAATCTAACTCTCTTTCATCTGTGTAATAGTATTAAAACAATTGACTTTTCTACACTTTATACAAGTATTCCACATTCCAAATTAAAAGAAAAATTGAAAGAGTTGGTATTGCTTTGTTTCATAAAAGGGAATGGCCAACAAGTATCTTGTAGGAAGGGATAAATCCTACTTTGTAAAGAATCACTCTGATTCAAACAAAAAATTGTCTGACACTGTCATTATCAAGATGCTGATTGACAATATATTTGTTACGTTCGGATGACGTGTTTTTCAACAGACTATCGACATCCCAATGGGAATGAATTGTTCTCCTCTTTTTTCCAAATTATTTCTTTTTTATTATGAGGCTTACTTCATACAGGCACTTCTTATGAAGAAAGATAAGAAATTAGCAATATCCACGAACTCTACTTTCCGCTATTAAGAGTTATCAAAGGTACAAGGATTATAATTTAATACGTCAGACGCGCGATTCGTCTACATAAGACTCATCAGTGACGCTCATTTCAAAATAGTTGTAAAGCCAAAGAAATACAAAGTTGAAGAGCATTGAGGACCCAAAATTCCAAAACGTTGTGCCAAATACGGCTAAGGTAATCTGTTCATAGGATAAGAAAATCCTTAGTTTTTCGAAAAATTCAAAGTTTTGTAACAGGAAATTTATAAAAATGAACCACATAATTGATATTCATGTCAACACCGAAGTGCTGACTACTGGGCTAGAGATACCCTCGGGGACGAAACGTCCATCAGCAGTGGCATCGACCCATGATGTTCTTTCACTAAATAATTAAAAATTTGGAGACTATGTCGAACACATCTATCCTATTGAACTAGAGATAAAAGGATAAAACACATACAGTTAAGTCGGCCTCATATCTTGACTTAAATCGAGAAATTGTTAATGTTGGTCGATTGAAAACAAAACTTTACGACAAAAGAGATGATTTCAGCTTTCTAATTGTGAACTTTCCATTTCTAAGTAGCAACCTTCAAGCAGCACCTGCATACGGCCTATATATCTCCCAATTGATACGATATTCCCGTGATTGCATTTCCTATCATGACTTCCTTGATAGAGGGTTGTTGCTCACATGGTAGCTACTAAATCAAAAGTTCCAAATGGTGAAGTTGAAATCATCTCTCCTTAAATTTTACAGACACCATCACGAGTTGGTGCCACATGTTGAGCAGGATCTGCTTATCCTTCCGGAGCACCTGAGATCACCCCTAGTTTTTGGTGGGGTTCGTGTTGTTTATTCTTTAGTTTTCTATGTTGTGTCATGCGTACTATTGTTAGTCTGTTTGTCCTTTTCGTTTATAGACAAGCCGTTGTCAGATTATTTTGGATTTATGAGTTTGTCTGTTCCTCTGGCATTTTTCGTCCCTCTTTTATATTATTACTACCACTGGGTCGACGCCTCTACGGGTAGACTAAGTGTCCTGGAGGGTATTATCATCCAAGTAGCCAGTACTTCGGTACTTGCATGAAAATACAGATGTTGTGTTATTAATAATGCGTTTACAAAATTTCTGAAATCATTTAGAATAAAGGAATGTATCTCCCTCAAACAAAGCTCTGTTTCCTTGGTCGGCTTCGGCTATATTTGTTTGTCCCTTTTTGGATGATATCCCTTCATCCTTTTTTAAAATAAGCTTTGGACTTTTAAATATGTTGGCCTCTAGCATCACTGAATATACATGGATTGTTGAAATAGGCATCTGGTGCAGACAAATTGGTACCGTTTATGTTTCTAGTATTCATCGATGCATGTTTGTACAATTTCACATTCCGTAAATATATGTTTAATTATTTTCGCTTCGAAGTTCTTCTTGGTAAAAGGTACAGTTTGGATTGTCAATAACATTGATTCTATTCAAAAATTTAATTATATACCTTAAATAACCTGCTGGTTATTCTATATCGTAACCACTGCAGTTAGGTTTTTGGTGTAATAATGAAAGTTCATTTTCATCTGAACCCGAAGTTTTCTAAATAGATTACCTTAGTCGTATTTGGCTCTCAACGCTCTTCGACTTTGTACTTGATTTACTTTATAGCTATTTTGATATGAGCGTCACTGGTGAGTCTTACGTAGACGAAACGAGCGTTTGGCGTATTAAATTATAATCCTAATAACTATGTACACCGCTGGGCCGATGCCACTACTGGTGGACGTAAAAAAAATGAATTTTGAAAAACTAAAGATTCTCATCCCAGGCATAGATTACCGTAGCTGTATTTGGGTTCTCAATGTTCTTCAACTTTGTACTATTTTGGCTTTGTAACTATTATGATCCGAGCATCACTGGTGATTCTTGTGTAGACGAAACGCGCGTCTGATATATTAAATTATAATCCTGGTACCTGTGATAACTTTTCATTCCATATTTTTTCTGATCTGTTGAAACTTAATTAAATAGCAATAACGAAAAGAGTTGTCCAGCAATCTATTGTTGAGCGAAGGGCTATAAGATAAAATAAACAATGGATACCTATAGATTTACGATTACCAACTAATTTAAAAGAAACCATAACACAAACAAACAGACGGAGTACTGTACAGTTTGTGATTCGTTTTGCTTTCTAGTTACGCTGTTATCACTACTACCATAATATATCATTTTTAAATGTTCGATAGGTTTTGACATTAAAAAATTCTAAGGGAACTTGGTATGTGATCCGGAGAGCAAACGTGACGCACTGTTTTTTGTTGTTATACTAACCAAAGCCTTCTTCCCAAACGCTGCTTTCGTCGATATCGTTATTGATGCCACGCAACAAAGTGGAAACCAATGCCCGAAATATAAAAAAAAAAGAAATAAAAAAAATGACGTTCAGCCATTTTCACAGAAGAATTACAGAATTGTAATATTGGACGACGTTATCATTTGTCTTTTGAAACGACATCAGATCTCGTATACATCTGTTTCTTTCACCGACGCTGGCCATGCTTACATTCGTACTTTATGTAGATATCATGTCGATTAGTCTGGTAAGTTTGTAAAGCTGATCGTTGGTGTGGTATTTTTGTTGTCCATTTATATAGACCTATACAAAGAATGAATATTGTTTATTATCCTCATTGGCAATTGCATTGGAATCCAAATCGCACAAAACAACAACATAAGAAAACAATCACAAAAAAGTAAAGAACGTTTAACTGGGTTTTTATTGCTTCAATTGTTCATTTTGATTTAATCCCTGTGTGTAAATACTATTCTCACCCAACATAGTCCAGTATTGAAATTTTTTGTTATTGTAAAAGTTTTAAGTTTAAAGGGCGTCCTTCTTTCCTTTCTTTTGCATTGCTTTGATACTGTTTATTCTTTATGGTACTTTTCAATACATGGTTTGATTTTTGTTTGTTTAAATATTTACAATTTGTAATCAGTCTCGATAACAAAATGTAATTCATGCTACCTGATAAATGTGCTTCCGGCAGTTACTGATTAATTGAAATTTTATGATTGTTGGAATGGGCCTAAATTATAGGAACATATATAAGATAACGATAATCCGTTTATCCATGATGAAAGAAGAACGGGATTTTCATTCTTTTTCAAACTTAGAATATTTCAAAGTGCTCAAGCCTCAAATTTTTGGCTTTAATTAAAAATTCAATTCAATGACAGTGCAATGTTAATTATTAATGCATGACTACCTGTTAAGCACATTTCCGACTACAGTTACCGTCAAATTGGTTTAAAAAGTAAAATCACAAAAATACTGAACTCAGAGGAAAATCAATTTGGAAAGTCCATAATCACATGGCAAAATCAAAAAACAAAACGCATCAAAAACGAATGGACAAGAACTGTCATATTCCTGACTTGGTACAGGCATTTTCAAATGTAGAAAATGGTGGATTAAACCTGGTTCTATAGCGCTAACCCTCTCACTTTAATAACAGTCTCATCAAATTCCGTTACATTTACATGATGCGTTAAATAAACAGTCACAATCAATAAAATAGTCAAAATATGGGAACATCAGTCATCATCGTATAACAAATTAACAGGACACAACAACATCTACTATCTACGAACACATGGATTGATTTGAGTGTCTGACGTCAGAAAAATTATATACGTCACATAAATTTGTCGTTCAATGTGCATACAATAGTTATCAAAAGTACCTGGATTATAAACAATTTTAAATTTTACATAGGCAATGAGCGCAGACAGGGTTAAAAAATCAAAAGTATGTAAGAATAAATTACAGAAATCGAACTAGTCCAAAAGTTATACATAGAATTTATGAGAATCCAAAACTTTTAAAAGGAACAATTTAACAGGACACAAAAACCTATCCACGAACACATGGATCTACTTGAGTGTCCGACGTCAGAAAAATTATATACGTCACATAAATTTGTCGTTCAATGTGCATACAATTGTTATCAAAGGTACCAGGATTATAATTTAATACGCCAGACGCGCGTTTCGTCTACATAAGACTCATCAGTGACGCTCTACAAACAATTTTAAAATTTACATAGGCAATGTACGCATACAGGGTTAAAAAATCAAAAGTATGTAAGAATAAATTACAGAAATAGACCGAGATTCAAACTAGTCCAAAAATTATACATAGAATATATGAGAATCCAAAACTTTTTAAAGGGAACAATTTAACAGGACACAATAACATCTACTGTCTAAGAACACATGGATTGATTTGAGTGTCTGACGTTAGAAAAATTATATACGTCACATAAATTTGTTGTTCAATGTGCATACAAACAATTTTAAAATTTACATAGGCAATGTACGCATACAGGGTTAAAAAATCAAAAGTATGTAAGAATAAATTACAGAAACAGACCGAGATTCAAACTAGTTCAAAAGGTATACATAGAATTTATGAGAATCCAAAAATTGTCAATTCCACTACGTCATTGATTGATTTTGACGTTTGTGGTTCAACGTATACAAGTAATTCATAATAGAAATATATCATAATGACATATTATAGACAAATATCTTACTGACGGAATCTTTTAAAGTACAGAGTCACGTTATAAGCACAAAAGAAATACAAAGAGTCACATATACAAAACAAATCACCAAAAAATGAAAGCCAATACAAACACATTGACGAGATGTATAAGTACCGAGCCACGTCAAACGGATATCACATAAAACCATTCAACAGTAAAAGTAATCTTAATAATAGAACAAAAACAAATAAAAGAACAATAAAACATGTTGTTAAGATGATACACAACATCAGTACGCAGAATCTATACATCAAGACCATCGTGTATTATTTGAGAAGTTGATACGGAATATTTATCAACAAGGTCTTGGTACCTTCCGATGAACTTTTTTAGAAAAAGGACGAGACGTTCTTTGACATACCCCTGGTTCATCAACTTTCTACTCAGACACTGATGACGTTTTACAAAGTCTGAGTAGGAGCTGCAAGCTCTTGAATATCGAATAAGTTGGGAAATATATATCCCATATGCAGGTGAAGTTGTATAAATGTTACCATGATTCGTCGTTCCCGTCATTTTTAAAAATCATTTCACGTGATCAGCCAATTTTGATTATGATCTTAAGGAAAGTATACTTTTTTTGTCATGCACCTTAAATTACCGTTAACGTCATCAAAATAAAATTTAAATAAAAAAACCACAATGATGAGAAAGTTGACATAAAACCATCAATATGTGATTGAAATGATGTTAAAATGTGTTTTTTTACATAGGAATTTTATTAAATTTAAGTTGTAATCTATTTTTGATTCTATCTTTTGACCTCCTTCTTAGCATATGTAATCACAACTTAACTAAACTCAAATCTTTTATAAGTAAGTTCTTTTTATACGTCTAGGTAATGGAGAGACAGAAAATTTTAATAAGTTTAGTGATAGGCGTTATCTACATGAATAGATAACTCCATACATACGATGAGATGGTAAGAATTGTTTGTTTCCTTCTTGTGAATTAACCCGAATATTCCAGTCGTTATATTCCGACTCACTACCTCGAGAGGACACTGACCGTTAGTGGGCGCTGAATTATTCGAGTTACTTTTGAATATGAATGTTTTCTTGGTAAAAATAAAGAGGTAAAAAGTTATAGTTATCGTACCGTACATATTTTTTCGAGATGATGTTTTGAATATATTTTTGTTGGTCTAATTGTAAAGGCAAGGCTTTATTTCTTTAATTCTGGATAATCTATAGTTAATTACGACTTAAGATTAATACAAATTGTTGAGTGGTTAAAAATGGTTTAAATAAGAAAATTATCTGTTTACATTGATTTAAAATAAAAAATAAAGGTGAATATATATATCTGACCAAGGATTTGTACTATACAAATCTTTGATTTGGCCATATATTAATAAGTATTTATAAGTGCTATAAATAATCTGTATGTTAATTTTCTTAATTCAATTCGTTGTATTTGTTCTTATGTAGGACTCGAGTCATACTAGTAAGTAAATGGGCGCAGTGAAAGTGATTTATGAAAAGTACATAAATAGGTGTGTTAATGCAGTTCAAAGTACGAACAATATTTTACTTACCTTGAATAGATAAGTCCTCGGTGATATGTATTTTGTGTAACTGGATGTGACTGTATTATTTAGATTTAAGTGACGTGGATGGCACTTTTAGACTTAAGTGGATGCCACAACGTATAGACTTTTAAATTGATGTACATAGACAAGTTAGATAACGTTTTTGATTTAAATTAACTGTCACAGTGTATACGTGGTGTCGGAGGATTAATATCGGAACACATCCTTGGACAGAAAACAGTGAATATATATATATAGTGATGTGCATCGTGTGCTTTGTGTTGTGAAGTAAGCGGGTTGCTTGAATAGAATCCTTATCTTATAATGGATTTAACTATCTACTATCGTGATCTTTTAATTTATTGGTTGTAAACTCGGACAGTGTTGTTATCTATCATACCAGCAACTGGAATTGATTCATAGGTGTTATTATACTGGTTTGTGTGTCTATAGTCTTGCTCTAGTATTTATTGTATGCTGACAGTATAGTTGCTTACCCGTACAACAAAAATAGTGGTGCTTTAAATATACAAAGAAGAAGATCCATTAATTTAAGCTGTAGTTTCATGTGCTATAACCCGCTACCAATCGACAACACATGTTTTCCTGCAGCCAGTGGAACTACATCATATCATATCATATAGTGTTCAAACTAAATACATGGGTCTTATACCTATCCAGGTTCTCTTGTGAATGATGCTAGTTTGTGATATAACATAACATTTTACTTGTTTAGCTACATCGATCAAATATCGAGGATCAAATACATCACCGATATGGTAATAAGGTTAGATATCGATGTCTTACGAGAAGAGGTACATAAGGCGGTTCTAATGTTCATGGATAAATATAGATTAGAAATAATTCTGGTGCCATTAGTACTATGTTTAGCTATAGTTTTGAGTTCGTGTATAGGTAGTCTTTTTGCACACTGTCTTGTGAAGTTATGTGCGCGATATTGTTGTTGCAGACATTATAAAATTAAACGAAGGCGTCCTCGTCGGAGATATTCCTCAACACCATGTTCAAGCGATGATGATTATATATCTGAACAGATGTATCCAAACAATAAATTAAAAAAAATTTATGTACATTAAGTTTGTAATGTTTTTTTCTCTTTTTAATGATAGGGTATTGCTATCACTTACATATCTAAAGTGTCGTTAACAGCTTCTTTTCCAAACGGTTATGTGCTACAAACGAGGGTCGACCGATGTTTATGTCCGTTGTGTTGAGCTATCCTGAACTTTTGGTTGGTGATAGTCGAATCTCTTAGTTTGACTATATTGACATTTAAGACCTTTGATATTGTTGTGGTATATGATTTCAAAAAAGATTCTGTCATGCAACAACTGGAAATTTTAGGGTGTTGTCTTAGTTGCCAATCATAAAACAAATAATTTCGATAAAACATTTGCTAGTTCCGACATCATCGTTAATAAAATAGATAGATTTTGAGACAAAACGTGTAAAAGAGGGACGAAAGATACCAGAGGGACGGTAAAACTCATAAATCGAAAATAAACTGACATTGCCAGGCTTAAAATGAAAGAAGACTAACAGACAAACAATAGAACACATGACACAACATAAAAAACTAAAGAATAAGCAACAGGAACCCCACCAAAAAAACTAGAGGTGATCTCAAGTGCTCTGGAAGGGTAAGCAGATCCTGCTCCACATGTGCACCCGTCGTGTTGTTTATGTTATAACAAATTCGGTAAGTAGTCTAATTCGGTAGGTCACTTTCATTAAAGGGAAGGGGATTGTAGTTACGAGGTAAGGAACATATCCGATATAATTTGTGTAAACCTCTTGGTGGAGTTAAACGGATGGTTGTAAAAGAATGCTTTTCTTTTTGATATTGACTGTAATTTGTTATCTTTGATGACAACACGTCGTGCATTTTAGAGACGTAAGGTTGGCCATGAACAACTCAGTGGGTATTTTGGAATTTTCTTTCAACTATGCAAATGTGGACTCGATATCTTGTTCTTTTTTCGTATATTTCCTCATTGTTTGCATTAGTCTTGGTCAGGGTTTTTTTTGTTTTTTTTGTTGGCCAATTCATTACCGTATTCTTGAAATTCAGTTATCATAGTTTTCCCTGTTTGAAATGCTCGTTGGGTTGAGTTCCCGTTTCGATCATTGTGCTGTACGTCTATATGTATTCTTTATCACATAGTGACACCACATCTATAGAAGTAACCTAATCTCATATCGATGGACCGGTTTGTATGTGTTCATTAATCTTTTCTCTCTTGAAATGTTAATTTCAGCACATCGTTGCTCAAAATTGGGATGGCGATATCAAGACTTTGGAGTAGGTGTCAACTTTATATTGGGTAAAAGTTAATTAAATGATTTATTGTTTTCTTTAGATCATAGTTGTCTTGTGAACACTACAGGCCTATTTTTTTATCCTACTGTTGTTTTTTGCTTTGTTCTTTAGTAAACAATACTTCACGTACTAACATTCTTGTTTGGTGCATCTGATCATCGGGTATCTGTTGTCTCTCCTCAAAACAACTGGTCATAATCTTTGCTAGCCAAACCTGTCATTCGTCTCTTTTAGTTTACCAGTATATTGATGGATATAATAAGCTCACACACTGGAATCTTTAACACAAGACATGTAAAGTGCATTACATAGGATCAACATCTATACTCGTTGACTAGAGTATCTTCTAAAAGTAAAGACGTATAAAAATTCCGTGTTCCCACATCTACTCATTGCCGTCCTAATCGCAGTCGTATGTGATAACATTTATCATTTGTTGATACTCATCATATCTAACTGATAAGTTTAGTTATTATGTTTCCCTATACATTGATGAATTATCTTATTGGGGATAGATATTATATTTGTCAAATAAAAACTATTTTTCAAACATTGCCAGACACCTTACGACAATTACAAGTTTAATGTCAATGTGTTTTCATGTTTAGTCAATCACATTGCGGAAGCGACAGGTGAAGTCATTTTGATTTTAACACGATCCTTTATTTTATTAATCACAAAAATAAACTGTGGCAAATTACAGTTTATATTTTTAAATGGATTAAAGCTAGTGTGAGATTTGGACGTATATCTAATATTTTTATTTAGAGTGTCTGTTTAATTGTTTAATCCATTCAGACAATTTCATTTTAAATTGAACAGATAACGTGTTTCGATTTGCATTCTTAAATACATGTATCATAAATATGGTGTGTTACTTTTTAATCTAAAATTGTGTGAAAATCTCAACAGGGTGTGCTACTATTTCATTTCCTTTTTAAATAATCTCTTTATGAATATGTTTATAACGTACATTGATAATTCTTTTCAATATCCATTTTATCAGTTCTTGTTCAATATGCATTTGCGATTTTATGATTATAGTGACATCAAGGATTTGTAAAGTAAGTTGTATAGTAAGTCTTACTTTACAAATCCTTGGTGACATTAATCTTTTTTTTCAATCATCTTCTATATTGTTACTTTTAAAGTCCTTAATTCATGCTCGTAAAAGTCAACTTTATTACATGTATTAGGTAATCTTAAATCCTTAGGAACCTGTAAACATAAGCTATTTATATAATTTGTCAACTGAAGTTAAGTCTATACATGCAGTCGGAGTCAGTCTTTTAAACTGACACCACATGTTCGTTGATTTAATGTGAAAAATAAAAATCCATGCGAAAATTCATCGTTTGTTTTCGCTTTACCAGTCCGTTTCGAGATCTTCGTCAGCGTCAGCAACATAACATGCTGTACTGTATCAAGTATGAAGCCGTAATAACATCGTTGTCGCACTTGCAAGTAGTAAAAAAGAGGGCGTATTCAATTATAATCCTGGTACCTTTGATAACTATTTACACCACTGGGTCGATGCCACTGCTGGTGCACGTTTCGTCCGGGCCGAGGGTATCACCAGCCAAGTAGTCAGCTTTTCTGTGTGACATGAATATCATTGATAAATTCATTTCTATATTCATGTAACAAAACCTTGAACTTTCGAAAAACTAAGGATTTTCGTATCCCAGGAATAGATTACCTTAGCCGTATTTGGCACAACTTCTTTGGAATTTTTGGTCCTCAATACTCTTCAACTTTGTACTTGTTTAGCTTTATAACTTTTTTTTATCTGAGAGTCACTGATGAGTCGTATGCAGACGAAACGCGCGTCTGGCGTATTCAATTATAATATTGGTATCTTTGCTAACTATCTTAATCGGTCGATGTAACTTTACAAAAAGTTTAATACAGAATAAAGAGGACTGTTGAGGCAATCATCACACAAAATACGTTGATGACAGCCAATAATACTTCATCAAGTTGAAGAAATAAGGAGCTAAATGATCGAGCGGCAGACTAAATCGACTGAAATACTTGAAAAAGGAAAATTATAACGAACGACGCTTGCGCCAAGAGCAGCTGAGAAATCATGTACCACGGTCTTTTCAATTTTCATATATTTTGAATATTCAACAATGCATACCACTATCTGTATCCGTCTAAATAGACCAACAGTCGTATATAACTCTTTATCATGGTGAGACTAACTGGATTTGTGCAGTTTCGGATGTTTTTACAATTGGTATTGGTCACATCATTCTTTAAAAAATAACGAATCTGAATCTGCCATTTCAGATACTTATGTTATGCATTTTCCCAGATCTCCAATTCAACATTCAAAAATGTTGTAAAAAAAAAGTAGAAATAAATGTTATTTTTGCTTTATATCAGTTCTATAATTATCCAAAAGTATGTTTAGAGCCAACATATAAACAGATTTTGCACAGAATTTTTAATTTTAGCAGGTGTTTCCCTGACATAATCTCCAAATAACAGGGGTTAAGTACATGATTTTTTCAATATATTTTAATTAACATAAAATAAAATTTGTGTAAACTATGTTTTTATTTGATTATTTCTAAACGGTTTTGTCAACTACAGGTGTACTTTCATTTGTGAAATTCTGTCTAAGCTTATCGATAAAAAAAAATGCCATACGATGAGCGTTTAGAAGCAGTTTCGTAGTTGACACATGTCAAATGTCCACTACGAGACAGTATACAAAAATAGTATGAAAAAAGGTCATTTTGAAGAGTATTTTTAAGTATAAATATAGCACTTTTCATTTACAAACAGGTCTATCATAGAGGTATTCAAAATAATTCTTGAAACAAAATTTTAGCAAGTTGAATTTACCATTTTTTAGGTCTTGAAATTGCACTTTTATTGAAAAAAAAACTTGCAAAATAACAGGCACTAATATAAAGAAAAGAGAGAAATAGCGGGCACCAAAATAAATAAAATAAAATAATTTGGTTCTCAAATATAAGAATACTAGAGAGAATACCAGCAAAAAGAAGAGAAAAAGAGTTAAAAAAAAATCAAAAAGACAGAACTGTGAGCAGAATTGATTCTTAATCATGCAAGAAAAAAACCTTTTTCTTTTAATATGCAAACTGCTTTGGATTCAACGCTTAAACTTTTTTAATGCCCCTACAATATATATAGGAAGATGTGGTGTGAGTGCCAATGAGACAACTCTCCATCCAAATAACAATTTAAAAATTAAACCATTATAGGTTAAAGTACGGACTGTATTCTGGCCTTTAAAAACATTCTTTTTAAAATTCATTGATTGACTCTCTCCTGTCCATACTTACTCTACAATTTTGTCTCTGGCTTATCAAAATTTTACTTAAAATATTACATTCGTAAAATTATGATTTAATCGTCACAAAAAATGACCTGTTGGAACGATACGAAATTGAACTTTGACTTAACAAACATACATGTATGTTTCGTCGTCTGCTCATCATACAAACAGGGTATCAGTCGAATTGATTATAATGCGGATATAAATAACTTGAATTTGCATAGATCAGAAGTACTTATTATTATATATACGCGAAGCGTATAATGTCCTTGTATTGATTTACAAGAATATTTGAACCAAAGTATTAATTTGTTTACAAATGGAGAGAATTATCGCATATGAGAAAGAAATTGAAAGGTAAGTGTTTCTGTGTATTCTTTTCAAGATAGAAATAAAATAGTTCCCTGTAGATTCAATCAATCATTCGATCGATCTCGCTGTTTGTTTGTTTCCTACACATGGTAACTCACTAATTATAATCGTCCTTGTGTTTTATTCAAACATATATCTGTTAATATATCAGATGTATATCAGTTAATATATAAGTCGACAGGTTTGCAAATCAATAGATCTTATGGTATGTTTTTGTTTGTAAACCATGGGGGTTTGAATGACAAGTTGTCATGTAGGGTCATTCATTATTTAGCTTAATATACGATGGCTTTTTCTCATTGTTGAAAACCCTGTGATGACTTGCACATGTTATATTTAGTTGTTTACTTCTATTATATGTCTATTTCCATTTGACTCTGATTTGTATCATTGGCAATCATACCCCATCTTATTTTTATATCGTTTATTAATTATATGTATAACAGTAGCAATACTAGGTTGCACTTAATTGAATGAATGAATTTTTTATTTGATTAAGGAACATATCTCCCTCATGCAAAGCTCCGACTCCTTGTCCGGCTTTACTACATCCTTTAAGTTTTTGTCCTTTTTGGTCTTCTCCTTTCCCGGCTTAATTTATACTTTTTGTCATATTTGGTTAATTTTTATCATTTCTTCAAATTTGGATTTTCAAATATAAGCATCACTATAGACAAACCTTTTGTCGAAATGGACATCTAGGGCTGTAATTGCTTGTTTATTATGTAGACGAAACACGCGTGCGGTGTTCAAATTAATACGCCTGGTACTCTGAGGATTTTTTACTAACATTGACAAATACAATTTAGTAATCATGTACCTATAAACGCCTATAAAATGGTTGCAATATCATTTATATGGCAAAGACTTTGGCATGTATTTCATTTGTTTCCTTACTTAGTTATCACAAATGACAGATTAAAGACCCCCGTATAGGATACAATCTTCTTTCTTTTCTGCTGCTGCTTAAAACTTATACTTCATAGCATGTGAATGCTTCGATCAATATTTTTATGACGAAAATCCGTACAAATATGCATTAGTTTGAAAACGAACATCGTCGGTTGGAGCTTAACGAAGGTAAGCATGTAGAAAATTGATCACACTTTATAAATACGAACTGTGACTTGACTTAGGGGGTATACTATATCACAGAACAAAATGACTCTTTTTGCATGTGACTTATCTGTCTTTGTAGGTTGTGATTACTGAAAGACAATGGATGTAGTATTGAGTTACGCTGATGAATACGTCCTTACCCCCTACGTGTATTCCACGTCATGGCCAGAGGACAACCCTTTACGACAGATTTTGAGTTTATTCCTGGTGACAAATATTGGTGGATATGTGCTTTACTTTATTGCTGCTACCCTAAGTTACTGGTTTCTGTTTGATAAAAGACTGCTCAAGCACCCACTTATACTAAAGGTACATGTACTTCTTTAACTTTTAACCGTAATTGTTTGTCCGAAATTTTTTGTACTTTTTATGATTTCACTAATACATGTGATTTTCTTACATGTTTTAATGTGACCCGAAGAGTCTAGATATTGACATCGCTTTATTGGCTTACGTCACAATGAAGTTTTTCAACAGTTAAGTATAATATTAAATTATTTATCCAATCTGATTTAACGAGATAACAAAACAGTTTATATAAAACCAAAAATTACAAGTTCAAACTGGACAAATATTACTATAAATCGATTGACAAATACAATTAACAGTTACAGAAAAAAATAACACATAGAAAATACATGTATTAAATAAAACAAAATATACTGAGACGCATTTACATAATATAGATATAAGACAGATATCAAGAAAAATAAAATTGAAATTGAAAAGTCGCTAGTTGAAAAATTAATGAAGATTAGCTTAATTGTACTGAACTTGAACGTTAACGCGAGAAATCCCGAAATCCCCCCTAACAAAATAGAAATATAAATCTTTTCATTATTTAGCTGTGGCATCTATGTAACATGAGAATCAAGTATTCAGAAGTTACAAAGTATAGTGCATTTATTAGTTAAAATCGTGAATGTTCGCTTAATTTTTTTTCGTTCTATGCATGGGATATTCGTGCTACTTTAAAAGTAGTTACGTCATTTGCTCTCTGGTAGAGAGTGTTCGTTATCAATTATACCATCATATATTCTAATTTTCATATTTACTAAAACATAAAAGTTACATTAAGCGACTATTTATATAAATATCTTTTTGTTTTATGTGTTAAAAAAGCAATTATCATTTTGGTCTCGAATTCGAAAATAATTGTGTATTTAATATCTTATAATAATATCTTTTTTTCTCAATTTCAGAACCAAATTCGTCGAGAGATTATTTACACATGTAAATCGATTCCCGTAATGAGTGCACCTACAATCAGTATCTTCTTCCTAGAAGTTAGAGGATATGGCAAGCTGTATGATAATGTTGGCGATACCAGACTAGGTTGGTATAATTATAGATTGACATTTGTCATCTGATTCTCAACGAGATTGATTTTCTCGCTTGAACCGGTTCGTCGAAAGTGAGAAAAGCAATCGAGTTGAGATGACCAATGATAATCTATTCATCGCTATTTTACCTATGACGACATTGTTTATTTCATTGACAATGAGAAAAACACCCTAATTTCTAGCGATAATATTTCATATACTTAATGTTTTAAGAAAGGAATTTATCAGTCAGTAAGATCAAAGGAAAATTTCGTAAAATGGCGTAGCGATAATACTTATGATATCAATTGCTTCCAACATTTTACTATGAACGGTAGTCACTTTATGCGTATGTGTTCATTGTGGAAAGCAAGACTTTGTTTTAGTTAATGTAATTTGATGTAAAAATTGTTCTACAGTTCGATTAATCAGTGTACAAGTAATGTATGCTTCTACTCATATGATTATATTAATTTATAAATAAATTTGTTCACTATCTTTTCAGGATGGTTTGGGATTATCCTCAGTGTTGCAACTTTTATACTGTTCACAGACATGTGTATATACTGGATACACAGAGGACTGCACCACAAACTGGTCTATAAATATATTCATAAAGCTCACCACATATGGAAAGTTCCAACACCATTTGCAAGTCATGCATTTCATCCTGTGGACGGATTTCTACAAAGTTGTCCATATCATATATACCCATTTCTTTTTCCACTACACAAGTTTACATATCTTGGACTATTTGTATTTGTGAACTTTTGGACAGTATCAATACACGATGGATATTATCGAGTTCCAGACACGTTTAAACCAATCGTCAATGGTTCTGCACACCATACAGATCATCATCTGTTTTATAATTTCAATTATGGACAATTTTTTACATTGTGGGACAGAATTGGAAAGACATTTAGAAATCCAAGTGCATTTGAAGGTAATGGTCCAATGGTTGAGGCTTTAAAGGCGATTAATTTGACTGATGAAAACAAAAACACTACGAAAAACAAGGCTGATTAAAGAAATCTATATACAAAAGTGAACATGGTGACTATTATACTTTTGATTATACTGTACCAGCGACACCGATGTTCGTATATAGTCGCACATACACTGTTGTCCGAATTTTTTGTATTATAGTTGACGAAATTATTTATCAAATGTGTTCTTGTGTTATAGAAAAGAATGTATCAAATTATTTTTTATGATGTACATTTAAATGTAAAATAAAGAATCCAAGTTATATTTTCGTGAATATGAACGTTGAACGTTGAAATTTAAAAATTCTGTATGCCTTTCAGTCAGTTATCTTGTTAAATTATACTTATTATTGTTATTATTTTTTCATGATTTTAAAATCTATTTTGTGTAATGTTGTGATTCCGACTACGTGATTGATTTATAACTTATTAAAAGATTTGCACGTAAAAGAGCATTTCTGACCTGTAAAATTTGTGTAGTATACTTGTCTGTGTTACGTGATCATGTGTATAGAGGAAACAATTGCATTAGATATTAATGAATGTATGGTCTGATCAAACTGTACAATTACTATTGTTTCCATTCCATGACTTTCAAATATTTTTAAACTGACTGAAATTAGTTAGCATTTTTATCTAAAATCATCAGGTAGATTATTCCATAAACTGCAACTGTATATTTTAAAGAGCAGTGAGTCACCATAGTTCGGTTCCTTAAAGGCGAGTAATTTGACTGTTTGTGACCGGTGCAACCTAAATTCGTCTATAAAAGGCCTCGTTAAAGTGAAATGTAAAACAGGTCAAACCAGATAACTAAATATCTGATGAATGTTAAATACAAAGTACGACATACACAAGTTAGGCGCCTGTATATAATTCAGTGGTTGTCGTTTTTTTCAGTATATTATTTCGTTCTTTGTATTTTACATACATAAAACAGTAAGTTTTCTCGTTTGAATTGTTTAACATTTGTCTTTTCGGAATAAGCATGGTGCACAAGTTTCATAACATGTAGTTGAGGCAAACTTATGTTTAAAAAAAACCCAAAAAATCAGCAATTTTACCATTTGTCACCACACTAGACAATGTAATTCCACACTGTGAAAGAAATGAAAGATAGGGAAAGAAGGAAAAACAAACGCAATCTATTTCAATGTTACTGATCCTAAAACTAATTTTAAAACAGAAAAGTCAACACAAGATATAGAAAGTGTAGTTACAAATATTGGAAAACGCATTGCCGTTGAAATAGAAACTGTAACTTTGGGTGTCATACCACCAATTAAAAGTCCCTATCTGTTCAACCAAATGCACTATTTTTTTGTTCGAGTAGGACTACTTTCACCGTTCAATTGAATGTTACATGTGACAGTGACACGCTCTAACGTGAAGAGTTTTAAAAAATTTTGTAAAGTTGGAGCTAAATCAGAATTTGGAAGCGATGACAACAATTGTAAAGCAAAATTATATCCGGGTGAAATTTGATCCGGAGGAAAAAATGTCACAGTAGTTGTTGTTATTTTTTTATCCGGAGGAAAATATTTCCCTGGGATATTTTCTCCTTTGCCGTGAAATTCTATCTGGGTAGTTAACTTATTGAAAAGTTTTTAGAAAAAAACTTATCCTTTACAAATACTATGAAATAATAATAGTGTATTTGAATTAAAGCGAAATTGTTAAAAAAAAGGTATTATAATGGGAAATAATTTCACAAATCATCATTAAAAAAACTCCTGAAATATTCAAGTCAATATCATCCTTTTAAAACGAAAATTATCATGAAACATAGGGAAGAAAACCAGAAGTAATTTCAAAGATCGTAATTGTGAAAATGATATCATGATTATATATAAGGTTAGTGAAATACATGTTAAAGTGAGTTGTTTTCAGATCTCAGTTCAAATATAAATTAAAAAGTAAGGTAGAAATATAGTTGCATTACTACTGTTAACAGTAATAGAAGCATTTGATTATGATGATATTTTTAACTATATAAACAGTTTTGTCTGGGGACACAGATGTAGTTGTTGATTATATGAATATCAGGTAAATCATAGCATAACAATATAATGGAACAAAAACATGTTTAACAGCTGGATAGTATTTACCTGTGAAATGTTATCTGTCTTATTAAATCAAGTTGTATTAAAGTCATCTTTTCATATAAATGAATATGTAAAAAATAAAATTCAAGGAAAAATTTCACTATGAAATAGATTCAGAAATATATTATATTAATATCTTTAAAATATAAATTGCTCATAATTACCTCCCTTTGATAAATTATGCAAATTTGTTCTACCTTTGTGAAACATTTTATAATTATAGTCAGGTATATATTGATTGTGAGTAACTTACATAGTAGTTACTGGGACTTTATTTCACATGGTTCTGTGAAATATAGTACGGCAAATATATACCGGTACATACTATCCGCACAACACAGATAGATTTTCACTCCTCTGGATAAAATCTACCTGTGAAATACCATGCCTGGAAAAAAATTACCGGGACAAGTTATCCTCAGGATAAAATATCACAGAGGAAGAAATAAACCGTTACACAATTCCATTGGCATCAGCTACGACATGACACCAAAGGAGCTAGCTCAACTGAAAGAGATAACATAAGAAAAGAGAGAAAATTCTCAAGGAAAATGTAAGTGCAGGGTACGAGGCCGACTGTGTGTAATGTACATATTAAGAAATCGAGTCCAGAGTAAATTATGATAAATGACATGTAAATAGTCTTAACCGTTAAAAGCACCATATGCATGCGAGTCCAAGAGCACCAGTTCGCTCGTTATATTTTTGACACTTTTCACTGTTTTTATATAAATGCTGATTGCAAAACCAACAAAAAAGACCAAAATAGATGAGTTACGATTTCATGCAAAAAACAACATCCCTAAAATAATGGATTTAGTAGAAGTAAAGCCAAAAAGTTTCGATGCAACATTGATTCAGAATTGTGAATTAGCAACTGAACACTATAAAATGTAAGCTGTATAAATGTTAGTAATAACACTGGGAAAGGAAGAGAAGCAAGTCTTTATATACAAGAATCGATAGAAACGACTCAAGGAGACTTTGAAACTGACTACGGGGAATCAGTGTAGGTTCATATCAGACTAGTAAATGCATGGATACAAACTACTCAAAGGATTATCTATCAAAGTCCTAGTGGACCATATAACAATTGTGATTCATTAAGGAAGTTATTAACTAACATATGTGGTATCCAGAGATTATTGCCATATTTTACTGATGGGAGACTTTAATTATGACAAGATTAATTGGAATACATGGAGCACATCAATAAATGAACATTCAAAAGAATATAAATACATTGAATGTCTTCGAGATTGCTTTTTATACCAACATGTACTGAAACCAACACAAGGACGAATATATCAAGATCCACATAATAGATCTACTTCGCAACGAGTATGATTTCTGATGTGGAATACTTACGTCCGTTGGTGAAAAGCGACCACTCAGTATTGACATTCAATACAAAAAAGTCAGAAAAGACAAAGTTCTACTATGATAAATCGGACTTAGATGTACTAATGACAGACATGAACAATACAATACTAAGGATGTCAAAATGTCTGAAATCTAATACTCGGATACTCGGTCAAGATACTCGAGTACTCGCGAGTACTCGGATGAATCTTAAATGTCTACTGAAAAGTATAAATTTTAGGTGTGATGCAGAATTTTGTTTGTTTGTTATTACCTTCCATAAACAAATTAACGAAAGACAACAAAAAGTGGTTTGTCTTTAAAAAATATTCATTGCTCATTTGCTATCAGTTTGGCGTTTCAATGTGTATTGTTACAATACACATTGAAACGCCAAACTGATAGCAAATGAGCAATGAATATTTTTTAAAGACAAACCACTTGTATTTCAAAATTAACACATATACACAACATAAGAAGATAGGACAAACAGGCAAGAAAAATAAAGCTGTCTCGACCAAAAAACGTTGAAAACAATTAGGAAAAAAAACCGAACAGATGTTGAACACATTACATTCATATTCAAAACAGTGTATCTGTGGTCATTGATTGACGACCTTAATTATCCCATTGACTGGGGCATATTATGTGAACCTTTGTCTGTAAGGACTACTGTTCACTGCTTACTTGTTAAAGACACTTAAACTGTGGGGTCACCAAAGGTTCTCAACACCTTAATAAAGTAATTCGAAATATTAATCAGGATTAACACGATGTTTTGATTTATAACAATAATATACATCAAAACATAAAGGACCGAAATACCGTCCTCCATCTACAATAGATTGGAAACAGTGTCGTCAGGTCATTAAAGACGCTCTGTCTGCCTATTGTAAAAATTGGTGCAAACGTGAAAAATCCGATAAAAAATCTTTAGACAGTTATTTGAATAAAATTATGAATACTGTTGATATTCGAATATCTCATTTAGAAAACAATTCTGAAATTAATAATAGGAACCATGATATACCCATTTCTAGAATAAAAAACAAACTCAAGGTACTCGCAGAGCGGTTTGTGTTCGTACCGGCAGACAAGGCAGCAAATAATGTAGTGGTGGTGTGACGCATATACTACACGAAAGTTCTTCAAAACGAAATTATCAATTCCTCTACATTCAGGTCAGTGCGCACCACAGAGAGTCAAATCGTTAACAAGCATACCACTGCCACTGCCCAGCTTAAAGCATCTTCCGAACATTTGAAAGTCCCTACCATGTACTGGTTACCGAAATTACACAAAAAACCATTTAAATTCCGTTTCATCTCCGCTTCGAGTAAGTGTTCTACTGCTAATCTATCAGTGCTTCTAACCACCTCCCTTACTACTATCAAAGATCTGGTTATTAACTTTTGTAATAAAGCTTATGAAAATAATGGTATTAATTATTTTTGGAGTGTTAAAAATTCTTTAGAGGTTTTAGATAAAATACATGCTTTCAATGGTCCTTACAATTCTGTTGACAGTTATGATTTTTCTACTCTGTACACTACACTTCCACACAATCTTATAAAGAAAAAGTTTTCGTATTTGATAAAATGGTCTTTCGAAAAATCTCATTGTAATTTTATTTGCTGTAACTCGTTTAAGGCCTTTTTCTGTAACGAAAAAGGAAAGTATGCTAGATACACTTACTGGAAATGTGAGGATATGATTGAAGCTTTAAACTTTCTGCTTGATAACATTTTGGCTACACCTGTAGAAAGCTTATTAAAAATGGTATTTCTCATCCTAAATTTTATGGTAATATTGTACTTAAAGCGAGGAAATCACTATGTGATCCTTGTAAACTCATCGAACCTTTAAACAAACTTATAAGTAAGGGTTATCGTACCAATATTGTAATTAGATCTCTGAATATAGTTCACATTGGCACAATATTGATTTTGTCATTAGCAAATTAAAACATAACTAAATTTCATTATCTTTTGAGGCGAGATGTATAGGGGACACAGCCACGTTAACTTTTATTTCTATAGAAGTCGCCCTTCGCTATACTACTACCTGTCGATACATTTATTTTTGGCATTGCACAAGTCATGTCTTCTTTGACTATTAATGACGTTAAAATACTAAATCCCTGTGATGTGTTTTAGTCGATTTTTTACTATTAATTGGTTTTGGCTTTTAACTAGCTGTCAGTAACTGCGAGTACTCTCAAATCGTATTTTCTTGTTAATTCGACCTGTTGATACTGTTTATAATGCTTTTTTGTCATTTTTTATTTATATGGATCTTGTCTGTATACCAGCTTGGATTATTTGTAATATCTTCAATTTTTCACTTATTCTTACAACATTTGTATAAACTTCAAGATTATAAAAAAACGGTTTTTTTCTAAAGTGAACATTGATTGGTTAAATATTTCTCAGTGTGTTTGAATTTGTTTGTTAGCCTTTTGGTCATGAATGTTTGTCTCTAATATTTAATTAACTGTGCATTTGTATTCAGATATCGCAGATCAAATTTATTCGTTCATTGTGTAATCATACGTTTTTTGATTGAGTTAAGTCTGCCAATTGATATTTTATCGTATGTTTTTCTATGTTGTGATGTTATGCTATTGTTTCAGAAAAAGGGAGAAGGTTTGGGCCCATTAAAACGTTTAATCCCGCTGCAAATGTTTGCACCTGTCCTAAGTCAGGAATCTGATGTACAGTAGTTGTCGTTTGTTTATGTAATATATACGTGTTTCTCGTTTCTCGTTTTGTTTATATAGATTAGACCGTTGGTTTTCCCGTTTGAATGGTTTTACACTAGTAATTTTGGGGCCCTTTATAGCTTGTTGTTCGGTGTGAGCCAAGGCTCCGTGTTGAAGGCCTTACTTTAACCTATAATGGTTTAATTTTTAAATTGTTATTTGGATGGAGAGTTGTCTCATTGGCACTCACACCACATCTTCCTATATCTATATAAAGGTTATTCCTGATTAATTTTTCGAATTATTGTATGATTAAAGGCGTTAAGAACCTTTGACGACCCAACGGTTTAAATTCTATAAAAAGTAAGCAGTGATCAGTTGTCCTTACAGACAAACTTTTACCTAATCTGTCCTAGTCAAACGGATGATTTAGGTCGTCAATCAATGGCCACAGCCACACTGGTTTGAAAATGATTCTATATGGGAACAAAAGGTTGTGAAAAATAAAAAGGATTCTGTAAATCCAGAAACAAGGTTAAGAATCCTTGCCATAAAAGCAGCCAAGACGAAAGAGAAGGACATTGCCAATCATGTTGAGATAACCTGAGACTAATTTCAGACATTACGTAAAATCAAAAACTAAAACTAGAACCGGAGTATCTGATCTGATCATGAGTACACAAGATGTAATGATATACTAACAACCAATGACAGAGGGAAGGCAGAAACACTTTCAAGTTTCAAGCGTTTTCACAAAGGTGGACAATGGAGACATTCCAAAACTAAAAGGGACATAAAAGGACAACCTGCCAAGGGAGCCATGGCGAATCTAGAAATCAAACAGGAGACTGTACAAAAACGCCAGAAAACCCTGAACATAAATAAATCACAGATAATATTCACCTAGACTAACATGATTGTTGGGGTGCATTGTCAACCCCAATAATTATTATCTTCAATACGTCACTGAAAGAAAAAAACTACACCACAAGACTGGAGAGAGGGATGCATTACAGAAATATTCAAGAAGGGCAACCGAAAATAGGCGCCAAATTACAGACCAGCTAGCCTAACGTGCATACTTTGCAAACTTTGATTCCTATTTGTAGCTTACATGAGAACAAATAAAATATTTAGTGATTACCATTTTGGGTTTCTACACTACAGCTACTTCACGTTCGCGAAAAATGGACTAAAATTCTTGACAACAGAAGTTCCATTGATATCATATACCTTGACTTCATGAAAGCATTTGACACTATCGCTCATAAATGATTGATTTGAAAACTAGAGAGTTACGAAATAGCGGAAGTGATATGAAGGGAAACATCATTCTTAAGTGGTAGAAAAAAGAAAGAAAAAACCGTGTGAACAACAGATACCCAGAATCCAAACAAGTGACAAACAGCAATCCTGAGGGCAGTATATTTAAAACAATACTGTTTATCAACTATGTAAACGATTAACCACAAATCCTTGACTCGGATTGCTCAGACGCATTAGAGGTGGCATAATACAAGCTTACAAAGTCACTTCTCGAATAAACGATAAACTACTTCTGCAACTAGAGGACACAACAAGAAATTGGCTATAGAAAGGGGCAAGAAAAACATAAAATCAAACACTTTTAAGACTCATAAGTGACGCTCGAATCCAAAAAAGTTATGTAAAGTGCCAAATAAGGTACGAAGTTGAAGAGCAATGAGAACCAAAATTCCTAAAAACTTTGCCAAATACAGCTAAGGTAATCTATGCCTGAGGTAGAAAAACCTTAGTATTTCAAAAAAATTTGTAAACAGTAAATTTATAAATATAACCATATCAATGACAATTCATGTCAGCACAAAAAGTGCTGACTACTGGGCTTGTGATATTCTCGGGGAAATAAATCTCCACCAGCAGTGGCATCGACCCAGTGGTTGTAAATAAACTCATCATAGAAACCAGGACTAAATTTAGTATATACGCCAGACGCGCGTTTCGTCTATAAAAGACTCATCAGTGACGCTCGAATCCAAAAAAGTTTAAAATGCCAAATAAGGTACGAAGTTGAAGAGCATTGAGAACCAAAATTCCTAAAAGTTTTGCCAAAAAAAACTAAGGTAATCTATGCATGAGGTAGAAAAGCCTTAGTATTTCAAAAAATTCAAAAAATTTTGTAAACAGTAAATTTATAAATATAACCATATCAATGACAATTCATGTCAGCACAAAAAGTGCTGACTACTAGGCTTGTGATACCCTCGGGGAAATAAATCTCCACCATCAGTGGCATCGACCCAGTTGTCGTAGATAAACTGAGGATAAACTCATCATAGAAACCAGGACTAAATTTAGTATATACGCCAGACGCGCGTTTCGCCTACAAAAGACTCATTAGTGACGCTCGAATCCAAAAAAGTTTAAAATGCCTAATAAGGTTAGAAGTTGAAGAGCCTTGAGAACCAAAATTCCTAAAAGTTTTGCCAAATACAGCTAAGGTAAAAGAGCAAAAGCTGACACGGGAACCGGAACCGAAACAAGTCAGCAAATAACCGAAGACCTACGCATAGTAGAGTGATACAGCGCTCACTTACAGATAAAGATAGAATATGACTTTTTAAGTAACGGGACATAACCCTATGCTTTTTTCAGATGTCAGCACAAAAAGTGCGGACTTCTAGGCTTGTGATACCCTCGGGAAATAAATCTCCACCAGCAGTGGCATCGAACCAGTGGATGTAAATAAACTCATCCTAGATACCAGTACTAAATTTAGTATATACGCCAGACGCGCGTTTTGTCTACAAAAGACTCATCAGTGACGCTCGAATCCAAAAAAGTTTAAAATACCAAATAAAGTACGTAGTTGAAGAGCATTGAGAACCAAAATTCCTAAAAGTTTTGCCAAATACAGCTAAGGTAATCTATGCATGAGGTAGAAAAGCCTTAGTATTTCAAAAAATTCAAAAAAAAATTATAAACAGTAAATTTATAAATATAACCATATCAATGACAATTCATGTCAGCACAAAAAGTGCTGACTACTGGGCTTGTGATACCCTCGGGGATATAAATCTCCACCAGCAGTGGCATCGACCCAGTGGTTGTAAATAAACTCATCATAGAAACCAGGACTAAATTTAGTATATACGCCAGACGTGCGTTTCGCCTACAAAAGACACGCTCGAATCCAAAAAAAGTTTAAAATGCCAAATAAGGTACGAAGTTGAAGAGCATTGAGAACCAAAATTCCTAAAAGTTTTGCCAAATACAGCTAAGGTAAAAGAGCAAAATAGAGCAAAAGTTGACACAGGAACCGGAACCGAAACAAGTCAGCAAATAACCGAAGACCTATGCATATTAGAGTGATACAGCGCTAACTTACAGATAAAGATAGAATATGACTTTGTAAGTAACGGGACATTATCCTATGCTTGTTCACTTTATTAAAACATTACTATTTTGCGGATGGATGTTAAATCGATGATTTTTTTGGGAAGGTATCGACAATTTTCAGCATTTGTTTGCATTTAATCTCTATTAAGGGATAAAGGTACGATGTCATCTGCACAAGTAGGACATTCCACATAATGTTGCCTATACATCGTAGATTTTGTTTTTGCAGATTAAACCGTAATTGTATAGCCTGCCCATCAGTATATCGTGACTGACAACGTCAAATGTCTTCTGAATGTCGATTGTTATGACAAAAATGATTTGCTTTCCAGAGATCTTAGACCATGCCTCTGAAAGTATTAGTGCTACCAAGTTTGGAGATAATCCGTAGGTAAATCTAAATTATAACGGGATATTGATCAGCTTACATTAGGGTGGATTTACCCAACATGATATATTCGAATACTTTCCCAATAACTAATGTAACTAATGCTTGCTTGAATCGGCGATATTGTTCCGGTTTTAAAAATGGATGGTACTTTTTCCACTTATAGTTATTCTAGCAAAAGAGGAAAGAAATATACCAGAGGAACAGTCAAACTCATAAATCGAAAATAAACTGACAACACCATTGCTAAAAATGAAAAAGACAAACAGACAAATAATAGCAAACAAGAAACAACCTAGAAAACTAAATACTGAGCAACACGAATCCCACCAAAAACTGGGGGTGATATCAGGTGCTTAGTAGTTAATGAATCTTAAAAATGATGTAAAAACTTTAACTGCAGACAGTATGTAATGTAAACTGGAAGAAAAACTAATAAAATTGAGAATGGAAATGGGGAATGTATCAAAGAGACAACAACCCGACCATTGAAAAAACAACAGCAGAAAGTCACCAACAGGTATTCAATGTAACAAGAAATTTCCCGCACCCGGAGGCGTCCTTCAGCTGGCCCCTAAACAAATATATACTAGTTCAGTGATAATGAACGCCATACTAATTTCCAAATTGTACACAAGAAACTAAAATTAAAATAATACAAGACTAACAAAGACCAGAGGCTCCTGACTTGGGACAGGCGCATAAATGCGGCGGGGTTAAATATGTTTATGAGATCTCAACCCTCCCCTATACCTCTAGCCAATGTAGAAAAGTAAACGCATAACAATGCGTACATTTAAAATTCAATTCAAGAGAAGTCCGAGTCTGATGTCAGAAGATGTTACCAAAGAAAATAAACAAAATTACAATTATACATTAATAACAACAGACTGCTAGCAGTTAACTGACATGCCAGCTCCAGAATTCAATAACACTGATTGAAAGATTATGATTTCATCATATGAATATCAGGCACAATCCTTCCCGTTAGGGGTTTAGTATCATACCATCATAACATATATGAAAAGAACATAACCCGTGTCAGGAAATTTTAAGTCCATTAATAAGTAAAATACAGATACACAGATACAAAATATTAACATAATTTCCTTCTAGATACCTGTACTAGCTTTTGATCATAAACAAGCTTCTGTCCAAGTTTGATACAAATTAAAAATAGTATAAGAAAGTAATTAATTTTTTTAAAATTTTAACCACAGAGTGAATGTGTTGTTTCCTGGCAGAAAATCTAAGTCCTTTTAACGTAAAATACAGAGAAAAAAAGATTTATCGTTTTACAAAATTTAGTTCTGGATCTTATGATTATAAACAAGCTTCTGTCCAAGTTTAGTACAAACCAAGGGTAGCTTGAGAAAGTTATAAAAAATTTAAAATCTTTAACCACAGAGTGAATGTAATGTTTCCCCGCAGAAAAAATTATTTTTGCAAAAGTTACTTCTGGATACTTTCTTATGATCATAAACAAGCTTCTGTCCAAGTTTGTTAGAAATCCAGTATGGTTTAAGAAAGTTATTAAAATTTCAAAAACTTTAACCACAGAGTGAATATTTGTGGACGCCGACGACGAAGTATAGTTAAAGGATATTGCTAAATAGTTATCAAAGGTACCAGGATTATAATTTAGTACGCCAGACGCGCATTTCGTCTACGCAAGACTCATCAGTGACGCTCATATCAAAATATTTATAAATTTATACAAGTGCAAAGTTGAAGAGCATTGAGGATCAAAAATTCCGAAATGTTGTGTCAAATACGGGTAAGGTAATCTATGCCTGGGATAAGAAATTCCGTAGTTTTTCGAAAAATTCAAAGTTTTGTAAACAGGAAATTTATAAAAATGACCACATTATTGATATTCATGTCAACACCGAAGTGTTGACTTCTGGGCTGGTGATACACTCGGGGACGAAAATTCCACAAGCAGTGTCATCGACCCAGTGGTGTAAATAGTTATCAAAGGTACCAGGATTATAATTTAGTACGTCAGACGCGCGTTTCGTCTACGTAAGACTTATCAGTGACGCTCATATCAAAATATTTATAAAGCCAAACAAGTACAAAGTTGAAGAGCATTGAGGATCAAAAATTCCAAAATGTTGTGCCAAATACGGCTAAGATAAGCCATGTCTGGGATAAGAAATTCCTTAGTTTTTCGAAAAAATCAAAGTTTTGTAAACAGGAAATTTATAAAAATGACTACATTATTAATAAGATGTTGGTTTCTAATATTTCTTTAATTTCTCTGTTATTTTCTGAGATTTCCTTTTTTCTTTAAGGAGAGGGTTGTCATCTTGTGGTCTTCCTGTATCATTCTATTGTTTTTACTAATTCCAGTCAGCCTTTTAACATCAGGGGAAGCTTTTTTGGGGAGTCCAGTTAGATTGGTTATTCTTGAAGGTACTGCGAGTTTGGTTCCCCATACACATTTTAGCTTATCATTAGCAGTCATTTCATGGGATGGAAGGTATTGCAGTTGTTTATCAATCTCAATGAGGCATGTCTTTATCCATTTCTTCCTATATTAATTAATATGCGACTGTATTTTGTTTTAGATTTACTGTTCTTATTTTATTTCTAGATACATATTAGTACATGCTTCAACTGGTAGTCAGATACGTTGGGTTGAGGTGTTTACCGGATCTTGACTGAATATATTGGTTGATAGTAAAACGTCATTATTCATTGTTTGACAGAACAGTCAATTTGAGAAGTAGTTTTTCCATCTGTGTGGAAATATGTAGGTTTGGATTAGATATCTTGTGTTGACTTTAATCAGAAGTTTATCGTTTGAGACGCCAGTTTTTTACTTATGGTATTAAGGACCCATTTGATCTCCACATAAGATGATATTGTTTGATGGATCATATTTGTTCTTGGTGTTAATTATGATGTCGAGCCATTCCTTATTTCCATCCAAAGAATGTGCCAGGTTGGATTAGGTACCGAAATTATCTCTATTGCAGCATTGCTGTAATACTTTCATTCCCATAGACTCATATATCATTTTTTTTGTCTGCATGTGTTCTCAAAATTTACACCCACAGCACAATTTATCCAGACAGTTATTATTTTCAACTGTTGGATAGACCACATATTTGATATCATGTTCAACAAATTTTCTTGATCTGGACTCCACTAAGGAAGAGAAATGTTGAAAGACTAAGATTCTTTGGGAGGTGAAAGAAATAACTGACTTTGAGAAGTAGCACTTGCAATGTAGTACTAGTAGATGTTTTCTTTTTTTAGTTTGTTCATATTATGTGCCTCTATCAAGTCCGAGACCTGTAATTCAGTGGATGTAGATTTGCTATATCATATGGGTTTTATTTTTTATTTTTGTTATATAAATCAGGCTTTCGGTTTTCTTGTATGAATTGTGCTACATCCGTCATGTCAATGCTTCTAAAGCTTAAATATGGCTTCAAATGTCATTTTTTTTATATTTTTAAAATTCATGTTATGTTTTCAATGTTTTTGAAAGAAAAAGTGCCAATTTAAAATATAACAAGAGGCTGTCGGAGTGACAGCATACCAGATTTTCAGATGAAACCATTAACAGATAAGCAAGAAGGAACAACATATTTAAAATCTTATAACAGCTCTGAATTTGGATTGTGGTTGAAAATTGGACACAAAATGAATGTGGTTAAAAAGCTGAAAAATTTGAAATTGGACATTAACCCATCATGGTCCAATATCAAAAATCTAAGGACATTGTTAGAATCGTCATATCAAAAACCACAAGATGAAATACTTATTAATTATATTTCTATTCAAAGGGAAATAACTCAAATTCATATAACAAGAATGTGACCATGGTACACAGATGCCCCTTTTGCATTATCACTTTCTATGTTCAGCGAGCCATAAAATTAAGGTAAAACTCTTAGTTTGACATTAAAATAAGGAAGACCATATTGAAGGGAACATGTGTAAAAATTTCAAGTTGATTGGACTTCAACTTCATCAAAAACCTCCTTGACCAAAAGCACTAAACCTAAAGCAGGAGTAGATTTCATCAATAAGTTTTCACGTTAATGAATGAACAGTTTGGCAGATGCCAACCAGTCGTTCAACTGATTTTTCTTGTGAAAATCTTAATAAAAAATGTATCTCAAAAACAAGGACACAACACTTTCACTTTTTTCTTATTTTTTAAGTCTGTTATTAAATTGTTATTTTGAAACAGAGGAGTGAACATCCTTTTAATAGTGAATTAAAAATTAAGCTTCACACAGGGGACATGTCAGTGTTCTCCCCAGGGCCTTTTAGCATCATGGTAATGTGAATCATTTTATTATGTGATACTATATTTTTGAATATGATGCTATTTGAGTTGATTGCCTTATATAGATAGGATGTGATGCAATAATTTTTAGAAAGAAGATGGTATTTCAAATTACATTTTTTAATGTAGATGCTATATAAAATATCTGGGGAGAAAACTGCAAGTGATATCACGTATATAGGCATATATAACACAAACACATAGTAATTTTACAGTGACATTTAATGATCAGTGATTTTTTTTACATTATAATGATGTTTGCTATTATCAACAATAACATTTATGCAATTATCTCCCTTTTTTGGCATTTAATGCACATTTTTAAAAAGTCCTTGCTAGTGACCATTATCATCACCAGAAATACATAAAACCTACCATGTCTGGTTAGGTATTGTATAATCTTTAATACTGACAAGGATACCCTAGTCAATACATTATAAAACATTTCTTTTTCAACATTCTTCAATTCTCTCTATTCTTAGTTCAATCGTCAAACATGGGGTGAAGATTTCACCACATCAACATTATCCAAAGGAATAGAAAAATAACCTAAGATTATTAGCTTTCTTTGCTTCTATGGAAAGAAACTTTTACGAAAACATAAATGAACCACTTTGCATTCTATATTTGCAAATGTCAATGAAAGAAATACAAAAGAATAAGGTCTCCAAAATCAGATAACTTTTCAATAATTTGTTATGCTGAAACTGAAAGTATAAGTATAAATGTTTCAATTCTTCAAAACAAGATTTGAATGAAATGTAAAAATCAATGTACAATTATAATAATTTGAGAGAACACAAATAAAACTAAAAATAATTTGTAACTATAAAGATCATAAAATATTTATGTTATTAAAAATTTGGAATTTGTAAATTTCTGCCAATTTCAAAATAGATTTTTTAATAACTTGAATGTTTTTAATAATTCTATTATAAATCAACCTAAAAGTATTATAGTGAGATTCTTTAAAAGGCTGGTATTGGAATGCTATTAACTGCCCTATTTTTGTTCATAATGATAAAATGAGCATCAAACAGCAATATACATTGTACATGAAATTTAAATTCAAAACTCAATTCAAAATCATTTAAATTTCTGTATCAAATTCAAAACACGTCTCATTTTGCAGACAAACATTTTTGTCTACCAAAAACAATCAATTTCCCTGACTATTAATCTCTCTGCATGAAATAACAGAATCCCACCTGACAAGTTTACGCAGAGCCCCATATGTTGTTCCCCAAAAAATGAAATAAAAATGTGTAATAAAACCAACTTTAAAAATTCTTTACCATAATTTTCACATTGGAAACTAAAAACATTTGTTAAAATAGAAGGTAGATGAATGGTTAAAAATTTCTCACATCGTTCATTCAATAAATAACAATTACATACTCTGTACACAGTCTACAATAAAACATCATGCCCTCTAGTGTTTAACACCATAAGGGGCCTTAACTCCAATCAACAATATATTTACACAATAAATTCTCTATCGATTGCCCAACAATTTATATACCAAGATCTCCCATATGACTCTACATAATAGTAACAACATTCTGATCTAGTACAGTAGTTCAAACATTTCTCACCATAAAAAATAAATATCTGGTCTTTATGATACACTTTTTGTATGGTATGTTACAGATAGGAGTGTAACACAGACTTTTCAAACATTATTTCTTACAAAAAACTGATTAAATGATTAAATACAGAATTAGGCCACTCAAAATAACTGTGATCTTAAAAAAACCTTTTTTAATTGTGTTACAAGTACATTTTATAGTCTTTGAATGTCAAAAACATACATGCAAGTTTTTATGTGTAGTTGAATTAAATTTTTGCATTTTGATATTTGATGAAAAATTCATGGGGTAAAAAAAAATCACTGAAATTTCCTTCTGTAGTTTTCTGGAACAAGCTTTACTGTTTTTTCAATTTCCCCCCAAAAGAGATTCTTAATAATTGGTATAGGAATGTTTGATATTACAAAAACTAAATTTGAGTGGCCAAGCATAATTTGCTGTATATATATATTTGTTTGTAATGTATTTGCAGTCTTATTTTTAAATGACTATGCATGGATAAAATGTATGTCCACTATACCTATTTTTGCATAGTTTTTAAACCAAACAAATAATTATCTAAGTTAGTATGATAGTACTTATAATCTTAAGTTTATATTATGATATTACTTAAAAGTTATTTTCCTTTCTATTTAATGATTATAAAGCTTGCACATTAATGATCTTGCATAGATTTCAAATGAATGAACAAAACTTTTCCAAGTGTTTGATATTTGAATATTTTGTGGAAAGTTACAAGTTACCAGAAGAACAAAATTTCTAATTTGAAAGTTACACATATCAGTCTGATAGTCTTCTATAACATACAAAACCATAACTTTTACAGTTAAGTAAGGAACTACTGCATCTATGAACCTCTCTTCTATTCTTTCTTGTCTTTCCTTGGCTAGCACAAGCTCTCAGGTTCACGCAGTCGAGGGGTGAGGTGAACCATATAAGACATCTCAAAAAATAACAGATATTTATCTGCTATACAATGGATTGAAGATGTCTTAGCATCACTCATTAGTATTGAAACCAAAATGACAAAGTTCCTCATGATACAGGAACATACAAGGGTTCTCACTGTGAGCCAATCCAGGTCACTTTCACACTCTTACTGACAGACAACTCCCTCTAATCAGATGAACCAATGAACAATAAGACGCTCCATTCATTACTTTCACAACGAAACACAAACACGTACATGTATGCACATTAATTTGCGGTGAACGGATCCCTTCTTTAGTGAAAGCGCATCTGAACACAGGTTTTCACACAAAGCTTGGCTCCACTGGTTGAAATAATTTGTAAATCCTAATTTTGAGTTACTATCAATGACTTGCTACTGGACTTTGTTGTACACAAACTCCAACCATTGGGGAGTCATCTCCCCTTTCTGCAGCTGTCCGTACATGTTGATTGTTTGTTTCATGGCCTGTTAAGCTAGCATTAGCACTACTTGACAATGAAAAGGGGAATCCCCCTGCAGTCCATGCCGGCTGCTGATACTGTCCAAACTGTGAGGGATAACCCGCGGGCACATGCATGTTAACAGACGATACTTGTGAGGCGTCTACTGTTGCTGGATTTGGCCTGAAATCTACAGGTGGTGGAATTCCCCCTGGGTAAGAACCTTGTACATATCCCTCAGTATACGATACATTGTGTTCTGGAACTGTTCGTGGCACATGAGATGACGGCGCCTCTGATAAAGACGGCGGAGATAGTCTAGTCTGATGATGAGGATGATGAGTTATATGTCTGCCACTTTGTTGATCCCTTTCGCTCCAGCTTGTCTGTTGTTGATAATTAGGAGGTTGTGATCGAGACTGTCCTGATGCTGATTGTGGACTTTCACATTCCATTGTCGTGTATTGCACGCCATGACCATGGTGAGCAGAATGTGAATGCACATGCAGATGTGAGCGATGCTGATGTGTTGGATCAGACCTGGCTCTACCACTTGATGATGAACTCACTGAAAAGAAAATGTATCTTGTTAATATTGTTATTCACTTGAACTTTATACTACATCAGAATAAACTAGCACATGTTATCTTTGATTCTTCAACCCAAATCAGACATGTGGCCATACCAATCATTTACTGTTACAAAAACACAACTAAATATAATCATACATTCCAACATCTTGTATGGGACAATTTCTTAGTACTACAAACACTTCAAGCTGGGTAAGTTAGGTAGATTTTTTTAAACAGTACTTGTCACTGGACAAAGTTTTCCTTTTTTAATATAGTATACCACTGCAAAAACAATTTACTTGTCAGAACATATATAGGCCAAACATAACTTATAAAATGCAATATTTGGGAAATGAGATCTGGCCTCATGGTCATAAAACTTTTGAGCACGATTTTTGTACTCAGATTCGAAAATCAACCAATCAAATAGCTGGATTTCATGTTTCGAGCATGATTTTCGTGCTCCGAGCACTGAGCAAAGTTTTATGCATTCAAGGACAGAACATATTAATATTTTTAAGGAAGCAGAAAGAAAAATGTCACATTACAATTTTGAACTTGAGCTTATGCTTTTGATGTTGAGTGCATAAAATACATACATGAAATTTGCTTGTTAGCAATAATTTTTTTTTTTTAAAGTCAATCTTCAGAAATATTGAAATGAAAAATAATCTGTTCATTTGTAGCCCTTTATAACATGTTACATTTACTGAACTTTTCTTTCTATGTAAATCTAATGTGAAAACAGTCATATATGGTTTTGATCATTGTTAAAGGCTGTACAGTGACCCAAAGTTTCTATATCTTTTGGTCTCTTCTGGAGATTTTTCTCATTGGAAATTATACAACATCTTCCTTTTTATATATAATAGTCATTATTTTTTTCAGATATCTCGACTCATTTAAAATGTCATGAAAATTCACTTGATAACAAATTGTTAACTTGACATATAAGTAAAAGTATAAAATTGTAATACAGTAAAGAAAAGTTAAAATAATGATATGATCAATACATCATAATTTAATTTCCCAATGATTGTTTCAAGAACTTTAGAAGCTGAAGAGATTATAAACAGAACAAGAACATATATGTAAGTAACAGAAATAGTATGAACAGATGTATCTCATGGTTTAAAATGAAGAAGTGCTGTTATAAACAAATACTTTCAACAAGTCAACAAGACAAACAAATAAAAAGAAACAGAAAATGTAGTACATAAAGCTAAAGTACAACACATCCATTGCTGCAGTAAGGACATGTTAACTTGGTTTACAACACATATAATTCATGATGAGAAAGATGATTTATATTCTGACTGGTTGTTTTTTTCAACACACAAAATAGCAGGATCATGGTATTTGTAGCTTTAATATTAAAATCAAAAGTTAAATATATTCATTGATATTTTTTAAGATTGTAAGTAACTAATTTCTTTCTTTTTTTTTAAATTTGCTGTACAATATTTCTTTTATCAATCAAACAATTTACAATGTCAGTACATTACTTCTCTCCTGCAACTATATCTTTAAACTAAAGTGCAAATAGTTCTGTGCAAAAGGATTTTAATATGAGGTGCAGCAATGGATAGGAAGAAGTTCAGGTGTGAAATTAACATAAGTACACATTAGTGCATGCTGTTTCAGTGTTAAACACACTCTTGCATAGTGCACAATTGAATTAAACCATTCTAAATTGCAACTTTTTATTGACATTTTCAGTTTTGATTTAAAATATACTATGTTAATTTCAGACCCAAACCTCAGCATGAACAATGAAATGTACTGTCTCACCCTGACTATACCTGTAGGACTAGAAACACCCTGCTGTTCTATCGCAGGACTGTTTGATGCAGAATTTGGCGTGTTAGTACTTTCATCTGTGGTCTTCTTGAAAAAATTATGTTGAAGTGAATAATATGGTGTTATCCGTGTCTTTGGATCATATTCTAACATTCGTAAAATGAGATCTTTGAATTTTAAATAGTCTGCCACAGTATGACCGGGTTCTCCTGCCCGTCTACCTCCTGGGCCACCAGAATCAGCACCAATAATATCATGGAGTTTCCTTGTTCCAGGATGTTTATACTGAAATAATGTAAAACAAAATTTATTTAAGAAATTTAAGCATTTTTTTTTTTTTAGAAATACCTATTCTTTCTTAAAAAACTGACTTTTTCAGTAGTTATGATATACATATTTTTTGTTTAAAATCATAATCCCAAATTCCCCTATGCTTTATGTCAAACAACCTACATTTATCATGTTCATGCAATTCTCCGACATATTTATATAATAATAAAATCAATAGCAAATGTTGAAAGCTTAATGTCACAAGTTCTCAAAATAGGAAGGTAAGATTTAATTGTCCACAGTAATCTGCTGAAATCAATGTTTGGATTTCACTGTAAGACTGAACGGATGCGGGATGTCAAGTTTCTGGAATACTACAACTTATATTCCCCATGACCATAAATATCTAAGGGAATGAAGATTTCATGACACATTTTATTTCCTTTCATAAATATTTTCCTCATTTGATTTTTAGTCAAATACCATTATATATATTTATAGATCATCGTTGAGATGACCAATGATTATCTGTTTATGGTTATTTTACCTACGACGATGTTGTTAATTTCATGTTAATTTCATGTTAATTTCATTAACAAAGATAATTTTCATATTATTCAATTCCTTTGAGAGAAAAAAAATATTAGTCCCCAAGATCAAACAAAAATTTTGTAAAATAGTGATTAATGCAGTTCCTACCTTTTTGCCATCTTTAGGTTTTTTACATACATAGGTCCCATCTGGTTGTACATCAAAATACTTTCTAGCTTTTGGAGCTTGATCTAGAATATTTTTGGGTGGCATACCTAATACTTCTACTATCTTCATCATCTGGTCAAACTGTAAAAGAACATTAATCATTTTATATAGAAGTTAACTATTGCACAAAAATAATACATTAAAACACCCAATTTGTTGAATAATTATTTATAGTTGGATTTCATTTTGAAATTAGAAGCTACCTAATAACATAACAATTATTGTCTTGTTATATTTCGATTCATTTATTTTCGTAGGTACCTATTTTAGTGGATTGTGGAAAAGGTGGTGGATCGTTTAATTTGTGGTTTACCTGTACCAACAAATAATATTGATTTCACAGAATCTTAACTGTAAAGCATTCAAATACTGTTTTCTATGTAGGTAAAGTATTTATTGGCATTCTCGTCTGCTCAACTATTATATAATATAAGTTTGAAATATGTTACTTATTACCTAAGAATTTTCTATTTACATTTTTCTTGTGATAAGAGTGCTTGACTGATGCCAGATCTTGTATAAATCTTATTGCTATTTAGAAAACAAATTATGTCAACTCAAAACTTGAATCATCACCATAAGAATTGAAAATAAATGACTTCATACAAAAGTGAATCACATAACTGAGTTCAAGTATCAGTCTTGTTCTGAAGAAGTTAAAATCCATGAAAAATTCGAAAAGCAAAGGCCAAACTTTGGGAATTATTTTAAATATACTCTTTTTAAAATTTCATCAAAAAAAATTAAGGATTTATCTCCCTTTCATTGTATGTTGTAATTACCTCGTTTGAACCAGCAAACAATGGTTCCCCTGTGTGCATTTCTACTAATATACAACCTAATGACCACATATCTATAGCTAAATCATATGGAATGCCTAGTAACACTTCGGGGGATCTGTAAAATCTGCTCTGTATATACTGATAAATCTGAAAGTAAAAATATTTATAGAAATTATTCTTGCACTTTAAAACAAAGTAAAATAACATATTGCGTTCACTCTTCTCAAACCATATAAAGGCAGTATCATATCTGTTTAATGTTTGTGAATTTTTTCAACCAGTTGTTTCTAGTATGCAATATATTTTAACTTGTTTATCTTGATTAAAGAAATAATCAACAAATCTTGTTTAAGATTTTAATATTTTGCTGAATTTTGTGTCCGAATTTGTTGCATAATGCCATCAAGCAACAATTACTTTTTAAAGTACTTTTTCAAATTGTTATGTCAAAGTTTACAGGAACTTGTGTGAAATTTACCTAATGGCAGACAATTTGCATACAAGTGTAAATATGTCTTTTCATAACTGGTTGATAGACTATTTAAATATGAAGACTTAGCTATATATGCAATCTTGTTTTGGGTGAGCGTTAGTGCCACTGCCTTGTGGTCTATCCATGTTTGAAAAAAAAAAAACATTTTGCACAAAATTTGTTCCATATACAAATGTTAATTAATTTGACGTAAGAAACATAAATAACTTACCCTTTGACCTAATTGACAAGAACTTCCAAAATCCACTATCTTGATTGCACTACGTTTAGGATTACACAGAAGTATATTCTCTGGTTTCAAGTCACAGTGAATAATATTTAGTTCAGGCGTCGCTAGAAACAGCAAAGCTGTACACAATTGTTGAGCAAATTTACGAGTCAAATTCAATGAAACACCTCTAAAGTTTGTGTTCCGTAATAAATCATACAAGTTATATGATAGAAGTTCAAACACTAAACATAAATGGTTCCTAAACATGAAATGTCTCTTCAATTTTACTGTAAATAAAAAAAGATCATGTTAAATCGTAGTTACATAAATTATGGTCAAATCTTGTAGTATATAGATGTAACATTTAGATTCAAGCTTCACAATACAAAATTATTTTTTACTACATATTAGCTATATCAAATTCCAAAAGGAAAAAATTTTCTTCAATTTAAACGTTTTTGCAAATGACACCTGGTAAAACCATGTTCCATAATCCATGATCAAAATTATGTCCATAAAATGCTTTGAAAGCAACGTGAATCTAATGTTTGTACCAATTCAGGAATATGACAGTGGTCTATTTGTTTGATTTGATCGAGCTTATGATTTTGCCATTTGTTTAAGGACTTTCTGTTTTAGGTTTTTCTTGTAGTTTTAGTGTTTTAGCTCTTTCATTTTTTAATGCTTGATAAGAAAGGGCCTATTGGTGTATAACCACCGTGTTTAGGCCAATAGTGTTTTTTAGCATTTTATATTGTCACATAATACATAGATGTTGTGTGATTTCGGGCAGTAGATATTCATCAGTAGTTTTTTTTTATCTGTGTTTGACATATTTAATTTGTTATATCGATTGTCGTATATTTTTATCATGCCTTTGATTTAAGTGTAGGTGTCAAGTTATAACTGAAGCAATTAAAATCAAGAGGTGAAACAGCTTGTGACAGTTTACCTATAACTATATAAACCTGTTTTATACCCTCAATTTACTTACCTATATAGTACTTGTTTTCTTTATCATGTTTATTCATTAACTCTAACAATTTGACTTCTATTTGGGCCTGGTTGAGGAAAGGTTTTTTGTTCTTTATAATCTTGATTGCCACTTGCTCCTGGTCTCCATGGTCAAAGGCTTTGACAACCTGTAATATATAATGGATATAATCATGTATGTCTGTTGAAAATATGATTTTTTTCTACAATGGAAATTTGTCTTTTTTTAATACCTTTCCTTCATCAGAAAATTTAAGTAACCTATTTTTAATTTATTTATAAAATGACAGAAGGAGATTGATCCATTTTTTTGGTTAAAATAATTGTAATTAAACCCAATTTTGAAACCATATGGGATTAAGTTGGAAATCAAGGATGTCTATCAACCTTTCAACCCTATAGCTATTTAAAACAAGAAAATTGTGTATTTTTTTTGTCCAACTTAAAGAAGGTAAATAATCTGTCCCACACTTGTGTGTTTGATACAAAATGTACTGCTGCAATTTTTTGGATCTATTAATTATTCTTTCAGTCTGCACGGTTAGCCACTAGTTCCATGCCCCAGACTAGTAAATTTTCATTCAAACTTGTAAGTTTTTGCAAAACTTTGTTTGGCCCAATAAGAAAAATGTCTGAATATTGGTCTTCGCACTAGCAGGTGAAAAGGTTTTTGGTGCAGACTGTTCTTTTATATTAAAGGTTGATATCTTATGACATCAATAATTTTTATTTTTCCTGCACCATAATTCATATAACTTTGTATGGATTCATATTCTACTGCTATATAACATAACAGTTATCTTGGGAATCTCCTGTTTACAAACATTTCACCAACATTAACTGTTCTACAATTAATGGTATTGATACCAATAACTCTCATTGGATGAAGCAATAAATATCTTTAACCAATCAAGCACACTGTTCTTTCCACTCAAGAAAGATGCCAATCAAATTAATATAGGATTCAAATGGTCCCCTGGGTCCTCTGGTGTTGAATTGTTGTCTATGACTACTAACAATATAAAAGAACTCCTTATATTCTACTGTTCAATTCTTTGTAAAAAGTCAATATGAAGGAGAAAAGTTAAAACAACCTGTGATCATTCAATTTATTTTGATTTTTTTTTAAATTTTTATTGAATGTGTTCTGCCCCTCCCCCTTTTTCCCTCTTTTCACAAGAGATTTACAGGATTACTTTTGAAGTAGTCATCTCCTATTTAACTACAGAGTTTTGAAAACTATTTTGATGAAAACATAAGCATGTTACATTTTTTTACTGTGTGCCTCAAGACCTACAATGCAGCTTGATTGTCAGAACTTTTTTTTGTCATAATATTCAGATTTTCTTTTCTTTTCTGAAACTGCTTACCTGACCAAAAGATCCTTTGCCTATTAAAGAATCAATTTCATATCGGTCCATCCATTTTTCTCCAGGATTAACTATATAATCGTGATTAGCATCATCATAACCATCATTATAAATATGCACGTTGACTTTGCCCTTTTTCGTGCTACTTTCATCTCCATGGCCCTGTGCTCTTCTCTTCTTCTTTGCATAGTAAACCTGGAATATTAATAGGGCAAATGTTAAATGACAGACTATGACCAAAACAAAGGTAAAAGCTTCTTACTGTACCGTAATAATAGCTTAATTTATATTTTAAATAGAAGACAGCATGTATGCACAATTTATTGGTGAAAATGTATACAATAGTTAAGTTAACAAAGAATTGCATTTCTTATAAATGTTTTAATGCATTCTTGGAACATCCTTTTATTGTAATTCCTAGAATGCATCAAAAACAATATCATATATAATGTATTTATATGTTAATGCAAACAATGAACCTTGTATTTATATATCCTTGTCTCTCCGTTTTTACTACAATTTCCCCTTCAGGCTATTTCATATACATAGTAAATATTTTGCACATTTAACACCATATTCTATTATCAATATTTTCCTTATTTTTCAAAGAACAGGCTCATTTTGAAAAGACAAATTCACTGCTTTATTAACAATAACACAACTGACATGATGTACAAAGCTACTGAGAAAGCTTCCAGCTCCTAAAAACAACATAGTATTATTATTACAATGTTCATTTATTGAAACAATGGACTTTATAAGTTTTTTCTACAAATATGTTTTGTATTTTTCTTTCTAAAATGATTGATCGTCACCAGCTAGAGTACATCATATGACATCTGACATTAATTGTACACAGGTAAATCAAGTCTGTCACCTTATCAATATCCTAATCAAAATATTGTCTTTGATTGTGTGTTAATGCTGTATAATTAACAAATGAATACTAATTTATTTATGAAATCTCATTAATTTTGGCAGTTAATCAAAGGGAGTTACAATGAATAATAAACAAAAGAATTTCGTTCAATCTTCCTTATTTAAAAAAAAAAAAAAATTTTGAGAGAAATTTCCTCTTCATGATTCAGAATAATTTTGACAGCTATTTTGCAAGATAAACTGTTTTGACCTTCAAATATCAATGCATGAATATGCAAGTATCTGATATGCAAATTTTATCATTTTCCTATTTAACCTGTGCAAGCATGCAAAGGTAATCTCAATGAAAAGGCTTAAAAACCAATATTTGCTTTTTTCAACTTTACACAATTTTATTGTCTTCTAACAATTAAATGGCAGCAGGAAAATTACATAATATAACTCTTGTAATATATCTGATCAAACATGTTATATTTTTACAGGTTTTTTTTAAATTTATTTTTGAGGATATTGAACAGCAGATTTGTGCAAAAAGTAATATATGCTGGACATTCTACTTAACATTTAAATGTATATGGTGTCGGCAGAGGATTATTATAAACCTATCACATTCACATATTTTGCCATTTTCTGAAAATCTCGTCTGTGTAGTCTGGTTGCCATGGAAACACATTCCAACAGCAGACAATATTGATCAGCAATAAACATAAGAGGTACCTCACTCAATAAAACATTTCTAGGATATTTACTATCATCTACTCTATTACATTTTCAAATTAAGTGCCCCAAAGTTCTATTTAAAAAAAAAAAAAATCTTTCAGGTCCCGGTCTTTTAACATAGGTTTTTTTTCCCCAATTCTTTACCCTACATTTCTACAATTCTCTTCTTTATTTATGTTCTTAAAAATTTCCCAAAAATGCCTGTTTCTGTATTTTATCATGAAATAATTGAATAAAAAAAACATACAAAGCTAAACAGCTATAGACCTAGTTACATTTCAAGATTACATAATTATCTTGCATTTTTGTGTCTGTTTTATAATTAGCTCAGTACTAGAACTACATTATGTAATCTTGATATCAAATGGATGTCATTAGTAATCACAAGTTACATTGCATTTCATGAACTAGAGCATTGTGTAATAGATATTTCAAATATTTAGAATTTACTTTCTCCTACATTTGTATTGAACTTGAGGCAAAAGATACAAAGTATTCAAAAGATAGAGAAAAGCATCAATATTGGGATGCAGAGAGATTTTATTTAGTTTTTGTATCAATTAAAATGTCAAAATAAATTTCAGAACATAAGAAATGTTTTTTTTTTCTTCAGCCAGACACCTTACTAAGACATGTCTGTTAATAGACCTATGAATTTTAAAATAACTTTCATTAATTTCCATTTCTATGCTACTGTCAGGAGTATCCAGAGGCCCCTATACGCTTATTTTGAGGTATTACCATCCACGTCTATTTGATACCATTCCATACTCCCATTAGAAAAAGAATCAAGTTAAACATTGGCAAGTACAAAAATGTTTTTTTTTCTCAGTAGAGTAAATTTTGATGAAAACCCAAACTGTGTTGAAAATAGGGATGATGCTGTTAGGATAATGCAAGATGCAAACACAGCTTGTTATTTACCAAACTTACATACATGTATGTAGATGTTTGTACATACATGGACTAAACCATAAGAAGCTCAATTGGGAGGCTGGGGACACATGTTTGTTTTTTGTCGAAAATAGGGACAATTTTGTAGTAAATCTATATGAACAATGGCTCGACAACATTTTGTCCTGAATATGTTGGTTAAACAGAAAAATACACTGAGTGCATAAATTTATGCTTCTAATGTTCAATTTGTTTATTCCAGTCATGTTTTTTTTATATCTGACAATGCAAATGGTGCCAATGTGTCCATGATTTGTTGGAAATTATGACGACCTTTCCTGACAGAGCCAAATTGTGGATTTTTAAATGAATTAATTTGTGATTTGCCTTCATGACCACCTCTATTGACTGTAAATTCAGAAATTAATGTCAGCTTTTTATTGTTTCCAATAAAGCAACTGGATGAAAATTATAATATCTGATACGTGTATATTTGTATGTAAATTTTCCTGATATCACCAGACACAATACTTTTTCATGTATGTCATATAAGTCAAATTCTTGGAAATAATAAGTTATATATTTATGAGCCATGTAAAGAAATACCTACTTCATTTATGTGTTTGTAGGTCTTTATCAGATCTACACTAAGTTTTCGAAGTGGAGCATTGCTGGGTTCTCGGAAGGTCATTGGTATTCTGTTCTGCATGGCTGCAACGTCCTGCTGTTGCTGCAGGGCATCAGCCATGATTTCAATATGGTCGGCTGCTCCTGCTAGCTGCCTGTAAACCATTCCTGGGTCATGGCGAACTTTAGACAGCTGACCTGCAATATAAAAAGTTAATTTTTACAATACACTGATGAACATAGCGTTCATTATCACTGGACTAGTATATATTTGTTTAGGGGCCAGCTGAAGGACGCCTCCAGGTGCGGGAATTTCTTGCTACATTGAAGACCTGTTGGTGACCTTCTGCTGTTGTTTTTTATTTGGTCGGGTTGTTGTCTCTTTGACACATTCCCCATTTCCTGGCATTCTCAATTTTATTCTTTTTTGTAAACTCTACTGTTTCAGCCTGAGAAGATTGATGAGCATATGATAAAACCAACAGCACAGCAGTCCAAAAATCTTAAGTGTATATGAAAATTTAGCCATAGATTAATACTAATAGGAGAGCAATTTATTTGGATAGTCTGATTTATAAACAATCAGCCGTTTGGGGACAATCACCTAAATGGGCTACAATGTCCTATTTGGGATATAAAAATATCACCAAGCACAAATGATTACATAAATCTTTTGGTTAGCAATTTTCCTGAACACATGATAGTTATTAGTTTGGTCCTTTGGAAAGTTGCTACAATTCACCCTAATTAATGCATTTTTCAATATTTTAGCAAAATTTGCAAATTAAGATTTTCTACATTGAAAAGGCAGAACTTGTAATGTATATATTTTTGCAGAAACATTATAAGACTTTGGAGGGGTGTATGTCCAAATTGCACTTCAAGACAGTTATTCTCTGATGCATTAACAGGGTACACCATTCATCCAATGCATATCCTTTAAGTTCCACTCAGACCTTCTCTTAAAACATTTGTATGTTACCATGTAAAATAGCCATTTCAAAAGACAAGATATGTTGAGAATGTGTTATGTATTTGTATGTATTGTTAGAATACCTACTGTGTTTCACCTCAATGGTTTAGACATGAATGAAGAACACCTGTGATACGTAATTAACATATACACCTTTTAACATATTTTACCTGTCATTAATTATTTGTTAAGTTAACAGAAATTGACATTTTTAACAAATTTCCTACCTTTACACCAGTGAAAATATATCCTTTTTATAAAAATTCATCAACTCCAGGTAAAAATCACAGGTGGGAAAAGCATGATCTAACATGTATACAATCTTCCCTCATTTTTTAAGTAAAGTATTTAAATGTATCAGACTATATTATCACCATAATTTAGGTGACACAAAAATTTACAACAGCTCCAATTGTTTATCCTTTTTTTCTTTTTACATTAATTCACAAATTTTCATCACCAATATAACAAAACTTCCACAATAAAAACAAAACAAAGCATTATGGGTATCAAGTTGAACAAGTTCAAATCTGAATTAAATGATTTACAGGTAAAGGTTAAAGGTCACATTAATCAATTATGTATCAATTTAATGATTTTTTTTATCTTTGATTAATTCAGGTTTTTACTTGTTACAGATGGAAATATGAGAATTAAATAAGGTGTTTTCATAGATAACCTTGATAAAATTTAACATGATACAACATTATCATGTACTTTATATCACATTTCTATTTTCATAATATAGATCAATATAATTAAATATTCATTCAGTCATCATATTGTAAGTGATAAATTTTAATTCCCTTAACATATTTTATATCTACATCTTCACTCTGTTGCATGTACATGACGTCAAAACATTACATAATTTTGCATCCAAATGATTACAAATCTTAGATTTTTTACTTCTTTAATTTATTTTTAGCATTCATGTTTTAATTTTTTACATTTCATTTTTCTCAATCTTCAGTTTATCATTTTATTTGCAACATCAAAGTTCACATTTTACTGATTCTATAATTAGTAACACCATCTGGGAATGTTGTTTATAGGTAAAATTATTCATGCCTTGGTTGTTTACTATTGGTTCATCAGAGCTAATCTCCTCTGCCATTGGCCTTAGATCATACTTACATATCTATGAATATACATAGACTCTCATTGTTACTAACTCCCTTCACGCCTCCCTCATCCAAGTCATTCATAATTTCACAAAAAATCTCATTCAAAGGCGATTAGAAATAGTTAAAGTTATAAATAGATTTTCTGAATGATTTTTCACTTAGCCTCTTCACCATTTTGGCACTTGAAGGCAGTTTAAGAGGATTTTCAATGACTTAAACAAATGTAACATATTGTTTTCCTCAGCAGTTGAGGCAACATATTTTCTCCTATTCATTAATAACTTCTAGAGAAATTTTATAAGCTGAATAGTTACATACATGTACATATGTGTGATTTAATTATAATGTGTACAATTGTTCTTTGTTTAGCAAGTTGAAATAATAAATGTACTTCATATAAAATTAAATCCTATTTATCCAACAAATTGGTTACTTTGAATTTTGTTGATTTTTATTACAGAATTGGCTAAATATAATCCTTCCCCCTTTTTTCTGGAAATTCTACCAGAGGACCAGAAACAATTCACATCTTTGATAGAGTTACCATAGTTTTCTTATTTATTTTTTGAATGGAAGAGAACGAACTGAGAATCCAGTTGTTGAATAGTGTTAAAGCAGGCATAAAATTCAATCTTGTTTATCTGATAGGTTTTACAAGTATGTATTAAAAATCCTGATCTTTAACACAATATACACATGTATATGAACCAACAACAGATATCAAGGAAACGGTCAAATTCAACTTTCTACCAAAATCCATTTTTACTTTACAAAGGATGCTATACATAATTCAAATGCAAGTTATAAATAGTGTTGTCTGATCTATGGTCTGGTTGTTGTTGCTTTGACACATTCCCCATTTCCTTTCTCAATTTTACAAAGATCACAGGTGCAAATGCAGATAAAGGAATAAATGAAAATAGAAAATTTGATGTGCATGGTCTTTATTTTTCAAAATTGAAAGTAGAACGGATTACATAATCATTCCTGTTTAAATATTTTGTTAACACTTTGATTATTTGCAAATAGCTTTAATACTTTTTAAGTTATCAACATCATATATATATGAACAAGAACAATGTAGTAATTAGTAAACATTGTAAACAAACCTTTCTAAAACATAATCTCTAAAGATACCAATAAGAATCATAATCTCCTAATACATGTAAGGACTTCCTGGAGGAAGTAACTTTAGGGACATAACAATAAATTGTTCTTTTGAGAAACAAAGAGAGTACACAAGGAAAAGATACAGATTAAGCTTGTTATTACTTCCTATATAATAAAAACCTCCAGACATACCCACAAAATTGGTCAATTGTTTAAAGAAATGTAGGAAGATAAATTTATATAATAACAAGCTAACATACTTTCATTTGGTCCAAAACAAGAATAACTAGTTAATCCTTCACAAACCATAATTTCATATATTTCTCCATTGTTATTCCATTTAAACGGCCATGCTGTTATCAGCTGTTTTTGTTTACATCACATGATCACAATCTGCTAATTTTAATACTGTCAGCCAATCAGATGAAAGGTTACAATCACTGACCCATTTGTTGCCAGGCACAATACCTATTAATAGTAATACCTACACAGATTCTTTGATCACATGATAAGGGTGTTATGGGTCATTGTTTGTGGTGGGAAATTCAAAATAACTAACTTATTTGTCATGATGGTTGTAATCAAACTTTATTTAAGATGGGTAAAAATAGCAACAGATATTTCAGTCATACATTCATTGATTTTTATCAACAGTTTCTTAGATCCATTTAACAGAAATATGTTTAGTTATCCTTAAATCATTATTCAACAATTTAATTACATTTTTTTTGTCAATCAGGTGTTTTCTAGCATAGTATTTAGCAAAAGAGGAACTAAATCATTTCATCTCATGTAAGTTATTAAGGCTGTACAGTGACCTTAGACTAGTTGTTATCATCTAATTCATTTTGTCCAGGTCTCATTGGCAATTCACAGCACTTCTTTTTTTATGGTAAAAAAAATAAACTCTATATATCATACTTGATCTAAAAATAAAATTGTAAAAACCAGATATCACCATCATCATATACACTTCAACTTTCTTTTTAAAGGTCAAGAAAAACCATAAGATTATCACTTGATTAAGTTTTACATAATCAAATGACCCAAAGATCATATCAGTACAGTATAGGTTTAATATTCTCACATTATCCAATTCAAATTTAGATGGAGAAATGAATTGCATAGGTTTCCACAATAGACACATATATCTTATTTACAACAATGTTGGTTTTTAGTTTCAATGATGACTAAACCTAGACCTTTTACCTACAAATCATAGAGAGGGCTAACATAGGCTTTGCCTGTTGCCAAATTCAATCTATTTTAATAAAATACTGTTTTACTAAACTAAGCCTACCCTTTATATGCTTCAAAATGCCTTCTCAAAGTGTTTTTTTTTTGGCACTTACTAGTATATATTGGGACCTAATCAAAATACGTAAGGAAAAACAATTGGATTCAAATAATTTTTAAATCCATCCTACATGTACATGTACATAAGCTTTTCTTCTGAATTAAGAAACCAAAAGACTTATTTTTTGGGGTCTTTCTCAATTTCAGTTCAAGGTATTTCAGTCAAAGTGAATAAAAGTTGCTTTGGACCTTGGACCTGTGGTCCAAAAAGGTTTCTTTGATTTGAAGTGGGATGCCAATATTACGAAAAGAAAGTTTAAGTCAACATAGCAATCTTTTAAAACGGATTGTCATATGTCATGTATGTACCAATAGGTACATTACATAGTCAATGAAGTCCCACAATTGACTGTCTCTCAGAAATAGAAAACAAATTATATGGATGGAGAGTTGTCTCATTAGCACTCACACCACATCCTCTTATATCTAGGTAAAGATAATGAACAGTCAACTAGTCTTCACTCTGATTTCTTGATTCTAGCATTTGGAAGCAAAAACTTTTTATAATGTAATGACTGCCTCAGTATATTTTTTAACAAAGAACATGCTTAATTGGTTTAATTGTTAGGGCAAATAATGACCCATAACTCTAAAATGAAAAGTATGAAAACATTTCTGAAATTTGAAGCGGACTTGTAAAACCCAGTAAAATTTGCATAGACTTTCTCACTTCTATCATCAAACATTTAATTATGACCAGTGGTCAGGTAATGGTTAATAATGTCACTTATAAACAATTAGATATCCATTACTTTCTAAACTATACGTCACTTATAAACAATTAGAAGTCCATTACTTTCAAAACTATTTTCTTGAAATCATTAAAATTGAAATAGAAAAAGAGAGATCAATTAAGCTAAGAGTTATTTGTTTGAGGTCCAGTGGAAAATATTCAATGTTTGTTCAAGACAAGGTGAAATACAACTATTTCATACATATCCCAATAAACTTCAACTAGAACTTTAAGAGTCCAAATAATCAAGAAATGATTCCACATTGAATGTTCATGCATTACTTTAGATTGTATTTTATTCAGTATTATATACATATAACTCCTTCAAGGACAAACATTTATGGCCCTTTAATATCTGTTTTTACTTAAAACTACAATGAACATACTTCCAACAATGAAAACAGATGTCTCAGAGGGAAATGACATTTGTACACTTAAACCACCATTTCAAACCAATACACATATATCTTAAATAAGTCACAGATATATGAAATAAAAGTAAGCTGTATAATTCAGACTTCGCAAAAAAAATTTCCCCTGGTGGTCCTTTAAGAAAATCTGCTGGTCCTCACTATTAACTCTATTGAAAAATACTAAATTTGTGTCAGTCCTATCCAAAAATTTGATGATAAAACCCCGAGGACCACCACTTTTCACAAACTCTAGTCCTATCTACGAGACGCAAGATTAAATCCAAAAAAACATTCAAATCATTTCAAAAAGTTGGTCAGAACATTTGAGTTAGTGGATCAAACTTTAGTTTGAGACTGATCTAGTTAGTGGATCAAACTTATGTTTGAGACTGATGTAAGTACAAATATCTAGCCATTTTGGAAACATAGATATACATGTTGAGATGTGGTATAAGTGCCCAAGAGACAACTCTCCATCCAAGTCACAACTTGTTAATAGAAACATACATGTATGTGTATTCAGAATTGATTGTTATCCCTAAATACTATTATTATTTTTTATACAGATTTTCAAATATTACTGTAAGTGCTTTACCAGTATATCCAAGGATTTGTATAGTAAGTATATCGAACAAAGATTGGGTCTGTATATACATGTACATGTACATAATATATAGTTTTTGAAATAAAAGTGTTGAAACAGTTATGTGCACTGCATGCTAGAGAATGTATAAAATTTTGCTTCATGTTTTTCTGGTAAGAATCAAATAGTGCAAACTTTTTACACAATTTACAATCAATGTGGTTTTGAAAATTTAGACAAACTACGAAATATGTATATGATGTCAGCAGACAAAATTCTGGTATCCTTTATTGAATATTCAATTAAAAAAAGTTATGGTTGTGACAGTTTTGGGAAATATTCAAATTTATGGATTATGTCTTGAAATGTTTATTCCAAAAGAGGAACCTTTTCAATAGTTCCAGATCATAATGGTATGGTGTTTTTTTCAGTCAGTCAGAGGGGACATCAAGTTTTGATTATCTATTCAAAACCTGATAATTTGTCTAGCAATTAATGTTCCTCTTTTAAACAGTGCAAGCTACAAGATAATGTAGGGACTATACTAAAGAATCTTGATAATATTATCTTGCAATTAAAAGTCAATTCATTTAACTGCATTATTTATATGTCAACAAGCTTTCAAAGGCAAGACAGAGAAGGTCTTACAAACAATACCTATTATTTGACCTTAAATTCTTCAGTTTACATAATTCATCAAAATTACATTCTTGTTTATATCTCTAATAAAGACAGGATATTTCCTGGTTATACATTCTTTACATGCCATAAATATTCAGATGTCTTCCATCATATTGTTTACAGATGGCTACACATGAATGAACACTAAGTTTCCCACAATACAAATTATAAACTTAATTTAACTACTTTGTACATAATTTAAGTGAAATCACAATGAAAATACAATGTTTTCACATGGGAAATTTCGTGGCTTCTTTGATAAAGATTGACCAAGCATTACTTTATCTGTGGCCAATTGAAGGTGGTTATTTCAGTTCAATGGTCAAATTTAAAGTTTCAGCAGTTTAAGAAGGTCTTTCAGATTTGTGTTTAGAATCCATTTTCTCCTTACTCTTTATTACTTATTTTCAGAAAAAGCCACATTTTACTCAAGTTTATAGACTGTGACATTCTTTAAACATGTGTATTGTCTTAAAACTCTTGACTAATGAACTGAAACAATCATATTGAAATATGAATAGTAAAAGTTAAATTATAAGGTTTAGAATTAAATGTCTAGACAAGAAAACCAAAATAATGCCTGGATAACACTATATCTATTGCAAAAAAGTATTGATGTACTATCTGACATCAGAGCATCCCAACTAAAGTATGTGTGGTATGTTACCAGTCATATATACACAGCTGGTACATGAATCAGCTGACTGAGGAGGTCCCCTACAGGGCATCTATATTCTATGTTACAATCAAAATCCCTGGGGTCAATCAGATGAAATAAATATTTGTCAGGGGAGTTTTCTGTCATGTTCAAGAATTTGACAACTTGTGTCTGCTGTCAATCTTGTTTGGATTGAAGGGTCTTGTTGTTTATGTATTTGTTTTTGTCATTGTGTGATGATTAATAGATAAGTAAGTTCTCCTTAATTACCCCCAAAGATGAGGTAACTATTAATCTAAATCTAGATACCTGATTTCCTAAATACACAAGATCAGGACTGATTGTATGATGAGAAATTAACACCGTTTGATCTCCCAGTAGAAATTTGTATGGTCCCATTCAAAAAAGATATTGGTCACTTATATAATTAACAGAGGCTATTTAATTCAATATCTTGGTCAAGGACACCTACATAGGTATGACTGTACATTTAACATTCACACCCTACAAGTGATATATAAACCATACACAATAAGAGTAAATAGTTATGAAATAGAGAATGTTTGTATACTAACGTTTGAGACGCATGGCTTGTAAATGGTACTCCTGTTCCTGTCTTAGCCAGTGCCCACGGTTTGACAACATACGATCATCCATGGCACTATCCATGACCAATAATTTGTTTTCACCACTTCCCTCATGAACCATTAGAATAAAATTTTATGTCCTAACTTGTCCTGTCAAAGTCTGTCAATGTTTTTCTGATGCAGACAAACAATTTTTTTCACTAATTATATGCAACTTTTAACACATGCCAGTCCTGATATCCATATGAACACAAAATACATCAGATATGTTTTATATAATATCTTGATTTGTTGAGAACACCAAAGAAATATTATTGCACAGTGTAAATATCAATAAACTCTATAAAATATCAACAATAATAACAAATAAACAAACTATTGCAAGGATCCCAGGCCTTCACTTAAAATCCATCATAAAGGAAGTAAGACCATATTATGGTGCTGTGAACTCAAATGACCTCCATGGTAGACAGTCAAATTATTCACATCCTTAATGAGCCCTTTTTGCACAAGAAAATAATCCATAACAAATAGTGGTCCAATACAGGGCACTGAAGGTGTTAAATTAAGGACACTTCAGGTCACTTTATGTCCCTGTAAAATTTACAGCAAAGCACCTGACAACACAGTGACAGAGAAGCCATAATTGGATCAAAGATGATATTTGCCTGAGGTTACTGACTGTTATCAACCAATCAGATTCCTTCTTACATCCATTATCTGGATGTAAAATGTTGTCTGGTCAATATGTAATGAGAAGTCTAGAGGAGATATAGAGGCTCCCTAAGGGTGTGTGACATTATGTAATAACCGTTTTTCCAGTTAACTTACTTAGGAAAGCTGTTAAGATGTACTGATATATAAATAAAATGTAAACATTTTGTTTAGAAATAGTTTGAATAACACTTATCAGGTATTTATAACAAATTTGAATATTTTGTTAGAAAACGAATAAATAATTACAATATTTTGAAAATGAACAGCTCATGCGTTTTCAATTTTATGAACTGAAAAAAGGTATGTACGTGTACCATCTACCTTTATGAATAAAACTTTCTATAAATATAACTTATATAAGAGTTTAACTGCACCAAACAGCAAATGGAACATGAGAACTCTGAATAAGAATTTACTTGCAATTCAGTCCTTCATATATTTCTAGCTCCAATTTTTTAGAGCTTTATTTTATGTATAATTGTATTTTAACAAATTCTAATTGAAAAATAATTAGTAGAACATAGATTTTTCAAAAGCAATTAAAAAAATTCCATCAAAACCAGTTGTAAAACAATCCTGAATTGTTCTTGCCTCATCGGCTATGCAATAATAGGAAAAATTTGCAGATACAATGTACATACTTTATAAAAAAAATATTTAAAGAGTGGAACTTTATGGGGTAATAAAAATGAAGTTAGTACCCAAAATATGTCCATTGTATTGCCAAAAACAGCCCATATTTGTGTAGCAGAAGCATTCTACTTTCCAATAAATAATTAAAAGATTACATTTTCACAATTTTGTAAAACTGCTATATTTTGGGGCCAAAAAAAGGTCTTACTAAGGCAAAACAAAAATATATGTCTGTTTCCTGCTGCCAAGGCAAATAAATCAGGGTCGGTAGGTCAGGTTTTTTTCTTCTTTCTTTTTTCACTCCCTGCAGTCGGTTCAATGTCAGGTTTCGTTGGGTTCCTGTACCCAAAAGTGGATATAAAGAAGATTTGATTGACTTCTCCTCCCAGTGCCAACATTTTGAAACCTTAATTGTAGCTCATTTGTGCTAGAAGCAGCCATTTTAATGTTTGGGCATTGTATGATACAGATCTGAAAAGGAAACAATTTTTTCCCCGAATTAAAAACAAAGATCTTGGGTAGTGGGTTTTGATCCAGGGTCAGTTGGAAGCAGGAAACAGACATATTTTTTCTTTTGAATAAAAAGTTACGCAATCCTGAAGTCAAAACATTTTTTTTCTACTTTCTGTTTGCTATTTTTACTAGGCCACACCACTTCCAGTAAACATGATATCCTTTCACTTTCCGGGATTGATATCCCCAAAAAATGCAAGTTTTTTTTAAAAGTCTATAAATATGTTTCAATTCAGCATAAACCTATAAATCAAACAGAAAAATACGAGTTCAGAAAAAAATGCACTATTTTGTTTGAACTTTCCGTCCATGTTTTGACATGCACCTGAAACTGGAGTAATACAAGACTGGTACCTTTAATGAAATTCACATTCAACTAAACGGGGTCATTTAACAATTTTATTTTTCCAAAATGGATTCTATTGCTTTTCTATTGACAAATTAAGTTTCTCTCCCTGGCTTTTCAATTCTGCAATAAAATAAATGGGGATTGTGTCCTAAGGACACAAAAAATTTCCCCACTTGCATATCTTATAAAGTTACAAAGGGACATAACTGAAGAACAATAAAAGTGAGGCTACCCAAATTTGTACTTGATCCAAGTTTTGTGGTAATACTTATTGTGAATAAGTTTCATAACATTTGGTTTTCAGAGGTGAACTCAAGTTAGAAAACATAAACAACAAGAATGTGTACTCAGCACACAAATGCCCCACTCACACTATTGTGAAATTGGGGTAAAAACTCTAATTTGGCATTAAAATTAGAAAGATCATATCATAGGGAACATGTGTACTAAGTTTGAAGTCGATTGGACTTCAACTTCATCAAAAACTACCTTGACCAAAAACTTTAACCTGAAGCGGGACAAACCGATGGACAAACGGACCCACAGACCAGAAAACATAATGCCCCTCTACTATTGTAGGTGGGGCATAAAAATTCAGCAATTTTTCAATCAATAAACAGGCAAAACTCTTGAACAGTAAAAGTTACACCATCAAATTCAAACTTGTTTTTTATTTTGGTCGGGTTGTTGTCTCTTTGACACATTCCCCATTTCCATTCTTAATTTTATTGATCTGTATTTTAAAGTTAAATGAGTTGGGTATATGTTTCATAACATTTGCAGGCCTCTACATTATCATTTTTTCTCACTTGTCCCTTCGGACAAGTTGCAAGAAAATCAACTTGTCCGAACTCATAACTCACTTGTCCGAATTTATAATTGAAAATTCTCCATATTGATTATACATGTTATATGCAATAATAACACTTGCCCTTTGATTGTACCTAATAAAGATCAATAAAGGGAGCATTTTGTTATGTTATATGAATACCACATCAAAATTCATTTTATTATTTCAGACTGAAGGCTTATTTGCAAGACTGAGCTCTCTAACACATTGTCACTATCATGTGTCGTTCATTAAATCATATCTCTTCCCATACCACTAGGTTCTCCTATTCATGGACCTATATTCATTCTGAAGTGGTGGTATGGTTTAAATATACCTGGCACCTTGTTTGCAAATAAACCTTTTTAATTTATTGATGGTGCCAAACAAGATTTTACAAGTTGTCTTGATTTTTACATACATTGATATATGATCATGAAGTACATAAAACATTTTAGTAGAAAAACTGCCTTTTTAGATTTTATCTAATTTTTCCATCTTAACTTATTATTCTAACATATAGATCGTATTAAATAATACCTTTTTTTTAATTTAATGTTATGCATAAAAGCAAAATCAAATGATACAAACTTTAATTTAAAAAATTTAAAGTTAAGGTAAAACTCCATATCATGCATATGGAGGTGCTCCTATTCAAGAGGCTGATACTAAGAAGAAACATTTACATTTGGTTTCCTTCCCCTTACTTATTTTCCCCTGGTCAATGGCTGCCAGCATGTTCAAATACGTTCAATCAAAGACATACTATACAAGTTTATATGTCTCTGGTTCAATCAATGAATATTTATTTCATTTTGTATGATCAATAAAACAATCATTCATATTTTTAGGAATGTATAAGTCTTGAATTTGATCTATTAACATCTGACATCGATTTTTTCACTTGTCCCATCGGACAAGTAGTATGATGAATCTACTTGCCCGACACCTATTTCCACTTGTCCCGGACAATCGGACAAACGGTAATGTCGAGCCCTGATTTGGTTGAGGCAAACTAAAGTATAAAGAGAACAGAAGATTAGAAAACTTCAGCAGTTTTTTTTCCATTTGTACAGGAGCATATTAACTCTTTGAATGGTTAAAAGTGACAACCAAAATGCAAACTTGATCTGTGTTTTTTGGTAATAAGCATAGTGTATAAGTTTCATAACATTTGGTAGAGGCAAACTAAAGCTGGAGAACAGAAACAAACAAGAATGTGTCCTCAGTACACGAATGCCCCACTCGCACTATCATTTTCTATGTTCAGTGGACCATGACATAGGGATAAAATCTCTAATTTGGCATTAAAATTAGAAAGATCATATCATCGGGAACATGTGTACTAAGTTTGAAGTTGATTGGACTTCAACTTCATCAAAAACTACCTTGACCAAAAACTTTAACCTAAATCGGGACAGACAGACGGAAGAACGGACGCACAGACCACAAAACATAATGCCCCTTTACTATCTTAGGTGGGGCATAAAAATTCAGCAATTTTTCCATTTGTAAAGGACCATACTCTAGAAGGGTTAAAGTGACGCCACCAAAATTCAAATTTGATCTGTGTTCTGTGGTTTAATCTGTAATAAGCACTGCATATAAAATTTCATAACATATGGTTGAGGCAAACTAAAGTAACCAACTTTGGGACAAGGTCACAAGGGTAAAACATAATGCCCCCACCGCTACAGCAGGGGCATAAAATAAGTGTTTTGTAAAATAGACTTCTTATAAATTATATAATACAAAAGTGGATTTAGATTTTAAATAATGGATGTCAGATTATTAAACAGAAAACCAGATTTTTTAACATAGTTTATTTTGCTTGGCATTTTTCAATATCAAAAGGACCATAACTCCTGAATGGTAAAAATATTTGACTACAACTTGACCTTCATTTTTCACCGTAAGTTACAACATATAAAAAATGGTTGAATGGTTCATGTGTTTTCTCAATCTTTCAAGAACCAAATCACCTGAAGGGTGAAAGTAAGAATCATCAATATCCAACTTGACATCCGTTTTGTCATCAGAATTGTAACAACATATAAGATTTGAGAAGCTTTGGTAGAACAGTTCAAAAGAAAACACATGGACACTGTTTGGCATTCACCTGCCCAGATGTTGTAAGAATAAATAAGAATTTTAAGAAGGCAGCTTATAAAAAATTTAGTGTTCTTGTTAATGTTAGAACACCCGAACATTTGTCATGTTGGGCCTTTCACAGGGCCAGACTTTTTTTATTATCTGTTTAACGAGAAAATTTGTAAAAAAATAGGGTCGAGGGTATGAAAAAAAAAAAAAAAAAAGTGCAAAATTGGTCCAGTCGACACTAAAAATAAAAATAAAACCAATCTAAGTGACCCTTTTTTTTTTTTTAAGAATTTATCAAAATACAAGAACAATGGAAGAAAACAGACCTCTAGTAGCTGGGCTACTAAAATTTTGATAAAATTTAGTTCAAAATACAAACATCATTTAGGAATAATTTGGTCTGGGCAGAGACATATATACACATATATGTCTCTGGTCTGGGCTACCAGCTTGAGTTTCCTAAGTTTTATTCCGGTGTAGGGTGCAAACTTGTACTGTAGGACGGGGAGGACAGGGATAAGGGAGACAGGGAGAAAGGGGGTAGGAGAAAGGAGAAAGAGGGTGAGAGAAAGGAGAGGAAGGCTGGGAGAAAGGAGAAAAAGTTGAAGAAAGGAGAAAAAATAAAATATAAAAATAATGATCTAATATTTCAAGAAAAAATATCAAAAGGAGATGTTTTATTCTAATGGGAGAAAGGAGAACGGGGTAGGAGAAAGGAGAAATGGGGTGGGAGAAGGGTACCCCCTGTCCTCCCCCTCCTGTAGGGTGCGAAAGTGAAAGGGGGTGAACGTGAATAAAAAAAGTGGTTTTTCAAATGATTTGGTCCCATCCATACACAAAATTCAAAAAGCATTATTGATTTTAATTGATATCTTTGATAATATTTTAATATGCATACTACGATACTACTTCAAAGGAAAAATATAAACCCAAACTCTTCCAAAACGTTGACCGGCATGTCAGGTTCAACATCTGCCTCGTTGGTTATAATGCGGCTGATGCCAACATCTTCCGGTAACTCATTGGACAACATGACCCCGATTGCCTCATCTCTATTACACTTAACAAATTTGAGTGAACACGAACTTCTCTCTAGTGATCGGACTTAAAGTTTAATGTAAAAAAACGGTACCTTCCCGGAAGTCGCCGTTTTGTTTGACCATGCGACAAGAGATAAATTAATAATCGCAGACCCGAACTCGTACTTTTTTTTTTTTTTTTGAGGATTTCGTTACAGTCTGCGGAAAAAATAAAAATAAAAGTAGGAAGCACTACTTTTATTTTTATTCTGAAATCGGACAATGTGGAGTCGGCGGATCTCGTTAAACAGATAATAAAAAAAGTCTGGCCCAGCATGCAATGTTGTATGGATTTCTCTGTATATTTACAAATTGAAAGTACCACCTACAAACAGGATAGGTATCAGTCAACAAGATAATAACAAAACCCCAGGGTAGCTTATTATTGACTCATTACCCTATTGTGTCTGTTTGGGTTAATCAACCAATTTTGTTATGTACATGTATGGGAACTTAGTATAAAGATCTCTCATACAAGTGGGAGGTAAAGCTAGCTATAAAGCAATGGTTAACCCACCATTTTCATCTGGATTATATCTGTGTCAAAGTTATTAATATGATAGTTGTTTTCCACTCTTTATGTTAGAAAATATCGTTTGATTGTCAGTTTGTATTGACCTTCATTATATAATTTTTGAGTTTTTAGGTTTACCTGGAGGTTAAATATTTTTGTTAAAAGTTTTTGCTTATTAAAAAATATTTTTGAAGGTCATTCATCCCCTGACAAATGATGCTAGTTTTTACATCATTTGATATTTAATGAAGAGTTGTCGCACTGGCAATCATACAACATCTTTTTTTTCCACTGCATGATCTAAAAGAAAAGTCTGAAACTCTGAAATGACCAATTGGATATTTAAAAAAAAGAAATATCTTTCTTATTTCAATTTCAACAACCGAAGCGAAGATTTAAAAAAAATGTTGGTTTAAGGATTTGTCATGTCAGAGATGTTTGATTTGGAAGGGGTAAAAACAAGAAAGTGACTATCAAGAAAAAGATGTGTAACGTGTCCATAGGACACAGATGATGCCCAACTTGCATATCAAATAAAGTAATAAAGGGACATAACTAAGAAACAGTAAAGTGACACAACCCAATTTCAAACTTCAAGTCTTGATCTGTGTTTTGTTTAAATAAGCATTGTGTATAAGTTTCTTCCCATCTGGTTGAGGCAAACAAAAATTTGTAAAAGGCATAAGTTAACTCTAGAACCTCAAAAGTGACGCATCCATAATTTAAAACTGGATCTGAATTTTGAGGTTATCCGAGTTTGCGAAAAGTGGCGGTCCTCAGGATTTTACCACCAAAACTTTGCATAGGACTGACACAATTTTAGTAGTTTTCAATAAAACTAATAGTGAGGACCAGCAGATTTTCTTCAAGGACCACCAGGGAAAAAAAGATTTCGCAAACTCTGGGTTATATGCATTGTGTAAAAGTTTCATAATATTTGGTTGAGGCAAACTAAAGTTAGAGAATGAAAATTTACAAAATAAATAATCAGTAATTTTTCTCATTGTAAAGGGGTATAACTTTTACTCTAGAACGGTGCTAGTGACAGACAAAATTCGAAATTGATATGTGTTTTGTGGAAATAAGCATTGTGTATAAGTTTCATAACATTTGGTTGAGGCAAAGAAGAAAGGAAATCTACATGTAATTGGGGACCTATGAACATACAGCTGTAAAGGGTAAACATATATACCAGTAACTCCCCCTCTGCTATGCTGGGGACATTCAAATAATATTGTATGAATGCATTCATCTATATGCATAAGTTATGGTCATCCTACAATGACTTTTTTATTTTAAGTTCAAGTGAAATACTACTGTACTGTTGGCAAGTCTTAATCTTTTGAGTGCTAAGAGCAGTAACATGAACGATAATAATTAATGCAAAAACATGTAATTAATGTTTTAATTTATGGTGTTTTAATTTCTGTAAGATATGCTATAGTTAAGTTGCTATTTTTTTTAATAATGATTGCTTACTGTTCTTTTAATATTTCTGCAAAGTATAACATAATTAACTCCTTAATGCCGTTTGTATCTGCCTATCATGTCATGTGTTTATATGCTTCAGATAATGATTTGCTGTGACTATGTATATGTACATGTAGATCTTGTGAGTGGTGTGTATTTGATTTATTTTCAATGTTCTGTTTATAATATGTCATCTTAAGATATATAAGCTCAAAAGAAATTATATTTTCAGTGGACAAATGTTCCTCTAGCTACAAATAAAGCTAATGAACATGAACTTGACATTTTGGTATGTTTTAAACAGTGAAATGAAATGTTACAAGGAAAGGAATTAAAATACAATCCAAACCCCAAAATTTTGGGCCTTACTTTAGATGAAAAATGTAATTTCAACAAACACATAGACTCTGTTGAGCAAAAAGCACAAAAATCCTTAGGGATAATCAGAAACATCAAAGGAATAGCAAAGGTATCTACAAAAATTTTAATACAAATATATCAAAGTATAGTGCTATCTACAATGTTATATGCTAGCAGTGTATGGCAAATCAACAACAACACCCATATAAATAAATTAAATGCTATTCAAAGAAAAGGACTAGCCTTATGTCTCAACCAACCAACAACAGCTAGTATAGAAGCCTTAGAAGTAGTAGCAGGAATACTACCACTGAACCTCAAAAGAGAAGAAACCGGTATCCGACAAATTGCAAAAATAAAATCATATAAAATCACTTTCCCTATTAAACAAATTTTTGAAGATTGGAAAAATATAAATGAACCTACAAAAATAATCTCACCAATTGGAAGAATGGTATTACAGGCTGAAGACATGAAAAGGTCAACAGAGATTGATTCTGACTGTATAGAGTCTCAATTTGAATTCTGAGGGTTAGCAGCCTCAAAATCACCACCAGAGTATTGGAAAAATCTCGGAAGTTCAAAGTCCAGATCAGAGGAACAAGCATTTCAGGGAAAAAATATTATTTTGGAAAAAATACATCAACTTAAAAATAATACAACATTAGCTTTCACTGATGGCTCCTGCAAAGGAAATCCAGGTCCATGTGGTGCTGGGGCAGCTATTTTAATATCAAACAGCACAGAACATGTGGAGTTAACACAGCCAGTTTCCAATAGAGGATCTATTTTATTAGGGGAATTAGTAGCTATCAAGCTAGTAATAGATTTTCTTTTAATTCCAAACAACAGAAAAAACACTGAATCCATCCAAATTTTCTCAGACAGCCAATCAGCAATTGGAATTTTAACTTTAAATTGGAAATCAGATAATTATGGCAAAACTATTCATGATATTAAAATTGGTATATTGGCACTTAAATCTGAAGGAATCATTGTTTCCATTGAATGGACCCCTGGACACGCTGACATACAAGGTAATGAACTAGCAGACCAACTAGCTAAAAAAGCAGCACAGGAGGCAGAAAAAATACAAAGCATTCCAGTATTTACAAAACAAGATATACAAAAAGGAGCAAAAGACAGTGTTATGGTAAAATGGCAAAACCGATGGGACACCAGTGATAAAGGAAGAAGATATTATGCCTTTCAACAAAATGTAAAAAATACACTTCCAAAAGACAAGCCGTCAACTGAAATATTTAGAATAACTACTAGTCTAAGAACAGGATATTGCAATTTAAACTTTTACAAATCAACAATATGCCCAGCACTCATCGACAAATGCAGCTGTGGACAAGTAGAAACAGTTGACCATTACCTACTGGATTGTGAAAATTATGAGGAGGCTAGAGAAAAACTCCGCTCAGCACTCTACTTCATAACAGCAAAACTAACACTTGAATCTGAAGTATTGTTAGCAACAACAGAAAATGATAATTACAAACATCACTTAGAAGATATTCAGCATTTGTTAGGGGTCTTTATTAAAGATACTGGAAGGTTCACAAAATAGATAGTTAAGGTTTTATAAGGGTTAATTATTTATTCAATTTTAATTTAAGTTTTTTGGGTAATTAATTATTGAATTATTTATTTAGTTACATATTTTTTTCTGCAGTGCCACATTATAAATACAAATGTACCAATGAGTTTTATACAAAAGTGACGTAAATTTACCAGTGTGATTCAAATTACAGAGAGATTATAGTGTCAAGTTGACACTTCTAAAGACTAAAGACTAACAAGGCTAAAGAAATTTGATTGTTTTTTTTATCATATTTCAGAGGTCTAAAATCATTTGTCTAGTCCTTTCGTTTTGGACATCAAGTTTTGGACATCTTGACAAATCTTTATCTTTTTATTGACTTTTAAAATGATGTACCTTTGATTTTTGTTTATTCCAGAAATTATCTCCCTTGGCGAATTTCTAAAACAAAATACATCAAGGTTCTACATTCATACTTAATTAAATCATAGAATACAATTAATAAACAAAACTTGACACTATTTTAGTTTTATTCAGCACAACATGAGAGTATGAAGCAGATAATTTGTGTGTACAAAACAACAGATAAGAAATTATTCAGTGAAAAAACATGTCTAAACATACCAAATAGAATTTATATTTGCAAATGTCAAAAGTTGGGACTTCCAGGTGTATGTTATGTGTGTTTATGGAGGGACATGTAAATTACCAATTCGTTTGGCAATGAGAAACTACGGACGAAGGCAACATTTCTGTGTTTTGATATCTGAAATGGTCACGTCAAAGAAGAAATGTTGGGACACGTTTTCATTTGTTTTCTTGCTACCAATATTGATTCATGTGTAATAAACATTTTTCTACTTACTAAATTGTTTACTTTTTTATCCAACAGCCATTAGTTTCATCTACGTCAGTCAGGTTTAGTTCATATAATGTTTTCTTTCCTTCATAGGATATACGGGGTTGGACTTGGCCACCCTCGATGAACCAGGCAACGTGAAATGGCGCGCAAACAAATTTAAATTAAAATGCGTTATGAAACTTTTACCTTTTTACTCATACGAAATTTATCACTAAATTGGTTTGATGATTATAATCACCTGATAAGAAAATTAATTAATAAATTTTAATAAATTTGTTTTGAAAAGTTCGGACACTTTCGTACAAAATTCAAAATGGCGTCGATGGCTAACACTTCTGATGAAAGTTCCTCCGTCTATTTGGAGCACCTTCAATTTCGCAAAGATTTTATTCGGCATGTATAAACGAAGGGGATAAATGATTAAAATTAACAAGGCAAGTGAGACACCATTTGATTTTAAGGAGGACTAGGGTAAAATATGAAAAAATAGCAGGACAGGAGTTTTGAATAAACTAAAATGCAGGAAGCAGATATAAGCAACTTTGCAAAACTTGAAAAAGAAGTACTAGATGACAATTTATGTATTAAAGAAAAATTTAGGATAAACCAACGAAAAAAAGGCATGACCGAATAGAATTGAAAAATAAAAAGGAAGGACAGTGTTTGAGACTAATTAAACACAGGGCAGTATTTTTTTCATCCTAGCCCCTAAACATTAAATGCTGGGTAGCTCCTTAATGGAGACACAAAGTTATAATTGTGACACCTCATGATCAGGCATCATTTAGATTTTGTAAGATGACATCCAACGGATATCAGACAAAATCTATGCAGAGATACGAATCTTCAAACCATGAGTCCAATATTGGGGAGAGAAGTAGGACCCGCGATTAGCTACTGTGCCACATATATCAGTGCAGCTTCAGGTCTTTTGACTAATCTTAACGTGGAGGTTTTTTACTACATCTCGAAAAAAAACGTTGTCCTACCAGTTAAAATGATAAAAAAGTAACAAATGAGGAAGAATAATATTTCATGAGGAATAAGCTAAAATGTCTGTCGCAAACAAAACATCTCACATTGAAATTCAAAGAGATAGTAAAGATACATGCAACTGTACGTATCATCAAAAAGCACTCTGATTCAAACATATTTTCCTCTAAAATTATGAAGATGCTTGATTTCTTGATTGACAACATATTTGTTACTTTTGGAGGATTTGATTTTTCAACAAGCTATCGGCATTCCCATGGGAACAAAGTGTGAACCTCTTTTTGCCGAGTTGTTCCTTAATTTATTCTTTATATGTCTGAATTCATACATGAACTTCTTCGTAAAAAAAGAAAATAATTTAGCAATAATAGCAGTTCCCCTTAAAGACATTTGGGATTTTGACTATTTCATTTCGAAATGTGAAGCAAATGGCTGCAAAACTTGTGATATTTCTATGCCACAATTAATCTTAATTTACAATTAAGATCATCGTAACATCTAGTAAAATAAGACTTTTTAGTTAAACTGCAAGTGAATTGAGCTTTGAAACATTGCTCAATATTTACCTTCACGACATTTACCAAAGAGGACATCCTGGATAATCATAGGTCTGTTCTATTTTTCATTGAAACTTGAACCAAAGGTGAAGAATGGGATCTTCCATCACTGTATTGGATACCTAAACTACATAAGTGTTCCTACAAACAACGGCATATTGCTGTATCTTCTAAGTGCTCAACTAAACCTCTTTCTAATTTATAAATATATATTTTATCAACTCACAAAGCCGGGCTTTAAAGTTATTAAGAAACTGCCCTTTCTAGAGGTGGCGTTAATCAGATGTGAATACTAAAAATATTTTAGAGTACAGACAATCTAAACCTCTCTCATCGTGCAAAAGTATTAACACATTTGACTTTTCTACACTTTACACAATTATTCCCCATTTCAAACTTACAGACAAATTGAAAGAGTTGGTATTGCTTTGTTGTAAAATGAATAGCAAACGTAGACAAAAGTGGGGAGGGATAAATCCTACTTTGTAAAGAATCACTCTGATTTAAACAAAATATACTCTGAAACTGACATTATCAAGATGCTTGATTTCTTGATTGACAAAATAATTATTGCGTTTGGTGGACATGCTTTTCAACAGACTGTCGGTATTCCAATGGGAACCAATTGTGCCCCTCTTCTTGCCGACTTGTTTCTTTATTAGTATGAGGCTGACTTCATACAAGAACTTCTTAGGAAGAAAAAAAAAAGAAGTAAGCAATATCCTTTAACTTTACTTTCCGCTATATAGATGATATTCTCTCATCAAATAATTTAAAATTTGGTGACTATGTTGGACGCATCTATCCCATCAAACTAGAGATAAAGGATACAACAGATACAGTTAAGTCGGTCTCATATCTTGAATTACATTTAGAAATTGACAATGAGGGTCGGTTGGAAACAAAACTTTACGACAAAAGAGATGATTTAAGCTACCCAATTCTGAACTTTCCATTTATGTAGCAACATTCAAGAAGCGCCTGTATACGGCGTATATATCTTCCAATTGATACGACATTCCGGGTTTGTATTTCCTATTATGATTTCCTTGATATAGGGTTGCTGTTCACTAGGAAGCCAATAAACCAAGAGTTCCAATTGGTGAAGTTGAAATCATCCCTTCGTAAATTTTGGATCCTCAATGCTCTTCAACTTTGTACTTATTTGGTTTTATAAATATTTTTATATGAGCGTCACTGATGAGTCTTATGTAGACGAAACGCGCGTCTGGCGTACAAAATTATAATACCTTTGATAGCAATTTACAGACGTCATCACAAGTTGTTTAACCGTTTTGTAATAACGGTTTCAAAGATGATATCGGATATGTTCCTGATGTCTTTACTACAACCCACTTCCCTTTTCCCCACGAATATGACCTGCCGATTTATACTATTTACCGGGGTTGAAATAACACTAGCAACACAATGGGTGCCAATTGTGGAGGGGGTGCTTCTCACCATTCCGACCGAGCAGATGAGACCCCCACCAGTTTTTGATGGGGTTCATGTTGGTTATTCTTTAGTTTTCTAAGTTATGTCTTGTGTATTATTATTGGCTGTTTGACTTTTGAATTTTTAGTCATGGCGTTGTCGGTTTATTTTCGATCTACGAGTTTGACTGTCTCTCTGGGATCTTTGACCCCTTTTTCAGCAGCGTCTGCATATATAGAGTATATATCTTCCAATTTATACGATATCCCCGGGTCTGTATTTTTTATCAGAGGGTTGATGCTCACAAGGAAGCTTTCAAACCGAGATATTAGAATTATTACCGGGTTTGTAACATCATGAGCGGTGCAACATGTGGAACAGATCTGCTTATCCTTCTGGATCACTTGAGATCGTCCGTCCGCAGTTTTTGGCGGTTTCGTTGTTTTAGACTTTACCTTTCTGTTGTGTTTTCTTGACTGTTGTTTGTCTGTTGTCTTTTTCTTTTTTAGCCATGGCGTTGTTTACTTTAGATTTATGAATTTGAATGTCACTCTGGTATTTTTCTTGTACAGTTTAATGCATCAAGGATTATGCGGAGAAAATGGACTGGATCCAATAACTTTCATTCACCTTCTACAAACTTTTGTTTTTCCAGTCATTTTTTGCTGCCGAATGGAAAACAATCTCGACTTATTAACGAATTAAAACAAAAGAATAAACAAAAAATCGTTCACTAGCACCTAATCTAAAAGATCCAGGAATTTATTGAATATCTGGTCTACTACCTGTGGAGGCAATGATACGAAAGTTTTTGCACAGCAGTTGAAAGCTGTAAATTTTCTACTTCACAACACAACATGTACATGTACGGTTCGACACAGAGAGAACGGCGGTAGCCCGCTATCAGGCCGGCCACGTACCTTCCCCATGGTAGCCCGCTATCAGGCCGTCCGCGTACCTGTGCCCGCGGTCGAGACCCGTGGTAGCCAGCTATCAGGCCGAACACGTACCTGTACCCTGCGGTCGAGACCCGTGGTAGCCCGCTAGTACCTTTTTCGCGCTGGAGGCCGCTATCAGGCCGACCATGATGGAGGTAGTCTTATGGGTACAAATTGTCCCCCTTTTATAACAGATTTATACCTTTATTGTCTGAAAAACAGATGATGACTGAACTCAGCAATCACCGTCATTATTCTAATTAATTTATAAATTCAACTGCACTAATTGTAATATTGATTATATATTTTCATAAAAAAATCAAGAATTCTCTAAACATACTGCTGAAATTTCCACAAAGGAACTTACTCTAAAGAAATCAAATATCAACAGCAATAAAAGTCCTTTCCTAGAATCAGCTAGGTCTGTTATCTTTATACGAGAAACTCGACACAGAAAATTACAACAAAAGGTTTGATTGTTCTTTTCCTATTGTTATATTTTCTTTATTGGACGAATATGTTGCTATAGAACCGCCTCACAGAATTTATATCGGCCATTTTGGACGGTGATGTTCCTCCGTCTTATACAAATATCCCAATTCATTCGCGATGCATGTGTCTGTAGTGATGTTTTGGATCTCAATGAGCGTAATTTATGTATTACTAGAAAATCCTTCACCCAGGCATTTTGTTTCAACAATAAACAAACATTTACTAAATTCTTTTATAGATACAACCATTTGGTATGCAAGTTTGGCTATAACTGTAGAAAATTTTATTTCAAACGGAATAGCACATCCTAATTTTTACAAAGATAATAACGACCGAGCACGGAAATGTTAATACGGTATGGGCAAAGTTATCTATAAGACCGAGGAACATTACCGTTCAAAATAAAGGAAAAAGAACAGAATCTTTCTTTTGTTGTTAATTTTTTGTGCAGAGTGTCTGGTCTAGCAGCTTTATGTGGTTTTAGATATTTCAGTTTTAAATCCAATTTATTCGGTATTCTAGAGCTTGAAACAACTCCTTAGACTTTGTAAAACATCACCAGTGTCAGATCAGAAAGTTGTTGTACCATGGGTACTGTGGATTCATTAATATTCGTTGGACACCAATTTTCGTGGATTTCGTGGGTACAGTGGGTACGGACGTTGTTTATCATCTTAATAAATTTTATTCTATTCTTTGATTTTTCTTTATAAATATTTCTATTTCTGTTTAGTCTGCTTTTACTGAATTTCATTTGACGTGGCCCAGTACTTGTACATCCCGTCATTTTGTTATTGTTCTATGATAATTCTCATATTTTGTCTTTCATTTTAGTTAATGTACTTTGTCTATGTGCCTTTCGGTGTTTCTTTGATATATATGAAGTGGCTCTGTACTTTTACACCCCGTCATTGTGCTATTGTAAAACATTTTTTGTATTCTTGTCTTTCATATTTGTTAATGCGCTTGGTCTATATAGAGATATAGGAAGATATGGCGTGAGTGCCAATGAGACAACGTTCTCCATCCAAATAACTATTTATAAAAAAATGTATGGTGCAAAAATTTAAAGAATAAATTTAAAATAAGAAAGACATATCAATGTCTTTCTGAAGATATATGCATGTTGGTGGATTTATTTTAAATAGGCGAATGGTCGCTGTTATAAAATCATATAATATCGTAGTTTAACCCGAACGCATTACCGTGCGTAACTTCAAACTAAAACTGAGTGAAACGTATCAAATATAAGAGAACCCGACACAACATATATTCACAACAACATTATAATGTAACACACATAGAAACGAACTATAATATAACAATGGCAATTTTCCTGACTTGGTACACAATTTTGACTTCTGTACCCCTTTATTTGATATTTTTATCTATTATGTCTGTTTGTTTTGTTCACATATCGTTGTCAATATCATGATGCGACTGTAACACAAGTGAGAGGTTTAGCTAGCTATAAAACCAGGGTTAAGCCACCATTTTCTACATTAAACAAGGTATTGAATAAAACTGGAAATCAACATCAAGTTTAGAAAACCTGCATTTCTTCTTACCGCTGAATGTCATGATGTTAGTTTCATTATTTTTTAATATGACGTTTATATCTTTTTTTTTCTTCTCAGTTGATTTTTCATATTCAACATATTTATTATGATTAAAAGACATATTGTGTATTATAACTTACCTCCAGAAATAAATTGCAAACCCTTGATAGTATGACTATAAAACTTTTTATGTTATGTAAAAAATAAAACTTGAGAATCATATGAAATTGAAAAATCGTCTTAAAGAAATAATCCACAATGCTTTTCAACATATAACTAGCAGCATACGCTAAAAATTTATTACTTGGCATACCATACAGCGTATTTTGTTAAAAGATAAAACATGCTACTCAGAGGAACAAGTGATCAGTATGCTTGAGTTTCTTATTGACAACATATTTGTTGAATTTGTAGGTAGACTTTTTCAACAAATGTCGGCATTCCTTTGAGGACGTAATGTGCGCCTCTGCTTGTCAACATGTTTTTATTTTCATATGAATCGGAGTTCCTTCAGATACTTTCCAATAACAATAAAAGCTAGGTCATTTAATTATACATTCTGATATATTGATGATGTTCTTTCAATTGACATCCAAACTTTGGTATGATTGGGTTCCATTATGCACCTGTTCCTCTGGTATCTTTCGCCCATCTTTTAATAAATCACCCAGAACAGGAAATTAAAGAAACAACAGACAGGACTTTCTCCACCTTATTTTATCCCTATACTTTAAAGATGTAAAGGAATTTGACATGCACGGTCATCTCAGTACCCGAATCTATGACAAACGAGACGATTTCAATTTGGAAATTATCAATTTCCACAACCTTAGTAGCAATATACCAATTTCACCTGCATATCGGATATACATTTCCAAACGTATTCGGTACCTAAGAGCATGCAACCTTCACCAGAAAGTACCAAATAAAGGCAACAGTAGTTTACCGCTGTTCAAAACTCATAAATCCATGGACAAAAAACAAAATCGGGGTAACAAACTAAAACCGAGGGAAACGCAATAAATATAACAGGAGAACAACGACACAACACTAATGTGTAACACAGAGAAAAACGGACCAAGCATTAGACAAACGTGATATCTGTTCTTTTATTTGTCTTTGTGAATATTACTTTTACTGTTTAGTCTGTTTTGGTGGTATCAATTTGACGTGGATCTTTACTTATACATCCCGTTATTGTGTTGTTCTATGATAATTGTTGTATTCTTGTCTTTCATTTTTGCCTATATATTTTTTTACATGCATTTTTGTGTTCCTTTATTACATATGAAGTGGCGTTGTACTTATATATCCCGTCATTGCGTAATGGTTCTATTATAATAATTTCTGTATTCTTTTCTTTCATTTTTCTTATATGCTTTGTATATATGCCTTTTTGTGTTTCTTGTGTATTACATCCGGTCATTGTGTTATTTTGCCATGTTATAACATTTGTTAATACATTTGTGTGTTTTAAAAGTGATTAGGATAATAATACAATGTTGACTGCTGCAGCCCTATCAGTGCCATTTTTAACTATTATGTCATTGTGTTGTTCAGACATTGTTGTCAATATAATGGAACTTTATGCGACTGTCATACAAGTGAGAGGGTAAGCTAGCTATAAAACCAGGTTTAATTAATAATTTTCTACTTTAGAATATGCCTGTACCAAGTCAGGAATATGACAGTTGTTATCAATTCGTTTGATGTGTTTGGGCTTTAGATTTTTCCTCAGATTTCAGTATTTTTTGTGCTTTTACTTTGTCCTTGGTAGAGTATTCAACTGAGCCAAGAACGTACCGTTGTTTGTACAGAGATCTATGAAATTAACGTATCCAATACAACCAAGTCCTCATATATGTTCCTCACTAAAATATTAATTGAGGCCACGAAGGACTAAGGGTTTGCCAATATCTTATCTTTTAAAAAGTTAGATTATGTACGTTAGATTATTCAAATGCTCATGTGTTTCAAATTCTTAGAAAAGATAGTCATACAATAATAAAGAAAACATGTCTTTAGATCTTTGTCTGTAGAAATACAACATATTCATCATGTAGAGAGGATATACATTTCACAGTTTCTGTGTCTCTCACTACGGACTAAGGTCAAATGTTAACACAGGTTTTTTTTTCAATTTGTGGATACGCAGTTGTATCAAGGACCTTGAGTTAATAATTTTATGTGTCTAGAAAAGAGAAACCAAAAAATCTCTGTGCAGTGATATTGGACATTTTCCAATTTATTTAACGACTGAGCTTAACCTTTTCTGCTGATTTGAAGAGTAGAAGACCATACACTAGTGATAAATTAACTATGTTGAGTTAATGAAAATTTCCATGAAAAAATAAATAAATAAAAAAAGTTATTACCTATGAAGACCGTGTCACAAATGGCTTTTCGGGATATGTCCAATTACGAGAACACGAGCTTACTTCGTAAAATGTAACCACATGTGTAAAAGAGGGACGAAAGATACAATAAGGATTGCCAAATTCATCAATCGAAAGTAAACTGACAACGCCATGGCTGGAAATGAAAAAGACAAACAGACAACAATAGTACACATGACACAACATAGAAAACTAAAGAATTAACAACACGAACCCTACCAAAACTATGTGTGATCACAGGTGCTCTTGAAGGGTGAGCAGATCCTGCTTCACATGTGGCATCCGTCGTGTTGTTGATGTGATAACAAATCCGGTAATTAATTAGGTCACATTCATGAAAGGGTAGGGGATGATAGTCAAGACGTAAGAAACATATCCGAAATCATTTGTGAAACGGTTATTCCGTAACGGTCAACCAACTTGTGATGCCATATAAAGGTGCTTCTGGAATGTTGCTACTTAGAAATGGAAAGTTCACATTGGAAAGCTGAAATCATCTCTTTTGTCGTAAAGTTTTGTTTTCAACCGACCATCATTGTCAATTTGTAGATGAAGTCAAAATATGAGGCCGACTTGAACTGTATCGGTTGTATCCTTTATCTCTAGTTCGATGGGATAGATGCGTTCAACATAGTCACCAAATTTTGACTTATCTAGTGAAAGAACATCATCTACTAGTATATAGCGAAAAGTAGAGTCAAAAGATATTACTAATTTCTTTTCTTTCTCCCTAAGAAGTTCCTGTATGCAGTCAGTCTCATAATAATAAAGAAATGAGTCGGCAAGAAGAGAGGCACAATTTGTTCCCATTTGAATGCCGACAGTCTGTTGAGAAACACGTCCTCTGAACGTAACAAATATGTTGTTAATCAAGAAATCAAGCATCTTGATAATGTCAGTGTCAGAGAATTTTTTGTTTGAATCAGAGAGATCCTTTACAAAGTAGGATTTATACCTCCCTATGACAAGATACTTGTATCTACGTTGGCTATTCCTTTTAAATGAAACAAAGCAATACCAACTCATTCATTTTGTCTTTTAGTTTGGATTGTAATACTTGTGTAAAGTATAGAAAAGTCAAATCTTTTAATATTATTACAAGATGAAAGAGAGTTAGATTGAATGTACTCTAAAAGATCTTTAAAACTTTGAAGTATCCACATCTGATTCACGCCACCGCTAGAATAGACAGTTTCACAATAACTTTGAAGCCCGTCTTTGATTGTTGATAAAATAGATGATAATAATTTAGAAAGCGGTTTCGTGGAGCAATTGGAAGACCCAGAAAAATGTAAAGTCACAAAAATACTGAACTCAGAGGAAAATCTAATCGGAAAGTCCATAATCACATGGCAAAATCAAATGACAAAACACATAAAAACCGACTGGACAAGAACTGTCATTTACCTGACTTGGTACAGACATTCCAATGTAGAAAATGGTTAAAAAGCGCTAAACCTCTCACTCTGATGACAGTCTAATCAAATTCCGTTATATTTACAATGATGCGTATATACCGTTGTTTGTAAGGACACTTATGTAGTTAAGGTATCCAATACAGTGAAGGAAGATCCAGTTCTATATCTTTGTTTGAAATTCCAAAGGAACATAGAACATACCTATGATTATCCAGGATTTCCTCTTTGGTAAGTGTAGTGAGGGTATATACTAGTATTGAGTTTCCAATTGAATTGTCAATACCTAATTCGTTTATCAAGCAGTTAATGTAATACGTTTTACACACACAAACGATGTTGCTTGGGGCTTTTTCTGCGTGGACAACAACATATTTGCCATGAATGTGGGATACGTGTTTTGCAACATTTGTGTCTTTAAAATTTGACGTAGCATGGGCATTGTTAGGCCCATTCAGTTGCATAATTCTAATTTGTATCAACGACCGCACTGCTTTAATCTGGAAAGAGTGTCTACGTCTTCCATCTCGCGCTTAGACCATTGCCTGGCATAATCCTCGACTGAATCCATCAAAAGTTTAAAGCTGTATTTCCAATTGATGGATGTAGGCTCACGATATTTTCGACCTTTCGATAACACATTTTGTATGAAAGTGTTATTAACAATGTTGAGGTCACCGGTAATAGCGTGGCCAGCGAATTGGGAACTAACACAAGTGCAATCAGGAGGTTTTAACTTGAAGTCGTCAATATTGAGATCCTGCAAAACGTGTAAATTGTATCAGCCCCTAAACGAGCAATCATATGTAGCAGACTTTCCGATATAGGCAGAAGAATTTAGGAAAATGCTACCTTTACCGCCTACCTGGAATTATTTGCGCATATTGAACCAATTACTTTAATCTATTCTAACAGAGGACTGGTTCAACCCTTTGACATACTTTCGTGTATTCTAAAGTTATGTACCTATTGATGTGATCCGGCTCTTTAAATTAAGGACCATGAGAATTTTAATCAGCTCAGGAGATATTCATGTTGAATTGCGTTTAGATCACTAGTATTTACATGGACTTGAGGGTTGTATATACACATATATGGAGAGTGGGTATAGTCATGTCGTTTGCTCTCACTAAATAATTCAAAGTTTGATGACTATGTTGAAAACATCTAGCCCGTAGAACTATTAATATAGGATAGAATATATACAATTAAGTCTGCTTTGCAGCCTGACTTACATCTATATATTAACTTGAGGGTCAGTTGGAAACAAAACTGTAAGACAAAAGATAATATTTAAACTTCTAAATTGTGAACTTTCCATTTCTATGTAGCAACATTCCAGAAGCGCCTGCAGCTGGAGAGTATATCTCCTAGTTAATACGATATTATACAGCTTGCATTTACAATTATGATTTTATTGATAGAAGTTTGCTGCCAAAAAGGAAGCTATTAAACCAAGAGTTCCAAATAGTAAAGTCGAATTATCCTTTGAAAATATTACGGACGCCGCCACGAGTTGGTTGACCTTTTTGGAATGTCTGTTTCACAGCTGACGACAGATATGTTCAAAACGTCGTACAAACACCACCGGTCCTCTTTCCCCCGAAATTTTCATCTTCCACGTTAGACTTCCAACTGGCTTTGTACTATAACATCGGCTTCATGATGGTAGCCACATGCAGAGCAGGACTTGCTTATTCTTTCGGAGCACCTGATATCACCCCCGTTTTTGTAATGTGATTCTTGCTGTGAAATAAAGGCAACAGTAGAATACCGCTGTCCAAAACTCGTAAATCCATGGACAAAAAACAAAATCGGGATAACAAACTAAAATTGAGGGAAACGCATTGAATATAAGAGGAGAACAACGACACAACATTAAAATGTAACACACACAGAAACGACCTTAGCATTAAACAAAATCTGATGAGAATAACAAATATAACATCAAAACCAAATACATGAATTTGGGATAGAAAAGTACCGTGACACGTCTTATAGTAATGTGAATTCAGACTTAAATATAAGAGAAAACAAACGACACAACGGATATACAACGTTAAAATGTAATACACACAGAAACGAACTATAATATAACAATGGCCACCTTCTTGACTTGGTACAGGACATTTTTAAAGAATAGAAATGGTGGGTTGATATTGCAGGACTACAATACAAATAAATAGGAGAACATATTAGACAAAGAAAACACACGAATAATAGCTAACAAAAGGCATCAGGTTTAATATTCAATTCGTCAGAAACACGTCTCGTCCACACAAGTCTTACCAGTGACGCCCAGATATAAAAGTTCGAAAGTCAAAACAAGTACACATTTGTACAGCACTGAGGATTAAAAGTTCAAAAAGGTTGTGCCAAATACGGCTAGTGTTTTCTACTTGGGATAAGAACATCCTTATTATTTAGAACAATTTATGCTATTGTAAGCAGTAAATTTTATCAAATGAATATATAAGATATACATGATAAGACTGAAGTATTAACTAAGTACAGAAAACAAAACCCAGATACAATACATAAACCAACACAAAAAAAAAAGACACACCCGACTTAATAGTCAAGGCCTCAACGCAAAAAGTGAAAAAAGTGACGTCACATACGAAGTGGTGAAAAGGCACAAAAATTACGTCATATTTGAAATTCTGAAACAGCACAAAAATGTCGTCACATTTGAATGACTTAAACGATATCTCAAAAATAAGATTGAATTAAGATTGATTTAAGATTATATTTAAACTAAATACTGATATTACATTTCATAACAATGCACATTGCAATACTTATTTTAAATAGCAAACTGCGGTAGCAATTAACTATTTTATATAGCCATGTCCGTTTTTTTTCTTCAAATCTTACTTAACGTAAAACATCGAACAGATTACGTTGAACAAAATCAAATCTAATAAATGAAGGCGGTTATTAATTTTCTTTACCATAGCACATGGGTATAATAAAAAAGAAGTCAACACATTTGGCAAAATCCGATGAGAATCAAACTAAATACATGAATTTGGGATAGATACGTACAGTAACACGTCTTATAGTAATGCGAATTCACACTCAGTAAAACAGTCTTAATCGGGAATACGTCACGTTCGGTAATATTAAAAGATTAGACGACGTAATGACAAACCACAATATACCATGTGGTAAAAAATGTCCTTAGCTAGTTTGATCAAAGACACATCGTATGGATCAACCAATTCGTGATAGTGTCCATAAAATGTACGGAGTGTCAATTTTAACCTGTCGTCCTCATAACTTTGTTGGAGCAGTTTCTGCGTAAGGAGCACACTCATGTATATGAAGTACGTATAGTGTGAACAAGCACGAGAATAACGTATCAATTGTGATATGAAAACACCATACGAATGGCCAGGGGGGTATGTTACTGCCGAGAAATGGGAAATTGATAATTGGGAAGTTGAAATCGTCCCGTTAATCATAGATTTTCGTGTGAAGTCGTCCATCTGCGTCCATATTGAGGAAAAGATCAAGATATGAAGCAGTCCTTCTTGTATCAGTAGTATTCTTTATTTCAAGTTCACTGGGATATATGAGATGTAAGTATTGGCTGAAATATCGGTTATTCAATGATAGAACATCATCAATATATCGGAAAGTAAGATTAAAGAATTTCGCAAGGTGTTTTTTCTTTTTGTCTTTTAGAAGGTTCTGAATGAAATTTGCTTCATACGAGTCATTGGTTTCTATGTTGTGTTTTGCATACTATTTTTTATAGTGGTGTCTTTTTCTTTTTGCTGCCATGGTGTAATAAGTTTAATTTCGATTTATGAGTCTGAATGTCACTTTGGTATCTTTTTAACTTTTCACACAACATCATTAGTACGAATCTAATAGATATAATTAATGCATCTTTACAATTTCAAAATCAAAAGACAAATAGTCACATGCCATCTGAAGATGCATATGCATACGATAAATTCATAAATTCCGAGGAAAGATAAGATATTAATCATCGGTCCCCTGTGTAAAAAATGTGAATTCATTCTGATCTTTAGGGTAGCTGTGAACATCTTACATTTAGACGTGTATGTGTAATTGCTTTGATTTTGTAAAACGTACTAAAACTAGTAATTTGATATCACTTTATATTCCATCAGTTCTATATGATAGAGCTAAAATATTGATGTCATTGCATTCAAAATTCATTAGACTAAAAAGAAATATGATTCTAGTGAAATTCCTGTTTAATGAATCGTCGATGAAGATTACTTCTGTTTGATTGATAAAATAACATGATGTTACTATATCTTTTATAAAACTTAATATACACTAATTTTTATATGTAGTCCCTTTTCTTAAAGAGGGACGGAAGATATATACGGGGTCAGTAAATTCCATTTGGGATTTGAGCGAAAACAGAACCTCATATGGAATTAACTGACCCTGTATATGTTGTAAAGTTTTGTAAACAGAAAATTTATAAGCAAGGGATTCGTGCGTTATTCGCCATTCTTGTGCATTTTGAAATTGAAACAGTTGAATTATATATTTGTTTTCAATCCGATATTAGTATCACCACATCAATCATAAGTCATGGTAACACAGACTGGTAAATAAGATGATGAGAAAAGGAGGAGGATTCAGTGGCGAATTATGTGCATTTTTTGGTCGAAAGCATGTCTATAAGATATTAATATTTATCCTGCTTTGTACAAAATTTGCTAAGTCGATTGTTTAGCGTACTAATTCACACGGAAAAGTCCTAAAGGCAGATTTATCACCTTAATTTGTGTTGAAGAGACAAAAAAAAAAAGAAGAGACATATAATAATGCAGACATGACTGAATATTATGCATTGTTTTAACTAAGAAAAACGGAAATAAAAGTTTATGTGAATTAATTAAAAAAAAAGTTTTTATCATTTTGGTATTGAAAATCACGACGTCAAAGGATATAAAATGACATTCAATGTATTTTTTTTTCTTTTGTTTTCATCTAATCTGTCTCGATCATTACAAATTGACGGTAGCATATTACATGCTGACATTTATCGGGTGAATAGCATATACACTATGAGGATGTTCTATTAATTTGAAATTAACATTTATGAAAAAAACCTGCATTGCAATCACTCGCACAGCTACATTTCTTAAGGATTGTTATGAAATTTATATAATAGGTTCACCGAGAGTTTTTATTTACAGTAGCTTTATCCTTTGAACTAGAGGCTCCAAAGCGCCTGTGTCGCTCACCTTGGTCTATGTGAATATTAAACAAAGGACGCATTTGAATTCATGACAAAATTGTGTTTTGGTGATGGTGATGTGTTTGTATATCTTACTTTACTGAACATTATTGCTGCTTACAATCATTCTATCTATATTGAACTTATACTTATACCTAAGAGCTTCAGTGGAAAATGTTAGTTAAAATTTACAAATTTTATGAAAATTGTTAAAAATTGACTATAAAGGGCAATAACTCCTTATAGGGTCAATTGACCATTTAGGTCATGTGACTTATTTTTAGGTGTTATTTTGCTGTACATTGTTTCCCTTTACAGTTTATCTCTATCTATAATAATATTCAAGATAATAACAAAAACGGCAAAATTTCCTTAAAATGACTAATTCAGGGGCAGCAACCTAACAGCAGTTTGTCCAATCCATCTGAACATTTCATGGCAAATAGATCTTGACCTGATTAACAATTTTACTCCCTGTTAGATTTGCTCTAAATGCTTTGGTTTTTGAGTTATAAGCAAAAAACTGCATTTTACCCCTATGTTCTATTTTTAGCCATGGCGGCCATCTTTGTTGGTTGGCCGGGTCACGCCACACAATTTTTAAACTAGATACCCCAATGATGATTGCGGCCAAGTTTGTTTAAATTTGGCCTGGTAGTTTCAGAGGAGAAGATTTTTGTAAAAGATTACCAAGATTTACGAAAAATGGTTAAAAATTGACTATAAAGGACAATAACTCCTAAAGTGGTCAACTGACCATTTTGGTTATGTTGACTTATTTGTAGATTTTACTTTGCTGAACATTATTGCTGTTTACAGTTTATCTCTATCTATAATAATATTCAAGATAATAACAAAAAACAGCAAAATTTCCCTAAAATTACCAATTCAGGGGCAGCAACCCAACAACAGGTTGTCCGATTCATCTGGAAATTTCAGGGCAGTTAGATCTTGACCTGATGAACATTTTTACCCCACGTCAGATTTGCTCTAAATGCTTTGGTTTTTGAGTTATAAGCCAAAAACTGCATTTTATCCCTATGTTCTATTTTTAGCCGTGGCGGCCATCTTGGTTGGTTGGCGGGGTCACCGGACACAATTGTTAAACTAGATACCCCAATGATGATTATGGCCAAGTTTGGATTAATTTGGCCCAGCAGTTTCAGAGGAGAAGATTTTTGTAAAAGTTAACGACGACGGACGCAGGACGACGGACGACGACGGACGACGCCGGACGACGCCGGACGCCGGACGCCAAGTGATGAGAAAAGCTCACTTGGCCCTTCGGGCCAGGTGAGCTAAAAACGAAATATATGGAAATATTGTATTAAGTCATAATCCTGGTACCTTTGATAACTATTTACTGATCTCATGTCTACTTGAAAGAAAGTTGACAAAAAATGTATGCATCCGCCGCCACTGCCGCTGATGTTCTTCTAAACCTTTCTTTGCTTCTTTCTGCTTATAGATAACATAGTTGCTATTGTTTCATGTATATTGTGACGGTCATGTCTTCATAGTTATCTACCATCTTTCAATGCTACTGGACTTGAAAATAATCTGGTATATCTTTGCAAAAGGGGTACGCCAGATCATCTATAAAAAAAACAATGTATACAGGTTGAAGTACATCATTCAACGATCTTTGTATCAAGCTGAAGCGATATCCCTCATCCCTACAAATCATACTCAACAAAGCAAATGCAACAACTGGGTCAACATCCCTTTTCGTCTAAAAGTGAGCGATGAATTCAATTAAAAAAAAGTTTGTTATGATGGGACATGTATATTCAAAAATAGCCTGAGCTTTACTACTAGTATTTGCCGTTTTTGAAGATGTAAAGATTGAACAATAAAAGATGTGGAAATTAACTTTGGAGTTGTTAAGTATTTGTAAAGCAGCATCATATGGGGCTTTTCAGGGTTTGTTGTTTTCAGAAAAATTTAATCTCACTTCGAGCACCGAAAATTCGATCAACCACATTTTTGAAAATTTATGAAATTCTGAAACGAACCATCATACATATTTTGCGATATAGATAGAAGAATAGATTAAAATGGAACCAGTGTCGCCTCGTGAGATGAATTTTACATCTTTATCCATCTGGCCGCGTCATACCGTCCACCTTAACATTCCTAGTTTCTTCTACTATTTGTCTTTTCTCTTCATTTTCTTTCTATCCTGGTCTTAACTAATTTTCCCAATATATTGACATAAATAGCAACTTCCAGTTACAAATTAATTGCGGGGTGAAAAATGAGAATGGTGAACGTGCTATCGATCTCTGTCTTTGCAATAAACTGGTGACAGGAGAGACCATCTTTCCACATAAAACATCCATAAACTAACATTGAAATCACCTGATGGAAGAACGGTTAACCAGATTGACCACATATTGGTGAACAACAAGTGGCGTCGATCATTAAGAGATGTACGAGTACTCAGGGGGTGCAGATGTAAACAGTGATCACTACCTACTGAAAGCTACCATCAAACTAAAACTAAGAAAGGCATCTATTGAAAATCAGGACAGAAAGAGACTAGACACATCAAGGTTAAAATCACCAAACGTCAAGAAAGCTTTTTGCTTAGAATTGAAAAATCGGTTTAGTGTGCTAGATAACTCTGATGAGGAGAAGATAGTATACAAGAGAAATGGGATAACATCAAAGATATTTATGTAAAGACGGCGGAAAAGACAGTTGGTCACAAGACAAAAAAGAACAAAGATTGGTTAACAACGGAAACATAGCAAAACATTGAAGAAAGAAAGACTATAAAACTAAAATCAGTAAATGCAGAATCCAAAAGGTTACAAGATCAACTGCAAGTAAAATACAGAGCAAAAGACAAAGAGGTTAAAAGAAGTGCTAGAAAAGATAAAAGACAATACCTGGAGGACCTTGCAAATGAAGCAGAAAAGGCAGCCATTTTTTGAGAGTTAAGTACAGTTTACAAAATCACCAAACAACTCTGTGGAACATCAAATGCACAGACAGCACATGTAAACGACAAAAATGGCAAAGCATTGAAAACAGAAAGGGAACAAGCAGAAAGGTGGGTCCAACATTTCAAAGAGGTATTAAACGTGACAGCCCTTAGCCTGAATTCATAGCTACCCCTGAACCATCAGAAGATGATTTAAACATCATCACAGAACCGCCAACTATAGATGAAGTAAAAAATGCCATTAAATCATTGAAGACGGGGAAGGCACCACGCATTGATTCCATTCACGCAGAGATGTTAAAGGCAGACCTAGAAACATCATCCAAAGTACTCAACAATCTTTTCCTTGTCATCTGGGAAGAAGGGGACATTCCATCAGACTGGAGCAAAGGCCAGATTGTCAAATGACCAAAGAAAGGAAATTTACGTAACTGTGACAATTGGAGGGATACATTACTTTTTGTCCCTAGTAAGGTCTTTTGCATAATTCTTCTAAAAAGAATTGATAAAATTGTGGATGAAAAGCTTAGAGAAGAACAAGCAGGCTTTAGAAGAGGCAGAGGATGCATCGACCAAATTTTCACTCTGAGGAACATCATCGAGCAATGCATTGAATGGAACACATCACTTGTCATTAATTTCATTGACTTCAATAAGGCCTTTGAACGTATGCATAGAGAAACTCTTTGGAAAATTGTTAGATCATATGGAATTCCACCAAATATATTGATGCTAATAAAAGCCTTCTACAACAGCTTTGAATGCAGTGTCATCCTTGAAAGCTCTATCTCAGACTCATTTGAAATAAAATATGGTGTAAGACAAGGATGTATTATGTCACCAATCCTGTTTTTACTTGCCATTGACTGGATACAAAGAAATACAACATCAGATAAGAAAGGGGGTATCCAGTGGACCATGTTTAACCAGCTAGAAGACCTTGATTTTGCTGATGACATTGCCATATTATCAACAACAAGTGAACACCTCCAAGAGAAAACCAACATACTTAACAATTATGCAAAGCAAATTGGTCTGAATGTCAATGCCAAGAATACCAAGGTAATGTCAATAAACACAAGAAATACAACACCAATAACAATCAATGATCTGCCAGTGGACAGTGTTGACGATTTCACCTACCTTGGAAGCATCATAAGCAAAGATAATGGAACAGGGAAGGATATAAAGGCAAGGCTATCTAAGGCACGCGCAACATTTGATAGACTTTATACAATCTGGAAGTCTAACCAGTACAGTTTAAGGACCAAATTGCGAATTTACAACAATGTAAAATCTGTTCTACTGTATGGTTCTGAAACTGGTGTGTTTTAGTTAGTGACCTTCAAAAAGTAGATGCTTTCCATACAAGCTGCCTAAGAAAAATCAACAAAATATTCTGGCCAAATAAGATCAGCAACAAGAGCCTTTTGAAGAAATGCATTGCTAAGAGTATAACAGCAGAAATCAAACAACGAAGATTTAGATGGTTAGGCCATGTACTGAGAATGCCACAAAATCGCACACCTAAAACAGCTTTATATTGGACACCACCAGGAAAACGGAAACCAGGGAGACCTAGAATCTGTAACAGCAGAATTAGAAACAATGGGCTACACCTGGAGCCAAGCCCAGTACATGGCTAAGGACAGAGAGAAGTGGAGGCAGTTTGTTGTGGCATTATGTCCCACTTGGGATGAAGAGGATAAGTAAGTAAGTTACAAATTATAACATCATACTGATTTTAATTTTCCAATTGTACACCTCCAATTTCGCAGCAATAAAGGAGTGGCAAAGATACCAAAAAGACAATCAAACTCATAAGATGAAAACAGACTGACAACGTTATCGGTTATGGCAAACCCCAAAAAACATAAAATCCACTTAACCTCAGTGAAGTGGGACGAACGGACGGAAGGACGCACAGACCAGAAAACATAATGCCCATAAATGGGGCATAAAAATCAAATATGATATGCAGGTGACGAATACTTTTGGCCACCCTCTGTATATGCCAATATTTTGTATAAACCGAAACAAGCCTAAATTTGTGTATGTTAGTTTTGCAAAAATAATTAGTGAGATGTTTTGTATGTACTAAAAAAAGAGAAGTAAAATAAAATAATAAAATAATAAAAAACGGCAAAGGGTGTATGTAAATTTTGACTGCTTTGTGCTAGCCTACCGTAGTTGCAGGACTTTATAGTGCTAGTACACTGGAACGCTATCCGCAGGAGGACAGCGCCCCATGCTAATTATTATAATCGTAACTGAGTAACTTTTCACTTCAATTTAAAAACCGGAATTATACCGATTCAGTATGGAGCTTGGTTTTCATTTTACAGCATTTGATTGGAAACCACCAAACAAAAAGTCAATCAAGGGCATTTAAATATGTTTAATCTGGACAGATAATCGCCTTAGGCTTTAGTCTGTAAATGACCTGAATGACAATCAATATGGGGGATGAGGCAACCCTAAACCGTATCTTAAATGGATGCTTTGAGAACCTACCAAAGCAGGAACACACTGCAGTCCGTGTGTTTATCAGTTCTACGTTCACTGGTAAAATGTCTTCAGCATTGTAAATGGATTGAATAAATCTGGCACATTTGTATGATTATCCCATTGAAAATCTTATCAAGTATTTAAATCTAATTAAAGTTTAAACTGTCAACTGATTAAATTGTCTCCCTTGAAGAGGAGAGGCAATTTTAAAAACTGCTTATTTCTGTTGTTTTTCAACTAAGAGTCAATTTTTGGTGTTATTTTTGTGGATCTTTTTTTTAAATCAATGTAAAACAAGATATACATAAATCATCACTCATTCATATATATGAAATAACAGTAAATTGTATTCCCTTTAAAAAATATATATATTTTAAGGGATTGTAATACTAGAAGAGGCACTGTACTGCAAACAATAGCATTAAGGTCACAAATGCAATACACACACATCATCCACAGCAGTATAAGAAAATAAGATCAAATTCTTGTTTGAACATGTTAAAAGTTGCAATCATGAATATTTTAAATGAGTTCTTAGATAATAATCCTTCAAATATTTTGTTTTTATTTGAAAATAATTAGAACATATTCTAAAATTTGAGTTGATTTATGCAATAAATTGAGTAAAAATGAATGGATTGTTTTAATTTTGTGGTCTGATATGATAAAAACAACAATAGACAGGTGCCTATACACTATGTCAAGTTCTTATTTAATGAGACTCCATAAAGGGGGGATGAAATGGCAGAACTTTCATGACGAAGAACGGTAAAAATTCATCCAAGGTATAAGGAAATATAACTCAACATGCAGACATCTTATACGTTCAGGTATTTCACATCCAAAATTTGATGGAAATATTCTTTATAAAGCACAAAATGTCAGTATTCTCCTCAGAAACTAACAAAACCTTTAAATAGACTTATTAAAAGGGGATATAGTTACGATACTGTTGTCAGGTCATTAAAGATTGCATATTTTGGCTTTAACATTGATTCACTGATAGGGTCTTTGCATCAGAACTAAACACATTTATTTCTAAAAAACAGTTGTTGGCATGACACGGGTTATGTTCTTCTCATATATTTTATGATAGTATGATACTAAACCCCTAACGGGAGGGATTGTACCTGATATTCATATGATGAAGACATAATCTTTCAATCAGTTTAATTGAGGTCTGGAGCTGGCATGTCAGTTAACTGCTAGTAGTCTGTTGTTATTTATGTGTTATTGTCATTTTATTTATTTTCTTTTGTTACATCTTTTGACATCGGACTCGGACTTCTCTTGAACTGAATTTTAATGTGCGTATTGTTATTCTTTTAATTACTTTTCTACATTGGCTAGAGGTATAGGGGGAGGGTTGAGATCTCATAAACATGTTTAACCCCGCCGCAATTTTGCGCCTGTCCCAAGTCAGGAGCCTCTGGCCTTTAATTTTGTTAGTCTTGTATGAATTTGAAGTTTAGTTTCTTGTGTATAATTCGGAGTTTAGTATGACGTCCATTATCACTGTACTATTATGCATATTTTAGGGGCCAGCTGAAGGACACCTACGGGTGCGGGAATTCTCGCTACATTGAAGACCCATTGGTTGCCTTCGGCTGTTGTTTGCTCTATGGTCGGGTGGTTGTCGCTTTGACATATTCACCATTTCCTTTCTCAATTTTATCCAAAATGACGATATCAGTATTTATTTTTGGTGCATGTTGATAAAATGTACTTTCTTTTCGACGATAATTTTATTTTACTGATTTTAACAAATCACCATAATTTTTTTCAAAAAAATAATGATAACAATAATTATTTGAAACTTCTGACAAATCACAATAAGAGTGTTATTGCAGAAACACTTTAAAATTTAAACCAATTTGGCGAGATTGGTAGCCAAAAACAACCATTTGACGCCTGATGGTAAGGGCATTCATACATTTGTACCCTCATAAAGGTTATTACCAACAACAAATTTTCTAAATTACAGAATACATACATAAAGAAATGACAAAAGATAACCTCTGACAAGGTTTCTGAATCAGATCAGGTTCAGGCAATTATGTTAAAGAGTAAAATTTATGTTTGCTTAATTATTTTCATCAATTGTCTTACAAAAGGTACATTGTATTTAAAATAATATACCTTAAAAAGTCTGTACCAAATGAGGACTTTACTCTACATTGCCAGGGCCTTTTATAGCTTACTATATTTATGAATGGGATCACTGTCTGTTTGCTCATTGTTGAAGGCTATACAGTGATATGTAGTTGTGTACACCCCCAGTTCTTTTGTCGGTTTGTTAGATGTCTCTTTGGCCTTCATACCACATGATGGCACATCTCTTTATTTTAATATAGAATATATATAAAAGAGAAGATGTGGTATCATCTACCACATACAAATGTAAGCCACCTACTTTAATACCTTGATATGATAAATAATCATTTTATAATTATGATTTTAGATATGACTATGGAAAAAAACTATCTGATGAAACATAGTGTACCTAAAATAAGGGAGTATTGCTTAAAACAAGGATTGGATTTTCAGGTATGTACATTGATGTATATGTTTGATGTTCTCATATCAGAGTTTTCTTTCTGCATTTGGCATTTGAATAATTATTATCATGGCAAACCTGTACAAGTGAATTTTAAAACATTTTACTATGGTATGTACTTTACTAGATGTCCAAACAGAAACATGTTGTAAAATACATGCCATGCAATGAACTCAAGCTAGCATACCCGTAGCCAGGGGGATTTGGGGGGTTCGGATGAACCCCCCCATCCGAACCCCCCCTTGAAAACAAATAAGCACTGTTAAAGTCAATGTTCTGTTCGAATTGTGACTGTTAAAGTCGAGTTTGTGAGTCAAACGAACCCCCCTTTGGAAATTCCTGGCTACGGGCCTGGCTAGTGTTCATATATTTTGACTTTACTGTAGCTTATAAGCCTTATATATATAGATTATTACATTGATACAAGTGTATTATCTGATTTATCCAATCGAGATATTTAAATTATCAATTTTAAAGTCCAAGTCTTGGCGAGGACTTTAAAATTTATAATTTAACTATCTCGATTGGATAAATCTGATAATCCACTTGTTACCATGTAATAATCTGTTTCTCTAATGATTTAAAGATAAATTTCCTTCTTTTCTTAACCAAAAGCCCCTTCGATTGCCTTCCACTTTCCACGAAGTTGTCAGTTTCATTAACACCTGTTAGAACATTTTTATCATTTCAGCGAGCTGAGAAAGGTTATGACCCTTTGACTCAGCCAATCTTCTGAGATCAATGGCAACCACATGTTGATTAAATTTTTATTATACAATGGGTTCAGAAAGGGATATATTTCCATAGAATTAGAGAAATAAATATACTAAACTTCTGTTAACTTTGTTAATTTCATTACAGAAATAATCTCTTAAATTCCAAATTTCACATTCTTGTTCTTTGGTCTTGAAAATGTTTTTTTTTATATGGCAATCATATTACCTCTTCTGATTTTTATAAAGCTTAAATTAGAATTAGTAAGAATTTGAGGTGCTGTAAATTCCTAAATTATTGCCAGGTTTATATTAATTTAAATAATGCAACTGGGTATCACACTAATAAGAATCCACATTCTGATACCTGATACATATATCTGTACACAGTTTATCCTGAAACCACAATAGTATACATGTATCTTGTATTTTTGTCAATTCTTTACAAATCACAATAATAAATGCATGCAATAATTTCTGAATTTACAATAATTTTTATTATAGATAGTAGACTATTGTTTAGGAGTGAAGGACGAGACATCAGTAAATCATAGTACAACAGATCTTATTTTAGAAGAAGTTGAAGTATGTAAGAAAACATCCAAAGGACCATATTTTGTGGTAAGTTTATAGAAATGAACAAAAAAGTGCCAAAAAAGTTAACATTATACATGTAATTGACCAAAAGTATTTTCAGTTGTACATGTTTATGCTCATTGATTTTAAAAATAGGCAAAAATGGAGAGTATTATTAACCTGCTTAATATCTACCATAGAAGCCACCTAATTTATTTAACTGTAAACCAATTTTATTTGTATTAAACAGACACATTTATATCTTCTTGAACAGCCTGAAACTGCTACTTTAGAATAAATTGAAAACCCTGTTAAGATGATGATCATAGGGGCAAACAAAAACATTAAGGCAAAGCAAAAGCACACAACACCAACACAAAAAAGTAGTTAAAAAAGCCACAAAACACTTAAAAAACTGATGATGAACTTAAGTGCTCCTAAAGACAACAAATGGAAGCTTTTAACGACCTTGACTGGCTATACAGCCCTTGCACGGTCGGTTGCTCCTAAAGGGCCAAATGTTCTGGCTTATGTAGTGGCATAACATCTTTTTAACCGCTGATTTCAACTTTATTATTACTTTTGCTTCGTTCAATAATTTAATTGTGACCGTTGACCTTCTATCAGGAAAATCATGATAGAAATGACAACAGGGGAAATTATATTGATATGTCACATTCAAATAATTACTAAGTAAATACATTTATAGAATTTAAACAAATGGGGATGTAAAATGTTTCTGAGACAGCAACCCATAACAAATGTCAGTGAAATAAATAGGAAGAGGATATCCCATAGCTTTAAGCAAATCAATCCTCTTTATATTGTTAAAAACATTATATATCGATTAAAAAATATAACAGTTTTATTTGTATTTATCATGAATACTCCATTTTAGTTCTTTCTTGGTGACAAGTATGGGCTTAGGTCATTACCAAGCAAGATTGAAGCTACAGAATACAAAACTTTATATCGTATAGCAGCAAAGCTTGATTTTGATACAATCTTGCTGAGTAAATGGTACCAAAGGGATGACAATGCTGAACCCGCTGTTTTCTGCCTTCAACCAATCATAGATATCCTCCCTAACTATAACAACGAGGATCCTGGGAAATCCTCCCAGTCTCTTAGAGATAAGGTAATCATATGTAATAATGTGTATAAACTTATGTAGATTCATTATCATTTGTTGGGTAATAGGCTTTGTTTACAGAGATTGTCAGAATGGTGAAATCAAATATCCACAAATATGCAAGTTTTCAGCAATCCATGAAAATTGATACTCATGAAATTAAATGCTTGAAATTTACCATAAAAAATTATATTTGCTCTTTTGGCACATGTGTAAAAGAAGGCCGAAAGATACCAAAAGGGACGGTCAAACTCATAAATCTAAAACAAACTGACAACGCCATGGCTAAAAATGAAAAAGACAAACAGAAAAACAAAAGTACACATGACACAATAATATTATGTATTTTGGTTACATTATTTTTTCAAAAGTGGCTTACAGTGACTTGACTGTAAGTGTTGCTATCCACCAATTGCAACTCATTCAAAATTTTGACCAAATTGCAATTTGTTTTATTAAACCATATTGTCCAACTGGTCAAGAAATTTGAACAAATTGTTCAGTCAAAATGTGAAAGTGCAAGGTGATAAAATTAAACATACTTACAATCCTATAAGACTTTAACTAAATGTAGTTACTAAATCTGTCTATCAATCTGTATAGTTATATTACAGGCTTTACCTTACTAAAGGTCAACTGTTTTATTTTGAATTGCTATAAAAATGTCCAAACTATTACTAAGCTTTTATATAGTTTTTCTTTCGAAAAGGATTTTATATTTATAAGAATCATATATCATTTAAAATAATACATTATATATTCAGTAAAATATGTGTGAAATAACAATATGCTATTGATAAGTTTCCTTGGGGAGATAACCTAAAATACTATTCTTTTGAATAAAGACTTTTTGAAACCAAAAAACGATCATCTCCCCTTCCTACAAACATATTGCAATTTCTCAAATATTTTACTGAATATGAAATGTTTTTATTCACATAATGTGTGATTCTTATGAATATAGAATACTTTTTGAAAGAAAAACTATATGAAAGCTTAGTTTGGACATTTTTATAGCAGTTGACCTTAAGTATGGTAATGGCTATAATATAACTATACAGATTGATAGACTGATTTAGTAATCACATCAATACAGTAGAGTTAAAGTCTTATAGGATTGTAAGTATGATTTATTTTATCACCTTGCACTTTCACATTTTGACTGAACAATTTGTTCAAATTTCTGACCAGTTGAACAATTTGGTTTAATAAAATAAATTGCAATTTGGTCAAAATTTTGAATGAGTTGCAATTGGTGGATAGCAACACTAACAGTCAAGTCACTGTAATAGCATTTAAATTAAAAAAAAAATCCTCCTGTCCAAATATTGAGCATTTGTTAGTCTAACATGCTTTTTTTTTTTATCTTAATTCATCTATATGTTTTGGAGGTTTGTATCATATCCATTTTCACTGAACTAGTACACATTTTTATTTAGGGGCCAGCTGAGGCCAACCTCTGGTTGCAGGATTATCTCGCTTTATTGAAGACCCATTGGTGGCCATCCAATGTTATCTTCTCTTTGATCCGATTGTTGTTTCTTCGACATATTCCCCATTTCCATTTTCAATTTTATTCTTAACCAAAAATTAAGGGGCTTAAAATATAATAAGGCATTTAAAATTGTTGAAATTTATAAAAGATTGGTAACCACTTTGTGAAGATGTCCATAAAGTGATGTAATCTATATCCTACATGCTAAAGGGAGATAATAACTTGACCAATTATTACTTTATTCTCTTAAAGGATCGTAAAGAATGGGATAAAACTAGTGACAAATTGATGACATGTTTACGAGGTAGTGCAGACAAGGCTTTAGAGGAGAATCGTATTACAAAAGACCAACATCTAAAGTACTTTTACTCAGGTAGTTATTTTTATTTAATCTGCACATAAGGTACTTTAAAATTTTATTAAAGATTTTGATCATCATTACTATGACTCTTTCTTTCATGATTTGCATGTTCTCATAGAAAATTAGTTTCAAATTGAAGAAATATTCTGGAATATGATTTTCCCTGCAATGGATACAGTACCACAGTATATTTTTCTTGTTAGAATTTATAGTATAGAACAAATGTTCCAAAAGGGACAGATATACAAAGTTGTGAGGACTTTCCATTAGAAGAACAGATATATGTTGACATACTTCCGGCAGGCTGATATAATATCAAATAATTTTGGCTAGTTTTTGTATTCTTCCTTTATTGATTGATAAATTGTATATGAGGGTTGATATATAATTAATATTTTGCCTATTCATTTTTATTTAGTTCTAGAGGCAGAAGCATTGGCAGGAATTGTTAAAAGTGATAATACGAGAAACAGGGTCTTGGTACATTTCAGAACATTTGGAGATTTAAACAAAGATGATGAAATAGCAGGTATAGATTTAAAGACTTTCTTCAGCTAGTTATCAAAAAGATATTATTTCAAGAAAAGTTAGAATTTTTTATTGTAATAGTGTAGTACCATCCATAGCTTATCACCATTAAACATTTTTTTTTAAAGACACTTTTTATTGGTGTAGGAAGCCAGAAAAAAACACAACCTTTAATATGGAAACTGATAATTCTAGTCAATAAAGATGGAAACTGACAATTCTAGTCAATAAAGAATTGAGTCAAGTGCACCTGAACTGGCAGGGTTCAAACTCACAACCTCAATGTTTACTGGCTAGTGATTACTACTAACACTACTAAAACTACTTTTTCACCAACCCCCAACGCTAAAACTAAAAAGAAATATCAAACTAAATGTTTGATTAAACTGTGCTAACAATATTGTTTTTCAATGTATGCATATATATGTGCTATTCAGAGACATAGAACAAATCTAGTTAAACAGTTCTGTTCACAATTTTTATTATATATAAAAAAGAAATGTGGTATGATTGCCAATGAGACAACTCTTCACAAGAGACCAAAGGGTGCAATCAACAGTTTTTTTCTATGATGTCATATTTTGAGGTACCATGCATAAGTGACCCTTAGCGGTGGACTGATTGATAAAGATACTTGTATAAAACTACATATCACAGAATCAGAATGTTCTCTAGTTTATAATGAAATAAAAATAATGTGTAATATTAAAAAAAAATTCCATCCAATGAAAATGGGGGAAAATAGACCTAATTTGAACATAAAAAAGCTGAAACCAGGTCACTGCACACCCATGAAGACATGATCCATGCACATTTTACATAATCAAAACTGTATGAAATTTATAGGTTTTTACCTGGCCTTTCAAAAAAAATCTTGTTTCAAGGTACGGTCTCCTGCTCTGAAAAGAGCTACAGTGGCTGCAAATAAGTTTTCAATTTTCACTGCCATAAAAACAGGATGTTTACACTGTTGTCTTCCCTCAAAACATGTATATTTAATATAAGTTTTATAATTATTTTTATCATTCAACCTATTTTAATTGAAAGCTAATTAACTTATTTTTACAATCAAATACAAAAAAACATGATACTTTTTCACCAATTAAGTAAATAAACAGGGTTTTTCCTCCATGGTTATAATTAGGGTAACAGTTGTTATAATTTGGTGAGACTAGGTATCATTATGTTGTTTCTTTCAGGAAAATTCACTGATCTAGAGAAAAAAGAAATGTATCCTGGTCAAATGGAAGTCGGCAACAAAATAGATCAAGAAGCTAAAATAATGAGGGAAAACCTTAAAAAGAAAGTAAAATCAGTTCTTCTTCCAAATGCGATGAGAAAAGACATTTTGTATTGGACACGTAATGGTATAGACCCTTACAATGAGGATCACAAGACATACCTCATTAATCTTGATAAGCATTTTGAACATTCCATTATAAACATGATAGTTAAAACAATGAAACCTACTAGTTCAAATGAAGATGATTTGATTGTGGAAGAAATACTAAATCATTTGTTGTTTGGTCAGAAGGAAATAGAAAATTTCTGTGGACGAGGAGAAATTTTAGAAGAAATAAAGACAAGAATGAGCGATTGTCATGGTAACGAAGATGATGAAAAGTCGATCCAAAATGTAAATAATGAAAACAACAATTGTCTAAAGGTAAAAACCAAAGAAGATGAATATTTTGTAACTGTTAAAGAAGGAATGAAAGAAAGTGCTGCGGAATGTAAGGATAAGAGTGTTATATATACATACGGAGATATAGATATGGATGAAGATTCTGATCCAGAGAGGAACCAGAAACTAGAACTTATAAATTCATGTGATCTGATGGAATATTGTCGTCCTGTCATATTGTATGGAGAATCTGGCATTGGCAAGACAGCAATAATGGCAAAAGTAGCAGAGTTATCAAAGTTATGGTTCCCAGGGTGTTCTACTATTATCAGGTTTCTTGGTACTTCCATTGGATCTTCCTCGTTACGTGGTGTCCTGTGTAGCATAATCAGACAAATATGTAAAATCAGTAACATTACACTTCCATCATTCCTAGACCTCCATGGGGATTTCATGTATGTCACACGATTCTTTGAATCTTTGCTCAATAGATATGAAAGTTCACAGAAATTAGTTATTTTACTTGATTCGATTAACCAGTTATCCTGTCATGACCATGCTTATCTCATGAACTGGCTTCCACTTAAGCTTCCAAAAAACATTCATCTTGTTGTATCTATGTTGCCAAAAGCAAATGAATGTCTTCAAAATATCAAAAACAGATTCCCTTTTCAGCTGCAATTCATTGAAGCTCCTATTTTGCCATTAGATGCCGCTGATTTGGTAATTACAAAATTCTGTCAGCACAAGAAAAGACGAGTGACAAAGCCCCAGAAACGTCATATTCTGCAATTGTTTGGAAAATGTGGCAAACCTTTGTATTTAAAAATATTAACAGTCAGAGCTCTTCAGTGGAGATCCTTTACAGAAGTCCAAGACTTCAAGGTTGGGCCTACTCTGCAGGCAGCTATAACTCTATTCTTTGATGAACTGGAGAAGAAATATGGTACAGTTGTTGTTGAAAAATGCTTTGGTAAGATTGTATTTATATTTTTTGTTCATGATAAGCAAAATAGATCTGGTGATCACTGATTAGTCACATTAGTGATCATTACCCCCTACTAAATCATCATTAGGACAACAGTAAGGACAACCACTGACAAGGCATGTTTACACATGATGTGTTTAACTAATTTATGAATACTCAACTCTGTTCCTTTTTTATCTGGATAAGTTTAGTAATTAAAACAAGAAAATAAAGCACTAAACTCTATGATAAAGTTATCAACATAACACTTAGACCACTGCTCCATAAAATAAGATTCCAAAATCCTAAACGGTAAGGGCAAACACAATCTTATGAAACACACAGATATGCATTTGTGTATTTGATCTTATCGCCAGAAAGAAAATTAAAAAAACATTGTAATTTTTCAAACTGTTATTATATATTAAAAAATTTGTTATTAATCCCTAAAAATACATTACAAGATCCATTGTTTTATTTTTAAAATATTTAACTATTTTTGACATTGACTGTATCTGTGTCAAGCTGAAGAAAAAATAATTATTGAATTGGTTTTCAGCCAATTGAATTGAGTGTGTAGGTAAAGGTAATATCGGTTAGCTTGCTTTCTACCTGAACTGTGAAGTCATTTTTTGCTATTTAAAGTATACTGCCCTCCTTTCGAAGTATCCTGGTCATAAAGATTGTTGGACTAGTCTACTCTTTAAAGAGGGTAGTTTACCTAACCTAATTATGACTACACTGTTCAGCTAGCAAGCAAGTTAACCAAAGACATTACCTTTACCTACACACTCAATGCAATTGGCTGAAAATGATTTCTCCGTTTTTAAAACACAACTAAGCAATTAAATGCTCAACTGGAATTTAAAGTCAAGGTATTTTCTTTATAGGCTTTTTAAGTACTAGTAAGGAGGGTTTGAGCCATGCTGAGATAGAAGATTTACTCTCATTGGATGACGAGACTCTACAGAACATCTATCTGTCTCACTTACCACCTGACCCTGACAATATACAGATCCCGTCATCTCTAATGTCTCAACTCATCAAAGATACCAAGGAGTACATGTTAACACTGAAATCTGGAGGCAAGAATGTCATCAGATGGTACCATAGACAGTTTGAGGAGGTCAGTCATAATAGGGTCCATGCGCTAAAAATCCCAAATAGCCATGCTAATTAGTTTTCCTTAGATGAAAACTAGTTCAAACTTAACAGATTCAGCATAGCTCCAGAAAAGAAGTGCTACATAGATAACATATTACCTCCATTCATAACACTTGATTTAGTAATTTTCTAGCCATAGCTTTATTGGAGCTGAATAGCCTTACACAAGATTTTTCAGAAGGTCATCCTAACATACATTTCAAGCAAATTTTTCATAAATTTTAATGAATAAAAACATCTAAGTTTATTTGTCCTTTACTGTTTTGAAACTTGTTGTTATGCGATGAACATTTTGAACACATCCAATCAAATGACCTTTGAATACTAACTACTCCTTTTCACACTGAAATTGAATTTAAACATACTTTCATAACATTAGTTAAACTTTATGATAAAGGATTTCCTATGCTTGTATTTTCTAGATCTCAAAGAAAAGATATCTGAAAAACAAAGATGAGGCAAGTTTCCATACAACTTTGGTGGAATACTTTAGTGGAACATGGTTCAACAAAGCCAAGCCTCTTGAAATCACGCATAAAAGGAAAGTTTGTTATTCAAAATCAAAACGTGGGGTTCCAGACCAACCTCTTTACTACAGTCCTTCCCAATGTAATGTAAGAAAGCTGATAGAATTACCCTACCATCTGATCAAATGTCACATGTTTAAATGTTTCCATGACGACATAGCTTGTAGTTTTAAATGGCTACATGCCAAGTGTAAGTTCGTTTCTGTTTCAAGTATGGTTGAAGATTTGAAAATTGTGCTGGCTGAAATGGATGCTGCAGGGGATATTGATAACACTGTGATATACAATGACATCAAAATTGTTCATCAGATGTTAACTGCTGGTAGTGAAGACATTAGGAAAGACAACTCTCATTTGGCAATACAGGTAATAAATCTTTCAATATACGGAGATGCCAAGGAATCCCTTTATACATTAAATTATATATTTTTCTGTAAAAATACAATTATTAGTGTAATGTCTTTGTAATTGGATGTGTGTCACATTTTAGCACTTTACCAGCTTAACTTTAACAGAGGCTGATTATGTCCCTTGTTTGTAATTTTTAGCTCACCTGGCCCGAAGGGCCAAGTGAGCCTTTCTCATCACTTGGCGTCCGTCGTCCGTCGTCGGTCGTCGTCGTCATCGTTAACATTTTACATTTTGAACATCTTCTAGAGAACCACTGAATGGAATGAAACCAAACATGGAATGAATGTTCCTTATTAGGTGCTGACCAAGTGTTGTTACTTTGTAGCTGATCCATCATCCAAGATGGCCGTCAGCGGGGACTTAGTTTAACATAGGACCCTATAGGAAATGCATACAAATCACTTCGTTTAGAGAACCACTGAATGGAATGAAACCAAACATGGCATGAATGTTCTTTATGAGATGCTGACCAAGTGTTGTTACTTTGTAGCCGATCCATCATCCAAGACGGCCGCCAGAAGTGGACTTAGTTTAACATAAGACCCTATGGGAAATGCATACAAATGACTTCTTTTAGAGAACCACTGAATGGAATGAAACCAAACATGGCATGAATGTTCTTTATGAGATGCTGACCAAGTGTTGTTACTTTGTAGCCGATCCATCATCCAAGACGGCCGCCAGAAGTGGACTTAGTTTAACATAAGACCCTATGGGAAATGCATACAAATGACTTCTTTTAGAGAACCACTGAAGGGAATGTAACCAAACATGGCATGAATGTTCCTTATGAGGTGCTGACCAAGTGTTGTTACTTTGTAGCTGATCCATCATCCAAGATGGCTGCCAGCGGGGGACTTAGTTTAACATAGGACCCTATGGGAAATACATACAAATGTCTTCTTTTAGAGAACCACTGAATGGAATGAAACCAAACATAGCATGAATGTTTCTTATCTGGTGCTGACCAAGTGTTGTTACTTTGTAGCCAAATTTTATCTTTTTTTATATGAATTCAAAAACTCAAATAGAGTCAGGTGAGCGATACAGGCTCTTGAGAGCCTCTAGTTTTTTTTGCATGGAATTGTCAAAAATTTAGGCAATTATTCAACCTTTTTCCAAAAATCCTTGTTTTACCCCTGCTTTGCAAAGTATTTCTATGAAAAGATCTCCAACCCAAACTATGTAGACGTAAACTGTAAAAGCAAAATATTGTCATATAAAACCTTATTCTAGAAATTGTTAAATATAACAAAAATTGATAATAGAATCAAGAGACATGATTGTCTCCCATTCTCAGGTGTTTTCAAAATTCAATTTTTATCTAATAAATTTTTTATATGAAAGAGCAGCTGTGAATATCTGAGAATAATTTTCCATTTACATATATAAATTCAAAAATTAAGATAAATTTTAGAATATTTCAGAAGAAATGTTAGTAATAAAGAGAATTTCAATTTGAAAATATAAAACTTTGGCTCAAAACTTATAAATCTGTGAGGGTTAATATTTTATGGTTTGAAAAAAAAGACTTGATTTTAATTTTCCTAAGCACTAAAACTCTTTTTTTCCAGATTCTTGGCCAATTTGGTTCATCATTTTATAGAAGTTCTGCATTGAGGAAACTTGTAGAAGAAACAAAAGAATGGTCAGAGAGCTGTAACATAGCCTTGTTACTTCCCTTGGCTCAATGTCTCAATTCTCCTGATGGTTACATGAACTTTTTAATCAGGGCTCAAGTATGGATGCCAACAGGAGGTATTAATAACAAGTTTAACCATGATTATTTATTAATTTTGGAGGAAAAAGTTAGCTCCAACAATTACATTATAACTTTCGACATTAAAAGAAGGTAAAATTTCATTGTAAGATCCATGTATTCAGACATTCAGTAGAATGTTCAGGTTCATGTCAGTAGAATGTTCATGTCAGTAGAATGTTCAGGTTCATGAAGTTTTAACATATTGCTGTAAATTTCTGTGTCATTTAGTCTGTAATTTAGTCTCTTGTAGAGAGTAAGTGAGTTGTCTCATTGGCAATCATACTACATCTTCTTTTTTATAAGTGAGAAAGTAATGTTCCTTATGAAAAACAAATTTAATCCATTCTTGGTACTTTGAAACATTGTAATTAAACATTTCTGTAGACAAGTTCAGTGTAACTTGCCTAATCAGACAAACTGGGGGACCAGAAAAAAATGTCGGATTAAGCAGGGTGTTAAAATACTCAGGTTGTTTCTGCAAAGATAGGCATATTTTTGGACCATGAAAATGTGTCCGTTAAATCAGGATGTTGGAATTCTCAGGAATGGAATAAGGCCGGTTACACTGTATTTGTTAACACAATTTAATATTTCCATACATTTGAGAATAATTTTGCTGTTTTTCATCTCTTTTTAAAGGAATTTTATTTGAATATTTTAGTTGATGTTTGGAAACAATATGGTGAAATGGTACATCTCGATGAAAGCACTGGCATGTTAACTGTTGTAGAGGTTCTCAAAGATAGGTCACATGACTACTTGTCCAGATTTGACACAAATGATAATTGGTCTACAGTATTTTCACAAAAGTTAGAATATAAAGATACCACCTCTATTCATCAACCAAGTAACAGCAGGTAAAATCAGAAACTCACTGTTAAGTCAGTTGAGGTTATCCCTTGTTTTATATAGGATTGCTATTTACACAGTACTAACTTTAGTCCTGAAGACACCAATGTAAGTGGCGAAAACATTTAGACCAGAATAAATAACTTCCTTGCAGTAAACTAGGATGTTGTTATCTTTGTGTATCATTACTAACTTTAGTTTAACTTTGCATTTAAATCCACTTTAAGCAAACTAAATACATAGAGGCATTTTTTTACTGTCATATTAACCTAGTTTTCATGCTCATTTATTGCTTCTTTCGCACAATTTTACCAATGGAGAGAAAGAGACTAGAAAAGACCAAGACAGCAGCCCAACAACACATGATTGTCAAAAATTATTAATCTAGTGTTCATAAGTGTAACATAATATGATGTTGTCATACCCTGATGTTTAACATCCATCCATCCAGTGATTTATCTATTTTGAAGTATGTTTTTCTCCAAAAATTGACGTTTATGAAATTATATCAATGTTTAGAAAGTAGTGCAGAACATACAACCATGTAAAAGCTTATATTCTTTTGTTATAATAGCAAAAAATCACCTGTAAATTTAATTTTCTGTTACAGATTCATAATTCTTAGACACTCAGAGAAAGATGGACATTTTGACAAGTTAATCAGGTCTGATACTCTTGCTGAAATCAATATATCAGACCAGACCCAATGTATAACTGCATCTGATAAATATGTGGTGTACTCTTCAAGTAAGTTATATAATACAATAATGCAATAACAAGGTTGGACATCCTTATGCTATAGTTTGATCAGCTGTAAATATTGTAAATACACTTTGATTCTATTTTGTTTGTTTAGTTTAACTATCCTCATTTTGTGTTACATTAAAAAGGCTTTAGTAAGATTGTTTTTTTAAGGTGAAAAATATTCATGAATGCTTCACTTTCAAGTTAGCGATTTGAAAATCCTCTGTTGGTTAATTATTATATATAGCCAGTATAGACTGGAATAAAATTTTAATATTCAACTGAAATTGTGTTTTTTATTTTGGGGAAGAGTTTTGCACCTCTGATATTGTTAATTTTATGGTCCTGAATTAAATTGTGTACTTAAAAGTTTTTTCCTTTATTTTCAGTGAACAAGGTCAGTGTATGTATGATAGGAGAAAACTTAGCTGCTATATCTGTTATTAAATCTCTGGAATTGGATGGAGGTGAAAAAGTTCAACATTTACTGCTGTCCTCTGATAGCAGGTATCTTGTAGTTTTTTTTACACTATGTGTGTATATTCTATCATCTGAAACCCTTGAGATATTGTACACAGATAAAGCAGAGTCTAGTGACACGATATATATGCAAACTCATCCTACTATTGCACATATAACAGAAAACAACATACTTTTCTACAAAGGTATTGGGGTTGGAAGACACAACAGCATTTGCATGTTTGACCTTGAAAACAGTAAAGAACTTCATGCCATGTGTCATTCACAGAAATCTCCTCCAAAGTTCATCTCACATCACCCATCACACAAATATACAGCAATTGTCACAGATAAAAGATGGTTTATTCACGATTGTGAGAATGGAAAACTTGTGTCTGAATGTCCACAAGATCATTGTGGCGATGATGGGGTCGCTCGTTTGCAGTTGTTTGGATCAGATAACATATTTGCTGTGACCACCCCATCAAAGGCGAAAATCAATGATATAACAATATTTTATTGTGGAAATGTTGACAGTCCATTGCAAGAAGTTGTGCCTTTCCTGTCATTGAAGGGTCACAGTAAGGAAATAAACCAACTGATCTTTACGAAGGACGAGAATACATTATACTCAGCATCCCAAGACTGTACCATCAGAGTTTGGAACTTTGAAAAAGTGATCACAGATTTCCATGCTAAATACTTAAAACAGGATGACATGTTTGATTCAGAAAGAGCCCTTGAAGATTACAACAATCAAAAACAAGTTTGTTCAACAAATGCTGTCAGGATCAGTTGGTAAGATTTTTAAGACAAACTTAAGATCATTTTTCTTTAGTAGTAATATGTAGATGCTTCTTGAAGCATAACAGTACAAGACTTACAAAGGTCAGAGGTTTCTGTCATAGGCCATGTCAGACAACCCAGACCAAAAAAGTATAAATTAAGTTGGTTCCAGAAAAACAAATATTTGATATAAAAAGTACAACCTAATCTTCCATCAAACATTAGTGCTATATTATAAGTTTTATCAAAAATACCAAGGTAAATTCAAAAAGAGTAATCACTGACAAAACAAAAAAAGCCATGTTTGTCGAAAAAAACATTTGAAATAAAATTTCCATTTTATGGTATTATTAGGCAAAGCTGCATATTTGCATTATTTACACAGGGCATTGTATATGTTATTTTCTTTTCAGTGACAGTAAGACAGTATTGTTAGGCAAGTCCAATGGACACTTTGCTGTGAAGGATTTAATCACTGGTGAATGTATACATGAGCAAGATTATCAGAAAAGCATCAAAATAATGCTAATATCAAAAAGTGGGAAAGAGATTATTCTGATCCCAGAGACAGAAGATGACATAATAATTCTAAATTCTACAACATGTAAGTACTAGAATCAATTTTTTTTATCAAATTAATTGGTTGTTGGTGTTATAAAACCACTTTTAAGTGCCACTTTTTTGGCTCTTTCTTGCTGCCATTTTTTTTTGGGTGGATAAAGCCACCCACCTTTGATAGGAAAACTGACAATTCTAGTCAATTAATATTTGCACCAGCATGAACAGGGTATTTTTTTCATAATGTGTCCAATTACTTGTTCATGTCAACTGGAGGGCATCTTGCTTGAAGGGTTGTTCTAATTGGTTCACCTTGCCTGAAGGGCTATTAAAGCTGGTTGAATTTCCTATAACACCAGTTAAGATAGTTCTCCTTGCCGGAACACCAGTGAAGCTAGTTTATTTTGCCTGGATGACCAGTGTAGCTAGTTCAACTTGCCTGAAGGCTAGTAGAGCCTCACCTTGCATTGAGAGCCATTAAAGCCTTGCATTGTCTGAAGAGCCATTGTTTGCTCATCTTGCTTAGAAATAAAAATGCATTATAATGAAAAATGTTTAATATGGAAATTTTAGTTGGATCAGTTTTTTTTCTAGAATTGATTATCAGATATTGTTATTTTCCAAATTTTTAATTATACTGGTACGCCTTTCATTGTGCATTTTACAATGAATACCTGAAAAGTGTATCACTGCTTATCCAAATTCTTATGATGTTCCTAGAAATGATTACCCCATTTTTTTAAACTCTTATGAGAAAAATAACTTTTGAAAATTAGAAGTGTTTATGGACACCAACTCTCATAGCAGCACCATTGAAGGCAACAACTCTACAAATTTGTGTCCTCATTAAACAAGTGGGCCACAGATTCCAAAAAAAGCTCTTTTTGTAAAAAAAATCTACTGCATTGGATTAACTTTGAATATTTCAGCATTATTTTTCCATTGCTTACACAAATACAATTGATAGATTTCCTATTTAAAGTACATTTCTTAGAAAAGTTCAAGGTTATTGTGATATATAGGTGCTTGTAATTAACAGTTTTCATTAAATTGAACTATATTAATCCTATTGAGGATCAATTTTATATTAAGACAAAAAGCTGTTGAATTGTTTCAGATGAAGTAAAGCAGAGACTGATCGTTGAATTTCCTGTTCATTCTGCTGCTGAGGCCAATGGTATATTGGTGGTTGGACGACAAGGATTTTTATCCTTTGAAACTGAAGGAAAAATATTCAACATTAAAGATGGTATGATTTTTTTAATTTTTGTTATTAAATGTGGAAAATGGCTTCTGGAATTTGAATATGATATCATTGTGCCTCATAATGATGTTAATATAAAATTAATTAACCATATGTCCATGAACAATTTTGAAATTTGATAAACAAATACAAAAAAAACACCAAAAAAACTAATTGCTATTTATATGCAGGGTGCAAGTAAAAACATGAAATTTAAGTATAATGACAAATCTGAGATTTGAAAGAATCCAGATTGGATTATATGTTAAGATTTAAAGGCTGACTGAAAGTATATAGATCATCACAATTTTTGATTTTATATTTCATAGGTTCAATGATAAAAGGATTTCAGCAGAAGTGTTTTAATTCTCTCACTGAAGTGGCCATTAACTCCACTGGTACAAAGGTAAGTTTGAAGGAAAGAATTTATTTAGAAATGAATGCTTCTTTTTGTAAATTCATTGTGATGTAAAAGCATTGACAGAAGTACATTCTGTATGATGCTTCATTAGAAGAATGTGTGCACAAGCAATGCTTTAACAATCCTATGAAATTCCTAAGGTGGTACTACTGGGAGATAACTAAAATCAATTGAACATTTTAAACACATTCTATTTTTGAGGAAATATTAAGCTTCTCAATGATCAAGAAGCCTTGATGGCTGAGTTGTCAAATAGTTCATCTACTGTATCAACTATCAATGATTATCTCCAGTTTCTGCAGCTCTCTTAACAAATAAAACTTACCCCTATGATGTATCTATTAGTTTTCTCGTTTGAATTGTTTTACATTGTCTTATTGGGGCCTTTTATAGCTGACTATGCGGTATGGGCTTTGCTCATTGTTGAAAGCCGTACGGTGACCTATAGTTGTTAATGTTTCTGTCATTTTGGTCTTTTGTGGATAGTTGTCTCATTGGCAATCATACCACATCTTTTTTTTTTATAAGATTAGTGTTTTCCAAGTATGTTATATATCAAGTGAAATTTTCCAACAAAGGGTGTAGTTCAAGTTTCTTGAAATTTTTATATTTTTGTCAAATGGTCATTTGAGTAAATATTTTTTGAGAATTTTACGAAAATTAAACGAGCCAAATTAATTTTAGTCAAGGTGTTTGATACCACCTTAAGAGAGCTTTGATGGCTGAGTTGTCAAAAAGATCATCTACTGTATCGACTATCAATGGTTATCTCCGGTCTCTGCATCTCTCTTTACAAATAAAACTTACCCCTAAGATGTATCCAATAATGCTGAAAGTGGCACTATACAAACAACCAATCAATCACTTCACTTACTGTGGATTCATTGTTATTTGTTGGATACCAATTTTCATGGATTTTGTGGGTAAAGGTGAACCACTAAAATTGAATGTTCAACCAATGGCAAATTTTCTATATGCTTGTATGCAGACTTTCACAAAACCACAAAATCAGATATCCACAAACTTGTAAGTTTTCATGAATCCACAAAAATTGGTACCCATGAAAATAAATGAATCCACAGTTATGTGACAATTTTTTTATATATATATACGTGTATTGCAGGTTGTTACCCACATTGATGCTTTCCCATTGGTCATTCCTGTGAATGGAGATGGTACTCAATACAAGAATCTAGCATTACAACACTCTGATGAATGTATGACCATATGTTCAGGTGTTGATGTCAGCCCTGATGATAAGTATGCATTCTCAATATCACCTGATGGTGCTGTCCGTGTCATTAAAATGTCGGGAGAATATGCCATGAAGTTAGACACCAAGTCATCTGTAACTGCAGCTACTTTCTCACCAGATAGCAAGTATATTGTGTCATGTGGTTTTAAAACAATCTACGTGTGGAATTTACCACAAGGAAAATTAAGCTTTAAATTGAAAAAGCATGATGATTTTGTCAACACGGTCAAATTTGATCATTCTGGTCGATACATCCTGACCTCATCAACAGACAAACATCTGATACTTTGGGATTTGAGAAGACGAGTAACAGTATCTTCCTTTGTAGCTGATTGTCAATTAGAAGCAGTTGATCTGTCACAAGATGCTAAAAACGTTGTGTTTGTTCCAAAAGATATTGCAGACGTTGCCATTTTGAGGTCAAACAATTTGTTGTCGAGTATGATTGAAGGAAAGCGCCGTTTACCAATTACACAAAAACTTGTAGATGCTCAGGCAATGGCTTTATCATTCTCAAGTCAGAAACTGAGACAAAGAGAGGCTACAAGAATAGGTTGTCAAGTCATGTAATATTTTGATTGTCTAAAAGTTGATTTAGAAATCTATAATTGTAGAACTATCAACAGTTTTATTTTTAGCTTCTTTTTAGGTCGTTTTGATTATACAGATTGTCAACTGTTTTGGTTCTTAAACATACTTGGTGTTTAAATATTTGTTTTGGTGTAAGACCAGAAAAGCACTGCAATTTATATTTTTTTTTGATAAATTTATTATGCATTCCTGAAGAAAAGATTTAAATTTTATTGAAAAAATCATTTTTGTTGCCTCAGTCTGTTTATGAATCTTAAAATTCAACTCTTTCTTGCTTGATTCTGACTTCCTTTAGAGATATGCATGAAGCAAAATAGTTCAGGTTGGATATATTTCAGGGGAGATAACTCAACCTACACATTTTATTAAAGAATTCATTTTTCTAGCAAGTCAGTCTGTTTATGAATCTTAAAATTCAACTCTTTCTTGCTTGATTCTGACTTCCTTTAGAGATATGCATGAAGCAAAATAGTTCAGGTTGGATATATTTCAGGGGAGATAACTCAACCTACACATTTTATTAAAGAATTCATTTTTCTAGCCAGTCAGTCTGTTTATGAATCTTAAAATTCAACTCTTTCTTGCTAGATTCTGACTTCCTTTAGTGATATGCATGAAGCAAAATAGTTCAGGTTGGATATATTTCAGGGGAGATAACTAAACCTAAACCTTTTTAATTATAGAATGATTTTTATTTTATAACCTCTAGTTATGATAACGAATTTATTCTTGGTTCCCATATGTTAAACATATAGTAGAGGAAACTGGTATGGATTTGGACACTTTGAAAACATATTCCTCACAAAAGAACTAAAAATTTAAGAGAAAAAATAAAATTAAAATTGAAGCATTTTATGAAAAACTTGTAAATGATAAACTTTCAGAGCAAATTCACTATTTTTAAACATGTAAAAATAAATAATACAGAAGAAAAATATTTGTAACTTGCTCAAAACTTGATTTCAGAAAATTGATAACAAAATTTAGATTAAGTGACCATAATTTATTAATAGAAAAAGGGAAGATACCTTAAAATAACAAGAGAAGAAAGATTATGCAAAAACTGTAAACAAATTGAAGATGAAATTCATTTCTTTTTATATTGTAATAGAAACCATAATAATAGAAAAGTTTTTTTTTTTTTTTGATAAATGAGAATATCCACTTTATTAATTTAAATGCAATAGATAAAATAACATATATACTCAACCCAATTTCACACATTCAGGTAAATAAGCTAGGATCCTTTTTTAAAACAGTCTATTGAACTGAGGACATGGGACTCTTAAAATATTTACTTTTATTGTGTATATTAATGATCTTGTTGTTATTTTTTATTTTTATTTTGTTATGTTGTGTCACATTCTATTAATATGTAGTTTTATAGCAATAAAGATTTGAATGTATGATAATATATTTATGTTTGTTTTGTGTTTACATATTTTGTATTTAATACAACAGTTTTCTGTTATGTTGATTGAATATATATAAGTTAAACTTTTTAAAATACTCTTTTTGTGTTAAATTAATTGCTGGTGTTTAACACCATTGTATACATTAACCTTAGCATTTTAAATGCAAAATTATTTATGAAAGAAAATGTTTAGAACTATAAATAAGAGTGAACTTAAGCTTTAGCTGAGTTAAAGTCAAACTGAGAGAGAAAACACAGATTACCTGATTTATTAAATAAATGTCAACTTCAGCTCTAGCTGAGTGGTATATCAACGGAATAAAAAAGATAACTTTAGTTACATTCACATTCTTTTAAGAAGCAAGCTCTAGCTGATTGTTAGTCATTATTACTGTGAGAAAAACCTAGAGAACTGGGGTTTGCTGTAGACTCATTGTCATGATGTATTTATATAAGAAATGCTAATTTACCGATCAATGTTATTTTTTGTGCTGGGACAATTTACATTTAGTGTTTTTGCGATGAAAAGGTTATATAATATGTTGACATTCTGTTTTTATGTTCTATATACAATCAGCATTGTTATGCACATTTAGTGTCCGCCTGACCAGGAATTACTGTTTAGAGCTTACGTTTGTATTTCTAAAAAAGTGGCTCATGTATAAACAAAATTTGTTAACTTAATGGAGAAAACAATTTTATTTGTTTTGATGTTGTTTGTTTGTTTTTTGTTTTTGTTTGATTTTACAAGTTAGGTTGGTATTTGTCTGAAATATGTTAAGATTATATTAAGGTTTGTTTTATGTACACCAAGTCAAAGACAGCAAATGTTTTTTTTCTCCATTTTATCTTTATTTTTTAATTAGTGTATTATACTGGTTTAGTTGCTTTAAGCTTTATATTTTAGAATATATAGATGCTTATTATATTTTATGTTTATGTTCATTAATTTTTTATATATGTAAACCTCAGATCTATGTACGACCTCAAATCTGTGTCTGTTTCTCAAATCTATGCCCCATCGTGACGTCAATCGCTAATCTATGTCCATAAAAAATAATTCGGCCTCAAATCTGTGTCAGATTTTTAATTGTGACGTTTTTCTCAAATGTATGTCCGTTAAAAAAGATAAAGCTTTAAAACTTTGTAATGTTTAATTCTTTCTTAAGCCATGCGCAAATTATGCCCGTCTAATAATTTTGACCTTATAGATTTCTTTTATTAAGTCATTTCTCATAGTAAAATAATATTTTATTGGTATGTGTTTTCCATGTGTATACAACAGCTCAAGTATAAGTAAATCTAGCTAGATTATTTCGCTTGTATTTTAACAAGGACTAAGAAAGACCCTGATTTAAAATATTGTTTTTTAAATACGGTCTTGTACAGTTGTATGATTTTTGTTTTATGAAATAATTCTCCATGTTTGTGGTTAAGATCTTTACATGTGTGTATTATTATTGTATGACGTCCTCAAGAATTTAACTACACATATTTTTTTCTTTCTATAAAGACAGTAAGAAATGACTATTTGTATGCAACTTCAGCGTACTTTGATTGTCTCTAAATTCACTCATATTGCTGTTAAATTGACATTCATACCACTTTATCTTACGGGAATAGCATTTTCATTATGGTTGCTATCATTTACAAAGCGCCTTTTGTAAATTTTCTTGTAATATGGACTTGCACCTTCCATGGGATCAAGATTCTTTTGCATCTGATAGTGCATAAAGTAAAATATGTGGGAAAATAATTTAATTTAAAAAGGACATCATTAATCTTACAAGATTTGATATAGTGTATCTTTTTGGAATAGTGTCCTGCTCCGCCATCATTCCTTTTATGCAATGACGTCATATACTCTATGACGTTTTGTTATGTTTTACGTCTATACAAGGACATAGATTTGAGCCAAAAATGGCCATAGATTTTAGTAAATAAAGGACATGGATTTGAGACAATACAAGACATAGATTTGAGACTCTACCGGATATAGATTTAAGACAATACAGGACATAGATTTGGAACGTCTATGACGCAATATTAAAGGACATAGATTTGGAGAAAGGACATAGATTTGAGGCTGGACATAGATTTGAGGCTTACATATATTCGTTATATTTGATTTTTGAATGATGTATAACAAGTTGATTTTTTTAAGGACAAATTGACTTATCATAAGGCAAATAGTCTACGCTTATATTGGAGGCTCTAGTTTATATAATTCTTTTTGATTTTTTAAACAAGATATTTTTTTTAAAGGTGAGAGAAGGGAGATGTTTTTTGCAGAAAGGGAAATTGATAGAAAATGGAGAAAAGGGGCAGAGTAGAGGAGAAAACCCCCACAATTCCACTCCCTTAATTATATGTTTTTATGCCCCACCTACGATAGTAGAGGGGCATTATGTTTTCTGGTCTGTGCGTCCATTTGTTTGTTCTTCCGTCCATTCTTCTGTTCTTACGTCCGTCCTTTGGTCCCGCTTCAGTGTAAAGTTTTTGGTCAAGGTTGTTTTATGATGAAGTTGAAGTCCAATCAACTTGAAACTCAGTACACATGTGCCCTATGATATGATCTTTCTAATTTTAATGCCAAATTAAAGTATTGACCCAATTTTAAGGTCCACTAAACATGTAAAATGGTAGTGGGAGTGGGGCATCGGTGTACTTTGGACACATTCTTGTTTATATTTAAAAGAGATTTTGTCTAGTATTAAAGAAGAAGCAGAAAATGGATGGGATGAGGGGACAAACATTTTTTAAAGAAACTTGGCCTAGTGTTGTGGAAGAAGTCTTTTTATTCTATATGGTTTATATTACTACTTTTGACTGTAGAGAGGTGATGGAAAAATGAAAATTTGGATATGGGAGAAATCCTGCCCAATTCCACCCCTCTTGATTATGTGTTTTGATTTTTTAAGAGATTTTGTCTAGTATATTGTAGAGGAAGCAGGTCTATTTGTTTTGTATATTAACTTTAAATAGGTTATATTATTATTTTTTACTATATAGAGGCAAGGGAGAAAACTTTCTCAATTCTACCCCACCCCCTTAATTATGTGTTATATACATAGATTTTATTTTAAGTCAGGTAGAGGAAGTGATTTTTTCTTTATGTAGCTTATTTTTTACTGTATAAACTGAGAGGCAAGGAAGAAAACTCCCCAATCCCACCACCTTAATTATGTGTTATATTTTAAGAGATTTATTTTTATTTAATGTAGAGGAAGCAGGTGTTTTTTACTTTATATAGCTATTTTTTACTGCTATTGTGTTTATCTGTGATACTTAAGAATTGTTAACGTCTTTCAGTGCCACAGTGCCAAGATTGTTATAGGTTTTATATTCATTTTACATTATCAGTTTTTATATTAAATAGGCTTACAACAGCAATATTATAATTCTTGATATGATACCGTATAGCGGGTAATTTTCCCGTGGTGCATATTTTCGCGGATAGAACAAAATCGCCAAAATAAGTTCCACCAAATTAAAGGTGTACATACAAAGGTATGAATACAAGTTTTTAATCCGCCAAAATAATAACCTCCAAAATATTTCGTATACCTCGTTCAATGAAAATCGCGAAATTTTACAGACGCGAAAATAACCCGCTATACGGTAATATATTTAGCAATACACTAAATGCACCACCAAGTTTACTTTCATTATCACATAGGGAATAATACTGTTTACCTTCATCCTAATAATTTAAAGACAGTCTAGGTTTTAACTATAGAATTAATGTTTATATCTCATGAAGATAATCAACTGAAAAATCTACAAAAAAGACAGGATAATCATTATTCCCTTTTATAGCACTACCCTTAAAATGGATGAAATCATATCTAAATTCAAGGTAATTTAAAACTCCTGTAGTAGTAGTCATGCATGACATGTGGTGGATGGATAAATTGAGGTGAATCATCACTATATATTTCCTCAGATAGAATTCTATTAAACTATGCAAAAATGTAGAAAATACCATGCTTAAATTGTCTAATTTTGCGTAGTTTTGCACGAAATAACACTTTTTTGTGAATAAAAGAAAAATATGAGATTATGGATGTAAATTAGTAATATTGTTCATTAATAAAAAGAAAAAAACTTGTTTTCTTGCTATTAGAAAAATAAATCAACAAAATATTCCTTTTAAAAGATTTACAATAAGTTATCTCCCCTTATATAGGTGAGGTTGAATTTTTTTTTTTTTTTTTTTATATAATTCTTGAGGAGGCTCATGGGAACAAAAATTTCAGCAAAAAATTAAACCTTTATCTTTTCATTACAAATTTTATTTATTACACTATTAGTTATTAATTTACAATATGGTAAAAAATGAACCAAAAAAATCGATTCAGTTTGGCCCCAGATGACTTTTAAAATGTTTATATCATTGAAAAAGCTCCAAATTATCTCCCTTTGGTGGAATAATTTTTTTAACTCATCTTTGACCTATATTTTTTATTATTGTTTTCAAATAAGCTTTACATAAACTAAATAATTGTAAAATTTAAGCGATTCGATATAACCTCTATTTCTCTTATTTATATTAGTTCAACAGAAAAAAAAGGACATTTACAAAAATGTATGCTTCTTTTGGAGGCAGATTGTGAGCTAAATGAACGGGGACCCCATTTTTTATTTCATTTTTCTATTAAATATAGGATAAAGGTTATTTATAAAATATATTATATTAGAAAAAAAAAAAAATTATACCCAGGAGCCCCCTTAGTAGTGCAATAGATCTTTATTTAAATAAACAGTCTTCCACATGTATTGCCAGTAGTCTCCAAGCTTACAAATTTAAGCAAAAGAATTTTACCAATAAATACCATTTTACAATGATTGGATGGATGTATGCAGTTAATCTAACTTCTAAAGTCTGCCACTGATGAGCCTCTTGGCTTTTGATAGGTAAAGAGTAATAATAAATTGTTTATTAATTCTCTTAGATACTGCCATAAACCAATAAGTTCATATAAAGTGCAAAGGAGAGAATGTTCGTACAGGTCCCTTTTTTAGCCTCAAATATTAAGTCCATTATTTTCAAGATGAAAAATTTCAAGTTGATGGTTATTTCTGGAAATATTTTTTTTTATATAGATTTTCTTACTGTTTTACATTTTACATCCAAAAAAGGTTTTTAATAATTATTTGATGAATGTTGACAAAATCTTCTGGATTCAGGGTCTTCAAGTAAGTTACTTCATTTGTTCGAAAACATAACGTTAAAATTTTTTTTTTGTTGACACAAGGGCTTTTATGTTTGCTGTCCCAAATTATTTAAAATTTTTGCTACTTATGACATCATGAAAAGGATGCCTGTAAATATCACAAACAAAAATACAAACCTCCTTTCAAGTTATTGTTAATGCTGCCATATTGTGATGATAGCTATTAAATCTGAATTTAAATATTCAGCAAAAAATCGGAGCCATATGGGGGCCTTGAAGAACAATCTCCAATATTTTTGATACACTAGTATTATAATTGTGATATAACTGATGTGCCACAGCAATTTTTAAATTTTTATAGATTTTTTTATTCTTGTTACTGTTACTATATACAATGTATTGTTTATTTTATATATATTTAGATAGAAATAAATACAATTTAAAAAAAATCTGTGTGTTTATTTCAACAATAGATCAAAAGAGAGTGTGATTTTTCCCCTTTAGAAACCTTAGGGCCTGGCATGAAGAGGTTAAGTGAGGTGAGGTGAGAAACCTTATCATTCCATAAAATAGGGACAAAAGATACCAGAGGGACAGTCAAACTCATTAATCGAAAATTAATGGACAACGCCATGGCTAAAAATTAAAACGACAAACAGACAAACAATAGTACACATGACACAACATAAAAATCTAAAGAATAAACAACACGAACCACACCAACAACATAAGGGATGTTTTCATGGCTGATAAGTCAATGTTTTAAGTTTTCATGGTTTCGTCTGTTTATCAGATACTAAAATAATTGGTTGTCTTATGATAATTTGTGAAATGATTGTAAGCTGTACATATCTGTCTGGCAGGGTTCATCTGACCTTGATCACATTTTCATGGTTCATTGGTCATATTACCGGTAAGTTATCTTGATATAGTCCTTTTATCCGATACTAGAAGCAATACGTGAACTATATTTGGTGTATAAAATGATGCAGTGTGTACTTGTTGTCTGACAGAGTTCCATCTGACATTGACCTCATTTTTATGGTCCAAAGGTTAATTTTCAATTTTCCAAATTAGCTCGGTTCATGAGATATTATAAGCAATAGACTAGCTATGTTTTGTGTATGGGTTGATTAAGGTAATATAAAGGATATGGGGTATTCATCAATGACACAAAATTAGTATAAAGATAAAGGAAGATGTGGTATGAGTGTCAATGAGACAACTCTCCACCCAAGTAACAATATCCACAGCAAAAACTTATGGTGTAATGTGTCTAGCGTCATGGTTTATCTAACCTTGATTGTGTTTACATCAATGATGACAAGGTTGTTACTTTTGTATAAAACCTTCACATCACACACTTTCAACATAATTCAATCAGAAGTAAACCTGAAGACATTTCAGCCTGTATATTCTTTGTTATTTTAATGTAACACTTTTGCTTCATCATGAAATTCTTTTAGTCTTTGGCTGTTAGTATTCATTTGAATTTTTTTATATTTGTCATTTTGCGTACATGTGAAATGGTATTGCACAAGCATCTGTTAAACAGCGATAATATTCAGCAAGATGATAAGTAGAGTATGTGTCTCAGATCTTTCCCTTTTGGCTTAACAGATTTATTCTTAATGTACTGTTGCTTAATCAATGTCTTTGTTGAATTGCTGAAATAATTCCTGTTTTTAAAGGCATTTTATTCTGCCAACATCATAACCATGTTTTCTTTTGTTATTCAATATCATGTTGTTTTGCAAAGCTCCTTTGTTTCTCTTACTTGTCCTCATAACTTAAAAACAAGAGGCTGTCAGAGCAACAGGAAACCGGATTTATTAATATTAATTTGTATCCTGGCATTTTTCAATATCATAAGAACCATAACTGATGAACGGTGAAAGTGAATATCATCAATATCAGACTTGACCTCCATTTTGTTATCAGTAACAACATTTGAAAAGCTTTGGTTGAATGGTTCACGAGTAAATGCAACATGACTGGTAACACAATTTCTCAATCTTTCAAGAACCATAACTCCTGAACCGAAAAAGTGAAAACCTCAATTTTGTCATCAGTAACAACATATTTGAGTTTTAAAAGCTTTGGTTGAAAGGTTTGTGAGTAAATACACTGACACAACTGGAAACACCATTTTTCTTCTTTCAAGAACCATAAAATTGAGAATGGAAATGGGGAATGTGTCAAAGAGACAACAACCCGACCAAATAAAAAACAACAGCAGAAGGTCACCAACAGGTCTTCAATGTAGCAAGAAATTCCCGCACTTGGAGGCGTCCTTCAGCTGGCCCCTTAACAAATATATACTAGTCCAGTGATAATGAAAGCCATACTAATTCCCAAATTGTACACAAGAAACTAAAATTAAAATAATACAAGACTAACAAAGGCCAGAGGCTCCTGACTTGGGACAGGTGCAAAAATGCGGCGGGGTTAAACATGTTTGTGAGATCTCAACCCTCCCCTATACCTCTAACCAATGTAGAAAAGTATAAGCATAACAATACTCACATTAAAATTCAGTTCAAGAGAAGTCTGAGTCTGATGTCAGAAGATGTAACCAAAGAAAATAAACAAAATGATAACTCCTGAATGGTAAAAGTTAAAATCGTAATTATTGAACTTGACCTCCATTTTGTTATCAGTAACAACATATTAAAATTTTTAAAGCCTTTGTTGAACAGTTCCTGAGTAAATGCATGGACAGGACTGGAAACACCATTTTTCAATCTTTCCAGAACCGTAAAAATTCAAAATTGTTATTATTGAACTTGACCTCCATCTTGTTGTGAGTAACAACATATCAAAATTTTAAAAGCTCAAATATAAAGCAATGAATATCTGAAATGTTTGAAAAAGAAGATGTTGACACATACAACTATAGAGTTGATGAGTTGCTTTTGATGAGAAGTATAGATAGGAACATTGAATAGAATCATTGAATCAATTAGTACATGTTTAGAACCATTGAATCAATTGACAATCAGTACAACTTTAATTTCTTGAAAAAGCCTTTACTTCTATTATTGAGTACAATGTAAATATGTTCATGTATTCACATGGTTCCTTAAAACAGAAGTGCAAAAAGATTTGGTAACAGAAAAATCAAATCAAACATTATAAACAAATTCTCACGTTTTAATTTTTTCAATCTACTGTACATGTTTAGAAATCAGTCAAACATAACAAATGTTTCAAAATTGGTGAAATTACTAATGCTTTTTACGCTGATCTTCACCATGTACTGTCCAGGCACCTGGTATATAGTATCCAATTATACATCCTTTACCCAGGATTTCTCCAATGAAGAAAAGGAACAAGATTTCCAAACATACCAATGTGTTCAACCATACTTCCTACAATAGAAAAAAATCACTTTAAATTTCAACAGATTGACAAATTTCATATACAATTTTAATTTAAAAATTTAATGTATAAATATTAACCCTTACCATGTGGTGACTGTCATATGACGGGCGTACCCTAATAACCGTTATTTGGCTCCAATGGCGTTCCATACTTTTAGAAGTCCACTTTATGATACTTATTTTAAAAGTTATGCATGTTCCCTCAACCTGAGGCTATCCATATTCACGTTTCTCATGTATAAGTAGCATTTTGAGCACAAATATGGACTTGGAAAATTGAAATTGGCTAAAACTCGGTTTTCTGGAGGGGTGGGCTTCACATCTGTATCTTACACAAGAAGTTCAGAGGCATAAAACTTGCAAAAATAGTGCAAACCCACGGCTATATAAGTACTAATCATTATCATTATTGAAATACGCATAGGAAACAACTACTTCAGGTTTTGGGTCCATTCGAAGTCAAAAATCAGCAAAAATCGTGAAATTCAGTATTTTTGGTCCAAATGACCTTCTGTAGACTGCTGAACCAAGAACTGATTCAATCCGACCTAACAATTGTTGGTGTCAATTTGTTTACTAGGGTCCATTCTACATGCAGGCTACAGCTGGATACCTTTACCAGCATCTCTGGGTCTTCTGGGTCAAGAGAAAGGATGAAAAATCGGCAAAATTGATGCTTTTGGCACCTGATGACCCACTTTGGGGCAAATTCCCGCCCACACACCCCTGCCTCCTACTGCCGACCATCCCACCCTGTGATCACCTACATTAGATTTAAAGGAATCAATATGCTACAGCAACAGGGCTAAGCTCATTTGCATATAATTTGCATATTTTTGCAAATAAACGGAAAATTAGACATTTTCTGAAAACGTTTCCGCATGGTAAGGGTTAAAATATATTGGTTCATTACAAATTTCTTCTTTCTTTTCAAAGTATTGCATAGCTGTTAACAAAATGTATCGGTTATTTGTTCAGATTTGATGTTTCTATAGTATAGGTGTTTTGTTTTAGCTAATGGTCCTTCAACCATAGTCATGAATAATTCTCAAAAACATATCATGAAACCCTGAACTTGTCTTTCTGTTCAAGAGAGACTACAGTACGGGTAGGGACTTATTTTTATGGATGTCTTAATCCGTCTAGTCGGATATGAATAATCGGACATTTTTATGGTAGGTAGTATGGTCATTAACCAACAGATCCAGGTGTGATTGGCAATATATTTGTCCTTTCATCTTAATCTGTGCTGCTAGAATTACGGTTCACTGATTTCAGAATCAGGTTACCTGTAGTTTTAACCTCTCAGTCACTTTATTGATTACATCGTATTTGACATAAAATATTTTTACAGGTGAAGTTCTTGAGAAAACTTTGTTTTAATAAAAATTATAGCTTATTTTTAATTATGGTTTTTATATTTCAACTGCTATTTATTTTCTAATTTGTTCCGTGAAATTATTTTTATTCTATGTTCCTTGTTGTTTTAGTTTATACACCAATAAATTTCTTTAAAAAGTAGTTGAATTCCTATAGAAACAACAGGAGCCATTCCCCTGCCTGAAATTGTTTCAATTATTTTAGAAATTTTAAACTAAAACATAACATACATCTGGTAACCAGTTAACCAAAATAGGGTGAATGCGACATAAATATAAATGTAGCCTAAAAATCAGTTGAAATAATAATTTAAGTATGACAAGTCAAGAAAAGACACCAGAGAAGAAAATTATTCACAACAGAGCAATCAATTAAATGATCCTACATCAATATTTACTAGTCAAGAAAGACAATAATCTTAAATTAAATTGTATAACTTACTCTGACGGGCATTGTGAGGAATTTCTTTGTCTTTGCTCCTCTGATTATGTTATTTATACTTTCTTGAATGACTGGAAATTCTGTCAACATTGGTGGTCTTAGTTCTACTTTGGCATAGTGCCAGAATCTTCCACCTCGTACCTTAGCAAATTCAGATGTAACTGGAAAAAATGCATGATTTTTGTTAGCAAATTATAATTGTAATATAAAATAACACATAAAATGTGAGAGACAAGAAAATGATCTTGGGAAAGATACAGTACATCATCATTTCCCTGTCGGAAACTCAAAAAGTGGATGGTTTTTTTTGCCATATATGTACTCAATGCTTTTGGTTTTTTTTATGTTAAGACAGATCATTAAATGTCAGTGTTAGATTAACAATTTTTAAACTCCGGTGTATTTACTGCTTCACATTTGTACAGTATACCCTAGACATCTGTCTATTGTTTTAAGGATGTACTTAGGCGAGGTTTTGAATAAGTGTTAAATGTTGCTCAGCCTCCTTGGTGTTTATCAATATAGTACAAGGTAAACTATTTTGACCCAATACACCTATTTATCTTTAAACATACATGTAAGACTTAATAGCTCATAAAAGGTCATTTGACAAAATTTAAGCAGATTCTTGATTTTCTTTCTTTTGATTTGAGACCCCCATAATGCCAATCATTGTGCCAATGCAAATATAAGGTAAAAGTCGTGATTATAAATCAAATATCGACACGACTCCAACATTCCATTTTTTTATGGATCTCTTATAGAAGAGGTCATTCTTCAAACTATATACTGTATAATACATTATATATGTCATGTATATATATAGACAAATTGTTGATTTACACATTTCATTCTGTTATGAAGTTTATACATTTGACAATGATTCAACAAAAATAGATTTGCACCATTGATTTAGTTTTTGATACATATCATTTACTGTATCAACAAATAAATGATTTATTTAAAGTTGTCAGTGTGCCATACATGGAGCTATGTTAAAAATATTGTTGTTGCTAAATTATTTTTCTTGTCGCTTCTTTTCTCTAATTAGTGAGACCACTTCAAGTGACTTGAAGTGAGTTTGTTGAAAAAATTATATAAATGTTCAGATGTTTGTTGTGAACAGATATTGAAATCTGTTACAAGAAACTTTCAAGAGTAGTACGTTGAACAGCAGCTACAGGAAGAAGGTTCCATTGTAATATTGAAAATGGGTGAAATGAGTATTTGACTATAAGTATGAACAGTGTTCCAGCTAGGCTGTTTTGAGAGGGCGCAGTGCCCGCCCTTTTCCGAGTGGCGCCCTGTGCCCTTTTTACAGTTTCCAGGGCGCCCTGCCTTTTTTGAAGATTGATTGCATATTAATTTGTTCGTATTAATATGATACGCTAATTACTAAATTTTACCTGGGGAAAAGTTAATGACTTTGTTTACGACCCCAAGCTAATCAATGGTTACAACTGGTGTCATAATCTGTTGTTATAGGTAATCCGTTTATCGGATGGGTCATTAATGATCATCAACATTAATTCATTCAAATAGAATCGGTCAGTCTGCAATGATCTTTGAAGAAATGTGCATGTGTAACGGTTTATTTCTTCCTCTGTGATATTTTATCCTGAGGATAATTTGTCACGGTAATTTTTTTCCAGGCATGGTATTTCACAGGTAGAATTTTTCCAGAGGAGTGAAAATCTATCTGTGTTATGCGGATAGTATGTACCGGTATATACTTGCCGTATCATATTTCACAGCACCTTGTAAAATATACTCCCATTAACTAGTATGTAAGTTTCTCGCAATCAATATATACCTGACTTTAATTATAAAATGTTTCACAAAGGTAGAACACATTTGCATAATTTATCAAAGGGAGGTAATTATGAGCAAGTATAATTTTATATTTTAAAGATATTAATATAATATATTCCTTAATCTATTTCATAGTGAAATTTTTCCTTGAATCTTATTTTTTATATATTCATTTATATAACAAGATGACTTACAACATAATTTTTTAATAAGACAGATATTATTTCACAGGTAAATACTATCCAGCTGTTAAAATTGCTTTTGTTCCAATAAATTGTTATGCTATAATTTATCTGGTTTTCATATAATCAACAACAACATCTTTGTCACCAGACTATTTATAGAGTTAAAAATATTATCATAATCAAATTCTTCCATTACTGTTAACAGTAGTAATGCAACTATATTTCTACCTTTAAGTTTTAATTTATATTTGTACTGAGATCTGAAAACAACTCACTTTTACATGTATTTCACTTACCTTATTTAATCATGATATTATTTCACAATTACGATCTTTGAAATTATTTCTGGTGTTCTTTCTTATGTTTAATGAAAATTTTCTTTTAAAAGAATGATATTTACTTAAATTTTTTCAGGAATTTTTTCAATGATAATTTGTGAAATAATTCCCATTTAAATACGTTTTTTTTGACAAAATTGGTTTAATTCAAATACATTTGTATTATTTCATAGTATTTTTAAAGGATAAGTTTTTTCTAATAACTATTCAATACGTTAACAACCCAGATAGAATTTCACGGCAAAGCAGGGGTGTGGAAATATTTGTTGTGAGCACTTGTCCCAGGGCAAGTGAAACCTAAAATTTTACTTGTCCGGAAAAAAAATTACTTGCCCTGATGATCCCAATAAATATTGAAGTATTTCTTGTTAGCTAATATATGATTCTTACTTAGCACTGTTGTGGATCACAAACAAATGAAATTTGTTTGTTTATATGTGTAAAAAAAATAGGAAAGTAGGAAACGGGTTAACATCAATGGGACAGAAACCTAAAGGACAATAATTTTGCAGCAGTTTTTGAATAAAAATTGTAGCCAGTAGGTACATATACTAAATTTGAGGACAGTGATTGAAGAAATGTAAACTAAATAATAGATAAACTATTGATTTTGTGGTGTTTCTCTTAACTGACACACTTGTTTTTTTCTTGATTATTTATTATTGTCTTGATGGGCAATTAAAGCGTCCCTTCTATTCTCCACTTTGACAACAAATAATGTTGACCTTTCATCTATAAATATGACAAAAACTTAATTTATTTTCCGAATGTCCATAGATAGCCAGGGGCAATCTGATATCCACGATGTCTGAAATTCTAGCTTCCGTATTTTTTAAATACTCTGTGTCCTCCATTTGCATTTGTGGTTTTCTACTCGACTCATGACTCTTTTTGTCTTGTTCGCCCACCTTTTTATTAAGTATTTATCAATCTGAATCTCGATACAATTTTTAAAGAAATGGCACTTCTGGTAAATGATGGATAAAACCTAATCGACGATCCCGGGTCAATGGACAAAGCCAATGCAATATGTTACACGACTCGGGTTCGCATACTTATTTTTATTTATTTTGGTAATCGATCTATTTCCGGTATCATGTAATATTTATCGTCATGAACATTGATGTTTTTACTTGCTGAACATTGGTTTCTTTTACATAAATTAAACATCTTTATACATTTTGAAATTAATTTTATGTTTTTGTTGGATTTGAACTTTGTTTTGTATATTTTTTTACTTGTCCACGGGCAACCTAAACAAAAATAATTACTTGTCCGGTTGTTCAAATGTACGAGTCGGGCGAGTCGGGCATAGCATTTCCACACCCCTGCAAAGGAAAAAATATCCCAGGGAAATATTTTCCTCCGGATAAAAAAATAACAACAACTACTGTGATATTTTTTCCTCCGGATTAAATTTCACCCGGATATAATTTTGCTTTACACATGCAACAACTTGGGCACAATTTGCAATGTTTACCGTAGTTTCATGGAGAAAACGTAATGACAGAAAGTTGGAAAACCATAATTAACTCGTTGAAGACATTGTTTTACTTGTTTTCCGTAAAATAAACAGAAAATTCAGACGTATTTGTCATTGACTGCCTTCATTTTTGATACGAAAATAACAAAATCGGCCGCCATATTGTGATCATATTTACATACTGTTTATAATCCTCCAAAGAAGGAGCACACCCGAATAAAGAAAGATAACTCAATCTGATTTTTTTCCTAGCATTAAGTAACCCATTTACATATTCTAAAATATGTCTACATACTTCTTGCTTAAGAATATATATGTTTAGGTATTTATTTTGAGTTATGGGAAAAGTTAAAGAGGGTCTTAGTAGCAGTGTTGGTAGGGTGCCTTGGTCATCTTTTTTTGTATTCTTTATTTTTGATACAATTTTTCAGTTGCTTTATATCCTAAAATTGTGAATTTACTGAGCACAGCTGTTTTGTACTGTATTGCCATTAAGCACAGCAGGTGTAGAAAGGTGAAACTGGTAAAATGTGGCAGACCATAGAAACAGTATGAAATAGGTCACCTTTCAAAACATACTGCATATAAAGTTCAACTGTGCCAAGCAATGATAAAAAAAACTTGTGTGACAACCTGCTTGACAAGTTTTTCAGCCTTAAAAGTAGAAAGATAGAGTTCTATATGGGCTAATGATGTTGTTCTTGTATAACCTGTGATTCAACCAATAAACACAAATGTTTGATTAACATCTTTAATTAAAATATGCCCTTTTCATATTATCATATCGCGCGTTAAATGCCCTTTTTCAGGATTGGCACCCTGCCCTTTTGAAAACCTAGCTTGAACACTGATGAATCTTTAGTGGTTTGTAATTGTACAGCCTAAAGAGTAAATGTGTCAATCTGTTGTGTTCTTGTATCTAATTCAGTAATTGTGTATTAAGTAGATCTGTTAGGTAAACGAGTACAAGAATGAAGATCATTAGATGGTGAATGATTTTGTTGAAGGAGATGATACATGTGTGTGTTCTTATTAGCCTTTTCTCAAGAGTTGTTCAATTGGCCTTTATCATGTTTACTAATGAGAAAAGCCCATACCGCATTAGTCCAAATAATTATGACGTCTTGAAAGGCTATTATAAAAAAAAAAATTGACGCCTTACATCGACGTCATAACGCCAAACTCATATATTCAGTTGGACTTTGAGAAGGAATTTACTGCTTTGTTAAAACGTTTAGCTGATTTCTCCTAAAGATGCTTCATTTTAGGTGTATAAAATATATTTTTGAACCAAACTCGGTACATTTTCACTGACCTGAATTTCCGGATAATGTAAAACAATGGTTCCGGAAATTCGTGTTTTACCGAGTTTGGTGTAAAAATTATTTTATAATCTCCTTAAAGGAAATCAGACAAACGTTTAAAAAAATGCAGTCTACATGTTCCCGCCTCGGATGGAATTGTTCCTTATATTGTTATTTCTGTAGGGATTAATTGGAAATATATTGAACAAACAAACACATAAAAGGAAAGAATTTTTATATATGCATTTAGTTTTAGCCTTCAAAGAAAATTTGATGGCTAAATTGGGCCTCAAAGTTGAGAGCAAAATATGCTCTCAAAGTCCAACCGAAAATGGTGGCTTCAGCATTATGATGTCGACATAAGGCGTCAAAGAAAAAAATTATAATAGCCTTTCAAGACGTCATAATTATTTGGACTATTACTATAAAACATTTCATGATTTGATTCTACCCGTCTACACCAACGACGGGTTGAAAAACCCAACAGGCCAACTTTAAGAGTTTCTTCTACCTGTTTAAACAATTTGATGTCTCATGACATATAAAACAATATCATTCACTGGACCGAAAATTATAAAATTATTTGTTTTACAGGTCTCGTGCAAAGGGCTGGTGGACTTAGACTAAGGTGCAGACTGCACTGGTATGTAAGGGTTTACAAAAGCTGAAAAATATAGAAACCTCTGATTGCTTTTGGTGCAACTTCGGTGGCTAAACGACTGCCAAATTTGACCAATTTTTGAGCCATGGTGCCCTTGAAATGTGAAATGTAGATTGAAAACCGGAAGTTACTTGCGGTATTTGACTTCCGGTAGAATTCTTCATTGAGATTACTTTTCTTGAGAACTAATCAAGATACAACTAAATCAAAAAGTTTACAATAACAAAGCACCACAACGATAGGTTTGAATTTATTTATAAGCCTATTTGAAAAGCTCACTAGAGCTTGTGCTTTATGTAGTTTATTGAATATCGACTCTAAATAAAACTTTTAATCTTGAATCTTCTTCTTCTTCTTCGGAAGTCCACCCTATTTGCAGGGTCACCGCATTAAGAATATCCTAGTTTTAGGTTAATTATTTAAAATGCGTAGTTATTTATAAAATAAATAATAAATAAAATTGTTAGGCTTTAATATGTACTTAGATTTAGTAAAACAAAATAATAAGGATAAAAGGTAAAAACTAGTATTTACACTGTACATAGCATACTGTCACAAGATTAAAACACTATTTAGATTTAAAATTTAAAAAATGGATAAAACCTAAAGTTAATAAGAATATAGGAGTCCACTTATTAAAAGATAAAAATATGTTTATGGTTCATCTATGGCAGTGATGATAAAAAGTTTATCAAACGAGGTTCCTCATTATATGTTTATATAAAATCTAAAAAACAATTAATTCATGTTGTAGATTTATTTTAAAGTCATAAGAAACCTCAAATCAAAAAAATATAATGCATATGATTTTAATAACTCAATGGATAGTTTTCATTATAAAACTTATGTACATATACTTTTTTCTGAAGAAAATTCTTTAATTTATTCATATTTAGAAGAAGTTTACTTTATTTGAATAGCTTCCTTCCAGCAAGCAATTCCCCCGACATATTTTCCGTATGCAAGGTGACCTCAGTGTGACCCATCTCGTAAAAATCCGGTGACCACAATACGCATGGATGTCCTTAAAATAAACTATTATCTGAATTTACATGTTAAACACGTGCTCAATTTCCATGCTTTTTGTTTATTTTTCGTCAATTGTTGACAAACAGGTGACAATCGTTAAACTTCGGCTTCAAAACACGAACTTTAATTACCTGCCATATTTTCACAACAACACTGACCGATTGAAAAAAAAATTGACAATTATACGAAATTTACACGAAAAAAATGAAAAATTCGAGCACAGAAGACTAAGTTTATGATGTTTGTATGCATTGGTTCAAGAATTGGAAGAACATTATTTTTCACCGGTCACTCGTTTCTTATGACTTTAACATGTATTATAATTTTGTTATACTTATAACGTTGAGGCTCATATTAGATTTAAAATTTAACATTATCGTCTAGCAACAGATTTAATTCTCTGTTTATTGAATTTTTATATGGTTGGAATGGAACAATCATATATGTCATTAATAATCATGACGATAAGTCAATATTTATACCCATTCTCATGACCGATACAAGCTAAATTTTAGATGATGTGACGTTCATCAGTAGGGAGTCGAGTACTATTGTTCATTATCCTTCACTGAATTCCAGGACTCTTACAGTTAATATGCAGAGTGTAATTGTTATGTATATTTCACAATAATTCAGCTCTCTTGGTGTGTAATGCAAATACCCAGTCTTTGCAGATTCTTTCTATATCTCCTAATTGAGCTTTTGGTATCCGAAGGTTAGTGGAACTGTCAATTAACAATTGGAGTAGATCGTCATCAGATTTAATGATGTAATTGTAGTTGATTTGATTTTCTATCAACAGATTTTTGAGTCTAATATGGTGAATTTTCCTGACTGAGTTAAGGCTTTTGCAGTTCATAAGAAAATGTTTATAGTCTTCTGTTTCTTCTGTACAAAGTTTGCACTGTGGAGATTTTGTTGAATCAAAGCGGTTGTTTATACTTTGAGTTTTATACGTTCCAGTGAGTATTCTGGATTTAATTATGCCTTTATTAACATCTCTCTTGTTGTCTCTGACACTGCTCCAACACTTATTAGGATTTCGGAAATTCCATTTGCTTATTTCCATATGGTTTAATGATGATTTTGTTTTAGCTATCTCAGACCATTTTGTTTTCCATGTTGAGTCTATCATATCGTGGGTCAATCTTTTCCAGTTTTTGTTTAGATTTAAGACTATCTCATGCGCAGAGGGCAATCCATATGCCTTGAGAATATGATCCACTTTTATATACCAGCTGTTGGAGTTATCATCTTTTGTTGCTAATTGTCTGATTCCTATTTTGTATTCAATGGAATTTGTATCTTTTGAAATTCTAAGGAATAGAGAAATCATTGCCTTGTGGATGAGTTGTTCAATGGCTTCTGCTCCAAGCAAAATATATATTGCAGCATCTGCAGTTCTTTGTGGCAGAGATAGCAGATGTTTAAATGTCTTTTTCTGGAAATTCTCTAATTTCAAAATATCAGCCTTATTAAAATTCAATATTTCAAAACCATATAGCATTCTTGGTATGACAAATGTTCTCCACAGTTTATATGAAATCAACGGATTTACTCCATTTATTCCATGCAAGCCTGCTCCCATGAGAGAATACATGGTAGCTCTAGCGGTGGATATTCTGTTGACTACATTTGGGGAATTTCGGTCTTGTCTTTCAATACCCAGATGTTTTATGGTTTGTTTTTCGCTGATTTTCTCGTTGAAAAGTTCAAGGTTAAATTCTTTGCTCTTTTTGTTGATCAGTAAAATTTCCGTCTTTTTACTATTGATTTTTACTCTATCATTCTTTGTACAGCTTTCAATTATACGGAGTTGAGTTGAAGCATCCTGTTCAGAAGTTGCACATAGCATAATATCGTCTGCACATGTTGGACAACCTAAGTAATTGGTTCCGATCTTAAATCCAATATTTGTAGCTTCAAGTGTATCTAGGATATTCTTGTTGTATGATTTATAAAAGTTGGCAGATAATATACCTCCCTGCTTTACTCCTTGCTCGTTTGTGAAAGCCTGCGAGATACATCCTTGAGATTTTACTTGGGTTGATGTATTATTATACAACTCTCTGATCAGTAACCAGGTAGGGCCTGTAATTCCTTGGTGATAAAGTTTCCAGAAAAGATGTATGTGATCTACCACATCAAACGCTTTTTCTGCATCCAGAGTACTTAGTAATTAAAATTAGTTTTTCATTATTATCCTTTGCTTCATTTATTGCCTCGGTGATCAAAAGAGCAATGTTAATTGAGGAAGCGCCTTTTGTGAAACCTTTCTGTAGTCTATTTTGTTGCTTATTTAAGGTACCTTCGATTCTAACTCTTAAGCAGAGTTCTAAAACTTTGCATATGATAGAGATTACAGTTATTCCTCTATAATTCGATGGAATTGTTGGATCCTTGTCTTTTTTGTGGACTGGAGTTAAGAGTCCCTTTTTTATGGCAGCAGGTACATGTTTTGTATAGAAAATGTTATTGATAAGGGTTGTCAGGTAATCAATTAGAGCTATACCTCCGTATATAAGATGTTCTGAGGTTAGACCGTCTACATCTCCAGACTTCCGCTTTTTTAATTGTGAAATAAGTTTTGAAATTTCAGAAGAGGTAACCGGTTGAACAGTTATGTCATCATTTTCGCATAAATTTACAATTGTTTCTGCGTCTAATTTGACCAGGTTGTCATGTTCTTTATCAAAGAACGGATTGTCTTTTGTTTTAGCTAAATTTGCAAAATGTTCTTTAAAGAGTTCATTTATATCATCCGGCGTAGAAGCTTCTTTATCTGGAGTTTGCAGCGTATGAGTGAATTGGGAGGAAGATGATCTTTGGGTTTTTATTAACCTGAAGAATAGTTCATTGTCTCTATCGGAAGCTTTCATAATTTCTTCATGTAGCTGATTTCTTTTGTCAGCACTTTGTTGTCTTTGTATTGATCTTACTAACCGTTTAGAATCAAGCCTGTGTATACTATAGATGTTATCTTTTGAAGGGGGAGATCCTGCTTTTTTCCAGAGGAAGAATGCCTTTTTGGATTTACTAACGGCATTGGCAAGTTTTGGTGACCAACTTATCTTTTTCCTTCTATTAAATTTTGATTTTCTACGAATCTTGAATAAGCTCGCTCAATGTCCACTTTTCCAGTTATTGTTGTTGTTATCAAGGATTTGTCTAATTATACAAATCCTTCAGTGTTGTTACCAATTATGTAACTTGATGTTATGTCCTTTAGGGGCCCTGTAATGAGGGGGGAGGGGGGTGGACCTTTATCGGGACTCCGGGATCGGGTGTTTTTAAGCTCGGGATTTCGGGATTGTCCCTTTCGGGATCCGGGAATTCTTTTTTTCGCATTTCGGGACCTCGGGATTTCGTATTTTTAAGCCCTGGATTTCGGGATTTCGTGATTTTAAGCTCGGGATTGCGGGATCAAGACCCTTCCTAACCCCCCTCTGTAATTTGGAAAATAAAAATCTTCTATTCTATTCCATTACATTCTCCAATAGCCAAATTTTTACAAAGCCTAGGAAATTTTCAGCGTATTTATAAAAAGTGTGTTTTTAATATATTGCATTTTAATCACGATTGATAATCTATTAAATGAGAGAATTTTGTATTTAATTTGTATCGATTTCATACATGCATGTACTTTCTTTTTGATATGTATGTTACCACAACCTACATATACAACAATACACATATACGACAAAAGCAAAAAATATTCAACAAAACGTACGGGCAGTGAAAGTATTAGAAGAAAGCAGAGGAACGATTATTGTTATAGCAATTTTTTTTAATGATCATTGATATCAACAAAATATATACCAGATCAAAAACGTTGAAAAGCAAACGATATGGACTTACGAAGAATAATATGCTTTAAAAAGATACTACCGAACAGTACAACTACCCACTTGATAAAATCTCTTTTATACACGGAACAAATAACTGTCCATTCCTAGATTTATGTATTTCGGTTTTACCTGGGAGACTTCAAACTTAAATGATTTAAGACGAAAGGGACGATTTTTCGTTCCCTATTGTTAAGTTTTCCTTTTTGGTTAGTGATGTTCCTTTGGCACCATCTAATGGCGTTCTTTTTTTATACTTAAATTAGAACGTTAGTTTTCTCTTGTGAATTGTTTTACATTTGTCATTTTGGGGGCCTTTTATAGCTGACTTTGCGATCTGGACTTTGCTCATTGTTGAAGGCCGCCTGGTGGCTATTAGATCATTTCTGTGTCATTTAGTCTCTTGTGGAGAGTTGATTAATTGGCAATCATACTACATCTTCTTTTTTATATATAGAACAAAATGTAGCTTCATTGAAGCTACATTTTGTTCTATATATAAAAAAAGATGATGTCAGTATCATTGAAAGTAGGATTTAGACTAGTCAAGGCACTATCACCGACATGTATGTTGTCTTATGGATGATCTCACTGCCTTTTAATCACAGTGAAAATGCATGTATGTGTAATTATAAGTGTTTAGGTTTTTATATTTCCGAATATCATAGATAAGCGTTTTGTTTTCTACTTTTTGGTCCAGATATAATAGGTAGGCATTTTGGTTTTTTTCAAATTTTTGGGTCCAGACAGGAGTTTTGTTCTCTATTTTTTATGTCAGATATTATAGATATATAGGCGTTTTTTCTACTTTTGAAAGTCCTTATTTTTCCATGGAGTACATTTTAAATATGTTTTAATTGTGTTTGGAAAACTGTCATGTTCAACAATCCGATTTATTCCGTCAGGCTTGCTTTTGATTTGATTAGTATTTCTTGGAGCATTTTCAAATTCACGTACTTGTATTCTAATCAGTTTTGATGTACTGCAACTAAAAAGTAGTGATATTGTCATCTTGACAAATACGTCAACTTAAAAGTAAGTGTTATAGTTGTCTCGACATAAATGACACTTTCCATTTGATATTTTCGGATCATTTTTTCCAATTAGCCCTCAGTATGTCAAATATTTTGCATACTTCTCTTTACTGTATCTTTACCTTTCAATGCTCATAATATTGTTTTCCAATCCCAATCCCAGTTTTCATAATGCAAATTGTGTCCCAATATTTCCTCCTTCATTTAAAGTAATTTGAAACGAGTGACTAGTGAAACATAATGTGTATCCAATTCTTTAACCAATTCATGTATATATCATAAACTTATTCTTCTGTGCACGATTTTATCACTTTTTACGCAAATATATCGTATAATCGTCATTTTTTACTCTCTCTGTCTGTTATGATTTAATAAATATGACAGCTCATTAAAAGCCGTGTTTTGACTCTAAAGTTTACCTGATTGTCACATAAAAGTAAACAATCAACAAAAAAACATGGATACTGAGCACGTGTTCAACATGTACATTCAGATAATAGTTTATTTCAGTGACAGATCCATGCGTATTGCGATCACCGGATTTTTAAGAGAAAGGTTCACACTAAAGTAACTTTGCATACGGAAAACATGTCGGCGAATTGTTCCTGGAAGCAAGCAATTAATAAAGTAAACTTCTTCTTATTAATGTGGACAAATTAACGAAATTTCTTCAGAAAAAAAGTATATGTATAGAATTTTAATTATGAAAACTATCGGGCCATCCATTTTGATATTAAAAAACATGCGTACATTTTTTTTTTTAAACTAGTACACAATGTATGGCAGTAGTCCTTTTGCGCCAACTACTGTTTATCAGGGGAATCATTTGCTCCAAATTATTATTTTCAAATCTATCAATTGTGCCAATATTCGGAATTCCTGTACATATATCTATCATAAATATTATTGATTAATATGTATTCTTATTTTTGGTTTAAAAAGTATCATATGTTGGAAGATATTTCACCATGAAGATGATCATCTGGAGAAAAATTACTTGAAATGCATAAGACAGTCCATGTACAGAGATGGAAGAAAACGTATTGCTTTGTTGAATATTTAATACACGATATGCCAAAAGAGGAGAAAATAGAAGCTTTTACTGATAATGTTTTAGCCACATATGTTGACCAAAAGAGAAGAAAATAGAAGCTTTTACTGATAATGTTTTATCCACATATGTTGATGGCACAGTGCTACGTTCCCACCATCCATATGGGCTGAAACTCTATCTATCACAAGACGTACCAGCAATGGAACAGAAGCATTGCACGGGAATTATTATGAACTGTTTTATGCATTTTATCCTTCAATGTTTAGGTGGTTTTTTTTAACAATAAAGTGAAGTTACAAGCAACTATATATACATACATCACATTGGGAAGTATGCATGCAGCAACATTTTCCGTGTAAACTGCTGGTTCCAAGTCCGAATAAAGAAGAAGGATTGTCATAAATGTTCTAATTGGCGCAGTCGTATGTTTTATTTATGGCGCAAATGATACCATGCAAACGCAGCATTGGAGATAAAAAGTTGTGGCGCAAAAGGACGCATTTTTGGCGCAAACAGATATCTCCCCACTTTATTTAGGGGCCAGCTGAGACCAAACTCCGTGTGCGGGATTTAATCGCTGCATCGGAGACCCATTGGTGGCTTTCGGCTGTTATCTGCTCTTTGGTCGGGTTGTTGTCTCTTTGACACATTCCCGTGTTCAATTCTCAATTTTGTTTTCTCTAAATATCTTTTTTATTGAATGGTTCATCAATATTTTGTGTACAAGGGTATTGCATGATGTTCGACCTAATCACGTTTGGAGGGATGATAACAAATTAATGCACTATCGTTCGTATTTACCGAGGTTAATTGTTTATTTGTTTATTTGATACATTCTTTAAAGAATAAAGAATGGAAACGGTGAATGTGTCAAAGAGGCAACAACCCGGAAGCATAAAACATACCAAGGCCACTAATGGCGGGGTCTTTAATTAACGTAGCGTCAAAGTCCCACTCAGGGAGGCGGGATTCAGCTGCATGCATGTTTTTTTATTTGTTATTGCTTGGCCAATTTGGCTGTAGCTATGCAATACAGATTACTATAAAATTATACACCAACAGACACATCTGCAGTTATTTCAGACAGAGTTGATCTGAAAATAAGTTTGATGCTCCAGTAAACCCTACAGCCACAAAAACATACTGCACACATGTTCGTTCTATCTACCAAGTTTCAAATTGGGATCTGCGGGTTTTTTTTTCGGCGAATAGAATACATGTAAACCCTTTTTATTGAATTTATTGTTTTGTCCACGGATTTTGTTCATTGCTAAAGGTCATACGGCGACTTTTACGGCATTTTCTTTTTTGGTGGAGATCAAATGTACAGTAGTTGTCGTTTGTTTATGTAATATATACGTGTTTCTCGTTTCTTGTTTCGTTTATATAGATTAGACCGTTGGTTTTCCCGTTTGAATGGTTTTACACTAGTAATTTTGGGGCCCTTTATAGCTTGTTGTTCGGTGTGAGCCAAGGCTCCGTGTTGAAGGCCGTACTTTAACCTATAATGGTTTAATTTTTAAATTGTTATTTGGATGGAGAGTTGTCTCATTGGCACTCACACCACATCTTCCTATATCTATGTCTATTTGGCAATAATACCACATCCTCTTGATCTCAGTGAAACTTAACCACAGATACGGGCATAGCAATACGGTAATATACACACGTACACCAAATACAGTTGCAACACTTCTGCTCCATAAAATGAGGTCAATGTCAGGTGAACCCTGTCTGAGGAACGAGTAGACTTTGCAGTGATGTCATATGCCAGTATCAAAATACTAGTATAACTGATTCTCAGTGAGACATTAACATGACGAACAAAAACATTTTTTAAGTAGTCGCTGAACTATGAAAATGAGGTCAAGGAGTGGACAATGATAACTTTACAGTTGGAATTTCCGTAACATGATGCATCTGTATACAAGGTGTGAAATACCCAGGTTCTCTTTCCCCTATATTTAATTAATGTTTAATACAAATAAATTAACGCCGTCGCCGTCGAATGATAATATTCAATGTTTCGCATTCTGTGTCAAAAAAACCTGTCATGTGGTTTCTGTCCTAGATGTGACTGGTATGCTTTCAAAAAGCAGGTTGCAACATGTGTAATTAGATATAGGAAGATGTGGTGTGAGTGCCAATGAGACAACTCTCCATCCAAATAACAATTTAAAAAAAGTAAACCATTATAGGCCTTTAACACAGACCCTTGGCTCACACCGAACATAGCTACTACAATTTTTGGCCATTTTTCTATGTTTTCAGCCAGTTTTTTTAAACGGTGTATTTTGAACCCTTTCCTGTACATATATATTTAGTACAACATGTCAATTTAATAGCCACTATCTGTTCAATAAAAATCATGTAAATGTGTAAGATGGAGTTATTAACGGTTAACCTGTTCCTAATTGATATTTTGAAACCCCCTTCTTTTCGCCGTTTACGGTACCGCTACTTCTGATTACTGTAAAGCAAAAACAAATAACTTCAGAACTGCTAGTTCAACTTCAATCCATTCATATTATATTATACACGGTGTTTTTTTTTAACAATGTACAACTATAATGGGTCATAGATAGATATAAGGAAATGTGGTATGAGTGCCATTGCCAATGAGACAACTCTCCAGCCAAGTCACACTTTATAAAAGTAAACCATTATAGGTTAAAGTACGGTCTTCAACACGGAGCCTTGGCTCACACATTCATGGTCTCTATTATTTAACAGCTGAATGAAAATTGGTAGTGTGCACCCTAAGAGTACGAAGTAAAACTCGAATCATATAAATATGGCACTGTGACAGAAATGACAATAGGTCTCAAAAAATGTAACACTTTAATAATTACCGTTACAGATTTCGTGTTGGGGCGAACAGCTATTTAAATGTGATTTTGCGTTTTGCTGAAATTTAACCAAAGACATCATCCTGCAGACAATGACGATATTTATATTTCGATGAGGCTTGTTCTCCTCTTTCAAATCATATAAAAACAGCCGCATATACTTAGTTTATTCTTTAACTGACCAAATACAAAAAGGCATTTAAAACTTATGATTCACTCTGGGACTGACGTTTATACTTCGCTATGAGTGTTCAAGGTTTTCTACCCGTAGTAGATTAACTTAGCCCGATTTGACACAACTTTTTGGAACTTTTTTATTTCAATGATTTTCAATTTTTGTTTTTTATTGACCTTTAAACTGTTTTGATTCGAACATCACTGATGAGTCTTGACTTGACGAAATGTGCCACTGGTCATACAAAATCGTACTCAAATTTAAAATTATTCAACTTTTAAATCAAAATACTGATTGTACGTACTGTACTTCGATTACTGAGATTGATGTGTACTGAATTTATAAATCAGGTATCATTGATGCATTTATTTTCGGACCGTTGCTAATAATATCACAATGAAAATGTGCCAATCGTTGACTTATATTGCTGTTTGGTGTGAGAAATAAATTAGCTTTGACACCAGAAGTAATCTGCAAAAATCTTTTTTTTTATTACAACGATTTTCAATCAAATTCGTCATATTGTTATAAAGTCTGTCAATCACATATAATAAAACGGATTTTTGACATTTTATTTTCGGACATTCTTATTTTATGTTGATTTTCTGGTCTCTTTCTCAAGAACAATGCAATAAAACGATGATTATAGATCATGTGATGGACATTTTATGGCTATTTTTACAGGCGGCTAACCATGATGACATCATTCCACTTCCAGTTTCCTGCAAGAAAAAAATTAGTCAGAATAAAAAAAACACAAAAAAGTGAGTGAAAATAAACTAAAGATAAATGCCACATACATGCATGCATACCGGTCGGGCAAGTCGTCATTTTGAAAAAAAAATCATCAATTCGTCAATTTACATGTTTAAATTGAATTCTACAACTCATTACTAGGGAAGAAAAAAAATTACAATGATTTTTATGCCATTGACACGTATGACATACAAATGTTAGTTTTAGCATTTATTACAATAGTTTGACGGAATGGTTAAGATTTGAATGATACTTATTGATATGAAAAAAATGAGAAAAGAAAATAAATTGTTAAAAAGACCATAATAACAGAATATTCGGTAGGATAAATTAAATAGCACTTAGCTAAGAGAATGAAAGAGCAGACTTATACCCCTCTAAAAGAAATTGTCAACATCGGCTTTGTCTCATTTGACAATGTTTTTTTTTCTCTCGAGGTAGCAATCTGCTGTATGTCGCTCTCAACAATGTATTTATCATTTGAAAAATAATGTTTGTACATTCATAATAAGCTAAGTTGTCAACTGTCTTTTTTCAATTTTTTAATCATATGTATGACGATTCATTTAAACTTCCCTAAGTGCTTCAATAACTATTGAACGGACACAAAAAATATAGTTTAAACGCCTATATTACACAATCTACACCTTGGTAAAAGATTAACCATGTTAGTTTCAATGTACATGGGCGCAGCATTTTGCCATTGAAGGGAACATGTCGACTCGAGTGACATATAGACTATTTTTGATTGTTTGTTGTAAATTATCAATTGAACATATTTCTAATGAACAGTATTATGAAAGTGTCACGGAATCGCAAGGTATGGCGGAAAAGTCACCAAGAAAAGCCCATAAAAAGACAGCAGTCTAATCCAAACATAACAGCCATTTTCTAAAAATAATAAAATGATTTCTGAAGAAAGCTGTGTCGGAGATGAGGCAAAATATGTAGTTGTCAGCAACAGGTGATGACGACATAATTTACTCTGATAAATAGTATTACTAGATGTTTTACTTATAGGGAAAAGTCAGCAAAATTTGCTTATCAATAAACATGAGCATATCATATGGATGGCAAACTGATATATTTTGGGAGGCAGAGAGGGGGGAGTGTGTCAGGTGGATTTTGGAAATGAAATGGATATCATTTCTAGTCTTGTAAGAACTTTATTCGAAATAGATGACAAAAGATATATATTTCGTCACAAAATACAGGAAAATAATACAATGTGGTGTAAAAAAAACATTATTGAGACTCACAAAAGGTGAAATTTATATTCTGTCAGAAAGAATCCTTTGTATCAATCTCCCTCTCCCCTTTCCCACAAATATCAAATATTCGTCTTATTCGTATATCGCCAACTTCCAGATCTTAAGTAACTTGACAAGTGTTCTTTCATTCGAAGGTTTAAAATAATAAACATGATCGCTTATATCGAACAAGTTGACATTTCGTTTTGTCACACGATATGATAGGCAGAGCCAGATTTTAGTACTGAAGAAAATGTAGTGAAGCTATAAACTGCGAAATAGAATTGAAAACATTCAAAATAAGATAATTAGAATTTTACTCACTAAATTTGTACAGCAAGAGGACATACACAATTGGGTCCGATTGAAGTTCGACAAAAATAAGAGAACTAAACTATATCGATAAATCTTTAAACTTACCATGAAGATTAACGACGACGACTGAAAACTTTAGCCATAGCCAATGATCGTGCGTCTTTTAAGCAACAACCAACTCCCATTGGACTACACTTCATAAGATTGGGTAATTTATAGGTTTTCATTGATTGGATCATACACATATGTGGCATCATACTACATGGAACAGCTTTTACATTTTCCGTCATTTTACATAAAGTATATGGATTGTTCAAAAATTTGCCGAAAAAACCTCCTCCTCCTTTCATCATCATTAATGCCATTGGATTCATTGCCATCTGTGCATCTGTAATAAAACAATAATCACATGAGCTGTATGTTTCACAAGAGTCTGCAATTTTGATTGGCAGACAACAATCACGAGACCGATTCAAAAATTATTTTATTTCCCCAATAACCACTTATGATCAACAAAATTGAGAATGGAAATGGGGAATGTATCAAAGAGACAACAGCGCGATCAAAACGCAACAAAACAAAGCCAAAGACCTCCAATGGGTCTTCAACATGTAGCAAGAAAATCCCACACCCAGAGGCGGACTTCAGCTGGATCCTCAACAAAAATATTTACTAGTTCAGTGAAAATGAACGTCATATCAAACTGCAAAACATATATTGCAGTTTTGAAGGGCAGACAACAATCGCGAAACATTCAAAGATTATTGTTTTCCCCAATAAACACCAAAGAAAGAAGCAACATCTTGATTTCAAGTTCTAACTATGAAAAAGGTTAACATACAATGCATACATCCCAACGAAGGCAACTCTTGTTTTACTAGTCAGTTCGAATTCTATGTTCTAGCTAGGACTATTACAAAAAAACAAGGTAATAGCATCAGTATGCATTTACAAGAACTAAAAGCTTCTATTTTGTAATTTTATCGGGTTGTCAAAGTAAAGTTTTGATCGTGCACACATTTTTAATATGAAACGTTTCTACAAACATTCAATTCTTAAATTTGTGTATTTTACCAAATGATGCTCCTTATCATCGACGGTGGTACTTAATATTAAAAATGTTAGGATTTCGCGGAACCAAGTGGTCTCACCTTCTTTTGCTAGTGTAAATGTTTTCAGTGTGATGGGAATGCATAGATTTACAGTTAAAGAAATAAATCGTTGGAAATGTATGAACAAAATTATACTTGTAAATGATGAATACAGTATGCAATCAAATCTATAGATTTATAAAAGAGTTGAAACATTAATTTATTGAATGAACAAACGATAAAGGATATAACTTTTACATTTTCCTCTAGATACTATCTTTTGATTGTAAGAAGCTTCTGTCCGAGTTTGGTAAAAATCCAGAATGGTTTATGAATCTAATAAATGTTTTAAACTTTAACCGCTGTTAACTGGCAGAAAAACTTAGTCCATTTATATAAAGTAAAATACGGATAAACAGGATTTTTTTTACAACATTCACTTCTGGATACTATCTTATAATCATAATTAAGCTGCTGTCCAGGTTTGGTAGAAATCCAGGATAGTTTAAGAGTGATAATTTGTGGACGCCACCGCCGATGATGACGACGACGACGGAATGTATGATCGCTTTGTCTCGCTAATTTGCGACAAAGTCGCAGGCTCGACAAAACTTAAATTTCTAAATGACTAAGAGTAATAATCTATTCGGCAAAGTTGACATTAGCATTAATAACTATATAACTATATCAATATGAAACACAAGTATATCATATTTAAATAGAAACACGTTCTTGTGTCATATATTACTATTTTCACGGAAAGGTCCACCAAAAAAGAATGTTGTCTTTTCAAACAAAACCAGTCTGTTTCATAAGTACATATACAGTTCAACTATAATATACACCCCTTTTCGGTCATTTTATTTAAAAAATTTTTTTTTTAAATATTTTTGTTTAAAAAAAAGATAGAGAAAAAAATCTTATCAAATTCGACTTACATGTACATCCAATTAAAAAAGCCAATAGAAATATAACTTGTGTCCTCATTTTGATATTTTTGCCGGAATGATAGTATAAGCCGCCTGTAGACCCGAATGACTGATAGAAACAACAACACTCACTTTATATGGTCCGTTGAAGCGTGAGAGTGAGTGACAGTGGAAAATTACAACATACAAAAAACTATTTGACATTTTAATGGAAAATGGACAGTTTTTATAGAAAGTCTTAAAATATCCCGAATTTTGTTCTTTTTATAGAATGAAAAATTAAAAAAATGATACTTAAAAAAAAAAAAAAAAAAAAAATATTTTCTGAAAATCTACAAATGAATCATAGTATTTACAGAAAGTCAAATAAATTATATAGTATATGATATATATAGTGAACATTACCCCTCAACCGGGTACCTATGCACCGATGCAGCGATTGTAAATAAAGGCTCAATTTTGACGAAAAATAATTTAGAATTATCTTTCTAATCCATACCGATTTGTTCTATTTTTGAAAGATTAGGTAAACGTTACATTTATTTTTATTTTTGCCTGAATGCGGGTGTCCTTTAAAAAATCATCTTTGATTGTTTGAATTTCACGAGTTTGACTTAGATCAAGCGAAACTTTGAGAAATACACTTTCAATTTGCAAGTAAACCATGGCCAAAAGTAATAAACATAGATTGTTTGTCGAAATGCACATCTAGTGGGTAAACTTCTTGTATCCTTTATAAAAAAAGTCAATGGAACTGAGGACAGGGGACCCTTTAATATTTACCTGAATTTGTGTATATATATTGAGTTACTTAGTTATTGTCTTTATTTGTTTTTGTTGTTGTTATATGTCACAAACTGTAAAGTTTATATGGCAATAAAACTTTGAATTGAATTGAATTGTTATTAAACTCCAACTATCAATTTATCAGACCTGGTAGCCTTGTGCTGTTTTCTGCCCTCGTTTTATCTCTTTGGTACATTGCCCGCCCCGTTTCCATTCTCAATTTTATTAGTATCATAGCATTAAAGAACACATTCAAAAACACATATCCGAATACAAGGCATTTCAACCTACAAACAAAACATAAAGATCAACCTTCATCATAAAAGTCATGTTTACTTTTCATCACTTTTCACTTTAAATGGATGTTCATTAATTACCAAAGTTTTAATGTTTAGAGTTGCTTGTTTATATATGTTTTATGACATGTTGTTGTTATTGGTTTTGGTAGGCGGCTTACTTATGAAGTAATCGTTTATGAAATCGTTAAGTTTCTTTTATATTTTTCTTATGTTTTTTCCTTCAATCTCTGCGAAATATTAAAAATGTTTTGGCATTGAACTTTATTTCAAAGAAAAAAAATGACATTCAAATTCTTAAAATTTCGGATTTACTCTAAATTGAATCTTTTCCCTGTATTTTTTTCAGAAAGTAATTTAGTTCTGCTAGTAAGGTGATATGAAAATGATAAGATGTGGTATGGTGAGCAATGAGACAACGCTCAACGAGAGATCAAACAACATTGAAATAAGCAGATGGATATATTTAATCTTAACGACTTCCTACACGTCAGTATGAAATTATGTCCGTTTTAGTGGCGAAGGAAGAGCATAATGACGAACAACCAACTTTGCAAATAAATAACCTGAACAAGAGTGCACACACTGAAATGTCTCGCCTTCTTTACTAATCATTGATATTATGTTGATAGTCCTAAATATAAAGCTGTATTACAACTGTCACATAAACTCAACATTAAACAAGAAAACTAAATATTGATCATAGAACCATGAAAATGAGGTAAAGGTCAGATGAACCATGCCAGGCAGACATGTACAGCTATCAATTCTTCCATAAAACAAATATAGTTCACCTATTGCTTATAAATAGAAAAACAGACCGAAAAACAAATACTTAACACTTAGTAATGAACTGTGAAAATGAGGTCAAGGTCAAATAAAGCCTACGCAACTTACATATAGATCATACAATATTTCCATAGACCAAATTTAGTTGACCTATTTCATATACTAGTAGTATAAGGAAAATAGACCAAAACTCAAAAACTTAACTTTGACCACTCAACCATGAAAATGAGGTCAAGGTCGGATGACACCTGCCGTTTGGACATGTACATCTTACAGTCCTCCCATACACCGAATATACTAGTCCTACTGCTTATAGTATCTGAGATATGGACTTGGCCACCAAAACTTAACCTTGTTCACTGATCCATGAAATGAGGTTGAGGTCAAGTGAGAACTGTCTGACGGGCATGAGGACCTTGCAAGGTACGCACATACCAAATATAGTTATCCTATTACTTATAATAAGAGAAAATTTAACATTACAAAAAAATCACAACTTGTTTTCAAGTAGTCACTGAACCATGAAAATGAGGTCAGTGACTGATGGGAAGTTCGTAACATGATGCATCTATATACAAATTATGAAGCATCCAGGTCTTCCACCTTCTAAAATATAATTGCATTTATGAAGTTAGCTAACGCCGCCGCCGCCGGATCACTATCCCTATGTCGAGCTTTCTACAACAAAAGTTGCAGGCTCGACAAAAACCTCATCACATACTGAAACTGTAAATAACAATACATTTACAAACCCAATGTCAGTAACTTCTAAACGATTCGATATGTTTTCATTTTATACATAGATTTCCAAACCTTTGAATAATAGGATTGATTTATTTATTGATTGATTGGTGTTGTGCTTTTTGAGGCGGTCAGTCAAGGCTTTTATTTATTGCTGGAGGAAACCGGAAAGAACTAGTCGATCGCACCTGTTACTACCTTGATATTTACAGGCTAGTTTAAGCTTACTTTGACTACTTAGACCACATTCGGCAAACGAGGTACCTGGAATTAAAGGAAATATTGGGTATACATGATTGAGACAGCAACCTACGGACGACAAAGAAAAAAAAAAAAAAATATATAGTCTTCGACAATAGACAACAGTTTCACTGTTGATGCACTATACTCCATGCTTTCAATCGTCTCGATTTTACACAAGAAGCTTTGAATAAATTTAACAGAGACTTTCAAGACTGTTATTCCAGTCAAATAGACAGTACTGCGGTGCTGGCTTGAAAATGCGCTATTAAAATTTGCGGGTACAATGTTTTTTTTTAATAATTCTAAATTAAGTAGCACAATAGGCAAAGCTATAATTTCTTGGATTTGGATTTTCAAATATTTTTTACTCTAGCATCACTGAAGAAATATTTATTGACAAAATACCCATCTAATGCAGAACATTCGGTACCATAATGCATTAGTATCATTTCAAACATCTGCAATTAATCAAAATTCTCGAAATTACAAATAAAATATAACTTTAGACAATCACAGTTTATGGCCTGCATATATTTTGACGCATATATATATCTCTCTAAACAATCCAGATTTTTCTAGATATAACTGGAATTCACACACATTAACTTGCTCTAACTGAATCTTATATTTTATTAATGATCTTTTTTTATTACTTTCCCTTGATATTATTTTTAGTTATTATGATATATTAACAAAATCAGAATTTAATATGAACAGACCCGTATGGAAACATTAACTCGTGGAAAGCTTCCATATTTATAAAACGATGTGAATGGTGATATATGCAAAAATGCAAAGGAGATTCAATGTATAGGTGTTAGTTATTAAAAAAGATTTTACGAGCCCGAAGTGCGCGAATGAATTATTTTTTACGCGACCAACGGCTATACACTTTGTCTATTATTGAAATCATAAATGCTTTAAGGTCTTATAACGAATACATGTTTTTAAACTAGACACTATAATTGGTAAACTCAAATGCACAATGAACATCTTATGTTTTCATTACGAAAAATGTAAATAAAAAAATTAAATAAAGAAAGGATAAACTAATCATTAAAGACAAACAATGTGAATGTTCGTCTCTTGTGTGTTAATTCTTTTCATGGTGGTGATACCTACTTCCTATACAGTGTATATTTTCCAGTGTTTGTGGTTCATTGAACACAAACTTCGCCTTAATCATATTGATTCTCATTTGGTTCTAATTTGTGTTAAAACATTGCTACCAGTGTCAATATGGCAATTAAAAAAATCGTCTTTCAAACTACAAGATATTTGTAATGTTTTGATTACAGGTGAGCCATCTGAGCCGGAGGTTAAATTTATCAGAAGTTTTTTCCTCTTGAATGATGAAGGAATAAATGTTCCAAGTTAGTGATTCGGGCTCATAGGAACCTCACGTTCGTATATCTATAGTGACAACGGATCGACCATGTTATTTCTATATCATGGGATGGGCTTGTCTTTACTAATCAGCAATTGTAAATGAATAGTGGACAGTAAAGAGAAGATACTAGTACATGTTTTGTGTAATCAATTCATCTTTAAAAAAATCTTTGATATAATGATATAAGTAGTCAGTTTTTTTGTACTCATATTCCAAAATCAACCAATCAAAATGTTCGATTTCATGTTTAGAGCATGATTTCTGTGCTCCGAGCACTGAACAAAGTTGTATGACTTCAACACCGGATATCAACTACTGGTTAGCTGTATGGACATACAATTTCATCTGCAGTCCATTGCGATGCGAAGTACACTCGTCGCAGTAATGTTTAAATGGCTTACATATCAATTATTGGTCATGTAAATGAAATAAATTAGGTTGAACTGCACGACGTGATGTGCGTAAACGAAATCTAATCCATCCTGTCAAAATATGATGGGAACATAACAATCTACCGTGACAAATAGTTTGTCGTGTCTGTTTAATATGAAAAGGTAAAAAAGATGTGACAACCGATCAGTAAGAATATCATTATATGACAGGATGAGAGCGGATGCAGTTCAGCTGATAATTAATCTTTATTACGGGGGTATCTTTATTTTATAACGGGGGTATCTAAATCAGCGTTGCAATTGTTTGTCTGTCCTAAGTCAGGAATCTGATGTTTAGTGTTGTCGTTGTTAGTGCGGTTCATAAATGTTTCTCGTTTCTTTTTTTAATATATAAATCATAGACAGTTGGTTTTCCCCTTTGAATGGTTTTACACAGTAATTTTGGGCCCTTTGGCGCTTGCTGTGAGCATTTGAAGGCTCCGTGTTAAAGACCGTACTTTGACCTATAATGGTTTACTTGTATAAATTATGACTCGGATGGAGAGTTGTCTCATTGGCACTCATACTACATCTTCGTATATCTTATGATACTGCATTTTCAGCTAAATTTCATAAATTTAATATATATGAGTGAAAATTTTAAGCGACATTGGTCAAGAAATTATGCAGAAGATAAGAACATAATTATTTCCGTGTACAGTAAAGTTATTCTTTCAATACCGTTACAAATCGGACAAACCTTTCTGAAAGATATATAGTTTTAAGATAAAAAAAAAATCATGACAAACTGACTTTACGTAAACTATCGTTACAAATATTTTTTGATGAGGACACTTTAGGTTGTCCAAACAACTAACACAAAGACAGGATGCGTAAACGGGTTACTTTGCCTGACTCCCTCGATAAACATAAATGAATTATTCTTGTTAATAAATTGGTTTATTGCTAAGTGAACTTGACTGTATACTATGTACATATCATTAGTAGGTGTTTTTTATCAGCACATGACGAGAAAAGGTGACAGTAATTTAGTCGTAAAGTAATCGATAGAAGATCGAAATAATATGTGGTATTATTAACCATTTTTGTTATTATGTATTTTGATCAATCCATCACTTGAAAATGTCAAGCAAATATTATTTTATTGCCTGGGAAACACGCATAAGTCTTTTGACCGAAACATATGAACATTTGTAAAATATTGAAAGCTAATGCAATCATTATAACTGAAATAGAGGCGGATTTATTTTTAAGCAAACTTTTTTTTAACGCTGCCATATTCTTTATATAAAAAAAGATTGATTAAGAAATGTTCTGCGATCACCCTCAGATATGTCTAAACACTGGGAAGATCTTAGTCCAAGGATAATTTAAAAAATCAGACCACATTTAGAAATGTGTTTATCTTTCATGACAAAACTGTGCTTGATATCTATAATCTTTTCAAGATTCTTTCAGACCTCAACATGGATAACAATGACTGAGTGTTTTCACCTCTGCATTTGAATTTGATTTTCTTTAATTCCAATTTTTTTGATTGTCGATAATAGTCATATCATTTTACACACATTTTTCATATTTTAGGACTACATCTTTGATGTTCGGGTGGTGTCGCTGTATTGTAATGTATTTGGTTGTAAGGGTGAGGTGTTAAACATAGTATGGGATTTAACGTACATCATTTATATCTTACTGTTCGGTGTAAGCCAAGGCTCCATTTTGAAGACCGTATAATGGATTACTTCGTATAAAATGTGAGTTGGATTGGGAGTTGTTTCGTTGGCATTCATACCACATCTTTTCCGTTATATCTATATCCAGGCTATATACATATTTATAAAGTATCTTTTTACTTATTGTGTCTGTTTAGTCAACGCATCAATGTAAATATAACGGAATTTGATGAGACTATCATCAAAGTGAGAGGGTTCGCGCTATAAAACCAGGTTTAAGCCACCATTTTCTACATTTGAAAATGCCTGTACTAAGTCAGGAATATGACAGTTCTTGTCCATTCGTTTTTGATGCGTTTTGTTATTTGATTTTGCCAAATTGATTTTCCTCCAAGTTCAGTAATTTTGTGATTTTACTTTTTTTTAATTTCAATTTTATTTAATGGTCATTTGCTATTGATCTAACATTTCCTCGAATTTTTCTTCACGATTTTTTAGTTTTTTTTTTTATCATCACCATGAAAAGATACGAATGCATTTTTTAATTGAATATCCTCTCACGACTTTGACACCAAACACACGTAACATCGTGACAATAAATTATCCCAAATTTCTGTATTTCATCTATTTTTGTATCTGTTTGACAGTTCAACGACATGTAATATAATTTTGTTGCCAGGTTATTAACAAAGGTATTTGTTCTGGCAAGGCTTGTGACGTATAACACATATCACCTATTTTGAATAGATTGTTGTATACAGTATCAAACGGAAGTCGTTTGCTTTCGGCTTTACAAAAGTTATTTAAGAGGAGGATGAACTTGTCCACATATTACTTCTTCCGGAAATTAGTTTTTGTGGTATTTTGGAATAATATTTTTAGTCTAGTTTTATCTTATACAGAAACAGAGTCGTGAATCATATCACATTTGTCTGGTTTTTACATTTCGTACATGATGGGCAGATTGATATTTCCGCTGTCGGTGTGTTGTTATTTTGAAATATTTCGTCGACATCTCGCGATCATTTAAATGGTAACCGTAACGATATGATACATATTTTTTATCTGATATAAAGGATATTTGAATTTTTTTTTTTCTTATAGTTTTAAAATTTAGCGTTTAATTTTTTTGATGAAAAATAAAAACTTTCTGGAAAATTTTAAAAATGCTAAATTAAAAGCAGATGTTATTTTTATTGAAATAAAAAATATGATACTTGAAAATAGGTACATGCAACCTGATTCAGAATATTCTTTATAAAAGTATTTCAATTTTGACTTGCTGATTCTTTTTCAAACTGTGATTTCATTCGGCCAATATAGTTTACAAGATATTTGCTTACAAAAACCTGCAAACAAAACCCTACACAAGAAGAGGCTTTATAACTCCAAGTTCTTACATTTTTCAATCCAGCTGATCAATTCTGCAATACTCTCTTTTATTTACCGGATGATAGATATGGGGGGGGGGGGGGGGGTATCATATATTCTAAGTAATTGCATAAAGTGGAAAATTAAAATTCTGTAGAAAACTATAATTTCTGACAGGGCAATAACTCAAGTTTGCTGTTGCCGAATTTTTTTAGAAAATTTCAAGGAAGATATAGGGTACGATATCGGCTGTGTTTCATGTCCCCTAGGGGCATTATACTTTCGGTCTTCATGTACGTTCGTTCATCCGTCTGTACCACTACTGGTTAAGTTTTTTGTCAAGGTAGGTTTGATGATTGAATACTAATCAACTTGAAACTTAGTGCACATGTTCTTTATGGTATGATTTTTCTTATTTTTACTCCAAATTCCAAATTTGAGTTTTATCCCCAATTTCACGGTCCACTGAACATACAAAATGATAGTGCGAGTGGGCCATCTGTGTACTAAGCACACAATCTTATTGTCTTCTATTTTTGCTATGTTATATAAACAGATTTTTGTTCTTTTGCTTGTTTTGTTTCAAGTATTGCTTCGATAAAATTGAACTGTACACGTTTGAGCACGGTTTATATTTTTTTTAAAATTCACCGTTTAAAAATCAAGAAATAATTAAAAGAAAGTAAGAATCTGACACTTTCAGTTTAATCTACCATTGTGTTTTTGTCCATTTTGCATGTTTTCACAAATGTATTGTTTGAGTGTTGCTCGTGAAGGTTTTGCAGAAAAGTTTTGTTGTCATCAAATTAGGATACAGAATAATTTTTTTTTAGAAAAAACAACATATCCCCACCCTTTTGAAGTTAAATGGTTATTGCCTTATTTGTATCAGAAAAAAATCTACCCCTTAACATGAAGTCGTGTTTGGAAGGACGCCTCCGGTGCGGGAATTTCTCGCTGCAGTAAAGATCTATTGGTGACCTTCTATTGCTGTCTGTTCTGTGGTCGGGTTGTTGTCTCCTTGACACATTCCTCATTTCCATTCTCAATTTTATCACTAACCCTATAAAATATAAACACTATTTTTCTTTCCTGGTACATGATGTATAGTGTTTTCGATGTCTATCATTATCATGAAAAAAACCTGAACTATGATGTTTATATTTATGTACTCTATACGTACTACTGTATGGCGTTAAGCATGCAAAAACTACACCGATTACAGTCAGAATGAACGTGACTGCTGCATAAAATGTCATTTATTGTCACTAGGAATTTGTTTTGTTTGTATAAATGTTCCTTTTAGTCTGGCAAACAAATATTAAAATAACAACATCAAAACAAAAAAGAACCACCGGTCACGTGTATTTAAAAATGTTCATCAACGAAAACTGTACTTATCAATTATTTTGATAAATATGTGCACTATTAGTTGTAGGAATGTTATGAAAATCAAATACCTATAATAGCACTCGAACTTATCGCATTGCTATATTTACCTGAACAGTTCCGTAATATTATATGCATGGATATAATACACGTAATTGCGAATGTTTTCAAACTTTTGCTACAATAAGAGATCATGAAACTATAATACGCTAACTATTTTCTCCTCAACAGATTTCAATGTTAAATGAAGCTGCAGATTTCAAGAATATATAACGCTTCAGATTTCAGGGCTGGATAAAACTAGATTTCAAGTCTAAAAAAGCCGCCGATTTCAAGGCTAGATAAAGCTGCTGATTTTAGAACTAGGTAAAGTTGAAGAATACAAGGCTAGATTAGGCTGCAAATTTCAAGGCTAGATAAAGCTGAAGATTGCAGGACTGAATAAAGCTGAAGATTATAGGACTCACTGGATAACGCTGCAGATTTCAGGGATAGATAAACTGAAAATTTCAGGGCAAGATGAAGCTGTATATCTCAAGGCGAGTTAAAACTGCAGATTTCAAGGAGAGATAAAGCTACAGATTTCAGGGCTAGATAACACTGAAGATTTCAGAGCTAGATAAAGGTGCAGATTTTAGTGTTGAACAAAGCTGCAGATTGTAGGGCTGAATAATGATCAATAATGATGCAGATTTCAAAGCTCGATAAAGCTGCAGATTTCAGAGCAAGATCAAGTTGCAGATCCCTAGGCGAGATAAAGCTGCAGATTTTAAGGCGAGATAAAGTTGCAGATTTCAGGTCTCGATAACACTGAAGATTTCAGGACTTGATAAAGCTGCAATATTTAGGTCTGAATTAAGCTACAGATTTCGGTGCTCGAGAAAGCTACTAATTACAGGACAAGATAAAGCTTGAGATTCCAGGGCTCGATTTAAGCTGCAGATGTCAGGACTGAATGAAGCTGGATATTTAAGGGCTAGATAAAGCTGCAGATTTCAAAGAGTGATACAGCTACAGGTTTCAGGGCTGGATAAAACTGCAGATTTCAAGATAAGGTAAAGCTGAAGATGTCTGGGTGAGATAAAGCAAAACTTTTCAAGGCGGTATAAAGCTGCAGATTTCAGGAATGAATAAAGCTGTAGATTTTAGTGCCAGATAAAGCTGATGATTTCAGGTCTAGATAAAGCTGATGGCATAATGCTGCTAAAACAATCTAATCTGCCACATTTTTGCGCCTGTGCCAAGTCAGAAACCTCTGGCCTTTGTTAGTCATGTATGATTTTTATCTTTCTTGTGTATAATTTAGAGTTTAGTGGGAAGTCCATTATCACTGAACTATTTGTTTAGGGGCCAGCTGAAGGATGCCTCTGGGTGCAGGAGTTTCTGTTGCATTGAAGACTTTTTAGTGACCTTCGACTGTTGTCTGTTTTATGGTCAGGTTGTTGTCTCTTTGACACGTTCCCCAATTCTATTCTCAATTTTAATAAGTATTAACAGTAGATAAAGCTAAATAAAGCATTCACTCATAGTCCCTGTGGGAATGTGTGCCAATGAAAGACAACTCTCCATCTTAGTCACATATCTTAGTCACAATTTGTAAAAGTTCTACTAGAATAATTTATGTTGCATGATACTAAACAACTAAGGAAGGATTGTGCTTGATTTTAATAACATTAAGACATGATCTTCTGTTAAGTTTTAATTGAAGTCTGGTGTGTCTGAAACTGCTGTTTGTCCTTTTATTAATTTATGTTTATCATTGTCAAATTACCTTGTATCTTCTATCTCCTATTTTAACATTGAATTCTTTCAACTGAGTTTTATTGTGTGTTTTGAAGTTTGTTGGTTTATATTTCACATTGGTTAGAGATCAAGGGGAGGGTTGAGATCTCACAATACATGTTTAACCCTGACACATTTTAGTGCCTGTCTCAAGTCAGGAACAACTAGCCTTAGTTAGTTTTCTGTGTTTTAAAAAAAATTGGTTCATATGTATGTTTTAAAGTTAAGTATGACGTCCATTTTACAGATCTATTCCTAATTATGTTTTAAACTAACAAGCTGAGCCAGATTTTTAAAGAAGCTAAGCCTAATTCACAAGGTAATAGTCTACTGGAAGACCTGTCATCCTACCTGGATACTTTATTCTAACTTACTTTTCTCCCCCGTGCAGTGTGCTCAGTTGAGAAGCAGTAAATACCAATGTAAAGTTTGGTTTGCAAGGTTGAGAGAGATAAAGAAATAAGCCAATATTCTATCAACTTTTTTTAAAAAAGTCAACCATTTTATTTCATATAATATAACAAATTAATAAATATGGAAGCACTAAAATAATGTACAACATATATATACAGTTATACACATTAGATTATAGACTGTTAACCAATTTATTTGGGTGATTTATTTATTCACCCAACTTCAGCAAAAAAAAATCTTAGTGACAATGGCAAACATGGATCTTTTCTTATATGAACAAACATCAAATTCTTTAGGAAACTACATAAATAAACAGCTCCAAGGTTTAGTAGAAAGGGTTCAATGCCCCTGAAAAAACAGTATCACTGAAAATAAATTGGTTTACAGTTCTGTTGATTCAGAAATTATTGCGATGTTTTTATTATTGCAAAAAAATGTGACTGAATTAAAACTCACATTTTTGAAATTATTTACATGAAAATTAAAATTAAAATTTTAAATCGCATTTTAGTCTAAAATGACAAAATCGCATAATAAATGCGTGCAATAATTTCTGACTTTACTTTATTTAGAAATATATTGCACTTTTCTAAGGAAAATTCTGAATTCAAATGATTAATTAAAATGCATTCAAAGAGCACATCAAATAAGATTGTTTATATTAAAAAAAATATTAACATTAAATGCAAAATCTTATTGCAACAGCTTAAATTTCGTAAATAAAGATTTTAATTATAAAATGTGTATAAATTTTGTTCATCATTAACTTGAATATAACACTAATTCAAATATTCTGCATCATGCAATAACAGTTCCCGTCTTGGCTTCTGCAGCTTTAATTGCATGGGAGACAAAAAATATTATATATCTAATCTAAACACATAAAATAAACTACCTCATAAATAAATTTGGGTTAAAAAAAAAATTTAATAAAAAATAAAGTAAATTCACCAATATCCTCCTATTCTAGTTTCTAAACCTTCTAATTCTGAATTAAATAAAAAGTTAACTTTTTGAATACTTATTATTGTTATGACTAGATGCTCACAAGTGATGCATTTTTACGGCTTGTATGTGTCCACAATTTTTACTTTTAGAAATAAACAATGAAACTAGATGTTGACAAGACTGATGATAAGGGAGTGCAGGATTGCTTCATCCTATTTTCATATTTGTTCTTGTAAAAAAACCAATTGAAGATTTGACAAATTTAGGATCTGAGACATCATTAACAGGTTTTAAGAGAGTATAACACACATGAACAATAAGATGAGCATATGAAAAATGTTATTAACATAATTAATTTATAAAAACAAATTGTGCATTATGATTCCCTTGAGTAAAATATAAGATATTTTCATATACTACAGTGAATACATATCTGTATATGGTTAATGTTTACCAAGTATATATTACTACTTTTGTGAGGTAAACTGAAGGCTGATGCAGATGCAGTATTTTGAAACAGAGGGGCCACGCAACTAGCCAACGTTTGAAATGAAATAGGTAAAAAGTCTGAGTTTACAATCTAGCTCAATTAAGGATGTTTGCTGCTCAGTTTCAGAATAATAACTTTCCATAAAACTAGTATATATTGATAGGGGATTTATTGAGGAATCAAAAAAGCCAAAATAAATATAGGGGTCAATGTGCTTGTTTTCAAGATATAAGCCATTGAAATTTTGGCGGGAAAATGTTCTCTCTTGATTTTTTCATAGCTTAATTTATCATTGACCAGTTAAAGTTCTCAAATACTATTAAAATTAAATAAAATTTTGAAACACTTTTATAAATGGCTTATAATTATACATGTAAAAGATTTATAAAAAGAAAAATGGGGGTTCATGGGTAAATTTTTTTAGGCATTCAAATGGATAAAACCAGAGGATTCTGGAAATCTGACAAAAATTCCAAAACATGACAAGCAAACATCCTTAAGGTAGGCTTGGAACCCTGTCCCCTAGGGAACCCTGCTCTCTAAATCCAAACTCTGAAAAAGGATCTAAATGAACAGTTGAATATGTGTATGTAAATAATGATAAAGTGAATGGTAAATTAACAAGTGAATTATAAATAATAAATGATCACAATGTGAATCACATAACAAGTGAAAATATAAACAAATTAATGACAACAATGTTAATTACTCATTCTTCAATAAAATTGTAAATAAATTAATATTGCAACTTATAATGCTCTCAGTTTAGTCAACTATATTGGCCATATATAAATGTATGACTTGCCTATAAAATTAACAATGCATTTCAGTAGATTTTATGATGCCGTAATAATCCAGGGGCCTTTTGCCCAATGTTTACTATTTTCACCCCAAAATTATCTTCTGATTAGCAGCACGAAGAAGAGTAAAAATATCTACCATGACATTAATTTCTATATTTTTCTATGCTTTGATTAATAATAAATAAATAAATTTTATGTTTTGAAAAAAATAAAAATATGTTTGGTTATTCATGCAAATTACTTTTGATAAAATTCCAAAAAATATTGATAACCAATAGCAACACTGTTCTCTTGTTTTGCAACTTCCTACATATTGATTCATTTTTATTAGTAAAATATCAATTTCCCTGGATTTCCTGGATATGATTAAACCAAGAACTTAAATGTTTCGGCAAGGTACAAATTTTCTAGTAGCTTAATGCATACTTTTGCAAACCAATAAAATCATATATCCACGAAAATATAACTGTTGTTATTCATGTAAATAACTTATTCCACAGTATATAATTTGAAAGTATATAGATTTACCAATTTTACAAATTGCATTTTTTAAAAGAGTACAATTGCTTGTCATGATAAGTTGTGATAGTTCTCACTCCACTAAACACCCATTTATTAATACACCTTATCGCTAATCCCTGCTAACTCGGCCGCTTGAACTTTTGACGTCAACAACAATCACTTCTCCATTGTGGCGTCAGATATTTTGTTTTATGACGTCAAAATTTTACAGGAACCTGTGTGATATTTAGTAATGGCGGACAAATAGCAATAACGTGTACATCATCTACACCTCAGGGGGGTTTGATACTCTCCTTTTAACTTTAAAGACAACTCCTTCCAACTCAGTTTAATCATAGAACAATATGAATGCCAATGCTTTACTCATTTATCCATGGACATGTATGGTATATTCAAATGATTGAATAAGAAGTGGTAGCATGTTCTTTCAAAAGGTAAGGCATTGTGGACCAACTCTAAGTTTTTTCCGCTCTCGGTCTATTCCCAAGGTTAAAACATGGAAATAGCTAGCAAAATCCCTCCCCTGATCTATAAAGTATCTATAATTTTTTTATCCCTAATTTAGTGTTATCAATATTATCTTCTATCCGTCGGAATTAAATCTGTTTGGTCATGATATCTGTTACGCAACATTCTATCCTGCCATTTCCACTTAATGAATACTATTATAAACGGTACAATACAAACACATGTTAGTCCAGCCATTATATAACCAGCTATTGTTAATGATTTAGTATTTGGATCTTTTTTGTTGTATCCACAATCTTTGTAATTTCCTGGAAAACAGATTTTGTCATGTTAAAAACTTGGTACACAATATTCAGACTGTAAAGAATACCTTTAGAAGTCAACCTTGCTTAAAAACTTTCATCCATTTACAAGAGTTTATGACAACTTAAATTTAAGAATCGAACATCACCTTGTTGTAGGAAACTTCACAATTTAAAAAAAAAATATGCTCAATTAGTTAATTCAAATGTCATAGAACAAATGTAGAATAACTATTTATTTTCATTGGATCAATTTCTTAATAAGGTATTCTGAATAGATCTTATATCTAACAACAAAAACAAAATGAACAAAATATTTTATATCTACAGGGTTACACCATTTGTTAGTAACTGTCTTCCCTGTGGCCATATCACACGAATAGTAAAGGTCTAGGCCCATAGGTAGGGGTGAAGCTGGAACTTTGATGAAATCTTCAATCTTAATTTTGATTCTTTTAGACTTTCAGGGGTGTGGGGAGGTGGGCAGGATGTCACAACCAACACACTTCAGATTTGAACCTTGTTTAGAAAAAGTGCATACATAGAAAACATATTAGTGATACCGTATATCCACAAGAGTAGCCGATATGTTGTATTGCTAATTAACCGACACAAAACACAGGATTTAATCAGTGAATTTCCCATTCAGTTGGCAGTAATATACATATATTGTGGTGACAATCATTAAAACCAATTTAAATAAATTTCCTCATTTAGAGGAAGTGTATTTCCATTAGAATGTCATATCTTTATGAGGGGAGACAACACTAAAAATAATTGATGATTCTATAACTAAGGTAGCTTCAACGATACCACAAAGATTGCTGATAATCATTTTTATGATATGATTAATTACTACTTATAATCAATCTGAATACATTGAGTCTCTCACTTATCCTTCATTGCTAATATATGACTTATAAGAGGCGCAAAGAGTTTCATATAAAAGATAAATTCTTAATTACAGCTGCATAAGATAAGAAACAAATTGATCTTAACATATCAGTGTTCTCCCAAGGCCGTTTTTGCACTGCACATTTCAGTGCTATCACAATTTCCCGCTGTTCTATTGCACTGACCCCTGCGCTATCCAACGCAAGTGTGTCACACATATTTTTTCGTAATTTTTTAATTTTTTCTTCAAATTTCCCGCTTATTTTTCACTATGGATCACTTTTTTGACGTACCAGCTCTAGACTTCAATTAAAACTTAACAAAAGATCATGTCTAAATGATATAAGAAGCTTTATTTTTGACTGGTTTACTTTTTCTGAATGAATTATTTCAGTTTTATATGTAACTCCAGGGAACCAGTGTAATAAATTTTACAAAAAAAAAATATATAGAGGCATATGAATGAAAAGAGATGAAATAAATTGACATCATTTCCTGACGACACCCACAAACTTGTTTTACAAACTTTGAACAAACGATGATTTTAAATGATCGAAGAAAGGGGTTTGTAACAAATTATTTGCGGGGTTTTCTATCCATACGAACCCCGAAAATGAGCAAGTCTTTAAGGAATAATTATCACCTATTTGAACTTATAATTGTTTAGTCAGCAATTTTACCATTTGAAAACAATTGAGATGATGTGATTAGAAAAACATGAAACCCCAAGCTGATACGACTTAAAAAATTCCCTTTTTCGATGTCCAGCTTTGAAGAAGAAAAAAACATAACAAATCAATTACAAACAAACAGTGCCGTGACAAAACTGAGAATTGTCGAAAATTACGCTTTTACCACAGCGCTATCCAAAAATCCTGGGGAGAACACTGCATATGGTTTGTTATTTCATATATATAGGCATTAAGTCTGTGCCATTGTAAAAGATGTAAGAAAATTATTCCAAAGAAAGTCATGAGTTATCAAAAGATGTTAGAAACTTATTTTTATTAAGTGAGACTGTGAGAGAAACATTTCTCAAGGAATCTAGGTTGCTGCCTAAAACAAAATTCAAACTATTTACAAAGATTACAATGGTGCATCCTTCTTGAAACAATTATATGTTTAAAAAACTGATGACCATTTACAACAATCTAATATTAGGTTTTATAAGTGTTAATAAAAATGAAATGATCATTACACCAGCAAATCAACTTATACCTGTAACTGTAAAGCTTGATAGTTCCAAGCAGTTGCAATATTGAGTCTTTGTGACTATATCTTTATACAGAAAAAAAACAACATAAATGTAAGAAACAAAAAAAGCACTAATTTACAGACAATTTTAATGCAGATTTTTATATTCCTTATAAAATTACCTTTAATAAGATTTCTTTTAACACAATCTGCAGTTATTACAAATGCAAAACCCATTGTTTTCATGATAAATATGGCATTTTATATTTTAATGAAAGGAAAACATTTATTGACAGAAATAATATATAATAATAGGTATTATGTCTACAAACCTTTATATGGAATGTTACCAAGAATAGTAGATTTTAAAGCAGTTTCATCTCTTACTGGGCAAGTTGATTCACCAAAACCAATTGTTTTATTGGCTCTATCAAATATTACATAAAAACCTTCCATAGCTACTGCCCCTATTACTGTTCCTGGGATAAATTAAAAAAATATAAAATTATTATAATGCATATTAAAACTATATTTATGTCAAAGTAAATGAGGTATAACTAAGAATAAATCACAAAATTATTATATTTTAGCCTATCTATGTTTTATAGCTTGTTGTTCAGTGTGAGTCAATGCTCCGTGTTGAAGGCTATACATTGATCTATAATGGTTTACCTTTATAAATTGTGACTTTGATGGAGAGATGTCTCTTTGGCACTCAAACTACATTTTCTTATATATCTATTTGCACATCCCAGGTGTTCAAATGTTTTTGGTTAAGTGTTCCAATGAAGGTAAACTCAGATAAAAGCTGACAATGCTTAACATCAAAAATTTTAAACATTTTGTTTGCTTCAGAATGTTGTATAATTTGATAAAAGAACATTTTCAAGTGCAAATTGTGAGTTTTTTTTAATATAATTAAAATCATAATAGCGTGTAGGATTGTAAAACTCAACAATGATCTAATGGAAAAGTCAAAAGATCATTCCATGAAGCTGGTTAAGCCATTCAAATTAACAGATTTGTCATCTTGCACTAGGTACAGTGAGATATGAGAAATATCTCTTCATGCAAGAATTAGATAACTGGCTACTGCCCTAAGAGGAAATAGAGTATATTACCTGATGTAGAATTAGATAAACCAAACTTAAAACAGTCAACCCCTGGTCCTTCATCATAAACTTCACCAACAGGTCTCAAATATTGCTGTAATAATGTCAAATAAATGTTCTGATGATAAAATATACTGTAAATTCAGAAATAAATGTGAGGTTTTTATTATTGCAAAAAATGCGACTGAGTTGTAAACGCAATAATTTAAACTCGCATTTTGAAATATTTCATATGAATTTAACCGGATTTTTCTCAAAATCGTAAAAATTAAAATTGCATTTATGTTTTAAATGACAAAATTGCAATAATAAATGGACGCAATAATTTCTGAATTAACAGTAATTACAATTGTGGAAATGTCATGTAAATGGTAGTCTTCATGGCATGTGGAAACCAGATGCTCCGCAGGGCGTAGCTTTATACGACCGCAGAGGTTGAACCCTGAACGGTTGGGGCAAGTATGGACACAACATTCAAGCTGGATTCAGCTCTAAATTTGGATTGTGATTAAATAGTTGACACAGCATAGGTTTCTGACACAGAATGAATGTGTTCTAATGAAATTAAAATTTTTGTTTTCTCTTAGAGCAATTCACTATGCTGTTGAATATTATTCCTCTCAAAAAAAAATGTTTGAAGAAATTTTCTTTTTATTTATGAAATTTCAAATGAGAAAATTGAACCCTATTTTTTTAATCACATCCCCCTTTCCCTTATTCCAAAACTAATCTCAATTAAAATTTCTAATGGAGTTTGCAACAATTACTACTCATTTAAATACATCATAAAATATTAAGATGTAAAAAAACTGCTTGTTATCACTGAATGGTAAAGATTATTTTAATTTATCAGTTGGAAGTAAAAAGTGAATATACATTGTATATTGTATATATAACAAAGATTTAAGTTGATTCTGGACAAAGAAAGATAACTCCAAATAAAAAAAATTCTTACAATTAGATATTTCTTGCTTATTATTCTGGACAAAGAAAGATAACTCTAATTAAAAACAAAATTGCTATTTCACAATATTTTGCAATAAGATATTTCTTGCCATTGCGCAATACTGTGCAATTGAAAAGACTTGTTATTGCACAAAACTTAATATAATAATTTTAGATCCTGATTTGGACCAACTTGAAAACTGGGCCCAGAATCAAAAATCTAAGTACATGTTTGGATTCAGCATATCAAAGAACCCTAAGATTTCAATTTTTGTTAAAATCAAACTAAGTTTAATTTTGGACCCTTTGGACTTTAATGTAGACCAATTTGAAAACAAGACCAAATATGAGGAATCTACATACACAGTTAGATTTGGCATATCAAAGAACCCCATTTATTCAATTTTTGATGAAATCAAACAAAGTTTAATTTTGGACCCCGATTTGGACCAACTTGAAAACTGGGCCGATAATCAAGAATCTAAGTACATTTTTAGATTCAGCATATCAAAGAACCCAACCGATTAATTTTTTGTCAAAATCAAACAAAGTTTAATTTTGGACCCTTTGGACCTTAATGTAGACCAATTTGAAAACGGGACCAAAAGTTAAAAATCTACATACACAGTTAGATTCGGCATATCAAAGAACCCCAATTATTCAATTTCGATGAAATCAAACAAAGTTTAATTTTGGACCCTTTGGGCCCCTTATTCCTAAACTGTTGGGACCAAAACTCCCAAAATCATTACCAACCTTCCTTTTATGGTCATAAACCTTGTGTTTAAATTTCATAGATTTCTATTTACTTATACTAAAGTTATGGTGCGAAAACCAAGAAAAATGCTTATTTGGGTCCCTTTTTGGCCCCTAATTCCTAAACTGTTGGGACCTAAACTCCCAAAATCAATACCAACCTTCCTTTTGTGGTCATAAACATTGTGTTTTAATTTCATTATTTTCTATTTACTTAAACTAAAGTAATTGTGCGAAAACCAAGAATAATGCTTATTTGGGCCCTTTTTTGGCCCCTAATTCCTACACTATTGAAACCAAAACTCCCAAAATCAATCCCAATCTTTCTTTTGTGGTCATAAACCTTGTGTCAAAATTTCATAGATTTCTATTAACTTAAGCTAAAGTTATAGTGCGAAAACCAAGAAAATGCTTATTTGGGCCCTTTTTGGCCCCTAATTCCTAAAATGTTGGGACCAAAACTCCCAAAATCAATACCAACCTTCCTTTTGTGGTCATAAACCTTGTGATAAAATTTTATAGATTTATATTCACTTTTACTAAAGTTAGAGTGCGAAAACTAAAAGTATTCGGACAACGACGACGACGACGCAGACGACGACACCAACGTGATAGCAATATACGACGAAAATTTTTTCAAAATTTGCGGTCGTATAAAAATTCTGCATTGCACAAGCAAGATTTTTAAAAGGAATACTTCAAATATTATCATTGTATAAACTACAAAGGAATATTTTTTTGGCAAAAATTAGGACTTGTATTTCACAACTTAGTTGTATTATTTGTATACAGTATTTCCTGATAATTACTGATCTTGCATTTTGTCACTTCTTCAATAATCAACAAATTCACACAGAAATTTCTGAATTTACAGTTCACTGAAAATCAATTCACATTCTGAGAAGCTTATAATTTTTTTAACTTTTTTATTATTATATCTTCTGTATTGTTTAAGATGGTTTGTTTGGCATCATACAAACATGGTAACCATAACAAAAAGCTTTCATAACCAGTTCCTTTTGCATAAGAACTGATATGACGTTGTGACTTTGAATGACTTGATGAACACATTGATTTTATTATAAGTCCTTTATTATCTGAAATTTAGAGAAAATCTTCTTATTCTGATATTTTAGCACTTCAAATTTTCTGTCAGAAAATCATGCCTTTTAAAAAGATGTATTAACACGTCCATACCTGAGAAGCAATTCTGAGTTCAAACATTGTACCATCACCTACTGGTATAGACAATGATATCACTGGGAAATAACTATAGGGAACAGCAGAGGTTTTCCAACACATGTGAGATAGACCACTATAAAACTGATCTGATGGGGGTGCAGGCATGGTCTACAAATACCAAAAAATTAATGTCAGATTTCATATGACCATTGAATAACATTTTAACTTACTGTGGATTCATTAATATTCCTTGAAAACCAATTTTAGTGGATTTCTTGATAACAGGGGAACGAATTAAACTGTTCAACGAATTACAAATTTTTAAAAGGAATGTTTGCACTTTGCAAAATCAAAGAAACTAAATATTCACGAAATTATAATTTTTCTTCAATCCACAAAAATTGGTACCCTCGAAAATAAATGAATTCATATCAAAATTCAAATATGATCATTAAACCACCCACTCATAAATATAGCAAAAACCTTCATCAGATTGTATTAACCTACAGTTTGGGCTAACATACTTCAATAAGGCTATGTATTAACCTAAATCAAGTTACCAGCATACAAATTATCTCCCTTTGCATTTATTTCTCATCTAAATTATGGCAGACATTCTTGATAATTTCAGCCTGAATAATTCATTTGAATAATGTCAAAGGGAGACAATTTGGTATAGCTGAATCTAGTTTTATCAAGCAATATAAGTAAAATTTTAAGGGGAATACATTCTGGTTCGCAGAAATAAAGCATAAACATTTAGAAAAAAATATAAACATAGAAGAATAGAACCCTTTTTAAAAAAATCTTTTTAAAATTCCACAATATTTATTCAGTTCATAAATCTTTTGACATAAAATTTTAAATAAATTCAAATGTTTAGAAAAAAGTGTTATATTATACCACTTACCTGTACAAAACTTTTAACCTTGGAAACAACCCCTGAGAAAACTTTTAATGGAAGACGAAGATTTGTTGTACCACTGTCAACAATAGTTCTGTCAAAATTATACTGAAAAAATAACAGTAAGTGGAAATTAAATTAATCTATTACATCTTAATGATTGTGAAAGGTTAAGAGTTTTGAAAGGAAAAACGCTACCATGTTGTTATAATGAAGAAAAAAAGAAATTAAAGAAGGCTGATGGCCAAAATGTCTGAAGAGCCAGTCTGCCATAAAACCATGCAAAATCTCAAATTTCGTCCAAATTGGTAGTAATAACTTTGCAACATTATATATATTTCCAAAATCTTTGGGTATTTAGGAGTTAAGATAAAAAATTTTTTTTTTAGTTTATTCACACTATTTTCCATTTAACAGCCTTATTTGCATATTTGTGAATTATAAAAAAATAATGCAAAAAAATCACCAAAATTTAGGTACTTTTTAAAGGTCTGAATAATTGATATATCTCTTAAATATAGCATTATAAGTTATATTATGGTTTATTACTACAATAATGTAATATATGTTCTCTATTGGTATTTTTGAAACAAGAAAAAAAATTTAACCGAACAGATTGTTAGCATTGTAACAAAATGGAAATGGGGAATATGTCAAAGAGACAACAACTCAACCAATGAGCAAATAACAGCCAAAGGCCACCAATTAGGTCTTCAAGCAGGCAGGAAAATATAGCACCTGGAAGTGGCCTACAGCTGGCCACTAAATAAAAATATGTACTAGTTCAGTGAAAATAGACATTATACCAAACTCCAAAACATAGAAATGAACTAAAATTGAAAAAACATACCAGATTGACAAAGGCTAGAGGTTCTTGACTTGGGACAGGCAAAAGTGACGAGGTTAAACATGTTTTGTGAAATCTCACAAAATTAGTTTAGATTGCTATCATTTTGCAGTGTGTACTTCAAATTAGACATTGCATGTCATTAAGCATTGCTGCATTGGACAATTACAATATAATTACGGGTAAGGGATATACATTCAATTTAAAATCGAACTTTAACAAGACATCATAAATATATCTAGAACAGATACAGATCTGCATGCACCATGTACTGTTATAGTAGGCATACACATCTGTTCCTAACTTGAATTGAACAGAGTTGTATTTCATTGACAAATTTCTTAAAATGTTTATGAATAGGATGTATTGAATAATTGAGCTCAATGCACTATGTTTTTATATACGATTGTACTTTAATTTCTTTACATTTTAGATCAAATTACAAATTATATAACATGAGAGCATACCTCTTTACAATCTAGATTTAAACTGGTTCCACCAACTTTTAAATCAACAATAACAATATCATAATACCACTGTTTGTGTATTGGTGTATAATAAATATCTCCCTTATACAATCCATGGTCTTTTCCACCAAAGGTCTGAAATTAAAGATTTTTTTTTTTTGAAGCAATAAAGAGTAAAATGTCCAGTTTAAATATCACAGAGCAGAGTATGGATATCAATTCATTTAGCTGGATCCAAAACATGTATTGTTACATTTTTCAGAAAGATTTGTAGCACTAAAAGGCACAAATACATTTTTTGTACATAAATAAGGCCTTCAGATTTCTTTTTGAATTGTTTTACATTGTCATTGCATGGCCTTTTATAGCTGACTATGCTGTATGAGTTTTGCTCATTGTGGAGAGTTGTCTCATTGGAAATTATATCACATCTTCTTTTTTATACATACTATGTTTAAATATTCTTTTATTTAATGTCCACCATTTTTTTCCTGATAACATCATTTGTGAAAGAAGTTCTATTCTTTTGAAATTATAATAAAATATCTTGCTGAGTGCAGCCTGCTACGACCGCAGAAGTCCAACTGCAACAGTTAGGGCAAATTTGGACACAATATTCAAGCTTGATACTGTCTGAATTTGGATTGTGATCAAATTTTTGACATAATATAGATTTCTTACGTAAAATAAATGTGATCAAAGGATCTTACACATTGTTTATATATATATATTACAAACCAATGATCCTCCCATTTCTAAATCTGACATCTGATCTTTTTTGTAGACCAATCCACACAGCTGTAAACTGAAGACATTATCCAATCCACCTGTACTCACTAGTGAATCAAAGAATGGTGTCACTGATTTGTCAGGCTATAAATAGAAACAATCCTGTCTAAAACTTCATGAAATATCATATTGTTTTACAACTATTTACACAAACAGACAAAAATATATATGAAAGTAAGTTTCAACCAGATGCTCCGCAGGGCGCAGCTTTATATGATCGCAGAGGTTGAACCCTGAACGGTTGGGGCAAGTATGGACACAACATTTAAGCTGGATTCAGCTCTAAATTTGGATTGTGATTAAATACTTGACACAGCATAGGTTTCTGACACAGAATGAATGTGGTCTACTGAACTTAAAAAAAAATATTTGCCTTTGAGCAATTCACTATGCTGTTGAATATTAATCCTCTCAAAAAAATGTTTAAAGAAATTTTCTTTTTATTTATGAAATCTGAAATGAAAGAAATTGACCCCCCAATTTTTTTCACATCCCCCTTTCCCTTATTTCAAAACTGATCTCAATTCAAATTTCTAATGAATTTAAACTGTTGGGACCAAAACTCCCAAAATCAATACCAACCTTCCTTTTATGGTCATAAACCTTGTGTTAAAATTTCATAGATTTCTATTTACTTATACTAAAGTTATGGTGCGAAAACCAAGAAAAATGCTTATTTGGGTCCCTTTTTGGCCCCTAATTCCTAAACTGTTGGGACCTTAACTCCCAAAATCAACACCAACCTTCTTTTTATGGTCATAAACATTGTGTTAAAATTTCATAGATTTCTATTCACTTTTACTAAAGTTAGAGTGCGAAAACTAAAAGTATTCGGACGACGACGACGTCGACGCCAACCTGATAGCAATATACGAAGAATTTTTTTTCAAATTTTGCAGTCGTATAATGACTGATGTTTTTAACAAAAGCAAAGCTTTTGAGAATGTCATATAAGCTCATAAATTATGACATTCATTTGCTTTTTTAAATATTTTAATACATTAACAAGACTGTGTTCATAAATTTTGTGTAGTATGGAAGCTCCACTCGCACTTTCATTTTCTATGTTCAGTGGAATGTGAAATTGGGGTCAAAGCTCAAAGAACATGTGTAGTAAGTTGTAAGGTGATTGGATTTCAACTTCATCAAAAACTACCTTGACCAAAAACTTTAACCTGAAGCAGGACAGACTGACCAAACGACAAACAGAAGAACGGACTCACAGACCAAACCAGATGCTCCGCAGGGCGTAGCTTTAAACGACCGCAGAGGTTGAACCCTGAACGGTTGGGGCAAGTATGGACACAACATTCAAGCTGGATTCAGCTCTAAATTTGGATTGTGATTTAATAGTTGACACAGCATAGGTTTCTGACACAGAATGAATGTTTTCTAATGAACTTAAAATTTTTGTTTTCTCTCAGAGCAATTCACTATGCTGTTGAATATTAATCCTCTCAAAAAAATGTTTGAAGAAATTTTCTTTTTATTTATGAAATTTCAAATGAGAAAAAATTTTTTCAAAATTTGCGGTCGTATAAAAATTGAACCCAATTTTTAATCACATCCCCCTTTCCCTTATTCCAAAACTAATCTCAATTAAAATATTCTAATGAAGTTTGCAACAATAACTACTCATTTAAATACATCATAAAATATTAAGATGTAAAAAAACTGCTTGTTATCACTGAATGGTGAAGATTATTTTAATTTATCAGTTGGTAGTAAAAAGTGAATATACATTGTATATAACAAAGATTTAAGTTGATTCTGGACAAAGAAAGATAACTCTAATTAAAAAAAAATCTTGCAATAAGATATTTCTTGCTTCCTATTCTGGACAAAGAAAGATAACTCTAATTAAAAAAAAAATTGCAATTTCACAATATTGTGAAATTAGATATTTCTTGCCATTGCACAATACTGTGCAATTGAAAAGACTTGCTATTGCACAATACTTAATATAATAATTTTAGATCCTGATTTGGACCAACTTGAAAACTGGGCCCATAATCAAAAATCTAAGTACATGTTTAGATTCAGCATATCAAAGAGGCCCAAGAATTTATTTTTGTTAAAATCAAACTTAGTTTAATTTTGGACCCTTTGGACCTTAATGTAGGCCAATTTGAAAACGGGACCAAAAATGAAGAATCTACATACACAGTTAGATTTGGCATATCAAAGAACCCCATTTATTCAATTTTTGATGAAATCAAATAAAATTAATTTTGGACCCAGATTTGGACCAACTTGAAAACTGGGCCAATAATCAAGAATCTAAGTACATTTTTAGATTCAACATATCAAAGAACCCAACCGATTCATTTTTTGTCAAAATCAAACTAAGTTTAATTTTGGACCCTTTGGACCTTAATGTAGACCAATTTGAAAACATGACCAAAAGTTAAGAATCTACATACACAGTTAGATTCGGCATATCAAAGAACCCCAATTATTCAATTTTGATGAAATCAAACAAAGTTTAATTTTGGACCCTTTGGGCCCCTTTTTCCTAAACTGTTGGGACCAAAACTCCCAAAATCAATACCAACCTTCCTTTAATGGTCATAAACCTTGTGTTTAAATTTCATAGATTTCTATTTACTTTAATATACTAACATTATGGTGCGAAAACCAAGAAAAATGCTTATTTGGGTCCCTTTTTGGTCCCTAATTCCTAAACTGTTGGGACCACAACTCCCAAAATCAATACCAATCTTCCTTTTGTGGTCATAAACATTGTGTTTAAATTTCATTGATTTCTATTTACTTAACCTAAAGTTATTGTGCAAAAACCAAGAATAATGCTTATTTGGGCCCTTTTTTGGCCCCTAATTCCTAAACTGTTGAAACCAAAACTCCCAAAATCAATCCCAACCTTTCTTTTGTGGTCATAAACCTTGTGTCAAAATTTCATAGATTTCTATTAACTTAAACTAAAGTTATAGTGCGAAAATCAAGAAAATGCTTATTTGGGCCCTTTTTGGCCCCTAATTCCCAAAATGTTGGAACCAAAAACTCCCAAAATCAATACCAGCCTTCCTTTTATGGTCATAAACCTTGTGTTAAAATTTCATAGATTTCTATTCACTTTTACTAAAGTTAGAGTGCGAAAACTAAAAGTATTCGGACGACGACGACGACAACGACGACGACGACGACGCCAACGTGATAGCAATATACGACGAATTTTTTTTCTAAATTTGCGGTCGTATAAAAACATAATGCCTCTCTACTATACTAGGTGGGGCATAAAAATGTGAGGTTTATAGGGCATTTTGAAAATAACAAAAATTACAATCTCGAGTGGTAAAATATTGTTATAAACAGGATTAAAAGGAAGAAACTGTTTCTCTTATGATTTATTGGAAAATGTTGATGGCAATTTGTTCTGAATGGATAAGTTGGGGAAAAATAGAATTTGAAAATATCTAAATACTTAACATACAATAAAATCTTACTCTTGATATTTCAGCATAAGCCAGACCTAATATTCCTTGCCAGTTAGAACCATTGATGAAGAAGTTATTTGACTCTGTAATAAAGGCTATGTTCGATCGTGAACTAACATTCAAAGACTTGGGTTTCACTAAATCTGTAGCTAAGACACCTTTCCAGTTACCCTGGGTGTAAGGGACATATATTTGTGTCCCTACTTCTTTATAAGATGATGATCTGAAAAAATACAAGGAACAGATTTTAACTAAATAACAGATTTAAATAAAAAATATTATAAAAAATAAGTATTATAAATATTTTGTTTACATTTTTTCAATGTCTTTTTCAAGGATTTAGTGAGCTGCTGAGCTAGTTGCAAGATGCTTTGACTTTTCCAAATGCTATCATGATAACATAGAAACTAAAAGTTCTTCCATGAAATTAATAATAAAACATGTGTTTTTACCCATTTCTCATAAAGTAATAATCTAAATCTTTATTTGGTGAGGCTGCCACAGCAAAATTACTGCTCCCTGTGTCTATCAGGACATTTATCTAAAATTAGATATAAAGAACGAGAACGAAATTACATAAAATAACAGTTATACAAAACAATAGTGGGCTTATTATGTGACAATAAATCTAAAACATCTTTCAAAATTATTTTCTTAAGAATTAACTTTAAAATCCGAATTTAAGATAAAATTGATGGTATACCGCCATCTTGGATTGTACAAACACAGTACAAAATCAGCCTAGTTATTTGCCTAAATCTGCAAATTTGGAAACAAATTTGCAATTCAATTGTTAGAAGTTTTTTCTAGTTTAAGAAAACTTGTTAATTAATTGTATTATACAAAATATTTTAACAAATATCATTTTCTTCGGTTTTAAAATCATTTTTTTTCAAAATGAGCCATTTAAGGGGAGATAACTCTTTCGGTACAAAATTTATACTGGGCTAATAGGGAAATTTTTTATATTTATTTGTAGCAAAAAAAAACAAGTTCGGTGACACCATTTTTTCTTTTTATGTTCTTAAAACATATTATGAAACCTTTCTTCTCACAATTTATTTCAAAATTCTATCTCATAGAAATTTTTTTATGCACACTAATGTGTTTTTTCATGAACAAACTAACCAAATTTTGGCAATTTTCAACAACTCATAGCTTGAAAAATAGCACGGTGACCCATACTTTTTATTAAATTTTTGAAAAGAGCATAGCAAAATCTTCATTTTGGCAAATTATAAAAAAATTCTGTCTCAAAAAATATATACTGGTGATCTACCTTTTTTTCAAATTTTAGCAAAAAGACTTTAGTAGTACTATTGTCGCAGTTTCCCACATTTAGTACACGGTCTATCATACAATCTCTAAGTGACCAAAAAGATATCAAAAGTCCACATAACTTATTCTTGAACTTGCATATTATCTTTATCTACATGATTAAGGTTATCAATTACAAATGGTACACTGTCATGCTTAGATAATTGAACTCTGATAACATTTTTAAATCATTGTAAATACTTATTTTTTTGCACATGATTTTGTCACTCTGTCACAAAAATCAACCAGCATGAAATAAGTCAACTGTTTCAAATCTTAATATCAAAAGTCACAGATAAATGTACATTAGATAACCAGAATTCGTCTATCGGTTGTCAGCATAACTAGATAAAAATATACCTTTTGAGGAGGTGTTCCTATATCGACCTCTATGTAATATCCTTGGCCAGGTTTTCCTCTCAAATTGTGCCTTTGATTAACAAAGTCCTTAGTTCCAACACAAAATTCATGGCAAAACAGTAAAAAGAGAAATGAAGATGATAACCATTTCTTCTTAGATGGTAACTTTCTCTTTATATGAATTAGAAACTGAACACCCATCTCTTTTATGACATGTGTATGTATGGATATTTGGAAACTTGATACTACGATACAAACTCCATTGGAAGCCTGAAATTCATAAAAATAAATCATAAATGATCACTTTAGTGTGATAATCCATGCTTTCATTGATCAAAGAGAATGATCAATCATATAATGTGAATTTTGTTATAAGTTTTATCTTCCTTGTCCATAACATTCACTAAACCCTTCGGTATGAAATTATTTTTTTAAATGCCGAAGGTTGTTAATATAAGAATTTTGATACAACCCTTAATGAGTTTAATATCAATATTACACTTGTACTTTCTCAATCACTTTAAAAGTTTCTGATGCAGTCTAATACAATATAATAAATTGAGGTATAGAATAAACAATGTAAAGGCAGAGATCATTATCAAGCAATATAGATGACTTACTGATACAAAAAATATATGGATTATCTTAATCACAAACTGAGAAAACTTAGCAATCAAACTTTATGGAAAGATGAAAATCATCTGAGGATTTTTTTTTGCATATATTTCTAAATTAATCAGACCATTGATTTTTTTGGAACTTTGGTTTGAAAATTTCTACATTTTGTCATTTCAAGTAGCAAGGCATTGGTTTTGCTCAGTAGGTCCGAGTACACAGTTATCGTTCCTTGATTTTCGTTGTCCACGAATATAGTCCCTAGTGCATGTAGTGTGGACAGTGTGTTACTTGCCAATCTTTTTTATACCTCTTTCAAATTTATTTCTTCATGTTTTATGCCTCAAATAACAAGTAGGGGGATAAAATAACACTGTCAAATTTTTTTATTCATAATTCTAAAGAATAGTAGTGATTTGGTCCAGCCGAAAAAGGTTAAAAATAATTAAGTATTTCGGAAGCTGTCAAAAGATTTCAAGACCCCCTGAACATAAATTGTCCACGTTTTAAGTTAGAGCTGATGAAGTTTTCTATCATTTTGATATAATTTGTCCCAAGAGTAGTACATAACACTGTAAAAATATTATAGAGAAAGCACAGGTGGATTTTTTTCATTTCCATTTATCATCCAAATGCACTACGAAATGACTATGTACTTGGACCATTATTGAAGGCGTTACAGTAACCTACATGTACAATGTACAGTAACTCACATATTTGGCCCTAGTAAGTAGGTGCCTCATTGCATACCCTAGTATGATACAGCATCTCATCAATAGCATGTTTAAATTTAAAAAACATGTAAAGGCATGCTGGTCTAGTATTTGTTTAGGGGCCAGCTGAACTACGCCTCTGGATGCAGGATTTTCTCTTTATACTGAAGACCCATTAGTGGCCTGTAGTTGTTTTCTGCTCTTTGGTCGGGTTGTTGTCTCTATGACAAATTCACCATTTCCGTTCTTATTTTTATGAGAATATTCATATATTCTATTGATGGGTCGTACATTTTTAACACTTTAGAAAGAAAAATAAATCAGGTAAATTTACAGAAATGGACGTGAACAACAACACAGCTACTGACATTGATAGTGTTGGAATAGATTGAATTACATTGTAGTTAAAATACAAGCTACACCTCTTTGATGATACTACACCCAAATATTTCGTCAACAAGAAGGTGTTGATTGATGAACAGTATAGCTGACTTATATAACGTCAGCTATACTGCTTATGGAAAAAGCTAGGAAAGCGTATTTTAAAATAAAGAAAACAATAGGATTAGATAACCCTTGTAAACTTCTGGAAAAACTTTTTGATTCCTTAGTAGCCCCTATTCTCCTTTATTGTAGTGAAATCTGGGGGATTATTTCGACATTTAAAGACAGTGATGCCTACGAAAAGTTGCATTTAAAATTTATTAAAGAAATCTTGGGAGTACACTGTAAGGCCTCGAATGATGCATGTCGTTCCGAACTTGCAAGACTGCCATTGAAAAATAGGATAATGTTATCTAGCATTAAATTCTGGGATCATTTAATCACTTCAGAAGGAAGTTTAGTTCACGAAATATATAATGCTACAAAAAAAAAGCAACCCATGGGTTAAAAAGTTAAATATTATTATTCAAAACTTAGGTTTATCTTATTTGTCAAATGATAACCTTACTATTAAACACCTGTTTGGTTTCATAAAACAAAGACTAACTGATCAGGGTTTTCAGGAACAACATGCAAATATTTCAGCATCTCCTAAATTAATATTTTTCCAGAGTGTCTACAAAATTAATGAACGGGCAGGTTATGTTGATGCTTTAAAAAATAGATCAGATCGATCATCATTATGTAAATTAAGAGTTAGTGCTCATAACCTTGCCATTGAAAGAGGAAGATATTTAAAAATGCCCAGAGACCAAAGAATTTGTGAAATCTGTAAAAGTGGCGAAATTGAAAATGAACAGCACATGTTGCTACACTGTAGCGGTTACTCCAGTATTAGAGAGTCTTTTGTATTAAAAATGTTTAATATTACAGGAAAAAGTGTAACCACATTGTGTGATAAAAATATAATAAATCTCATACTTAATAATACATCCTATAAGGCACTAAAATTATCTTCCTCTTTCGTAACAAATTGTTTTAATGCAAGAAGTAATCTATTGTAATAGATTTTCATTATACCTTTAATCGTTTATTCACATATATATATAATTGTTTGTATTTTACTACCATGTATAGCAAATTGTTTATCCATTCGGTCATTACCATTTATTGTAAATGCGTTTGTGCCAATAAAATATTGTCTATTGTCTATTGTCTATAAACCCTGAAACCAAGTTCCAAAAATCTTCATGAACTATATATACTAAAAGTTCTTGAGAAAGATGGGACAAAAAATAATCATGGGACGGATGGATAGAAGGACAGACAGAGGTAAAACAGTTTACCTCCATTTTTTTTAAAAAGTGGTGGTATGTCAAGAAAATTATTATAAATTAAACATTTATTTATTTCTGTGTAATCCTAACAAAATTTAAATCAAATCAGGCTCTGTCCTTGTATTTAAATTGTATGATGGAATATGAGAAAATAAAGGGTGGTTACCACTGGTAGGTAGATGAAACTTACATAAACATTTGATAAATGTAAAAATATATAAGAAATAAACATATTAAGACCCGATTAATATGGATCCAATGCTGTCAGTTTGCTCCAGAAGCAAGGAAAGCACATCCATTTTGGACAGCAAAATATCCACTTTTTGATATGGGACAAGCTCTGACATCCCACTGTCCCAGCTTGGGTAGCAAAACAGCCACTGTACATAGGGTATAATTAGAACTCTTCCCATAATATTTGAGATTAACAGGATAAAACTCACTGGCATGAGTTTTTCTCAACCCAAATCTTAACGGAAGTACCAGTTCTTTCATAACACTGTACAGAAAAAATACTTTATTATATACCAGGTTTTTTATGGGGGGAACTTCATGACGAATATCTGTAAAAGTTTTTCCTAAATGATGCTAACAGTACTTTTGGTACATGACGATATAAAAATGTACACTTTAATTCTTAGATTTAAAAAAAAGAAAAAATCATTTGGGTTTGAAGAATGATCTGAATCATGTTAATTTTTTCCCAAAATAACACTAAAAATAATAGTTTTAAAACTCCAACAATTTGGATATTTTGAGGATCACGGTAAAATTTTAACCAACATGATCATTACAGTGGTAGCCACCAATGATTGTTTGAGGACTGATGGTAAAGGGCATTACGCCTTACCACTATTCCCGGCTGACCTGGTCGCTTGAACTTTTGACATCACACAACAATCACTTTTCCATTGTGGCATCAGATATTTTGTTTTTAAATTTTTACAGAAACCTGTGTGGTATCCAGTAATGAACGACAAATACTGAAAATTATAGCAATAGTTGTGTATTCTATAAACCTCATACAAGAACCAATTGATTTACAGATATTGTAAGATATACATGTACTGTTCCTTGTATTATTATTTATTATAAGGCAAATATAGATAGTTTATCAGAATGAAATTAATGATCCCCATCACCGCACCGCCACCAAGAAAGACACTGATGTTTATATGAATAAGACCTATCTTAAAATCAAATAAGTGGCTGAGATTTTGACCTGATTTACTCCACTCCAGTATAATGTCGTGTTTACTGATGCCAAGAAGAAGAAGGTATGTTGTTGTTGAATATCTAAAGATCGAAAATCGAACAACCACCTGTTGACATTTCCACTTCCGGTCACTTCAAAACACAAGAAAAAGTTACAAAAATAAACTGTTTAACTATTTCATAAGTCATTTATAAACATAAAAAGAGTGTTTGGTTGCTTTTAAAACAATTTTTCAAATTCATTAATGTTATGCAAATTAAAAAATCTGACTAGCAACACAAACAATATGGCCGACAACGTGTGAACGCTAGGTGGAAAAATTGTAAAACAGAGATTTTTCTTAATTAATGGAGCTGCTTCTTTAAAGGTTAAGGTTATTTTTTGAAACAACAAATTTATTTGAGTATTTTAATCAATCATTTTGTTAATAAATGTTGAAAACTCACAGGATAGACCACAAAAATAGTCAGATACTGAGATAGTAGTGCCCCTTCTGTCTGATGACAAGTTATGAACATTTACAACTACAAGTACACATCCCATACTCAACTTAACTTAGCTTAAGATGAACTGTCACCAACCTATAGTTGCACTAGTGGAGATCTCCTTTATCCCAGTTTGTAGCTAAGCTGTGTCTGTGGCCTTTAATGGCTTTATATTGTATTGTTTTGTATAGGCATTTTTTCAGGACTCAGGTTTTTAATCTTTCATAGTATGACTGTATGGTCAGATTATATATTTTTGTATGTCATATGAATGTGTACTACATGTATATAGTATTTCTGCTATGTATTCTTTTTCAATGTCACGTCACAAGGCTTAAAAGTACATGTATGAAAACCCGAGAGACAAGGATACATAAAATAAAGAAAAGACAGTGCCTTTTATTGGCTATATCCTGATAAAATATACCTTGGCTGATGACTTTATGTTTACTATACACCTTATCACTATTTGTCCGCCATATGATAATTAACCTGACATAAAACAGGTTCCTATAAAAATTTTGACGTAATAATACCTAATAACTGATGTCACAATGGATATGTGATACACCTTATAGCTATTCCCAGCTGACCTAAGAATCTGTGCCGTGTCAGCCGGAAATAGCAATAAGGTGCATTTCAGACATCCCTTAGGTTCCAGAAAATTTTGACCTCCCAATAGAAAATGTCTGAAGCCACAAAGGGAAAGTGATAAAATTGTGTGAATTTTACCCTGGAAATCTATGTCATAAAACTTATGTTATGATGTCACAGTAAGAAATGGTATTTGATAATTAACGGCAATAAGTTTTCTTTTCTAGACTTGGATATTTCAGTTAATGGAAACTCTAGACAAAAAACAGATGAGAAGACTTTTCTTTCCCCATTGTTAATTTTACTTTGTTAAAAATTAAACCACGATGTTCTTATGTCTCTTATAATATTACAGGGTATATATTTTCAAACAGTCTGTCTACACTACAGTGATGTTTTTCATTTCAATGAATGATTCCTATGTATAACTGGTAAATTACTAAGTCAAGTTCTCAGAAATTACTCTAAAACTGTTACTGAATACTTTAATAGATGCATACTACCTACATTTTTTTCATAGATTGAGTTGGGAAGTAAGTTCTTTATGGGATTCATATTATGTGTTACAACTTACATATTTTGAAAAAAAAAAAAAAAAATCACTATTTCTTTTTTTGTAGACTTAAAAATGGATGAGAGACTGAAATGGTTAGAAGTGAGGATTAATTCCTCTCTTCGTCCACGAAATGAAGACCTCAAAAATATGTTCCTCAATGACGAGAACAGGTATTTTGTTTATTCTCATTTGTTTTGGTCTGTCTTTGAAATAATTTTTTCTGAACTTATACTGTTAATGCTATTATTTCTGAATTTTAGAAGATTTAATATTTTAACTCTAAACATGCCAGAAAAAAGGTTTGGGTGAATATTTGAATCTCAATTGGTTTCCTACTCATCTTGTATAAGCATTTAAAGTGGCTCACGTGTCTAAATCATTTTTATGCCCCACCTACGATAGCAGAGGGGCATTATGTTTTCTGGTCTGTGCGTTCGTCTGTCCGTCCGTTCGTCCGTCCGTCTGTCCTGCTTCAGGTTAAAGTTTTTGGTCAAGGTAGTTTTTGATGAAGTTGAAGTCCAATCAACTTGAAACTTAGTACACATGTTCCATATGATATTATCTTTCTAATTTTAATGCCTTATTATATTTTTTAGACAATTTCATGGTCCATTGAACATGGAAAATGATAGTGCGAGTGGGGCATTCGTGTACTTGGACACATTCTTGTTTTTTCTTATATAGCATTTTCCTATGTTTTTCTATGATTAAACTTTATCTAATACCTAATAGAAATATAGAATATTAATAAGGGTTCACTGTTCATTTAAGCTCACATTCTGCCTCTGAAAGAAGCATACATGTTTGTTAATTTATATAATGTCCCTTTTTTCTGTTGATCTAACAGGAGAAATATTGGTAATATCAAGAGAAAAAAAGAACTAAATTACAGAAATCGCTTAAATTTTACAATTATTTAGTTTACGTACAGCTAGTTTAAAAAAAAAAAAGAAATATATATAGGTCACCGATGAGTTAAAAAAAAAAATTTCAATTTAAAAGTCAAAAAATGAGATTTTTGCAGCAAAGGGAGATAATTTGGAGCTTTTTCAATGATATAAACATTTTTAAAGTCATCTGTGGCCAAACCATATCGATTTGTCTTGGTGAGTTTTGTACGATATTATAAAGTGATAACTAATAGTGTAATAAATAAAATTTGTAATGCAAAAAAAAATGTTTATTTTTTGCTGATTTTTTTTTTACCCACAAGCCTCCTTAACTTCTCTTTGATGATAATTAATTTTAATGTTGTTTGGTCAGCTCTTTATTGTCAGAAACTACTGTTTAGGTAATTCGCCTTTTCAGAATCTAAAGGTCTATGGGTAATCTCATTGTTCGTACACCAAAATGAAGATAACATACATTTGTAACGTCATTGGTTGAATTTCCATTGTTTAGAATGATTTAAACCAATCTCAACATTTTGGTGTATGCTTTTGAAAATATTACCCAGAATGCATTAGATTCTGAAACGCTGAATTCCTTGAATAGAGTAATAGATTACATTGATCGAAATTACAACACATGATATCTTTGATATTGTGTAAATTTTTGTAGACTAGCCTTTTATGAGTTTATTAACAACGAGGATGTGAGATGTTTGTACGTGTTCAACAGACCCCCCAAACAGATTGTAGCCTCACTTATACCACCACATGAGATGAAGTACAAGTCAATATTCTTCTTAAAATGTAATGCTGGTACAAAATTGACCAAAGAAAATATAGGTAAGTTCAAAAATATATGTTGAATTATAAACATTTTAGAAAAATAAGTACATTTGAAATACCCTTCTAGCTTGAAAAAAATATATAAATTATCAATTGTTTGATAATTGGCTATATAGATTGGAAATTCATTTACTTTAGTTGATTAAGGAAATCTCATGGATATTTGATTTGTGGTTTTGCCGAGGTCTGCATACAATCATATAGAATATTTGTTATTCGTTGTACACTTAATTTTGTGATTCACATGTACCCACGAAATCCACAATATTTGGTATCCAACGAATAATAATGAAACCACAGTATATTACATGCATGTATCATAGATATAGGAAGATGTGGTGTGAGTGCCAATGAGACAACTCTCCATCCAAATAACAATTTAAAAATTAAACCATTATAGGTTAAAGTACGGCCTTCAACACGGAGCCTTGGCTCACACCGAACAACAAGCTATAAAGGGCCCCAAAATTACTAGTGTAAAACCATTCAAACGGGAAAACCAACGGTCTAATCTATATAAACATGTATGACTGTTGTCTGCTCTATGGTTGGGTTGTTGTTGCTTTGACCCATTCACCATTCCCATTCTCAATTTTATTTTAATCAAATCGAAACAAGACAGTAAAAATTGGTTTTAGTTTTCAACTTTTGTGAATGTCATTTATTAACTCTATTGGAAAATAAATCAGGGCTGAGGCATTTGACAATATTACAGTTGATCTGTATATTTTTGTTATTTGTTGCTTTTGAATATGTAAATTCTTATGCAAAAGTGAAGAAAAAAACTTTCTTGTGAAGAGTTGTCTCATTGGCAATTATACCGAATCTTCTTTTTTATATTTTGTTTAAATAATTGGAAACATATACATTTTATCTTTCAGGGAAGGAAGTGTTTTACTTGGACTGTACAAATATTCCACTAGAACATTTAGAGTTAATTATTAGAGAGGTTTATCTCCCTTTGTTATGCACCAATCAACAAAATTTGACCACTACTGGAGGTGATAAAGTTATGGATGTCTTACATCGCTTGATGTCAGTTGTGGAAGTCTCACAAGGTCATGCAGAGGTCAGTAGAAATATTCTGTCATGAAATTGAACTCAGAACCTCTTTAAATTTAGCATAAATCTAACATGGATTAATTGTCATATATGATAAAAAAAAGAAGAAAAAAAAGAAGCAGATTTTGTAAAAGAAGACCCCAACTTTCTGAATTTATATATAATGAAATGATTTTTTATTTTTTTAAATATATTCTTGTAAAATGTCTACATAAAAGTTCACAACTATTGGGTGATGAAAATTCTACTTTTCATGGTTTTATGGGTGTAGAAAAACTCAGTGTTTGGGGGAAAACTGTTTTCCATGAGATATGATTTGGAATTGTTTGACAAGAATTAAGAATATATAATTGTTTTTTTTGCCATTTGGAATTAGATGACTTGGCGTGCTTCTCCAAATTTTAGTAATTTTTAAAAATCTTTTATTCTTATTTAAAAAAAATGTCCATTTTTTCAAAATAAGTGTTTTATGTTTTTTTCAGGGAAGGATCATACTAAGTTTACCATCTATAGAAGTTCTAGCTGAAGCTGCAGCAGCTGTAAACAGGAGAGGTGCTGTATTACATGTTCTAGAGACCACTGTGTTAGCTTGGATTAAACAGATTAAGGTAAGAATACAAAGCTAGCTGGTCAATTTGTTCATATGGTTAGTTTATCTGTTACCATACCAATGCAGTTATTTGTAAATTTGGTTTCTAATCCTCTCAAAGTTGTTAAACAGTTGTCTCTAATATTATTTGATTGATAAATTGATGGCCAGCAGAAAAATATTAAATGTGTATTCAGGATGATCTTCCTAGTCTTCTGTTACTCTGTTAAACCACATGTTTGGCCAAGAATTGGAAAATACAAATTCAAAAGATTTTGATTTGATGCATCTAGGAATCAAACTTCAACAAATTGAAATTGAGGCTAGCATGGTTACCACTGTCATTATGAGACAACAGAGGTCATTGAAAATAATTTTAGATCTGTCCATTACAATAGATTTGCTCAGTCCTCCAAAAAATTGTTAGTTGCATTTTTAAAGTATTTTTTCTAAGATATAAAGTTAATTTTATTCAGGGTGTACTACGTCATGATCCGGTTAGTGACTTGTTTGGTCACTTTGGACCAGAGCCAGGACCTTTAGATGAGATTAAGATGTGGGAACGTCAGTTAGGAAGACTGCATTCCATTCTTAAACAGCTAGAATCACCAGTAGCTAAAGATATTCTACAGAACTTAGACTCAGCACAGAGCCAATACTCAAGTTCGTTCAACCATGTCAGAAGAGATGTGAACAAGGTAGGAGAAAAATCAATAAATCAAACAAGTTTATTAGCTTAATTATAGGATTCAGTTTGTAGATCATCTCCTGAAATATTACAATTCGTTTCTTCCTCCTAACATCTGTTTAAAAAAATGACATTTAGTTATCCAAGATGGTTACACATTTTACGGTTGAATTAACAGCATGATGGAATGTTTGAAGTGCTTGCCGAATTAACTGAATTTGTTAAATTAATAGTTCTATTTGTTAATTTATGCTTCAGGCAGTACAAGAAACCAATAGAACCCTAAAATTCCTTACGACCATGAGATGGTTATTTGAAGATTTCCATGATACCATGGATCCTAAACACATGCTGGAACTTTTCAAACCCATGATGCAAGTGTTATTCCTTGTATGGCAACATTCAGTGTAAGTAGCTATTATTTTTCATTAAGAATTAGAATTTCAGTTTACATCATGAAAACAGCTAAAAAAAAACATTTTAAAACTTAAAACACAACTTTTCAGACTGTTTAGACAGTGACTGTAATATGCAGCGGATAGACAATAACTATTGAACTATACATTCTCCACTCAGATGAGAAATATAAGATCAAAACTTTTATCTTAGTTAATGACAAACAGAACTTAAGGCAGAATTAAGTTAACTTTTAATTATTGTTGGTCTTAAATATACTCACAGAGGAATACAGGATGGATTTTTTTTAATTTTTACGAAATGTCGCAGATTAATCTATAGATATTAGAAGTTGTGATATGAGTGCCAATGAGACAACTCTCAATCCAAGTCTATTAAAAGTATAAAAAATTGGAAAGCATTTACAAAACATAAAAGATTAATATTTCTTCACAGTAGAAATGAAAGAGCTGTTATAAGAATAAAATTTTCATAAAAAAGGTCAAAGTACAGTGTTCAACAAAGAGCCTTGGCTCACATCGAACAGTTAGCTATAAAGTACGCTTAAAAATGACTAGTGTAAAATCATTTATGGGAAAACCAGCAGTTTAACCTATATAAAAACAAGAAACACTTATGAACCACATCAACAAATGATACATTTATTCAATATTTTTGTTAAGTTTTGACCAAATTTTTGGTGAGGGTTTATGATGCTGTTTTGTTAACCTTGCTCTATTTTTTCTATACGACCAATAAAGAATAGTTTTTACTAATTTTACATTTATGATCATATGCAGGTATTATCATCAGATGGATAAATTTCACAACTTATTGAGACTGTTATCCAATGAAGTAGTACACAGAGCTATATCATTGGTGGGAGAAAATATACTGAGAGAACCATTACAGGTACATTAGCATATATTATTAACCCTTTCCTCCATTGACCTTTTTTTTTGGCATACCTGATTTGCAAAGGATTTTGTCAATAAAATGTTGAAAATATGCTTTAAAGTATTAATGCATTGCGAAAAACAAAAATTTCATCAAATAAATTTAAGTCAGATATTCCTATGATATCCTATTCATATTGGATACACATTTTATTAAGTCTACTGCAGACACTTTGTAGTCGAAGCGTTTCAACTGAGGTACTACACAGGCGTCAAAAGGCGTCATTATGGAGTAAAGGGGTGGCGTCAAAAAGCGTCATTATGAAGAAAAGGGTTAAAAGTAAAAAAATTTGGAAAGCATTTACAAAACATAAAAGATTAATATTTCTTCACAGTAGAAATGAAAGAGCTGTTATAAGAATAAAATTTTTATAGACATAGAAAAAGGTGATATTTATAGATTATCGTTGATCATCTAAACGAGATTTTTGCTCGCTTGAGACGGGACAGTGAATGCGAGAAATGCACCTGAGTTGAGATGACCAATAATAATCTGTTTATCGCTATTTTACCTATGACTACGTTGTCAATTTCATGTCAATTTCATTAGCAACGCCAGGTGCTTCCTTAGTCTTTAGCGATAATTTTCCATGTCATGCGAGTAGCATGATATGAAAAATTATCACTAAAAAAGACAAAGGAAAAATACACAAAATAGCATTAATGAAGCTTAAAATACTAGAACATGAATCATTTTATTTGAAACTCTGCCATTATCTTGTAATATTCAAATCAAAGGAAAGTAAGAGTATGTGACTTCATATTTATCTATATTATCTATATTATTTATTTCAGTCATATTCCAAGTTGAAGGAAGCTTTAAGAGTATGTGCAGCATTCCGTGGAACTTACTTGGATTTCAAAGACAAAGCTGATGAACAAAACCATCAAAACATTGTAGAAAATGCTGAAAGATTGTAAGTTTTACCAGTTTTAGGGGAAAATTTTGATGACACAAAATTTAACTTCTAAAAATATCGATAGATAGATAGTTGATTGAAGAACTTAAGAAAAGGAGAACTTTGTCTTTGTTTACACATATATTTTTTGTATACTTTACTTAGCCGTATTTGGCACAACTTTTTGGAATTTTGGATCCTCAATGCTCTTCAACTTTGTACTTGTTTGGCTTTATAACTATTTTGATATGAGCATCACTGATTAGTCTTATGTAGACGAAACGCGCTTCTGGCGTACTAAATTATAATCCTGGTACCGTTGTTAACTGTTATCATAAAAATAAAAAAATATTTTTTTTATTATTGAATTGATTTTTTTTTGCCATAAGCAGCTAAAATTAGATTGTCTAACTTATTACTTTTATGTTCAACAGGGCATCAAAGCCTCAGGGCACATTGTTTTTGACAAAGATGTATGGTCCTCATGCCTACACACCAAGGTATGGTCTAAGGACAGGAGATACAGGGAGTACTTCAACACTGAATGAAGATGAATTATGGACCGACAGCCCTTGGCCACCAAGAAATGCTCCATGTTTTGACCTTCTAAATAGTTTTATGGAAAGGTAAGATTCAATAACTAGTAAGTTTGTTTTGTTTTTATATTGTTGAATGATTGCTGTTCCTCTGACTTTCAATTTATATTTATCCATGATTTTTTAATCACTAATTGAAATTTGAAGATAATTTCTTCATTTTTTTTTTTTACAAAATCTATTTCTCTTTCTATGGACATAAAAAAGGACACCAAGTTGTCCATATGCACTGAGATTTAAAGTCCATGTTTCATAATGATTTACTATAGCATCATTTTTTCCATACTAATACTAGAATATATTTATGATACCTTTGCATACAGGTGTTGGCAAAAAGTTTTGATTCCCATGTCTGTTCTTTTGTGTGTTACATGTTTAGTTCCAAATTAACAAAGTATCATTGGACTTCTTTTGACAAGGTGATGAGAAAATTTTGTTTTTGATGATTTAAAATGTAATATTTTAAAGTTTTTCTAGACCTTCATCATTTTCATTTATATTCAATTTCAGATGCAATGATGTATTAGAATTAGTCGAGACAACTCGTCACTTCCGATTGTTGGCTGATGCTGCTGAGATAGGTGGCGCTGGTAGTATGAGTTTAGATGCTTTAGTGAAAGAAATTCATCAGAAATATAGCCAAGTGATGAAAGATTTCTTCTCAGTTGTAGAAAATGTACTTAGTATTGATGGATCTCAGAACTTTGAACGAGCATTTTTCAAATTTAGAACAGTAGTAAAGGTATGTGCACTTTCCACATTTTGAGGATTTCAATACTTGAAAAAAAATATATAATTTTCCTCCATTTGTTTTGCCTTCTGTTCAGGGAATGCTACAAAGCAAAACCTAAGTGTATGATTGTAGCATTGATATTGGATCATTGAAAGAAGGTTGCTCTTATTTTTATTATAAAACAATTCTTTTGACAAAATTTGAATAAACCATATATACAAAAATACTTTGTTTCTCGCTACATTGAAGACCCATTGGTGGCCTTCGGCTGTTGTCTGCTCTATGGTCGAGTTGTTGTCGCTTTGACATATTCCCCATTTCTTTTCTCAATTTTTTTTTAAGGATTTGTTCAGTCATAATGTACAATTTGCCAAATATAACTTCAAAATATTATAACCCAACTATATATAGTCAGTCCAGTAACAGTATTTTTCTTACTTTTTTGCTAAAAATTACTAGCCCTTTGATATGGACAGGGTATCAGCATACATTTGGATTTTATTATCTATAGTTATAATAGTTTGATTGAATAATTGTGTGTTTATTTCAGACATTAGAGGGAAAGCTGGCACAGATATTAAGGATCTCTTTTAACCAATGTCCGACAGTTGAGGCCCAATTAAGGTTACTGGAAGTGTTTGAAGGTATCAGCGGCAGGGAACTTGTACAGGTATTTATATAATGATACAAGCTGCCTTCATAATGTTATACATGTTTTCCTATCATCCTGAATTTGAACAGGTATTTATATAATGATACAAGCTGGCTTCATAATGTTATTTGGTTTCCCTATTGTCCGGAACTTGTACAGGTATTTATATAATGATACAAGCTGTCATCATAATGTTATTCGGTTTCCCTATTGTCTGGAACTTGTACAGGTATTTATATAATGATACAAGCTGTCTTCATAATGTTATTCGGTTTCCCTATTGTCCGGAACTTGTACAGGTATTTATATAATGATACAAGCTGTCTTCATAATGGTATTTGGTTTCCTTATTGTCCGGAACTTGTACAGGTATTTATATAATGATACAAGCTGTCTTCATAATGTTATTCGGTTTCCCTATTGTCCGGAACTTGTACAGATATTTATATAATGATACAAGCTGTCTTCATAATGTTATTCGGTTTCTCGATTGTCCGGAACTTGTACAGGTATTTATATAATGATACAAGCTGTCTTCATAATGTTATTTGGTTTTCCTATTGTCCGGAACTTGTACAGGTATTTATATAATGATACAAGCTGCCTTCATAATGTTATTCGGTTTTACTATTGTCTGGAACTTGTACAGGTATTTATATAATGATACAAGCTGTCTTCATAATGTTGTTCGGTTTTACTATTGTCCGGAACTTGTACAGGTATTTATATAATGATACAAGCTGTCTTCATAATGTTATTTGGTTTTACTATTGTCCGGAACTTGTACAGGTATTTATATAATGATACAAGCTGCCTTCATAATGTTATTCAGTTTTACTATTGTTCGGAACTTGTACAGGTATTTATATAATGATACAAGCTGTCTTCATAATGTTATTCGGTTTTCCTATTGTCCGGAACTTGTACAGGTATTTATATAATGATACAAGCTGCCTTCATAATGTTATTCGGTTTTACTATTGTCCGGAACTTGTACAGGTATTTAGATAATGATACAAGCTGTCTTCATAATGTTATTCGGTTTTCCTATTGTCCGGAACTTGTACAGGTATTTATATAATGATACAAGCTGCCTTCATAATGTTATTCGGTTTCCTTTTGTCCGTAACTTGTACAGGTATTTATATAATGATACAAGCTGTCTTCATAATGTTATTCGGTTTTCCTGTTGTCCAGCTTCTTCATCCATAAAAACTGGCAGCCACGAAATAGCCTAAATGCAGTGCTTTGAATCATAATGTTATATGACTCTGCCATACATATTATAGTCTTATCCTGTCTTGAATCAAGTACAACTTTTTTCTGTAGTTTCATAGCCAGTATAAGGATAAAAAGTAAATAAAGGTATACTTTCCCAGCTACATTTAGATTTGCCCTATTGTTGTGATGTTCAACATTCTATATACTGTGAAAGTACTTTAATTTGTGTGTATCAATTTTCGTGGTTTGAGCAAAAGTCATATGTTCATGGGTTCTTAAATTCGTGGATTTTAGTTTTCTCAAAACAAAATTAGGAGTGGAAGATTACAAATTTTCACGATTGAAGAAAATTGCAAAGTAAACATTCACATTGGTGTACTTGTGTTAATTGTAGTGTTGACACTAATAAACTCAAGATTCAGTGATCTACAGATTATCGACCATCAAAGGTGTTAATTAGGCCATAAACATGTCAATATTGAATAGAACAGTTACATAAATAAATGCTATAAATGGACTTTGAATTTCAAATTTTATTTTCTAATCAAGAGCAAGCCAATTATGAAATTATTTATTTTCAGTACGAGAATTATGAGAAAATTGAAAAATATCATAGCAGATCATCACCGGGAAATCTGACTTTCATCGATCAACAATATGTTGTATGAAAATTAAAAGGTCAACATTTACAGTTTAGGTTTTTAAAGATTAAATGGATATAATCCTGCCTGCAGTTGGAGTTCATAGTGCATTTGGTAGATTTGCCGATATTCAATGTATTCTCTAGATATTATCAGCAGTCAAATCTACATTTGGATGTTTCTATGTCTTATTTTGGACAACGCTTATTATATTTTGTTAGACATTTAAATTCGTGGATTAAGTCATCCACGAAAACCACGAAAATTGATACCCCATGAATAAAAGTACTTTCACAGTATTGTAAAAGAAAATTTATCAAAAATTTTAATATTGTTAAAATAAAAACTTACTAGTGTATGTGATGAATTAGAAATATGTTTTTAACTGTATTAATATTTGATTCTGATTTCAGGCACATTTAAAAGATAAAGATGAACAAATAGTGACAGTATTTACAGAAGAATTACAAACTGTTCAGAATATGTTTGAGGCTAATCAGCATAATCCTCCTAGACATCTGAACATGCCACCGATCGTCAGTAAAGTCATCTGGGTTACTGCCCTTATTGACAGAATTAAAGTAGGTCATTTGAAAAAAAAATATATATATTTATTCTATATTCCTGTTTCACTCACAGTTTGAATCATATCTGTCATATAAGTAAACTTTTGTTTTAATTATTAACCTGCATTATATCAGTATATAATTTGGCCGGGTAATTTGATCATTATGAGGTCCTCCCCATTACTTAGATAGATGTTGTATGTCACAAATAAAATAAAAACATGTAATACAAAATCTTTAACTGCACATTTGGAATGAAATGAATGTATTTTCCACTTTATTATTGATTTCAGTTGTAAAGTTTTTAAAAAGGGAGCTTTGGTTTGAGTAAAACATCTTTTTTTGGGAAAATTAGAAAAAAATAAAAATTAAAAAACACATTATAAATTAGCAGTCAGCTGAACAGCTTTATGTTAAAAATATTTGATCAAAAACTGGGTAAATTGTTATGGACATTAAGGTTTTCCTAATGTTTTTGATGGTGACTGATAATCTACAACAGATTTGTCTTGCCTTGATAAGGAGGAAGCCATCGAATGTTCATGATAATTTTCCTTAGGTAGAAGATGAGGCTTTTTAATTTGTTCTTTTTAGCTTAAATACCTAGTATGCACCTTTTTTCATGCTAGACTGTTACAAGAGCTATTGAAAAAGCACGATGAAATGAAAATCGTTTTATCAGAATACAGTTAAAGTTACTTCAGTCCATTTTGCTTTCAATAGTACATATATACAGGTTTTTTTTTAACATCAAATAACTATCATATTAAAGTTATACTCTTTAAAAAATATCAGTTAACAATGCTGCATATAGCAAATACTACTGTAAATTCAGAAATTATTGCAATGTTTTTATTTTTGCAAAAAATGTGACAGGGTTATAATTGCAATAATTTAATTTTGCTTTTTGATTTTTTTCATATGAATAAAACTGCGTCAATATTCAAAAATTAAAATCGCATTTTAGTCTTATACGACAAAATCTAATAAATAAATACACCAATAAATTCTGAATTTGACAGTTTACATTTCATTTGTATTTTAACCCTATATGATATGTTATTAACAGAATACAATGGACAAAGTGGACCAAGTATGTTTTTCCTCTTTTGGGAAAGGAAAAGTAGATAGGGTATTAAAATACGCAGAACATAGTCAAATATTGTTCATTATTGCATGTCTTGCTTTTAGTTTATATATTATGGAATATGGGCTTTGCTTAAAATTATTATATGGGACAATTAATGGAAGTTTAAAGAGTATGATATATTATCAAACTTGTTGAAATTATATGTGTTTCTGAGTCTGTTATTTTTTTTTATTATTTTTTTTTATGCTCACAATTTTATACTATATTTTGACAAAGACCTTACAGATTAACATATTGGGCTTAATTTTTTTGAGTCTTTTTTTTTTTATTGGTGAGGGTTATTTATGCTCTGGTTTTGTTACTTTTACATTTGGGAATTACATTAAAGTGTTTTATAAATCAAAATAACTTTGATTGAATGAGTATAATAAATAAGAATACGGTTAAATATCTAAATATATTTCTTATAAAAAAAAATGAGTTTTGTATTACTATAGGGATTGACAGTTTTAATTACAGGTAGCCATTGCAAAACTATATTTATTATATGGATCTTATCATGCCAAATATTTTACAAAAGTTGTCTCTAATTTTGACAGGTATTCTTGGTAGTCTTCATTTGATGTTATCTGCAAAACATTTATTTTAAATCTAAACTTTTTCAAACACAGAAATAAACTTTAATAAAGCAACAAATTTTTTATCATTTTTTTTCTATATCTAAGAAACATATTGTTTGCACAGTTATTAAAAAATATATATTTCACTTTCAAAGAACTAAAAAGAGAATACCTTGTCTGAAGAGAGACAACTCTTGTAAATTATAGAAAGGGAAGTTACTCCAGAAGGAAATTGTATCATGGAATATTTGCTTGTATTATGCTTTAGTTATTTATTCCCATTTCCTAGAGAAAGAGAGTTAATCTTATCCTTCTTACTATTCTGACTAACAACAAATCTGCAATAACCCTGTAATTACTACCGCTACCTTCCGTAAACCAGGTGAAAACAATTGAATGCATAAGCCAGTGATGTCTTCACTGTCTCTGCTTCAAAAATTGTCAAACCGCTTTAAAATTAATGTCTTCAACAATCTTTACTATAATAATTCTCTGACTATTTCAGCAGTTTATTTCACTTATGTTATCCATGCTTAATGAAAGTACCCATTGGAATTTTTATTGCAGTTGTCTTCTCTTTGTTCTCAGTCAACTGATTATTTCAAAAGTTAAAAAGAAATCAAAAGATTTTAGTTTCTTTTATATCTAGTCTATATTATTTTCTTTTTCAATTGACTAAATCTCTAACTTAAATAGCTTATGAACGAATAGTGCCTCATCTTTTATATATATATGGGACATGTAGGTGATTTGGGCTTTGCTTAAATTGTGCAGTAGTCCCAGAAACTTTCTTAAATAATCTTAAATGATACAGGTTTATGAGAGAAAAAAACACCTTGTGATCTTCAAGATTCAAGAATTGTCTAGGCTTGCTGTTTACTGAGCATTTATAAAATATACATAATCATCCTGGAAAATGTTTGAATTCTGAATTTTCTATCAGCTGTCCTTAAGGTGGTACCTAACACTTTCACTAAAATCAATTTGGCTCGTTTAATTTTCATAAAGTTTTGACAAAGTATTTACTTTGACCCTTTGACAAAAATATAAAAATATCAAAAAATTTGAACCACCCATTTTATCAGAAAAATTACACTGGTTATATAGCAGTTTGACAAACACTAATTTTGATCATTGAGAAGCTTGATATTCTCTAACAATGTAACGAAATTAACACTTTCAGCTGATTTTACAGAGTTATCTCCCTGTAGTGTTAGGTACCACCTTAAAAAGCAATACTGGAATTAATTTTGTATATTATACCTGTATAATAATTTTACAGAGACCAATGGATAAGATTCGTCAAGTGAGTCCACATTCCATGGAAGGAGAAAACGGTTGGCAGATGAGACATAGTTATAATAACTGTATGAAGATGTTAGAGAACTACCAAACTCAGATCATAGCAGAATGGCAGAGTAATATAACAGCAGAACTTACCATGAAATTAAAACAAGCCTTACTGGTAAGTTATGTCCCTTTATACTGTGAATTCGTTTATTTTCGTCGGTATCAATTTTCGTGGATTGAGGAAAACTTACATTTTCGTGGATATTTGAATTGGAGGTTTGTCGATTTCTGTGTACAATGCCTATAGCAAATTTGTAATTAGTTTCACATATGAATTCTTGGTTCACCTGTACCCACAAAAATTGGTATCCCACAAATAATAATGAATCAACAGTAAATCGATATATATTTCGAATTTTAGTTTATGCACTATTACTCTACTTTGCCTCAATCAAATATTATGAAAATTACACACAATGCTTATTACCAATACACGCCACACATATCAAGTTTAACTTCTTATCTACCACAGGTGATCATAGAGTTCACTACTACACACATCTTATTAGTTAGCTACTGCAGCTGATTTGTAGGTTAACTACCAGAGATTATTTGCAGTGTGATAATTTTTACTGGGGTGCAATTAAATATGAAATTATTAAGCAATTACTGTATAGAAATTGAAAATAAAAAATGTATTTAATTCTCATTTGTTTGAATTTTTATATTTCTGATTTTGATCCAATTATGTTCACTAATTAATCCAATAAAATATGTTGAAAAACAAATTATTTGTCCAATGCCTTTATCTAACTCCGGTTCCTCGTTTCGCTATTTTCGGATAACTGATATCACTGCCGACACTTCAAACTTCACTTTCGTCTATATCAGACTGCTTAAAACACTAAAACCCTTCATCTTCTTCCTTGAAAACGAAGAATGAAGCCCATTGATCGACCATTGTTTCAATCGCAATTCAATGTAAAAACAATGTATTTTAATGTAAACATATTACCTTTCAATGAAAAAGAATATACGAATTGAAAGCTTATTCATTTGTAAAACCGAAATTTGATTTGTTCATTTCCGGAATTCCCCCTAGGTATTGTCTAATCTAAAGAGTTTTAACAGTGGTATATTTTACGGGAATATCCGTCAACGCGACTGCGCATGCATTGCTTAAAGCAGATAGATCAGTCACTGCGAATACACAGGTGACCCAGCAAGTGGATTTATCAGTCACTACGACTAAATGGTGTTAATTACCGCGTATATATCCGTCAGTGGTGGATAAAGAGTTAAATCCAGATGGCATATCTTTCTTTAGATATGTGCCTTTATAACTGGAAATATTGCTGAATTTGTCATTTCCACATATTCTAACTTTGCTTTAACCTAATGGTATGAAACTAGAAGACATTTCTTATAACCACCAATCAGAAACCAAGAGCGAATTTGGATGGCTGCTCTCAAGTTTTGTCCCCTTATGATTTGGAAAATGAGTGAATTTTCAGTTTCTGCACTCTCATGTTATTTTTGCCTCCTTTTACTGTTTGTTAAATATAACAATGTGATCAGTTTAAAACCCGAACAATATCTTGTTACAACACACAGAAAACAATGTCCTTAAGTTTAACAACCGAGCAATATCTTTTTACAACACATAGAAACAATGTCATAATGTTTCAAAGAAAACAAAGCATCATTAGGTTAGAACTCATACATTGACTCCTGCATATTAATCTATGCTTCATTAACACATTCTTCTCATATTGAAGAAGTTAAAGAGAAGACATAGTCGCTGTTTAAAGATGAACCTGTGATTTTGTTTCAGATTGCTGAGGAGTTTGACGAGGAAGTAGAAGTGAGGCCACAAGTGATCCACGTCAATCTGGATTCACAGTTACCACTTATACTACGTGAAATACACTACCTCAGTCAAGCACCATTTGATATATTATTGCCATCCTCGGCTAAAGAGATTCTTAGGAACACTGATTCATTTGAATTACGAGTAACTGCCACCAGATTAGAGACAATTGTATCCAAGTATAATACTATAATGAGAACTATTACAGAATTTGAGAAACCATTGTTTGAGAGGAAACTACTGAAAATTGACTTGGTAAGTCTTTCTATCAATACACGGTGTTCCACTTTTGTAATTTGTTTTTTTTGCTTTGTGTCATCAAATTCTTTATGTATACTATGCATGGTATAATCTAGAATTTTGAAGAGGGAGAAGTGATTTCTTCTTCCAGGATGGATAAGGGAAAAGAAGTTTTTTTTCTGGAAAAAATGACATTAATTCACTGTATCAGTTGTGACTTTTTTTTGTGTACGATTCAATGGCACATATAGAAATGACAGTAGATTAAAATAATATATTTTATTACTTTATATATATATATAGCAGGCACTACGTTCATTATTCAATAAATACTTATCAAGCACAATCTACATAAATGATATAAAGCATATCAGAGCACAATAGTCTACACAGTTCAAAGTTCAACAAGTCCTCCTAGCGCTTATATCTAGTACACTTAAACTTGTAGATTGTTCTGCTCTTTTCTCTTCTTCCATATGCCATATGCAGAACGAAAGTTGAATGTTAGAATGGATTGTCCATGCTTTTTAATTGTCTTGACATTGTTCTTTTGATTTGCCATATCGGTACTCTCATCTGAGTAATTTACTTCATTTACAATACTTGAAACAATACTTTCTGCAATACATGACTGATGTTCATTTACAGATGCCTCACTTACATCACTAGCATTGTTTGCTTTTTGAAGTTTAGACGACACGGATGGCCCTGCACAGTCTAATAACTCAATTAATTTAGGAAACATACTATTAGGTTGACCTGTCACTGCTAGACAATAAGAAATTGACATGGCAGATATGATGGCTTTTTCATTTTCACTAGGTTCATCTTCTAACACTTTTTTCATGAGAGCTTGATCCTTAGGTTTCAGGAAAGTCTGTGCATCTATATGATCATGTGCTGTAAATACAAAAAAATAAATTAAATTTTTTTTTTCATAATTTTTTTTTCTCAATAATTTAAGTATTGCCTTTATTCATATTATCATATACCTCTGGTTGAGATTTATCTCAAGTCATTGACAATCGTACCCAATCTTCTTAAAAAACACCATATTAAATATTAATAAAAACAATATCAATTGATAATGAAAATTATTTAAAATAATAATAATGAAAATTGTATTAAATAATAATAATAAAAATTATATTCAAAATAATGTTGTGGCATGTTATTATTTCTGTTACAGTCTCAATGTGCATCTAACCCACTCTTATATTATTTCAATTAAAATGCTAAATGCAGAAAACTTACTCCTAGTATGTCTCTGTTGATTTCTTGACCTAGCAGGAACTGAATGGCCAAGAGCATAGGCATTGCCTTTTTTAGCAGCACGACAAATTTCACAGTGCCAAAGACCTTTTGGGTCTTCTTTATACCAATCAGAGCAAGCTTGGCTCATTACTTTACAAAACTTCTTTGACTTAACATTTTGGTCAGTCTCATCTGTGTTCTTCCTTTTAATGTTCGGTTTTGGTGATTGAGACTGATTTGGTTTTGGGGATTGAACCCCTAACCTGTTAGCCAAAGACATAATATTTCTAAAGAAGTTTAGTCAATTTATGTTATCAGTATTTTGAAGGATTTTTGAATTTGATAAACTATTGAAAAATCAGGATGTATATATACAGTTTGATTTTCTTTTGATCTATTATTTTGATTACTTGAGTAATTTAATTTTCACAGCTTACCAATATGTTTTATTATCAAAGGATACGTTGTCAAAACATTGATTCAGTTGTAACTCCAGATTCTCATAAACAAAATCACCCAAGCCAATCTTCAATCAAATAATTAACCTGTTAATGGGTAATTATCTTTCATCTTCTGTGTTTGATTTTAATCCTAATTGTAAAACAAAACATCAATCAGCTGATCATGCTTTGTTATTGTGCATTCCTCTGGTAACTGAACTACTGTAAATTCAAAAATTACTGCAAGCATTTATTATTGCTATTTTGTCATTCAATAGGTTTTTTTTTTTTTTTTTTTTTTTATTTGGTCGGGTTGTTGTCTCTTTGACACATTCCCCATTTCCATTCTCAATTTTAAAATGCAACATTAATTTTTATGATTTGAAAAAATCGTGTTATTCATACAAAAATTTCAAAATGCAAGTTCAAATTATTGTTCCTGCTCCATGCTGCATTTTTCACAATAATTTCTGAATTAACAGTATTTTCCAGATGTTCTTTCCCTTCAAACATTGTATTCGAATACAAGTTACAGAAGAGCCTTGAAGAATTATCACCAACTTGTCAGATGACCAAAAATTACATTTAGTAGTAAATATATGATAAAAAATAAATTAGCTGACTTTATTATTACACAACATCATCATGAAACCATGCATCTTAAATTCAAAACAAAAGATATTTCAATTTCCCTATTATATTATTGAATTTAAAATTCATATATGTTTAAATTCCCTGTTGTATTTATTTCAATCAAACTTTGACAGTATTAATCCAGGTCCATTTAAAAATTTGTTTTTTCCTTGATAGTAACTATTTTGATTTACCTGTTCTAAAAATAGTTCACCAAAAAATCCTAAAATTTCACATTTCTTTTCTCATTTACTAATATATCAATAGCAACTTCACTTTGCTAAGAAATGACTGAGATGTTGAGATCAAGCAATTTTGAAGATTCTTTTGGCAACTCATTTTGCTGGCAAGATTATGACCTGACTATGTGAGATTAAAAGAATTAAAGAGATTCCTTCATTTATTTTACAATGCTTTACTTGTCTGGGCTGCAGAACCAAGACATGTGACAGGACAACTAACATATTAATCATATTCTTCCAATTTAGTGAATGCATCATTCAATAAATGCAGTGTAAAGAAGTCATGAACAGTTCCATAAATGCACATGCATGTTTGTTCAATGCCAAAATATAAGTAAAAAGTATCAACAGGATGTTGCCTGTAGTTTATATTTCTACATGAATGAATTTTCTAGAAGTTGGTCTTAGTACCTATATTTTAGTGTGTATTACATAATATTTATGTCTATGTCTTTTTCAGTTATTTGAATCAGGATTACAGCAGTTTACATGGAAGATGAAGGAATCAGGTGACTTTATAGAACAAGCTATGGCTTTAGTTTGTATGGATGTATTCCAGAACCTAGACATGGTACAGACAAACTGTCATGAGATAGCTGAGATCACTATCTCATGGTCTACTGGAATGTTAGACGTGTTTGCTGGCAGGACCAAAGATACATCTTACTCCATGGAGGAACTTCTTTCTATGCAAAAGTAGGTTTTAGTTAAAAGTGGGGTTGAAAGAAAATATGAGGGACCTAAAAAAAAATAAGGATGCACCAATAAACAAAAAAAGATATGCAGATATTTATTAATACTCTTTATATAGCTTTTTTTTTTTTTGCAATTATAATTGGAGTAAAAATTAAAGAAAGAAAAGAAAAAAGAAAAAAACAGGGTGCCAACCCGCCACAAAACTGTTTTGATTGCTAAACTTCTATGCAAATTCTCTCTTTACTTTAATCTCAATGTGGTTTATAGAAGAGCAAGAATTTTTAAGTGATTCCATAAACATTCATATTTTTGTACTGATTTCATTTGAGACGAGGAGAAAAAAAAATCAAGCCTAACCAGAAATACAAACCCCTTTTTATTTGACTTTTTAGGATGCTGACAGAAGAACATGAGGCTATAGTGGTACCATCAGGCTATAGGATACATTCTCTTGTTCAGATGTCATTTGAGGCTGTACAAATAAGTCAGGCCTCTCCAGCATGGCAGGATTACATTGACTATATAGATGCCATTGTATTAGATGGATTAAAACAAGCCACATTGACCAGTCTTAAATCTATGTTGAATAATCTGGTACAGGCTAATATGGCAGAGGTTTGTTTATCCTACTTCTTATATTACATACAATAGGTTTGAAATAATTCAGTCTTCTATAAGAAATTATCCACTTTTATTGGTGCAGGGGTGGATCCAGCCATTTTAAAAATTGGACACAAAGGGGGGGGGGGGGGTTCCAATAATATGTCCCCATTCAAATGCATTGATCGACAGAAAAAAAAGGGGGATTCCAACCCCTGGAACTCTCCCCCCTAGATCTGCCAATGTGGTGCTCTTAGACTGAGTCAGAGCATTGTCTTTATATTTCTTTGTAGAACGATATAGTGGGTTATTTTGATAGGTGTAAATTTTCGCTTTTTTCAGCTGATAGAACAAAATCACCAAAATAAATTCGGCCAATTTAAAAGTGTACATGCAAAGGTATTGATAAAAGTTTTGAATCTGTGAAAAAAATAACCCCCAAAATATTTCGTAAACCTTTGATTTTACACCAGAAAATAACCCGCTATACAGTATTTGTTATGTGATTTATTTTCAAAGTTAAGTTGTATGTACAATTACAACTTAATAGAGATTTTATTTATACTTATGTGTTATACAGGAAAAATCAGTGAGTAGTTATTGATGAGATATATAAATTATAATATCTTTACTATGTCTAGTTCAATTCAATTTGGTGATGGATACATTTTTAAGGAAGATTTACATCAGTTAACATAGCAATTCTTTGTTAATCTTTATGTACTTTTCAACTTTTACTTTATAAGCTAGTCTTTGATTTGTTTTATAAACATCTGTCTTTATTCTAGGTAAATGTCTGAACTAATCTTTTTAGATAAATGAATGTATTTCTTCTTTCCTTCCAGGAAATATAAATTAATTTCTTTTAAAAGTAAATTTTTACATCAATTTCTTTTCACTTATTAATCTCAATCATGTCATATTATAGGGTTATTGCATGAATATTGGGGAATATTGTCCAGAGTAGAATTTTATATTGCATGAGCTTGCGAGTGCAATATATGCTTACGAGGGACAATATTCACCAATATTCATGCAATAACCCTTTTACTGCATATCAATATAATATTTGAAAGTAAAAATTGGTTTAAACTAAGATTTTGTCGATGACGTCATGAATTTTGAAGATTTATTACACTAGTGCACTATTGGAATTGATTGCACGCTTACTTTTGGTTACTTTCTGTGGGACATATTATATTGCTATGCAATAATTTTGTTTATTTTCATGATGAACTCATTATTTGTACCTTATTATAGAACCATTTGAAGCTAGTTATTTAATATCAACATAGAACAAGGCTAGCTGACAAATTGAATAGAACTTTTACTTTTGGGTAGCCCTTTCAGGTACTTTTCTGTTTAGCAGTACTTCTTTAATCAGTTTGAATTCAATAAATTAACACTGGTTTAACAATCTTTGAAATTCAGGAACTATAGAAAAAAAAATCCTTAAAAAACGCTATTATTGCTTTCTTAAAAACATTTCCATATTTCATGAAATCAGGGGGAAAAAGCTAAACTAACCCATGCATGAAATTTCTGTGTTTATAGTGAAAGAAATAGTTTTAATGAAGATGGAAGGTCCAATAGTAAATTTTCAGAGGTCATTCCACATTCCTATACGACACTTTAGAGATTGGGTAAATTAAGTAGAGTTTTTGAGAAAAATGTACATAGTATTTATTTTTATAAACTTTTTTAAGACCAACAAGCCAAAAAGTTATGTTGTTTTAAATTATGATTGATTTCCAAGTAACTTAATCTTACAGGATGACGATACACTGATGCCTGTATTGACCATTAGATTGGAATTGATAGACAACAGAGTGGCATTCAGACCTCCGCTGGATCAATCAACCTCAGTCATCAGTGTCCAAGAACTGGTACAACAATGGTTAGATGGTTACCTAGCCAGGGGGAAACTTGTCAAAATGTTAGGACCCAAGGTAATATTAAATAAATATTGTTTAATCTATTAACCCAAGCTTCACTGTAGCTATTGCGTTAAGAGATATTATTATTTCACTTTTCTCCTTTTTACTCACATAATATCAAATCTGATTTTGAGCTTTTTATGTACATGTCCATTTGTTCTACCAAGAAGATGCCTTTTTCTTGTCAAGTTTTAAGCTGTATGATATAAAAATCTACCTATAAGTGATAAAAGACAACTTGATATTACTTTTAGTTGAAGACAATTTTAAATCTTAATTTTAAGAACGTGCATTATGATAAAAAAAACAAAAAAAAACTACACAACAGTTTGATTTTGCAATTTATATTTACATATGTGTTTGATTCAGGGAACATACCAGGATTACATTTCTGCTGACGATGAAGTCAAACAACTCCTACATAACATCAACAGACTTGTAGAAGAGAACAGTGATGAGTGCAAGGTGAGCTTTAACATTATTTGGGCACAACCGAGTGCAAGGTGAGCTTTAACATTACTTGGGCATGAGTGCAAGGTGAGCTTTAACATTACTTGGGCATGAGTGCAAGGTGAGCTTTAACATTACTTGGGCATGAGTGTAAGGTGAGCTTTAACATTACTTGGGCATGAGTGCAAGGTGAGCTTTAACATTACTTGGGCATGAGTGCAAGGTGAGCTTTAACATTACTTGGGCATGAGTGTAAGGTGAGCTTTAACATTACTTGGGCATGAGTGCAAGGTGAGCTTTAACATTACTTGGGCATGAGTGCAAGGTGAGCTTTAACATTACTTGGGCATGAGTGCAAGGTGAGCTTTAACATTACTTGGGCATGAGTGCAAGGTGAGCTTTAACATTACTTGGGCATGAGTGCAAGGTGAGCTTTAACATTACTTGGGCATGAGTGCAAGGTGAGCTTTAACATTACTTGGGCATGAGTGCAAGGTGAGCTTTAACATTACTTGGGCATGAGTGCAAGGTGAGCTTTAACATTACTTGGGCATGAGTGCAAGGTGAGCTTTAACATTACTTGGGCATGAGTGCAAGGTGAGCTTTAACATTACTTGGGCATGAGTGCAAGGTGAGCTTTAACATTACTTGGGCATGAGTGCAAGGTGAGCTTAAACATTACTTGGGCACAACCCTGATGAAAAAATACTTTTCATTAATTCAAATAAATTAAAGGCTCTGTAGCAATTCTCAGATTCTCAGAGAGTCTATTAAAAGGATGTAGGAGGAGAGATGTTTCTATGGCAACAATTTACAGAAACCTGTGAAAGACAACTACTAATATTCTGTTTCTTCTAGTAATGACTGTACCTTTAAACAAAAGAAGTATTCTATTGTATTTCTTTGATTTGAATCCAAAAGGTATGTAATTTACAATGTACTTCCATAAACTAAAAATGATTGAAAAAATATATTTAAACTGTTACTTGAAAAACAAAATTTGGTTCATTGGTATTCTGAAAGTATAATAAGCACATGTACAGTAGCAAACAGATAAAATGAAATTTATAATATTATAATGTTTTGTTTTTTGTTTTAGAAATTGATAGAAATATTTGGAGACTATTCCTTCTTGTGGCTACAAGATGTGAATTATACATTTGATGAATTCCTCCGAGGAAAGTTGTCACCAAATCCATTAAGAAGTCCGAACAGAAACTTTGGTGGAAATGTTAAAGCTCTAGTAACAGAGAGGTCAGAATCAAGGTAAACACAAGTATAATCTAAGTCTAAAACAGATTTACTCTGATTTTTTAAAAGATTTTAAAGGAGCTAAGGCTTTAATTCCCCTAAAGTGATTGTGAAACAAAATGATATTTTAAATACATTTCAATTGAAATAGGAGACAAATAAGTTTATACTTAGATTTGATATACAATGTACTAGTTAATTTGAGTTTGATGTTTATCTCCCTTGGCCACCATGTTGGAGGTGAACTGGTTGAATTTCTTGTTTAATAAAACGAAAATTGAATTATGTGGTGGAACAGTTGTCCGTACTGGATTTAAGCGATGAATTATGCAAGGCTTCAAGAGGTTAAAATTGTTTAAACAACATTTTATATTAAATCAAGAGGACAGTGTGAAATGTCAGAATTTAGTTGAAATATGAAAAGTGACATTTGTGTATTTTATCTCCATCATGGCGACATAAGAGAAATAACTCTTGTGTCATTAAAAAAAAGCGATCATATTTTTAAGAAATAATTTATATATATCTATTTGCTAAATTTATTGATTGAATATTGAGAACCTTTCCAATTTTTCAGATCATCCGTTGCCAGTAGTTTGAACTCCATGGCAGGAATGAGTGAAAGAAGAGCTTTCTTAACCCCCAAGAACTTTAGTGAGGAGATGGAGAAAGCAGAAATACCTGCATTAGATGAATTTGATGCTGAAATTAACATCTACAGGGTAATATTTTGTTTCATTACTGGATGTTGAACTTTTAATTTAGTATTCATCTTGATTTGGTTAAATTCTAAATTTGATTGATGGTATATAATGATATTTCTGTATTAAAAATATGTTTTTTTGCACTATGAAAATTTTCCAATTTCTATTAGACATTCAAGTTTGAGTCATTGCTTCTGAAAGCCCTTACTGGGATGTTTCATGGTTTCTATTGTATTTATAACAGATATATCATGTTAAGGAGGGGTATTTGCGAAAAATACCAGTTGAGAGAATGTCAAATTTCCCGAGCCATAAGGCAAAAGAAATTAATTCTCAAGAATGGTATTTTTCGCAATTACCCCTCAAGAACATGCTATATCTGTTTAATTACACCGAATGTTAATGAACAAAAAGGCATTGATAATGATGACGTTACAAGCGTCTAGTCGGATAGAGTATTTTTTGGCAAATACCATGGCAGAGAGGGTAAGAAAGGCAAATCATTTTGGCAAATACCCCGGTGGCGTTAAAAATTGAATGATATTCATTTGATAACAGTAGATTGGCTATCAACCAATCAAAATCCAGGATTCTTACATAAGGTGTAATTAATACAAACAAACATCTTATTAACATCATTCATGTGTATTTCAGACTGCAAGAGATGAATTACAGAGTTTAGAAGACTACCATAATGTTGGATGGTTACGTGTAGATTTACAACCCATCAAACAAGTACTTACCACTTATGCCTCTAAGTGGATGTGGACATATACTAAATATTTGTCTGATCAGGTAATATCTTTTAAACATTCATAACTTTAATGTTCTTTTTTCTGTCTACCTTTGACCACAATACAAAAGGCTAAGCAACGGTAGGGTTAAAGATAAATAGATAAAACATTAATATAGAAAATTTGAGGGAAAGTTTCAAAAGTGATTTTGAATTTGATATGAGGAGAAGCTTCAAAAGAAAATGAAGTAGATAAATAACTAAATATGAAAGTATAACGAATAAACATTTCTTATTTAAGGGTTGAAGATAAATAGATAAAACTTTAATATAAAAAATTTGAGGGAAAGTTTCAAAAGTGATTAAGTTGATATGAGGAGAAGCTTCAAAAGAAATTGAAGTAGATACATAACTAAATATGTAAGAATAACGAATAAACATTTCTTATTTAAGGTAACCAACATGTTGGAGAATCTAGATAGATTCTTGAAGAGAACAGAACCAGAAATAGAAAGTATTACAGGGGAGGAACGAGATACAGCCTCCTTTATGAAAATGATGAGGTTGTTCAATGAGGTAAGATTTTCTTTTGATATTCTGTGTAAGCTTCAAGCCTACCAGTGGAATTTATATAACTTTCACTGCAAAACCTGGCAGCACCATAAATTTACAAATTTTAATGTCTAAATTGATAAGTTGCAGGCAATTTTTAAGTTCAACTTCAGAAGATTTTTGATATCTTTACTAAGTAACAAAGAATGCATTTACAACGATTAAAATGAAATCATTGAACTGTAAATTCTGAATTTATTGCAATGTTTTTATTATTGTTAAAAAATGTGACAGGGTTATAATTGCAATAATTTAAACTCGCATTTTTTTTTTTTTATATATGAATTAGAAAGAATTATTGTCAATATCAGAAAAATTAATTAAATAGCATTTTGGTCTGAAATGACAAAATCGCAATAAAGAATGCATGCAATATTTTCATGAATTTACAGTTTAACGTTATTATTTCAGGTATCAGCCCAACAATCAGAGATGGATGGCAAGTTTACTGAGATGAGACGTACAGTACAGTTACTGAAGAAATATGGACAGAAGTTACCAGATAAAACTCAACATCTATTTACTGCAGCACCAGGTCGATGGAACAATCTGAAAACCAAAGTATCACTGGCCAAACAGAGACTTGGTCCAAGGATACAGGAAGAGTCTGTCAGAATAACACAGGTATCTTTTTATAAAACCAGATGTCAAAGATTCACAAATTGCATACAGTATACTGTTGACTCATTGTTACTCGTTGGGTACCAATTTTCATGGATTTCATTGGAACAAATGTTCAACTAATGACAAATTTTATATGAGTCTTGTAAGCAGAGATTGACATAACCACAAAATCAAATATAAATCAAATGCAGATTTTCCGGAATCCACAAATATTGATATACCTACGAAAATAAATGAATCAACAGTAAAGGCTTACACTATTGTAACGATCATGATGCATGACTATAGTTTTACTCTCACAAAACTGAGTTTAATGATTTATATTACATTCAGTATTACTGTTAATCAACTGCATCTGTTTATTTTCTTTAATATGTATTTTTTCCAAAAAAAAGAGGCAAAGCTTTGGCCAGAGGCTTGAACATATTTTATATGTAACAATGTGTTGTTTTACCTTGTAGGACCTTGAAGCCTTTGGATACAGAGTAAATACCTTAGCCAAGGAACTGGAGAACTCAGATGTATATAACAGAGAGTGTAACATTGACGATGCCTGGGTCATCATTGATAAATTCTCAAAGAAACTCACAGTCTTAGAGAATGAAGCACAGGTATTTAACTATTCAACAAATACGGGGGAAAAAACAAACTTTGAGAAATAAATCATTTACCTTGAGATAGATTTTCATCACAAGAAATAGTATTGAATTCTTTAGATAAAGAAATTATTATTTTACTTAGGGGTCATCCTGTTAACAGATGATAACTGTTATAAGTCTGTTATAGTACAGTCCTGAATGATTTGTCTTTATTTGAATTGGTAGAAACACATATTTGTACAGAGTAAACTTTGATCTAATTCCTAAACAGTTACTAGAAAGACATTGTTCATAAGAGGGTAAACTATTTTGAATACCTTATTATTATAATTTTAGGATTTGATAGAACTACAAGAACTACTAGAGACATCAGTAGTCAACTTTGCTATAATACCGCAGTAAGTATCAGTATTGAACATAGTTACAGTCCTGGCTCATATAATGATGACAAAAATGAACATTTAGCACTGCTCTGCAGGCTTGTATGCATTCAGACAGTATAGACAAAAATTAATGCTGTTTCAACTATAACATATAATCCTAAAAATTCCTGAACTGAATAATATTTTTTTTTACTGATATAAAACAGAGTGCGAAAAATATCGTAAGCTGAAATTCAAAAAAAGTTATTCAACTAAGCATTAAAACTAAACATGATAAAAAAAAAAAATGCTCAACTAAGAAGATCAGAAAAAAAACCCACTAAAACTATATAAAAAAAAAATGCTCAACTAGAAAGTTGACATGCAAAAAAAGCTGTGTAAATGTTAGTTAGAAAGTAATGCATAAAACAATACAAAGTGGTAATATATTTACTGTATATTGATTTTAAGTTGTAGTCATATTAGAAAATCCTTAGATTTGCTTCAGTCCATTATTTTGTTTAAATCATGAAATAACGTTTTTTTTGCTTATTGTCTATGCCTATTGCAGTCCGGAGAATATGAGTTTGTAAGTCTGAATCGTCCAATAGATTCCTTAATTTTAAATTTTAATAATACTTCTTAGCCCTTTATTTTAGTGAATTTTAGATAGCCCCCTTTACCATTATTGAGCATGTTTTAGGAGTAAGTAGGAGCAGAAAACATATATTGCATGTTTTTATTACAGAAACACTTTTTTTTTCAGACAGCTAAACTTACTTCGATATTATAATGAAATCTGCATTTTTTAATTTTGCATGTTTGTTTATTTGTAAAAAATTGATAGAATAGCATTTTACTATTGAGCGTGCTGTTTTATTTTTGCAATCTAAATTTTAAATCACATTACTTTTAAATTATTATGATATTTATTTTTTCCTTCTAAATTTTCAAATTCTGTACAATTTTTACTTATGCAATCATCACTGTATCACTAAGTTTACCAAAGCAACACACATATTGTGATTACAAAGGACTTATTTCAATTTTTTTTTTGCATCAGAAAAGTGTATTCACAATTGTCACAGATGCCTAGAATCAGACTAAAATCATAAGATAATTCTTTTTTAAATTTTTATTTGAAACACAACTTTTACAGGCACTTATTATTCAGTGGATTTTAATCGGTTTCATACAAATGTTCCTAAGAACAATTTATTTGTTTTTTATTATGTTTTCAAGCTGTGGTAATTCATGTTTTAAATCATAAGTTAAGTGTCCTGACTATTCAATAATAAGCTACAGTCATGACTCTTAAAGTATTATGTAAGAAATAAACAATATTCATGAATTTCTATTCAAAGAGTATTGGGTATAAGAAAAAATCATTTCAATAGTTTTGTTTGAAAATATGTTTATTTTGAGTTTTCATTCTTTAAAATGAATATAGGTGTAATATTGTTTATTCCATTTACAGATGCAGACATGAGCTAAACAACCTTAAACAAGTTTGGGAGACTGTCAGGTAATATATAAAGCAGTTATTTCACACATGGTTCCAACATAAATATCCTTCTTGAGATTCCTAATGGTTTACTTGGTTGATAAAAATTATAAAATTTTAAAACATGTATTTATAGATTATCGTTGGTTTTCTCAATGAGATTGATTTTTTCACCTGAGCCGGTCACGGCGAAAGCGAGAAGTGCAATTGAGTTGAGATGACCAATGATAATCTGTTTATCGCTATTTCACCTATGATGATGTTGTCAATTTTATGTAAATTTCATTAGCAACGTCATGTGGCTCCTTAGTTTCTAGCGATAATTTTCCATCTGTGCATGCTTATTGATAAATATTGCTTTTATATTGTTTCAGAGTTATTGATGACCAACAAGCAGAATGGAAGAGACATCGTTGGCAGAAAATGAACACCAAGTTTTTACGAGAGGAGACAAATAAACAGTTAGACATTGTCAGAGCTTTACCAGAAGATGTGTTTACATGGGATGTTTACATGGGATTACATGAGTCTATTACAACAATACAGGTAATATCACATGAAAATGTAGGGAACGCACAGAGAAATCTCTGATTATCTCAATTGGCCTATGAAATATTTTTCTTTGCACTGATATTTCAAATTTTAAAAAAGCCAACATGAAGGATGGTGTGAAAATATGTTACAGTTGTCTAAATCAGATTTCAGTAAAGATCTTTGAAGAACCAAGTCAAATAAGCGTTACTGTTGATTCATAATTATTCTTTCGGAACCAAGTTTGCAAGTAAGCAGACTTTGCCAAATTAACAACATCAAATATACACAAAAATACACTTTTCCTAATCCACATAAATTAGAACCCTGGAAAATAGATTAATCTACAGTATTATTCATTTGAATACTTCTGCAGAGTGTTGGAATAAGCCATTTATCATGCTGAAATCTAAAGCCAATGTAAAGCTTTTGTAGAACAAAATATTTGAATCATATGAGAATAGTTTGATTTACGATAGATTATATATTTATGTTTTATTTTTTGTGTTTTCCTTTTAGGCTTGTCTGCCATTGATAGATGATCTCAGTAACCCAGCAATGAGAACAAGACATCTGAAGCTACTTGTACGTGTGACAGGTGGCGCTGTTAATATTGACAATGACACTCTCAAACGAATGACCCTCAAAGAGTTCATTGGCCTTGGTCTTCAAAGTAAGTATTGAAATTTGTTGTGCTATGATTTATGAATCTACAGTCTATCAAACAAATTAAAACTCAAAACTGCTAAAAAGCATCCAGACAGAAAAGTAAAAAATAATTATCATATTCAAGAGTTTTCTCATCATGACGCTGATATTTGTATTTGATATTTACTATCTATCTATTAACTCATAATAAAATACCTGAACGAACGTAGGTGGTCACATTCTTTTATTGATTTACTGATCTTCTTACCAATTTTATATTTTCAATACCCCAATTTAAAAAACAAATTTTTGGTACGTTATTTTGTAAATCATGTTTTGTATTTTTAGAACATATTGATGATGTAAGAGCTATTGTTCAAAAGGCAGTGAAAGATTTGGCTATAGACCAGTCATTGAAGACTTATGATGAGATTTGGACCAGTAAATTGTTCAAACTGAGACTTCACACCAGAGTTAGAACTGAACAAGAACTTGTAGCTGCTCCTGTAAGTTATATCGCTTGGGCTGCTTTGATTAGTTAAAGTCTTTCTCCCCAGTTTTAAATGAATATTCTAATATGATGTCCTTATTACGCTTTGTAAACAAAGCCGTGTTCTAATGAGCATAAAAAATATGTTTGACACATGCGCACGAACTTACTGTGTATATTAACGTTATTTTCATCGTTATCCTTTTAAATCTATAAATTTAAGCAGCTAGCATAAACTTTTATTATATATTTTTATAATACAACATATATTTACCCTGCTCGTAGTTTTTAAACTTATCAAATATGAAATGTAATGCACAGACTCCTTGGAGAGGAAACGTGAAAAGCCAAACATTTATACTGTATTTTCGTACGCTTCGACCTATAGAAATACTGTATTTGTCCTATTAGAATCGAAATAATTCCTTCGTGTCATGCTCTATGCTCATTTTAACATGGGTAGGCATTATATTTGACCACATTTTACACCTCGCTAACGCTCAGTGTAAAATATCGACAAATATAATGCCTACCCATGTTAAAATGAGCATAGAGCATGACACGAAGGAATTATTTCTTAAGTTTATTCTTCAGTGTAATGAAAATAAATTTGCAGAATCAAATCTTAATAGTTGACCAATCATCAAATTCATTTCTTTAATTTTATGAAATATTTTATAAATGTTTTTCTGAATCTTTAATGACATCTTATATTTCGACATACTAATTGATGAGACAGCACCTTTCTTATCTCTTTTATTCTTCATGTTAATTCTATATATAACCTTTTTGTAACTTGTTATGAATAGATGATTGTGTTACAGGATCAACATAGTGAATCCCAGAGTGAAGGAGGATCTCAGCCTCCCTTGCCTATAACAAGTCGTAGTCAGGCCAGAACAACTAGTCGTATCTCTAACCAGAGCTCAACTGGCAAAAATAAACGTAGCAGTATAGCTTCACTTCCATCATCTTTACTTAACCTTGGACAGGTAAAAATCAATGATTACAAAAAATTCACAGTATTTGAAGGCATTTGTACAGTGGAAAGCACACATTGAGAAGGTTTTAATTATTTACAAAATTTTTAAAACTTTTGTTAATATTACACAGGTAAAATAGCTAAGGACGTTTCACAGATGGAAAGCAAGGGACGTTTAACGTCCTTGGTACTATACGTCCGTAGCATGCCGTATAATACGGACGTATTACGGATTTTACGTATAAAAGTCTGTAGCTATTTTACCTGTGTATCCTGTAGCTCTAAGATTTTACAAGTAATAAATATTATTGAGATCAGTTGGGATTGGTAGTAAAAAGTATGGGCTTTATACATTGTACAAATGCTAAATTTTCAGAGAGATGAGAGATTAAAAAAAAACAAGAAGTCATTTAAATATACATATTACACATCATTTGCATGATATCACATTTGTATTCAATGCTAGCTTTAATTCAGTTATTTTGTCTACTACCTCAAACGTATGGCTTTGTTAACAACATCACATAGTGTATATCTTTATTTAAATAAAGTTGCTACTGGCTGTCATGGAATGACTATTTGTAAATGCTGGCAATATAGAATTATGGATAACTGCTCAGGATTTTTTTTTACCCTTTCATTATAAAAAAATGACACATGCTTTCATAAAAAGAATCTGTGGCATCTCTGATTAAAGACCTCACACTCATACAAACCAAACTTAACATTTCTTTTTTTTTCCTTAAGTTTTTCGTAAATTATTTGAATCTTAAATGAGTCGGAAACATTAAAACAAGAAAATAAAAAATGTTGAGCTTACATGAATTAGAAAAATTTTACCTGTGTTTAAGTGAATAATCAATTATCATTCTTTACAGGGAAAGAAAAAGGTGTTTTTAAAATTCTATATAAGTAGTAGTTTATATCAGTATAGCTGTTAGAGCATGGAGCTTTACTTTTATTTGGGAACTTATTACTCTTTAAGAGTGTGCCCGAAAAATTTTCTACTGATATATATTTGCATGTTATAGACAGTATACAATTTATACATATATAAGTTATAATTATTTAAAGTAGAATCTGGTACCCTGTTAGGCCATTACGAGATGGTACCTCAGTTCTTTTACCCTGCTATGCAATGGATAAGTACAGCCTTAATTCAGGAATATTTATATACTATGTTCATTGAATATATTAAAAAGGACCACCTACAAATAGGAATGTACCAGTCATCATGAAAAGTAATGAAACCCCTGCCCTGTATTAAATTAGACTATAGTAACATAAATGATCCCTCATTATTATTTTATTTTAAGTCTGCTAAGCAAGCAATTTTAAAGCTATTTTAAACAATGTGAGCTGTTACATCAACAAACGAAGCATTTCAGATAGAATTAAAACGATTATTGATGAATTTCCTGTTTCAGATTAAAAAATAAAGTGTGGATTATTTCAATGTAATTGCACTATAATTATAATTACATTACCATTATTACCGTAGTTGAATATACAGTTGAAAGGACAGTGTCAACCAGATAATGTTTTAATGAATGTGGCTAGAATGTCTTTTTTTTCTGATTTTGAAGCAACCAAATAGAAAGTTAAAATTTTCTTTGATATATAAATAAAATATGGACTACTTTTACAGATGAAGGATAGTGTAATTAAGGTATATAATGTGTGTGGTCTGCTTCGTCTTTTATCTAATCTTTTACAGTAGCTAGCAATTTTACAAGATTATGGGACTGAATTTAGTTACACATTTTCATTCATATTAGAGTTTTAAATATAATACTTTCAATTTACATTTTCATATGTCTGAACGTGATTTTTTGTAATGACTAGCAGATTCAATTTTCAATTTACATTTTCATATTATTATTTTGATTTTTTGTAATGAATAGCAGATTCAATTTTCAGTTTTCATAATCATATGTTGTTGAATAAATGCTTTTTATATTAGTTTGTGATTAGCTGAGTCTGTATATGTATTTTAAATTTTAGACATGCTAATATTAGCTTTTTTTTTACTTGTACTAATTTTTATTAAATAATTAGAGTTTTTTTTTTATTAATTGTATTTTTAATACAATATTTTAAGGACAAAAATGTCACAAATTTGAGTGAATTTTATCTTATTTATTATTCTGCTTTTCACACAGCAAGCATTCAGACTTCTATATCAAACACTATCTTAGTATTTATAAGAGCACAAGTATAAATAAAATAAACACAGAAGATTCAAAACTTGAGAGTAAAACTTGGTAACTTGAAATTGAAATTTTCCATAATGTAAGCCATTTATATCTTTGTGTGTGTGGAGCATGATATTTTGAGGTTTGATGGTTATTTGGTGTAACACAGTTTGTTGATGAGCTAGAATTTGTCCTTAAACTCAAATAATCAAAGTATGTAAATGAATATGCACATTTTTCCTTTTATTCCTTTAAAAATTTGTAAAAATATTACAGCAACTTAAAATATTTTATATTAGTGAATAGTGTCACTTTGTAATGATAATGATGTGTATTTAACCCTTTCCTCCATAATGACGCCTTTTGACGCCACCCCCCTAACTCCATAATGACGCCTTTTGACGCCTGTGTAGTACCTCAGTTGAAACACTTTGACTTCAAAGTGTCTGCAGTTGACTTAATAAAGTTTGTATTCAATATGAAAAGGAATATCATAGGAATATCCCACTTAAATTTATTTGATGAAATAGTTGTTTTTCCCAATGCCTTAATACTTTAAAGCATAAGTTCAGCATTTTATCCAAAAAATCCTATGCAAATCAAGTATGCAAAAAAAAAGTTTCAATGGAGGAAAGGGTTAAAGCTTCCAGCTCTGGAATATTTATGCATCAAAGCCTTTAATGATCATGATGATATAAGTAAATTTGATTTTAACAAAAATCATTTCAGTTTTCCTTATTTTCATTTATTTTATTGTATTTGACATCTACAGCAATTTAATAAAATTAAAATGAATTTAATTTATCTTATTGCAGGACACAGGACAGATATTCCTACTTAACAAAAGTGGACCAATATTTGAAGAGTTAGAGAACCACCAAGTGGCACTACAAGCCATGCAGAGTTCTGCTGGATCCTTCCTGGATGATATTATTAAATGGCAGAAGAAATTACAACAGATAGAAGCTGTCCTTGTCATGTGGTTAGAGGTTCAGGATAAATGGATTGAACTAGAAGAGGTATATTTTCTATTCTCAGGTTTTTGTCTCTTTGACACATTCCCCATTTCCATTCTTAATTTTATGGTCATGCATATGAAAATCCTGAAAACAAAGTTTTAATAAGTTTGTCATGAGTGATCGATTTTTTAAAAATTTGCAGTGTTTCCAATAAAATCCTCTTTAGAGGACATCAAGGATTGTTTCCAATAATCAAGGGTTCGATAAAGCAAGGAAAAATACTGCATTCAATGATCAAAGTAGTTGTCTATAAGTCTTAATACATTGTACAATATCTATACCAAATAAATCAGATATTTAAGTGGTTGTGTCTGTAAAAAAGAGGTCTATTCTTGCTTATATGTTAATGTACCTTCTAGAAAAACTAGAAGGAACAAATTTCTATTTGCACTACATTTGTTTGTAGAATTGTTTCAGAAGATTAATGTAAACAGGGGAGATAACCTCTAAGAAAATAAAAATGGTGATTATCATTAGAAAATTAAATTCAGAAATTATTGCAAGGTTTTTATTATTGCAATATTTGAAGAATGGACGAAAATGTGAGATTAATTATTGTGATTTCATAAAAAATTTCTTACATATATATGTATCAGAAATCACAAAGTTCTTATTATTGGGATTCTCACACAGTCACATTATTCACAACAGTTTCTGAATTTACAGTACTCAAAAATGAATGAAAATACATTGTACTTTTGCATGATTGAGGTAAGGCCAGGATTTTTTAATTTGTTGGTTTACGGATCCGCCGACCCGATTTTGCCGATTTCCAAAATAAAAATAAAATCTAATTTTCAGGCTTTTTTTTTATTCTCGCCGACCCTAAGAAATGCATTATCCCTGAAAAATAATTAAAATATCCTTTTTTATGAAATAAAATGCATTAATCACTAACAGAAGTGATGACACTTTCTGTTGTGAAAAATGAAACTTTCAGTTTACGTTTCTAAAAATAGACAAATCAATTATTAATGACCTTGAAATGTTGTTTGCGCAAATAATTTTGCGGAACGAAACCTGTGTTTAAAACCAATTACACAATAAGTTCGTTTCCCTTATTTATCACCAGTCCGTAAGATGCATGTTCTCATATAAATAGACTTGTCCAAATGAGGACAGGTGGAAGTTCAAGACATCAAGTTAAAATACTGAGTTTTAACAAATCATTTGATATTTTCTTGTTTCATAGATAATAAAAAAAATATCATCCATTTGGATAAAAAACGGGAATGCATGACAACAGATTATTTAACCTGATATTCTCGTTTTTCCAATGGACGAGTCTATTACGTTTTTGACACGTGTGTTGAAACTTATTTTCGTACGACGTTTTTACTTTTTTTTTCTCTATCAGTTTTCGTGCTTATTATTTTTCACCAAGTTTTGATTAAAAGCTAAGTCAAATAACTGACGTGAATCTGTTTTTCTTGTTTGTTAATTGACGATTTAATTTCGTCTTTGTCAGTGTACCCCCCCCCCCCCCCCCTTTTTTTACGGGAAATTATTAGACAATGTCATGTGATGTTTACAGCTGAGCAATAATAATTATCAAACTAAAATTTAAGAACGATGAAAAAATAGTATGACAAACATATATTAGAAAGTTGAAATATATTTTTATTTTGCATATCAGTTTTCTGTCTTGAAAGATCTTTTTTTTTCTTTTTTTTCCGACTGACCGACCCGACTTTTTCATGGAGAAAATCCGTAAACCAACAAATTAAAAAACCGTGGCCTAATTCAATTATAATTGAAGTTATTTTAATTTGTTTACAGATATTTTCTGGTGCTGATGTTAGGACATCTTTGTCACATGATGCCAATAGATTTGCTGTTGTTAATAGAGACTTTAGACTTCTGATGAGAGCTACAGAGAAAAATCCTAATGTCAGACAGTGCTGTGAGAGGAAAAGTAAGTTCTACCTTTAAAAACATTGTTATGAAGGATAATGTGGTGAAGCTTATAGATAAATACATTGATAGGTAATATTGGGTGGAAAAAAAATAAGTTGAACATAAAACTTGTTAGCTTACTTTTGAAAACCATGAATAATGAAATTATTTTAAGAAATTTATTATGTTGTTCTTTTCAGATATTTTGGTAATATTAGAACACATGAATCATAGTTTGGAGCAGTGTAGACGATCATTGCTGAACCATTTAGAAAGGAGAAGACAGATTTTCCCAAGATTCTACTTCCTGTCAATGGAGGATGTCTTACATATAGTCTGCAACGGTAAATATAACAAATCTTTTAACTTTTGAGATTGATACATTGTAGCTTTATATCTCACATAAATACGGATCAAATAATTTCTTTTGTATCTCGCAAAAAATGGAATTAAAATTTTAGAAAAGTTCAGCCCTTCAATAAGTAAAACAGAAAGTGTTTCCGCTATAAGTGATCCAATAGTATGATTCATTCCTAGATTACCTTTGATTCTGTTACATCATTCAGGTATAGACTCAACCACAAAATTTCAGGTTACTGTATTTGGAAATTGCAAAAAATTGCAAGAATCACCAACAATCAGCAGTTAGCTTTAAAAATGTTGAATACTTTTTAAGGTTACTGTAGATTCAATAATATTCGTCGCATACCAATTTTCGTGGATTTCGTGAGAACCAGTGAACCACGAAATTAAATGTTCAACGAATACTAAGTTTTCTAATGGCTTGTATGCAGATTTCATCAAAACCACGAAATTAAATATCCACAAACATGTTAGTTTTCCTTATCCACTAAAAGTGGTACCAACAAAAATAAATAAATCCACAGTAATCTTAATTGTACATGTAGAATAGGAAGACCAGATTTCTTATCAGCTGTTTGTTACAAGTATTACAGTATAAATATAAGTGAGTCGCATAATATATTTGACCAATTATTGACCAGTATTCTATTGGATTTCAGGTTATGACCTTAACCAAGTGAATGTTTATATTGGTAAAGTGTTCGAGAATGTGGGCAGCTTGTTGTTTGAAGAAGTAGAAGATAATGAGAAATATCACTACATTATAACTGGTGTCAACAGTGTTTTGGGAGAGAGACTAGAATTCTTACAGGTATGTCACATGACCAAATTCATTTTATAGTATATATATTAGTGTCAGCTTTAAAGCAGAATGCATTGAGTATGTATGTAAAGGTAGATTCTTGGGTTAGCTGAACCGTAAAGTCATTATTGGGTAAGGTATACTAATCTCCTTTCGGATTAGTCCAGTCCTACAGACATATAGATTGGTTATCTGTCTGACTAGTCTTAATCTTAAATGATGGTAGTTAACTTAACCTAGATGACTGCACGGTTCAGCTAACAAGCAAGCTAATCAAAGATATTACCTTTTTATTAACTACACAATGAATTCTGTAAAAAAAAAATATTTTCAGCATTTAAGTTTTAGTGTAGTATTAGTAAAGTTTCTAAAACAATAGACGTATTTACACTTGTATGCAAATTTGTCCGCCATTGCATAAAATAACACAGGTTCCCCTTAACTTTGACTTCATAATTCAAAATATTTGACGTCACAACTAAAAAGTGATTGTTGCTTTACGTCAAAAGGTTATTCGAAGGTGATATAAGGTCATTCAGAGGCAAAATACAGCTAAATACCAAAAGTGTAAATACTTTATTGAAGAGTATCAGTATATAACTGGTAATGAGGATTCATTTATTTTAATCTTTAGAGGAATGTAAAGACTAGAATTATGGATGGTAAATTAAAAAAAAAATTCCCATTTAGATATTTTAGATTTTTTCAATCGTAAAAGAGATTTCTTTTGCTAAGTTAGTTCGATCTGTCTAAATAACATGAAAGCAAATTGATCAAACCTACAAAATTCTTTTTTCTTTTTCTGGGAAATGAGGATATTTGGGCTTACATATCTTATAAAACAAAAACTTGAGATATACAATAATTAAAGGAACAACAAACTAGAATTGCTAGAAGTATTACTTTTGTATATATTTTTTGTACAGTTGACCCAGATAATAAATTGATTTTTTTAGCCTGTACCATGTGAAGGACAAATAGAAACATGGCTGACAAGTTTTATTCAAGGTCTAAAGAATGCTTTACAACATCAGATGGCTACAGCATTAGGATATGAGAAAGCAGGACCGAAAACAAGACAGATTAGAAGTGCTGGGTCTCGTAAAGTAACCATTAAAAAATCAGGATCAGCTACTAAACAAAATGCTAAAGGTACCATCATACTTAAGGTGGCTCGGGTCTATTCAAATTTTCTATCAGAAGTGCCGTGTTTTTTGTTATTTTATTCTTTATAGAAATGAATCAAATTGGTCGAAAAAAAATAGGGGGTCACAGACCATTTAAGCCCAAAATTTTACTTTTAAACAGGTATGTTAAAGGGAACATTTTTCAATGAAATGATAAGGAAAATAGAGGTGTTGACCTATTTTTATTGGAAGATTAAAAAAACGGTTCTATGAGACTTGGTCCCAAACTGTTATATAAAAAACTGAAATATAGCTTCAAAGAATGAGCAAATAAAAAACATAGGTCATCATCAAGGAATTTTTTTTATTTTGCATTAAAACAAAAAAAAATGCGAGAAAATGGTAAAATGCGTGAAATGTCGTTTGGAGATAGTCAAATTCTTCAACTTAATGACTTCACACTATTGTTAATTTTAAACCAGTATCAAACTACAATATACTTATAATTTTTTAGTTTTCTCATTTCTCAAATCACACATCAGTCTTTATCTTCTTTAGTACAACAAAATTTAGTACACAAAAATAAGAATAGTTTATTCCCTGTTCAATGTATGCATGATCAAACTATCAGAATAGTACTGAAAATTCAGAAATTATTGTGATGATTTTATTATTGCGAAAATGCAACATGGTTATAATTGCTATAATTTAAACTCACCTTTTGAAATTTTGTATATCAATTAAACAGGATTTATCTCAATATCGCAAAATTTAAAATTGCATTTTAGACTGAATTGACAAAATCGCAATAATCAATGCATGCAATAGATTCTGAATTTACAGTAAATAGCTCAGATTTATATAAAAAAAAGAATAATAAGAATTTTCCTATAATTAAACAGATAGAGCTTCCAGTAGAACTGGTAGTAGACAGGCCAGTAGACAGAGTAAGAAACAAGCTGAGGAGCAAAGTAGAGCATCCTCGGTAGCAGATCAATTATTAACAGATGACAACAAGGATTCTCAGAGCTCTTGGACCTTAGACCATGTGGCTGAAGTAGTGTACTTAGCTACTCAAGTACAGATGACAGAAACAATTGAAGGAGCATTAAAGGAAATGGAAAATGGAACCAAAGATAAGCTAGAGGTTAGTAGAATTCTTTCTATATCGATCACCAAATTATTTACTAAGCATGTGAATTGAATGACTCAGTCAGAAATGGTTCTAAGAGTGTTATTTTTCTGGACATATGATTGGACAAGATGTCATTTGTATTGAGACTGAGACTTCCCATTGGACAAGATGTCATTTGTATTGAGACTGAGACTTCCCATTGGACAAGATGTCATTTGTATTGAGACTGAGACTTCCCATTGGACAAGATGTCATTTGTATTGAGACTGAGACTTCCCATTGGACAAGATGTCATTTGTGTTGAGACTGAGACTTCCCATTGCACAAATTGACTTTTGGATTTCTTCTATTGAATTACTATGTGACAGTTTTGTGTAAAAAAAATATTTTCATTTATAAAACTATCTTCAAGTAACATTTGTTTCATGCATGTTTATTTTGACACCTAACTAATTTTGACTTTGCTTCCAAAGTGTTTATAAAACCTGGATTTAGTTAATCTGTAGACAGAGGTATGCTACACATGAGTTTTTCTCATTGTTGAAGGGCATACCATGTCCTATAGTTTCTTATACATCCTCATTGTTTGGTCTCTGGTGGATAGTTGTATAATTGAAAATCATGCCGCATGTCCTTATTTATAATGATTACATATGATATTTTACAGGCTGCATTAGAAAAGATAAATACCAGTATCAAGGCTACCACATTATTACTGAAAGGATTAGAGGGAGACAAGGAAGCCAAACTTAGGAAGGAGAAAACTGAAAGTGAAGGTATATACTCAAGACATTATAAAAAATATGATGTGGTATGATTGCCAATGAGACAACTGTCCACAAGAGACCAAAAATTGTCATTATATTACCTTAAAGATGTTACATGCACACATTTAAAATTTTCCCCAAGTTTTTTTTTATTTTTACCTGTTTAATTTTCCCCTATTCAATACATTAAGAGACTCAATAATCCCTTTTTTTCAATAATCTGTTATGTCATGTAATGTTTATAAAAAAAAAAAAAATATTCTACACATTTTTAGCAGTAAATATGATAAGTTTGAATGAATTGAATTATGTATTATAAACTTCAATGTAAAAGTAAATCCAGAAATCATTTGTACATAATCTGACTGTATGATGAAATGTAGAGAAATATGATCTGATAATAAGATTTACACAATAAATAATGTATTCCTTTATTCATCAGGAAACAAATAGATGTATTTACACTTGTATGCAAATTTGTCTGTCATTACGTAAAATCTCACAGTTTCCTGTAAAATTTGACATCACAATTCCAAACATTTGAAGTGACTATTAAAAAGGGATTGTTGCTTGACGTCAGAAGGTTATTCCGAGGCAAAATTTGGCTAAATACCAAAAGTGTAAATACGTTTATAGTGTATATCATGATTATTTTCTTTTTGAAAGAACCAATGAAACTGTCTATAATATTACATTAAAAGTATATTTTTTCACTGTCTTTTATTTATCTCCTCAGCTGCTAGGTCACAGAGAGATGGCATGGAAGATGAGAATGCATCTGTAGCGGGAGCACGCAGTAGTTATGGTGGAGCATCATTGGAAGCCTCCAGGAAAGATGGATCTCTCTTGGATCTGGCTGATACCAGTAGAACTCCCATTATAGAGGAGGAAAATGAAAATGGAGCAGATGGTATTTGTAAGTACTTGGAAACTAGTCAAAAACATGATTGTACATATACATCCTTAAAGTCATATGATAGTTCTCACCAAAAAAGATGAATATGTGTGGAAAGACTTTATTTTGAAAAAAAATAACTTTTTTTCTTCTTAGATATTTACTGCTGTTGAATTATTGCCTTCCCAGAGTTCTGTTGTTTGGTGTCAGCCAAGGCTCCGTGTTGAAGTCCGTACTTTAACCTATAATGGTTTACTTTTTAAATTGTTATTTGGATGGAGAGTTGTCTCATTGGCACTCACACCACATCTTCATATATCTATCTAACTTATCAATAGCTTTTCTGCACAAGATGACCTTAAACATGACAGAAACTAAAAAAGTGTTCTAAAGCAATTCTGAAAGTAAACTATATCATATTAACATTTGTTAACATTAAATAGTTGGAAATATGAAAAAACTAACATTACTTTATCATCAAACTTATTTCTCTGTTCTATCAGATTGAAATATAGATCATGCAGTGGAAGATCCAGATGGGGTTCCAGGGTTGGACACCCCCCTTTTTTGTGGTGGATCAATGCATTTGAATGGGGACATATGGCTAGAACCCCCCCTTTTTTCTATGTTGGGAACCCCTCTTTTGAAAATGGCTGGATCCGCCACTGTCATGTGTTAACTCTGCTTACAAAATATTCATGGATCTGACATCTCTGCATTCTGCTTCAAAACAAATGAATTTAATTTAAGGACCTCCCTGGCCAACTATCTCAAAAGAATTCTTATTTTGACTTAAAATAACTATACTAACTACTTTTATTTCTAGCTATAGTAGAACCTCAAACAATGGAACCTATAGATACCATGAACATTACTGCTGCTGCTGCAATGGAATTACGACAAGAAGAGACAGAAATAGAGGAAGAAAAAATAGATCCGTCAGAACTCAAATTGTTATTATTCCCAGGACAAATACAAAAACTGTCTTCACTTTTGGCATTGCTGGCACATCTTAGAGACTTCATTGAGAGAATTATGGAATCTGATGCAGGAGCTGAGGCTAATTCTTTTGATTGGAGTGCTCAACTTAGATATTACTTCAATAAAGACAATAGGTCTATTACTATCAAGGTGATGCTTTTTCATTTATAGTAAAGATCTGTAGTTAAAAATTATATATTATTTATTAAGACAAATATTACAAATCTTTCCACTTGTTCTTCTGTTTATAACATGGGAATGATAGATTTAACTAGATTCCATTACTGCATTTTCATTTCAATACTAAATTGATTGGTAAAATAAATCTATCAAAATGTGTATCATTTGTGTAAGTTAAGGATCCGTTAGGTGTTAATATATTTTATTGTGATCTATCACTATATTTACATAATTTTCTTCTTTGTTGTCTATAATTTTTAGTAGTTGTTTTAACCATTTTTCCTATTGCAGTCATTGAATGCTGACTTTGACTATGGGTATGAATACATAGGGTCCAGTCCAAGAGAGGTGATCACTCCCCTGACAGAGAGAGTCTTTGTGTCCTTAACCCAGGCTATTAAATCTCACATGGGAGCTATGTGTGTTGGACCAATAGTAAGTAAAGTAAAAACAATTTTTCTTCCAAGAAATGACTCCAATCTTAAGTCACTAGGATTGTCAGTTTTCATATCTAAGGAAGGTGGTTTTCTCCACCCATAACAAATTTGTGGTCATATCAGAGTTACCTTTTACATCTAATTCATTCAAAATTATAAAGAAAACACACCAAATGTCATAGACAGTAGTGTTGTCAAATCAAACAGCTTTTCCTAAGGGCTATTCCAGAAAAAAAATTAAGGGGGGGAGGCAGTTTTTGTCAGCACCCGCCACCCAGACAATTGTAATTGAGAATTATAGTGCATTATAGTGTGAAAAGTTGCTCTGATACCCATCACCCATGTATTATTAATACAATGTGCCTTCCAACCCTGCCATACATTTTTTTCTGGAATAGCCCTAACCAGTTACTAGAATAATTTCGACCAATTAACTGGTAACCAGTTGTTATGTTGATATACAAAAACCTTATCTAAGGTACTGTACAGATGTATGTTTTAATGATACAATGAGTTAACCTAAATATCCAAAATTTTAAAACCTATTTAAAACAATAATAAAAGGAAACATTGATCTTATTTCTAAAAAGAGTGTAGTATATTGCTCTGTTATAAGATATTGATAAATTCAAATTAGCTGTGACTTATATATTTTGTACCTCCACTATACATTTTAGCTGTATTGATATCATATCTTCTATTTACAGGATTGTGGCAAATTTGAATTAGCCCATGAGTTAGCCAGATCTCTTGGACATCCATTATACAAGTTTAGCTGTACCAATACTACAGATTATGTTATGTTACATGACATCTTTAGAGGTTTAGCATCAACTGGTAGGTTTATCTCACTTTCATCAAATTCATGTTCTTATGTCTCTAAATGTTTTAAAACAGTCAAATAAATAGTAAGGGTAATAAAGTACTATGGCTACTTAGACTTCTTTTGTATAGTAGTAAGACACTTGTTGAGATGGTTCTTAGCTGTACAGAATGCATCAATACATTGATTTAGTCTGAATTTGAATATTTTATCTTAAATAGGATGTGGGAAAATAGCCAATGCTGTTAGTAAACTACTGGACCCACCAATATCTTTTTGTTATGGGCAAAATATGACCCATTGCAAGGTTGAATTTCAGACTATGGACTAAAGACTTCAGAGAGAAATTTTTTTAGTATAATTTAATTTTGTATGTAGCACGTCTTCTGATTGGCTGATGTTATTATGTTATCAGCCCATAAACATAATTTAGTCATGTGACCGTGACACCATCCAAGTTTTTTCATGGTTTTCTACGGTTTAAAATGGAATTTAGAATTAAATTATAAGAAATTACTGTAATATTTTTTCTGTCTATTCGAAAATAACATAAAAAATGTGGTGCACACTGTTAAATAACCTGCTATGCGCGTTATTCAGTGTGCACCACATTTTTTATGTTATTTCTTCATAGACAGAAAAAATATTACAGTCATTCCTTTAGTAAATGTATATGTTGGCACCTTTGTGAAAAATATTAAGAATATTAATTAGTTATTTTAGTCTTGAAGTTAATATAATATAAGGTAATGTAAAATCATATTAACCTCTATTATTACATAATGCTGGGTACCTTAAAAAGTCTAAACCATCTGAGAGTATCAATAATATCATATTGACTTGTATTTTACAGGTTGTTGGGTGTCTTTTAACAATCTAAACCATCTTAGACCATCAGTACTGAGTGTATTTGCCCAACTCATACAGTCTGTTATGGATGCCCTCAAGGCAGGGAAGGGAGCAGTCCATCTTCAATCAGATGACATACAACTCAACCAATCAGGAGCCTGCTTTGCTTTACTAGACAGTGCCTTACAAGTGCAGTCAGGAAATCCTGATGCTTTGCTCCTATATCCATCAGCTACAGCATCCTTACCTGACTACATCATGAATCAGTTCAGGACAATATCTATCATTAAACCTGACCTTCATTTGGCTTTAGAGGTCATGCTGTGTAGTCAAGGTAAGCATGTGTGACTGAATATGTTTTCACTTTATAGCAAAATAGAATTTTAACATACTGTTGCTATTTACTGTATTTAAATGATTGTGTTTATATATCATTATGTGAATTCTAGTTATATTATCTACTTATTTTGTATTTTTCACAAACTTTATATTGATAAAGTTTATATGGCAATAAAATATTTGAATTGAGTGAAAATAAGATATTAATCAATGATTGGAAAATTTGCTCCGACTATATATAGAAACAATGTTTAAAATTTATAAATATGTTACTAAATACCAATACAGTTATTAGTTAAGGTGGTACCTAACACTAAAGGGAGATAACTCTGTAAAATCAGCAGAACGTTTTAATACAGATGTTGTGTTGTTAAGGAAATATTAAGCTTCTCAATGATCAAAATAAGTGTTTGTTAAACTGCTCTATATCCAGTCTGATTGGTTCAAATTTTTTGAATTTTTATATTTTTGTCAAAGGGTCAAAATGAATACTTTGTCAAATTTTTAAGAAAATTAAACGAGCCAAATTGATTTAGTTAAGGTGTTGGGTACCACCTTAACTGACATATTTAAAGAAGAATTATATTGTAGGTTTTCTTGGAGCGAGGGAGTTGGCAAGGAAGACAATGTCCCTGTATGAACTTTACCGTAGACTGCTGGGTACAAATGTACCAATATCAGAAAACATCATCTTAGGTTTGTAAAGTATATTGATAGTGTTACTAAATGAATTATTTCCCTTTCTTTTTATCCACACTACATTTTTTTAACTCAATTTATCATATTCTTATCCATATTTTTAATAACATTTGTATTCAGTGAAAAGTTTGTTCTGCTACCTTTTAGTTAACAGAAATCTTTTTTATAATCACTTTTTCATGTTTTAATAACTAAATATTCTGTTGATAGCCACTATTTCATTTGACTAACAGTTGAACACTGGACAATTAAGATCCAAGATGTTGTTAAGATGTCTCATTGAGATAATTGTTGTATTTTTAGTACTTAAAAGAACCTGGTTTAGAAAGGCTAGAAAAATATTAAGAGTTTTTTTTTATTGGAAGTGGGAACCAGATATAGGATTTAGTTCCATAGTATAATTGCTTAGAGTTTTTTTTGTTATTGGAAATGGGAACCATATTTTGTAGTATAACTGCTAGAGTACTGTAAATTCAGAAACTATTGTGTCCATTTATATGGCAATCAGTTTCTTAATTATGTTAAAAAATCAGTCATCAGATGGTTATTTTTTGTGATTTTGTCATTTTAGACTAAAATGCGAATTAAATTTTGGAGATATGGAGTTAAATCTTGTTTAATTCATCTAAAAAATTTCAAAATCAAGTTCAAACTATTGCTATTATAATATAACCCTGTCACATTTTTCGCAATAATTAAAACATAGCAATAATTTCAGAATTTACAGTAACTGAAATAAGTAGGAGAATTGTGATGTTAAAATACTATTTATTATAACAGGTAGAATAAGAGTTATGGGTAAGTGTCTGTGCAATGACTGGTTGTAGTCAATAGTCTGCATGGAGGGCTGTTTTAATAACTAGCTTCTTTTTTGTTTACAGGAAAATATTCTAACCATATTAAGATTATAAACATATTTTTTTTTTTTTTTTTTTTTAAATTGTTATTTGGATGGAGAGTTGTCTTATTGGCACTCACACCGCATCTTCCTATATCTATATATAAATTATAAAACCAGTTAAGGAGATTTTTAACTGCCATTAGCTTATACTATACATCTTTTAGATAGTTGGCTGTTATCAGCTGCTTAAGCTGTTTAATTATTCTTCATTTAGTTACTCCAATCTCTACAAAAAACTGTCAGTCAAATTTTGTGAAGAAATTTATTCTCGAAATTATTTACAGCGTCAATTTACTTCAAGTTTCAAGGAGTAGGGGTAAAACTCATTCTGATTTTGATCAAATATTTGCTTATCTATTTCACTATGGGAATATCTTATGACCTTGATCCTTTGGGGCTCAGTTCTCTGTATTCTTTGAGGTTGGTTTTATCATAGCAGTGTTAAACAGCTATCAATCAATCGGACTAAATGGAAGTATTTTATTTTTTTCTTTCTTTAATGTTCTCTCTATGATTTTATTTGCTTTCTTTTCGTTTTCTAAATATCTTAATGATACATAGTCTCTATAAATGGTATCTAGGATTTTTTTCTATGCACAAATCAGCATTTTTATTACTTGAACTTTTTGATTGTATATTTCATTTTGAGAAAAAAACAAAAAACTAATATATAAATCTTTTTTTTATTTAGTGTTGAATATTTTTCTTATAATAGAAATTCATAAGTCTATTTTGAAACTTTTTAAGTATATGTGATTTTAAACAGTAAAACCTAATAGTTTTGTTTGTCAGTAACTTGTCTTCAGTTTATTTTGTTTTGATTCTTAACTTTTAATATGGATGCATACATTAGCTACTTTTAAGATGTTCAAATTGCTTTATTTTGCAGAAGAATATACACATATAATAATATCTATACATACAATATAAATATTAAGATGTACATTATCATCGCATATATACATATCACTATGGATACTGAATACTAAAATGTCAGCATTGATATTCATTGATTATTTCTTAACCTGATCTTTAGGAGACAGAACATTTTTATGCCCCAACTACAATAGTAGATCTGCATTAAGTTTTCTGGTCTGTGCGTCTGTCCATCCTTCCGTCCGTCCGTTTGTTTGTTCGTTCAGGTTAAAGTTTTTGGTCAAGGTAATTTTTGATTTAGTTGAAGTCCAATCAACTTGAAACTTTGTACACATGTTCCTTAGGTTATGATCTTTCTAATTTCAATGCCAAATTATATTTTTATTCCAATTTCACGGTCCACTGAACATAGAAAATGATAATGGGAGTGGGGCATCTGTATACTGTGGACACATTCTTGTTTAGCTAATGAGACAGGTTTTGTACAGTTTAAATTACTAAATGTTTTTCTTATGCATAAGTTAAGACTGGGTTTTATGTTACTGATAAAAAAAGAAGTTGTGGTATGATTGCCAAGGAGACAACTCTCCACAAGAGACCAAAATGACACAGAAATTAATAGACTGGTTTAAATGAAATAAAAATGATAATGCTTTGGAAAAACAGTTATTTCAAATATACTCATTTATACCAATAAAAAGCAAATTTACCAATATAATAAAACAAAAATAGCTCAACATATCAGTATGATATATAAATTGGGGCAAATAATTGCAAATGAAACCCAGTGAATAAAAAGCATGAGGTTTTCTGTTTCATTATCTTTCAATGATTTCAGTCTGTTTTCTACAAGGAATGATATGGTTTGATTATAGTTTTCAGAAATCTTTTTGCAGGTTGTGATGTTAGTGGCAGTTGTGGTGGGTGGAGCATGAAGACCATGAAGGGTGTAGTATCAGAAGCAGGAGCTTACCTAGAGAAACTCAAAGAGGAACCAGTGGAGGAATCAGGTGAGAGTGCGAGACAAGAAAATATTCTTTATCAACTTAAAAGATTCACTTCTTTCATTGTTAAGTATTGATTTTTTTCTTCAATTCCTCTCTGTATATCCTTAATTTGGATATGTATAATGGTTGGTTTCGAAGCTGAGACATTTTCAAAAATATGTGGTTAAATTTTCAGGGTACGAAATGATTGGATTTTTCACAAATTGGTAAACCTTATTGGCGCCAGTTGATGTTGCTTCAGCGAGTTTGAAGTCCTTATTTTCGCACAGTTAAATTTTCTGGAAATTCAGTTCTTAATAAACATATAAATTTTTACCAAACTTTTTTTGTACCAATTTTCCCAATTATAAAAAGTTTTTGAACTGACAGTAGTTATTCACTTCAGTACAGTATACTGTATATGTGCATTATCTCATTTTAAGTATGTTTTGTATGTCTGTCTCTTTCCTTAATTGTTTGTATAAAAGTTATATTTTACACATGTTATGTATTGTAGACACTCATAGACTTCTGGAAGAAGGAGAGGAAGAAGAAGAGAAAAAAGAAAAGGAGGAAAACAGTCAGTTTTGTTACAGATATTCACAAACCTGTCATTTATTTATATCATGTTTCCAGAGTTTAAAGTTATAGCGTCACTTTCATCATGTTTGAATCAGTCGTCTCAAAAATAGTTTTTTTATGTTCAGTTTATACATATCATTTAAACCGTATCCAATTCATAATGAATCGACTCAATATCACACTACTGTGGATTCATATTTTCCTGTATGTACCAATTTTCGTAAGATTCATATTTTCCTGTATGTACCAATTTTCGTAGATTCATATTTTCCTGTATGTACCAATTTTCATGGATTCATATTTTCCTGTATGTACCAATTTTCGTGGATTCATATTTTCCTGTATGTACCAATTTTCATGGATTCATATTTTCCTGTTTGTATTTTCCTGTTTGTACTTTCCTGTATGTACCAATTTTCGTGGATTCATATTTTCCTGTTTGTACCAATTTTCATGGATTCATATTTTCCTGTATGTCCCAATTTTCGTGGATTCATTTTTTCCTGTATGTACCAATTTTTGTGGATTCATATTTTCCTGAATGTACCAATTTTGGTGGATTCATATTTTCCTGTATGTACCATTTTTCGTGGATTAACAACAAATTGTGTTTTTGTGGATATTTAATGTCGTGTTTACAAAAGTTTACATACAATTCTAGAGAAAATTTGAAATTAATTGATCATTTTTGTTTTTGAACAAAACACAAATAGACAGTAACTGCTAACTGATAGTAAATGATGGTCAACTAATACAGGATAATATAAAGATCTATTTAAGTGTATGAATGATCTGAAACTATCCATAATTTTTATAATAACATTTATAGATGGGCTGATGACAGAACAGAAACTTCACCAAGAAGAGAAATCCTTGGTGATGGCCATAAGGGATACTTTCCTTCCCCGTCTCCATGGTAGGGATGCTAGTGTGTTTGCTACATTAATCACTGACTTGTGGCCATACCTTAATATACCCATGGTGTTTGGTGGAGAACTAGAAATTCTGTCTAAGCCACCACCATCAAGGATTAGCCATAAGGATGGATCAGGAAGAATAAGGACAGCCAGGAGTATAGCATCTAGCAAATCGTTGAAAGGTAGGATACAATTTATATTAGCATGTGAGATACAATTTATATCAGTCTGTGTGATACAATAGATTTTGCTTGGAAGGGTAGATATTCAAATATCCCAGAAGATTAAAAAAAATGACTCGTCATTAAATATATACACTACAGCTCAATGAAATCTCATTGAACATTTGTAGTTAAGATCTTCTTCTTAAATTTTAAAAGAGTTATATCCCTTTAACAAGTGTGAAAATGGAAAGATCTGCTTCTCAAATTTGATAGGAGTTATATCCCTTTAACAAGTGTGAAAATGGAAAGATCTGCTTCTCAAATTTGATAGGAGTTATATCCCTTTAACAAGTGTGAAAATGGAAAGATCTGCTTCTCAAATTTGATAGGAGTTATATCCCTTTAACAAGTGTGAAAATGGAAAGATCTGCTTCTCAAATTTGATAGGAGTTATATCCCTTTAACAAGTATGAAAATGGAAAGATCTGCTTCTCAAATTTGATAAGATTTATATCCCTTTAACAAGTATGAAAATGGAAAACACTAAAGTTTAGAGGTGGTGGAGGAGTTCATGTATTAGAAATTATGGGTTTGGTTTATATACCATATTTTTTTTTGGTGCAAGCTGATGAGTTATACCTCCAAATATTAATTTTAACAGTTCTATTTTCTAACAAAACATTAAATATGATGTGAATGTGTGTTGTTTTTATTAATCATTATGCTATCACTAAATGAAAACAATTATTACATGTTTGTATCTAAAGCTTTGAAAGGTAAGTTGGATAGAGTTTTATTTTCATATCTATAGCGTGTATCTATATAAAAGCTTTATGAAAATTAACTGCAGCTTGATAATAATGCATTACAAAAAAGTCACACAACTTTATATAGACGATGAATGCACACTGATCAACTCGCTTGGAAATATAGTAGAGATGTTGTTTTAACATCTAAAACTTACTGCAGATGCAATCTCTTTGTTTACTTTGCACTTTCAAATAGACTTGCACTTATTTATGTTGGACTACCAAAGGCCAAATAAAGAACTGACCAAATCCATCTGAAAAATTCCTAGTCAATTCAGCTATACTGTAAATTTAGAAATTATTTTGATGTTTTTATCATTGCTAAAAAAATGTAGCAGGGTTATAATTGCAATAATTAAAACTCGCATTTTGAAATTTTTTATGTACATGAATTTAACAGGAAATTCTTAATATCACAAAATGATAAATGCACACAATAAATTCTGAATTTACAGTACTCAGGATAGATCCATAATCAGGGGAAAGATTGGGAAAATGTGTCCAAAACATTTTATTTTTACAATTTTAATTATAAAAAAAAAAAACTTTTTCTGATGCCTTTTTTCATATAATTCATTGTAATACTAAACATGAACTTTATCTTTGCTTCTCTTTTGATCTATGAAATTGGTAAGTTGAACTGTCAGATGTTCCTTCATTTTTAAGTATGTTTATTTTGTTATATAGTGGTATTTACATGTATTTTTAACAAAGAATTACGCATTATAATATCTTATAGAATGTAATACATGTAAATACAACTGACAAATGTTTGCTTTATTTTGCATTCCTTTTCCATTGTTATGCTATTTCAGCAAATTTTACAGGTGTTAATTCATCATCATTTGTATGGTACCAAATCAGTTGGATTTCTATGACTTAGGTGAATTTAAGGGTTCAATAAAGTAAAGAAAATATTGTAGGATAAAACAGACTTTAGCAAATCACAAATATTCCTCAATTCATGAAAATAAGTGTCCATGAAAAAAGTAATGATATAATTATAGAAATGAAGTTATTTTTAATGTCTAAGAAAAAAATATGAATGTATAAATAACTTTTTGAATTGAAAATAGAAGGAGTAAAGATTTGATAATTTATGTAACAATTGTATTCCAAGTCATCTTTTATGTGATTGATTTGATTTATTTAGCAAACAAATTACAAAACACATTGACAGATGTCAGACCTAGAGGAGGCTGTAAGTCAAACGTTTGCATGTGTTATTTTACTTTATTTTACTATTATTATTATTATTATTATCATTAATTTGTAAGGAGAGTTAATTCAGTGGTTAAATTGTTATGTTATCCATTGCTTGCAGTTTATGTTTCCCCCCACCTGAAAAATATATTACTAGATAGATTTATATTGATAGAAAATTGTAATGGCATTAGAAAAAATCACAAAGTTTGTTAGAATTCAATAAAAGTTCATTTGCAATAACAGTTTAACCTCAGTATAATAACAATTTATGCTATGGAATTTTTATGCCAATTTTTTCCCCCATATTATGTAGCATGTTGTTAATACAATTAGAGTTGCTGTATACAGCAGATTTGTTAGAAAAAATAAACAAAAGACAGTAATAACACTGATATGTCTTCTATTTACCCTCTCCTATATTTCACTCCTCTTGCATAAAATTTTATGTCATGGATCAGGGAAAAAAACCCAATTAAAATACAATGTATTTGTAATTTTATATGTTGAATTTAGGGCTGATTAATTATTGTAATAAAAAAAAGACTTCAGGTCTAACTAAATATTCTATTAATCCCCCCCCCCCCTCCAAAAAAAAAAAAAAAAAAATATAATGATAAAGATAAATTTTTATTCAATACTTTATTTTGTAGATTCCATTCCTTTGAATACTCCTGTAGTCCCACTTCAGACAGCACCAAACTTCTTAGATGCTCATCAAAGAAATGTGATTGAGGACATGCAGGATGCTATTGCTATAGCAACAGGGGAGCTAAATCTTCTACCTGGTGTAGCATTCCAAGCCAGGGTAGCACAACTGTCTCAGCTTAATGCATCACATCAGACTGTAAGTGAATAATCATATGTAGCCAAGGCTCTGTGTTGAAGACTGTACTTTGACCGACAATGATTTACTTTTACAAATTGTGACCTGGATGAAGAGTTGTCTCATTGGCACTTATACCACATCTTAATATCTAATTAATGGAAATTGTGTTACTGTAAACCAACTTAGATTTTTTGCTTTTAGCCAATCCAAGCCAATTTTTAGCGAGTTTTACCATTGTTGTATAAATATAAGAGAAGATCACTGATAAGCAGCAATTCCTTAACCATGTGATGAAAAGTATTCAGATATATTGAGATATTCTTTTTAAGAATTATTTAGTTAATAATTTTTTTTTAATCTGATATTTCATTAAACAAATAACATATTTCAGATATTTGTGGTGGGACCCCCAGGATGTGGTAAAAGTGAATGTATAAAGACATTTGCTGTGGCAGAGAGATCTAGAGGCAAAATTATCAGTGTACAGAATGTATTCACTAAAGCTGTGGAATCTGAAGAATTAATGGGATACCTTGATCAGAAAACTAAGTAAGTATATACTATTTTAACTCAATTTAAGGCAGTGTTATACCTAGGCCAAATATATAGTACAATGCAGCTAGATCCTTATATTTAAAAGTGAAAAAAAAGCTAAATAAATTTCTGATTCCATTCAATTTCTAAGACATTTTAGTGTGCTGTTTGTTTGCCGTCTCATTTTAATAATTGTTGTTGTAGAGAATGGAAGGATGGTCTCCTGGCCTCCATTTTAAGGAAGTTTTGTGTACAGCCACCAAATATCAATTATGACTTGAAGGCAAAACCCATCATGAAGATTGTACAGATGGATGGGGAGGTAACTCTATTTTCTTTTTACGTACAAGTACATATTTTGATAAATTTTCCCTTTTAATAAATGTTCAATATTATCAAAGCATTCTTTACACAGAATATTTCTGTTTTTGTTTTGTTAAATCTATGGCATGAGAAATGATTAACTCATCATAATGTAATGTTTATTTTTATGTCAATTGTATTACTTGTTTTCTAACATTTCATTAAATTCATTAATTTTCGTCAAACATTTAAATGATATCGCTTTAAAATTTTCCAGTCTGAACCAGCCCAGATGGAGCTGCTTGGTGCTGTACTGAACAATGATGGAGCTGTTGTCCTTGGTAACAATGAGAGAATTGTAATAGCTGATACCATTAGATTCCTGTGGGAGGTTTGTATATTATCGTTTACCTCAAGATATTATTTTAATATTTTTTTTCTATGAATATTTTTGTCCTTTAACATGTATAATGAGCAGAGTTTTTCCACTTATATTTCAGAATAATTTAATTTTGGATATAAGGCGTCTTCTGATTGGCTGACATTGTTTTGTTTATCACCTCATAGACATAATTTTTCATGTAACCGTGACGTCATCAACATTTTTTCATGATTTACTCTGGTTTAAAATGGAATTAAGAATTAAATTATAAGAAATGACTGTAATATTTTTTCTGCCTATTCGAAATAACAAAAAAAATGTGTTGCACACTTTAAATGACCCGCGTAGCACCCCATTTTTATGTCATTTCTTCATAGACAGATTTTTTTAACAGTCATTTATTGAATAACATTCAATAGCATAATTTGATAAATGTTACTTTTTACATAGTTTTTCTTCATTTTGAAGAGCTGGTTAAAAACTGGTTCATACAAACATTCATAAGCAGATTCACAACTGACTTTACAACTCTTTCACACTAATTTTAACAATACTTAAATTTCTACTTTAGATGGAATCAGTTGCTCACATGAGTCCAGCACTACTAGCCAATGCTTGTATAACAATACTTAAATTTCTACTTTAGATGGAATCAGTTGCTCACATGAGTCCAGCATTACTAGCTAATGCTTGTATTACAATACTTAAATTTCTACTTTAGATGGAATCAGTTGCTCGCATGAGTCCAGCATTACCAGCCAATGCTTGTATAACAATATTTAAATTTCTACTTTAGATGGAATCAGTTGCTCCCATGAGTCCAGCATTACTAGCCAATGCTTGTATAACAATATTTAAATTTCTACTTTAGATGGAATCAGTTGCTCACATGAGTGCAGCACTACTAGCCAATGCTTGTATAACAATATTTAAATTTCTACTTTAGATGGAATCAGTTGCTCACATGAGTCCAGCACTTCTAGCCAATGCTTGTATAACAATATTTAAATTTCTACTTTAGATGGAATCAGTTGCTCACATGAGTCCAGCATTACTAGCCAATGTTGGTGTGATGGTCATGACTCCAAAAGATGTTGGATGGAAATTGATACTTGTCCAGTGGTTAGAACATCGTCCAGAGAATGACCGAGAGTTACTGACAGGTTTCTGTGATGTTTACATTGAGAAGACTATAGAATACCTAAATGATTGTTGTACACCACATATGTTGGGTGGTACGAAGAAAAAATGTCCACAATACAAACGTGTCATACAACACAATATAGAGAACATGATTGGGACTTTCTGTACTCTCTTAGAGGTATACATTTATTACATTGGTTTTCCTGTTAGTTTTACACTGGTAATTTTGGGGGCCTTTTGTAGCTTGATGTGTGATGTGAGCTAAGGCTCCAAGTTGAAGACCATACTTTGACCTATCATGGTTTACTTTTATAAATTGTGATTCGCATGAAAAATTTGCACTCATACCACATCTTATATCTAATTATTGTGTCTACTTGATTGAGAAAACATTAGATTCCTTCAAGAAGTATGTTTAATCCTTTAACAAAACATAAGTAAGATTTAAAAGATTTAAAGAACTTTTCATAAGGGCATTACTTTTACTCTTCTTAACTATATCAACTAAAAAAGTTAGCAATATTCTCCTATTTTGTTGATATGAGTTTGATAATTTTACTTTACAGAAAGATCAGTTATTGTTATTTTAAAAAAGGCAACTAGCCTATTATAAGTCTGCATGAATTTTAAGATGGTACCACACACCTTGACTTCAATTAATTTGGCTCTTTTAATTTTAATAAAATTTTGACAAAATATTACATGTTTTAACTTTAAACATTTGACCAAAATATACAGATTTAAAAAACTTTGTACCACACACTTTATTGGAAAAAAATCATTGAACACATATAAGTTTGACAAACACTGATTTTGAATATTGAGAGTAGAATGTTATAAAAATGTTAAGCTGATTTTTAAAGATTTATCGCCTTGTAGTGTTACATACCACTTTAAAATACCATTGACTTTTTTCTTTTTAGGCTGTAGTAAACCAGACATCAACACAAGATTTAAGTGATGTGGAGTATGAGAGATATTTTAACTTTACCGCCATTTGGTCGTTTGGCGGGACCCTGGAGGAGAAGTACAGAGAATCGTTCAGTAATTGGTGGAAGGAACAGTTTGAACAACATATTGACTACCCAGAGGAGGGCACAGTGTTTGATTACATGGTTGATGGAGATAGTCATGAGTTTGTACTGTGGAAGGATACGTTACAGCAGTATAGTGGAGAGAGTAGAAAAGGCATATCAGCTGAATCCTTTGTACATACTGTGTCTGTAGAGGTACTAGATTTATAGATTATAATTGAGATGACCAATGATAATCTGTTTATCGCTATTTTACCTATGACGACGTTGTCAATTTCAATGTCAATTTCATTAGCAACGCCATGTGGCCTCCTTAGTTTCTAGCAATAATGTTTCCATCTCAAGCGAGAAGCATGATATGAAAATTATCACAATAAAAGATCAAAGGAAAAATGCACAAAATAGCGATAATCTCTTTTATCATCAATTATTTTAGCATAAGTTCTTGTAATCAGCTTGATTTTTGTCATTTTTCTAGAAAAGGATATCCTTGGAATCATTTATACAGCAATTTATGATGTCTATTAGAAAAATGCTTCAAAGTTTTATTATGCCTGAATGTAGATTGCAGTTTATAAAGGACTTTGTTTAATAAATGGACTGAAATGTTTAAAGACAATAAACTATGTACAGTAGATGACTATTGCAATTTTTTTTTAAAGTAATGCTTTCTTATACATGTAATAACTTAAACTCCATGAGGTGAACCAACGCCTGTGTGAATCATTTGGATAGAGTCCCTGAAGTGGATACCTTGGTATGTAATAACTTAGTTTAAGAATTTTTGTTCGATTTATCTGAATTTGAGTCCTACTAATGTTAAGTTTTTAAATTTAGTAATCATAGTACATGATAGTACATGTATATATTTTATGTTTGTAGCAACTATCTTTCTTGATTGGAGTTCTGACAGAGTATGGTAAACCAGTTATACTGGTAGGAGAGAATGGCTGTGGTAAATCATCCATTATCAACGACAGAATCCGTACCGTCTGTTCAGGGGAAGTCGCTGAAGTCTTGTCTCTTTCAATACCTGCTAATAGGTATGTATACAGTTTGTTCTATGATATCATAATATATAAAAAAGAAGATGTGGTATGATTGCCAATGAAACAACTATCCACAAAAGACCACAGACATTAACAACTATAGGTCGCCGTACGGCCTTCAACAACGAGCAAAGCCCATAATATGCCTACAATAAAATACTATCCTACAGTAGAGTATCCTGTGAACAGTTAGTAAATAAATACAGAACTAAGAATTTCTTTTGAAACTGAGATGTGTATTTATGTGTTTATAAATGTGCTAAAATGAATTAATTTCTTATTGATAAAGATTTCAACATAATTGGCAAAGTAATGCAGAATAATTTAAGTTTACTTTTTATTTGACAGATTCACCAATGCCCGTCTGCTGTATGACCGTCTTGATGAGAAACTAGAATGGAAACATGGAAAGACATATGTCCCTAAAGGAAACAAAAAGTTACTGTGTATGATAGATGACATCAACTTGTCACAGGTAAATTCTATCAATAAAATTTCTAACTTTATATGAGCTACTTGGATGGTAAAAACATACCTGCCAACTTTTGCAAATGCCCATGGGGGTTTTGGCGCACAACAACAATTTCAAAGTTTAAAACTCTTTGCGACGACTATTTTGCACGCGTGTTTTGTAGTCTAGAAAAAGTGTCATATTTGCATGATTTGTAAGATGAGCTTACATCCCTTTTTTTAAGTTTATTTGCATGATTCTAGTTATTATATCAGCAGAAATATGAACATGTAGCTGTAAGACCAGGAATTATTTTCATGTGTAAGGATACTAAATAGTTGTTGACTTTTCCAATTTAAAATTATACACAAAGAAGGACTTTTATCAGGTTTGGAACAACACATAGGGATCCCCCCTCAATTTTAGGACATTAAAAACCACTTTTTAAGTACAAATGAGCACACATTCATATGCATATTATTTGAAGAAACTTTTCCCAAAGAACTATACATCTTATGATTTATCTGGTATTATATGGTCAACACATGTCCAAGAATTTTGATATGTTCTTGGCCTTATATCTTCTTTATTATTCAAAATAATAGGACACTTCATTTAGAAAAGCTGTTCCAAATATAATGTCAGAATTTCCCATTTTAAAGTAAATAAATCTACATTTTTCTATTTTATTTTTTTACAAGAGTGACCCCTTGACTAAGGGTAGTCCCTCATTTAAGGGATTCTTCATGTTGATGTGGGTGTGTGGGGGGGGGGGGGGGGGGGTCCATGTGAAAAATAATGAATAATACATTATACTTTAAATGATTGAATACATAAATGAAATTATTTTACAGCAAGTGTATAATGTAATGTCAATAAATTAGTGAATAACTGCTATTTATTATATTCATGATAGTACTCCATAATTGAAGTTTGTCAATCAGCCATGCTTTTATTCTTATTCTGTGTAAGAACCTCCTTGCAGTTGAAAAATCATTTGCCATGTTCACGTTTTTACATCAACAAACAGTGGAATACAACACAAGTTCAATATCTAGCATGTTAAAACAATCTTGAGAGAAAACGTTTTTGATTGGCTGATTAATTTGATCATGAGAAACACACAATTTGATTGGCTGAACACGATTTTCCTCCATTGGACACAGTTCAAAATCGGGAACAACAATATTTTTCGTGTAGATTTTCACCAAATCGTGTTTTAGAGGGTTTGTCAGGAACACGATCGTGCAATTGTGACAAAGGGTCAAAATCGTGTAGTACACGCCTAAATCGTGAAAGTTGGCAGGTATGTAAAAAGTAAAATCACAAAAATACTAAACTCCGTGGAAAATTGAAAATGGAAATCCCCTTATCAAACAGCAAAAATTAAAATCTAAAACACATCAAACGAATGGACAACTTTTATATTCCTGATTGGTACAGGCATTTTTTATAAAATTTGTGTACAAAAAATGCATGATATATCATGGTATCTTTAACACATTTTCACAGAACATGACAGTTCTAAAAAAAATATTTGTTTTGTTTCAGGTTGACAAATGGGGACATCAGACAGCTATAGAACTAGTGAGAGAACACATTGATGATGGAGGGTTCTACAACCCAGACAGCCATGCTTGGAGATACATCAAGAATGTGACCTACATCAGTACAATCAACCCTTGTACAACAGCTAACGTGCCTAAACTGAGTCAGAGATTCCTGCGACACTTTGCTGTCTTCCATTGTCCATACCCTGGTCAAGAGGAGTTACAGACAGTCTTCAGTACTCTGCTTCACTGCCATTTTATACTGCCAGAGACATCAGGGACTGGTATGCCTGCCTCTCATCATGTTGATCTGAAGGTAAACATTTATATTAAAACTCTTTGGTATAAATAACAAATCAAATAGTAACGCATTCTTTATGAAAAAGTATTTTTCTATTCTAGGTTTTTTTAAGAAAATCAATGCTTTTGATATTATTCTTAGATCTGTCACACAGACAAAGTGGACCTTAGATTTCTCTCTTTTAGGTCTTTTTTGTTCGTATAGCTCTTCATCCTTGGCTTTAAAATATTTGGCTTTGGAGGCTTCTGATGAAGGCAAACAAGAAAAGTGTTTCAGAAACATGAAATTATTCATTGTTTTTATCATTATTGTATATTACATGTAGTCACATGTTTCAAGACTACCAAAAATAAGCCATCCACCAAATTTCTTTTAAGAATAAACACAATCAGATATGACATATCTGATTGGAATAGTAAACAAGAAGTAAAACAGCTGTGGTGATGTCTTATAATTTGATCATTTATTTAATTGTAGCATGTGTATTAAAATATAAAATAAATTTAGTTTTTTTGTCTTAACAAAATAATTCATTGTATATATAGGAACACAAAAACAAGGTGAGAAAAGTTCTGTTAATTTTTGTTTTATTTGGAGCATGTAACGTATGTATGTTCCAAAATTGGTTTCCTTTCTCTAGCTTTAGTTTGTCTCAACCAAATGTTATGAGACTAATAAACAATGCAAATTACCACAAAATACAGACCAAGATTGAATAGTAGAGGCATCACTTTTACTGTTCTAGAGTTATGCCCTTTACCAATGAAAAAGTTGCTGAATTTTTCATTTCCGTTCTATAACTTTAGTTTGCTTAAACCAAATGTTATAATCTTCACCAATCTAGAGTTATAATTTTAGGTTTTTTCTTAATGAAAATAATTTATTGCATATAAAGGAACACAAAAACAAGGTGTTATTACCACACACCTCAAATCAAGTTTGAATTTTGGTGGCATCACTCTGACCCTTCTAGATTTATTATTTTTAATTTGTTCTTAACGGAAATCATTTATTGTACATATAGGAACACAAAAACAAGGTTAGAAATATTCTGTTCTGTTGTTTTGTTTTTTGTTTGTTTTATGTGGAGCATGTTTCGTCAAAAAATGATTTCGATTTGCTTTTCAGAATATATTGAATACCATTTCAAACCCACATTATTACAGTTGTGATCTTATACCAGCATTAAAAAAGAGATTTGAATCCAATAAAATCAACACTGAAAGAGATGAAAATAAAAACAACCAGCTTGTATGCCCTCTAATTTTTGTATTTTCTTCAAGTCAGGAAAGGGTTTAAAGGACATACTAATTCTTAGAATTTTGATACAGTACATTTATAAAATTCCCCTAAATTTGGGTATTATCATTTTTGGCCATGTGATTATTATATTAATGAAAATATTATTATACTTATTATACTTAATCCATTGATTTCATAATGTTATACCATTATATGCTAATTTATATGCTTGATTATTGTGCCACCATATAAAAAAAGATAGATACCTATAAATTCATAAAGAAAAAATAAAAAATAAAACTAAAAAAAAAAAAAAAAAAAAATAATAAATTACCAGATTTAATAGCTGACTCTCCCCTGGACGTAAGACTGCAACTTTTAAATGAGAGGATCAATAATGTTCCTTCATCCAAGCATATCTTGGATGTGCAGGATGAAGGTCATTCTTAGAATATGAGCCTGAGGCTCGAAAGTAATGAATTAGCTTTACTTCTCTTTGAGGGGTGAAGCTTACATATAATATCTCTGTTTAAAGGAACAAACTATAGTATAATACCTGACCAGACTATATAGCTGGCCAGTGACCTTGACCCTAGTATATAAGCACCTGTTCCATAATAACTTGTCATAATTTAAAGCAAGTTTGTGTCGACCAAATATAAAACCCAGTGGAAAAGGGTGGGTCTGACTGATAATCCCTAGGGTGGGAATTAATTACTTTCGAGCCTCAGGCTCATATTCTAAGAATGACCTTCATCCTGCACATCCAAGATATGCTTGGATGAAGGAACATTCTTATTCATATTTCGCCTTCGGTCTCAAGTAATGAATTAGCTTGTTTAAAGTGTAGACACAAACTAAAAACAATATTTATATAAATGCCAACATTTAATAAAGGATAAAAATCACAAGATCATCCAGTAACTACAACTGAATTGTATTTGTGTTTTAGTACTGATACCGGTACTATTTACTTTCCTGTGATAGAACTTGAAAAAGATTTACCATATGTCCAAACAAAACTGTACCCATAATGTCCTTAATAGAACATCCTGAAGCAAAAAGCACTTAAAAAGAGGTTCCTCTAAATGAGTTAACCTTAAAACCTCAGATAAAATTAGAACTCTCTCTAACTATCTAAACTTTACGAAAAGACTTAGATGAATTCTCTCACCTATTTTGTACACAAAACTTAATAAATCACTGTCTTAACAACACAAAGTTTTGGTTTATCAAAACCTTTGATCACCTCATTAGGTAAACTAACTAACAGATCTAGTATTTTTCAAAAACTCATGTATATGAAAAAATAAAGTGCCATGTCTCTGAATGAAAGACATAGAATGTAAATCTACAGCTGATAAAGATAGTACTTTAAGGCAGATGTAAATGTAGTCAAGGCAAATAAAGACACAAGTATAAAAGACAAACATCAATGTTAAACACTCCAATGAATATTAAGAACCTAAAAAAGATAGCACTAAATTCATCTCCCAAGTGAAAGAGTATCTAACTCTTCAATTGCAGATTCAGGTTTAAGCAACCTTACACAAATACATGTAGTAAACAAACAAATTAAGTAACATCTTTTTCTTAAAGGATAAAGTCTGTTTCAACATAGAACAAGGAAAATTCACATTAAACATGCTGAATATGAAAAGCTTGTGTTTACAAAAATTTCAATAATCAATAACATCCTTTTAAGATGGTGATAAGGAATTGATCACACCAAATAAGGAAATTTCTCAAAAAATATTGATAATGCTTGATTATAGATGCAAGGTCTCCAAGATGAAGTGTAAATATATTTTACAAATGATTCTGAAATCTCCTGTTTATATTAAAGTGATTTCTGAGTATAATACACACGTTTTTACCCTACTGCACAATCAACCCTTCAGGTGTTGGTTCACTTATATTTTTTACAATATACAGTTAAATTAAGTCTCTTCCTGACGGAAAGACATTATCTTCAGTATACAACATTGTTACTAATTTTTATGCTTAGCAGTTTAACTGGCAAATAAATTAAAATTGGTCCTAGCAAAGAAAACCAACTCTGAGCAAGCCAAAAAGGATAACCAAAAGCCTTCTGAACTTTATCACAAATAATTTTCTTTATAATTATCCCCAACAATGAAAAAGATGGGAAAATATAAGGTCTTAATTCTGATCATGAAAAATACAAACATCTCTGAAAGGAGCTTGTTGGTCTAAAGACAATGAAGTAATTATCTACAGATTTAAAAATGAAAATGTAATAATAACAAAACAAATACATCTTCTTTCAATTGCCATCCTTTTGAATCTGTAAATTTTTTAGACATATGATAAGCATCAAAAATTTTCTTACCAGGAATATAATGAGCTGTGATAAAAATGTTCTTTCTTGAACACCAAGCCCAAATAATGAAATATTTGTAGTAAGTATGTTAAGTGACAAAGAGGTTTAAAACCTCCTATTGCATAATAAAAGCTACTGAATTAGTATTTTCTGATTGTATAACTCTCTGTGACTAAAACTTTTTCTCCAAAAGAAAAATATAGCCAACAATACTATGAAATCTATATTAAATGAGTGCATACTCTTAAAGAAGCTCCAATAAATTCTACCAACAGAAACATTTTCTTCAAATTTGGATCCCAAATCCTTCTTTTGTCAGAGGAATCTGGTTCAATTCAAAAACTTATTTGGATGGGTCTATAAATCAAATTTTTAATTTCTGATTTAAAAATGTTAAAAAATTTCACCTATTGATGATAATAAACACTGTAACAACTATACAGTGTTTCAACATTATTTCTCGCCATGTTTCTGCAATGTAACATTCCCACAGATACTGCATTAAAAGCATTCGTCACAAGACCGATATATGATGTAAATCATCTAAAATACAGTTACACAATTCTATTTAAGAAAAATTTCCCAAGGGAGATAATTTTACCATTTCTCATCTGTCAGAAAAACTTAAATAGCTCAGTATCAATAATGAGACAAAGGAAAACAATGTGCTTCCAAGGAATGAGTACCAACTTCTCAAAATTTATTCCGAAGCACAGCTTATCAAGCATTTGCACCACTTCTTCTGTATTCACAATACAATCATCTAAACTCTGATCCATAATAAAAGAACCATCAATGTATAAACTATAGCATGTATATACTTCAAGTGACATTATTTCATAAATACATAAGACAGGTTTTAAAACCTTAGTAAAAACTCTTGATGCAGAAGCCAATTTTCCAAAACAAAAAACATGAATATCATATCAATGTCTTTTCCACATGAATCAGGAAATTGTGATATAATCATAAATGATACTTAAATATGCATCTGTGAGATCTATAGATGTTAGCTCTCTCTCTATATAAATATAGATAATTATTCTAAAAAGAATTACATCTAAACAAAAGATAAATGGTCCTGCTCCAAATGCTGATTAGCCACAAACTAAGTTTGTTTGAATTTTTCAAATAGATACAGGCCTTAAAGACCAATCTTTCTTAGGAACTAAGAAAATATAGGAAATAAACTGATTTTCCATTGATCGATCAACCTCTTAAACAGCTCCCTTAGCTATCAATTTTTGGACTTATGAAAATAATTCATCCTTATGAAAGGTGAAATGTATTTAATTCAAAAAAGATAAACCTTGTGGTACATCATTAAGAATAATTTTATAATCATTTCTTAATATATCTAATATCAATAGATCATTAGAAACACTTTCCAAATCATAATATTTAAGTTATCTACTGTATATATAGCAACTGGTTGAGAAAAGTGACCTCTTCGAAAATCTCTGTTCCCTTTTTGGAAACCTCTCCCTCTCAATGAAGGGAATTGCCTACTAGTATAGTACACTAGATGACCAACAGAGCATCTGCAGTTAAAAAACTGCTATTGCCTTTCCCATAACAGCTGGGAGTAAATTAATTGTTAGACCTAGAACGTTAACCTCTTCCAAGGAGTCTATAATTTGCTTTAGAATCTTTGTATAAACACAAGTTTGCTTTTTGCAATCATAACTAGAAATGTGAAAAAGCAACTATCACAACAGAATTACAAAAAAGTTTTATCATCTAAATATTTCTGAGCATCTCCTATGGGTTTAACCAGAAACCCATGGTCAAACAAACAAATAGAATTTTACAATAAAATCCTTGTATTATCAAGATCCAATGGCTCATTCTTACAACAAGAAATAGTCAACGCAACAATAGGGGTGATGATCAACCCCTTAAGAAAGTATCTCTGGGTTTCCTGCATATTTGAAACCACAGAGTGGGCCTGTCTAGGCAATGCCATTTCGATTTTTTATTTATCCTAGACACACTAGGATTGTCACAGTTCTCAGTGTGATAGTATTATTTCCTCTATGAACTTTATATTTTCCTGAATTTATCAAAATCATGATTAAACTGTTCAACAAACAGGATGAGATAATGTACCATTAATCTCACTAAAAGAAGCTTTAAAGGCTTCTGAAAACCTTAATGCAGGATCAAAAGACGTATCAAATTCAACTCCGGCTGGACTATCATCAGCCATGGCACAAACTCCAAAAAGAGGTACATACACCGTATCATTTCAGTAGATCAGATCAAAAATTAGAACTAAATCTTAATAAAAGTAAGCCTCTAATGGCAAAATTCAAATAAAGCAGCAGGTTTCTCTACAAACTCTGCTAGAGTTGAAGGCAGTGAAACTGTCTCAAACCTCATGATTCATACAGGTTCTTTACTACATTAACAATAATGAGTAAATGTATCAATATACATGCCTATCTTAAATCTCAACAGCACTTTCGTGAGAAACATTCACAAATCAAGTAGATTTTGAAGTTATACAAGTAGCACTAGATTTTAAAACTTACTTTTTACAGGTTCTGTTGCTTTGTCAATTATTTCCAATTGCCATATGCCATTATGACCTATTATAAAACTACTAGGTTTTATAACTGTTTAAGAAGAGGATTTATTCAAAATACCTCTTGATTTCCTATTAAATTTATCATCTTTAATTTCTAAAACATTCCAGAGGTGATGAAAATCATAACCATCACCCTAGTAAGTGTAAACATCATTCTAAACATCTTGCAAAAACAATACATTTGCATAAACAAATTCAGCCATTGTAATACAAAAATGTGTACCTGTGCAGGTAAAACACGTGTAAATTGTGAAGAGTACTCACGACCTTCAGGTGAATAAAAATACTTTTAAATATCTACCTGTTTAACAAACAGGAGTATGAATTAAGTAACACATACATCGTACTAATGCAAAAAATTAATGAAAAAATAAAATTGTCATACATCGTAGACAAAAAAAAAATATTTAATTAAATTCCCATGAACACTTGTCATACATCGTAGACAAGAAATTTTTAAATTCATTTCCATCAACACTTGTCATACATCGTAGACAATTGAGGAATTATTATTTGTAAATAACAGAATAACATTAGAACTTGTCGTACTTCGTAGACAAGTTAATGTAACTTTAAGAACTTTCTCCCAAATTTAAGATAAAAATAAAATAACTAAAAAGAACTTACGTGAAGTGTCCACTTCCACCCTCAAGAAAAATAATGACAAGTTATTATGGAACAGGTGCTTATATACTAGGGTCAAGGTCACTGGCCAGCTATATAGTCTGGTCAGGTATTATACTATAGTTTGTTCCTTTAAACAGAGATATTATATGTAAGCTTCACCCCTCAAAGAAAGGTAAAGCTAATTCATTACTTGAGACCGAAGGCGAAATATGAATAAGAATGGTATATTTATCAATATTACTTGTTTTTAATACAGGCTCAGCTTAAAGTGAAAGAAGATGAAGAGGCTATGAGGAAACTGCTATCCTTGATAGTTAAAGTAAATGTAGAACTCCAGGATAGACTGAGAGGAATGTTTTTACATACAGCACAGAGATGCCATTACATCTTTACTACAAGGGATCTCTCCATTATATTCAAGTAAGTTTTAAGTCATACGATGATAACATAAAGAAATCACCCTCAGTTTACTCTTAATTGGATTTAATATGGACCGATCTTTTCTGGAATTGCTAAAGGATTGCTCTATTGATTGAGTCCAAGTTCAGCTTATAATGGCATAAGTTTATTTTTTGTTTCAGCCAAATTTAATCCATAATATTGTTTTTTCAAGAAGTAATTGAATGGATTTCATAGAGAACAACACATATTGTATCTATTTAATGAGACAGTTCACTTTGCAAACATTTAAATTAACAGGCAAAAAACAACTGATTCTTATGAAATGGTTGAATTTCTTTGATATGACCCAAAAACATACAATGGATGTATCTTGTTGCTTTCACTTGTATTCTTGTTAAAATTAAACATTTCTGAAACTATACAATTAATTACAGGAATTTATGCCTTTCACTCCAGCCAGATTGTGCCCACAGAGATTTATTGTTACTATGGCAACATGAGTGTGCCTGGGTATATGGACATCGTTTAGTGACAGAAGTGGATCACAAAAGATATAAACAAGCTTTTGTTAATGCTGTCAGAAAGGAATTCTCTAGTGATGAACAGGTAAGTTTGGTAGAAATAACTTGCTTGATATTTCATGCACATTCTGGACAAGATATATTAGACTGTTAGTTTTCCTGTTTGAATGGTTTTACACTAGTCATTTTTGGGTCCCTTTATAGCTTGCTGTTCACTGTGAGCCAAAAGCTCTGTGTTGAAGGCTGTACTTTGACCTATAATGGTTTACTTTTACAAATTTTGACTGATGGAGAGTTGTCTCATTGGAACTCATACCACATCTTTTTATATCTAAGAATATCAATTTATGAGATCTTAAAAGTTGATCACCTAGGAAGTCACACATGTTGACTACTAGTGGGAAACAATAAGGTAGAGGGTAGGGTCAGAAATTAAAAGTATTTAAACAGATTGTCATGTACATGATCTTTAGGGTCAACTTTTCAAATGGTATCTAACAGGACTTGATACTAATACTTTAAATACAAAATCCATAAAATATGATGTCACTGGAAATAATTCAGTATTATGTTTTCAATTTATGTTTGAATTATTCAGTAAATTATAAATCATGTTATTTATTTTTTAGATTTGCCTAGTGGTATCTAATAGGCAGCCATTATTCAGTAACTTGTATATCATGGTATTTTTTTTCAGATTCGCCTAGTGGTATCTAATAGGCAGCCATTATTCAGTAACTTGTATATCATGGTATTTTTTTTCACAGATTCGCCTAGTGGTATCTAATAGGCAGCCATTATTCAGTAACTTGTATATCATGTTATTTATTTTTTAGATTCGCCTAGTGGTATCTAATAGGCAGCCATTATTCAGTAACTTGTAAATCATGGTATTATTTTTCAGATTCGCCTAGTGGTATCTAATAGACAGCCATTATTCAGTAACTTGATTGAACAAGACAGTGGTGTAGTTACAGCTGGTATGATTGATGCTCGTCACATCTCTAACATCTCCGAGGAGGAAGCTAAGACAGATCTTTACAAACCTAGATTTAATATGAAAGATGTAAAGGATCTTATGATCAAAGGAGTGGAGGAATACAACAAGATACATCCCAGGATCAAGTTAGCTCTTTATAAGGTACAGATCATAACAAATAGATAAACAAAAAATGTTTTAGTTTTTGTTAAATCTTGATTACTTTAGTAACTATGATAAATAAGGAAAGATGTTTTCATTCTGATTGAGCTGCTAAATTAGGCAAGACTTAGTTTGCAGGGCTGTCAAGTTTTCATGAAGCAAATGCATGTGATTTGGCAAACATTGTAAAGATCAAAGAGAAAAAACAATATAACAAAAGAAAAGGCTGCCAAATAAGCATGAAAATGCATGATGAGACTTGGCAGTACTGATAATAGTCATGAATATGTTTTCCCAATGTAGACTTTTTTTTATGGTATGCCACATTAGAAGGGCTTTGATTTTTCCAAAGTGTAATTATCACAGTGTGCAATTTATTTTAATATAATTTAATTTATGTTTTTTAGACTGTTGTAGAACAAGTTTGCAGATTAGCTCGTACTATAGCCTCCCCTCAAGAAAGTGCCCACACAGTACTAGTAGCTGAGGGATGTGCTGGTCGCTGCACTGTCATTGCTAAGTTAGCCTCTCATCTCTGTGGATATACCGTGTTCCAAGTCAGTCCATGCTCTCTACAGAGTTCAGGGGAATATAAGATGGAGCAGTTTAAGTCAGACTTAGTGGAGTGTTATACCAGAGCAGGTTCCAGGGTTAGTATATACTGTTTTAAGTCAGTATGTGTTCTCCATTTAGCTTAAGGAAGTATATGATGGCACTGTTATTAAAGCCAGGTTGAGTCAGCATGTTTAACCAGAGCAGATTTGAATTATTCTATGCTTTATACAGAGGTCTGTGATGATCGACAGAATTGTCAATGTAGAAGATCACTTATTGGAAAATTATATGTTAGCATGGAAAATATATTCTTTACTTAGTCAACATTCTTTAATGAGCTCCAAGAATGGAAGTGTGAGCATTTCAAGTCAATTTTTGTGAAAATATTTAGCTACAGCATATTCCAAGGTGACTTAGTATGTACTGGACTACTTCAGGGGTTGAAGTCATAAAACTTTGCTCAGTGCTAGGAGCACAAAAATCATGCTTGAAACATGAAATCCAGTATTTTGATTGGTTGAATCTCGAGTCTGAGTACAAAAATCATGCTCGAAAATTTTATGACCGCAGAGCCAGGACTTATTATTTCTGTCTTTTTAGGGTGAGAAGATTCTGTTACTGTTAAATGAAGAGGAGCTGATGGAAGAAGATTTCTTGGTGTTTTTGATAGAATTTATTGTCTCAGGATCTATCAGTCATTTGTTTACTTATGAAGAACAAACAACAATTATAAACTCTATAAGGACTGAAGTGACCTTAGCTGGTCTGACATACACTCGGGACACAGCTTGGAACTTCTTCCTGGGTATCGTCAGAAATAACTTCCGTGTTTGTATGATTGCATGTGATGGTGGTCAACAGTTTCAGAGACGATGCAGAGAATACCCAGCATTTACTGAAAATGTTAACTTCCTGTGGTTCCCTCATTGGTCAAAGTCCAGACTCATTGAGCATGCATTGTACCATCTTAAGGGTAAGTAATGGATAGAAGATATTATGGTTTTTATGCCTCATTTGTGGCCATTATGTTTTCTGGTCTGTGTGTCCGTCTGTCCATTCGTCCATTCCTCTGTTTGTCTCTTTGCTGTCCGCTTCAGGTTAAAGTTTTTGGTCGAGTTAGTTTTTGATGTAGTTGAAGTCTAATCAACTTAAAACTTAGTAAACATGTTCCCTATGATATGATCTTTCTAATTTTAATGCAAAATTAGAGATTTTATCCCATTTTCACGGTCCACTAAACATAAATAATGATAGTGCAGATGGGGCATCTGTGTACTTGGGACACATTCTTGTCTGAAAATATTTTTAAAATGAGGTCATTCACTAAGAAGGATATAATGATATTTTCCATGTAAATTTTGAATAATTTACGATGCTAAATCCAAAGTCTTTTCACTTTTACAGTTCTAATTAACCTTAATGTTTCTCCAAATTGTGCTTTGAATTTTGTCTCACCAGATTAATTGACTTGATTGGGTTTTTGTTGAGCCTTCGACTTTAGTCGAAAAAGCGAGACTAAGCGATCCTACATTCCGTCGGCGTCGGCGTCGTCGGCGGCGTCAACAAATATTCACTCTGTGGTTAAAGTTTTTGAAATTTTAATAACTTTCTTTAACTAAACTGGATTTCTACCAAACTTGGACAGAAACTTGTTTATGATCATTAGATAGTATCCAGAAGTAAATTTTGTAAAAATAAAATTCCATTTTTTCCATATTTTACTTGTAAATGGACTTAGTTTTTCTGCGGTAAACAGTACATTCAGTCTGTGGTTAAAGTTTTTAGAATTTTAATAACTTTCCTAAACTCTTCTGGGTTTGTACCAAACTTGGACAGAAGCTTGTTTATGATCATAAGATAGCATCCAGAAGTAAATTTTGTAAAAAAATAAATCCATATTTTACTTGTAAATGGACTTAGTTTTTCTGCGGGGAAACATTACATTCACTCTGTGGTTAAAGTTTTTAGAATTTTAATTACTTTCTTAAACTATTCTGGGTTTGTACCAAACTTGGACAGAAGCTTGTTTATGATCATAAGATAGTATCCAGAAGTAAATTTTGTAAAAAAATAAATCCATTTTTTCGATATTTTACTTTTTAATGGACTTAGTTTTTCTGCAGGGAAACATTATATTCACTCTGTGGTTAAAGTTTTTAAAATTTTAATAACTTTCTTAAACTATCCTGGGTTTGTACCAAAATTGGACAGAAGCTTTTTTATGATCATAAGATAGAATCCAGAAGTAAATTTTGAAGAAAAAAAAAATCCACTTTTTCCGTATTTTACTTTTAAATGGACTTAGATTTTCTTTCAGTTAACATACAGACGTGTAAAGTCTGCAGTTAAAGTTTTTAAAGCATTTATTAGATTCATAAACTATGCTGGATTTTTACCAAACTTGGACAGTAGCTTCTTACAATCAAAAGATTGTATCAAGAGGAATATTTTTATTGATTTTTTTCCCTCATTTTTGTTGAGCATGCGGTTTACAGCAAAAGTAGGCGAGACACTGGGTTCCGCGGAACCCTTACAAATTTTTTGTTGATTGCTAGAGAAAGGGTTATGGTATATTTTTGAAGCAAGTTGTGTGAAACAGAAAAATAATCTTTATTATAATTGGTTTGTTTGGCAGATGTTGAATGGATGAACGATGTTCAGAGAGAGAATATAGCTCACATGATGGCCTCAATGCACCTCGTCCTCAGACAACAAGATGGCGGTGAGAAAGATGCAGGAGAATACAGACATGTGACTAATACATCTTTTGAAAAGTTTGTTGAAAGGTAAATATAAGAGAATTTAATTCAGTTCAATAAACAAAGCAATATCAATAATGCTTGTCTACTAACAAATATGTTTGATTCATATCACAAAAAATGTTCCAGTATGTAACAGTGAAATGAATGGTTGTGACAATTCAAAAATTCAATGTAAGACCAATATATCGCTTAACAGAACAGGCAGGCTGGTAGTCAATAAATTAAAACCTTAAAAAGAATTACTCTCAAAAGAATAGCTTTTATAAAGCTCCATAGCAAAACATGGCTATAGTTTGGAAGGACATGTATTAAAGTAAAGAAAAAATTGTGTTCTCAATCAATACAGACGAAAATTTGAATGAATATGTAGAAATTTTAGAAATTATCACATTTTTGTTATTGACATATTTTCAGTTAATTTAATTCTAATAATCATTGTATTTGTAGATACATCTCCTTAGCTAATACCAAACACTTTGAAATCAATGACATTAATGAAGCTGTATCTAAATCATTGAAGCAGATCAAAAGTGAAAATGAGGTTGCTGTCAAATTGAGGAAACAATTGGAGCATGAAATGGTAGTTCTAGAGGAAAGGAAAGCTGTAAGTTTTGCATTCATTAATTTGGTATATAAAATTATCTGACCTGCTATTAACAAGTTCACCTTTATTTTATGATTCATAACAATTTTGCTGTTATTAGGCTAGTAATGTATAACTGCCAATACTGTTAATTCACAAATTACTTTGAGGTTTTTATTAATATGAATAGGTGACTGGATGAGTATTTCAGTAATAAAACCAGCTCTCATTCTGAATTTAATACACCTATCTGTATAGAGAACTTGAAATAGTTAAGGTGGTACCCAAGACTTTCACTAAAATTAATTTGGCTCGTTTAATTTTCATAAAATTTTGTCAAATTACTTACTTTGACCCTTAAACAAAAATATAAACATTTTGAAAATTTTGAACCAACCGTTTTGTAGGAAAAATTACACTGGTTATATATATATATAGCAGTTTGACAAACACCAATTTTGATCATTGAGAAGCTTAATTTTCCTTTGACAACACAATGTAATTAAAACGTCTAGCTGATTTTAGAAAGTTATCTCCCTGTAGTGTTAGGCACCACCTTAATCTCACAATTTTGTTAGGTCTTCAAAATTGAAATATTAAATTCACACAATAATATATGAATTTACAGTATAATGTTTCTGATGTTACTGAGAAATGTGTATTTAAATGAAAACATGATAGAAGTATATGAATGAATAAATTTTCTTGTTTCAGAGTGCTGTGAAATTTTTATGTCAAATTGGACAAGATACTGCCATCACAGAACAACAGATCAAAGTTGTCAAAGCACAGCTGGAAAAAATATCTAAACTTAAAAAGGTCAGTACTATCAGCATTAGAATTGTATGTATTTATATCTATTTAACCTTAGTATGTTTATGGGGAAAAGATGATACATAGATATTTTTTTAAGTTAAAAAAAATAGTTTTCAGGTCAAAAAGGAAATTTATTTGAATAAATGTGAAGTCAAGCATTGAACAAAGTTTTTCATGAACATCATTTATTTTCCTTTATGAAATTAATTACTTGGTTATAAATGCCTATCTAATGCCAATATAAACTCAGACATTTATAAATGGTATATACATTCATAAGTATAAATTAATAATTGTTTTCTCTGACAACAAAAGGGGCTACATTTAAAATAGTGTGTTGTAAATAAAGATGTCTATTACTACATTTTCCCTTTTTCGCTGGCTATGTCTGAAATATATTTTTTTTCATTTCAGTTATTACCAGAGTATCAGATAGCAGAACAGAGAGCTGTGTTTAAAACTACCCAGATTTATGGCGACACAATGAAGGAGGTAGAGAAAATGAACTTAGACAAACACAGTCTGGGAGAACTGAGAGGGATGAGTAAACCACCTCTAGATATTGAAGATCTAATGGCAGCTGTTATTATGATATGTAAGTTTCTTCCTTGTCACATTTTTAATCAGGTTAGGTATAATAAAATGAACCTAGACAAACACAGTCTGGGAGAACTGAGAGGGATGAGTAAACCACCTCTAGATATTGAAGATCTAATGGCAGCTGTTATTATGATATGTAAGTTTCTTCCTTGTCACATTTTTAATCAGGTTAGGTATAATAAAATGAACCTAGACAAACACAGTCTGGGAGAACTGAGAGGGATTTGAGAACTGAGAGGGATGAGTATACCACCACTAGATATTGAAGATATAATGGCAGCTGTTATTATGATATGTAAGTATTAAATTCACTTGCCACAATTTTATCAGGTAACAAAAGGTTTTTCATAGGGAAAAAAAGGAATATTGGGTATATTTATAACTCAAGATCAGTAAATGCACAGCAAAACACACACAAGCAAAGGAACAACACTTTAATGCTGAGATTCGTCTCAAATTCTTTGATTACTTATCATATTAGCTGTCATAAAAGCTCATTATTTATCTATTTAATTGTCTATTACAGTAAAGTCTCCATCAGCTGATCTAACATGGCAGAAAGGTGCAAAGAGACAAATGGCAAACTTAGAAAGGTAGGTATCATGTCAGTTGGTGGTTATTAATTTTCTGTTAATATATAAAGCCAATAAATGAAATTATAACTTGATATTTATCACAGCCTCCTCTTAATTAATTAATTGAAGTGACTTATAGGTCCATTGGGCCGGGTGTGATTTAATTGAAATATTTCAATATTGTACATAATTTGTTATACACAATGTCACTATAATAAACATAGACTATTTGTATTGTATTGTATTGTAATTATGTTTGCCTTTCTCTTTTCCTATTTATGAAATTGTCTTGACACAACAATAAAAGCATTATGCACATGTTTTTACACAAGTCATTGTTGGGGCTTATAGCTTACTGTTCAGTCTGAGCCAAGGCTCTGTGTTGTGGACAGTACGTTAACTTATAATGGTTTTCTTTTACAAATTGACACTTGGATTGAGAGTTGTCTCATTGGCACTCATACCACATCTTCTTATATCTAATAATGTACAATACAAAATAATATATAATGATATATTTTTTTTGTAGATTCATTGATGAAATGATGGTATTTGACAAGAATCAGCTACCAGAGTCTACTTTAAATTTAGTAGAACCTTACCTGAAGAAGGCCTCATTTGACCCTGATACGCTTGAGAAAAAGACTGGTAACCCAGCTTGTGGATCACTCTGTAGATGGGTTAGAGGTGTTGTATGGTAAGTTAAAAAAAAAATAATGATGTCTTCATGTTCATGAAAACATATCTATTGTTTTTATTATCCAATAGAAAAATAAAACAAGACCTAAACATATATAGGGCCTCGTTACTTCTGTAATCACTAGCCAGTCAACACTGAGGTTGTAAGTTCAAACCCTGCTCTTGCAGATGCACTCGACTCAAATCTAAATTGATTAGGAATGTCAGTTTTCCTATCGAAGGATTTGGTTTTTAGCCGGCAGTCCGGCTTCCTCCACCAATAAAAGTGGCATTAAAACACAAAAAATCAAATCAAATCTAAACATATATAACTAAAAGTTTTCAGTCAAAATGTATCATAATTGTACTTTTTTGAAATAGAGTTATTTATATCAATATTGGTTTGAAATAAAGCCCCCCCCTAAAATCAGGAAGTCTTAAGGAATATAATTTTGTTTATCAGGTACAACAGAATGATGATATCAAAGGTGGAGCCACTTCATAAGAAGGTCAAGGAGACAACACAGCAAGTCGATGATGCAGAACATAGAATGGCAAACTTAGAGAAGAAAAGAAAGGTAGGCAACTTGGTATAAATATATCTCAGAAAAACCTTAGAGAAGTAAAGAAAGGTAGGCAACTTGGTATAAATATATCTCAGAAAAACCTTAGAGAAGTAAAGAAAGGAAGGAAACTTTGTATAAATATATCTCGTAAAACGTTAAGAGTAGAAAAGAAAAGGAAATTATATCTGGTGAATATACATACTGGATTTACAGATTATTGTTGATCATCTCTACAAGATTGACTTTCTTGCTTGAGCTAGTACTGCAAAAGTGAGAAAAGCAATCGAGTTGAAATGACCAATGATAATCTGTTTTATCTATGATGACGTTATCAATTTCATTTCAATTTTATTACTAAAGTAACGATAAAATAGTTTCATTAACCTTAAATTGGTAATTTTAAAATTTGATATCACGGTAGGGCATAAAATCTAAAACTACTTCGCAAACTTTAAAGCAGAGCTGAATCTGTTAGAATTTTTGATATATCATTTATCAACTGTGAATTCTAAAAGCTTAAATATGTAAATAATTTTTGCCTGATCATTGATTATTGATAATTGTGTATTTTAGGACCTAGAGAGTAGATTACAAGGACTTGCTAAGAGTTTTGAGGAAGCAACCATTGACAAAAATAAACAGGAAGAAAAATGTATCAAAATGAAAAAGATGTTGGAAACAGCTGCCAAACTCAGAAAGGTAAACACAAAATTAAAGTTGACTTTTGCAGTAATAAATCAAACATGTCAAGGTCTGGTATTACTGTACAAATTTTCCTCAAGATGAGATAAAGTATTGCTGAATGACATATTTATTTTGAAATAAGAAATATATAACTGACCAAATATATTTAAAAATGTGGATTAATTTATGTTATCAATTTTCCAGAATTAAAGAAAATCATATTTTCCTTGATACATTATTTCACAGTTATTCCAAACTTCGCATACAATTCTATTAGAAATTTATACTTCCTTTAAAATTTTAAATTGTGACTCATCTATACCAATGAAATACATGAAAATTGGTACCAAAAATAGTACAATTTCTATTTTGTTCTCAAAGCAACAGTTTGATTGGTTTGCACTTAGTTTTTAAATAGTTACCCATCAGCATCAGACTACATGAGATGACAAATTCTTCTTCTTACTGTATGATTACAGATTTTGAAAGGTGAGCGACAGAGATGTCAGCAGATTTACGATTCCCACGAGAGACGATTGGTATCCATTCCTGGTGGTTGTGCCATGGCCGCTGCCTTCTGTACATACCTCGGCACCTATCATCACAACTTCAGACGTATGATGCTCACTGTTCACTGGCCAAACTGTCTGAGAGAAAGGGGTGTCCCTCTCGTCATAGACTCTATTGATGGTCTAAAAGGTAAATTGTTTTATTAGTTTTCAGTAGAGACAAAGATTTAGAATACTGTGTCATAATGATCTCTATAAGCATGATACATGTAAACTGGATTTTGATTATTAAAGTTATCCAGTACAATTAAGAGTACAAAAATGAGTTGTATTTAGACAAATAATGTGAGAAATAGACAAAAATTTATAAAAAAGAGAAATGCTTTGTTTAAGAGAAACACTGCAGTGTTATAAGAATATGTTTTTGTCTGTAGGTCGTGTTATAGACTGGTCAATAGATTTCCTGAAGACAGCATCAGGAGCCAGTCAGGTTTATGACATAGACTATACCTCAGCCTTACTGGGACAACAAGGAGATTATGAGGAACAAGCAGAAGATGAGGCTCAGGTATTTATTTTAAATACTATAGAAAATAATCATTGTTTTTTTTTAAATCTGATTTTATGTTATTTTAAAGTCATTTTATTTTAAATCGTTCAATGTTACAAGTTGTGAACTTCTTCCTTGATTTTATAATTTTAGTAACATTTAAAATAAAGTTATATATAAGGTAGATATACAGTTAATGTAAAGCTCTTACTTTCCAATTGCATCTAAAGTGCACTACATGGCTGCAGAAATGTTTCGTTCAAATTTGAACCTTTCAAAAATATTAACATTTACAGGATGCAAAGGGTGAGGTCAATGAGTTGAAAGAAGAAAATGAAGAAGAAGTAAAAGAAGACAATGGAGAAGAGGGAAAAGAAAAAACAGATGAACCAGAAAAATCTGAAGTAGAAAAGACAGAAAAAGAAGAAGAGAGTGGCAAAGGTATCTGTCTTTATAAACTAACAGTCATTGATAAAACATATTTTATGTCCAAACATGTCACAAAGAAAACTCTTGACTACATTCTTGAATAAATAAAGGAGTTCCAAACTTTTGGAATACAGAGTTATTTACAATTTTGTTTGCTAGATTTCATTTCAAAATGGTTGTTAGTATTGCAGTATTTTAGATCATTCTATATAGTCTGCAAAGCTTACTATCATGCAAGAAATTTTGTTTGACCTGTACCTAATTATTTCATAATTTGCAGAATCATCAGCCTCAATAAAGGATGAAGATCAGAAGACAGAAAAGACTCTAGATAAAATACAAGAGGAGGAAAGTAGTGACGTTCAGGAGGATGAGAATCAAACAGATGTCACGACCTCACCTGTTCTGACCTCTACACAATATAATAGATATGTCGGATCTCTGATAAAAATATTAGTAGGGGAGACAGTTCTTAATGACTGGACGAGGAAAGGTAAACATTTAAAAAGTCCTTTATAGAATGAGACAAATATGAAAAGTGAAATAATTGACTTGATTTACAAATTTTGAAATGATGCATATAGAAAGACAAGGGGTAATTTTATGTTGATTTTGTCGATGCTTACCATTAATTCCATTATTATAATTTTTTAAATGAAATTTTTTGTTCTAGGTGAATGTTTCAAAAAATGAATTAAAATTTGTTTAAATAACAGTACTTTTTGAACATACTCAAAATATTACAGCTCTAAATACACTGTTCAAATTTATAAAATTTAAAATACTACATGCTTTTGTGTTTTACCTTTTACTACAATGACTGCTATTTTTGTAGACTTTGGACCAAGACAGTTGGAAAATGCTGCTATAATGATATCATCTTGGCAGCGACCTCCCATGTTGATTGACCCTAATGGCGAGGGATCACATTGGCTTGGACGACTCAACAAACTCATGAACAAACGTAAACTGGTGTCTCTAGACATGGAAACTCGGTAATAAATTTACCTAAAATTATGTTTGACAATAATATGTTTGATTAAAACAAGTCACGAAAATTAACAGTGAATATACAATGTTGTGTGTATAATGAATATTCACATTTTCTTAGTCTTTTAATTTAATTCAAACATTTGCATGTGTAATTTGATTGTGATTAAAATGAACTGTGAAGAAACATAACACTTTTAACATTGTTCGATGTTTGACTAATATATAACTGGTTTCTCTTTACCCCTGTGTGTGTGTTGCTGTGTGGATTACTCTAACAACTTCCCATCATGCAGTTGGTAAGTTATCTAACAATTACCTCCCTTTAATTGCTGTTTCATTATGAATCTCCACCCCAATTAATGGCTATTTTGGGAGACAAAACTACAAATGCTATTATTTTTTTATTCGATGGTCCACATTAGCTTGATATAGGTTTTTTTGGGGTGTTGTGCTTAAACCAAATATTGAAAATCTATAAAAGTTTAAAAGAAATAAAAAACACATTTTAAAAACCAACTATAAACATGTACTGGTAATTTTTTTTTATTTGTGGGTATCAAATTTCGTAGATTGAAGAAAAAAGACATTTTCATGGATATGTGGTTTTGCAAAAGTTGCTTTAAAAGCCTAATGAAAGATTGTACATAAGTGAACATTTTATTTAGGGCAGCTCAAAAAAAACAATTTGAGATAAATTCTACTGTCATATAATGTTGGTTTGCCCAGAGATCAGATTTCTTAAAAGATAAATTTTCCGATTAAAAGTTAACTAATACAATAAAATATTAAACATATTGATAGCATACATATATTGTAACTATATTTATATGTTATTTAGGTCCGATCCTCATGTGATACTGACTCTAGAGAAAGCCATAATGAGAGGAAAACCTGTGATTCTCAATAACTGTGAGAACCATATTGACAACATTATAACCCCTTTGATGCACCACAGAAATACAGCTAATCCTCAAGACCAGGATGAAGGTAATACATCTCAGTCTGTTGATAATTATTAATGATAATTTTTTTCCATAGGCATTAGTCTGTGTCAATGGGGCTTACTATTGTGATTTTGTTTTATACAAGTGTGGTTAGTAAACCCCATTGACAAAAACAAGTGCCTGTGTTTTTTACCCTGGATACATGGGTTTTTGAAACTTGGAATGCGGTTTAAGGTGGTACCTTACACTACAGGGGGATAACTCTGTAAAGTCAGCTAAACGTTTTAATTACGTTGTGTTGTAAAGGGAATATTAAGCTTCTCCATGATCAAAATTGGTGTTTGTCAAACTGCTAAATAACCAGTGTAATTTTTCTGATAGAATTGTTGGTTAAAAAATTTTGAAATTTTTATACTTTTGTTTAAAGGTCAAAGTAAATACTTTGTCAAAATTTTATGAAAATTAAACGAGCCAATGTAATATTAGTCAAGGTGTTGGGTACCACCTTAAACAAATAAAAATCTGTGAGAATATTTATCTCATGAATAATGATTAGATCAACATAAACTAGACAATATTCAAATGAATAATTCATAGAATTTATGTTAAGAAATTTAGATATACCAAGCTTTCTGCAAATCAGTAATTTCTATTCAAGCCCACAGCTTTTTATTTTTACATTTCAGTTCTGTAAAATAATAGTTTCCTATGTAGACATATTTTGATCTTGATGTAATCTACACTCATTAAGATATACTCTCAATATATTTTACTTCCTTGTTTTGAAGTTTTTCCTATCTCTGTTTCAGAGCCCAGAATGATAAGGTTTTGTGGACGTAGAGTTCTGTGTCACCAGGATTTCAGATTCTACTTGTCAACACCACTACCCAAACCAAGATTTAATCCTGAGATTGCCTCTACCACTACCATGATAAACTATGGTGTCTCACATGATACACTTACAGAGGACCTGCTCACAAGAGCATTTTCTCGTATCAGACCTGAGTTATACAAAGAGAAGAGAATTGCTTTACGTAACATGCAGTTACAGAAGGATACTTTATTGAGGTTGTCAGACATTGTAAAGGAGAAAGTCCTGACCAATCAGGAAGCCATGTTAGGAAGTGCTAAAGCCTTGACCTTCATAACAGATATAACTAATGCTAAGATTGAGGTAGATATGCATATACACACTTTACTACGATTTTATATACTTTTTACTTCAGTATTATAGCTATTGGCAAGATGAGTTTAATTTAAGGAATAATTTCATATAATAAAATAGCAGTCTGCTAACTTTCTATTAAAATAAATGATACTTAGATTCTAGAGGGGGGATAGGACCTTTATTGGGACTCCGAGATTGGGTGTTTTTAAGCTCGGGATTTCGGGATTCACCCTTTTGGGATCCGGGATTTTTTTTTTTAATTTCGGGACCTCTGGGTTTCGTATTTTTAAGCCTGGGATTTCAGGATTTCGGGATCAGGATCCCTCCTATCCCCCTCTTCTATGAATGACATTTTCACAAGCAGGGATGAAGTACTTCTGAAATGAAATATGCAATGTACTGTGCATTCATTTATTTTCGTGGGCATCAATTTTCGTGGATGAAGGAAAAATCCCATGTTCCTGGACATTTGATTTCATGTTTTTTGCCGAAGTCTTTATACAAGCCTTTAGAAAACTTGTCATTCTTGAACATTTAATTTCGTGGTTCACCTATACCCATGAAAATTAGTATCCAACGAATTATAAAGAATCCACAGTAGTGGGTAAAGATTTATGAGTCTTATAACTTTGAACATTGTATATCTCTTTAAAACATGAAGTAATGACTATAAAACTTCATAAAATGATATATATTTCAGCTTGCTAAGAGATTAGAAGAGACGAAGACATTACTGGTTGATATAGATGATCTAAAGGATGAGTTGTTCCCCTTGGCTAGGAGAGGTGCCATGTTGTTTGCCATTGTTAGAAGCTTACAGAGTGTACACAATGAGTACCAGTTCTCTCTCAAGTATTTCCTGGAATTGTTTGATGAAGCTGTTGGAGATGACGTACCAGAAAATTTCAAGATAGACGATGATGAATCTTCTGTAAGACATTTATTTGAAACTGATTTTTTGTTAACAGAATTTTCCTGTTAATTAGGGCCCCGACTAAAAGTCGGGTCGCCCTATAGTGATCAGTCTGTCCGTCCGTCCGTCCATCCGTCTGTCCGTCTGTCTGTCCGTCCGTCCGTCCGTCCGTAACACTTTAACTTTGTGTCCGCTCCATATCTAGAAAACCGTTATGATTTCATACTTTATACTTTACATGTTTATTAACCACCACCAGAGGGCGTGTCATGATGTATGTACAACTTTCTAGGTCAAAGGTCAAGGTAAAAAAACTTTGGTTTCAGTTGACAACCCTGTGTCCTGTGGTGATGATCGTGTCCGCTCTATATCTTGAGAACCCTTATGATTTCAAAGTTTATACTTGACACCCATTTTAACCAACACCAGAGGGTGTGTCATGATGTATGTACAACTTCCTAGGTCAAAGGTCAAGGTCAAAAACTTTGGTTTCAGTTGACAACCCTGTGTCCTGTGATGAAGATCATGTCCGCTACATATCTAGATAACCGTTCTGATTTTATACTTAATACTTAACATGTTTATTAACCAACACCAGAGGGTGTGTCATGATGTATGTACAACTGCCTAGGTCAAAGGTCAGGGTAAAAAAAAAATTGGTTTCAGTTGACAACCCTGTGTCCTGAGTTGAAAATTGTGTCCGCTCTATATCTTGGGAACCGTTTTGATTTCAAATATTATACTTGACATCCATTTTAACCAACACCAGAGGGTGTGTCATGATGTATGTACAACTTCCTAGGTCAAAGGTCTGTCTATCTGTTGGTCTGTCCATCGCTTACAATTTTGATTCACACTATATTTATTTACCCAACGTTATTGACAGCGGGGCCCACAGAGATGGCTTCCATCTCAATGATATCTAGTTACCTTTGAAAATGGATTCAGTTTTTCATCCTTCAGGTTTAGTTCCTGTCTTGATTAGGACTAAACTAGAATAAAAGTTGACAGGATTAACTCACTTCACCTTAATCAGAACACTTTATAATTTTTTTCACAGCTAGAGGGATTTGCCACCAAATATTAAAGAAACAGCAATCAATCAGTCTTCACATTGATGGAACCATCCAAATGTATAGTAGAGGCAATGATGAACGTAAAACAAACACAGAACACCATATACCATCATTTTCAATAAAATATTCTTTGCACCAAAAGTGGATTTTTGAAATATGGGGACAGTTTAACCTTATTTTGTCTAAAATTCAATTTAAAATTGGTAATTGTCATCGACAAAAACACAACGTGGAAAAAAATAACATCTAGAGGTCAACATTAATCTTAACTTGTAGTCTGCTTATTGAACTAATGTACCTATTTTGGTAGTTAGTCTAAAAGTACTGTAAAATATGCAAAAAATGAGTGTTCTTTTTTTCTCAGGCCTATGAAGATGATGACGAGAGTGTAGTGGCTCCAAAGGTCAGACACAGCAGTACATCTTCCCAGGGGTCAAGACAAGCACAGGCTCAGGGAGAGAAACCAGGGGAAGAAAAGAAGTCAGAGAAAGGTGATGGAGAGTATGAAGATGATTTTAATGACACAGAAGGTACGCATATATTTAAATATAATTAGTCATGGACAATAATTTTGTAATCATACTCTATTTAGTTTGTTAACAAGTAAATATACTCATATTATTTTAATACCATAGTTTAATCTCTAATGATTTAGTAATTATTCTAATTTTAGTATCAATAGTTTTGTTTTAATCTTTTTAATAAGTTAATTCTCAATTTGTAGTATATTCACTCGACTTTTTTGCTTCTTTGTACATTTCTATTTAGTTTAGTTTGTAGTAATCTTTTGCTGAGTAGTAACACATCTTACAATGAAATCATCATAAAGGGTGCAATAATACATGTCTAAATATTTATTGTTATAATTTTAGTACAGAATCCTCAATTCTAAAAATATTAAATGTAGAAATTAGACTTTAAAATTTAATATCTGGTACCTGAATTTAATGCTTATGAGATATACATTTTTTTGGTAATTTTTGTTATCATAGATTGCAGTTACATTTGCATCCTTTTTTCAATTTGTTTAAATTTTGGCGAAAGTTAAATGATTTTTTGTTTTAGTCAATATATATATATAAGAGCCTGCACTTTTTTTTTTTGGCTGTAATGCAATGATGTCTTAAGCTTACAACCAGATAATAAATTTTACGAAGCAAGTGTATTGAAAATTATTAATGATTTTAGTTCTTTCTTAACAATATTAATTGATTGTATATCTAGGAACTAAAAAACAAGGTGAGATGACATTCTGTTTGTGTTTTGTTTTATCTGGAGCATATTTCGTCAAAAATTTATTGATATTTCAGAGTTTCTTATATATATTACATTTGTTTTGCTTATGATTTATGTATATGAAAAATTCATTGTCTTGACAGCAGTGAAGGAAATTTTATGTGGATCATCCACCGATTGTAATGTAATATTTCTAGAAAATTTTCACTGCTCATTTTGATTCCTTTTTGTACTACTGGCAAAAATCTAATAAAGAACTTCAGTAAATTTTTAAAACAAAAACCAAATTTATGATAGCATGCTCCAGATAAAAATATTGAGACTCAAAGGCCAATAACATATGGTGCTGCATTGATTGAAGTTTTCACTCCTGAAAAGGAAAGATGGTGGTTTCTTGCACAAATAACATGAAAACAATGAATATTGAAGCATTGTTGACATTTGTTTTGTTTTTAGAAGGTTGATTTGAATACACCTTTCCAACTTATCTAACATTGAGGACCATATTTAACACTTTTATTTTTTATTGAGCTTTAATTAGACATTGATAAAAATGAGATTTTTTTGTTTTGCAATTTTTTTTTTTAAATTTTTTTTTTTTTTTATAAATATGCTGTATAATATATTTTGTTAACTAAATGATCAATGAAAATGTATACTAAAATATGCATCTTTGATAATCTTTACATTTTGATAATAATAAAAAAAGGAAATTTAATCTGATTTTGTTTATAATTACTATTTAGATCAATAGATCAATAATTTTTTTTCCTCTACACTACCTTGTTATAAATTGTGTGTTAATATTAAGAATGTTATCTTTTATTTAATAGGTGATTCAGCAAGTACTGCAGCTGCACAAAAACTAATTGCTGGTACAGAATCTGAGGAGTTACCTCCCCTAGAAATACCTGAGACTGTTCCATTACCATCTGAAGGGTTGGAGTACTCATCTCTATCTGCCAATCAAATCAAACAAGTGATGGACAAGTTAACAGGACTTGTATATCGTAGAATAAGAGAGTAAGTTTGACTAGATATTGTACTCAATTCTGTTGCGTTGAAATGGTAAGAATTAGAAAATTTTGAAAACATTTTGATTTTAGAATTATATCTGTCTTTACCACAGGATGAAGATTTTCATAATTTAAATCTATCCATTATAAATGTATTAATTCATTTTGTTTTGTAATGTACTGTAGAAGATTGCTCCCCACACTGATTAGGTATCATATCAAATTTTTAAATTTTAATACCATATATTGAATGGAAGGAAATTTTACTTGAGTTATTGCCCTTTGTTAATAAGAAAATGACTTGTTAACTGCAGTTTTAACATATGAAGTGTGTCACAGACATCATTGAATTGAAAAAAAAAACAGATTTTCATTGGTCTCAGGTTTTTATAAAAAGTTTTCGGTAGTAATATATTATGTCTAATATCTTCAGCTAGCAGTTTGTTATCTCCCTTTGTTTATTACAGGAGTTTGTATGAAGTGTTATCTCCCCTTGTTTATTACAGGAGTTTGTAGGAAGTGTTATCTCCCCTTGTTTATTACAGGAGTTTGTATGAAGTGTTATCTCCCCTTGTTTATTACAGGAGTTTGTATGAAGTGTTATCTCCCCTTGTTTATTACAGGAGTTTGTATGAAGAAGATTGTCTTCTGTTTGCCACATTGCTATGTTTGAACATTGAAGCAGAAGGAATGGAAAACTTCTCTAATGAAGAAATGTCTCTGTTGTTACAAGGTACAATTGCCATATAAATATCAATCAAGTTTGCAATTGAAAACAAAAGTAAGAATTTGATTTACAAAAATACATGCATTTTTTATTTTAAACATATTTTATACCTAAAGATATGAAACGGATTGAGCAACAGGCACAGCCTATAAAACCTATGTCAATATAACATGTACAAGGTATAAATCAAATATTAACAACTGTATTTAAGATGCTACAATATTGTTGAAATTGCATGAAACTAATCAATTGTTTTTATTAAAGGTAATCCTGGTCTGGGTATGCAGCTGACATTGAATGACTTTGACTACAAGGATGATCCACCAACATGGTTGCCTCAGGAGAAATGGGAAGATATCATGGCCCTATCTGTCCTCCCTGGACCATTAGACAGTCTGTGTGTTAACTTTGCTCAAAATTCAGAGGCATGGAAAGCTTGGTACAAATCCCCATACCCAGAGAAAGAACCACTACCACTGGCCGTAGGGGGAGAGAGTACAGGTAATATTGGGGTTTGTTTACAGTAGAAATTGACCATTGCAGGAAACTTATTGTATTCTAAACCTTTAAAAATTGTTTCTATTTAACATCATGTTATACAATTTTTTTGAAAGTGAAAAATGGAAAATTTAAGTTTATTTTACAGAAATAGGTATTGGTTAATTCCACATCAAAACAGTATCATCCATACATTTAATGATTTCTATTTGTTATTGTTTAGAACGTAGACCTGGTTCTAGTGGCAGCGTTGGGAATGCTAAAACCCCAGATTTAGGACCAATGACAGAGTTCCATCAGCTTCTCCTACTCCGTATGCTCAGACCTGACAGACTACCAACAGCTCTTGTTAACTATGTCAACAAACACCTGACATTAAATCTACCGGACCAATCAGATTTTAATTTAGCTGATACATTGAAGGATGCCAAACGTCACCTTGGTGTATTGTTATTACTGCCTCCTAGTGTGACAAGTGGACTCAAACCATTTTCAACAAAATTAAGAATGACAGACCAACCAATAGATGTTTTATATAAGATGGCCCAGGTAATTCATAATTAATATCTTCAATTTACAGGCCACAACCACTATACTATTACTAATATATTAAATTGAGAATGGAAATAGGGAATATGTCAAAGAGACAACAACCTGACCAAAGAGCAGACAATTATTACTATAATTACCATTAATAATATGAATGTATTTACAAGTATTTTCATTGGTTCCAATTTTGTGGATTGAGAAAAAGGTGTTTTTAAAAGAATCTTTATTTTTTTGCTTTAACAAATTCTGCATAGAAGCCAATAGACAGCTTGTGGTACATGTATGTTGTAGTTTTGTTGTTATCAATTTATTCTACTAAATGAATCTGCAGTAATGCATGATTTTTAACATCAATACTCTTAGTTTACACATTTTTTTTGAATTTTAAAAAGTTTAATTGAACTGTAAAAAAACAATTCACATGAAAAGGGCAATGAAGAAGTAGGTTATAAACACATCTTTCTATTTATCAATACAATTGAAAATAGAAATGGGGAATATGTCAAAAGAGTCAACAATCCACCGAAGAGCAGACAACAGCCGAAGGCTACCAATGGGTCTTCAACGCAGCAAGAATCCTGCACCCAGAGGTGGTCCTCAGCTGGCACCTAGATAAAATAATGTGCTTGTTCAGTGAAAATGGACATCACACTTAACTTCAAAACATATAAATGAACTAAAATTACATTTAATTTTCACAAATGATATCGACATATTTTCAGGCAATTGGTTCTAAAGTAGAGCATGTAAAGATAGGAGAAGGTTGTGAATACTTGATCCAGGAAGCTATTGATGGTGCTGAGAAGCATGACGGATGGGTTATTATAGAAAATCTTCATCTGGCTCATGATACACTGTTTAACGATCTGAAAAAACAATTAGTGAGGGTAGCCAGATCACGAAGTAAGAGTTAGTTATTTATCCACACAGATGGGTATTATTTACTGTTAGACGTGCAGTGATCCACACTGGATATTTTCACATTTATTATTTACACATTGAAGGGGATGTAAAACACCTGTGGGTAATTTGCAAAAAAAAATTCCTACGTTGGTTTCCAGAAGGGAAATGTTCACATTTTTTGCACCATTCACTAGGAAAAGAGATATTGTTATCCATTCTATTGATGTGTTTGAGCTTTCGATTTTGCCTTTTGATGAGGGACTTTCTGTTTTGAATTTACCACAGAGTACAGTATTTTTGTGATTTTACTTTTTTGAGGTAGTTTGAGGTTCAGTATTTGCCTTCAAAAGAAATTATATTTTGTAAGACATGCACTTGCCCTCAAATAATATAATCATGTTATGACAAAATTACTGTACAGGTAGCACTTCTGTAAATATAGTCAATGCTAATTCTCATAGGAACTCCTTATAGGACATTAACTGTGCCTCTTTAATCATGGAGTTTGTAAAAAATTAAATCTTATAATGCAAAGTTCATAATTATGCACTGCTATTATTTTCAAAGGTTTGAACAAAGGGCTGTGCAACGTATTTTCAAACATATCTATGAATATTATATATCTCCACATAAGAGATTTGGTTGGTGAAAAACCTGTATTGGTTTTTTAAAATTGGCAACTAATTTTACCTTTTGAGAGAACACAAGTAAAAATAATTTGGTAGAGGTTGTACAGATTGAAATTCCTTGTAATTTTGTGTATAAAAGTATATAACTATAAAGGGGGTCAAATAATGCACATAAACAAGTTTTGATTTGCTGCTAGCTCTTGTTTAATTAGCCCACATATTCTGATATAATTTCAAACATTTTTTTCCGTTTTTCCTGGATTATTCTTACTAGGATTTGGAATTTTCAATTTAGTTCAATTCAAACATTTTCATGTGTGTTTAGCTGCTATTTATATAATATATCTGTTATAATATTAATAATGTTGTTATGATATTTTGCAATTTGTTGTGATGTATTTTGAATTTCTGTCTTTAATGAGTGAAAATGTTTTGGCAATGAATTCAATTTTACTTGTGAAACTCATTGATCATTCATATCAATTGTATGCTACTGTTTGAATAGTTTGAATTTACATGTTCATACATGCAATTTAAGTATCCATTAATTGTTTTAAATCATCCGTTTCTTTGTGCATGAATGGTTTCCTATAAAAACATTAAGTATAAGGTGCAACTAATTTAAATGTACCATGAAGATGTTAAATTTGTTCATTTAGTTGAAGGTTGAAAAGGTCATGTCACTGCAAGTAATTTTTCAGCTAATTCAATGTTTTAACCTATTTTCATTCTTTTAAAAAGAAATATGCTGACAATAACATTACAAACATTAATGAAGTCTCACAACTACTAATTAAGTAAAAAAAAAATGATAGCTTCAATAATCATCTTATGAATAATTATATTTCTTGCACTACATGAAAGCTAATTGTTGCCCTGTTTTGTTTAGGTGTCATGCAGGAAGACAAACAGAAAGGAAGTAGATTCTGTGTTTGGATTACATCAGAACCGTGTCCCAGGATCACAGATTTCCTCATCAGGAATCTACACAAAGTGTCATGGAGTCACATCACTCAGGATGTGATAACACCAGAGGGCAGCACTGCTGACGAAGGAGGAAAAGTAGATGCTCCATTTACAATACAACACAAATCTCCACAATCATATCTACATTCAGGTACATTGTACATATAAAATGTCAATTAGAGTTTTTACCCCAATTTTACGGTCCACTAAACATAGAAAATGACAGTGCGAATGGGGCATTCGTGTACTATGTACACATTCTTGTTTACTTTTCAGTCTATTTTGCTTGACTTATGTATATTGGATAAAATTGATATTTGGTCTGGATCTTGATAATATCCAGTTGTATTATAAAATTTATTTTAGGATCTGATTAACTGTCACCTCCGGTTCAACAATATTTGATATTTTATTGATATCCATGTGAGCAAGAACTTTTTTGTCATTGTCTTATATACTTTTCACAACATTGCATACATCTTTTTTTTTATTTCAAAAGCTGGTTGGAAGAAATCATTTTTAGAAATAAATAATTCCACAAACAGTAGATAATTTTCTGCCATATTTCCTGCATGTAAATGTCTTCCTATATTTACAGCAATTGTATCCACACTGAAACAGACATCAAATGCTGGAGTATTTGACAAACTATCAACAGAATCACAAGTCATTAAATCTATAGCCTTTGGTCTCAGTGTCATACAGGGAATGCTGTCAGCCAGGCAGTTGTTTGGATCCCAGGGATTGAATCAGTGGTATCCATTCAATAAGGTCCAGATGGAACAAGCTATAGAAATACTTACAGGAAAATTACTTAGACCTGATGGAACGGACCCCAAAGTAGATAAAATGACTAATATGTTTGCCCAGGTACGTTAAAACCATAACATGATTCCATTTATAATCTGTCAGAAATTGTTTATGTTAAAAATTACATGTATTTTAAATTCGTCTCTGATGTATTCAGTTTTCTAAAAATAACGTATAAATATTTTTATTCATAATTAAGATGTTTCTAATTAAATTTTTTTTAAAATAAAATTATGATTTATTTATTCCTCTAACAGATGGAATCTCCATGGCCTACAACTTTAGGGTTCGAGGCACCAAATTTTGAAAATCTGGATTATTCCATTTCTTCGGTAACGTTTCAACTGGTGTTGGTTGGTACACAGAACTGGGCAACTAAGCACATATATTTTCAATTTATATGAGTGGAAATATGTTTTTAAAAAAAGCAAAAACAACACATATTAAGTCATAATAGTCTTGGTCTTAGTTGTATAATGACCAGTATTTTTAAAGTGGCAAAAAAATGAATGTTTCAAAGTTCAAAGCATGCAAATAAAAAGTAATGTTTTTTTAAAAGTGCACTGTGGTACATTTTATTCCAGGGTATTAGATATAAGAAATGTTTTATAATAACGCATATTGCTATATTTGGTACATGATACACATAAACACAAATGGGTTTTGATGGCAGATAAAAAAAGCACATGACTTTGAAACATGTTACACTTTATGAATCAAGGTGTGTTATTAAAAGAAATTAAACTCACTTTTATATGGCAAAAGTTTAAGCACTTTTTGAAAAAAAAACTTTAAAAAGAGAGTAAAAATTAGTTGAAATGGAGTATAATGGTATTAAAAGTAACTTGTCATCATAGAACAGTTTTACTGAGTGATACTGCTTGTTTTGGAAAAAGATTCTGATAGATGATTAATTTATTATTATGTACTGTGGATTTATTTATTTTCGTGGGTACCAACTTTCGTGGTTAGAGGGAAAGTTACATTTTCAAGGATATTCCCAAAAGTCTGCATTTAAACAAACACATATTTGCAATTTGTAGAATATTTAAATTCAAGTTTCCCTGTACCCACGAAATCCACCAAAATTGGTATATCCAACTAATAATAATTAATCCACAGTAAATTAATTTGAAAAGTCTGTATTTATCAGCTGATATTTTCTCCTGAAATTTGATGCATATTTAGAACATGATACACATGTATATAAAATGCTTATTGTTTTGTAGTTGGTATACAATAACTGTGTGACAAGTGAGAGTGACATGACCTATATTGAAGCTGCTGTTACCCATGTCCTGTATAATCTATACCAAGAAAGTTCAGGGTCACTGGTTCTAGGGAGTGTAGCTATCCCTACACCACCAGCTAATGTCGGTAAGTAATGTAGATGTTAAGACTGTCTTATTTTATTTTTGAAGGTGAGACATTATATATTATGAAAATTTTGTCAGTCTGCTGCTCATAGGAGATATTGCCCTTTAAAGATATTTTTTAAGAGTTTAGTTTTTTTTAATGGGAAATCAGAGTAGATAGACTGAATCTGAAAACATAAAATTAAAAAGCAGGACAAGTTCACAAAAAAGCAACACTGATATTTTCTTTTAATGGCAAGGTTTTACAGAGTTTTTGCTTTTTTATTAGAGACTGCCAAAAATTAGCTTTTTGCATTGTATTAATTTTGTGCCAGTAGAGAAATACAGTCTCCTTAGATCTTTTAGTTTATCTGTATTAAATCAGTATGTCAAAAGTGGAATGTAACATAAAGAAAAATATGTCAAAATACCTCTGGAAGTTTGGTTTGTATTAACATATGACCTTTTTATTTCTTATTTACAGATCCACAGGAATATGGTTCATGGTATGAGAAGAATGTGGATGAGGAATTCACAATCTCAGCTTTACAGTTACAGTCAAGTGTAGAAAAGGAAAATAATGATGCTAAGTAAGTGAATACATATAAAGTCTCTATCCAGACATTTTGGATTTAGTCTCTAACCAATCATCTTGGATTTAGTCTCTAACCAAACATCTTGGATTGAGTCTCTAACCAAACATCTTGGTATTAGTCCCTTATCAGACATCTTGGATTTAGTCTCTAACCAAACATCTTGGATTTAGTCTCTAACTAAACATCTTGGATTTAGTCTCTAACCAAACATCTTGGATTGAGTCTCTAACCAAACATCTTGGTATTAGTCCCTTATCAGACATCTTGGATTTAGTCTCTAACCAAACATCTTGGATTTAGTCTCTAACCAAACATCTTGGATTTAGTCTCTAACTAAACATCTTGGATTTAGTCTCTAACCAAACATCTTGAATTTAGTCTCTAACCAAACATCCTGGATTTAGTCTCTAACCAAACATCCTGGATTTAGTTTCTAACCAAACATCTTGGATTTAGTCTCTAACCAAACATCCTGGATTTAGTTTCTAACCAAACATCTTGGATTTAGTCTCTAACCAAACATCTTGGATTTAGTCTCTAACCAAACATCTTGGATTTAGTCTCTAACTAAACATCTTGGATTTAGTCTCTAACCAAACATCTTGGATTTAGTCTCTAACCAAACATCCTGGATTTAGTCTCTAACCAAACATCCTGGATTTAGTTTCTAACCAAACATCTTGGATTTAGTCTCTAACCAAACATCTTGGATTTAGTCTCTAACCAAACATCTTGGATTTAGTCTCTATCCAGACATCTTGGATTTAGTCTCTATCCAGACATCTTGGATTTAGTCTCTAATCAGACATCTTGGATTTAGTCTCTAATCAGACATCTTGGATTTAGTCTCTAACCAAACATCTTAGATTTAGTCTCTATCCAGACATCTTGGATTTAGTCTGTAACCAAACATCTTAGATTTAGTCTCTATCCAGACATCTTGGATTTAGTCTCTATCCAGACATCTTGGATTTAGTCTCTATCCAGACATCTTGGATTTAGTCTCTAATCAGACATCTTGGATTTAGTCTCTAACCAAACATCTTGGATTTAGTCTCTATCCAGACATCTTGGATTTAGTCTCTAATCAGACATCTTGGATTTAGTCTCTAATCAGACATTTTGGATTTAGTCTCTAATCAGACATCTTGGATTTAGTCTCTAACCAAACATCTTGGATTTAGTCTCTATCCAGACATCTTGGATTTAGTCTCTATCCAGACATCTTGGATTTAGTCTCTAATCAGACATCTTGGATTTAGTCTCTAATCAGACATCATAGATAGTGAAGTTTAATTATCGGGAATTACCCATCCCACCTTTCTGTCAAGTAAAGAAAGAGGTTGTGTAATGATGTTAAATTGAAATGGTTTCCTTTCTGTCTCATAAATACTACAGTTTTTATCTGGCTCAAAATCTTCAATTGTTTTTCCATAGGCGGTAATGGTACATTTTCTCCTGTAGCTCAGTCCATATCATAAACTTGGATATGTATGATAGCTCGTTTCGAAGCTGTGACATTTTCACATATGTGGTTAAATTTTCGGGGTACGAAGTGAGATTACTTTTTCCGTAAATTAGCAAACCCCGAACATCCTGTTGTGATGCGGCTCCATGTGGTAAAATATCCCCTTTTTAACACAATAAGTTCTTTGAAAATTTGATACTTTGAACACATTCAATAGCTCCATAGTTTTTACATATTTATTCTATGTTCCTCTACTTTCCTAATCACCACAAATAATAAAGTTCAGTCATTTGTTAAAAATAGAAACATGTCCAATATCACTACACAGTGATTTTTTCTTTACATGTGACTTTTGAGTTCCTTATTTCAAGGCGCATTAGGGATGTTGTCCCATCTGTGTCATTATTCATCACAAAGCTTGCCATTAGTTTCTCTTTGGTAATTAAGTCAGTTCATTTGATATGTTGTGGCACAAATGAGCAGATTTAATGGACAAAACAAATATAATTACTGAACTTGAGGGTACACAAGTTTAAAAAATAACAATTGACTATTTAGTTAGTCCTTTTAGATATAATATGATATTAGAAAAAAAAATGTATAAAGAATAAACTAAAAGTTTTGACAGCCTTTCCAATTCTTTGTTTTATAATAAAAGTATCATGAAGAGATGAATGATAGTAAGATTTTCTTTTCAGCTCTAGTGTTTTCATCCGACATCTTGACCACATGTTTGAAACCCAGAACATGGAAGCTGGAGATGTAGCTAAAACTACAGGAGAAATAAACATTGCTAAATTAAGATCAGCATTAGATTTGTGTTTGGAAGAGTTACCTAACCTGTTAGAGTTAGGTAATGTGATAGACGTAATCGGTGAAGACTATGATTTCCCATACCATAGACCATCAGTCATCAGCCTGGCTACTGCAGCCAGCTCACAGATGCCAGAAACAATAGGATATTGTCTATTACAGGTAAGGGGAGAAAATTATTGTCTATTACAGGTAAGGGGAGATATTTATTGTCTATTACAGGTAAGGGGAGATGATTATTGTCTATTACAGGTAAGGGGAGATAATTATTGTCTATTATAGGTAAGGGGAGATAATTATTGTCTATTACAGATAAGGAGAGATAATTATTGTTCATTACAGATAAGGGGAGATAATTATTGTTCATTACCTAGAGGAGATAATGATTGTCTAATTACATGTAAAGGGGGATAATTATATAAGTGGTTCATGTTTTAATTGACATATACAGTAGCATTACATCAAAACTTTTTAATTTCTGATAAAATTTCAGCTGATAGACAGGATCTAATGTTTCACAAATGTTTGAGAAATTCTGGCAGATGTCTCGTCCATTATTGAGAATGATTTGTGGACTCTTGAAATGAAGATAATAAACACTGTTTTTATGCATGTCATTTCTTTGAATATCCTATGAAGTTGTTAATGTTCAAACATCCACAATAACTATAACTCAATATATTTATTTTTGTCATTCAGGTATGATGTATAAAGGTGTATAAAACTGGAAAAAAGGGAAATAATCAACACATTGCTGACTTTGCTCAAATGTTTTTGTTAAGAAGTTGTACTTAATATTTGCAGGAATGTTTGTGGTTTAATACCATTCTGTGTCACATCAGACAAGAGATCAATGTTCTACAATCACATCTCCTGGGAGGACCAGAAGCTTTACCAAAGATGTTGTCATCTACTGTATCTAGCTTACAGGAAGAGTTTATACCTATATCATGGATTCATCCTAATTGTCAGCCATGTACTCACTCATTGGTATCCTGGCTTGAGGGTAAGTTATACCTATATCATGGATTCATCCTAATTGTCAGCCATGTACTCACTCATTGGTATCCTGGCTTGAGGGTAAGTTATACCTATATCATGGATTCATCCTAACTGTCAGCCATGTACTCACTCATTGGTATCCTGGCTTGAGGGTAAGTTATACCTATATCATGGATTCATCCTAATTGTCAGCCATGTACTCACTCATTGGTATCCTGGCTTGAGGGTAAGTTATACCTATATCCTGGATTCATCCTAACTGTCAGCCATGTACTCACTCATTGGTATCCTGGCTTGAGGGTAAGTTATACCTATATCATGGATTCATCCTAACTGTCAGCCATGTACTCACTCATTGGTATCCTGGCTTGAGGGTAAGTTATACCTATATCATGGATTCATCCTAACTGTCAGCCATGTACTCACTCATTGGTATCCTGGCTTGAGGGTAAGTTATACCTATATCATGGATTCATCCTAACTGTCAGCCATGTACTCACTCATTGGTATCCTGGCTTGAGGGTAAGTTATACCTATATCATGGATTCATCCTAACTGTCAGCCATGTACTCACTCATTGGTATCCTGGCTTGAGGGTAAGTTATACCTATATCATGGATTCATCCTAACTGTCAGCCATGTACTCACTCATTGGTATCCTGGCTTGAGGGTAAGTTATACCTATATCATGGATTCATCCTAACTGTCAGCCATGTACTCACTCATTGGTATCCTGGCTTGAGGGTAAGTTATACCTATATCATGGATTCGTCCTAATTGCCAGCCTTGTACTCACTCATTGGTATCCTGGCTTGAGGGTAAGTTATACCTATATCATGGATTCGTCCTAATTGCCAGCCTTGTACTCACTCGTTGGTATCCTGGCTTGAAGGTAATTGTGATTACATCCATTTCATATTCGAATGGATTTTAGACTATCAATTTAATTCATATTTAAATCAGGCCCTTGGGTTCCTCTTTATATTTTTTTTAACATTTTGTTATGCAGGGGTCTTTTATAGCTTACTAAACAGTTTGAGTTTTGTTCATTGTTAAAGGCTATACATTGACCTTTGGTTGTTACATCCTTGTCCTTTGGAATCTAGCTGATAGTTGCCTTTGGCAACTTATCACATTTTCTTATTGTTATATTATGCCTCAAAGTATTGAGGAATGGATATACTTTGATTTATACTGGTATTAGAAAAAACAGAGTTGTCTTTCTTCTTATAATAAGTTAGATAAATATTTTTGAATCAAAATTCTAGTGTAGAGGAAACTAACAACATTATGAACATAAGACATCAAGAATTTCTATATTACAGTGAAGTTTAAAGTCACATTAATTTCATATGTTGGTTTGCCTTCATGGAATTGCAATTATAATTGTAAACATTAATTTCTGCATTAAATATGCAGAAATTAAATTTGAATATTAACATTTTCTATTGTTAAAGAATAGATATAAACATGTGATAACAATGGATTCGCTTCTGAGATAGTTGTCATATAATTATTTGTTAAATTCATTGAGTTCATTCCAAGGCTTCCAAAACGCTCATATATTCCGGTCATTTGTATAATGTCCGGTAAAAGACCGGCTGGACAAAGCATGAAACGGTCATCTACTTTTTAGTTTCAAAGGCTTTTTCGGTCATTTTAACATATAAATTCACGATCTTTTTGACCCAACATTTTGCCTTTAACAGCCATACATTTCCGGTCATATTTAAAAAGTGACATGATGATTAATTACTATCAAAACAACCCCTACTTCAATACTTTCTAATTTTAATCAAGGCTAATTAGTTGTTGGACAGCTGAAACTACCTGTTCAGGTGACAGGTAAACTATTTTCAGTACCAGACATTGTATAAATTAATTGGTCCATTCACAATTATTTTCGTACATTTCAGCAGCTTGTATCTAATTGATTTAAAATATATAATAAATGCATTAATAAACATGATTTGGTAAATCATTTAAAATGGTTTTAAATGAAAAATCGTCAGAACTACGGTTGTATGAACAAGAACACGTGTGCGCATGTGCTAAGGTGGGAAATTCAATTATGCATCCTACATTTCTTCAAAAATGCTATAACTATCATTGATACCTGGGTCTAACGTTCATTTCAAGTATTTTGTTGAAGAAATAATGTGGAAAGAGCTTATTCTCTCAGTAGTTCTATGTAACGTACACAGATTTTACATATCTGTTTATGGTCGATGTTTTACCATTGTCAAGTCAACATCTGGTTTTGAAAAATGTGACTTTAAAAATGAAAATAAAGTTCTAGACATATTCATTTTGCACAAATAAAGAGTCTGATGCAGATATGAGCACTCTGATGTGCACACTTTGAATGATGCAATGTCAATTTTAACAGTTTATGTCAGAACATCAAATTCATATCAAAGTAAAGTTTAATATCGATTTTAATTTAATTTCAATCATTGGGATGGCCATCTCATTACCATAATTGCCTTTTGTGACTTTGTCTTAGGGATTAAAATTCGGATCAGATATAAAATGTCCGGCTGGCTCAGAAAATTTTTGGAAGCCCTGGTTCATTCATGCATTCTACATATTTTGTAATATGAATTGGTTTTATTACTAGATACAAAGAAGAGACACAAGCAGTTATATGACTTTGTTAGACATGGTATGATACCTACCTACAAAGATGATGGTGACGAGAACCCAATCATAGCCTCTGGAAGACTCACTAAGATCTGGCTTGGAGGCCTGGTTAATCCACAGGCTTTGTTGACATCTCTAAAACAGGAGAAGGCAATTGTCACTAACACCAGGGTGGATGATGTAGGTCTTTTATTTCTATTAATTTGTATATAACTGAACATTGTTTTTATAATTCAAACCAGAATAAACTATTAGCCCAAAAAAAAAACACCAGTGGATGATGAAAATTGTTATGAAAAATATAAAAAAAAGATGTGGTATGATTGCCAATTACATAGATGCCAACCATTACGATTTTTGCGTAGTTTTTCCGATTTTGCGATAAAAACTATGCTATTACGGTCAAAGTCGAACAGTTACGGATTACCAATCATCGCCGTTCAAATTTGTAAAACACGGATTTTTATCATTACTTTTCTGTCCTGGTCCGGTATTTAGAAAACGCCGATGTAATGCTTCCGGTTTCTCGTGAGTTATCAACCTATTGTTGAGTAATTAACTGACTTCCGAAGAGGCAAACTTGCATTTATGAAGTAGCTTTCCCCCTTTCTCTACTTCTCCTTGACAAAACGAAAATGTACGAGTCGAGAACATCTGAACAATAAATGAATGGAATACATACTACAGACAACATGTTAAACGACAAATTTTGTGCACATCACTTTTCAACCACTTGTCAGTAATTTTTTATTGGTAAATGCACGTTTATGAATGATTACTGAAAACTTTTCAAAAATACGGAAAATTTGATAGTTTGTTACTGATTGTATCAAAAGGGGGTTGGCATCTATGCAATTAGACAACTCTCACCAAGAGACCAAATAACAACAGCTATATGTCATCGCACGGCTTTCAACAATGAAAAAGCCCATACTGTATAGTCAGCTATAAAAGGCCCTGAAATCTTGGTAAAAAAATGAATGAAAAACAAATATGTAACACAGCAACAAATGACAACCACCGATTTACAGGCCCAAGAACAATTATATTTTAATATGTTGGGGTCTTTTTTACAATAATTTAACTCTTGTTGATAAATTTAAATGATTGATTGTATAACCTTAAATCAGTCATATTGCAAAGTAATCAGGGTATGGAAACAATCAGTTAAAGGGGCACTAGCTACGAAATATATAAAAAACTAAAGTAAGATTTTTTTTGTTCACTCAATAATGAAAGAGAAATAGTGAAATACTAATTTGCTTTCAGCAGCCAAAATGGTTCAATTTTGTCAAATTAAGCGAAGAAACATTGATAATGACTCATTCACTTGCAAGTGAATTAGTCCACCTCATTTAAACCGTATTCATGTGAAGTTCAATTTTACCCCTTGCTAGAGATTGACAACGCATGCATTGTACGTGTACTTGTTATTTAAAGAAAAAGAATGTCAACAATGAAAGTGAAACTATGGTAAATCATTTGATTACTGATTCAATCCATATTAAATCATTCTTAAAAGGTTGAAAACAATGAGAAACATACATTTTTAATCTATACAATAAATTCAAACAGACCTAAAAAAATCCAATTCCACGTGTTGGTTTAATCTATTCATATCTTTATCCATGTTTACATCGCTTATATGGTCATCCGAGGTCAAATCTATAGTTTATTAGATGGCGTCTGGACTAAAATACACACGAAACGAACCTACATATTATCTACCCCATGCTCTGTAAACAGTTTATTTTAGACTTTTTGTAGTTTGGTTAAATGTTTTACAATATTATAAATCAAATGTGAGAATTTGAGTCAAATCGGTGACCACGAATTTGACAGCTAGTGCCCCTTTAAGTTAAAAATTGTTGATATTGACTCTTTGGTTTGAAGGTATTATCCAGTCTTTATGTAATATGTTTGTGTGTCTTTAATTTTAGATGTCATTTGAGTGTGTAGTTATGGATGACATTAACACAGAGGATTATGAAGTAGATGAGGGAGGACTATTTTTGACCAGTATATATCTACAGGGAGGTTCCTGGGACTATGATAATGATAGTCTTAAGAATCCTGAGTAAGGCTTTACAGATTTGTTGATCATTAGAATGTTTAATACCCAATTTGAATATACTTTATACGGAGAGCAAAATGATAATATAACCAATTAATAAAATTTTCATATTGGTTTTCACCTTCGATATTTAAATAAAGCATGATATAGATACCTGGACAAAGAAAAAATAAAGAATGTTAAATTGATGATAATTGAACACTGTTTAGATCTGATCTACATTTACTTGAAACTAGGCATTTATATTATAATTGACATTTATTGATACATGATTATTTTGTAGATCTGGTCTGTATTCCATTCCATGTTTATACCTGAGACCAGTCATTAGAAGTGACCAGGAAGAGAAGGACGACAAGAAAACTGTCACATATCCCTGTCCTATGTTCATGAATAAGGTAATTAAACAGTCACATATCCCTGTCCTATTTTCATGAATAAGGTAATTAAACAGTCACATACCCCTGTCCTATGTTCATGAATAAGGTAATTAAACAGTCACATATCCCTGTCCTATTTTCATAAGTAAGGTAATTATACAGTCACATATCCATGTCCTATGTTCATGAATAAGGTAATTAAATTGTCACATACCTGTCATATGTTCACGAATAGGGTAAATAAATAGTCACATATCCATGTCATATGTTTATGAATAAGGTAAATAAATATTCACATATCCATGTCCTATGTTTATGAATAAGGTAAATAAATAGTCACTTATCCTTGTCCTATGTTTATGAATAAGGTAAATAAATAGTCACTTATCCATGTCCTATGTTCATGAATAAGGTAATTAGCTATATCTGAATCTGTTTTTGTCTGTTGAAGGAAAATGAAAATTATCATTACTTTGTAAAGGAATAATACAACATTTTCAAAATGTGTTTTCAACAGATGACTCTGAAAATAATATAATTTCCAGTGTGTAGAAATAAAACAATTTGACTTAAGATAAAAATCAAAAGAATATTGTATAAAATTTCTTCACAACTGTATATGATTGGTAGATGTTAAAATAATTGATACAAGTTGTTTTATTTTTACATAGATTTTATGTTCAGAAATTATAATCTTCACTGGTTTTGAATTAAATAATCACTGATATATTCTAATTAACCTTCTGTTTTATAATTTCAGAGTCGTCAAGTTCTATGTGATACATTAGATCTGAATTGTCCAACACCAGTAGATAAATGGAAGCTCTCCAGAACGGCTTTAATATTAGATGCAGGTAAATGATAGTAACAAGTTAATTCCATACTCAATAAACGAGCTGCCTCAAATAGAAATTGACCACTAGGCAAATGAATATCAGTACATCTATTACTGTAAATTCAGAAATTAATATGAGGTTTTTATTATTTCGAAAAATGCGACAGAGTTGTAAACGCAATAATTTAAACTCGCATTTTGAAAATTTTATATGAATTAAACAAGATTTTTCTCAAAATCGTAAAGATTGAAATTGCATTTAAGTCAAAAATGACAAAATTACAATAATAAATGCACACAATAATTTCTGAATTACAGTAACCAATTTCCTTTGAAAAAAAATCTATCTCAATCTATGTAGCTGTTTAAAATTGAATTGGATTGTTAATAGGACCCTACAATACAGAACAAAACTCATTGACACTTCTGTTTCCTAATTGATTGTTTCAAAATTTAATCAAAGTTTTATACATGTACATTTATGCATGCAATTGCATAAAGTTGATTTCTATTCCACGCAGCTCAAATAATATTTTATTTTTATGGACTCTTTGTGTTGATCATATTTTCTGAACTCTAAACAATTAAATTTTAAATATATTTAATTTGATCAAGCCTACTGTTTTAACATTAAAAAAAGAATGGAGAAATATATTTATTTAAAAATGAGGAGATGAGGTATGATTGTTTAAGATGAGACAACTATCCATCAAAGTTCAAATGAAGTGCATGTAAACAATTATAGGCAACTGTACAGCCTTATTGATATTATGTTTTTGCTTGGTTTAAAGTTTTATTTTTAATTGCCAGGTTTACCAGAGGATGGAGCTAAGAAGTCCCGATCCTATCTAATGTTATTGAAGGCCGGTCCATCAATGTTACCTGCTGAGGGAGAGTCAGAGATCCAATCAGAGGAGGACGATGAAGAGTTACAGGAACTAGAACAAGAAGAAGACTTTGATGCCAACCCATCAGAGGTGTCTCAGATGTCATATCGAGCAATCACTCCTAAAGCTCCACCACTGCCACCAGGCATGGGATTAGTTAAGGAACCTCTTATGGCTGAAGGAGAAAAAGCACGCTCTACAAAGTCAAGTCCTCACCCTAGTGGTAAAGGTAGTCCTGCAGTACAATCTAGTCCAAAACCAGCAGGAAGTACCATCAGTGGCAAAGGTAGTCCTAGGAGTGGTAAAGCTGGTAGTACTGTCTCGTCAAAGTCAAAAGGTAGTAAGAAAACAGCTCAAGCATCACCCATACCAGAAAAGACATCTCGACCTACAACTAAAGGAAGTAGAGGATCTAGAGGGGCAGTAACTCCTGTCAAACTGGGATCACAAAAAGATGTGAGTAAATCATTTGATAATGAAAATGACAATGCTAGGCCTCGATCTCAGATTGAGGAACCAGTCACACAAATTGAAATAGAAACTGACACTGATAATGAAGCAGGTGGTGAAACTCAAAAACTGGACAAAAGTGAAACAAGTGAAAGGAGTGTTAAAGCTGAAACGGAGAGAAGTGTAAAAGATGACACTGCAAGAAGTGTAAAAGCTGACACTGCAAGGAGTGGAAAAGCTGACACTGAAAGGAGTGTAAAAGCTGACACTGAGACAAGTGTTAAAGCTGACACCGAAAGCAGTTTAAAAGCTGATACTGAAAGGAGTGGTAAACCTGAAACTGAGAGGAGTGTTAAAACTGACACTGTAAGGAGTGGTAAAGCTGACACTGAAGAAGCTACAAGAGGTAGTTCACCTCCCACTCAGTCACAGAGTGAGGATCCACAACTCAAGAAACAACCATCTAGAAGTAGTCTAAAGAAGGCTGAATCTAAAGACAGTGTGAATGCACAGAGTCTTCCTAGACAGTCCTCTGCTGGTAGCCTAAAGAAAACACAGTCAGGGGAACATGTAGATAGAAGTGACAGTAGGGGACCAGTTACTGGTGCTTCTGGGGAAAATGGTGAGCGAAGTGGTAGCCGAGGAAGTAGAAGACAAAGTGAGACTGGAGGATTAGGAAGCAGAAGACCATCAAATGCATCTAGAAAATCTAAAGAATAGTGCTGTTTATGATTCAGATATTTGCCAATTTTGATTTATTTAATTTGTCTTCAACCAACTAAAGAAATTTATTGACACAGATAATGTTTATTGCTATTAATTGTCATATTATAAACTTTGGCTTAACGGTCCTAAATAGATTATTTCAATTAAATATTAACTTTGATTGTTTTTCTTTATATTTATTGTCTACAACTGTTAATGGAAAAAGATACTACATCATTTTTCTCCGTCCATAATAATTATTTATTTTTGTATGTTTGTTATATTTTACATTTTTAAATGTAAAATAATGTTATTTAATGTTAGTGTATTGTATGGAAGACTTTTTTTGTCAGAAAAAATCATTTTGTAGATATATGATTTATCAGCATGTGAACAATTAATTATTAAATATACACTATAAATGAAAAAAAAATATCATCTGAATGATATATCTTGATTCATGTATTTTCATCATCAGTGTTAAGATTTGAAATGTTGATTTAATGTAATTGTAATTTATTTCCTATTTTTTCTGTGATATTTACAAATCTTTTGTTTGAGAATACATATTATTTGTTTTTTCTTTACGATGAAATAAACCAATGTATTACTGCTGAGTGTAGTTCTGTACACTGCCTGATATTCCATCCATTGTAGTGCCTTTATATATTATTTGTTATATGATTATTTTTATATGAGAATTTTTTGTTCAATGTTAGATATTTTTGTAAACGTTTTTTTTGTTCCTTGACATTTACTTGTGGAAGTTTTTACCTTGTTCATTTTTGCAAAGTGAAAATAAAATATACAAATCTTACTTATTATTTTGTGTTAGTAACAAAGTTATACAGTCACATTTGCATTCTGGGACAACAACAAAACGATGCGAAAGAAAGCAACTGTAGGACAAAGAATGACCTTCAACAATGACCAAAATCCTTGCTGTATACAGTCAGCTATAAAAAGACCATACCATGAAAAAGGGGAAATAATTCTGATAAAAAAACTGATCACAACAATAATGACAAAGCAGTGAATGAAAAACAAATGAGAGGAATGATAACCATTGAAATACATAGTCCAAACTAGGGCCAAGCACATAAAGATGTTTCAAATTGTGGTATAGTATTTAGAACATTGGATATAAAGATGTCAGATGATAAAATGTATTACAAATTTCAATTCTTAGAACAGATTAATTTTTCTATCTAAATGCTTTCTTTTTAAAACCACACAACTCTTCATAAGAAATTAAAGTTATATATATATAAACCATGTATTTTAAACAAAAATGTGATAGATAATAAAAAATGTAAATTATATTAAAATGTATTTGAAGTGTATATCACTTATGTCTTTATTTGGGGTTTATACTAAAATGAAAATTCGTAAAAGGATAAAAAGTCAAATTGTACCTGAATGAAAGAACCAAAATAAAGACAACAATAATATAATGCTATTCAAAAGTCAAATAGATTGAGAACAAATCCGGGTTACATAAGACATTCAATATGCATTTCTCTCTTAAATGTTTAGTTCTAGGCATCAATGAATGTTCATCAAGTAAACTGCTTGAATGTGGCCAGTGTGGTATGTTTGGTTATGAATATTTGCTATAGAAAATTCTTTTTGATCATCTGTCATAAACTTGTTGAATAAGCAAAAGATTGATATCAGCATGAATCATCTTGATGTAAACAATGCTGAATATAAGTTTGTGACTTTAATTTTCTGGATCAATGATCGTGGATAAGGTGCTTAGATTGGCGAGGAAATTCATATCTTGATAGACAATTCCTTGGGTTTGATAGTAGAATTACTATCCACATGAAACTATATCAAATATATCCTCTTAATATAAACTCTGAACTATTGGTAGGTACCTCTTGTTAATATCAAAGGAATTGAACAACACTATTTTATAGTTAAAGGAAGTTAAAGAGATGGCGAACAGATTAGATGGCCATGGAGACTTTGTCAAAGAAAACGAAACTGTTGGCAATCTGAAGATGTGGCATATCTATAGATACTTTGATTTTCATGCACCATAATGAATGTTGATTCAGGTCAGATGCTAAAGGATTTTATAAATTCAAAGAAGCATTCGATCACAGTTAATATGATCTTAATGATTCTGGTATCGGTGCACACAACAGGCTTCTGGGAATTTTGTCATGAATGGTAACAAATCAAAGACAAAAAACTAGGTTCCAAATATTTGCCTGAATAATTTGCAGTTTCAAGTAAATTAAAATTAAACAAGAGGCTGTCACAACGACAACAAACCGGATTTATTAACATTTATCTGTGTCCTGGCAATATCACAAGAACCATTACTGACGAATGGTGAAAGTGAAAATCGTCAATATCAAATTTGACCTCCATTATGTCAGTATCAACATATTAAAATTTGAAAAGCTTAGATTGAGTGGTTCATGAGTAAATGCAACAACGTGAATGGAAACACCATTTACGATCTTTCAAGAACCATAACTCCTGAACGGTAAAAGTCAAAATCGTCATTATTGAACTTGACCTCCATTTTGTCATCAGTAAGAACATAAAAAAAATCAAAAAGTGGGACGAAAGATACCAAAGGGACAGTCAAACTCATAAATCTAAAACAAACTGACAACGCCAAGGCTAAAAATGAAAAAGAAAAACAGAAAAAACAAAAGTACACACGACACAACATAGAAAACTAAAGAATAAACAACACGAACCCCACCAAAAACTAGGGGTGATCTCAGGTGCTCCGGAAGGGTAAGCAGATCCTGCTCCACATGTGGCACCCGTCGTGTTGCTTTTTGATTACAAATCCGATAAATAGTCTAATTCGGTAGGTCACATTCATGAAAGGGAAGGGGATTGTAGTTACGACGTAAGGAACTTATCCGATATCATTTGTGAAACGGTTATTCCATAACAGTCAACCAACTCGTGATGGCGTCCGTAAAATTTACGAAGGGATGATTTCAACTTCACCATTTGGAACTCTTAGTTTAATAGCTTCCTTGTGAGCAGTAACCATCTATCAAGAAAATCATGATAGGAAATGCAAGCACGGGAATATCGTATCAATTGGGATATATATACCCCGTATGCAGGTGCTGCTGGAATGTTGCTACTTAGAAATGGAAAGTTCACAATTGGAAAGCTGAAATCATCTTTTTTGTCGTAAAGTTTTGTTTTCAACCGACCCTCATTGTCAATCTAGATGTAAGTCAAGATATGAAGCCGACTTAACTGTATCTGTAGTATCCTTTATCTCCAATTCGATGGGATAGATGCGTTCCACATAGTCACCAAATTTTGAATTGTTTAGTGAAAGAACGTCATCTATAAAGCGGAAAGTAGAGTTAAAAGATATTGCTAACTTCTTATCTTTCTTCCTAAGAATTTCTGCATGAAGTCAGCCTCATAATAATAAAGAAACAAGTCGACAAGTAGAGGGGCACAGTTTGTTCCCATTTGTATGCCGACAGTCTGTTGAAAAACATGTCCTCCGAACGTAACAAATATGTTGTCAATCAAGAAATCAAGCATCTTGATAATATCGGTTTCAGAGAATTTTTTGTTTGAATCAGAGTGATTCTTTACAAAGTAGGATTTATGCCTCCCTAAGACAATATACTTGTATCTACGTTGGCCATTCTTTTTTATGAAGCAAAGTAATACCAACTCTTTCAATTTGTCTTTTAGTTTGGAATGTGGAATACTTGTGTAAAGAGTAGAAAAGTCAAATGTTTAAATACTGTTACAAGATGAAAGAGAGTTAGATTGTATGTACTCTAAAAGATCTTTGGAATTTTTAAGTATCCACATCTGATTCACGCCGCCTCTAGAATAGGCAGTTTCACAATAACTTTGAAGCCCGTCTTTGATTGCTTATAAAATAGATGTTAATAATTTAGAAAGAGGTTTCGTGGAGCACTTGGAAGACCCAGCAATATACCGTTGTTTGTAAGGACACTTATGTAGTTTAGGTATCCAATACGGTGATAGAAGACCCAGTTCTTCATCTTTTGTTGAAATACCAAAGGAACAAAGAACAGACCTATGATTATCCAGGATTTCCTCTTTGGTAAGTGTCGTGAGGGTATATGTTGAGTTTCCAAGTGAATTGTCTATACCTAGTTCGTTTATCAAGCAATTAATGTAATGACTTTTACAGACAAAAACGATGTTATTTGGGGCTTTTTCTGCAGGGACAACAACATATTTATCATGGAGCTCGGATAGGTGTTTAGCAACATTAGGGTCTTTAAAGATTGACGTAGCATGGGCATTGATGGACCCATTCAGTTTCTTAATTCTGATTTGTATTAACGACCTCACTGCCTTAATCCATTTGGATAGAGTGTCTACGTCTTCCTTCTCGCGCTTAGCCCATTGCCCAGCATAATCTGACTGAATCCATCCAAATTTTAAAGTTGTATTTCCAATTGATGGATTTAGGCTCACGATATTTCGGACCTTTCGATAACACATTTCGTAGAGAGGTGTTATTAACAATGTTAAGGTCACCGGTAATAACGTGGCCAGCAGGATTATACGTGAATTGGGAACTAGCACAAGTGCAATCAGGAGGTTTAGACTTGAAGTCGTCAATATCAAGATCCTGCAAAACGCGTTTGTAATGGAATATTTTAGTTGCAATAGGTTTGGTATAGGTATAAGAAATTATTGGTACAGACTGGTCTTTGAAATAAGGAGGTATTTTCGATTGAACTAATTTATGATGAAGGATATTGCCAAAAGCTTTGGTTGAATGGTTCATGAGAAAATGCACGGACACGACTGGAAACACCATTTTCAATCTTTCAAGAACCATAACTCATGAACAGTAAAAGTCAAAATCGTCAATATTGAACTTGACCTCCATTTTGTCATCAGTAACAGCATATCAAAATTTGGGAAGCTTTGGTAGAACAGTTCATGCGTATATGCACGGACACGACTGGACACTCCATTTTTCAATCTTTCAAGAACCATAACTCCTGAACAGTAAAAGTCAAAATCGTCATTATTGAACTTGACCTCCATTTTGTCATCAGTAACAACATATTAAAATTTTGGAAGCTTTGGTAGAACAGTTGATGCGTAAATGCACGGATTCGACAGTAAACTCCATTTTTCAATCTTTCAAGACCCATAACTCCTGAACAGTAAAAGTCAAAATCGCCATTGTATTGTCTTGTAGTAATTCCGTCCTATATAGGACCACCTCAAGTATCCGGAGTAAACTATGGATTCACAAATTGTTCTATTTATAATGTTTTTGTTAGGAACAGTAATTTACAGAGGGGTGGCTGCCCTTAAACCCTTTCTATTGCTACTAGGCAAAGCGTTCAGAATGTTATTTCTGGCTACGTGCAGAGAAAAGCATAGTCTACGGCTAAGGTGTTCTAGCAGGTTTAGTTTTTGCTTACAGTTACATTTACAATCACAACCACAAAATACAGCACTCGGGTTCAGAATACATAGTGTATCTACTGTTTTATTATTGGTGGAACACTTAGTACACACAGACATTTTAAGCAGATTATCATATTCAAGAAAATTGGTACCGTTATTTTTATTACTACCACTGGGTCGATGTCTCTGCTGGTGGACTATTAGTCACAGAGGGTATCACCAGCCCAGTAGCTAGTACTTCGGTAATGACATAAAAATACGGATTGTTTGTGTTATTAAAATTTGCTGTTACAAAATATTAGAAATTATTATGAATTAAGGAATGTATCTCCCTCATGCAAAGCTCTGATTCCTTTCACGGATTTGGCTATAATGTTTGGACCTTTTGGATTATAGCTCTTCATCTTTTATATAAGCTTTGGATTTCAAATATTTTGGCCACGAGCATCACTGAAGAGACATGTTTTGTCGAAATGCGCATCTGGTGCAAGAAAATTGGTGCCGCTAATTTTTTTCAAGCAGGAAAGAAGCGTATAGATGATAGCGCACTACATTTGAATATAAAGTGCTCTAGTGTTTCTGACTCTAGGTTGCAAAGCTGGCATGTAGGGTATACTTGATTCTGGTTGAAAGCTGCTCTTGTACTTGTAGTTGGTATGTTCCAGTCAATAACTTTAGCTTCCCTGGTAATCTTGCGACATCTCTAGTTGATGTTGTGACACTTGATAATGCTGGATGGGGAGTATCAATAGAGTATTGGTTAACACCAATATAATGTATCCTATTGTATAGTTTCGCAAGGTCTACTGTATATCTTTTTCAGTAAGAGTATATGGATTTAGACACCTTATTTTTCCATGCATTTTTTGTAGGAGGATATTATTAAACTTGACCTTCATTGAGTTGTCAGTAACAACATATTAAAATTTTAAAAGCTTTGGTTGAACGGTTCGTGAGTTAATTATTTTTTTGCTAACGAAATGAGAAGGCGTTGTTAGAGACTTTATTTATATCGTGTACTACATACCTAGAAAAAAAAGTTAAACTGTCTTTTAAATTACGTGGTGGAAGTTGTTGAGAACACTAAATTCCAAAGAGGTTTTCCAAAAACATCTAAAGTAATCAATTCCTAGAGTAGAACATCTTTAGTATTTAGAACAATTCACAGTAACTGTTTAGCGAATACTGGAAGTACGTTTTAATGCACCTGCATACGGGGTATTTATCTCCCACTTGATACGATATTCCCGTGCTTGCATTTCCTGTCATGATTTTCTTGATAGAAGGTTGCTGCTCACAAGGAAGCTATTAAAGCAAGAGTTGCAAATAGTGTAGTTGAAATCATCCCTTCGTCAATTTTACCAGTTGGACCGTTATGGAATAACCGTTTCACAAATGATATCGGATATGTTCCGTATGTCGTAAATACCACCCCCTTCCCTTTTATGATTGTGACCTACAGAATTAGACTATTTGCCGGATATGTTATCACACAAGCAACACGATGGGTGCCACACGTTGAGCTGGATCTGCATACCCTTCCGGAGCACCGGAGATCACCCCTAGTTTTTGGTCGGTTCGTGTTGCTGATTCTTTAGTTTTTTATGTCATGCCACGTGTACTATTGTTTGTCTGTTTGACTTTTCGTTTTTAGCCATGGCGTTGTCAGTTTATTTTCAATTTATGAGTTTGACTGTCCCTCTGGTATCTTTCGTCCCTCTTTTAAGTATGACCTTATCAATTCATGTTAACACAGAAGTGCTTACTGTATTATTTTCTTATTTGTTAAGCTAATTAATAGAGTTATGGAACGGCTAAAATATGTATATTTTTATATATCAAAACCATTATTGAAAAATCATCTAAGTCCCTCTAAATTTTTTGCCCATTAATCCCCTTTTTTCTCATTATATTTTCATTCCATATATTTAAGTAAGCCATTTTTGAAAATCTTATCAAATCCTTGTTATTGTTCATTGTTTTGTTTTTTAATAAGATAGTGGCCAATGATAAATGAATGAAATGTCTAGAGAAAATTATTTTCCGCCACATTTTCTATGGCCTTTAACTATAAAACAAGTACTGATCCATATTCCCCCCCCCCCCCCAGCTGTTTATCTATTCAGGTTCCATCATTTATAACAGACATTTGAAATCCTTGTTATTTTGAAACTGAGTGACAAACCTGGACATGTATGGTTTTTATGCGGAATGTGTGAATATAGTTATTACTGTGACTTGACTGTAAAAGTTGCTCTCCATATATTGCAACCTATTCATAATTCTGACCAAATTGCAATTTGTTTTATAGAACCAAACTGTTCAACTGGTCAGAAATTTGAACAAACTGCTGAAGAAAACCACAGCCAAGTCATCAAAGTGCAATAAAACTAACGGTAGCAATTTTCTTGCGTATTTCGACAATATGCAAGGTGTTATAATAAAACATACTTACAATCCTATAAGACTTTTTTTTTATCTTTATCTTACAAAGACTTTAATTCCACTTAAATGTTGTTGTGACAAAATCAGTCTAACTATTTGCATAGATATTTTATAGTCATTACCATGCTAAAGGTGAAATGTTTTTTTTAAATTGTTTTGAAAATGTCCAAACTAAGCTTCTTATTTTTTAACTTCTCTGTAACCTTTGTACTTTTATAGGAAAAACTATCTATCTATCTATAGTTTTTCTGTCGAAAAGTCTTCTATGTTAATAAGAATCAGACGTTATGCGAATTAAAACATTTCATATTCAGTAAAATATGTGTGAAATTATAATATGTTTGTAGGAAGTTTCCTTGGGGAGATAATATTTTTTTCTATCAAAAAGTCTTTATTCAAAAGAATGGTTTTTTTTTTAGGTTACATGGAAACGTATCAATAAAGTATTGTCATTTCACACATCTTTAAATGAATATATAATGTTTTAATTCAAATGATGTTTGATTCGTATGAATAAAGAAGACTCTTCGAAAGAAAAAATATATGAAAGCTTTAATTTAGACATTTTTAACGCAATTCAAAATTACAATATTTCACCTTTCCAATGGTATTAACTAAAATATATCTATACAAACCGTTTCACTGAGTATGTCACAACATCAATAAATTGGAGCTGACCAGTTGAACAGTTTGGTTTTATTAAACAAATTGCAATTTTGTCAGAATTTTGAATGAGCTGCAATTGTTGTGAGCAACACTAACAGTCAAGTCACTTTAATGGCCAATGATTTCTTTAAGAGCTTGACTCATGATTTCAGTCAGGTAAATTGTGTTTATTAAATGATAGCTATAAGTGATGTTTTTATCATCTGTCAAAAGTTTGATACCAGCATGTAGCATTTTGGTACAAACAATAGAGAATATATGCAAAAAGGGTTTTGTGACTTCAATTTTATGGATCATTGGCCAATAATAGGTGTAAAGATTGGCAAAGAAATTCATATCTTCAAATATCAGTTATTGTGCTTGAAATATGAATTAATATCCACATGAAACCATATCAAATATATTCTTATAATATAAAATATGAACTACTGGAAGGTACCTTGTTTTAATATCAAAGGAATGGAACAACAAAATTTCACAGTTTAAGGAAGTTAAAGGGATGGCAAATAGATCAGATGGCCATGGAGACTTTGTCAAAGAAAACGAAACTGTTGGCAATCTGAAGATTTTGGATGTTTATGGATAGTTAGATTTTCAGTGATCATATAATGAATGTTGATTCAGGTCAAATGCTAAAGGATTTTATAAATTTAAAGTTGCATGCGATCAAAGTTGATTTAATCCTAATGAAACTGGTCTCGGGGCACACAACAGGCTTCTTGTTATTTTGTCAAGTATGGTAACAAGTCAAAGGAAAATCAGATAAAAAAACTTCGATTCAAAACTTTCAATGGCTTACTAACCAACACTTCTGTTTGAATATTTGCAATTTTATATCTATGCAATGAAAGATTACAATCTGCATACCTGGATTGAGCTTCGGGTATGGTTTCCTTTCCAACATGAGCGCAGTCTTTGTAAACAAACTTGTAAATCAGAATTTCCCGATATAGTCTCGAGGTAGTTTTATCAAACCAAAAATCGTATGTGCATAGACTAATTGCTTGCACGATACTCTAAAATCTATAAAAAAAAATCATTAATCCATGAATGCTTTTTCCAAAAAAAAAAAAAATATTGACGAGAGAAAAAAGTGGTTATAATCTTCTTTAGTAAGTATATCTAGCATATTTACCTTTCTAGAATGAGTTGCAGCAACTATATTTGCTTTCAGATTCACCAAACAACATTTAATTAAATATAAAACAGAAGATTGTTTGTAAATGTATTGTAAAGAGTTGAAAAGTCAAAACTGTCAGCAGAATAAAAGAAACGTAAGAAGCACGGAATTTATCTAAAACATCCTCAAATATGTTTACAGTCCAAAAATAGTAAAATCTACTATTTTCATACATTAAATTACAAGAGGTAATGATAAGTTCTTTGATAGTAGAAGTTAAGGGACTAGTTAAAAGCTCCGAAATATTAGTTGTAGAAAAGTCGCATATTTACCTTTCTCGTAAGAGAAAAAGGCTTTAAATGAGAAAACATATTTGCGTTCAATACAAATGTCTTTAGATGATTGCATATTTGAAATAAAGAATTCGAAATTATATATCGAATAACGCGTTTTTTAAGTCTGTCTGAATATGATAACTTCATCATTATATAACGCTGAAAAACATTTTGATTTTATATTTATTTTAAAAACATTGCAAGATATATATATATATATATAAAAAATCATATTCAAATTAAAAAACGGAAAGTCTCTAATCAAATGTCAAAATCAAATGATAAAACATATCAAACAAATGGACAACAACTGTCATATGACTTGGTACATACATTTTCAAATGTAGACAAGGGAGGATTGAACCTGGTTTTATAACGCTTAACCTCTCATTTTTACGACAGCGGGTATCAATTACCATAATATTGACACTGATGCGTGAACAAAATGTCACAAATATTGGGATACAAAAACAACACGGACCTCACAGAAAACTAGGGGTGATTTCAAGTGCTCTAGAAAGAGGATCAGATATAAAGATTTTATTTTTACTCTTCAATGTTTAAAGTGTCAACGAAAAAGAGTTTATAAGAGATTGTTCTCTGTTATGGATGTTCTTGTATGTGTTTGTGCTGTAAATTTAGCTATAATTTTTAACATTGTCATAAAGTGGGAGGTTTGACATGCCTTTAAATATGATCAGATCAACCCGCCCTGATGAACGTCCTGTACTAAGTCAGGAATATAACAGTTGTTATCAATTAGTTCGTTTCTTTGTGTGTTGGCGTTTGTTATTGTTGCACTTCGGTATTTATTTCTAGTTAATGTAACCAGGTGGAAATGAAAATAAATTCGTGGTAAACTTGCCTGCTGCTAATTATGTTGATCCTTGCATGTTTTTGTTTTTAAATTGATCCGCCTTTTCATACGACATAAAAGTTTGCACATACCAAAGTTAACATTTTTGTCATTTTCCTATTTGTGTATAAAATTGATTTATACATACTTCAATATTATCATTTGCTTAGGGAATAAGTAAAATCCCCAAAATACTGTACTCCGAGGAAAATTAAAAAAGTAAAGTCCCTAATCAAATGTCAAAATTAAAAGCTTAAACCCATCAAACGAATGAATAACAACTGTCATATTCCTGACTTGGTCTTTCTGTTTAGAACGGTCTTTGGAGTTCAGTTATTTTATTATTTTACTTTTTTAAATCTTATTATACATTAAATACTAGTATACTAAGGATGTTAAACCCCACGAAAAGATTACCTTAGATGTACTTGTCAAAGCCTTTGTGAATTTATGGACCTCAATGCTCTTCGACGTTCGTTATTTCACCTTTAAAACTTTTTGATAAATGTTTTGTAGATGAAACTCGGGTATAGCGTTCAACATAATCCTTGCATCTATTATGAGGCTATTTATTAACATGACAAGGAAACATAATTAACCAACATAAATTAAAACATGCGTATATGAGAAAGTATTAAAAGTCATACAGAAATGAGTAATATACAAACCCAAAGATGCTTAGATCTACAATAAATAAGTGATCAAAGTAGAATCTTCTTTTACTCGACTTTAGTGAGCGGGAGAAACTGTCATCAGCATATGTTATAAATGTAATAAAGAACATTTGTTTATATTATGAAACCTTAATATCTCCGTAGATGGTTGTTTTTTAATTATGAACACGTTTAACAACATTTTCTCTGTATTTTACATTTATTCTTTGCAAGAATATTAAAATGGTCAAACAGACAAAATATCATCACACCGAAAATAAATGTGCATTTTTTACTTTTTGTTTTAATATATTGCACACGTTAACAAACGAAGGAAAATACAACAAAATTAGGGCTAAAATCGGTTTTGATGCAAATTTTTCTAGAGGAATTAAACGTTTGTATAAACAGCTTTAAACTAATGCTGTATCTTCATTCTCTCCTTATTTACAATTCTATTTTTTTTTACTTCATCTTGTTCTTCTTCATTTTGTTTTGTTTGTTGCATACCCCACAAATATATCAAATCCATTTCATGAGAAGACCCTTTCAGAGAGAGGGATAATCAATTTTAAACACACTCTTTATTAATACCCTTTTAAATTTGCACGTTTTGTCTGCAGATGGATGTTTTGTCTAGAAAAGACTTACAAGTAACGTTCGAAATTATAACATTAAACAATCATGTCAAGAGCCAAAAAATTAGAAGAGTATTGAGAACTCGACTTATGATAATTAAAATCATTTTTATTTTGCTACTTTTATCATCTGTCCAAAGTTTGTTATTGAATAAGCAAAAAGATTGATACTAGCATGAACCATGTTGATGCAAACAATCTGCTATAAAAATTTTGTGACTTTTGTAATTTTCTGAATCATTGGTCATTGGCAATGTGAATAAATTGGCATGGACATGTTTATCTTGATATACCATTGGGCTTGGAAGCTGAATTGATATCCACATGAAACTGTATCAAATGTATTCTCATAATATAAACTATGAACTACCGGTATGTACCTCGTGTTCAAATCAAAGGAATGGAACAACAAAGTTTTACAGTTTAAAGAGGTAAAAGTAATGGCAAATAGATTAGATGGCCATGGAGACTTTGTCAAAGAATACGAAACTGTTGGCAATCTGAAGGTTATGGAATATATATAGATAGTTAGATTTTCAGTGATCATATAATGAGTGTTGACTCAGGTCAAATGCTAAAGGTTTTTATAAAAATAAAGTAGCATGCAATCAAAGTTGATACACTCCTAATGATACTGGTCTCGATGCACACAACAGGATTCTGGGTATTTGGTCAAGTATGGTAAAGAATCAAAAGAAAAACTACGATTAAACAAATTTACGAAGCGTAACCTGTTCAACCAAACCATTTACCTAAAAAATGCAATCTTGGGTGAAATGAATTTAAAAAATGAATGTGCATAATTGTATTTAGCTTTGGATAAAGTGTCTTTTGTGTTTTTTAAGAAATGAGAAAGATACTAAATGGAAATTAAAACTGATAAGTCAGAAAAAAACTTATAACGCCATGACCAAAAAAAATTATATTAAAAACTGATAACATATGGATAACACATCAAAGGGATATTCAAACTAATAAGTCGAAGTGGAGTTGGCCATGTCAAGGCAAAAAATAAAAACGTACCAAAGATGCATAACGCAAAACACACCATAGTAAACTAAAGACTAAGCAACACGCAAAAATCTCGAGTTATCATAGTTGTTTTTTGAAGACATGATAGGGGGTTCGTGTTGTTTATTCCTTAGTTTTCTATGCGGTGTCATGTGTACTATTGTTTGTCTGTTTGTCTTTTTAATTTTTAACCATGGCGTTGTCAGTTTATTTTCGATTTATGAGTTTGACTGTCCCTCTGGTATCTTTCGTCCCTCTTTTAGGGACTTCATTTATTTTATATATATCAAGAAACACATAGTTCAGTATTGAAGCATAGTTGTCTTAAAACAACTAATCTATAAGGAATGACAAACACAAAGAAGTGATCTTTAAATAGGAAAACTATTCATATGAATTTCTTCTGATAAAAAAAAGTCAGGAAAAAACATCACAAAAGTAATGACAAAGATGAAACTAAATGACAATTAAAAACTTAAGTATGTTCATTATCTCAACCACCAATCTCACATTATGTACATTTATTGTCTGAAGAGTTTAATTACATTGGTGTTATTGATTGCTGATGACATTATGTCTTACCCGTAGACCGGAGGTTCGGAGTTCGGGGTTCAATGTTCTGTTCGAAATGTGACTGTTAAAGTCGAGTTCATGAGTCCAAATAACCTCCCCTTGGAAATTCCTGTATGTTCTCTGAAAAAAACTTCTTCATATATGGTTTTGATGCTAGGATAAAACAACAAAATAGATCAAAGACTTAAACAGCTGTGTTGTGCATCATTTTTCTTGGACAATAGAGAATCCTCTATATGGAACATTTAAATATCTTAAATATGAAATGTGAAGAATCCTCTAACATAATAGCAGGTAAACAACCTCAACATATTAAGGGGCCTCGGTGGCCAAGTGGTCTAAGAAGTTCTACAACTGTTTTAACAAGCCAGTCAACCTTGATGTTGTGAGTTCTTATCCTGCTCGTGCGGGTGCACTCAACTCAATGACTAGGTTTGTCAAGTTTCCTATCGAAGGTTAGTGGATTTCTCCTGCACTCCGGCACATCCAACCATACAAACTGACCGACACGAAATTGATCACTCAAACAATTGCATAAGAGAAGGCGAGCAACTTCAGCTTTTGAGCAATCTTCCTATGAAGTTTGATGGATCTGGTTTGAAAACAGTAGGGAAGATTACACACAAATCGGTTTTGGACAATGTTCAAACCGGCTAAAAAACACTAAAAGTAGGCAAAGCGGAAAGGAACACTTTTAAAAACAGCTCTATATTCTAATCATGATATATCTAGAACCACAATTAATTAGATAAGCCAATGAACCACATTGTCATCTAAGGATATTATATACAACCGTTATGGAATAACCCTTTCACAAATGATATCGGATATGTTCCTTACGTCGTAACTACAACCCCCTTCCCTTTCATGAATTTGACCTACCGAATTAGACTATTTACCGGATTTGTAATTGTAATGACTCCCATCTATTCTTTGCGGGCATTAAATAATGGACTTCATTAAAGATAACCGTTTTATTTATTGTCATATAATCCACTCTATTAACACAATATAGCATGAATAACAAAGGTATGCTGGTGCTCAATGAATGATTACAAATGTTGACAGGTAAGTATAACTCCAAACTGAACGTGAACATCAAACGGTAAAAAGCTGAAAGAACAAATAAAAACTCAATATAAAACCTATCAATCAAAAAGATTTGCCAAAACATACAAAAATACAAAGTTGGCTTATGACACTAATTGTGTTCCATACATTCACATAAAAAATACAAGTATTAACAATATATCTAGTTTGGTAACATAACTGTGTGTCAAAACTGAGTGTGTACAGCTTTAGTGTGTTGAAAACTCGACAAGTATAAAAAATTATGTATGCAAATTATGACACGAATTGCTTTCCATACTTTAAAAATATCGAAATGAGGGGGGTGCTATGAATCATACAAAAATTACCAAAAAAGGGTATTTGAATGTTTATAGAACATTTTTATAGTGTAAATGTTGTCTCTATGTGTTTACAAGTAATAACAAACGGTTGTGAAACAATAAAACAAATAATCTGGTGACGTGGCATATTTTGTCATCATTGTCATTTACCCAACGTTTTATACGTCATCAAAACACTATACATGTTTTATATGTTTACAATAAACAGTTCTTCAGATTGTCAATATGCTATAAACTTACACTGTGCCGGAATCTGGCAGATATATCAATAAATGATGCTGAATCATCAACGTGAGCATGTAAATATGGGGAAATTACAAAAGAGGGGAAAGTAACGAAGAAGATAGTAAATATAAGTCAACTTTCGGAAACATCATGAAATAATTACAGACGAGTCAGTACACTCCCCGTCTGGCATGCTATTTATGCCACTACACTATTCATAAGTTCTTGACAATAGCACAAGTTCTGTCACTGGTCTAATGAAGAAAGCTGGTTTCACACAGTCTTTGTCCACAGTACGCACTATACGAATTTCTACCTTACGTACTAAATTGTCAGCACTAGGGAATGTTTTAGTGACTATTCCCATTGGCCAACTTAAGCGATTAACTTGATTGTCCTTGAGCAACACGACATCTCCTTCTTGAATGTTTTCTCTTTCTTGAGTCCATTTCTGTCGAATTTGTAAAGTTTGCAAGTATTCCACTCGCCAACGTTTCCAGAAAACGTTCGAAAGGTATTGTACACGCTTCCACTGTGCATAATACATGTCTTTACAATCGAATGACACATCCTTTGGAATTAATACACTAGGCTTTTGAGTGATGATAAGATTAGGTGTGAGAGGTAATGGGTCATCAGAGTCCGTAGGTACACATGTTAAAGGCCTGGAGTTAATTATCGCAGACACTTCCGCTAACAATGTTACTAACACTTCATGTGATAGTTCTTTTCCAGGAAGTTCTGATAACATAGAGTCTAGGATTGATCGCGTTGTTTTTATCATTCTTTCCCATATACCTCCCATATGAGATGAATGAGGTGAATTAAAATGCCACTCTATGCCATTATCATATAAATGTTCCTTTATTGGTCCATCTTCTACATTGATACTATCAATACCAAGTTGGTCAGTGGCTCCGACGAAATTAGTACCTCTGTCAGACCTAATTAGTTTTACTTCCCCTCGAATAGCTATGAAACGTTTGAAGGCGTTAATAAACGACGAGGAAGTCATTTCCTCCACTACTTCTAGGTGAACACCTCTTGTGACTAGACATGTAAAAATGACGGCCCAACGCTTTGAATTCGCAACGCCACCTCTAGTGCGTCGGCTTATGACGGACCAAGGTCCAAAGGTGTCAATCCCTATAGATGTAAATGGTGTTTCAGGGATCACACGGTCTTCAGGCAAGTCAGCCATTTTTTGTTGTTCGGTATGCCTTCGAAGCTTGCGGCAAGTTATACACTTGTAAATTATTGATGAAACAAGACGCTTTTCACCTAATATCCAGTATCCTCCTGTTCGTATCGCTCCTGATGTAAATTGTCTTCCTTGGTGTTTTATCTTTTGATGAAAGTAACGAATTATCAAAGTTGCAATCCAATGTCTACTAGGTATTAAGATTGGATTCCTTTCATCGGGTTGTACATTTGCCATTTTGATACGCCCACCAACACGCAGAATGCCTTCACTGTCGATAAATGGACTTAACTGCAACAGTGCACTATTTCCACGGAGTGGCTTGCCATTTTTAATACAATCGATTTCGTCTGAAAAGATCTCGTTTTGCACAACTCTGACAACGAACATCTCTGCATCCCTGAATTGACACCTAGTTTCTTTTGAGATTCTATTAACAAGAAAGTTCTTTATCAGCGCAATTGATCTAACAAGTGACTTCCAGTTTCCAAATCTTTCGAATCGTTGTGATCCTAAGGAGAGTTTCTCAAGACTCGTTGTTTTTCTAGTTGTAATGTCAGGACGTATTTCGTTATCGGTGTCGGGATTGATCAGAGAAAATTTTTCAATAGTTTGATCGGCATCATTTTTTATCACCGGACCAGATAGCCATATACTATTTTCTAATTTCGAAGGAATTATTGATCGAGTTGCCAGATCGGCTGGGTTGCCATCTGTATGCACATAAGACCATTGCTCGGAATTTGACACTGTGTGGATTTTCGCAACACGGTTTGACACATAATTGTAAAATCGTCGTGATGAATTGAAGATGTACCCTAGTACAACTTTACTATCGGTATAATACTGAATATCAGACAAAGGTATATCTAACTGGTCTGATATTGTTTGACCTATTTCTGTTGCTAGCAAAGCTCCACATAGTTCTAAGCGTGGAATCGTATGACTGTGACTGGGTGCAACCTTTGCCTTTCCCATAATAAAACCAAAATTCTTATCGTCATCTAGTTGTATGTAACCAACTGCGGCTATTGCCTTCTCTGATGCGTCTGAATAAATGTGTATCTTCCTTGTTTTCGCTAAAGTAAATGAAGTAGGTACAAACATCCTTTTGAATTTTACTGTTTCCAAATCAAAGAGTGACGTTCTCCAAGATTCCCACTCGTTGTAAACCTCTTCCGGTAACGGTTCATCCCACATGATCTGTCCTGTCATAACTGATCTGAGCAGTAATTTTCCTTTAATAGTTACTGGCGCTAAGTATCCAAGAGGATCAAATATACTGTTTATTGTTGACAATAATCCTCGACGAGTATACGGTTTGACATCTCTATCGATGTAGTACATGAAAGTATCAGTTTCAAGGTCCCAGTTCATACCAAGGCTATGTTGTATTGGAAGAATATCGGAACTAAGGTCGAGATCCTTAAGACTCTTTGCAAGATCTTCATTATCAAACGAATGCATAACTTCCTCAACGTTTGAAGATATCTTGTGTAGTCGAATGTTACCAATAGATTTTAAAGCTGACTTAGTTCTCTTCATGAGATCAATTGCTTCGGCGCTAGAAGGTTTCGAAGTTAAACCATCATCAACGTAGAAATCTCTAGTGACAAAATCAAGCATATCGGAGCCAAACTCATTTTCTCCTTCCATGGCAGTTTTTCTAAGTCCGTATGACGCAATAGCAGGACTAGGACTATTGCCGAATACGTGCACACACATGCGATACACTGTTAGAGGTTTGTCAAAATCATTGTCGGTGTACCAGAAAAATCGTAGATAGTCTCTGTGTTTTTCATCAACTTTAAAACTGTAAAACATTTGTTCTATATCGCCCATGATGGCCACTTGCTCCCTACGGAAGCGGAGCAAAACACCGATTAGATTATTCGTCAAATCTGGTCCACTAAGCAACACATTGTTAAGAGACACGCCATCAAATTGTGCAGAGGAATCAAACACAGCACGAAGTTTCCCAGGTTTCTTGGGGTGATAAACCCCGAATATTGGCAAATACCATTGTTCCTGATCATCGTTGATATGTGGGGCCTTCTCAGCATGACCCTTTTCTAGAATTGTATTCATGAAAGTGAAGAAATGTTCACGCTTCTGAAGATCTTTGCGAAGACTTGCATCTAGACCTTTGGCTCTTTTCCATGCTAGATTTCTGTTATTTGGTAGAACTTGACGATCTTGTCGAAACGGTAATGGGGCGGACCAATTACCACTTGAGTCCTTCCAAAGGTTTGTATCCATAGATTCTATAAATTCTCTGTCATCACGAGACAGTCCAGGTTTATCATCATCAGGACGGCGAATAAACACATCTTTGCCAATGTTGTCGTATGCACTTTCATTAACTTCAAGTGTACGCACTTCATCAATTTTAAGTTCACTTGTACACGGTGGAAATATCGATATTCTATCGGAAGAAAGTAAGTATGTCTTTTTAACACGAGTTTCGTCTGGATAGTGCAGTTTTCCGAGACAAGTTTCACCAATAACAGTCCATCCCAGAGGAAGTTTCTGTGCATAAGGCGCATTCCCAGATCCAATTCTTTGATCAAGCACGTGATGAGCAGAAATGAGATCACGTCCAATTAAGAGCAAGATTTCGGACTCTTCGTCAAGAGGTTCGATAAATTCCACGAGATCACTGAGATGATTATGAAACAAAACAACTTCTTGAGTAGGTATTTCGTCTTTAGAATCTGGAATGAGGTTACACTCTAAAATGTCAGGCACATGTAAATGAGTTTGTTTATCTAATGACTCGACGACTAAACCACTAAGCTTTCGACCAGATGCTTGAGATTTTCCGGAACATGTTGACAAGGTAAAATCAGAGACACTCGTTGATCCAAAGTAATCGAAGAGTTCCGATTTTCCTAAAGTCCTATTCGATTGATCGTCCATTAAAGCATATACTTTTAGCCTTCTATCAGGATTGTCACTACGATACACTTCTACAGGTATTATCTTTGCGCATGATTTGCCACCAAATTTATCCATGCAAATCTGTGTGCATGCTGATTGTATAGGAGTTTGAACTTCATGTTCCACATCAACAGGCTCCCCGCCATGACCTGATGGCCGTGTAGACTGTTGATCTCGATTTTTTATGTGCAGTGCTGTAGGGTGATCTGTTTTTCCACACTCCCCACATTTGATTGCGTTAGGACAGTTCCGTTTAAAATGTGATGCTGACAAGCAACATCCGAAACATAATTTGTTCAACTTCAAAAATTGTCTACGTTCTTGTATTGGCTTTGATTTGAATGTTCTACAATCATTAAGTGTATGGTTTGTACCATGAATCAAACATTTCTCACGAGGATCGACACTTTGACTCCTCTCATGTTTTGTTTCAGCGAAGTCTGTTTTCCTGGTACGAACGTCATTAAGTTTCCCTTTTGCTGTTGGTAGTTTATCCTTAAAACCAGTGTTTGCCTGTTGACTGTCATATAAAAAACTTGGATTGTTCTTTACCTTACTTTGTTGCTGTATAAACTGAGCAAATACATGAAATGGCGGATATATTGTTTTGTTTTTATCATTATATTTAACGGCCATACTAGTCCATCGTTCTTGAAGCTGATATGGAAGCTTAGCTACGATTGGCGTTACACCAACTGATGAGTCAAAATAGGAAAATATAACCTTGTAATTGTCATTTTCTTTGACAGATGATATATCTGACAAGATGTCTGACAGATCATACAACTTAAAATATTCTTTGTTTGTAATGCGCGGAAAAGCTGCTAGTTTTGTCTTGAGTGCACTATCGATAAGCTCTGGGCTACCATACCTTTCATTTAATCTCTCCCAGATTAGTTTTAGAGCTCTTGACGGATTGTTAGTATTCGCAGCTTTGATACTTTGAACTTGTGTTTTAGAACTAGGACCAGTCCACTTTAACAATAGGTCTATTTCCTCACTTGAATCTGCATCAATCTCTTTGACTATTTTCATGAAACTGTCCTTCCAAGATGGATAATACTCGGGTTTGTCATTAAAAATATTAAACCTTGACATTAAGAGATCACGTTTTAGCAAGAAACGTGTGAAATCAGTAGCAAGAGTTCTATCACTCGGATAAGGATGATTGTCTGACACATGCGTATCTGCAATAACATTTTTTCTTGGAATGAACGAGTTTGCGTGTGGGTCTAATGTTCCACTAACATGTGTGTTTTCTTGATCGATATGAGTTGAATGTTTATTTTCTTTGTCGACATGAATTTCATCAGTGTTTTCTTTGTCCATCTGAATTAAACTAATTTGTTTCTGAACATGATTAATATATGCAGCAGTTTTAGATTTCGAATCAAGCTGTGGTTGATCAGGCAATACTTGTGACATATTTTCATCGCATTCATTTTGCAAAGCTTCAGCCTCTGCTTCAACTGCTGCTGCTTCCTTCTGTCGAGAAAGCAGGTCTAAATCGGCTTCAATGTCGGCTTTCTTGCGTTCTACTTTTGCTGATTCTATCGACTTTTTCTCTTCTAGAAGAGCCTTCTCCTTCAATAATAAAGTTTCTTTCTCTGCAAATTGAACTTTCACCTTTGCAGCTTCAGCTTTGGCCCTTGCTCTTGCAAGAACTGACGAAGAGGTAGAACTATGTGTTTTTCTGGATGAGTGGCTTCTCCTAGAACTTCTGCTAGCTAAGGAATTCTCTCTCTCTATAGCACGTAACTCATTAATGAATGTGTTCATTCGTTTACTTTCTGTTTCCACAAATTGCGTAAAATCTTGCATTTCACCTGATAGTTTATGAACTTCATCCATGCCTTCAGCAGTGTTCGTCCTCGAAAGAAAATCTAAGTATTCTTTACAAATTGTGTCATAACGTACAGTTCCACTCATGAATTCTGTTTTTAGCTCCTGTAATGATGTTAACTCATTTGAATACGGTTCAATGTTTCTTGCTAAAAGCTGAAGGTCACTTTTTACGATTTGCATTTTCAACAGAAATTTTCTTTGTTTGTTTTCAAAAAGTTCTTTACCACTCTCAGTAAGTGTGCGTAATCTTTTATCGGTATCCGCAGTGTTGATCATCTCGGATGTAGTACTTGACGCAGAGTCAATATTGTCTTCTATACCAGCCATCTTGAATGCCGGGTAAGTTATATCACTAGCCAAATAAATCTCCTTAGTCTTTTTACTGTAATGACTCCCATCTATTCTTTGCGGGCATTAAATAATGGACTTCATTAAAGATAACCGTTTTATTTATTGTCATATAATCCACTCTATTAACACAATATAGCATGAATAACAAAGGTATGCTGGTGCTCAATGAATGATTACAAATGTTGACAGGTAAGTATAACTCCAAACTGAACGTGAACATCAAACGGTAAAAAGCTGAAAGAACAAATAAAAACTCAATATAAAACCTATCAATCAAAAAGATTTGCCAAAACATACAAAAATACAAAGTTGGCTTATGACACTAATTGTGTTCCATACATTCACATAAAAAATACAAGTATTAACAATATATCTAGTTTGGTAACATAACTGTGTGTCAAAACTGAGTGTGTACAGCTTTAGTGTGTTGAAAACTCGACAAGTATAAAAAATTATGTATGCAAATTATGACACGAATTGCTTTCCATACTTTAAAAATATCGAAATGAGGGGGGTGCTATGAATCATACAAAAATTACCAAAAAAGGGTATTTGAATGTTTATAGAACATTTTTATAGTGTAAATGTTGTCTCTATGTGTTTACAAGTAATAACAAACGGTTGTGAAACAATAAAACAAATAATCTGGTGACGTGGCATATTTTGTCATCATTGTCATTTACCCAACGTTTTATACGTCATCAAAACACTATACATGTTTTATATGTTTACAATAAACAGTTCTTCAGATTGTCAATATGCTATAAACTTACACTGTGCCGGAATCTGGCAGATATATCAATAAATGATGCTGAATCATCAACGTGAGCATGTAAATATGGGGAAATTACAAAAGAGGGGAAAGTAACGAAGAAGATAGTAAATATAAGTCAACTTTCGGAAACATCATGAAATAATTACAGACGAGTCAGTACAGTAATCACATACACAATACGACGGGTGCCGCATGTGGAGCAGGATCTGCTTACCCTTCCGGAGCACCTGAGATCACCCCTAGTTTTTGATGGGGTTCGTGTTGTTTATTCTTTAGTGTTCTATGTTGTGTCATGTGTACTATTGTTTTTCTGTTTGTCTTTTTCATTTTTAGCCATGGCGTTGTCAGTTTGTTTAGATTTACGAGTTTGACTGTCCCTTTGGTATCTTTCGTCCCTCTTTTATATACAAGCATAGAAGTCAATCCAACCCAACCCAACCCAAACAATTACGGTCTGATCATTCGTGTATGCATACTATTAAATGAGTAAATAAAGAAACAGTAGTATACCGCTGTTCGCAATTCACAAATCGATTGAGAAAAACCAAATCCGGGTTACAAACTAAAACTGAGGGAAATACATCAAGTATAAGAGGAGAACAACGTGTATCCAGAAAGAAAACATTTATTTTCTTGTAACGGGTAATCAAATTCGACGCATCACTATCGAGAGGATTAAATTTTTTCTCTTACACTTGTATTATACCACTGATTTAGTATTCAGCTGTATGCTTTTTTCTTTGTTTGTTTTACTATTGCAAATCAGCAATTTTTAGAAAAGCTTATTCCCAAAGTTAGAATCATAATTCAAGACGTTCGTGTTAAACCAGTTCAAGAAAACCCGCTGTTTAGATAGTAAAAACATCAATCAGGTTTCTGGTGTGGACATATTTATGTATTTCAGCCCATTAGTTGATGCATATATGGTGATTATAAACATGCTATTTCTTTTTCACAAGAAAGCAAACCTTTCAACAAATGCATTTAAATGGTTTTTTTTTTGTTTCTTTCACTTATTTTTTTTCATTCTGGCAAGTATAATCACAGCGTTGACCATTATATTTAATAGAAAAATAACAAAAATACTGAGCTCCACGGATGATTCAAAAAGAATATTTCTTTATCATATTGGCAAAATTTCAATCACATCTAACGAATGAACATTGACTGTCATCATTTGGTGTTAACAACGCTGCCACTTCCTTGTCACTGAGTTTCATTGGTATCAAATATTAAGCCACATTCCATGTCCAATAATGAAAACCACTGAAATCCGCACGCAGCATCCAATTTATTATCCTTTACTGGTATGGTCTTTTAATTTATTTTCCGGCAATCCCCATAAAGTCACAATGAAGTTTTTTTTTACTTCATGTATATCTATTGGAACTGAACATGGACTGCACGATTATGCTATGATACTTTCTTCATTAAAATTTAATTCATAAGATTTGCCTGAATATGGTACTCTTTTATAATCTGTTGGTGGTTCTATGGAGCTGTTTCATCATTTAATTGTATATAATGCATTAATAACAATTTTTTTCCCAGGTTTTTCATTAGGATTTGCATATACCTCAAACACCTCTTGGTATTGCATTAACACCTTCTAAAATTGGTTTCTCCTTAATAACTTCTTTTCGTCAAGAATCACCTGTCAATAAAATGAGTAAACTGTGAATCATTATTGTAAGATAAGAATGCTTCATCAGAAAGAACCATTTCTCATTTACCCTAATATGGTACGCTTTATACTCTTTTGGTGGTTCTATGGTGATGTTTCATCATTTTATTGTATATAATGCATCCATATCATTTTTTTTCAAAGTAGACAATGTTTCCTATTTCTAATTAAATTCCATTGATAAGATGCCTTAAAACTTTGTTCTATTTTTATATGAGTTACGTTCGGATTGACTTTACGTTGAACTTACAGTTCGTTTTATTGTTTCGAGTGATTCCTCTAGCTACCATCCAGGTCCCCAAGACAAAGAGTGCTACTCGACATCTTTTAAGTAGTAAAGATACACCCTGCTTTACTTTTTGTAGCCGTTTGGAACCACATGTTCTTTAGTTCCGATCGATGTCCGTATGACTGTTCTTCCTTCCCATCACTCGATTGTTGAACACTGCCGGCTTTATGTTTTGAACTTCTTTGTCGTTTTCCAGCACCTATCGGCTGTGTGACTTGACTTGCTACAGTTACTGCAAGATTGAAAGTTTAGACGTATCTCCAGTCTATGAATATTTGTTTTCTGGTTTCTTTATCTGTCTGTAGTTTTCTTTCCTTATCGACTTTGTGAACTTTTCTGAAAACCATCTTACAAGTACTTCGTTTGAAAAATCAAGTCAAGAATATTGCAGTTGTTATTACATAGTCCGTTTTTATTTATGTTTGCGTTTGGTTTTTTAGCAGTTCAGTATTTCTTTTGATTCGTTGTTTTGCTCTTATGATTGATGTGTTTCCCTCGGTTTTGGTTTGTAACCCGGATTTGTTTTCTCTTAATCGATTTATGCCTTTTGAAAAGCGGAACCGTATGGTATTGTTGCCTTGAAGAGTGTTTGAAAATGTTCCTGCATAAGACTTGCAGACGGAAACCCGTTTGAAATAGAACAAAAGAATCGAAGCTCTTTGTGAGAGAAGGCGATAACTGCTTACTGTAATGTTTACTATAGTAACAAAATTTTAAAAGTTAATAGAAACAAATATATGACAACTTTCTGCTCACATTTGCATTAGTTTTCAAGTCGACGACATGAGTATCTAACAAGATGGATGAAGAAAATGCATAACCTCCGAATGTTTTTTTTATTTTTACCGCTGACGGAGAACATATAAATCAATTACATGTAGTTCAGTTTTTTTTTTGTCCGCCCTTCCATTATTTGACTCAAGAAAAAATTCTAAAAAATGGGTGACAATTGTCTCGAAAAGAGAAAATCGAGTGCACCGTTTTATGTAAGGGCGTGTTTGAGTTGAATATTATGTCTTGAAAACTTATAAAGCAAGAGTTTGATACATTATCTCGCTTCAGATTGAATCATTTTATATATCAAGACTACAAGTTGACGACTTGTTAACATCAAAAGTTCATAGAACTAAAAGATGAAGTATATATGTCAAGTGAAATACCTTTCTAATGAATCACAAAAACAGTGTAGGTGTGTTCGAATAGCTAATTATTACTAAAAGAACTTTAAAATTGAATGTTAAAAATGCATATCTTCGAAAAATAATCCTTTTTTGTGTGTGATAATTAGGGTTTATAGTCTTCAACCATTGAAAATGTTTAGTCTGCACTTTCACGAAATATTAAATTAGTTTTTTTTTTTTTTTATGAATTTTTGAAAAGTCCACCTGACAATCGATCAGACAATAGTTCTATGTTGACTCAATGAAGACATGAACATTAACTGATGCTCATTAGCTAGTAGAAACATTTTTCTTTTAAAAAACTATGACACATTTAGTATCAGATCGTTATGGTGCAATGTAGATACATTTATCGGTTTTCAAGAGCTAAATTGGCAGCGCGTCATCCCTACAATGGCTTTCATTTCTACGATGGTAAAAATGAACAGGCGTAATAGGGAGATCATTTTGACTAAGTAGAATCCTGACTGCTTGGCCATCTTTAAATTTTTAGGTAATCGACAAGTATGTTTAAATGATGCGAGATAGTGCAAGTGAGATACATTCGAAAACAAAAGGTGAAAGAGAGTTACACAAGAGAACATATAGTACAAGAGAGATACACTAGAAAAAAGTGATTGAAAGAGAGTTACGAAAACAGATAGTGCGAAAGGGCTACACTATAGAACAGTTAGTGAAAGTGAGTTACAATAGAAAAAAGATAGTGCAAGAGAGATACACTATAGAACAGTTAGTGAAAGTGAGTTACAATAGAAAACAGATAGTACAAGAGAGATACACTATAGAACAGTTAGTGAAAGTGAGTTACAATAGAAAACAGATAGTACAAGAGATAATAACTAGAGAACAATGAACGAGTGTTACGCAAGACAACACATATACACTAAAAAAACAGATAATGCAAGAGAGATAGTACGCTTGAGAACATTAAGTGAACAGATATCGCAGATCAAATTTATTCGTTCATTGTGTAATCATACGTTTTTTGATTGAGTTAAGTCTGCCAATTGATATTTTATCGTATGTTTTTCTATGTTGTGATGTTATGCTATTGTTTCAGAAAAAGGGAGAAGGTTTGGGCCCATTAAAACGTTTAATCCCGCTGCAAATGTTTGCACCTGTCCTAAGTCAGGAATCTGATGTACAGTAGTTGTCGTTTGTTTATGTAATATATACGTGTTTCTCGTTTCTCGTTTTGTTTATATAGATTAGACCGTTGGTTTATCCGTTTGAATGGTTTTACACTTAGTCTAGTAATTTTGGGGCCCTTTATAGCTTGTTGTTCGGTGTGAGCCAAGGCTCCGTGTTGAAGGCCGTACTTTAACCTATAATGGTTTAATTTTTAAATTGTTATTTGGATGGAGAGTTGTCTTATTGGCACTCACACCACATCTTCCTATATCTAAGAGTTAATCTAGAAAACAGAGAGATACATGAGAGAACAGTACGTGAAAGAGAGTTTAGCTAAAAATCAGATAGTACAAGAAAGATACGATAGAGAATAGTAAGGGAAACAGATTTACACTAAAAAAACTTATATAATGTAAGAGAGATACACTGTAAGGGAAAGAGACTTTCAATAAAAAATAGATAGTTCAAAAGATATACACCAGAGAAAAGTGAGAGAAAGAGATTAACTAGAAAACAGATAGTGCAAGAGAGATGAAACTAGAGAGCAGTACTCGAAAGAGAGTAACACTGGAAAACGAATAATGCAATAGAGTTACACAACAGAACAGTAAGTGAAGGAGAAACACTAGAAAACAGATAGTGCAAGAGAGATAAACTAGAGAGCAGTACGCGAAAGAGAGTAACACTGGAAAACGAAAAATGCAATAGAGTTACACTACTTAAAAGTAAGTAATGGAGAAACACTAGAGAACAGATTGTGCAAGAGAGTTACAGTAGGTGAAAAACAGTTACACCATAAAACACAATATTTCCTGATGAATACGGTAACGATGGATAAAAAAAATGAATTATTCATAATATTATTTCCAAGACAGAGATTGTATACATCTATTCAAAGTATTTGAACGAACTTATAAGAACAACATTAAAAGTCTTGCAAATTGAAATTGTATGGTTCACCACATTTAACCGTGTTATCTTTCCAGTAATATCTTCAGGAACACATGTAAATCACGTGTTTATACTCAATTATAGACATTAATATTTATTTATAACAAGCTGTTACAAGTTATAGCTCTTGTATTAGTTCTGATATTAAAACCAGAAACTTTCAAAGACATTTTGTTTAAAGTCAATGAACTACGCCTTGTACATTTATATGTCATGCATTACATACTTTCTATGTGGTGTGAAAATACTGTTCTATTATGTTTATATTGTGTTGTAGACATTTTCATTATAAGATGGTTTATGTCCCATAAAATTAACAGTTTTACTTCAATAGGTAAGAGGGAGTACCATGTACGTTAAAAGTTCCTATGAACCTTTTGTATCGAAAGAATAGGGTGTTATAATGTGGTAAAGAAATAATTCAAAGAAATAATATTTGTGATTTTGTTTTATTGTATCATTATATTTCATATAAGTTTTGGGTTTAGTTTCTATCATGATGATGTCTGTAAAGATCAGAATAGACTTCAAGAAATGAGAATTTCCATAACATATAGGGTTAACGAGGAAAAATATCGTTGGATTGGTCATGTATTGAGGAAAGGAAATGCGGATATAACCAATATTGCATTGCGATGGACATCTGATGGTAGACGATGGTAAAAAGATGAAGGTCAAATAGACCTGGCGTAGAATGGTAGACACTAAGATGAAGACTTGGGAAAACCTGGAAGAAGATTGAGAAGAAGGCAAAAGGTACCAGTCTTGTATTACAACTCTAATTTCCGGTGCATGTCAAAACATGGAAAGAAACAAAATAGTGCATTTTTTTCTGAATTTTTTTCTGAACTCAATTTTTTCTGTTTGATTATAGGTTTATGCTGAATTGAAACATATATATAGACTTTAAAAAAAATCTTGCATCTTTTGGGGATATCAATCCAGGAAAGTGGAAGGATATCATGTTTACTGGAAGTAAAAATAGCAAACAGAAAGTAGAAAAAAAATGTTTTGACTTCAGGATTGCGTAACTTTTTATTCTTCGTGGCAACACCCTCTTTTTTTTCGATTAAATCACAATTTCACATTAGTACATGCATGATATGAACATGAATTTTTTTTTCTATGTAGCATTTTTTATTTTTTTATTTTCAAAGATCAGCTGTTTAACATGTAAGCCTATGGAGCAGTCAATTACAAGACTGCAACCTGCATAGGGTAATTTTTTCATATGTTCACTGCAAGGAAGTAATTCATGTGGACTTATGTGTGCCCAGAATGATAAAACATCATGATTTAAGAACTTTTTAAGAGAAAAAAATTATGGGGTATCAAGTTACACTGAAAAAACTGAAATTATGTAATAATTATGCATTTTCATACTAGACACCATTCAAAAGTATTAATAGATATAAAGCACAACAGTTTGAGGCAAATTGAGATTTTGATGGTATTACATACATGATTTTCAATTAAAAAGAACATAGAAAGATTTTTTTCTCAATGAAATCTTCTTCTTATGATGCAATTTTTAGTAGCACAGTTTTATTCAAAATAAGAGCAAAGTTGAAGAGACAGCTACATACAAAAGTACTGTTTTTTCTTTTGGGTTATTATTTTCATGGCTCAATTGTTGACATTTAGGTAGAATATGTATAAAATGAACTTTTGGTGAAAAGATTTTCATAAAATGTTCATTTTTCATGAGTCTATACTTCATTTCCTGTCTGCGGCACTGCATGGTTAATTGAAATTTCCATATTTGGGTTAAAAATTTGTTTAAAAGGTAGAATTTTTCTAAAACTATTCATCAGGACATGGATTTTTGTGATTAGGTGTGACAAGTAATCAATATTCTAACCAAAAACACTCACATGAGTATTCATTTTGTTTTTTCTTGAATTTTATTTCAAATTTTATATGCATTGGTGGGTCAAGTACAGTCTAAAAACCATGATATAGTAGGCATGTATAAAGACCAGTATAGTCAAACAAGAGAAAGGTATGGTCTTTCTTGTGTCCAGATAGTTGTATTGTAGCAAATTCTTCAATATGAAAAAGTTTTGGGTAGTTTTTCAATTTTGACTTAAACAAGAGGCCCACTTGGGTAGATTTCATTGAAAAAAGGGGGAGGGGTAAACTATTGAATGTGGTTCATTTAAACAGGAGGAAAAAAATAAAAATAATAGATTAGAATACTTTTCTAGCTCCACAGTATCCAAATAATAGAAAAACATTCATGAAGATAGACTAGAATGAGATTTACAGATCATTTAGAAGACATGACTGATTTCCAAATTTTGCCTGTTTTCAGAAAGGGGTACTGCTTAAATAGTGGGGTTATTTTCATTAATATAGCCAAACAGTTCTAATAATGGCACTTTTTATGTTCAAATATGGCTACTTAATGAAACTAAGTAAATGAATTATTTTTTTAAGACATTTCATGAATGTTATAGGTACCAGTCTTGTATTACAACTCTAATTTCCGGTGCATGTCAAAACATGGAGGGAAACAAAATAGTGCATTTTTTTCTGAATTTTTTTCTGAACTCAATTTTTTCTGTTTGATTATAGGTTTATGCTGAATTGAAACATATATATAGACTTTAAAAAAAATCTTGCATCTTTTGGGGATATCAATCCAGGAAAGTGGAAGGATATCATGTTTACTGGAAGTGGTGCGGCCTAGTAAAAATAGCAAACAGAAAGTAGAAAAAAAATGTTTTGACTTCAGGATTGCGTAACTTTTTATTCTTCGTGGCAACACCCTCTTTTTTTTCGATTAAATCACAATTTCACATTAGTACATGCATGATATGAACATGAATTTTTTTTTCTATGTAGCATTTTTTATTTTTTTATTTTCAAAGATCAGCTGTTTAACATGTAAGCCTATGGAGCAGTCAATTACAAGACTGCAACCTGCATAGGGTAATTTTTTCATATGTTCACTGCAAGGAAGTAATTCATGTGGACTTATGTGTGCCCAGAATGATAAAACATCATGATTTAAGAACTTTTTAAGAGAAAAAAATTATGGGGTATCAAGTTACACTGAAAAAACTGAAATTATGTAATAATTATGCATTTTCATACTAGACACCATTCAAAAGTATTAATAGATATAAAGCACAACAGTTTGAGGCAAATTGAGATTTTGATGGTATTACATACATGATTTTCAATTAAAAAGAACATAGAAAGATTTTTTTCTCAATGAAATCTTCTTCTTATGATGCAATTTTTAGTAGCACAGTTTTATTCAAAATAAGAGCAAAGTTGAAGAGACAGCTACATACAAAAGTACTGTTTTTTCTTTTGGGTTATTATTTTCATGGCTCAATTGTTGACATTTAGGTAGAATATGTATAAAATGAACTTTTGGTGAAAAGATTTTCATAAAATGTTCATTTTTCATGAGTCTATACTTCATTTCCTGTCTGCGGCACTGCATGGTTAATTGAAATTTCCATATTTGGGTTAAAAATTTGTTTAAAAGGTAGAATTTTTCTAAAACTATTCATCAGGACATGGATTTTTGTGATTAGGTGTGACAAGTAATCAATATTCTAACCAAAAACACTCACATGAGTATTCATTTTGTTTTTTCTTGAATTTTATTTCAAATTTTATATGCATTGGTGGGTCAAGTACAGTCTAAAAACCATGATATAGTAGGCATGTATAAAGACCAGTATAGTCAAACAAGAGAAAGGTATGGTCTTTCTTGTGTCCAGATAGTTGTATTGTAGCAAATTCTTCAATATGAAAAAGTTTTGGGTAGTTTTTCAATTTTGACTTAAACAAGAGGCCCACTTGGGTAGATTTCATTGAAAAAAGGGGGAGGGGTAAACTATTGAATGTGGTTCATTTAAACAGGAGGAAAAAAATAAAAATAATAGATTAGAATACTTTTCTAGCTCCACAGTATCCAAATAATAGAAAAACATTCATGAAGATAGACTAGAATGAGATTTACAGATCATTTAGAAGACATGACTGATTTCCAAATTTTGCCTGTTTTCAGAAAGGGGTACTGCTTAAATAGTGGGGTTATTTTCATTAATATAGCCAAACAGTTCTAATAATGGCACTTTTTATGTTCAAATATGGCTACTTAATGAAACTAAGTAAATGAATTATTTTTTTAAGACATTTCATGAATGTTATAGGTACCAGTCTTGTATTACAACTCTAATTTCCGGTGCATGTCAAAACATGGAGGGAAACAAAATAGTGCATTTTTTTCTGAATTTTTTTCTGAACTCAATTTTTTCTGTTTGATTATAGGTTTATGCTGAATTGAAACATATATATAGACTTTAAAAAAAATCTTGCATCTTTTGGGGATATCAATCCAGGAAAGTGGAAGGATATCATGTTTACTGGAAGTGGTGCGGCCTAGTAAAAATAGCAAACAGAAAGTAGAAAAAAAATGTTTTGACTTCAGGATTGCGTAACTTTTTATTCTTCGTGGCAACACCCTCTTTTTTTTCGATTAAATCACAATTTCACATTAGTACATGCATGATATGAACATGAATTTTTTTTTCTATGTAGCATTTTTTATTTTTTTATTTTCAAAGATCAGCTGTTTAACATGTAAGCCTATGGAGCAGTCAATTACAAGACTGCAACCAAAAGACAGTAAAATTTGGCGAGTACTGGTTGAGGCCTTATGTGCTGACAGGCACGCAGAGGATGAGTGAGTGAGGGAAAATCTTCGAAATCATGGTTCAAAAGGTATTTCATGAACTGATATGAACCATTTTCGAAATGTTATCAAAGTAACAATGATAAAAAATTTAAAAAACATACAAAAAAACTAAAGACAATACTAGCATTTATATGAAGACAAAACGAAATGCATTGACGCATGCATTCAAATATAAAACAAATTAAAAATGTATCATTATTTTGTCCATTGATCGTTAGTAACTTCCTCTTGGTGCTGCGGGTATTAAGTTTTCCAATTCAAACCTAACGATTTCAGTGTAAATGTATAAAAGTATAGACAAGATATGTTTCATAAAAACTTGGCTAAGTGGTATCAACAGATTATTTCGATGTAAATAAATATATAGTGTATTATATATAATTATGCAATTATGAGGGTTTTTTTATAACTTGAGAGACATTATCCAGACGCTATCAAACCACATCAGCATGCATGTTAATTGAAATAATTGACCATGTTTCCAGGTTAATAATAGTCATAGAATATCTGCCACCACGAAAGTTTTTAGATAAAACTATCCAGTGATGTGTAAAGAATTGTAGATATCTCCCTATTATATAATTTGATGCAATCTTAATGTAATCTATATCATAAAATGTATGATTTATCCTGTCTATGAACAGTATTATAACTGTGGATAAGTAACAACCAGTTTGATATTTCTTTCTTCTGTAATTACTTAAATATACTATGCGGTAAATGTACATTTATACAGACTAAAAATCCACGGCTAAATACTAAGGCGCCATGGTCTTTTCTCTATAATCATACTGCCTCGTTTGGATTACAATATATGGTTTTGTAATGGTTCTTTTTGTTTTAATGGATTTCAAGAATTTCTAGTATCATATCGGATAAATCGGATATGCTAAGAACGTTGTTATCAGACGGGATTTACTCAGATAGTAATGCGCGTTTATAATTTTTCACGGCAAGCGACCATGACGTATAAAAGTCTTGAAATTCATGTCAAATATAACTGAACTGTTGTTTATTCAAATTGACTGACTGTTTACCATAAAGCAGCACGTTATAATCATTGGAAAATGGTTCGTTTACTATCGTCAATGGGTTTTGATAAAAGCCATCATTTATAAATTGAACAAAATAGACAAAATGTATACTTTAATGTGTGAATCATTTTGATCTGTAGCCAGTGTTGTTCTTTGGTTGATGTCCGCCAGATATTGCGAATAAGTTGGACAGCATCCAACGATAACCAATTGTCAATTTAATGTTTTAACGGCTTACAATGCATGATCTCAGATGTTCCGGAAGGGTGAGCTGATCCTGCTTCACATGTGCAACTAACTTGTTGATCATGTTTTTTCAATTGGACAGTCAAAATTATTAGGGGACGACCATTTGATATTCTGGTGGGGGGGGGGGGGGGGTGGCAGGAGGATCGGTTATTTATTTTTGTAAACTGAGAGGACAGATTATTCATTTTCTGCACTATTGAAGCAAGATTTTTCATTTTCATTAAAGCAAGGGACTGATTATTCATTTTTACAATTATATTTATGATATTCGAAAAACATACAATTTTTAAAATATTTGTTAATTATGAATAATAGAAATAGGAAGATGTGGTGTGAGTGCCAATGAGACAACTCTCCATCCAAGTAACAATTTAAAAAGTAAACCATTATAGGTTAAAGTACGGCCTCCAACACGGAGCCTTGGCTCACACCGAATTTGCTAATTGTTGAAGGCCGTACGGTGACCTATAGTTGTTAATGTCTGTGTCGTTTTGGTCTTTTTTGGATAGTTGTAGCATTGGCCATCCTACCACATCTTCTTTATTATATAGTCAAGTTAATCATTATCCCCTGCAGAAATTTTAAGATTCAAGATTTTATTCATAACCTCAGACACATATTTGTGTACAAAAGGACAATAAATACAAACATATTAAGATAATACATAGTACATGTATTGCATACATACATAGTATTAAAGTTTGGTTTTACCTAAATTCTAAAGTCTTTCAAAAGTATTGTTATAAACATATTTCGCCGAGTGGAGCTAAAATGTATAGACCTGCTGAGTTATTTATTTTCAATACATTGCAAGTCAAGTTATTTATTTTCAAACTATCAAAGAACAAACCATTTATTTTTGTGATTATCAATGCTGAGTTATTTATTTTCAAAATCCTCCTCCCCCCCCCCCCAGAATATCAAATGATTATGGTCGTCCCCTTAGTACAAGGACCATCAAACTGTTACTTTAATAACTAATATTATTGGACAATTAAACAATACCAAACGTGCAATTTCCACACACCTGTCGATATTTTTTATCTCAATCTAAATGAAAAAGTAGCTTCTATTCGTTTGCTAGGGAGTCAATGCTTTGTGAACGATCTGTATTTGTCTGAATGTTCTATAAATGTTATTTACTTCTATTCGTGAAAATAAGGAAATTAACATCATGTCGATAACCGTGTGATAACCTTGTTATCTGTAAATTATTATATAAATAAACTCATCATAGATACCAGGACTAAATTTAGTATATACGCAAGACGCGCGTTTCGTCTACAAAAGACTCATCAGTGACGCTCGAATCCGATATAAACGATACTTATGTGAAAATTAGAACATTAACGATACTGGATTGATTAGTGCTGTATAAATAAAGTCCCATTATTCAGTATTGCAGATGTTCTTAAAGAGACCTTACAGAAATGAAAGGAACTGATCAGCGTAATGAATAGGACATAAGTCTTACTGCAGTATAGATACAAAACTCTACAAAGACTTCAAGCTGTGGTAATATTAAATATTGGATATTTTGGGGTTTGTTGTTTCAAATGTTCTCACATCAAACTTACATATATTAGGTATCTCTATCTTTTTATACTGCACTCTTTCTATTCAAGCAGTCAAATGCGTTGAATGTATATTGCTATGTCATATACAGTCACTGACCTGATACCATTTTTCCTCATGAATATTTAAATAGAAATTGCCGAAATTATAAATAGTTATTCATACGACCTATTTAACCTGTTCTTGTTTCGAATGTATACAACGACTCAAACTTATTTCTTTTGCAATTTTTACAAAAAAAACATATTTCACTTGTCCATTTTTTTGGTTTGCAACCTACAAATCATTATGTTTATGCTCATTGTTGATATTTTACTTCATTCTCAAACAAATTCGTTCACCATCGATTGCGGGTTTCAACAGGTAATGTACATTTCATTGTGTTGTATATTTCTCCGCCTGCATGATATGAGGCCATTTTATAAAAGAGGGAAGTTTCTCAATATTTAAAATAAATAATAACATTATTTAACACATTAAAAAAAATGTGAAAATCTTTTCTTTTTAGATTGCAGTATAAAGACAATGATAGTGCATTGACTTGACATATCAACGATATAAGGATTCGGCACCAAACGGGAAAAAAAGTTCGGCCAGTTGTATTTTAAGGCCCCGTTTCTAAGCCTCATCTTTATTTCGTTGATATGTCAAGTCAATACTATCATTGTCTATATAACCAAACTACTATTCTATTCTTCTCAAAAAAGGAAATTAATTTAAAGTTATATGTTATACTAGTACTGCATTAAATACGTATGGGAAATTAATATAATATAATAACTTGTAATTGTTTTAACTCATAATTCCTTTATTTTGGGGACTAAAAGTGTTGTGGGGTTAATTTTGTTTTGAGATTTAAAAAAAACCATGGAAAAACATGCTTTTAAAGACTTCTGTTTATATATGAGATAATAAATGTCTTTAACAAACTGAAAGGGTGAAGAAGAATCGTTTTATCATGGTTATCACAGACCCATCACATTTTGACATCACATGGCTCGATATCGATTATCGCTTACAATTCAATTGCATTCTAATACGATAAGATTGAAAAAATCTGACATGTCGATTACTCTAATATATCAGGTAAACAAACGCGCTCATCTTTTTTTTTTGGCTGCTTTTAAGATTAGATGCCATCTGATCTGGAAGATGGAAAGATATGTTCAAGGATTCAGCTGCATATTTTATCACGTATGTCAGACCTATCTGCACTAGTCGATTGCAGATATTGACATCAGAGACCTACATTAAAGAAATTATCTTATTATCTTAGGATCAGGTTGCTCAGTGAGATCCAAAGGCAAAAATGCAGAAAATAGCAGTACAATTAATACATTTTATGTTGTTAAGAGAATTATGATAAAATAATTGATTTACTACTATCTACATTAAGTTTTATGATCACTATAAAGAACTGCAAAGAGTGTAAAACACTTATCTTATGGTTGAAAATAAGTTACTAAATTGATACCCCCCTGATATTGTAAAGTAATTCAAATTTTGAATTCTTTTGTAGTTCAAAAAATAATTTTTAAATATTATTTTTGTGTTTCCTACGCGTCCTTGAACCACTTTATTTTAATGAAATTTAACCGAATAATTTATGTCTGAAACCAATTCAAAAGAACATCCATCCCACATTCCTTCTTTTAAACAGCGACATACGGAAGTGTTTAGCTTTTGATTAGTTCTCAATTGAAGAAATATCCTTGAATCTCAATTTCGCATCTAACAGAATAAAAGGTATTATAGAAAAAATGTTTTAAAAGGAGCAAACAATAAAATGACTGTGCATGCTTGTAACAAAGCCGAAATATCTTGTTGGAAGAAATATACGTCGACACACCGAACACTACACAGAAAACAGAATCTGAGCAACATGAACCCCATCAAAAACCAACGTGATCTCAGTTGCGTTGCACCGGAACGGCTAGCAGATCCTGCTTCTTATGCAACGCTCGTCGAGTTCTATTAATAGCGAATACATTTTTCAAATTATTATTTGGTTTCGACTTTAAAAAAGTAATCTGTAAGTAGTTTCTTATACATATTTTCTATTGCCGAAACCTGTGTTAACCTCTCGATATAATTTATTGTGGAAACGTGTGTCATTTTGAATGTTACAATTCATTTTGATATGAATGTAAATTTCAGAATGACGCGAGATTGATGTTAGCCAATAAAAATAACGTATTATAAAGAAACATACATCTAATGTAATTATTTTGATATGAATGTAAATTTCAGAATGACGCGAGATTGCTGTTAGCCAATAGAAATAACGTATTATAATGAAACATACATCTAATGTAATTATTTGGTAACTACGTGATTTTCACTTGTCGTAGATATAACTTGTACTTTTGAAACCTCTATAAATATTAAAGCTCATGGAGTTATTTAAATAACTCAGTCTTAATTAAACAGTTTCAATTAAATTCAGGTGTTTTGGCTGTCGCCTTTTGGTCTATTGTGTAACACCTTGGAATTTTAACATACTCTCCAAACCATAGCACATGCAGAATATTTCGGTTTTGTGGTGTTTTGATAAACTAAATGCCTGCAATTTGTTCCATTATTACCGCGCTTTACACAAACAATGTTGTTTAACTTGCAATAACTGGTTAACTTCCTATTCGAATTAAAAACTTAGCTCATTACGACTTATTTTATCTCTCTAGTTAGCTTCATTTTTGAACCTAACATACATTTAATCTTTCTCTATATTCAAAGTGACGTGCAAGCTTCCACCATTGCTTCCTCTCCCGCGGTTTTAATTAGTCATCCCAATACCAGGTAAACTGCTTTGTTGATTTGATGCTAATTATATATCTTGTCACCTGGGGAGAACATACATGATGTTAATACCAGCTGAATGTATCTTAATGATTTATTTCTTGGTTCTGGAAACGAGATATTTGTGGTCATAAATCACACAAGAAGATCAACGTCTTATATGACGGACGATAGGGTGAAATCATACTTTTATATCCGACTGAACATGGTTTAACATGAACTTATGTTGTATCTTCCTGTGGATGCTGAGAAAACTCACAGCACTTGCTGTTTCTATCGATATAAGTTACTGTTAACAGACATGGAATGTTTCCGAATATAAAAAAAAATTGATATAGAAATGGGGTATGTGTCAAAGAGACAACAACCCGACCAAAGAATAAAAAACAAACCTGACTTGGGACAGGTGCAAAAACCGAATCAATGAAGTATTCTCATTATGTTTGCTGTTATAGCTACCCTGATTGTGAGAGGAAGGGTGGCAACATGTTTCCCTTTCTTTCCTCGATACTTGAGATTCATTAATAGTCTACTAATCATTACTTGTAATGTATTTTTCAATATAACCGCTTCGAAGTTGTATATGAATTTTGACACGACCCCCTATCTAAGTTTAACAATGCGAGTTATGACTTAGTTAATTAAGTTCAGCTTCTTAGTATCATAACCGATTGTATGATAACAAAGAAGTTATATATCTCTACCACAAAACTAACAAAAAAAAACAATGATTTTGAAACAGCAATTCAAATCAAAGTACTGAAGTACTGAACATCGGATGACCGCAGGTTCTTGTGGATGGTCAAAAGGACATGTCACAGAAACAGATCACATCTCTATACCTGAAACTTGGGTTAATTTACAGAGATATTTTTTTCTGATACAAGTTCGTGCTTGGACGATGAATAAATGACAGGAAATTCAACCTCACCGTAATAACTATTATATTGTAGTGCAAGAAATCAGTATACCTTGGACTATTATACTTGTATAATAATAGTCGTAGAGAATACACTGGTTTGTTGTTATATATATTATTAATATTACGATTGCATGTATGTACCGATTATCAGGTTATCTGCATGTTGATATCGTAAAATATCAGCTGCGAGACATAATATGAAGCTTTTTGTCGAGTGAGCGTAGCGAACGAGATCAAAAAGCCTTCATATTATGTCAAGCAGCTGATATTTTACAATATCAATATGCAGATAATCTGATAATCAATTTATCGGGCTATATTTGCGTGTTTAAGAAGTGTTTTCTTTGTTTAACCAGCACACAAAAGATGACTTGATAAGTTCGGGTCAAAGTTATTAACGTCGGTTCAAACATTATGACGTCGCTGATATGTCCGGGTCAAAGTTATTAAGGCCGGGTCAACGTATTTGACGTCACAAAGACATAATACGGAATAATAGTGAGCTGAACAGAGTGATATAGACAGTGGGACGACCGATAAGTACCAAATATCAGGTTGTCTGCATGTTGATATCGTAAAATATCAGCTGCGAGACATAATATTAAGCTTTTTGTCGAGTAAGCGCAGCGAACGAGATCAAAAAGCCTTCATATTATTTCGAGCAGCTGATATTTTACAATATTAATATGCCGATAACCTGATAATCGATTTATCGGGCTGCATTTGCGTCTTTTGGAAGTATTGTCTTAGTTTCATCAGCAACCGGAAGTTGACTTGATAAGTTCGGGGCAAACTTATCAACGTCGGTTCAAACATTATGACGTCGCTGATATGTCCGGGTCAAAGTTATTAAGGCCAGGTCAACATATTTGACGTCACAAAGCCGTGATATGGAGTTTTATTAAGAGCTGAGCAGATTGATATAGACAGTTGGACGACCGATAAATGTCATTTATATCTATTTGTATATATGATAATTCTATTCTACTATTATTATAGTGCAGTGCAAGTGCATGGTGGACACTCTTCTGTAAAAAAATCAAAGTCTTATAGGCTGTAAAAGCAATTGCTGCCATGTTAATGTTTTGGGACACATTTATTTTTCGTCTACATATATAAGAATTAAACCTGACAGGACATGGTTGTCTAGTGAAAAGCAAGAAGGTTTTGACTTTATATCAATTAAAGACTTAAGCAGGAAATCATTTTTAATATGTTTTATATTTCACAAGGAGACAACAAGTTTACCAGGCTAAAGTTGGGGTAATTATGGATTATCCCCTGGTAGTGTTTGTAACTGGGCAATAATTACTTTTATTTATTTAATTTTAACAATTTTCATAATTAATTTAAATTAACCATTCAGTTAAAACATTTCACCTTTCGAGACGCTAATGTTGAAAAATGGGACAGAAATAAAATAACTTACAAGACATAAACATGTAAAAAATAAATATATATTTCAGCTTACTAAAAATATTTTCATAGTGTTACTTTGACATCATTTCTTAAAACTAAGTCCCACACATAATTGTTCATTTGATATGGGTCATCCTCATGCGGTACGAGAAGTTTTCATGTCGCTAAATAGTCTTCTTGTCGCTTAATTTATTCGTCTTGTCCGTTCTTGACGCTTCTTGTCGCTAAAAGTTCTTCTTGACGTTATTAGTGAGACCGCTATTTTTAGATTACAGGTGGTCATTTACACTACACGTATAACCTGTGTAGTGATTTTTATTTTACGATAAATTTATGAATGAACGATAATTTATGAATGAACAAGAGCACCTGACCTCTTTCTGAAACACCAATTAAACATATAAAATCGTATTTATTAAGATATAATTCAGTCAAATTTTCACCACTAAATCAACAACTGAAATGATTCCATATTTTGTTGAAACATCGTACAACCGGAGAACAGAAATCGCAGGTATGAAAATGCACTTTTTTCACTGGTGTTGAAAACCCAAAACTAATTTGACTAGAATTTATGAATGACGGAAATTTAAGCGATAACAATACATCGGAGTGACCTCAAGGTCATCCTCTGTAAAAAATGATGACGGCAAGTTGAAACATTCTAGCTGCTGCATATATGCTTAATATGAAAACTGTACACGAGTACATATCTGATTAACGTCTCTCAATATTTGCTTTATTAAGGGCATACGATACAGTTACAGGGAAGGTAATGACGTTGCTAACGTAATTTGTTATTTTCGCGACGTCAAACTGTGACATATCGGGAAAAGATTTTTCGACTGATTTTTATCATTCAAACTGATTTAATTTGAAAAAGAGTTCATGGACCCCTATTTTTCAAAACGGCATTTTGTTTCATTTTACAGGGAGATTATGTGACCCAAATGTTATAAAACTGTAAATAGAGAATTTTTTTTTAAATTTTGATAAACATGCAGTAAAAAATGACGTTTTTTCCTCAATTCATGAACATTTGATAAATATGAGTTATTTCTGAATAAAAAAATGCATATTTTTTAAGATATTTATAAAATACAGAAATTACCGATTATTTATCAAAAACAATTTGTGTTTATCTTTTATGACAAAAAAGTTATGTCTTTCTTTCGAAAAAGAAATTACGGCCACAAATCTGAATTTTGAGCAAATATACAAAATTTCGACCTCATTTTACTCAAAAAGTAGCACATCGTACTAAACCACAGTGAAAACTTTGTCTCTTTATATAAACTATAAAAAGTGAGGGAAAAAAGTTGACGCCTTCAAACTTGTTTAACCGCGCCACATTCTAAATGTGCTCTCCCAGATCAGGAGCCTGTAATTCATTGCATGTCGTTTGTTGTTGTGTACCTTTTTTTTTCTTTCATTATTTTGTATATTGATTAGGTCGTTAGTTTTCTCGATTGAATTGTTAATAATACATTAATTTTGTCATTTAGGTATCTTTATATGGATGGGATTTGCTTATTGGACTTACGATGACCTATAGTTGTTAATTTCTCAGTTGAAAATTGTCATTTGGTCTCATGTGGAGAGTTGTCTTATTGGCAATCATACCACTTCTTCTGATTATATATAAGGTCCTTGATCATACCACTTCTTCTAATTATATATATGTCCTTGATTATACCACTTCTTCTGATTATATATATGTCCTTGATAATAAATTACTAGTAATTTTTAAAAAAAATCCATGTATTCTGTCTTTCTCCTCAATTCTTATCTTGAAGTGAAGAAAATGTCAAAATGATGATGGTATTTAAACACGATGTATTAATCTCCTCTGTATTCCTTATTCAAAAGTTATAAAAAGATCTGGGTTTAGAAATATGGTTTCCTATCCGGCAGTATAAGATCATTGATGTATGTAAGCGGGGATGTTTAATATTACCCAGCAACATTCGGTCGGAATGGGGATTACGTTTGGAGAGTCACTATATACGCTCTTTTGTCGTAAAATAATCTTTAAGAATACGAATAGAAAAAGGTGTGGGATAAACGTCATCAACATAAATAAAGAGCAGTCATTTAAATTGAAAGGGCGGGTATTTTTTTTTTGTCTGAGTCCGACATTTTTTCCCGCGAACCGCGAAAATATTTATTAGTTTTTCTATGCTATTATCAATCAAATTTTTTTCTCCACAATTGAACACTACATTTATAACTGAGGTAAATTATGGATTCAGATAATTTCTTTTTGTCATCTGCTTCGCCAAAATATTTTTTCTTCTCATAAAATTAGAGATAATTATCAACTGTTGAAAATTTCAGCTATTGAACAGGTAATACTTTTCTGTTACGATCCTTATTTTCGCGTTTAAACATTTGAGATGTCTTGTTTTAACATAAGAAAACTATATAAACATTTGGGGCCCGTTATAGATTACTGTTCGGTGTAAGCCAATGCTTCGAGTTAAAGACCTTACTTTGACCTATTATTGCTTCCTGTTTACACATTGTGACTTGGATGCATGGAGAGTTGTCTCATAAGCACTTATACCATATCTTCTCATTTATAATCTATATCATATGGATTTAACAGATCCTTTGATGAAATGTGATTTGTAATACGAAACTATGGTGAAACGTGATCATTTTTGTAATACGAAACTATGGTGAAATGTGATTTGTAATACGAAACTATGACGAAATGTGTGATTTTTCTCTTGGTCTATCTGTCTTTCTCTATGTTCTTGTTTTTTTCAAGTGATAAGTTTTTGGGATTGCCAGTTGACAGCTGTTCAAGGAGTAGCTTTCCTGTGTGGAGGCGAGTTACATCATCGCAAATGTGTAGAATAAAATTGAGAATGGAAATGGGGAATGTGTCAAAGAGACAACAACCCGACCAAAATAAAAAAATACAACAGCAGAAGGTCACCAACAGGTCTTCAATGTAGCGAGAAATTCCCGCACCCGGAGGCGTCCTTCAGCTGGCCCCTAAACAAATATATACTAGTTCAGTGATAATGAACGCCATACTAATTTCCAAATTGTACACAAGAAACTAAAATTTAAATAATACAAGACTAACAAAGGCCAGAGGCTCCTGACTTGGGACAGGCGCAAAAATGCGGCGGGGTTAAACATGTTTGTGAGATCTCAACCCTCCCCCTATACCTCTAACCAGTGTAGAAAAGTAAAAGCATAACAATACGCACATTAAAATTCAGTTCAAGAGAAGTCCGAGTCTGAAGATGTAAACAAAGAAAATAAACAAAATGACAATAATACATAAATAACAACAGACTACTAGCAGTTAACTGACATGCCAGCTCCAGACTTCAATTAAACTGACTGAAAGATTATGATTTCATCATATGAACATCAGGCACAATCCTTCCCGTAAGGGGTTTAGTATCATACCATCATAACATATATGAGAAGAACATAACCCGTGTCATGCCAACAACTGTTTTTAGAATAAATGTGTTTAGTTCCGATGCAAAGACCTTATCAGTGACTCAATATTAACTCCAAAATATGCAATCTTTAATGACTTGACAACAGTATCGTAATTATATCCCTTCTTAATAAGTCTATTCAAAGGTTTTGTAAGTTTATGAGGTGAATACTGACACCTTTGTGCTTTATAAAGAATATTTCCATAAAAAATTGGATGTGAAATACCTGAACGTATAAAAAGTCTGCATGTTGAGCTATATTTTCGAATGATGTCTTTATACCGATGATAAAATTTAGTAAATGTTTTGACTAGTTTGTGATATCGAAAACCCTGGTGTAATAATTTTTCAGTAATACATAAATTTCTCTCGTTAAAATCTAAAACATTGTTACATACACGAGCGAATCGTACAAGTTGAGATATATAAACACCGTAAGATGGTGACAAGGGAACGTCACCATCTAAAAACGGATAATTAACGATAGGAAATGAAAAATCATCCCTTTTATCATAAATTTTAGTATTCAGCTTTCCGTTAGTGATATAGATATCAAGATCGAGGAAAGGGCAGTGGTCATTGTTAGTATTAGCTTTATTTAAAGTGAGTTCACCAGGATAAATTTCATTAATATACATACTGAAGTCGTCATTATTGAGAGCCAAAATATCATCCAAATATCTAAAAGTATTATTAAATTTGTTTATCAGATGTTGTTTTGATGGGTCTTTGCTTATTTTTGTCATAAATTGTAACTCGTAACAATACAAAAAGAGGTCCGCAATAAGTGGTGCACAGTTAGTCCCCATTGGAATTCCGATAATCTGACGATATACGGAATCCCCAAAGCGAACAAAAATGTTATCTAGTAAAAATTCAAGGGCATATATAGTATCAAAGCATGTCCAATTAACATAGTTTTTTTGTTTATTGCTACTAAAAAATGACCTAAAAGAGTTTGAACATATATATTCACATTCTGATTTTTTGAATGCCCATTTAATTAGGTGTGTGAATTTTTTCTTAATGAGAATGTGAGGCAATGTGGTATACAGGGTAGAAAAATCAAAACTTTGAACAGATTCAAAATCACCAATATAAGCATGCAATTTATCAAGTACTTCCAACGAGTTCTTGACACTCCAAAAGTAATTTATTCCACTATTTTCGAAGGCCTTATTTGAACAATTTATTATAAGGTTTTTAATTGTACCAAGTGTGCTGGTAAGAATAATAGACAATTTAGTAGTTGAACAATGGCTTGAAGACGAAATAAATCTATATTTGTAAGGGGTTTTGTGTAGCTTCGGAAGCCAATACATAGTTGGAACTTTCATTGTATTTGGTTCTGCTTGTAAAGCGGTGGCTAAAAGTTTATGTTTGTTACAGATTTCGTTTTCTGAAAATGGAGTCAGTTGGAATGTTGGTGAATTGGTGATTTCCTTTTTCAGAACCTCGATGTAAAATTTACGTCAAACAATAATAATATTATTAGCAGCTTTATCGGCCGGGACAAAAACAAATTCCTTGGCTAGTTCTTTTAGTTTATGTTTGATACGAGAAATAGGTTTATTGTGGTTATTGTTAATAGTAAAATGTTCTTTAAAATGTTGAATACGTATATCAACTATCTTCATTACTGAATTAAAAAAAGAGTCCAAAGATTTTTTGTCAGCTTTTTCCCGTTTTATCCATTTCATACAGTAAGTATGAAGTGAGTCGTGGATGATATTACGACACTCATTCCAATTAATAATTGACGGGGGACGATATTTAGGTCCTTTACTGAGAAATGATTTTAACTCTCGGTCTTGAACGATGTTAAGATCTCCTGTTATAACATGGGAAATGGGTCCATAAATATATTCGGAATTACTGCAATTACATGAAGTAGGTGTATTTTCACTGATATTAACATCTTTACACAATTGACTATAATTAAACACAAATTTCCGGGTAGATTTCTTATAAATATAACAAATAAGAGGTAGCTCAGTATTGTCAAAATATCCAGGAATTTGTTCTTTAACAGAATGGTCGTTAAATATACCGGCAATATTTACAAAATCAAAGCCTTTATTGACATACTTAATTTTAATAAAATGTTTTTTATGATCTTCAGGGCGATCAATTTTGGGAAATAATTTAGAATAACAATATGCCATAATAATTTGAACAATTTCATACTTAGGACTGCTATATGAAATTGTGTTGCAATCCTCCAAAATTTTATTTAACTTATTAACCGGTAACGAACAGAGTTTTGTTAACAGATAATGTCTGCCGTTGTTTTTTGAAATAGAAATTAGGTCCGAAATATTGGTATGATTGGCCCGAAATTTTCTTTGATTGCGATTTGTTCTACAACCGTGAGAACGGTTTTTACGAACAGTTTTAGAAACAATATCCAAAATGTTAACGGAATTGGTTCTAGATATATTACCAATTCCCATTATATTATCATTTAGACCGAGAGGGTAAACTGTCTGTAATTTTTTAATCCAATTTAATTCAATTATTTTCCGTGATCGTACAAACTTTGAATGCGATTCACCAGGCTGCTTATTTACTACTTCTAAAGGTTGAACTGCTAAATATTTAAAAGGATGGTTGTGCTTCTTAAGGTGTTGGTAAATGATACTTTTGAATTTATTAGGTCTTTTAAAACGATACAGATGTTCTTGAGTGCGTTTTGATAAATATCTTCCAGTTTCTCCTACGTACTGAATACCACATCCCGGTTTGTTTCATGTGAGTAAATAAATAATACTGTTTGTTTTTCAAGTAATATCAGTTTCAAAATTTAAAGAAAATGTGCGACCATTAAACGTGGACCTTACCGTATTGTTGGTGGAAAGACGGGGACATGTAAGTCATTTTTTGGCATGACACTTATCGATAGAAGGGTAACCACGATTTTTATTGTTAAAAATGTTAGCGATGGTAGTATTTTTAGATAACCGATTTTGAAAATTGAGACGTGTAGATACCCTTTGAACAAGTTTAGTATTTAGTATTTTTCCGTTTCTTAGTTTCATAATTGTTTTGTTAGTGAATTACATAATAAAGGAGCAAAGATTGGCGTCCAGAATATGAACCAGCATACAATAATTAAGTTAAGTAAAAGTGATAAATTTGTTCGGCTGAAAATGTCGAACGCTATCAGTATTAATTACTAGTACCCGAAAAAGATAGTGTATATCAGGGTATGACTGATGGCTGACCAATTAGTAGAATGGGGCTGAATATTGAAATACTACTTTTTGATAAACATTCCTAAAGTAATGAACTAGAGCAGTTCTCGCTCGGACACACACTCCATAATCTAGTATATTATAAGAGCATAAACCTGAAGCACGGGGAGGCACTCTACTGCCTCCACACGGCACTAAAGACAAACTCTGTAAAAAATAAAATTGAGAATGGAAATGGGGAATGTGTCAAAGAGACAACAACCCGACCAAAATAAAAAAATACAACAGCAGAAGGTCACCAACAGGTCTTCAATGTAGCGAGAAATTCCCGCACCCGGAGGCGTCCTTCAGCTGGCCCCTAAACAAATATATACTAGTTCAGTGATAATGAACGCCATACTAATTTCCAAATTGTACACAAGAAACTAAAATTTAAATAATACAAGACTAACAAAGGCCAGAGGCTCCTGACTTGGGACAGGCGCAAAAATGCGGCGGGGTTAAACATGTTTGTGAGATCTCAACCCTCCCCCTATACCTCTAACCAGTGTAGAAAAGTAAAAGCATAACAATACGCACATTAAAATTCAGTTCAAGAGAAGTCCGAGTCTGAAGATGTAAACAAAGAAAATAAACAAAATGACAATAATACATAAATAACAACAGACTACTAGCAGTTAACTGACATGCCAGCTCCAGACTTCAATTAAACTGACTGAAAGATTATGATTTCATCATATGAACATCAGGCACAATCCTTCCCGTAAGGGGTTTAGTATCATACCATCATAACATATATGAGAAGAACATAACCCGTGTCATGCCAACAACTGTTTTTAGAATAAATGTGTTTAGTTCCGATGCAAAGACCTTATCAGTGACTCAATATTAACTCCAAAATATGCAATCTTTAATGACTTGACAACAGTATCGTAATTATATCCCTTCTTAATAAGTCTATTCAAAGGTTTTGTAAGTTTATGAGGTGAATACTGACACCTTTGTGCTTTATAAAGAATATTTCCATAAAAAATTGGATGTGAAATACCTGAACGTATAAAAAGTCTGCATGTTGAGCTATATTTTCGAATGATGTCTTTATACCGATGATAAAATTTAGTAAATGTTTTGACTAGTTTGTGATATCGAAAACCCTGGTGTAATAATTTTTCAGTAATACATAAATTTCTCTCGTTAAAATCTAAAACATTGTTACATACACGAGCGAATCGTACAAGTTGAGATATATAAACACCGTAAGATGGTGACAAGGGAACGTCACCATCTAAAAACGGATAATTAACGATAGGAAATGAAAAATCATCCCTTTTATCATAAATTTTAGTATTCAGCTTTCCGTTAGTGATATAGATATCAAGATCGAGGAAAGGGCAGTGGTCATTGTTAGTATTAGCTTTATTTAAAGTGAGTTCACCAGGATAAATTTCATTAATATACATACTGAAGTCGTCATTATTGAGAGCCAAAATATCATCCAAATATCTAAAAGTATTATTAAATTTGTTTATCAGATGTTGTTTTGATGGGTCTTTGCTTATTTTCCATTTTAACAAGATAAAGAGAAACAACTTGCAGATTCTATTTTAAAAATAAAAATACAATCCTCAAAGACAATGATAAATGTGAAAATTTTCAGTGCACATTCTAAATCATTCTTTTATTCTACATCGAACGTTTTTAAGCAGCCATATCTTCATAACAAATACATTAACACATTTGAATCGGACATTCCGTAATGCATTTTCGAGAAACATATTGCATTATTTTTTTTGTATAACTTGTATTTACAGCGTATATGTAAAAGAGTTGTGTACATTATCCAAGAGGAAATATTTCAGATCTAGACCTTTGATATATATATTCTTTTCTAAAACTGTTTTCCTTTTTGGAACTTGATGAGTGTTTTCGTTTCTTTTCTTTTGCAATGATTTACCAGACAATCTTTACATGGAATGAGAGTTTATAACATATTATTTTCCTTTAAGAAAATTTACCTTATAAACTTTGCCTAAATAAAAGTGTGGTGTTTATCCAGCTCCCCGCTAGGATAATGAAAAAGTTAAGGTCGATTTGTTTTAAATGTAGTATAAGTATTCAGAATCAGAAAGGAACTTCAAAATTTTCAAAACAAAAAAAATTTCATCAATATATGAAATTATAAGTAAATAGTTTTGTATTTTACGTATCTTATCTTGCTATATGGTATAATCTTTGTTCATTGATGAAAGCCTTACACTGCATGTCCTATAGTTGCTTACACTCTCGTCATTCGATATGTGGTAAATAGTTGTCTCATTGCCAATCATACCAAATCTCCTTTGAATTAGATATTCAGGTGATAGATTATTTTTCTGCTACATTTTTGTTGCCACCTATACGCCTCTATGGCCCTGTCTTGTAAAACATTTTAAGAAGTTTGCAAATAAAAAGGTCAAGAAGTTCAAATTAAAATCTTTATAGAATATATTTTGTTTTGACACAATACCTTTCTGATAAATTGCATGATTTTAATAATTAAGAATGTTGACGCTATTTGAAAAACCATTCTAGTTGTGTGTTTATATAAGCAAGCTATTCCGGAAGTATACTAGAAGAAGAGAATTGATTTTTGGAATTATCTTTTTCGAGCTTAATGAATGTTTAATTAGGGGTGAAACGATTCGGAACTGACATTTGCACCAGACGCCTTTTATTATTACAATCTTTCGTTTGATGGTAAGCTTATGAGGAAATGAAGTGTTATAGTTGATAAACCGAGGAAAAGCCAGTACTTTATAAGATCTTTAGAAGTATGTACCTATCAATTATACATATATTCTAACAAATTCATTTTACGAGGAATAACACGCTAATGTAACAACAATGAAATATATTTCATCAAATAGCTAAATGGAATATACCAGGGTGCATTAATGGTGATGATACATGTGAGCTGTCAAATTTATGCACGATTCATTATAATTTATACAATTTTACAAATGATTAATTAAACGTATGGAAGTTATTTATCTGGGTATGTTTTATCTCAAAGAATTGTTATGCATTCTGGTTTCTACACTTGATATCTTGAATGGCGTACTAAATAATATAATCATGGTACCTTTGCTAACTATTTGAAAGAGAGGCGAAAGGTACCAAAGATATATTCAAACTCATACGTCTAAAACAATTTGACATAGCCATTGTTTAATAAAAGAAAAGACGAGGAGTCAAACATAATACAAAACACTACAAAGAAAACTTAATACCGAGCCTTATACACGAGGGTGATCTCAACTTCTTTGAAAGGGTAACCTACGGTAGCTCATGTTCAACATTTGTCACCAGTCGTGGTTCTCATGTAAGTACAAACCTGGTGAAAGTCTTATTCGATAGGTCACATTTGATTTGGGAAGAAGTTTTTGGAATTAGTGCACGCAGTAACGAAGATGAGAACATATCAGTCTTCATCTGTGAAACAGATATTCCATAACGGCCAACCAACTCGTGGTGGCGTCCGTAAACTTTTCAAAGGGATGATTTCAATTTATGTCTCTTTGTGATATCTTTGTCATTAGTATATTTTATGCATTTATGCATACATGTCAATGAAACAGCTACCCAATTAATCAAGGACATGATCATATATATAAACAAATAACAAATGTAAAACTAACGGTTTGGTGCTAGTCGCTATTTCTATGCTGACATTCATTTTATGTTTATGTAGTGACCTTTTATGTGTTATACGTCAATGATGACCTTTTACGTTATGGTACGTCAATATTCACCTTTTCTTCAGTGCTATAGTCACCTAATATGGATCGTGATGCTAATCATCTCTGATGCAGACTGTCAGTGCCAACTATATATTTTATGTAAAAGTTGTTATTTTTTGTCATGGCATGTCAATATACATAAAAGGAGATGTGGGATTAAAAATCAATGAAACGAAAAGAAACAAAAAAACACCTTAAAGACTAAAGAGTCCATGTCAGGTGTTTATCTAATATTTTATCTGACATTCACTATTTGACGTAATGGTTTGAAAATGCTGATCTTTTTTTGTATATGTCTGAGTAGGCTGACCGTTCAGGTATTATTTGTCATTGCTGACCTTTCAAGTATTATTTGTCATTGCTGACCGTTCACTTTTTGATCTGACATTGCTGCCCTTTCATACACCAAGAAGACACTGGTAATTTTTTTTTAATATGTTTCTTGTTCTAGTATACAATAACTGACTTTATGTGATTATGTTACACCACTGTACCAGGTTAATAGGGGAGGATCGGGATCCCGCTAACGATGATGTTTAAACCTGCTACATTCTGTATGTATGTGACGGTACCAAGTCAGGAGCCTGTGTAACAGGAGGGTCGGGCTTGGATTCTTCCGTCCCCTCTAGTTAGTTGTTTATGTCGTGTTAATAACTGAGATATTTGACCCTATACACCAAATATACTGATATCTATATAATGTGTTGACGATGGATGCCAAGTGAGATCATTAGACTATCTCAGTTCTTAAAGTTCTTCTCAGGGAACTGAGCTATGGCAATAGGATAAAAAGATAATAAAGATGTTTATATTTGTATTAAATAAACATGATGTAAATCAACAAAAACAGTATACAATATCAACAAATGTAAAATTGTCTAAAAGGTAAATTAAATTCAACAGTTTATAAGTTTAACAATAGTAAAATAATAATCTGAGTAGTATAACAATTACTTACATTTCAAGATAAATTTGAGTATTCGAGTGGACCTAAAGTTTTATAACCCGTTTTTGTTTTGACCTCTTATTTATAGCTTTTGGTTTATATTTAGAACTGTATAAAACACTTTAATATATTTTAAATTTTAAAGACTGTAAAAGAACACGCTGTGGTAGTATTTAGGAAAGGACTTTCAAAATTATAGAAATAACTTTTCTACATCTTTGGTCTATAACCTAGACAAACCTAGTGTCAGTAAAAACTGAATACTATATTAATTGTGAGCCTTACATTAGCTACTGGTCTGAAGACAAACCATAATTTGAACTTAAATGATATGTATAAATTAATTATTTACGATACAAAGGTAACATATATTTTTCCTTCTTCAAAAATATGTATTTATACTCCGAATTTTTCCAAGATAATTTAAGGCTATGTATAAAAAGTGATAACCTATAAAGATCATATATTACAACTTTAATTTACTTAAATATTAAACTAATAACAAAATTAAATAAGCACAAGGGAGACAACTATTCTTTATCTTATAGCGAAATTGTTACATTCCTCCCCCCTAAGAATCAATTTATATGACAAATATACATTATTCTTGATAAACATATATATTTAATTTTCAACAATTTAGCTAATATTTAAACATGTGAAATTTAATAAATGCATATAATTAACAACTTTCCTTATATCTTTATATATTAAAACTGCAAATAAATTACAAAATGTCCAAATTAATAATTATAATGAGTTTATTAAAATCCTTCAAATGCTGGAGTAGGTATATAGCATCTTCTCCTTAAGTTCCGTTGACAGAAGAAGTATAATGATGAACGTGTTCGGCGGAGTCCGTGCTTGCAGTACATGCCTATGGTTTTGATAACAGGGGTTTCACACCCCTTTTCTTCTTACGGCATCCTTTCAACCGGCCAATACTCTGAAATTTCTTCTTCCGAGGGTATAACCAAGATTGCCACTGAAATTTTAGACCTACTGAAAAAGGTAAAATACAATATTAAACATTATAAAAATTTCTTTTGAGGTAATTTTCCCTTAGGATTTATAAATCTTTTATTAGTACATGAAATAGAATTTACTGTTGCAGTACGTTCTGCCGCAATATCTTTTTCTAAAAGGTATCACGTTAAAAAATGTCGGCCTTTTTGTTTCTATATTGAATTACATGTGTGTATGTATGTATGTATGTGTGTACGTGTATGTGTATCGATATGTCTAAAAGATATTTATATACAGAATAAATAACTCAAGCCAACTCAGGTACCGGTACTCATTTGTGTATTTCACATTATTCCCAAGTCCTGTATTTTGCTGACTGAATTAAATATTTTGTCATATGTTGCTAAAAATATTAACATTCAATCTAAGAAGACATGAAATAAACTGGTAACCCCTAATAAATCTTCGGAAGTTCCATTTAAGTTAAAATATAACATTTATTCAGTGCTCCTTTTTTTTATTATTATTTAATTCGTAATCATGCATGATTTTCTTTATTATTTATTATTTATTTATTATAATCTCTTGCTAAACCATACACCCCTACTATAAATTTCGGAAGTGATGTTTACATCAACAATTTGATATCTAGCTTTTGATATATAATATTAATTTTAAACATATTCCATAGCAACATACGTTTATCATGTTTTATTTTTATCTCATTCATTTTCGGAAGCTAAATTATAACCCCTACTATAAAATGCATTTAGATCACAGATCTACACACACGTACAAACACTTATTTGAAACCTATTGGTTTGGTTTGTTTTTTGTTTGTTTTTAATTTCTTATAATAAATACTCTCCTCATTCATTTCTCAACTATTAACTTATTTGTTCTTTTGCCACCATACTTTGAAACCACATATCTTTATGTGACTGATTAATTTGCTAATTCCTATTTTAAATCTTCATAGAAAAAAATACATTTCTGAATTCAGATATTTACAAATATTTACAACATTATCATTTCATTTATACCGAAAATCTATAAATTCTAGTATTTATTCTATAGAATGTATGTTTTCTTCGCAGCATTCAAATTAAAGATTTGGTACTAAAATCGTATTCCCAAACTTTTATACTCTACTTCATGAAGGTAACAATAATAAAATATGATAAAATATAGAATTGATAAACGCTATGTACAACTGTAATTATTTATGGGGAGTATTTTAGGGGCACTTTAATGCACGACCACAACGTGTTCTTTTAACTTCAGGAGTGATCATGATATCAGAAGCATAACCTGTATTTATTTCATCTTCCCTACTTTCAATTTCAAATTCCATATCATCTACCGGGATTTCATCAACACTTTCATTTTCAATTACATCACTTTCAATAGTCTGATCTAAAGCAACATTCAACTGACCGTTTTCAATTTCTATTGGCAATTCATGTTGCCAAGCTTCTGGCGTATCCCTTCCGATCCGCGGTTTTAAGTGATCTATATGGACTACTAGAGTCTTAGACTTGGGATTCTTTCTTATCCTATATGATACCTCTGAGATTTTCTTTTCAATTTTGTACGGACCTGTCCACCCAAGGCCAAATTTAACATTAGCAAACGGGGGATACCACCTCCAAACAAAATCGCCTTCTACTAATCTACGGGGTTTTACACCCCGATCATAGTTTTTCTTTTGTCTAGATGCAGCACGTGACAAGTATTTCGTTGCAAAGGAATATGTGTGTTCTAAAGTACATTTAAGCCATTCTACATATTGAACTGGACAATTTGCATTTATTTCGTCGGGCGAATTCCCTGTAACGACATCTATGGGACACATCATATCTCTACCAAACATCATATAAAACGGAGAATAACCTGTGCTATCGTGTATTGTCGCTCTATAGGCCATTAGCAAAAACGGTAAATGGTCATCCCAATCGTTTCGATTTTCATTTACAAAAATTGAAAGCATTTGTTTAAGTGTTCGATTCATCCTTTCTACTAACCCATCTGAATTTGGTCTATAAGGGGCAGTTCTAGTTTTCTCTATTTCAAGAAGTTGACATACATATTTGAAAAGATCTGATTCAAATTCTCTTCCCTGATCTGAATGAATACTGGTCGGGACCCCAAATCTACACATAACCTCTGTAACTAACTTATCAGCAACAGTTAAAGCCGTATGATTTACAACTGAAAATGCCTCAACCCATTTAGTAAAATAGTCTGACAGGACAATTATATACTCATTTCCGTCTTTTGTAACAGGACAAGGCCCCATTATGTCAACACCTATCCTGTCAAAAGGAGATCCAACAGCTGATTGTTGGAGAGGTGCTCTCCCTAAACCGGGACCAGGTTTACCTCTAGCACATTGATCACACTCCTTACACCAGGAAGCAATATCCTTACTCATTCCAGGCCAAAAAAATCGCCTCTTTACTGACTGAAGAGTTTTGTCCCTACCCAAATGACCAGCCGTTCTTTTACAATGTAACTCTTTGAAAATTTCAGATCTTACTTCTTTCGGGGCTACTAAAACTATTTGTGGTTCATTTTTCTTTTCAGTTTCAACCTTTTGATATAACAAATTTTCTCTCACAAACAATGATTCCAAGAGACTCCATAATACTCGACACCCATAAGCCTGTCCCTCTACTTCAATTTTAGGGGGTTTGTTTTCAAATGCTGTCTTTAACTCCAAAATTTTCCCGATGCTTACATCTTCTTTTTGCAATTTAATCATTTCCTCAGTTGACCAGTTTTTTATCCAATTCGATCCATCATTTGTTTCTTGTAATGCCAAGACTTTACCGCATTTTTCTGATAGTTTTAATTTTTGTGTTTTCTCCTGGTCGGACTGTAAAATCCGTTTAGAAGGTGAATAAGTCGAGTCAACACTCTTACTTATCTTCACAACACAATTATTAGTACAATCTGGACAATCCAACCTTTGACACTGTCTATGTGGCTTTCTGGAAAGACTATCTGCATTTGTATGCAGACTTCCCTTTCTGTGTTCTAAAGTAAAATCATATGTATCTAGGACAGTTAGCCAACGTGCCAAAATACCTTCAGGGTCCTTAAAATTTTTCAACCATACTAGTGAGGCGTGATCCGTTCTAATTTTGAAATGCCTACCCCAAAGAAAATGACGAAAATACTTCACGAACATAACTACTGCCAATAACTCTCGCCTTGTTGTACAATACTTTCTTTGCGCATCGTTTAATGTTTTGCTAGCATATGATATGACCTTCTCTTCTCCATTCTGAAATTGTGACAACACAGCGCCTATTCCACTGCCACTGGCATCTGTATCTAGTATAAATTCCCCTTCCCCTTCGGGATATGCTAATATAGGAGCTGAAACAAGTGATTCTTTCAATTTTTCAAAAGCATTTTGACAACTAGTATCCCACTGAAATTTTACAGCCTTTTTTGTAAGCCTGGTCAATGGGGAGGCAACCTCAGAAAAATTTGGAATAAATTTTCGATAGTACCCTGCTAATCCCAAAAAGCTTCTGATTTCTGTCATAGTTCTTGGTATTGGCCACTTTTGAACTGAATCAATCTTACTTTTGTCACATCCTATACCCTTCTCTGACACAACATGCCCTAAAAATGACACTTCTTTCTGAAAAAACGAACATTTACTTGGTTTCAATTTAAGATTTGCCGACCTTAATCGTTCAAAAACTAATCGTAGATTTTCTAAAGCAGAATCAAAATCTGGACCAAAAATGATGACATCATCCAAATAACATAAACAACGAATCCATTGGTAACCCCTAAGTACTAACTCCATTAACCTTTCAAACGTTGCTGCTGAATTACAACATCCCATTGGCAATACCTTGAATTGGAAAAGCCCTTTATGCGACGAAAAAGCTGTTTTAGCTTTACTGTCAGGCTCCATGGGACATTGCCAATATCCTGAAGCCAAATCAACTGTATGATACCACCTATTCCCACCCAATGAATCTAATGACATGTCAATTCTAGGTAAAGGATATGAATCTTTTACAGTTACAGAGTTAAGTCCCCTATAATCAACACAGAATCTTATACTTCCGTCCTTTTTAGTAACTAGTAAAATTGGGGCGGACCACGGACTATTGCTTGGTTCTATAAGATCTGCTTCCAATAAACGATCTATTTCTTTTTCAACTACCTGTTTTTGAGATATTGGTATCCTACGCGGAGGTATCTTAACTGGCTTTGCATTTTTTGTATCAATAGAATGACTTACAAGATCTGTTCTACCTAATTTTAAGTCAGGCCCTAAAAAAATATCTTGAAATGTAAGTATCAAATTTTGAAACTTTAATTTCTCCTCATTTTTTAATTCCAACGATGCCTTTTCTATCATAACCTTTAAATGTTCAGGGATATTATCATTCTTGTTTGTTTCAAGATTTGAATCCATTTGTATGTCATTTAACGTACTTATAGACTTAACTGGTTCTAACCTACCTACCAAAGTATCTTTATCTAGGATTATAGTTTCATCTGTTAAGTTTATAGTATTTATTTGAACGACTTCAGATGAAGCATCATACACAGACCTAGCCACTAATAACCCTCTCTTCTGTAAACTTTTATAAGGCTCTAGAATTGTTAATTTTTTTTCTACATTTCCTTTTATATAAGCCTCCACTGTATATTCACTATCAGGGGGAATAACCATTAGCTTACTGATCTTTACATTAGCACATGAATTATATGGCTGTTTGAACAATTTAATTTTATAACCTTCTATGGTCATTGTCAAATTTGATATTTGCATGTTTACTTCATATTGTTCAAAGAAATCCATTCCTAACAACCCTGTCATATTGTATAGATCAGCAACTATAAAATCATGGGTGTAAACTTTATTTCCTAATTTAAACTTCAATGGAATTTTTCCATATATTTTCATTTGACTTCCTTCTGCTGATGTCAAAGTTGTTAAAACTTTTTGCAGTAATGAAGTATCTATCCCTAACTTATCAAATGCTGACTTGTCAATTATACTAGCAGCTGACCCAGTGTCCAGTAAAAATTTAAAACTGAGTTTTTGTAATGTAACTTTCACGAAAAGACAATTTTGTGTAACTGAATTTATACTAATTTTTGGCCCTTCTTCAAATGTTAACTTTTGGACTGAACCTTTGGCCTCAACCTCAGCCCTATTTAGTTTCCCTCATCATCGTTTCCCCCTTGCTTATTCTTAGTCTTATCGTCTTGCCCTTGTCTATTATTCCTATTAAAAGATCTTTTTCTCTGGTTTTCTTCACTATGCCAACAAACTCTTGCTGTGTGGTTTTCTCTACCACATATGGTGCATTTAATATTAGCTTTGGGGTTTTGTTTACCTAAATCTTCTAATTTCTCAGTTAATTGTTTTATACAACTATTCAGTGTACTAGCTAATGTATTTAAATCTGGATTTGGGCTTTTATTGTCTTTAGCTTCTCCTACTTTTGAATTTTCCCTTAATTCATTTTTATCTTTATTAATTGCTCTTATTGGGAGACCTGGAGAATTGTCTACTTCCTTCGGTTTACGAGGATTGAATTGTGCACTAGTGAATGCATCATATTCGACGGCGCAAGCTATTGCTGCTTGTAAAGTCTGAGGATGCGCAAACTGCACATGTTTCTCCATTTCGAAATTTCCGAGACCTAGTATAAATTGGTTTATTACTAGTTGTTCAAGGACCGAATTATATTCTCCTTCCGGGTAGGCTAATCTAACTAATCGCCTCAACGCATACCCAAAATCTGGCAAAGACTCTCCGGGTTTTCGCGTTCTGGTTCTAAATTCGCACCTGTATGCTGTAACACGCTCTTTCGGATTGAATCTCTGTGCTAGTGTGCTTTTTAAATTTGCATAATCATTCACTACTTCCGGTGGCAAATCACCAAGCAGTTTTTGTGCTGAGCCTCTTAAACTCATTGACAATTGTTGCGCTTTGTCACATTCGTTCCATTGATTCCACGTTGCGGTCTTTTCAAAATGGACTATGTAGTCCTTCCAGTCAATAGACTTTCCATCGAATTTTTCGGGTTCTTTCTCGCGTCTCGTAATTTGTGTCTTTGTACGACCCGTTTTGCCATTACTTTCAACAGTATTTGATTGATCATTGACTTTTGGATTCGGCATTGTCGTTTGTATGGTCTTATTTACGGCCCTCTCTAACGTTTCTGAATTCCGTTCAGAGGTTTGCCTCGGAGACCTATAATCTGATTTGCTTTGCGGGTTTTCGGTACCGAAGAGTTCTCTTTGAATAGTCGACAAGTCATTTACTAACTTTTGATAATATTCTGGAGACCCTTTTTCATTTTCCTTTTTCGTCTTAACAGATAACTCTCTAGTTTCGCTTGTCGGGCGCATATTATATCGCGTGTCTAAATTATGTTTTTCATAGAAATCGTTTCCTCTACTTAAACCGAACACCGACGATTTCGACCCTATTGCGTCTTCAGTTCTGGTTAATAAATCTCTGCTGTGCAAACTCGGTAATGCATATCTATCACGTTCGTCTCTTAACCGTGGAACGCTTCTTTCTTGTTTATCTTCGCGAGGTGTTCTATTATACTCTAAACTATCACCGCCGTATAACTCGTAACTTTTTTTACTAGGAGTTATCTTTCCTTTATCAAATTTCACTTCTTCTTCGCTTACGTCTAGCATACCCTCGTCAAGACTAGTACTGTCTCTATACTTTGAAATAAGTCTATGTAAATAGTCAGACTCTCGTTTTGAATCTGTTTTAACCGACAATCCTCCAGTTGCCCCTATATCTTGTTTAGAAGACATTTAGAATATTTGTTTTACTTAATTTAAATTTTATCTTATTTGATACCTTTTAAATACTGCCAAGGTTTCAACTCAGTTCCCCACATTGGCCACCAAATTTTGTAACAGGAGGGTCGGGCTTGGATTCTTCCGTCCCCTCTAGTTAGTTGTTTATGTCGTGTTAATAACTGAGATATTTGACCCTATACACCAAATATACTGATATCTATATAATGTGTTGACGATGGATGCCAAGTGAGATCATTAGACTATCTCAGTTCTTAAAGTTCTTCTCAGGGAACTGAGCTATGGCAATAGGATAAAAAGATAATAAAGATGTTTATATTTGTATTAAATAAACATGATGTAAATCAACAAAAACAGTATACAATATCAACAAATGTAAAATTGTCTAAAAGGTAAATTAAATTCAACAGTTTATAAGTTTAACAATAGTAAAATAATAATCTGAGTAGTATAACAATTACTTACATTTCAAGATAAATTTGAGTATTCGAGTGGACCTAAAGTTTTATAACCCGTTTTTGTTTTGACCTCTTATTTATAGCTTTTGGTTTATATTTAGAACTGTATAAAACACTTTAATATATTTTAAATTTTAAAGACTGTAAAAGAACACGCTGTGGTAGTATTTAGGAAAGGACTTTCAAAATTATAGAAATAACTTTTCTACATCTTTGGTCTATAACCTAGACAAACCTAGTGTCAGTAAAAACTGAATACTATATTAATTGTGAGCCTTACATTAGCTACTGGTCTGAAGACAAACCATAATTTGAACTTAAATGATATGTATAAATTAATTATTTACGATACAAAGGTAACATATATTTTTCCTTCTTCAAAAATATGTATTTATACTCCGAATTTTTCCAAGATAATTTAAGGCTATGTATAAAAAGTGATAACCTATAAAGATCATATATTACAACTTAAATTTACTTAAATATTAAACTAATAACAAAATTAAATAAGCACAAGGGAGACAACTATTCTTTATCTTATAGCGAAATTGTTACACAGTGGTAGTCTGTTGTTTATATGTTTCATATTTGTTTTTGGGATACGATTGCTTTCAAGCAATCTGTAGACTTTTACCGTTGACCCTATGATACACTCTCTCACGTCATTCGTTTTATTCTAAACATTCAGCAACATCTCAGATTCTTATGATTGTCTTGCTTTAAAAGGTAAAAACAAGCAAAACAATTGAACATAAACAACTTTCCTGTAATGTTTTACTCATAATCTTCATGTGTGATATTTTCCTTGACTTATATGCGTGTTTGTAACAATACGGAAAGTCAGAATTAAACAGTATTTATATTTACAGTCCTAGATCCATGCACAAGAAAGTGAAAATTTCATATCTTCTCTCAATTATAAAATGGTTAAGAAGTGCTATTAATCTGTCATTTCACACTGATAAGGTGACCGATAATATTACTTAACTAACAGATGTTTTAAACACAAAATTGTAAAACTTTGAAAGTTTTAGGAAAATGCACAGGCACATTTGGGGTTGACCCTCCCCTTTTTTCTAAATTTTTTTTTTTTTTTTAAATTGGAAATATTCTTTGATGTATTCTGCCGTCAAGATTTATTCAAAAACTCATTATTTTTATATATGATTTTTAAATTATTTTAATCTTGCAATTTATTGAAAAAATAAGATTTGTAAGAAAATCAAAATCACATATATAATGAAAAAAAAAGATACTTTTCTTGATAGGTATTGTGTATTTCATTTTTATCACTTCTTGTAACAATTGTCACCTATAGATTGAGAGAGAAACCATGTGGTGTCTGTGAACTAACATATTTATAATTGATGTGACAGTTTAATTTGAAAATATGGTGTTTTCTAAGTGGTGCAGGAGATAAGTTCACTTTTTATTCAACATCATTTTGATGCAAATTCGTGGGCTTAGTTCATAGACTGTTTAGTGTTTTTATAAATTTAGAAACACGTCAGAGGGAATTCCCAAATTTTGATAACTTGCGAGAGTTCTCTGAAAGCCGATCGATAATTCTATTTCTGTCACAAGAACTGAAGAGGAGTATTTCTATATTTTACCGTTATGAAACTGATATTTGATACTGTACTCTCATAAAGAAATGCAGAACCATTCATCATATCATTTAATCAACATTCTTGTTCCAAATCGCAAGTCGCGGATTGTTTATGTATTAATGCCCATGAGTGGTCTCACTAATTAGAGACAAAAAGCGTCAAGAAGCGACAAGAATAATAATATTAGCAACAAGAAACTATTTAGCGACAAGAAAACATTTTTTTATTTATATTACTTATTCGAAATAAATATTAAAAAAATATGCAAAAAGAAAACAATTTCAACGACAGGAAAGTTCATTTTGATAGGGGGGGAAATGAAATTCAGTTGCTACATTTATTTACATGATATTTTATAAGGTATCACAGGAAGTATTACCTTAACCCTGTCATTTTATGGTATTACTTTTACTTGTGTTTTAGAACAATAATATATTTTGTCTTTTTATTTGTTTTTAAAAATATTTTTGTACAATATATACTTAACTTGCAAAATGCATTATTTGTGCATAATTGTCCAGAAAATACATACACAAATTGTGAAATACAAATTAAGAACTGAAATCAAACAAGAGGAAAACATAATTAAAATGTGAATATTTTTCATCATTTTTATAGTGTATTGTCTCATTTATCATGTTTATGCATATAGATTGAAGATTAAAGGAAACTGATGACAATCTTGAGTTTTCAACAGGTGTTCACTATTCGGTACAATAATTGTATATTCTGGTAATTGATGAAGGTGTTAATGGATGTTATTGTAGCAATAAAACAAAGGACACACACCTAGTTAATCTCATTTGTTGCTCTTAATTGTGTATTACCTTAGAGTGAAGCCACAGCCAATGTTGGTCCTATCAGGAAAAAATAATTGTACAGTTAGGAAGGAAATAATATGTCATGTTTTTGTTTTATTAAATCCTTCAAAAGGAAGGTGACAAATCTTTGTTTTTATTTTCATTTTATAGCGTTTACATTTCCTTTGCTCTTACACATGTTTAATTTCTTCATCTATCAATATGATAATAAAAAGTACACAATCTCTTCCTCGATTTTTTTTTTTATTTCTTCATCTTTCAATGTAATCCTAAAAAAATATTTTGATGTATGTGATGACAAAATGTATTCTTGTCGCTAAATAGCTTCTTGTTGCTTTTTGTCTTTTATATTATTTTTCTTCTTGTCGCTTCTTGACGCTTTTTGTCGCTAATTAGTGAGACCCCACATGCGTGTAGTTTTCCTGATTTCAAGGGGTATCAGATTGAGTGTTTCCCCGCTTCATTGATTAATTTGAAACTCATGAGATTCTTTCTATGTCTGTCTGCGTAAGGAGGGCTATTGTTGTTGCATAATTTTAAATCATATACATAATTTAAATTAAAATAAATGTTTCATCGTAAAAATTACCTATAACACCCCTTCAGCAGAAATGGAATCTTCCATATTATCGTTTGGAGTTGTCTCCCTTTTCGAAGTATTCGTCAAGAAGAATTAACTCGTAAATGCCGATAAACGTCGTATTATATTAAGAACGATCTCAATGTAAACAGAGGAGTGTGTACGGAAAGGAGTCATGCCCTCTGACCCAAAGGAACTTCAATAATTAAAGAGTAAGAAATGGGGTTCCTCCTAAACTGGTCCGCCGTTCTATATATAGCTTCGCACCGAAGGTCAGTGTAGCGATAAGTGAACACAACAGGGGTCCAGTTTTGGGTTCCTCCTAGAATTACGGTGATAAGATATGAAAGCAAGTTAACTCGTACCACGGCATTGGAACCAAAAAAGTTAACTTGTACTACTGGGAAGTCGTACCATACAGAAAAATATATTAAAAAATATGATGTTTTATGGGTTTCTGTTTGTAAACTTAATAGAAATAAAGTTGAATTACTTGAATTTTACACAGGAGTTAAATGAAAACTTAGACAAAAATAAAGAATGTTTTAAAGCATTAATGTTTTAACTGATCTTTCAAACTAGAACATAGGCGGATCCAGGGCCCCCCCCTTTTTCGTGGAAAAAATTTGATTGATTATAAAGGGAATCATTGAAGCATGACTGGAGCGGGCCCCCTCTTAGGTTAGTCAGCAGACTCCCCCTTAGGAAAAGTTCTGGATCCGCCACTGTAGAACTTAATCCAGAGGAAAGTTAAAACATTGCTTTAACTGTACCTTATTAAAATTGAACATGTTGAATATATATATATCCAATTTAAGTAAATTAAAGCTGTAATCCATGATCACAAATTGAATGCTATGTTTACAATTGTTGAAAGCCATGTGCTTTTTTTGCGGGGGAAAATGCGGACCCCCTTAACAGGAATCACTTACATTTCATTGTTACATTTATTTATAGACAGTAAAAATAATTTTGGCAATCATTTGGACTAACTGCTAAGACTGAATCATTCTTGAAAAATTTTCTTCGGGTGAAACTGTTTATACTTTAATTATCTACATCTGCCACAGTATTTTCTATCCAATATACAAGGAACATTAGCTACAAATTGGTCATTCTACTTTCAAATTATATACATTTTACAGACTTAAGAGGTATTGGGTGAAAGTAACGTATATCATGTATATTCATCATTTAACATCATTTGAATGCATTTAAATAAGTTGGTACGAGTGAGTAATGGTACGAGTTTGCATTGGTACAAGTTTTTTTAGTGGTACGAGTTTACAATGGTACAGGATAACTATAATTTGATAAAACACAATAAGTACATGGCTCATACACTTGTAACGGGGATTGGCTATTCTTTAAGTTGAGTGACTATTCAGATTGTTACATTTTGCATGTGCAGTTGAATTAGTTTAGAGAATAATACTATCCAGGGTTACCAGCCAAAAATGCTTGAGACTCGCGCATATTCATGCTTTTTTGCGGCAGTATTTTTGGATCTATTTTTTTCCTCTTTGATCTTTTCAATTTTGGCCAAATCTCCTGCATTTGTTTAATGAAAATTTGGCAGAACTGCTATACATGTGTCAATGAAAACTATGGCAATCGTATCCCTCAGAGCATTCTGCTCTTTGATTCGTTAATTTTTTTGTACATGTATTAGGCCGTTAGTTTTCCAATTTGAATTGTTTTTCATTTGTCATTCCGGAGCCTATTATAGCTGACTATGCGGTATGGTCTTTGCTCATTGTTGAAGGCCGTACGGTGACCTATAGTTGTTCATTTGTGTTATTTGGTCTCTTGTAGAGGGTTTGTCCTTTGGGAATTATACGATATCTTCTTTTTATATTTCCTTAGTTTTGTTTGTCAATATACTGACCTTCAATATACTGACCTTCCATAGATGTAGTATCATTTATTTATACCCGTCATGATATATTTGCTAAAATTTTAATACGATGCACACGTTGTTGCCTCTGAGACCAATAATTCATGACTGATAAACATGATTGGATATGTTATCAAATGATCTTAACCCCTTACCATGCATTTCCATCTGATACACTCACGTAAACAGTACTGTAGATAGTTACTACAAACCAGTTTTGCAAGTTATACCAACTTTCTCATTAAAGAAAAAAAGAATAAAGAATAAAATCTATTACACCCGTCAAACAAACTCTCGTTTTATAACATGTAATAATAAATAAAAGTATGAATAATGAAGATTCCAGACGGTTTTGGAAGGTTGAAAAGTAAGATTTCAATCTCGAAGTTTTGTACATTCCATATGCATGTGTAATAAGTCTGTATTTTGTTATGACCATGTTGGTTCTCCTAAAACTGTATAACCATATTGGTTCTCTCAAACCGTATTAAAGAATTTGATCGATATGTAATTTACTACCCTTACACATTCTTACATAAGTTAGACTGGTGCATGTATCATAGCATTTATAAAAGTCTATTAATGAAAAGATACTGTTCCTCTTTTTAATCTATTGCAAGACACTTTTCCAACACCCAACAATAGCATATTTATAACAATTGACATCAGGGTTGCGTTCAATATCGTAGCGGCTACGTAGTGCTACGTAGATTGTTGTCTGTTGAACGAGTAGCTAGCATAGCTGCTATCAATATATATGTAGAAGCTATAAGCTAGCTACACGTTCAATAGTCATATATCTACGTAGCCCTATTTAGCCTCTACGATATTGAACGCAACCCAGGATTGCGTTCAATGTCGTAGCAGATATATACGGCTACGTAGATTTATGACTATTGAACGTGTAGCTAGCCTAGTTGCTACATAGATATTGATAGCAGCTATGCTAGCTACTCGTCCAGTAGACAAAACTCTACGTTGCACAACGTAGCCTCTATGATATTGAACGCAACTCATCATTTATATAGCTATTCCAAAGACGGATAAATATAGAAATATGACGGATCTCCAGAATTTTTTTCTGCAGTTGCTAAAAGGAGTTACCATTGATAAAAACAGTCAAAACGGCCAGTCTGACAGTGGAAATTAAATCACACATTTTGTTGGCAAAATATAGGTTGTTCGTAAAAGCACACGAGCAACAACTCATTGCAGCGTTGTTTTAAGGGCATACGATACAGTTTTGATCCTGTATTTACAAGTTCATGAAAATTTGTATATAGGCTATTTTTTACCTGATTAAATCAAATATGTAATAAAAAATATACCTTCATGTGCTACTTTTTGGGTAAAATGAGGTAGAAATTTTGTATATTTGCTCAAAATTCAGATTTGTGGCCGGAATTTCTTTTACGAAAGAAAGACATAACTTTTTTGTTTTAAAAGATAAACACAAATTGTTTTTTGTTAATTAATCGGTAATTTCTGTATTATATAAATATCCTAAAAAAATATGCAGTTTTTAATCAGAAATAACTCATATTTATCAAATGTTCGTGAATTGAGGAAAAAACGTCATTTTTTACTGCATGTTTATCAAAATTAAAAAAAATCCTCTATTTACAGTTTTATAAAATTTGGGTCACATAATCTCCCTGCAAAATGAAACAAAATGCCGTTTTGAAAAATAGGGGTCCATGAACTCGTTTTCAAATTAAATCCGTTTGAATGATAAAAATCAGTCGAAAAATTCATCTTTTCCCCGATATGTCACAGTTTGACGTCGCGAAAATAACAAATTACGTTAGCAACGTCATTACCTTCCCTGTAACTGTATCGTATGCCCTTAAAGCAAAAAGAGGATCAGTAAGTTTCCTGATGACATGACAAAAAATCAAACATTAATTAAAAATTCATAACACAGTTTCCCAAAAAATATAACTAAAGTTAAAACATGATTTTAAAATGCACTTTACACCATTTGTCGAAATAAAACAACAATATTAAGTAACATAAGAAGCATGTGGATAATTCCTAGATGTTCAGTCAAGTGACTAAGTCGGATGGAAACCACTCCGCTGAAATATTGTAAAAAACCCAAAAAAAAACCCAATAAGTTGAAGAAGATTAGGAATAGATACGATGAGCTGGAGTAAAAGATTAACGAATTATCAGACCCTAAAATATGACCGAATATGAAAAATACCAAAATGGAAACATAGTTGTATATAGACATGACAACGACAGCTTAAAACAACACGAACTATGAAAAAATTAATCTGATATCGCAAAATCTAACATAGAGAAAGAACTAAAGCGATAATAACGAGGAGCCACGAAACAGGAGCTAACAAGAAAAGCACTTTTGCGGTAATATCTGTACTTTTTATGACATAATTAAGTTGTCATTGCACTTTAGACGTAAATTTTTATATTCGTCTAACTAAAAGTTCTATTTCTACATTAACTTTGCAATTTGATAACAAATTTCAAAACTTCTACTTATTTTCTGAATGAATCTGAGAAAAAAAGAAAGAACTTGATTAAATTTTAACCATAATACATACATGGTTGGTTCTCAGACATGTATTTCATGGCTGACAAATGATTGGTTTAGTTATAAGTTACAGTAACAATGTATTTGATTGGATTTAATGACGTCGATTCACATTAAACGCTATGTTATTAGTCAGCAAACACAAACTAATGTTTTTTGTAAAGATTTATTGTTTTCTTAGAACAGGAGAGATATATGAGAGATGAGCTAATTAAACCAATGATTATCTCCTTCTGTCGTTTGAGGAACAGGGACTGCATATCTAAAAATATTCTGTATAGGCAACATACTCAGAAGTTAGAAACTAGTTTTCCTGTGTGCTGACACATATTCTGAACGCCATTCTTTGCTTCTTTTAATTGGAAAGTGTTATCTGCTCTTTAGACGGGTTGTTGTCTCTTTGACATATTCCCCATTTCTTTTCTCAATTTTATCATTTCTCGTGTGAGCTAATGTAAAAGGCTCCAATACAGGCCATATTTTTTGAGTTGGAAGTATTCTCGTTTCCAAAATTGAGATTCATTCATCTGGTTTACTAATTAAAAGCAGTAACAGTAAATTAGTTGATAGCTGTGTTTATAGTTAAAACATTAAAACTATGTTTACTGCATGTTGAAAAAATAAAGCTACTTTATATGCTTATTGAAAATTGCAATAATAATTGTTTTTATATACTGATCGAACCTACCTGTCTCTATGGTTTTGTAGAATGAATAATATTTTCAAAGAATGGCAGGAATTACCCAAAGTATTTGACAGTTGAACTCACCATTCAAGGAATCCCATTGACCGATCTAAATCGTTAAAGCCAGAAAACACTTGTTCGTTTTCAGTCTTCCTTCAAGTGTATACTAATCAGATTTTCCTGCCTTTATTCTGATATAACTCACATAGTATACCAATGAAACAGCTATATTTTCATTTTTTTCCTCGACATTAATGAAATTTTGACGTTCGACAATAAACTTAAAAATCAAGCCAAACGTATGTATCACGTTTTCACAGATCCAACTGTTATACAAAACTAGATATATACAAAACTATTTAATTTTGATAGCAAAAAGTAAAATCACAAAAAAACTGAACTCTGAAAAAAAATTAAAAATAAATAAAAGACCCTATAATCAAATGGCAAAATCAAAAACCCAAACACGTCAAACCATTGGATAACATATGTAATATTCCTGACTTGGTAGAGACATTTTCTTATATAGAAAAGGGTGGATCCTGGTACCTTTGATAACTATTTACACCACTGGGTCCATGCCTCTGCTGGTGGACGTTGCGTCCTCGAGGGTATCACCAGCCCAGTAGTCAGCACTTCGGTGTTGACATTAAATATCAATTATGTGGTCATTTTTTATAAATTTCATGATTACAAAACTTTGAATTTTTCGAAAAACTAAGGATTTTCTTATCCCAGGCATAAATTACCTTAGCCGTATTTGGCAAAACTTTTTTTGAATTTTGGATCCTCAATGCTCTTCACGTTACGGATGAGTCTTGTGTAGACGAAACGCGCGTCTGGCGTAGTAAATTATAATCCTGGTACCTTTGATAACTATTGAACCTGGTTGTATAGCTAACCCTCTCGCTTATATGACAGTCGCATCAAATTCCATTATATTGACAACGATGTATTAAGAAAAAAAACAGACGCTAGTCTTCGATGCAGGATTTTTTTTATTAATTGTTAGTGGCTTTGAACTAGCTGTCAAATAAATGTGAGTACTCTCAGATCTGTTCATTGTCTTTTTGTGTCGGGATGTAAAGGTACCCGGCCACGTCCAGTTGTATTTTTGTCCATCTGATGAGTTAAGCCTTTTCCAACTAATTTTTATAGTTCGTTTTTATGTTGAACTGTTGTACCACTGTCCCAGGTTAGGGGAGAGTTGGAATCCTGCCACATTGTTTATGTTGTGCCTGTCCCAAATCAGGAGCCTGTAATTCAGTGGTTGTCGTTTGTTTATGTGTTACATATTTGTTTTTCGTTCATTTTTTTTTTACATAAATAAGGCCGTTTGTTTTCTCTTTTGAATTGTTTTACGTTGTCTTATCGGAGCCTTTTATAGCTGACTATGCGGTATGGGCTTTACTCATTGTTGAAGGCCATACGGTGACCTATAGTTGGTAATGTCTGTGTCATTTTGGTCTTTTGTGGATAGTTGTCTCATTGGCAATCATAGCACATCTTCTTTTTTATACTATCGGTAAATAGCAAAATAATGTTAGTTATTTGAATGTTCTTAAAATTTTACCAATAGCACGAGTTTTGGAACTAGAGCCGATTGATAGCATTTAATAACAACTACCGTTACCGGTTCAGAATTTTCTCAAGGTTACAAAACAAATAAAAGTACAACAATTGGTAGATTATGCCTCGGTTCTCCTGAGATTATCAGTCTGCATTCTTCGTTTGCAGCTGCTGGTTACATAACATATATATATCCCCTTTAATTCAAAGTATTAACGTACTTAGTATGAAGCCTTCCATGCAATATTTGAATTTATCTTTACTAGTCTATGGAGCCACTTGTTTTGGGGAACAAAACACGCAAAATACCATACAACATTTTTAAGCAATTGATTCATTGTTATTTTGAAGGTACCATGAAAATCGCCTATAATTAAAATTTAATTTTATGCACTTGATATAGTTAACAAATATATGGTTTATACTCCTTTCCCTAAATTGAAAATTTTTTTTTAATTGATATTGATGAGTTAACTTCAGAAGAAATGTTGATACAATTTTTAAGCTTATTTTCTATGAGCATTAATAGCGTTCTATTTGTCCATGCTAGTATTTCTCAAATGACAATAGCAAATACTGTTAATAATTTCTTTCGGTAAAGGAAAGCACCGAGAATTTTATTGTAACATCATTGACTAACAATTTTTTATTGCTTTTCGTGTTGCTTGTGTTTTGTGTACTATTGTTTTTCTGCTTGACTTCTTTTCTTTTATTTTTCAGCCATGGCGTTGTCAGTTTATTTACGACCTATAATAGCCTAGGTTTGAATGTTCCTGTAGTTTCTTTTGCCCGTTTTTTCTTTAACTACAAACACGACAAAAATATAGAAAACTGACAGTAAAATAAACAATCGAATATCCATTACTAGTACACTTTAACTATATAAAATAGATATTGTCTGTTACTTTGTTATGTTTGACAAGATAATAAAATCCAACTAAAATTACCTGTTTCTCATCAGATGCATCAAATGTGCTCGGGTTGTTTTTTCTCAAGGCAGCAGGTGATGACATAATCAGTATATCTGCACTTATTTGTTTAAATTAAAACAATGTTCTGCAGTTTATTTACATGTTTAATTTGTAAGCATTATGTAATTTTCCTAAAAACAGGTGATTAGTTTAGATTCTTGAAAAGTGTTTTCATATTACTTTGGATTTTCCAACCTTTGACCATTAACCCAACTTATAATGGTTAAATAAAAAAAAGAAACCCATGTTAATCTATAATCTAAAACATTGTAGTTTTAAAACTTAGCTTGTTCTTAGTTATGAAATACACAAAAAGGTATTGTGGCCGGTTAAGGCCATTTCGCGTTTTCGACCTTCATATTCTATATGGCGAAAACGCGAAGTCGAAAATGCGAAATCGGAAAGAATTTTTTTTTTTGCCTTTTCGCGTTTTCGAATTCGTGTTTTCGACTTCGCGATTTCGCGTTTTCGCCCTATAAAATATGAAAGGTGAAAACGCGAAATGGTCTTAACCGGCCACCATAGAAAGGAAGACGTTTTGAGTAGACCATAGAATCCAAACAACAAATTGTTTGATTTCAAAATCTGTCAAATAGCATAAGAGTAAACGAACTTTATTAAAGTTTGCTAAAACAGAGGACCAATATGTCCTATACCAACTGCCTTAAATAATCAAAGAAAAACTAGCTGAAAATAGAAATAAAAATGTTGGTTTATGTGTTTACAAAAGTATGTGATGTTCAAGGGAAATTTTACCCAACAGAAAACGAAAACATTGCCGAATGAAAGTAACAATTCAAGCAAATGTGATCATTCTATATATATATATATCAATTTTTTGTCTCGTCAATAACCTAGAGTATTACATGATCCTTCAATTATTTGACCTTCAGAAAGTTTGAATTGCTAAATGTTATGAACAAAATGATATTTTCAAACTGCCTACATCGACTGACACAAAAGCACTAAACAAGTATCTTAACCTGCATTCCAAAACCTTTTATAATATAATACCAATATGCAACAACAGTATATCTATTCTTTCTCTGACAATTAATGCACTGAGATATGTGGTAACACAAATTCACGTGTAATTAAACAGATACTATAGCTTAACATTAAATACATACAGATAGCATTTTAATGGCGAACACAAGATACTAATTAGCCCAGAATATAATTCAAACATCACAAATCTTAAGTATTTATTGATAAATGTTTGTAATGAGTTTTCTGTAATATGAAAAAATCTGTTACATTGACTTCGATGTTTCTTTTTTTGTGCCTCTAATGTTAAAGAGATGAATCCTAATTAGTTAGATACAGTCTTAATGTGAGGACTTTTTATCAGATTAATGGCCCAAAGCGTCAATAAGTAAGTCTTAGATATAAATTTACAAATAAATAGCAGAAAATTGCGAGAGAAAAGAAATCTTTCAAAATAGACTTCAATACTGATAAGTTTCCCCTTTATGCTTTTAATGTTGATATTAAATTTGAAACTCATTTGGTTCCAAAGAACTAGTGTGTGTAACCAAAATTAATTTCTATTTACGGTCGATACAAAGCACAGGATCAATCAATTTTTTTTTATCCCATTACATCGAATCTATAAATGTACGTTTTTTTTTGGATAAAATACGTGGGAAAAAGCACTTTCCGATTTTTACGTAGTCATTTCCGGTTGTATAAAAAGTTGTCATTACACTGAATTCAAGATATTTATGATAATTAATTTCCTTTCTTGTTGTGTATGGTGTCATATCACGGATTTTTTATTCACGTTCAACTTTAATTTGTTTAGGTTCTGAAGTACTTGACGATTTAATCAATAAACGGACTCATACCACCACGTGCATACCACATCTTTTTTATATCTTAAAAATTAATTTGGCACATATTTTATATACTAATCGATATACCTATCCGAAGTCTGGAGTATGCAATTCAGTGGTTAATGTTGGTTCATGTTCGTCATATTTGTGATTTCATAAATTGCCTTATATTATAAATAAGCTTATGGTCGGATAGTTGTCTCATTGGCAATCAAACTACATCTGGGTTTTTTCATACTGTTAGTATCTCGTTTGAATGTCGAACCTTACAAATTGTCTTTTTAACTGACTATACAGTATGTTGGTTTTTGTTGTTGACGATCGCATGGTGACTTTGCATATAATTGCTTTTAACTTCATTACTTGAACTCTGTCGATAGTTGTCTCATTGACAATCATACCACATCACCTTTTTCTTATATTAAAAACGAGAAAAAAACAAACATCGGATAGAATTCTAAGGTTGTAATTGTTAAACGGTCAAATGTCAACAAAAAACAATCCATCAAACTTAGTATCATATACACTACTATTTTTACAAGGATGACCTTGAGGGAATCTGTAGCAATGCTATGGAACAATGTATTCGTCTGTTGGATTGCATGATCGATCTTCTGTGTTGTGCTTTATATTGACCTTTAACTGGAGCGGGAAAATCCAAACAAAGTTAGAAATTTGTCCTTTTCATAAAAATCGATGACAAAATCTAATAATAAAGTATACACGATTTCTTCGGACTTTCTATCATAATAAATTAGGATAACGCATTGAAGAGTCGAAATGTAATTATCATAAATCACACTGCATGCAAATTTGTTCGCGTGCCACAATTTGGTTTAACAGCTCTCAACTCGTACTATAGTCTGAAAAAAGCCTTGTTTAAAAGCTGAAGACACTTCAGTCCCGGAAAAAGATTTAAGAGATGATAATTGTTGCGCGTTCGTAGTAGTAGACTTCTAATATTGACCGGAAAGGAAAAACTTGATCATATGAGAAGATAATCTAAGATTATTTGGACTTCGCGTGTTGTATTGGATTGTTCCTGAAATTACAAAAGATACCACACACAGATATTGTCTTCGTGTTATAACTTTTACGACGAAAATCCCGATATTTGATTCCTTTTGACGCCAGCCTTTGAAACAATGCTCGTGAAAAAACCCAAACCAAACGTAATTATCAAATAAAAAAGAACTGAGATAGAATAAAAAAAAATAACGAGCTGCTTTTTATCGTCTAGTTTGAGTACTTTAGAAACATTCTTAAAAGAAAGAGTCATTGAAAAATATTGATAAAACCTAACAGAAAAGTCTTTTTTCAGTGTTGTATTTTGAGCTTTTTCATTTTTCTGTATTTACGTACTTACTTACTGCCCTTGTACTCCACTGTATTTACTTACTTACTTACTGCCCTTGTACTCCACTGTATTTACTTACTTACTTACTGCCCTTGTACTCCACTGTATTTACTTACTTACTTACAGCCCTTGTACTCCACTGTAATTACAATGTATATCTTTTGATCAAACGTTGTCTTTCGGTCAAGTCTAAATGTACTAAGGGAAAAAACAGATAGTTTATGATTTGGATATTGTCTTAAGATAAATTACCTGAGACATCTACAAAACAGTTATTATAAGATCAGACTCACCAACGTATTTTAACAGGAGCTACATGTGTGAAATACAAACTACCGACCCTTCCCGTTTATGGAGGGATTCGTGTTGTGCAATATTTAGTTTTCTGTGTTGTGGTTTATGAAAAACTGATTTGTCGTTTCGTCTCCTTTTATTTTGACATGGTGTTGTCTGTTTATCTTTGAAAGTTTTTTATGCCACCTTTTGAAATTCTATTTTCTTTTTTGTATCAAATATTTCTGTAAGATGAACGGTTTTGAATACTTTAGAATGAGAAAAAGAAAACAAATTTTATATAAGTTTTGAATGTTTACGGTTGTTAATTTTCCGAATTTTTACTGAAACCATATGCATACTCCTATGTTTAACAATGCGTTATAATTCATTGAACGAAAAACATTAATCATTAAGTCTTTTTGTCTAGTATTCCTTGCCTCGCATTTTTTGATGCAGCGAAGACTTCTGATTTTTCGCTTTTCTATATTCTGCTATTGATTTAGAACGCTCTATGATTTGATTCTAAATGTATTTTCCTTGGACAAAGTATCGCAATCTTAGGTTAAAAGAACATAATTATTTGTAGTTAATCACTTGTGAAATTAGATATCAAATATTGATAACTGTTCGTTATAGTTATTTGATCCGCCATTCTTTGAAAACGAATCAAAGAAAACTACAGAGAGATAAATAAGAACTAAGAGGTAAATCTTTACAAAGTGACTCGCTTACACCCAATATATTTTTATTCTTAATAATTCTTCTCCAATGAAATATCTAATGTCTTTGATATAGTGTATTCTTAGTATTTCATTGGCGCGTTGTCTTAAATTCATGCACTACACGCCCTTTCATTTCAAATTACAAAGAGCACGAAAAATTATCAAAAACATAAAAGGTTAGAAATGAATGAATCGTTGGTGCATCAGTTATAACATAAATATACATACAAAACATTAACCACCAATCTGTGATATCAATGTTCATGCCACATTTAAAAAAAATACTGGAATATAGTTTCTTCTTAAAGCCTTTTGGCATAGCTTGCTCTTGTAGCAACATAATTCATTTGACTTAACCAGATTTAAAAATTATTAAATGAAACTCACAGAATTGACTAGAATAAAAACTAGAGGCTCTTAAGAGCCTGTGTCGCTCACCTTGGTTTATGTGCATATTAAACAAAGGAAACAGATGGATTCATCACAAAATTGTGTTTTGGTGATAGTGATGTGATTGTAGATCATACTTTACTGACCATTCTTGTTACTTACAATTTGCTCTATCAGTAATGAACTTGGCCCTTTAGTTACAGAGGAAAACACTTTGTAAAAACCTACCAAAATTTTCCAAATTAATGAAAATTGTTAAAAAATTACTATAAAGGGCAATAACTCCTTAAGGGATCAACTGACCATTTTGGTAATGTTAACTTATTTGTAGATCTTAATTTGCTGAACATGATTGCTGTTTACAATTTATCTCTATCTATAATAGTATTTAAGATAATAACAAAAAACGGCGAAATTTCTTTAAAAATTACCAATTGGGGGTCAACAATCCAACAACCAGTTGTCCAATTCATCTGAAAATTTCAGGACAGATAGGTATTTACTAGATAAACAAGTTAATCCTTTTAAGATTTGCTTTAAATGCTTTGGTTTCAGAGTTATAAGCCAAAACCTTCATTTTACCCCTATGTTCTATTTTTAGCCATGGCGGTCATCTTGGTTGGTTGGCCGGGTCACCGCACACAATTTTTTAACTCGATATCCTAATAATGATTTTGGCCAAGTTTCGTTAAATTTGGTCAAGTAGTTTCAGAAGAGAAGATTTTGGTAAAAGATAACAAAAATTTATGATAAATTGGTAAAAAATTACTATTAAGGGCAATAACTCCTTAAGGGGTCAACTGACCATTTTGATCATTTGACTTTTTTGTAGATCTTACTTTGCTTAATATATTTGCTGTTTACAGTTTATCTCTATCTATAATAATTTTCAAGATAATAACCGAAAAAGGACAAAATTTCCTTAAAATTACCAATTCAGGAGCAGCAACCCAACAACCCATTGTCTGATTCATCTGAAAATTTCAGGGCAGATAAATCTTGACCTATAAACAATTTTACCCCGTGTCAGATTTGCTCTAAATGCTTTAGCCTAAAAGTTCTAGGCCAAAATTTACATTTTACCCCTATGGTCTATTTTAGCCTTGGCGGCCATCTTGGTTATTTTAGCGGGTCAACGGACACAATTTTCAAACTAGATACCCCAATGATGATTGTGGCCAAGTTTGGTTAAATTTGGCCCAGTAGTTTCAGAGGAGAAGATTTTTGTAAAATTTAACGACGACGGACGACGGACAACGGACGCCAAGTGATGAGAAAAGCTTACTTGGCCCTTTGGCTCAGGTGAGTTAAAAAAAAATATAATGATTAATCTCTCAGCATCTAGCAATAAACTCCATGCATATAAAAAGGAACGTCCGTTTAATTTGGCTAGGCAAGATATGGTGTCTGTAGGCGGTTTACTTAAAAGACAAAATTCCACCTCTAGCGACTATATCCTCATTTCGTAGTTGCAGTCGAAACCCCCGTCCTTCATGCCGATTTACCTATTTTGAAAAAAACTACTTTTAAGAATTAATTATTTTAAAGTTGCACTTATCCTAAATGTTGTTAGTATTTAATTTATATGTTACACAAAAGTAAGCATATCTGTGAGAATATTACAGACTATTATAGCTACGTCATCGAAGCTGCAATAAGTCGGACTGTTCAGAAAACAAAGAAACACTCAAGAATTAGAATCGACCAGAAGGCGTCAAACAGACTTTTGTTATGAGGATATCAGTTATAATAACAAATAAACTGTCGAGTGAGTGGAATATATCGAGCTAAAACTGCAATTGTCTTATCTTTAACATTTCTTTACGATATATATATGTAAGAAATACATGCAGCCTCTTAATTTAATATAAGAAGATGTGGTATAAGTGCCAATGAGACAACTCTCTCATTCAAGTCACAGTTTATAAGGGTAAACTATTATAGGTCAATGTAAATCTGTTTAAAGTCTGAAATGTTAGTTCAGATTACAAACACAATCTTCAGTGAAAAGATATATATAACCACAAAAATCAGCTAAATTATGCACAATATGTACCATTACTTCAGCATGCCCATCGCACTTGAGCATCCCCATCCTACCACCGAGTCTTACATATATAACCCCAAAATTCAGGTAAATCATTCACAATATAGCATTACATCAGCGTGACCATCGCACTTCAGCGTCCCCGTCGTCCTACATATATAACCCCTAAAATCAGGTAAATTATTCACAATATAGCATAACTTATGATCAATTTGTTTGAGTAGAAAGCATATCATTATTGTTATTTGCTATTAGCATTGTTGTGGTGATGAAGAAGTCTTTAATTAAGAAAACGGTAACAGCAATTACTACTTAGACAAAAAGTCTAAATGCTGATAATTTTGACAGCACATCAAATTACACGTGACAAAAAATTGACAGTAATCGAATTAGCGGCATAAATTTGTTTTTCAATGGATTTAACCACCTTAAAGTTGATCTGAAAACTGGATAAACTTGACATACATACATCAATGATGTACAAAATCTGCGATAAATAGACGATGTCTCAGATTTTTATCGCATTATGCAAACGCATGTTACACTTTTACAAAACAGAAATTTACTTAGGATTTTTCTAAAGAGTGCTTTTATTAACAGAATAAAAGATAAGTTATGGTACAATGGTTTGGTATCATATTTTTTTGAATACCATTAATACCAAAAACATTTTCATAGCAGAGTAAAAAGTAAAATTACAAAATTACTGAACTGTGATCAAAATTCAAAAAGGAAAGTCCCTAATCAAATGGCAAAATTAAAAGCTCGAGCACATCAGATTCAAACGAATGGACAACAACTGTCATATTTCTGACTTGGTACAGATATTTTCTTATGTAAAAACTTGTGGATTAAACCTGGTTTTATAGCTAGCTAAACCGCTAACGTGTATGACAGTCGTTTACAATTCCATTATATTGACCATGATGTGTGAACAAAACAAACAGAAATAATAGGTAAACTGTCAAAAAAGGGGTACAGTAGTCAACGTTGTGATATTAGATATTATCTTAATCACAAACAGATATAAAAAAAATTATAAACAAACATTTACCATGACATTAAGATACATAAAGCACAATTAGTACCAACCTTTTCATATATAAACAATTCCGATTCTTTGTAACCAAGCATGTGCACCAGAAATTTTTCACCAACCAGTTGATGTTTTTATTCTTCTGTAAATAAAGAAAAAAGAGGAATTACTGGACCATAGGCCACGAAGAGCTAAAGTTATAATCAAAAGTTTGAATGCATTAGAAAAAAAATGAAATTAATAGAATATTCAACAAGATGTGGAAGGAGTGCCAATGAGACAACTCGCCATCCAGGTCACAATTTTTAAAAGTAAACCATTTTAGGTCAAAGTACGGTATTCAACACGGAGCCTTGGCTCATAGCGAACAGCAAGCTATAAAGGGCCCCCAAAATGACAACTATAAAACCAGTCGAACGGGAAAACCAATCGTCTAATCTATATATTAAAACAAACGAGACTCTAGAAACACTTATGAACCACATTAACAAACGACAATTACTGAACATCAGAGTCCTGACTTATGATCTTTTTATCCAATTTCAACTAAAATGTTATTGACATAAGTCTAAAAAAAAATAACAATCATTAACTATGCGTGGTATATAATTTAGACAATTTGTTGTATTTTATTTGCGGTGTAGTTGCGTACCACGCATTAGAAAGAAAATATTCTATACAAATCAACTGTTGCAGATAAAACGTGACTAATGCATGTTGTGACCGTATATTTCTGTTTGAATTACTGTATAACATTTATCCTGTAATATTGAATGTTTATCTTTGGATTAACACAAGGCTTTCGCACAATCCTATTCAAATAATGATATGGACAAATGACAAATGTCTTTTTGTTAAGAATTAATGTGATCTTATTGAAAATGATACTCTTTTTCACAGTATCATATTGATGCCTTATTAAGACAAATCAAACAATTAAGTACTTGTTCGTCTTATCTTTTATCATCTTGTCAAGACAACACAAACGTTATGAGAAACGTATTGAGTAGAGGTGTAATGGAATCTTTTGGGACTGCATTGAATTCATCCAACATTAAAACTGCATTATGTAATGTTTTTCTCTCAAGTGAATTTATAAAAAATGTAATTTATTGGGAGTATCCCGATGGTATAGCAACAGAAAATCATAACTATTCTTTTGGACGATTTTACTGCATATAGAATGCAAGTCATCAGAGTACTCTTAAATTTAAGGTATCATGTTTTAAATCTTTGGCATTTAAAGTGTTACCGTCAGCAGAAACTTTCGGAGTCAACTATCACTCAAGCTTATAATTGTTCTATGTTATCAAAAAGGCTTTAAAGAATAGCTGAAACCATACTGAAGAAGATTTAAAATCCCTGCAGAAAAACTGGAGCAAAGACGCCTATAGCTCTTTTGTATAATGTTAAGGTAACAGTAATATATACCGCTGTTTAAAAATCATAAATCGATTAACAGAAAAAAATCCGGGTTATAAACTAAAACCGAGGAACGCACCCCAACTATCAGCGGAAAACAACGAATTTTGGTTTAAATGCTAGGAATTTTTTGTGTGTATTGTGTCCAAAGTTTTTGACAAAGCTTAAGAAGATTGTTTTCATCTTTTGCAAGGTTCGCGTCATGTGTTAATGTTGTATGTTTTTCATTCTTCATAGAATCAAAAAAAAAAGATATGTTTTGTTGAAAAAAAGTGGGACGAAACATTTCAGAGGCACAGTCAAACTCACAGATCGATAATAAACTGACAACGCCAGGGCTAACCATAAAAGTAAAGAAGACACAACGAAGAAAACTAAAGACTATATATTTTGTTTAAGGTGGTACCTAACACTACAGGGAGATAACTCTGTAAAGTCAGCTAAACGTTTTAATTACAGTGTGTTGTAAAAGGAATATTATGCTTCTCAATGATCAAATTTGATGTTTGTCAAACTGCTATATAACCAGTGTATTTTTCTGACAAAACGATTGGTTAAAATTTTTAAAATTTTTATATTTTTGTTAAAGGGTCAAAGTAAATATTTTGACAACATTTTATGAAAATTAAACGAGCCAAATTAATTTTAGTGAAAGTGTTGGGTACCACCTTAACCAGCGTTTGGTTTGCTCCTTTCAGATAGAATGAAATTCAAAACAGTGTGGCTGTGGCTATTGATTGACAGATAAATTCATCCATTGACTGGGACAATTTACGTGAACATTTGTCTGTAACGACCACTGTTCACGACATACCTACGATAGACATTTAAACTGGGGATCACCAAAGGTTTCTAAACGCCTTTATTAATAAAATAATTCAAAAATTAATCAGGAATAATCTATGTTTTCATTTATATAATTGATATTAATCAAAACATCGTGTTATTTCTGATCAATTTTTCGAATTACTTTATTTAGGTGTTGAGAACCTTTGGTGACCCCATAGTTTAAGAGTCTTTTAAAAATGCATAGTGAGCAGTGGTCGTTATATACACACGTTCACCTAAATTGTCATAGTCAATGGATGAATTTAATGTGTCAATCAATGGCCACAGCCACACTGTTTTGAATTTCATTCTATCTTGTAACGATCTTTTTTTGAGAAAAGCTATTTGATGCTAATCTCTGTAGTTAGTTTTAATGTTGTGCTTTTACTCCACTGTCTGATTGTTGGAGGCCGTATGGATGTCTATAATTGCACACATACCGCATCACCTTATTTCATATGAAATATTACAATAATTTCCTTATAATAACGCAAAAAATGTCCCCTATAAAGTCTTCAAAACCAAAACGGAGGTATATCTCTCAGGTTTAGCTCTAATCAATCAATCAATCAATCAACCAATCACATTGAACTAGAAAAAAACTGAAATATGATAAAGTTATGTTATATACGCTGTCAAAGGAAATGAAACCAGAGGACACACATATTTTCGTTCAATTAGTCTCCTGCATATCCAATAATAGTCGCCGTAAGTTACACTCAAGAAGAATTTTACGTCCAATTACTATTAAATCATTTTGGACGAGACTACATATTTATACATCCTGTCCAACAAAATATATATGTATCTGTGAGTACCAGTTTCTTAAACTGGTCGATTTTTGTAAACCTAAGATGAGAACTTTCTTTTTGAAGACGAAAGTCCGATTGTTTTGAAGAATATTTTGTTTCTGTATAGGAAACCTTTGTTTTGGCCATCTAAAAAAACACAGTAGTTGCTTTCATGACAAACCGTCTGTCAAAAAGATAAGTACTTTAAATGTATCTTATATGAAATAACGATGACTTTATCGGTATCATCAACAGCATTAAGCTGACGTTGAACATTTTAGTAAAACAACTTGGCATAAAATTTTTTATGAATGAAATATATTCAAACGAATGAAAATAAATGATGTTTTTTTTTCTTTTCGAAAACGAAATCTCTTTAGTTTGCAGTTGACATAAATTATGGTAAATACCTAGCTACTGCAGAACCATTTGGTATTAAATTGAACAAACGCATACAAGCTTTCAAGCATGAGTGTTGTTTTTATAAATCATTTTGCACATAGAATCTATTTGATCAATCGCTGATTAATCGATGATAGCAAACAAAGAGTTCACACTTGAACGCCATTTCTGCTTCCTTTGTACTGATATTTTGATGGTATATGTCAAGCTGATATTTGCACTTTTTATGTTTCATTATTATTTGTAGACATTCCAAAAACAGCTTGCAGAAATCAATGTAAAAATGCATTGAAATGTTTTGACGAGAATGTTACAGTTGAAATTATCACATCAATGGTTTGCTTCTTATGTGGGAGAAGTTTAAAATGATAGCGAAGTTCAGATGTTTTGTTTCATTATATGTTTCATTTCTGAACAAAATATGTTTAAATTTTGGACAGCATAATTTGTTTCATTTCTGGACACCACAATATGTTTCATATCTGGACAACATAAAATGTTTTATTTCTGGACAGCACAGTATGCTTCATTTAAGACAACATAAATAAAAGTAGTCTTGTCTTTCGGCGGGTTTGCTAACAGGACTTATTTTCAATTTTGACATATTTGTTTGTTTTTTATAGTGATTAATATTACAAAACAACTTGTCTTGTCTTCGTGGAAGATTTTTTTTGTATAGACAGTCCAAAATTAGCTTAAAGTCTGTCTTGAACTCAGTCATGTGGAATTGGATTCATTGACAAGATAATGATAATTAAAAAAAACGATCCAAAATAGCCTCACCATTGGCGATATATTATAAATTTTTCACTATTTCATGTGCATGAGCAAAATATCCCTATAGTTGAAAAAAGGGTTAAATGATAAATGATTTTTATGATAGTTCTCGAAAATTTCAATATGATAGATAACTCAAGCGAGTTTGCCTCTTTTACACTTAGAAAATAAACGTCATCCCCAATAGGTACATTTGAAACTTTTGAGAATATAAAGTATGAGAAACAAGTTACGTCAAACGACAGAAGAGTACAACATGTTTACATGGTGAAATACAACAAAGTTTATTTGAAGTACAAGTATATAATTTACACAAAATCAACATGTATCATTTAAAGCATGTCAGTACCGAATATAGATTTATCATGTCATAAATTGTTGTTTCTCTCAGTTTGATTGATGTAGTTTTCGGCAGTTGGGGAACGGTTTTATTTTGTTTTTGTTTTGTTAAATGCATGATTAGTTGAGGAAATCAGATAGTTGCATTCCAGTATGCTTAAAAGTCATGTATTAAATACAGACACATTAAATCTGGAACAACAGAAGAAATGATTAATTATTAAAGATGATAAAAATCAATTGTTTTTTTTTTCTTGCATTTATGAGGTTTTGGACAAAAACAGGGTGTTATTCCTAGTGTACAATCATCGACTAAATAACATTGCATTTTTTATGGCTAAGAGGTTATTTTAAGGCTGTGTGCGGTGAACAAATACACTATATATACCGACATAAAGGCAAAAATTCCTGGGCGAAAAACGTGTTAAACATGTCCATATATGGCATATTAGAAGGTTACACTTGGGACTTTCCGTTTTCAATTTTCTATTTGATTTCCACTAGACGTAACGAAATAACTTTCAATCAAGAAATCAAGCATCTTGAAAATGCCAGTTTCAAATAATTTTTTGTTTGAATCAGTGTGATTTTTACAAAGTAGGGTTTATCCCTCCCTCATTAGTAGCTGCTTGTCTCATAAATCGGTGTTTTGTTTTGTGAGTGGCTTTTGTTAAATCGATCAAAACAATGCACCAGCCGTCGTCTGTACCATCGTCTGGTCTTGTCTCCATAGATGATCCGATTGTTTTTTGTATAGACAGTTCAAGTTGTCTGGTGATCGGTCCAGTACTCGGCAATATGGACTGGGGTTCATTCACAAGATACTTATAAAATCATCTGGACAGCATAAGATGTTTAATTCTAACACCACTGAATCTATTTCATTTCATTTCTATAAATTTAATTTCTTTTTACTATTATTGTAAACAACGATACAAAAAATAATATATGGTAAACAGTATTTTATTGTTTATGATTCATGTATTCTCAACTTTTGTTTAATTTGTTTATACTTGGCATACTGTCTGCCTCATATCTTAATGTAAATTTTGTATTCTTGTCTTTCGATTTTGCTATTGTGCTTGTCTTTATGCGTTTTTGTTATTTTACATATTTGTTTGTTTTTATAGTGATTTAGATTGCAAAAACTTGTCTTGTCTGCATTGGCGGTCCGATTTCTATTTTGTAAAAATAGTCCAAGTTGTCTTGGAATCGGTCTTGTACTCCGTCGTGTGGACTGGGATTCATTGACAAGATAACTAAAAAACAAGCCGGAATAGCCTCAACATTTTACGATATATGATAATTTGCAAAATGTCTCTTTAGTAAGAGAAAAAGGGAGGTTTAAAGATGAACGAATTTTTTGATAGTTGTAACTTGGTAGATAGCTGAAGCGTGTTTTGCTCTTTCACCCTTAGACAATAAACTTCATCCCCAATTGGTACATTTGAAACATTTAAGAATATAAAGATTGAGAAACAAGTTACGTAAAACGTTTAGAGGAGTTTCCGAAGACAGATGAGCTAAACATGTTTCAAGTGAAATGCAACAAAGTTTATTTGAAGTACAAGTATATAATTTATACAAAAATCAACATGTATCATTTAAAGCATGTCAGTACCGAATATAGATTTATCATGTCATAAATTGTTGTTTCTCTCAGGTTGATTTATGTAGTTTTCAGCAGTTGGGGAACGGTTTTATTCTGTTTTTGTTTTGTAAAATACATGATTAGTGTAGGAAATCAGAAAGTTGCATTCCAGTATGCTTAAAGTTCATATAGAAAATACAGACACATTTAACCTGGAACAACAAAAAAAGAATTAATTCATTATTAAAGATGATATAAAAGATATAGTCCCTTCGTGCATTAATGAGTTTTAAGACTTCGGAACATTTCATTTTTGTGGCGAAGAGGTATTATCAAAACTGTGTGGGGGTAGACAAAAGCACTACGTATTCCGATATATAGGCCATGATTTTTGGGCGAAGTGCGGGTTAAACATGGAATATATGGCGTATTGGAAGGTTACACTTACTATAATGGGCTTTTTGTTTAACAACATGAATAAAGGCAACAGTAGTATACCGCTGTTCAAAATTCGTAAATCTATGGACAAAAAACAAAATCGAGGTAACAAACTAAAACTGCGCATGAGGGAAACGCATTAAAAATAAGAGGAGAACAACGACACAACATTAAAATGTAACACACACAGAAACGGACTAAGCATTAGACAAAATCCTATATGAGAATAACAAATATAACATCAAAACCAAATACACGAATTTGGGATAGAAAAGTACCGTGACACGTCTTATAGTAATGTGAATTCACACGCAAACACAAGAGAAAACAAACGACACAACGGAAACACAACGTTAAAATGTAACACACACAGAAACGAACTATGATGTAATAACAATGGCCATATTCCTGACTTGGTACAGGACATTTTTAAAGAAAAAAAATGGTCGGTTCAACCTGGATTTGTGGCATACCAAACCTCACACTTTAATGGCAAATATAACATTAAAATGACAACATAATATTACGGGACTACCATACAAATAAATAATAGAACATATTAGACTAAGAAACACAGGAATAATAGCTAACAAAAGGCAATTGGTTTAAAATTCAATACGCCAATACCAGGGACGCCCAGATATAAAAGTTCGAAAAGCAAAACAAGTACAAAGTTGCACAGCACTCAGGATCAAAAGTTCAAAAAGGTTGTGCCAAATACGGCTAGGGTTTTCTGCTTGGGATAAGAATATTCTCATTTTATCAAATGAATATAAAAAATATACATGATAAACCTGAAGTATTAACCAATAAAGGAAAACAAAAAACAAGACCCGGATACATACATAAACCAACACGAAAAATAGACACATCCGACTTAGTCCAGGCCTCAACACAAAAAGTGATAAAAAAAAAGTGACGTCACATACGAAGTGGTGGAAAGGAACAAAAATGACGTCACATTAGAATGACTAAAACGATCTCTTAAAAATACGATAGAATTAGGATTGATTTAAGAATGTATTTGAACTAAATACGTAAAGCATCGTACAGATTACGTTGAACAAAATCAAAGCTAATGAATATCGTAGAAGATACAAAAAAATGTGCACTATTCGATATTACGACACTACAAGTGCAAATATAGCTTCAAACCATCGAAGTTATCACTGACAATAAGATTTTAAGCAGTTTATTCCCTTGTTTCAAAATCAAATAATGTCTCAATGGAATTTTTTGAGGTAGGTGTTGTTTCACTTTCGATTTTATTGCATAATTCGAATGTATGTGAATTTTAGCAATCAATATTGCGGCAAACTCCTTTGCTACGACATTTCAACAGTGGAATTAATGGTAAATAGTGGAAAGTGTATAACAATACTGATGTTTGAGTATTATATAGATTTGAAACTTTGAATTTGAATGTTATAAAGTGTTTCTCCCACGTTATTTATACTGAGCTTACTTTTTAGATTAGTTATTATTATTTTATTGTGAGTACAAGTATATATTATATACGAAATCAACATTTTAAGCATGTCAGTACCGAATATAGATTTATCATGTCATGAAATGTTGTTTCTCTCAGTTTGATTGATGTAGTTTTCGGCAGTTGGGGAACGGTTTTATTCTATTTTTGTTTTGTTAAATGTATGATTAGTTTATGAAATCTGATAGTTGCATTCCAGTATTCTTAAAAAATCTTGTATGAAATACAGACACATAAAATCTGGTACAACAAATGAAATGATTAAGTAAGAAAGACGAAAAAAAAGTTTCTTCGTGCGTTTATGAGGTTTAAGACTCTAGAACATTACATTTTTGTGGCGAAAAAATATTTTTAAGGCTGATTGGATATGTGTTCAAATGCACGTATTCAGGCATATAGGCCGTGGTTTTTGGGGATAAGTACGGGTTAAACATGTCCATATATGGCATATTGGAAAGTTATACTTATAATGATTGGCTTTCTTGTTTAACAATTATAGATATAATAAAAAAATACCGTGCAGTTTTCAACGATATTATACTACTAGTGTTAATTTAGCTTCAAACAAGCGACGTCATCAATGACAAAAATTGTTTGAAGCAGGTTATCTCCTCGCTTCAGATATCAGATATTATCTTTTTGAAATGAAGTTTTTGGGGTAGGTCTTGTTTCAGTTTCGGTTCTATTGCAAAAGTCGAGTGTTTCTGGTTATCAGCGGTCAATTTAGCTACGACATCTGAATTTTGGATTTAACGATTAACAGTAACAAATGTACAAAAATGTTTATGTTTCAATTCAATATTTGTTCAACTTTGCAATAAAATTTAAGACAGCATTCCTCTCACTTATGTTATACTGTTGCATAATGTTCAGATCAATTATTGTTTTCTCATGTCATCTGTCTGTTAAAGACAACATTATATACAATTTGAGACATGCAAAAGTTTCTGGATATGTTTCCGTTTTCTAGGTTTTGGCATTAATTGGAATGGCGATAATATGTGATGATTTTTTGGTCAATCTATTGATTTATTTTCTTCTTGTCTAACATGAGGGATATGTTTTCTCTTATTATTTGTTATATTTCGAGGTTGGTTGTAGCTGACATGTTTCGTCATATACTATTCAATATCTTTTGAACTCACTTATTTTCTCTTAGATAGCTAAATTTCCTATCAGCAGAACGCAGCTAGAATAAGCTAGAGTCAACAAATCACAGTTTTATATACGTACATGTTTAGTTGTTTTAGTCTCATTGCTGAGATTTGATCTATACCTTTGATCTTTCTTTGAGTAAGTGTTTCATCGGAGTTTATTCTGTTCATGTAAATTGTCTATGTGTAAATTGACAATCAGTGTTTGGTCAAATGTAACAGCTAGTATTTTCAGATTGCCTCAAAATCTTTAAATAGACAAGTGAAAATCGAAGAATATAATATAACGGAAATCCTAAATTACAAGGTGTTAGTTCTGTAATAGACGCTATAAAGAATATGTAAACACCGTTAATATTTATATATTCTGCAAAAAGTATTTATTTTATAACGGAAAATAAAAGAGACTCGAATGATACCAATGGGAAAAATACATGGTAAATGTAACTCTAACAAGCCAATTTTGGCATTACGATTAATTGTTTTAATGCATTAAAAGGAAAAATTGAAAAATGAAAACACCATTTTCATTGGCGGTTAAAAAGGTGGTTGATAAATTTATGGTTTTCTTTAAATGTGAAGATTTATTTCAGTACAGTACCAGCCTATAACTAAAACATATATCAAAAGAAGAAATCAAATGTGTCCAATCCATGTGTGTGCATTTGTCTGATGACCGGAGTTAACTGTATCATATACTCTAGAGATATCATCTGAGAAAACAGTTAGCTGAAAATGATGTGTTCGACTTGATTATGGCACTGATGAATGTTGTAAGTCTAAAACGAATTTAATTGTTACATCATCTACTTCTGTTTTAACCTCTTAGTCTTATGTTCATATATTTATAAAATAGATTAGGTGCATAATAGCAAATGCATTGCCTCGGATTTGTCAAACTACAATTTTTAGGTATTTTTTTTTTTTTTTATCAAATATAAGAGAATGCTAACAAACATAAGGAACACATTATCCTGACGAGATAATGAGTCCAGGATAGACTGTTTTACCTGAAGTAATTTTTATAACCCATCCACTTCACCATATTCTGATAAATATGAGTTCTGGTGACAATATATTGTTGCGCACCTATTTTGTTAGGTTTATGTCACTCTTAAATTTTTTACGAAGTGCGCATCTGGCGTACAAAAATATAAACTTGGTATATCCGATAACTTTATTTTAACACTTTCTTCGCATTTGATTTTGTCAATACTCACCTTCAGTTTTTTCTTCACTTTGTCTATATGCCTTTTTACATATGACTCTGCTCTGTACTTATAAATCCTGTCGTATTGTTATTTTGCCATATTTAATGTTTGTTCTATCTAGAGCGATTAAGATGATAACTCATTGTTTACTGCTGTATCCCTATTACTGACATTTTTACCTATGACATGTTTACCTATTATATTTGGTTGTTTTGTTTACACATCGTTGTAAATATAATAGACTTTTATTTGACTGTCATAGACTTTATTCTTATGTTGTGTTGTTACACCACTATCTTAGATTAGGGTATGGTTGAGCGCTAACTACTATATTCAACCCTCACCGAAAACAAAAACCGCATGCAATAATTGTCATTGAGTGCTGCCAATCATATTCAATTTTCGTTAATTGTACTGTAATCAATCACGCCACTGGTTTCCTCGTGTTGAATGTTTTATCTTTTGCCAAGCCGGGAACATTTTAGCTGACTAAATATATGATAAGGGCTTTGTGCATTTTTGAACATCTAACTGTGAGCTATGTTGTTTATATCGAAGCCATTTTGACTATTTGGTAGTTTGAAAAACAAACAACAAAAAACTGTTAGGAGCAAACATATTTTGAAACAAACATAATTGGTGTTGAAACTATTTTTCGCAAATCCGGATTGTTGTAACATTTCAGTGATTGGCAAATTTATTTTGCCTGTATAGAGAATTGTTTTGGAAGTTTATTTATTTAATTTGATATTGCTGTATCTAATATGTATTTACAATAATCAAGTGTAAAAACGTTGATATTTCTATCATTGGCTCACTGTTACCAATATAATTATAGGCGCAATTTAGTTATGCAACTCTTTTAAGATTATGGGAATACAAATCGTCATAAATATGTCAAACTTTGATCATCTGATCTATGTATATATATATAAAAAAAATAGATGATTCACGAAAAACTAAAATGTACGAAATAGAGTAGAAAGGGATGAACTAAAAAAAAGAATAAAGCTTTTTGTAGACTCACCCCTAGGGGGATAGCAATAGTATTAAACCAAACGCATGATTTGAAGGCTATTTTAATATTATGAATAATAAGTTAACTTTTCTAATTGTAGTATGATAAAATTTATGTTGCACCTTTACTCAGACACTTTTGACATTGAAACTGTTTCGACTCTTTAATTGCACCGGAAACCGCTATGTCTATATAAAAAAGGAAGATGTGGTATGATTGCCAATGAGACAACTATCCCCAAAAGACCAAAATTAGTATATGCTATCACTACGGTTACAGACGTCATCATGATATCATTATTCACATATTTGTAGTGCACAGGCCGAATCGTATAATAATTGTTTTAAATCATTTGATTTGATAAAGTATTTTCTGTTTCGAATTTTCCTTGGAGTTCGGTATTTTTTTTATGTTATTTTCTTATTTATTAAACGACTACCGTTTTTGTGTGTGTGTGACTGCATTCAATCAAAGTCATATACATATACACCCCTATTAATCATGCACTTGCATATGGTCGATTACTATCCGACGCAGCTCAAATGTAAATCAAATCAGGAAAGAGCTCTTCAGTTCATTCACAATTGAAGTATTACATATATATTAATGATATAACCACAGTGAAATTGAACTAATACATACTGAGTTTTACGGCAACGACTTATATATTTTAGATAAGAAGCATGAATAAAGACTTCAAAGTAAGAATGCTACATATATTTCTGATATGAATACTTGTTATTCATTATATTGTTTTTAACTTTATCCAACTATCTAAAACATAGTGATCTCATATGTTTGATGTGTTAACGAGTATGAAATGATCATATACATACTTTAGGGGAATCTAGAATATAAAGTTATGTCGTTGGTTTTTTTTCTTTTCTCCTTCATATACCGGTACTTAACGTGTGTTTGATATTTTTACCTATTATGTCTGTATGTTTTGTTCACCCATCGTAGTAAATATAATGTAATTTGATGCGACTGTCATACAAGTGATGAGTTTTGCGCTATATAAAAAGGTTCAATCCACCATTTTCTACATCAGAAAATGCTTTTACTTAGTCAGTAATATGACAGTTGTAATCCATTCGTTTGATGTGTTTGATCTTTGGATTTTACCATTTGATTAGGGCTTTCCATTTTGAAATCCTGGGAGTTCTGATTTTTTGTAATTTTACATTTTTGTATAGTCAATAGATATTCACAATGTATTCGGATAAACAAATTTGACATAAAACAATAGGGTATAACAAATGTACTGGACTTCTGTAAACCATTCGTATGTGCTATCAATGAGACATCTATAAATTAAACCATAAGCTAGAAATGACACGAAGTTATATCTCTCTCTATTGTCTTTAACAATAGTTAAGTGCATATATGTACAGAAATAGTACTGTAGTAATGGACTTCTGATAATATATTAAGCTGATAAATCGGTTGAGTCTAGACTATATATATTTTGAAGATATTTATCACAGACTTGACCAACTATATGGCACCAACGCAACATTCTTTCAAAAACAAAAGTACCATAACTACGTTCATTGGAACGTTTGACAAGTGACTGACGAAAACATTTTTTTCATAACGCAACTTTGTAAAAAGAAAATATAGTGCATCTATAAAATTCTAAATATTTGATCCACTTTTTTATACTATTAAAGGTACAAGCATCGTAGAAATTTACGATAATGTTTTAAAAATTTCTGTTTGAACAATTATAATAGAAATAGAACCATGCGTCGCAAAATGCTGGTTAAAAAAATAATCTGCAGCGCCTTGACGATTGAACAGGTGTTTCTCTTATTTTCGTGCTATTTTCACATTTCCTGACCAGGGTGAGAAAAATATTTCTCCTCACTAATGAAAAATCTGTTCTCAGCAAATTATTAGTCGAAATTTGATTGTGACGTCTAAATGTTTTGTTTTCTTCTGAATTTTACTATTGAAACGTCACGAAAAAAGGCGACCATGCCTGATGACGCCGCATATAAAAACCGCAAATTTCTGAAAATCTTTAAAAAAGAAGGATAAAAATCATTAGGGGGAAACATATTCCTATACTTTAACTCGTGTTTTACGATATTTCTCCACTCTCAACAGTTAAATTTCAGTTATTTAAAGAGCTCGGCAAGCCTCGCATTTAAATAATAAAATTTAACTGTCTCGAGTGGAGAAATATCGTAATACACTTGTTGCAGCGTAGGAATCTATATATATTTATTTCTTCCTTCCAATGAAAAAAAGCACAAATACAGGAGTGCCAGTGGTAATTAAATTCAGGCTAAATTATATATCTCAACTGGTTGAAACTTAAAGCCTCAATTTGTCCTGATGAAAAATGATGTTCGCACAGATTTCCAGCATCTAACGTGTTTGTACAAGTAATGCATTCAGAAAATGAGTTTTCTTTAAACGAAAAGTATATTGCACTGTTCAGTTAGTAGACAATTGACATAAAACCCACTCGACAAACTGTGCAACTACATAGTTGTAAGTATAAAGAAAACATTCATCACTTTCGTAATTACCATTCTGCCCTCACTGACCAACAGACAAATAAAGAATAACTCTAAATTGAATAGTTAGATGTAAATCTTCGATGGGCGGAAAATCTTAAATGGTTCTATAATTAAACAGGGAATAGCATTTTTGTAACTCCGATTTATCTTACTTCTATATCAATGTTTTACCTATATTGGACGATTTCCGCCAATGTAAAATAGATAATAGTGATTCCCTGGGGATGAATAACAGTAATACGTATAACTCGTAGTTATCAGAGCGTTTCCCTAATGTGTATCAAAATGAAATCTTGCTTTTCTACTGTCAGATTAATGTTTTGACAATCAGGTTTAGAAGAATTTCTCTTCATAGTTTTGATTAGGGATTCTCCATTGCACTTTTTTTTCTACAATTAAAAGTTTAATGGCAGCCTTAAACTCAATGCACTAAAAAGTTTGTTTATGTTGAATTTGTATAGGGATAGTGTTAATAACATAACTTGATGTACATTAAAATATTTATCAACATGATCGAAGGCAACGCATCATACTTTAATAGATAAAAGACGCATCATTTTCAAAGTTTATTTTGCATATCTTAAAACTTACAATATAAAATATAAACATTCAAAATTTTTAATTATGTGATATTTTGTAGGTTCAATGGGGGCAGTTTAGGTACACCGCACAGTTCCGTATATCATCACTATGTTGATCTGTCGGTTTTTGTTTTTCTTTTTATTTACTCCTCCTTTTATTCATATCGAAGTTTTATACCCAAGTTCTACCGAGATCTTCATCGGCCTTATAATTTCCCCACAAAAATCTCTTGTTTTATCCAAAGCAAAACTTTAGAGAACAATTTATTTTATATAGAAGTTACTAATGAACCAGCTGGTAGTCCTCGTGTAACAATCAATGCCTTAATTTTGATTGTTTTGTTGCACTTTAATGTTTTTTGTTTTGTTTCGGTTTTTTTGCTATAATAGGTGATTTGTTTTCCTCGGTTTTAGTTTGTAACCCGGATTTGTTTTCTTTCAATCGATTTATGACTTTCGAACAGCGAATTAGTACTGTTGCCTTTATTTAAAAGATTTTTTCTGACATTCACAGTTAAAATAGTTAAAGGCCTTTTCAACAAAGACATACAAAAACAAACTATGACATTGAGATTTCTTTTTCAGGCAAAATCTTTAAAATACATGTTAAATTGGTCGATTTTACAATTTTTGTATTGAAATATCGCCTTACTAGACGTAATTGCTCTTACAGCAGGAGGGGAAAAATACATCATCGTAATATCTAAAGCATAGGATACACCAAATGTAAACGTTATCTTTGGTATCAGTTTACTTGCATCCCAAAAGCATTCTTAAATTCAGATTTTCCAAACAGAAAATAGTTTGCCACTTGTAGGCAGATATATGTATAGTGTGATTGCAATTTTCAATTCTTCAGTCTGGTAAATGCATTAAAGATGCTATCAGTTTATCAATAACATCTTTTAGATATATTTATTATTTAAGAAATCCCCCTGCATTACCCGGGTCACATAAAAAAAGTAAAACATGTGTAAACGAATGATAAATTAATAGCATATTTACTCTCCTTTTAAAGAGGCACTAGCTACGAGATAGATAAAAAATCTAAAAGAATTGTTTTGTGTTCTTCAATCATAAATAAAAGTGAATAATAATTCGCTTTTAGCAATTTGCTTGTTTCTATTTTGTCAAAACAAGCTTAGAAACATTAACGATAGATTATTCACTTGCACGTGAATAATTAGATATCATTGAATCCGTATTCGTGTGAACTTCAATGAATTAAAAATTGAAAGTGAAACACAGGTATATCATTTGATCCACAAAAACATTCTTATATAGATTTAAAACGATGATTATCCTTATTTTTAATCTGTAATATGAAATTGAACCGACTTTGAGAAATCCAATTGCACGAGTTCGCTTTATGTGTTTGTCTATATTTATTTTCCTACCGTTAATATTACCATCGGAAGTCTTCGAAGGTCAAATCGATAGTTGTATGAGATGGCGTCTAGATTAAAATACTCACGAAACGAAGCTACATAGTATCGACCTCATGCCCTGTAAATTTTCACAAGTTAATATAGACTGTTTATAACTTTGGTGAATGTTTTACATTGTTATCAATCAAGCATGAGAATTTGAGTCAAATCAGTGACCATTGACAGCTAGTGCCCTTAACATTATACAACTACCGATCATATGGATTGCCTATAAAGCCGACAAAAAATTACAGCTAATAAATACAATCGAAAAATACTGTTTACCGGATTTGTAATAACTTAAGCAACACGACGGATGCCACATGTGGAGCAGGATATGCTTACCCTTCCGGAGCACCTGATATCATACTCAGTTTTGTTGGGTTTTTTTTGGGGGGGGGGGGGAGTTCGTGTTGCTTAGTCTTTAGTTTTCTATGTTGTGTTTTCTTTACTATTATTTATCTGTTTTTATTTATTTTTATTTTTAGCCATGGCGTTGTCAGTTTAATTTCAATTTATGAGTTTGACTGCCTTCTGGTATAATTTCAATTTATGAGTTTGACTTTCGTCCCCTTTTAATAAAATATGAATTTATATTTTGAAAATTACCGATATATCGTTTCCAACAAAAATAATGACCTATTTGAAAAATTTCTGCAAGTATTACGGGTTCTTATCATTCAGCTTCATTTCATTTCTTGTTCAAAGGCGCATATCCGACATAAGTCTTGGTATCATACAATTGACATAATACACATAGATATTGTGAACGATTTTGACACATTTTACTTAACATTTTGTCCTGAAGTACATTCGTTATTATAATGGCACAACTTGTATTTGAAAGAAATTTCATACGAATACTCGAGAAATACAATTTTGCTTTCATTTAGAATTCCCTGCTCATTCGTTTCGAGGTTAAGGATAAAAAAATCTACTACGCTGCAGTTCGATCGAACATTCAAATTTTGATTAATGTTCAGAAATATAGCATGAAGTTGTCAATTCTTTAACTTTTTGGTTAAGGTGGCTTAAAGCAAATAGCAATCAATCAATCAAACTTCGAAAAACACCCACAAAGTATACATGCTAAACAAATCAAGAATTTTTTTTTCAATTTTTGTTTTCATAATTTGTTAAATAAATACAAGGAAAATGGCTATACCTCTATAGAAATTGCAGAAATCCCAAAATACTTATTCATTTATATTTCATCAAGGGGATGTGATTAACTTTTTTTGATACTATGCTGAAAGACGAAACATATCATATAGATAATTACACACCTAACCTTTATATGAACTGATATATAATAAATCATTACTATGCTGCAAGAAATTCATTGTAAACAATGAACAATTAATGTATTGATCGCACTAATGACATGTTTGTTTCTTGTTATTATGCAGTCTGTGTAATTGGTCCTTGGTTTGACAACATCGTCTTTCTATAAAAAAATCAATAGTTTAGGAGAAAGAGATGCAATGCTACTCATTGAATCATTATAGAACCAAAACTTTTAAATGTATATGGCAGCAAATGGTTATGCATCGCACAAAGTAAAACTTACGTCAGATTCATCGTTTGGCAAAAGTTTACACTTTTATCGATTGCCATTAAAAATCAATTAAATGTCGAAAAATCAATTTAATATCAAAACCCACTAAAAACCTAATCAAATATATATTAGTGAAATAGATAAGATGTACTGTCATTTGCCTCACTTAAAGTGATTGAGATAAATTCTAACTGATATGAGACGAACCTGTGCATAGAAGTTAATAGGGGCGTGTTTTTAACTGCATAAGAAACAGGTCTTTTGTACTTTAATCAACTGGTAATGAACAATGTCAGTACATTATATTCAAATTGGCATGTTATTATCTCTAATTTGCATGAAGATCTAATAATAATGCAAAAATTAACCAATTATCAGGAATGAATGCGAGTAAATCTAATACTTAATTGCTTTTTCTTACATTCATTAAACGACAAGGTCCTGCTTTGAAGGAGTTCTGGTAATGAAATTCTTAATAGATTTTGGAATAAACTGACAAATATCATAACAATTACTAGACTTGATTGAACAGTTTCATATAAAAATTTAATTGAAAGGGCACATAACTTACAAAGAATTATTCTGTGTATAACAGTAAAAATCTTCCGTTCCGATTGTATGCAAATATATTTAAAACACACTACTATAATATTAAAATAAAACATAAACTAAAAAAAATTAGAAAAGCGAACCCGACCATCACTCATCTATATTGATTAAAGCACATTTGTTTTCTTTTCTGTTTCTGGTTCTTATTTGCATTATATAATAGAGTTATATATGAATGGTACATAAACATGCTGCACTTCTTAGTAGTTACGAAATATGAATAGAATATTTGTACGTCAATAATACAACAACTCAACGATACAATTATCACAAAAAACTTGATGAGAACATTCATGTTACAATGGTATATCTATAATCTGCTTTGAACATCAAAGTAAAGTATATATGATATTTTAGTCACTCTCCCTCAAACTAAAACAAAACAAACAAAAAACACCAAAAATACAATACTTAATTTAAGTATGTAATTTTGGTATTTTTTCTTTTTGAAATTTGTGATATTTTCTTCAAAAAAATCATAATTTTTTTTTTATTCTCTAAAACGTATTTTATGACAAAAACATTTTAAATAGACCCAAAAATGCACGACTTATTGACCTTAGAACACTCCATGTTACAGAATCTTTAATTTTTCGTGGAAGTCCATAATATCTTTAAAAATAATTTCAACAGATTTTGCGTAAAGAGCTTTTAAAACTGGAAATATGGAAATTGTTTTGTTTGAGGTAATTTTCAGTTATTAAATTATGGAAATAATTTTGAATTGTGATATATACTCGGGTGCATATCTGGTTCTTTTTGGTACTTTGGCATTTATTTTTTTTAACTCTGACTCTTTTAAATTGAGACATATCGCCGCGTGCATATCTGGTTCCTTGTCCGGTTTGTCTTTTTTACCTTGAAAACCTTTGAAGTTTTATCAGCTCGTCAACGTTTGTATGAGGTTGTTGACTTATTATGACTTCCGGATTATCAATGGAGTCATTTTTTGTCGAAATAGGCATCTGGTAAAGTAAAATTGGTACTGTTAATGCTATTAAGAATATTATAAAAGCATATTATTTTGCATGTATGAAACAAAATGAGATAGTGTTTTAGTAATTTAATAATTATTTTTCCAGATTTTAAACAGAAATTACTTGTACTTTCTAAGGTAAGAATCATCAAGCTTGCTGATGAGATGAAAATAGTTCCTGAAATATTAAAAAACATAAATCATGAATAACTCGTATGAATATAAAACAAAAATGTGTCAGAGAATGGATTTAACACATTGGTATTAGTTATAGTATGTAAGAATACAATGTGTTCAAATTTATGAGGTAATTCACTTGAAGCAGCTGCTAAAAATATTTTTTGAAAAGTAACAAAAATGGAGATGTTCAGATAGAAAATTTAAAACCCTGTAAAAATAGTATGCGGTCGTAATGTTTTCTGTTTAAACCTTCACTGTATTGTATTTAAATGGTACTTTGTTATTTCAGATTTAACAATGCAAATGGCAAATGTATTGGTCAAACAAGGAGACAAATATGAAAAAAAAAATAGACTACCGATAAACTGGAGAAAGAGGCGAAAGATTAACCAATTAAGACGCCTTAGTTAAATCGTTTGAAAATATTTCTCGGAAAGCATAAGATTCTAAAACAGCAAATTGTAAAAGACAGCTGAAAGCAGACTTCGGCAATGCAAGAACAAATCATATCTTGTAAAAGTATTCACATTTTACGTCAGCTTAGTGATATATTCATTATGTTCCCATTCTGTCATTAATTCATCAATGGTTTGTAAATGTATGCTTAATATCATTCATATTTCTTAATTCTAGAATTATTGCCTTAGTGATGCCGTTTTCAATTCATTCCTAGTTTGCGATGCCAATATAATGGATAACTTGAAAATCTCGTATTGTGTTATTGGTTTTGTTAGTATGAAAGAGACATTACATCGCAAATGTGCTTTTGAAGCTCCTTGTTTCTATAAATATCTGTTTTTTCGTTTTATATTACTGAAAAATATTATAAAGTTGTAATTGATATAAGGAAATTGAAAATCACAATAATTACGTTGCCTTTTTAGTCATGTCATTTGTAATCTAGTTTTGTTTTTAAGTAATATAACAGGTTTGTTTTCTCATATGGGTGGTTTCTAATAATAATATTAATGAAAATTTATAAAGCGCCGTATATATGTAGGACTCAAATCGATGGTGAGTTCCAAATCTATGCCAGATTCCTAATCTATGGCAAATGTAACGTCATGCAATCCCAAATCTTTGGCAAATGACGTCATGCAATCCCAAATATTTGTTTTTTTTTAATTTCCTAATATATGGCGGATTTTTGTTGTTTCTAAAATCTCTGGAAAACTTTGAGCAAAATTGAAAATAATGCAGTACATATATGATCAATGACTTGTTTGAAACCAGTGGAAATGTACGACATGTCTATTAACACATGTGAAATAATGGTCAACTAAATCGTGATGGTAACCAAAATTTTATTTTAAATGATGAATTCCTCAATACAGACTTCAGGCTTAAAATGTTTTGCCCCTTAAAAATTAAAATTATCATGGTAACTATATTTAACCATTCCTAAGACCAACTAGTAACTCCCTTTACAATACAAAAAGTAAAAAAATTTATTAATAAACAGTTTTTATATAAAATAAATAAATTTTAAATAATATTTATTTTATCGTTAATACATCTTTTTTATTTGTTGACAATTTAAATCAAATAGATATTCGTTAATTTTATCTTTAACTTAATAAACTTTGCCTGATGTAGTTAAATATTTACTATAACTCCTTTTTTAATAATCTGTACTGAAACAAGTGGTGGCCTAGCATGTTCATCGCGGATTTCGGCCGGTACAGCACATTTTGCCCCTCTTCCGAATAATAGGTTACATCTTTCTTTAAACCATTCACAAATTGTTGTCCAGGATAATATTTCATCTGGAATCGTATTCAAATCTATAAGCTTCGCAGTCGTTTGTGGCAGCTGTCATGTAATATTGCGTTATTCCTTTGTGACGCAATTTAAAGATCTACCATAGATTTGAAGAAAAACAGTCTGCCATAGATTTGAGTTGTTTGGCGTTTGTAGCGTCACATTTGCCATAGAGAAGGAATCTGCCATAGATTTGGAACCCGCCATAGAATTGAGTCCTACATGTACAATATATAAATAACTCTAAAGTGCTGTACATGGTAATGAAAACAAATCAAAGACAAAAACATCAAACATACACTTTGTCAGTATATATATGTATTATATGGTCTCAATGCTCTTAAACTTCGTCATTTATTAGTACTTTTGATTCGATCATTTTTTAAACAGAAAGTGAGTCTGTCGTTACCAACCTGGTGTGGTGTTCTCGAAGCTATCTTAATATTAGAAGGTATCCTAAGACCATCTAATGACAAGTCTTTGTTCTTATTCGTGTTCTCGAAGCTCTCTTAACTTTGGATAACTCTAGGACACCTAGTTAGTTGTCTTAAGATAATCAATCTTTATTCTAACTTTGTGCATTTTTTTCTCATTTTTTAACGTGAAGATGAACACGAAATAAAACGCACCATAGGTGATTTGAACACAGAAATAGGGTATAATTTTTGAATTTTTAAATTTGTGTTCTAAGATACGATAACACTACGTATTCAATATTCTTTTTCAAAACAAATTGATTTACAGTTTAAATCACAATCCTTTTTGATATTATTTTATACCTACATTTGAAATAATGCTTTTTATTGTAGACATGTAACTATAAAAAGTCGAAAACAATTTTATTAATTGTTTTCGTCTTTAATAAATGTTTATCAATCTATCACTCTATCTTTTTAAAATTTCGGACATAGGATATGTTTAGGACGCCATTAAAGATGCTTCTGAGAAAGCTTCGAGACACAACTTAAGAGTGCCATCAAATGCTCTTAAGTCCATCATACAATTGGTCTTATCTATGACTAAGGACAAATCTAAGGATTCTTTTGAGAACACCACCCCTGCTATCGTTGATAAGCGTATTTCGAAATCATGCGGAAGAGGAATATTTTGTTTTAAGCATATGACATGATGCCGAATTCTATAACAACTTTGAACCTCAACTTATCCTTAACGATACGACACTTCAAATTCATATGACTTGTTATCATAATTAACAAAACAATGATCAGACTTTAATAGGGACAAACAAAAGGGACTTTCAAACTGATAACACTATGACCAAAAGAAAAACAACAGTTTACAAACCATAACATATAAAACCAAAGAGCAACATGATTAGGTACCAAGGGTACTAGACTTATAATTTGCAAAGACTCATCAGTGACCATTTGATCAAATGAGTTAGAATGACAAACAAGTATATAGTTCAAGAAAATTGAGGACCCAAAGTTCAAACAAGATGTGCCAAATACGGCTAAGGTTATCTATGTCTTGGATATGAAAATCCTAAGTATTTCGAATAATTCATATGACTTGTTATCATAATTAACAAAACAATGATCAGACTTTAATAGGGACAAACAAAAGGGACTTTCAAACTGATAACACTATGACCAAAAGAAAAACAACAGTTTACAAACCATAACATATAAAACCAAAGAGCAACATGATTAGGTACCAAGGGTACTAGACTTATAATTTGCAAAGACTCATCAGTGACCATTTGATCAAATGAGTTAGAATGACAAACAAGTATATAGTTCAAGAAAATTGAGGACCCAAAGTTCAAACAAGATGTGCCAAATACGGCTAAGGTTATCTATGTCTTGGATATGAAAATCCTAAGTATTTCGAATAATTCATATTTTTGCAAACATAATTAAAAAAAACCAACATATAATTGATATTCATGTCAACATCGAGGTGTTGACTACTAGGCTGGTGATAACCTCGTGGACGAAACGTCCACAAACAGTGGCATCAACCCAGAGGTGTAAATAGTTATCAAAGGTACCAAGCTGATAATTTGATAAGCCAGAATAATGACCCAATATATGGTATTTACACTTTTTTTGTCCTATTCAGTATGAAGATGAACATATCTGAATATATCCTTGAAATAGTTTATGGATAGTTCCATATGGTGTTTTACATCAGCTTGCATGCATTCTTCATAGCATACTCTATAAATTAGTAACACTTAAACTATTTACTTAAATACTTTAAACAATAATTATTTCCGTGATAGCATACCTAGACAATTACGATTACATATATAAGCATGTGTTATAAATCGTCAAACATTAAATTAACATTGTATGATCTGTTTTTATAAGAGGGTAACGTCAAAGGTTTAAAAAGTTATCGATATGCAGATATAAATCTAGTATTTTCAGTGTTTTGCTCTGAAAATACCTTGATACTATGATAATATCGAAATAGTGACGTGGCTATTTTCAACCATAAAATGATGAAGATATTTATGAAAAAATATGGCGATAATGAAAAATTCAAATTATTGAAACAATTTCTTCTATAAGATATAAAATTGAAATTAACCACGACAGGTGAACAAATGGAGTGCATCTTTTAATGCTCCGAGTTGATTTTCAATTCTTAGTATGATCAACGTAAACACTCTTATTATATCTGGATTCATAACTAGGTATGTTTTCGGTATTAGATTTATCAAAAAATATTTGGAACCTGTATGGCCGACAATTTTGTCATTTAACTAAATAGTTATCAAAGGTACCAGGATTATAATTTAGAACGTCAGACACGCGTTTCGTCTACATAAAACTCATCAGTGACGTTCATATCAAAATATTTATAGAGCCAAACAAGTACAAAGTTGAAGAGCATTGAGGATCCAAAATTCCAAAAAGTTGTTTGATGGGATAAGCAAATCCTTAGTTTTTCGTAAAATTCAAAGTTTTTTTAAACAGGAAATTTCTAAAAATGGCCACATTATTGATATTCATGTCAACACCGACAGAAATTGAAAACAACACGTTTAATAATTTCATGCGTCCGACGCGCTTTTCTGGATTTACCTTCATCAGGAACGCTCCTACCCAAACATTTGAAATCCGAAGATGTATAAGTACCGAAACCGTTGAAGAGCTATATATCAAAAATGCCTAGAATTAATATCCAAATTTATCTAAGTTCAACTTTGCATCAGGGAGTTAAGTTTCTGAATAATTTCAAAATTTATGAATGGACAATTTTAGAAAGGTTTGTTCAATCATGTCAGTACCGAAGTACTGACTACTTAGCTGATGATATCCTCCGGGACTTATAGTCCACCAGCAGATTCATCGACACATAGGTGTTAAAAATTGAAAACAACATGTTAATAATTTCATGCGTCCGTAGCGCTTTTCTGAAAATTAGGTTACCTTCATGCAAATGTGTTGTTCTTATAATAAACAACATTATTGAAACTAAGAACGAAATAATGGTCTTACTAAAAAGAAGTCGGAATATAGTAAAGGGACTGCGGTCCTAATATCAACTATGTTCCTGGTTCGATTCCCGTTTTGGATGAAAATTTCAGGAACTCAATTTTCGGCTCTCCCTTGACACCAATTGCGAGTATGGTCTTGAGGAAACGATGATAGTCCGTCGGACGGGGACGATAAATGGCTGACCCGTGTTAAGAGAGAGCCATATCTCTTGCACGTTAAAGACACCCTTGTAGATTTCGAAAAAGAGTAGGCTAATGCCGCTACAAGGCAGCACTCGCACCCGCAAAGTGGAGAGGGATTAATATAATTTGCAAAACTTGTTTCCCAATCCACTATAAATAAATATGTTTAAACTAACTATAATACTGTATTTTCCACTTGGAATTCTCACCCTTCACCCTGGCCACCATCACGAATCAGTTGATCCATACGATGTGTAAAACTAAGTAAGGACATTTCATACAAGTGAAATGTTTAGCGAGCAATAAAACCAGGTTTAATTCACCATTTTTAATATAAGAAAATGCCTGTACCAAGTCAGGAATATGACAGTTGTTATTCATTCGTTTGATGTATTTGAACATTTGATTTTTGCATTTGATTAGGGGTTTCCTTTTTGAATTGTATTTGGTGATTTTTCTTTTTAGATTGTGACTTACCATTTACTTTGTTTGGTTTTTTGAGAGCCGAACGTGGTCGTAAATTTCATGAACGCCATCATGAGGTAGTTGACCTATTTGGAATATCCGTTTCGAAACAGATGACAACAGACATGTTTTACTAACTACAATCCGCCCTCTTTTATGAGAATGCGACCGACAGAAATAATAATTATCACCAGATTTGTACTAACATGAGCAACACGATGATCGCCCCAATTGTTGAAGGAATTGGTGTTGCTGAGTATTAGTTTCTATTTTGTTTTTTGTACTGTTATTTGTTTGTCTGTCTGTATTTTTCTTTTTTGACAATTGCGTTTGTCAGTTTATTTTCGACTTTTGAGTTCGAATGTCCCTTTTGTATTTTTCGTCTTTCTTTTACAATTAATTCTGTTCTTAATGTCAAGGAATAGAAAATAGACTACATATTTTGGTAAAGTTTTGTATACATTATTTTGTCAGGTGATAGTTTCAGGAATCTCTTTTATCTTGCTAGAATTTCTACTAGTTGGTCGATAACGCTGCTAAAAGCAACGTCAGTTTATCATTCGTCAAGGAGCAATTATTATGGTAATGATCAAAATTATATATCTTCTAAATTGACGTTGATAACTTATGTAGTTCTCGCCTAAAATTAAGGTCACAAAATCGCTCATTCAAACTTGATATTATATCGAATTCACTTTACTGCTTTGTCAAATTTGAAAATGCTCTAATGGATGTGAGGTTTCGGAATTTGTGTCAAATGTGTGGACTCCTTGGTGTTTTCCGAAACGATATACTGTAAAATATCTTGCCCCATAACACCCATTTATTTTTTAACATAAGACTTAATAGCTAATAAAAGGTCATTTCACAAAATTTTAGCCGATTCTTGATTTTCTTTCTTTTGATTTGGGACCCAAATAATACCAATGCAATAATAAGGTAAAAGTCCGAGTCAGCTTTTTCCCAACATATTTATTAAATAAAATATCTCGAAAAGGAGCTCCATGACCTATCAATAATTTTAGCTTATTTTTATCCTTAATTAATGCTCTTCTTGCTAATAGTATCAATTTAAAATTCTTGATTTATTCAATTTCGCCTAAGTACATCCTTAAGTGTTTTAAATATATGTCTTCTCAAAGTTTGCAAACAAACGTTCCTGATTAAAGTAATATTAAAAACACTTGCAGTTTGTGTTCGTCTAATCGGAAACCTTTACTCTGTACTTATATAACACTATCCAAACAATTAAGATTATCGAATATTAGATTTCCAAACATTGTTTACAGTGCATATCATCAACATTCTAATCAACAGATGCATAACTATAAACAGACCGGTAAAATGTGCAGCCAACAATGCCAGACAAAAATGTCATCATTACAACTGTATCAACATTTGGTATTATTGTTTATTGATAGATATTGCAAAAAAACATTGAAAAAGTCTTTGTTCTGGTCATAAGGAAGACAAGACTTATAATTCATAATTGAAATTATAAATGTCGTGTTTATAACAGTGTTTCAACAGTTTCTGTTCATGTCGTTGTTCTGTGCCAATTTAATAGGCATACTGTAAAACATGGTATGGTACGATGGTATGGTATGTGGTATGGTATGATGGTATGGTACGAATATCATCATACCATGGTATGCATGAATGGTACCATGGTATGGTATGATGGTATGGTACAAATTACTATACCATGGTACGAATTACTATATTATGATATCATGGTATAATTTGATGGTATGAAGCATGGTATGGTTTTTTGAAGTAGGAAATTTTGAAAAATCTAAAATATGATATTTTTTTTATTTGTTGACATTATGTACATATATCTGTTTTATTTATGAAAATAAAATTTTACAAAATAAATAGATGTAGACAAACCAGTTAGACTATCCCTTACCTTATGCTGTGAACAGAAAACAAGAAAAATAAACTCAATTTAAACATATCAGATAACTACTAAGTTAAGATAAGATAGATAGATATAATGTCCCATTCTGACGCTTTCCTGGCAGTAGAATAGTTGTCAATTATTCTTTGAAATTTTGGGAAGTACTGCATATTTTATGATTATAATCCAGATAATGTAGTTATCATTACCAAGTTTTTCATAATCTTCTGTCAATGGTCAACTTTTATATTGTTTTGAAATATGACACTTTAAACAGTTGCATATTCTGTCTACATCTATGGCCAAGAAATTCCACTAAAAATGTGAATTAAAGGTGAATGCATCTCCTGTGTGGATTAAAAAACACCATACTTTCAAATTAAACTGTCACTAAATATAATACTATGTTGGTTGATACATGGATAGATAGCACATGTTGTAGAGAGTATTTTGTTTTCTTCATTTATTTGTAAAAACAATGTGCATTAAGGAAGTATATACACAATATCAACCAAGGAATGTGTCTTTTTTTGTTATGTGAGATTTTATTAAACAACTTTATTTCATTTTTTTTTTATTAATTGCAAAATTTGAATATTTTGTATACTATATGTAATAATAATAATATAATCACATCCAGTTATATCTTGAAATTCAGGATAAACAACAACAAAGAAAATTGTGTTATTATAAAACACCCATGCAACAACACATCCCATAGGATCCAACCATTCTATTTTAGTGATTCGGCAATTAAGCTTGAGATGGTTATTTTAAGATGCATTAAAATTACATCAACATCTAAGAACGACATTTTTTCGTTTGAGATTTCTTAGTTGAGACTTTAATAAAGGGTTATAATCATTTGCTAGACAAAAAAAAAATAATTTCATCTGATGTTCCATCGAATATTATGAATACATATTGTCCCTATACATGTTATATCTGCAATGATAGAATATTTTTAATACAGACTTGCTCAATAAGTTTATGCATAGATGTAATTACATCTATGGTTTATGAAAATTAAGGTTTTAATTTAATTTAATTTATATATATTATTTTCATAGTTTTCATTTAGTACTAACAGATATTTTTGTTTGTGATATATGGAACCCCCCCCCCCCCCCCCCTATGTTTAAAATGGCTTTGTCAGGAATATTTACATAATATACAGTTTACAAAATGTACATTCAAAGATTCGTCGGTACATCACTTTCACACATCACAAATGAATTTCATTACATTCCGCATCAAAATAAGCAACAATGTCCAATACTGTGAACACATAAAAAAACCAAAGCATAGTGTCCAATACTATGCGGAAAAAAAACACGCAATAGTCTGAACGGACAAAAATATCAAAACTAAATACAGTTGAAAAGTAATGTAACACAACTTTTATATAAATCTACAAGTTCTCCCAAGATATGCTAAAATCTGCCCAGAATAACAAAATCCTTTTTAAAGTTTCATATTGTATGGGTCTTTTCTAGCCTTCAATTCTCCAATTTAAAACACTTAAACAGAGGGCTCTTATATACCTCTATCTCCAAATATTCCCCAACTGACCTAAATAATCTCCGAATATTCTCTAACTCTTTGTTTACAAAAATAAAACATATAAATCATATAAAAGTATTTACTACGTGACCTAGAGAACATGCTTTGTTAATCTTATAGCAGGATAGCCATTTGACTTAATGACTTTAACAGACGATAACCAAAATGTTAATATGACAAAATTAATTACAGTGGACAAAATAACACTTGTACAGCAATAAAAAAATAGCAATAAAAAAGTCCTTTAATTGAACAAAAGTTTTAGTCACAGCAGATTATATTCTTACTAACTGCAACTAATCACCAACCACACTTTGACTGTTTTTCTTCAGCATGATAGTTTTACTAAATTAATTGTTTTGATTCTAAATGTCTTGAAAAAATTTAACCAATGAATATTTTGTTTACATTATTTTTTCAACAAATACTCTTGTTCCTGTTTCTTATTGAAAAAAGAGTTTGTTTTGAAATAGGTAAAAAAGAAAGATAAGCAAACAGATAATTAATAAAATCCTGTTTAAGAATAGCTAAAGCATAAAGACTTTTCTAAATTTCCTACTTCGAAAAACCCTACATAATGCTTCATACCATCAAGTTATACCATGGTATAAAAATTTGTACCATGGTATAGTAATTTGTACCATACCATCATACCATACCATGGTACCATTCATGCATACCATGGTATGATGGTATTCGTACCATACCACCATACCATACCACATACCATACCATCGTACCATACCATGTTTTACAGTATGCCAATTTAATATATGGAAACGCCTTAAAGTCATAATTAAGAAATAACTTCTCCAAATAGTTGTATCTGAAGCATATCGACACCGAGGCCTCAATGCACCGACTGTCAACTTTATCAGAAACATTGATCTTCTAGAGTGAGTTGGTTAATGCTTCGATTTCCGGCAAGCCAAACCAATTTCGTTTTGCTGAGAAGTCGTCAGTTGTGAGTAAAAGAAAAGACTTTGTGTCCATTCGGAATTATTCAAGAGCCCGATAACGACTAATTTAAAGGATTTTAGTTGACAGAACAGAAAAGAAATTATATTGTGTAATTATTATCAAAATTCGTTACGTGTCTGTCGGAAAACACGACTGTAATATGACGTACGGCTACTGAAGATTGTATTATGTAGTAATTCAGATCATCGACCTGTGATCTATAATTTAATTTCACCTTTCGGTATATTGATGATGAACTGTCTCTTAATAATAAAAGATTCAGTGCTCACTTACATCTAATATATACAAGTGAACTTGATATTAAAGATACTACCAACACAGACAAATCTGCTTCATATTTAGACCTTTTTCTCGAAATAACTAATAATGGTAGGTTGAATACCAAAATTTATGACAAACGCGATTATTTTAATGTTCCTATAGTCAACTTTCCATTTCTTTGTAGCAACATTCCAGCGGCACCATCATATTGAGTATATGTGTCTCAATTGATACGTTACAGTAGAGCTAGCTCGAAGTACGTTGGTGTTGTTGAACGAGGAATACTGCTTTCTCAAAAGTTGCTAAGACAGGGCTATGAATCAATCAAATTAAGGTCATCACTCAAGACATTTTACGGTCACCTTTATGAGCTGATTGGTCATTATGACAAAAGTGTGTCAGAAATCATATTTGATATTCTTCTTCAGTCAAAATAACCTTCCATCATTACAGAACTGAAAAAAAAGAAATAACACGACGGGTGTCGTATACGGTGCAGGAAATGCTAACCCTTCCGGAGCACTTGAGGAGCACTTGATTTATAGCAGTCATACTATGAATGAATGAATGAATGTTTCAAGTTCAGTTGCGAATAAAATGCATCTTCAGGACTAGAGCATAATAACTGGATATGAATATAAACCTTTGAAATTTAATGCAACTAAAATACAATACAAGTGAGAGGTTTAGCTAGCTATAAAACTAAGTTTTTTAATCCACCATTTTTAATTTTAGAAAATGACTGTACCAAGTCAAGAATATCATAGTTGTTATATATCCATTCGTTTAGTGTGTTTGAGCTTTTAATTATGCCATTTGATTAAGGAATTTCCGATTTGATATAAACGCTGTACAATGCTTTCAATCTTACCACCTTTTTTTATTTATATAATTTATGTTTAAACATAAAATGTTTCTATGACAAATATCAATTCCACATCTTCTGGTGTTTTTATTTTAATTAATGCAATATGACATTGCCACTAAAACTATTGATTATCATTCAAGTTTTCCAATATTATGTTTTGGTGGCATTTTTCTCTGTCGGGTTATGTTACAATTGAAACTTTATTATAATGTATCTTTTAATTTTTCAAAGTAACTTCGGTTGAAATGTTGTTTTTTTTTAGATAATTCTTGAAAATAACACTAGAATGCAACTTTTAGTATGGATATTTTTTTTATTTCAATATTTAAAAATTTGAATAAATTAACTTTTTAACATTCTTTGTGCTGTGCATTATTTATGAATGATAAATCATATAAGACGATACGTTTCACTTTGATTTGACATTAATGAGTTGACCTGCGCTGTTGTTAGTATTTAAGTCCCTGTGAGTATCAACAGTCCCTGTTGGAAGTTCCATGTTTTATTGCGCGTTAATTTTACACATTCTCAGCTGACAAATATTTTGGCAAAGTTTTTCAAATTCAAAAATTCATACTTAGTTTTAGGCATAGATAGCCGTAGCCAAATGTAGTACGACGTTTTAGTTAATTTTGGTTGTATATGAAATTGATAATCTTTTGATTTAAGCGCAACTGATGAGTTTCATGTTGACAAAACGCACATCTTACCTACTTTATACCTTATTCTATTTACCAAATTTGTAACTTCAAATTCCTCCAATTTCCAATCATTCTCTATTTTTAATGTTTTATACCTTTATTCTGCACGTATTGCTTATTATTCTCCATTCTGTAAACCATATCAGTACCCTCATCCATGAGTGGACAGGCTACACATATAATTTTCATAAAATGTTTTCAAAATACAAATATATAAACACAAATCTTTATTTCTACGGTTACCTTCAGTCATTTTGAGATATAAATTATATAAAATGAAAAGTCTGAAACGGACATATTTATCTGCAGTACATTCCATTATCTCCCCTTGTTGATATAAAACGTTTTCTGTCATGACCAGTCAGTTATTCATGATGTACAACATAAAAGAAATGAAATATCAAAATTAAAAGGGTAGCGTATTAGTGAATGAGGATTTTTTAATGAATGTGTGATTTTTTGGGATTTCTATACGGAACCACGTATCGAAAGTTATAAACATTCGAACGTCTCAGAAAAGTCAGAAGCTATTTCCAAGGTTCATTTTGAGATGGAATTCTATCGACTTTCATAACTCATTGTTGATTATCTTTTCTATTTTTATGTATAACAATTAACCTTTTTGCACTATTAATGAGACATCTTTATATTTAGTTTATTAGTTATGATTAGACAATTACGATGCCTAAAAACTAAACAGTAGGAAGGAAAACTAAAATACCTACTAATGAATGTTTATTAACAATATTTACGCGGCTTGTTATGAAATATGAAAATAAATAGTTGTTTTTGTTTCATCTTTTGGACAAATGTTGTATGCACCATTATTTTTGCTTCAAATAGTTTTATTTCCGAAACTTTTTCTTGTATTTGTAAACAATGAATGACTCTATAGTTCGTTCCATTGTTGGATAAGTTTCGAGATACACACCACAAGCTGAATGTAATGGATTTATTGGTTTTCAAAACATTAGTAATGTCCAAGCTTAATGTGTTGAATTGTCACATTAAGCATTAATAAAAATAGAACGAATTTTGAATGACCATTTATTTAAGAATCAATGTCTGCTTTTGTATCTTTCTATTTAAACCAAAAAATGTTTACTTTTTGATGTACATGCTAGTTGTTATGTTTGTGTAAAGAGTTCATTTAATGGTTACTTGAAAATGAGCTTATAAAGCATTAAAATATTTCAAATACAAGCTAAAATATGAATGAAATCTTTTCCCAAGTACTGTTCAAAGTTCCTTTAATATCACCGACACAATTATTGATTGTTTAATGCATAATTTGTATAAGTTGCCAATAAAAACAGGTTGTCAAAACTTTGTTTGTTATTCTTCAGTTTTTATTTAATTCAAATGTTGCATAACTTTCAACATGTCTTACAATTTATATGAAATTGATGGAATACATAGAGATACACATGTAATACTTTTCACAAATAAACAACAGGTTGTGAATAACTAATTTTGTTTCACAGAGCTATAAATTAAAGACATATTTATAACCGATATATTCTAGCCAAGATATGTGCAGAATATTTATTCTAATTTTTAAACTGGCATTATCTATTCATGATGCTGATGTCGTTCTACATTAAATGTCGCATGTGAGCCAGGATCTGCTTACCCTTCCAGATCACACGAGTTTCCTCTTGTTTTCGATGGGCTTTTGTTGCTTGGTCGTTAGTTTTCTATGCTGTTTTTTTTGTATATACTAGTATAAACAGTTGTTTGTGGTTTTGCCGTTTTTTCGTTTTCTGCTGCTTTGTGTTGTCAATTTGTCATCGACTTGTAGATTGGTATCTTACGTCTTTCTTCTCGCACTGACCTAGATACTGTCAATAATAGCTAAATGTACTTCTACATTTCTAAGATATGGGACGCAGTTTATGTTTGCCAAAAGTTGTCGAAGTGTAAATTATTCCTAACTGTAAAATTTAGTATTGCATCAGTTTGCTTGAGAATTCCATACCAAGTGAATGCTGCCATTTCATATTATAATTAGTTAAATGTTTTCAGTTTTAACATTCAAAGTGTTGACTACTGATGTTCCACAGAAGTCCGTAATTATCAACTTAAATTAAAGAAAACGATGCCCGAATCTATTATTTCAACACTGAGGTTGTGAGTTCGAACACCGCTAGTGCGGAACTAGGATTGTCAGTTTTCCTAACGAAGGGAGGTGATTTTTTCAAGACACTCCGGTTTCCTCCACCAACAAAAAAGCCTAAATGCGGTGCTAAAAAGTGGCGTTAAACACCAAATATCAGTCAAATCAATCTAATCATTTTGCCATACGGTAGCCGAATATCAAGTTTTCTGTTTACCTGTGTTTTAGCAAATTATTTTATAAATCACTTAGATTACTTATTTCAAAGTAAAGCAATAAAAACATTAAACGATTCTCAATAAGCAGAATAAAAGACTGAAATTCACTCAATTGCAGTCAGGTCAATTTCCGGAAGAGAAAATGGGTACATTTTCGTTATTGAAGTTGTAAGTCATATTCGTGCGATGCCATTATCTTTTGAAACAACCATAACCTTTTCATACCGAAGTGTGTAACGTTCATGTGTTTTATATAAAATAATTATATCGTCGATATTTCTGACATAATCTCTAGTTGATATTTATTTTACTGGTCGGATGGCGAATGTATCCCATGAAATGTTTTTCTAATACATCAAAGTTGCCTTTTCAAGTATAAAGTGTATCATTTTGCCAAAAAATATAAAAATAAATAACTTTATAATTAAGCAAATATAAGATGGCGACTATGATCTGAACACGGTTTTGACTTGCATTTTGAAGAATGAGAAACTTAGCAAATGATCGAGAACAAAGCAAAGGACATCACTTTAAAGGTCACTTTTAATCAATACACCATTAGATACAAACTATAAAGTCCAAACAAGTAGCAATATCAAGTGAAAAGTCTTTGTTTGTTCTAAGAATAAGAGATCAGAACTGATCGGAAGTTTACATAATTACTATTAATGATTTTCATTTAGATTTGCAAAATTTTCTACATTTAGTTCAAACGTTCTACTCTAGCATTACTATGATGGTAAGCTAACTACGCATATTTTGTTCTCAGTTGAAAGTTAACATTAACTTTGTATACATACGACTCAAAAAACTCCAACAACGAGGTTCAGACTAATAAAGACTTAAGGTCTATGAATACAAGTTTTTATGTCGCAATCATAAACTGGTTGATTGCTACAGTGCCCCTTTTTTTAATGTAGTTGTTATTTGTCGTAAGGAGTGAACAAATGAAAAAAAAATCATGTGGGTTGAAGGTATTTCAATAAGCATTGTTTTGAAGGGTTGTACTAAACTTTTCAAGAATGGAGGATGAAAAAAGGAAATTAATAATAATGGAAATGATAACATGGGTCGCCGCAAATATTTTTTGTTTGAAGATTTTTCGTGTTTATAATAACATATTATGTTATTTATCACATTTATAATTATTTAATTAATATTACATCCGACTAAATGTAAACTAATTTTTCTTATCACATATACAACCTGATAGAAGTTTAAAGTAGTATGCTTTATCACCAGTCAGTCGGCATTTAGTATACCTCCAATTTGGCAACCTCCTATTTCAACAAGTCATAGTTTGTTCCAAGTTTATGAAATTGATCGATTTTTGTTTTTATGCATACAGATACCCACACATATACCTACATATATGGTCATCAGCTATTGACTACATGTGTTTCAAAAGTACAAATGTTTTTTTTGTTTCTCCAATACATATGCTATATTGTTATCCATTTGTTTGATGTGTTTGAGCTTTTGCTTTTGTCATTTGATTAGGGACTTTCCGTTATGAATTTTGCTCGGAGTTTGGTATTTTTTCGTTTATATATATTCGTTCGATATATTTGTTTTTTTATCTTTGTATAGTACTATCAGAATAAGTATTGTCTGCAATATTTTTAACGGTGCTAATTCTATTGCATGCTTTTCGCATATCGACAATAACTGTCTCTTCAGAGATGATCGATGCAAAGATATTTGAAAATCTAAAATTTATTAGAATATTGTAGAGTATTTTTGTATGTACAAAGATTATGTGAGAGATTGCGCTAGCTATAAAGCTAGGTTTATTCCACCATTTTCTACATAAGAAAATGCCTGTACCAATACAGGGATATGACAGTTGTTATTCTTTCGTTTGATGTGTTTGAGCTTTTGAATTTGTCATTTGATAGGAACTTTCCTTATTAGAATTTCCATCGGAGTTCGGTATTTTTGTTTGTTGACTTTTTTCTACATAAGAAAATACCTGTACCAAGTCAAGGATTTGACAGTTGTTATCAATCTTTTGATGCGTTTGAGCTTTTGATTTTTTTTCATTTGGTTACGGACTTTCCATCGAAGTTCGGTATTTTTGTTATTTTACTTTTTTTTATATAACTTTCGAGATTATTTTTATTCTTGACTTTACAAAATAAGAAGATTATGTTTCACAAGTGTCCAAGATCACCTCAACTACCAGGGGAGTACCGTTGGTTCACATAAGAATACAGACTGTCTGAATTATTAATATAAGACATTGATTTATATTATCTTGATACGCTGTTTTATCTTAATTGTTTGGACTTCAGTGTTGGCATGAACATTAAATATATGGGTCAATTTTTATAAAATAGCTGTTTACAAAATTATGAATTATTTGAAATACTTAGGATTTTCTTAACCCAAGCTGAGACTACCTTAGCCGTATTTGGCACAACATTTTGAAATTTTGGTCCTCAGAGCTCTTCAAATTCATACTTGTTCGGCTTTCCACTATTTTGATCACAGTGACTGATGGTTATTATGTAAACGAAACGCGCGTCTGGCGTATCAAATTATTAGCCTGGTACCTTTTATAATTATTGAATATTTGTTTCTTTAGCAATCAAGCTCATCTCCGTATTCAATGTTTTTGTCAAGAAAAGATAACAGCATAATTGATAAGTTCTGCTTTAAAAAAGTCGTAATTGATTATTGAAAAAAGCAAGCATGTAAATTGATACCCTTTTCTTTATCATCTGCCCTATCCTCTTTACAAAAAGTACAACTATTTCTAAATTTTGTCCTTTGTAAGGAGTGAAGGTTTATCTGTGTGATTTGCAGATCACAAGATATAACAAAATGTTTTAACAGGAGCAAACGAATAAATAAAAAAGTATTAACAAAATACCGAACACTAAGTGTATTCACCATGAAAGTCCATAACAACTGACATAATAAATTATATGACTATACTAACTAACGGGACGAATGGAATGCAATTGTTACATTTCTGACTTTATGCAGGCATTTACCAAAGAAAATATGGGAAGCTGATTCTATACATATATATATATTCTCTAAAAACGAGGGTGCTTTTTATATGGCCTTCCAAATACCGTTTCGATCCCTAACATCACTGAAGAGACATTTATTGTCGAAATCCGGATATGGTGTACAAAAGAAATATTGACACCGAATGTTTGTGGCACAACATCCTGTCCATAAGTTAACAATTTTTTTTTTCTGTGACGTATTAAATTTATAATAAGATCCATTTTGTTACAACCTGTGATCAATTTTATTTGGCAATCGCCAATGGCAGTCAGCAGGGTTAAAGAACATCAGTTGTTCGACCTGTTAGTCAAATGCGTTTTGTTTAAATATACTTTTTCACTCTTTTGGTCTTTTGGAAAATGTTGTTTGTGCTGTTTTTAGACCCTTCTACAACGAAATTTGTTTGACATGCACACGTATAAAAATTGCGGTTTTTATCCAACGCAGTCATAGGTTTGAACGTAGTTTTCAATTTAGACTCGTTTATATATATATACGAGTCTAAATTGAAAACTACGTTCAAACCTATGACTGCGTTGGATAAAAACCGCAATTTTTATACGTGTGCATGTCAAACAAATTTCGTTGTAGAAGGGTCTAAAAACAGCACAATTAACATTTTCCAAAAGACCAAAAGAGTGAAAAAGTATATTTAAACAAAACGCATTTGACTAACAGGTCGAACAACTGATGTTCTTTAACCCTGCTGACTGCCATTGGCGATTGCCAAATAAAATTTATCACAGGTTGTAACAAAATGGATCTTATTATAAATTTAATACGTCACAGAAAAAAAAAATTGTTAACTTGTGGACAGGATGTTGTGCCACAAACATTCGGTGTCAATATTTCTTTAGTACACCATATCCGGATTTCGACAATAAATGTCTCTCCAGTGATGTTAGGGATCGAAACGGTATTTGGAAGGCCATATAAAAAGCACCCTCATTTTTAGAGAAAGTACCCTCATTTTTAAATTAACTCTTGAATTTTAAGAGTCAATATATAGGATGAACGGATCATATAAACCGGAGGGAAAATATGATACATGCCCAAACAAAAAATATAAACGAGTCTAAATTGAAAACTACGTTCAAACCTATGACTGCGTTGGATAAAAACCGCAATTTTTATACGTGTGCATGTCAAACAAATTTCGTTGTAGAAGGTTCTAAAAACAGCACAAACAACATTTTCCAAAAGACCAAAAGAGTGAAAAAGTATATTGAAACAAAACGCATTTGACTAACAGGTCGAACAACTGATGTTCTTTAACCCTGCTGACTGCCATTGGCGATTGCCAAATAAAATTTATCACAGGTTGTAACAAAATGGATCTTATTATAAATTTAATACGTCACAGAAAAAAAAAATTGTTAACTTGTGGACAGGATGTTGTGCCACAAACATTCGGTGTCAATATTTCTTTAGTACACCATATCCGGATTTCGACAATAAATGTCTCTTCAGTGATGTTAGGGATCGAAACGGTATTTGGAAGGCCATATAAAAAGCACCCTCATTTTTAGAGAAAGTACCCTCATTTTTAAATTAACTCTTGAATTTTAAGAGTCAATATATAGGATGAACGGATCATATAAACCGGAGGGAAAATATGATACATGCCCAAACAAAAAATATAAACGAGTCTAAATTGAAAACTACGTTCAAACCTATGACTGCGTTGGATAAAAACCGCAATTTTTATACGTGTGCATGTCAAACAAATTTCGTTGTAGAAGGGTCTAAAAACAGCACAAACAACATTTTCCAAAAGACCAAAAGAGTGAAAAAGTATATTTAAACAAAACGCATTTGACTAACAGGTCGAACAACTGATGTTCTTTAACCCTGCTGACTGCCATTGACGATTGCCAAATAAAATTGATCACAGGTTGTAACAAAATGGATCTTATTATAAATTTAATACGTCACAGAAAAAAAAAATTGTTAACTTGTGGACAGGATGTTGTGCCACAAACATTCGGTGTCAATATTTCTTTAGTACACCATATCCGGATTTCGACAATAAATGTCTCTTCAGTGATGTTAGGGATCGAAACGGTATTTGGAAGGCCATATAAAAAGCACCCTCATTTTTAGAGAAAGTACCCTCATTTTTAAATTAACTCTTGAATTTTAAGAGTCAATATATAGGATGAACGGATCATATAAACCGGAGGGAAAATATGATACATGCCCAAACAAAAAATATAAACGAGTCTAAATTGAAAACTACGTTCAAACCTATGACTGCGTTGGATAAAAACCGCAATTTTTATACGTGTGCATGTCAAACAAATTTCGTTGTAGAAGGGTCTAAAAACAGCACAAACAACATTTTCCAAAAGACCAAAAGAGTGAAAAAGTATATTTAAACAAAACGCATTTGACTAACAGGTCGAACAACTGATGTTCTTTAACCCTGCTGACTAGTTTAAGCATATTTATTTAGTTTAAGCATATTTATTTATAGTGGATTGGGAAACAAGTTTTGCAACTTATATTAATCCCTTTCCACTTTGCGGGTGCGAGTGCTGCCTTGTAGCGGCATTAGCCTACTCTTTTTCGAAATCTACAAGGGTGTCTTTAACGTGCAAGAGATATGGCTCTCTCTTAACACGGGTCAGCCATTTATCGTCCCCGTCCGACGGACTATCATCGTTTCCTCAAGACCATACTCGCGAATGGTGTCAAGGGAGACCCTGCTGACTGCCATTATATATATACCTCCCACCTGAATGACAGTAGTTGTTTACAGTTCCATTGTTATTGACATAAAGCGAGCATCCCAAACAGACATAATTGGCTAATTTTACTATAATTGGGACCCAGCAGTCACTTAAGTCGTGAGTAAACAAACATCACAAGAGTACAACAAAACTGACTAAAATTCTGACAAAGACGCCAAGAACAAAACTGTATAACGAAAACAAAATAAGATTTAAACTCAAACACTAATATAATTCTGTACTTTTAAAACTGTATAAATGCAACAGTAGTATACCACTGTTTAAAAGTCATAAATTGATAAAGAAAAAACAAACCTGTTTAGAAACTAAATCCGAGTGAATCACATCACCTAAAAAAGGAAAACACCGGATAAAGAGAACCTGAAGTGCAACCAAAACATACGCTAATTTAACATACATATAAACGAACGAACTATTTGTAACAACTGTCATATTCCTGACTTGGTGACGGGCATTGTAAGAAAAAAAGGGTGGGTTGAAACTGGTTGAAAACCTCGCTACAAAAAGTGACGTCACAGATAAAATTCAAAATGGATCGGGTAAAGTTTGAAATGTTGTTATTTGATGTATTTTATAACGAATACAAGAATATTAGTTTAAGTAATTGTGTAATTAATTCTGTTATCTTACTATGTCGGTTTTCTTCTAAATAAAACTGTGGAAAACAAATAAATCCTGTGCATATAGTTTATTTAAGCTAAAATCAATCGAATGCACTTGGTGATTAATTATCTTTACTATTACATACGAATAGAAAATAAAAAAATGGAACTAAAACTTCAAACGATAAAACATAAAACAATTTCCAATCAGAATTACAAATAAAACATTATAACAAAAACATGAATGTTGGATATACAAATACCGAGACACGTTTGATAGCAAAGCGAATTTACATACAGCAAAACAGTCATATTCGCGAATAGGTCATATTCGGTACTTAAAAGACCAGACGACGTAGATGGTAAACCACAACCTAAGACCTGGTAAAATGTTCTTAGCAAGTTAGTTTAGACACAGATACATCGTATGGATCAACCAATTCGTGATGGTTTACATAAAACTCACAGAGTGTCATTTTTCATCTTTCCTTCTCATATCTTTGTTGAAGCAGTGTTATTAAGTCAGTAAAGTATGAACATGCACGAGCACTAAGTATCAATTGAGATATGTAAACATCATACAACGGGGCAGATGGTATGCTACTGCTGAGAAATGGAAAATGACGATTGGGAAGTTGAAATCGTCTCGTTTGTCATAGATTTTAGTGTGAATTCGTCCATCTGTTTCAATATAAGGGAAAATATCAAGGTATGAAGCAATTTTACTTGTATCATAAGTATATTAAATGTAAGATCTGGCTGAAATATGGGTTATTTGGTGATATGACATCATCAATAAATGAGGATAATGAGCAATGTCCAAAATTTTCTCATTGAAAATCACGAAATTAATAGGAGGTGGTGCGAAAACCAAATGACATGATGTAAAGTAAAACGAGCGAACAATAAAATTTAATTGGCCAATGAAAGAAAGACACTATCATAGCTAACAGACTAAGATAAAACAAACAAACAAACAAAAAAAAAAAAAAAAAAAAACTTATAAACACATGCAACAAAGACAATTGAAAATTAAGCAACACAACTCAACGAAGTATTGGGGGAACTCATTTTCTTCAGAGGTGTAATAGCTCCTGCTACAATAATAACAGCCTTCGTGCCACTCCTATTAAGTTCGTTAATGGTCCATTTTTTAGGCATCATGCAACACATGATTGGTAAACGACTCTTCTAATTTTCGGATTAGTGAAAGAAGTGAAAAGAAACTTTGATCTACAATCTTCATAAAAGTTAATGTAAACAATGATAAAATCTGAAAACAAAAAGACCAAGAACCTTTTAATGAAAAGAATACGTAGCAGAACGTCCGCTTCATTTAAGTATGATATCTTTTTCCCATATTTTTCCATTTGGTTATTCTTGAAAATTAATTATCTCGTAGAGTTTAACTTTGAAGTGTCTAAATATTGTTTTAATAGATTAAGAAATATTTTTGTAAATCGAAATGTTACACCAATTCAAAAGAAAATATCGACCATCTGTGATTGTCCTGTTATACTTTGATTAAATAAAGACCTGACTAAATGGTATGGTCAAGATATTATTTATTTCTGTGGAATTTGATTACATTGCAAGGATCTCTCAAAATATTATCTTTCCGCTAATTTTATTTAAAAAGTTTATAAATATGACATCAGAACCTTAAAACACATAAAATCAATGAATTTTAGTAAAATTTGCAATAGTTTTTTGAAATGCCGAGGCATAAAAACCAAGCGTGACTATTTTAGCTGGAAAATGTTTTGAAATTAATTTCAGATAACCAATTTTTCATACAAGAAAAAAAACCGAAATAACAAGATTATTTGATTGTGTAATTAAATTCCTTCTAGCAAAATATTTTCTTCATGTTTTGTAACGCCTATGCAGAAACAGTTTCGTTGGCCTTTTTTACACTTCTCAGATAATGTAAACAAGCTGTCTTAAAAATATGTTTTAGTCACACCAGTGTATTGAAAACACAGTTTTTCAATTATTTCAATAACTGATAATCCATTTATCTCGATTGCTTGATTGCCGTCTGTAGCAGACATTGGCCTTACGTTGTGGAAACAAATATGTTATTAAAACGATCGGCAGTATAATAAAGACATGCTGTAGAAAATATATCAACTTGAAATAATACGTTACTACATTTTTTCGAAGACTTCAAATTAAGTTTTTATATTAAGATTCAGTGAAGGACTTGGACTGAATTCCAGATATGAAATGAGTTAAAAAGAAAATTTTATCATTTTCCATTAGATTAAGGACTTTCCTTTTTTTGAATTTTCCTCCGAGTTCAGTATTTTTTTTAGTTTACTATTTATCAGAACAGAGAAAAAATGCTTGTATATTCAGTTATAAAAAATGACTCAATGAAACTCCATCATCCTTTTGCACATGTTTTAAAAATATCATCATTGATTCCTGTAACAAGAATTATATAAGAAAGGAATAAACTGGTAACGTTTTCTTTTTGTAGGCATTTTTTGGAATTTTTCAAAGGTGCTCAATAAAAAGGGAAAATGTGCCTTGAGGGCTAAAGAATCAGTATAAGAAAGACAGACAACATTATAGAATATGAAGAGAAAAGACTCACACAGACATACAAGTCCACAAATTACTACACATAAGTTTACACCCGACGAAATGAGGAACGCATTATATATATAGGTTTAATCTTTTTGCGGTCATCTGTAACACAAATATTTCATAACGGTTGTTTTCAGAGATGTTCCTGAATCAATTAATGTATGTCTTAATTATTAAGAAACGTTTTCAACAAGGAAATAGATAAACTACACTTTTAACTAGTTTATAACCACATTAATGTATGATTTATTACCAAATTATTCCAATATTCAGGAATTTTAAAATTTTAAAAGCCGTATTTCAAAACAAAATAAAAGGATATAAGTTAATGGACAGCACACCAGACCACGTTCATCACCGACATCCAACTCTTACGGAACATAAGAGCAACAGTAGTATAACGCTGTTCAATAGTAAAAACTCGATAGAGAGAAAACAAATCTTGGTTACTTACTAAAACCGTGGGAAACACATTAACTATATGAGTAAAACAACGGAACAACAGAAAAACTGAAGTGCAACAAAAACAAACGCTAACAAACATAGAAGCGAACTATTGGATAACAGCTGCATTGTTCCTGACTTTGTGCAGGACATTTTCAGAAAAATTTAGTCTGGTTTTATGCCAAGCAAAACCTGGCAATGATAAACTTTTTGTAGAAATGACAATACTACGTGTGACATGAATACAGCACAAGCAAACGCATGAACACTCCTCACAGATAAATGTACAAATAAATATTAAAATAGTCGTTACTACGGGGCGCCGAATGGGACTCTTGTGGTTTTGTACTCAAAATTCAATTTTGTACGGACAAAAGTGACTTTTGTTCAACAAAAATGAGTTCAGTTTAACAAAATTTGTATCATACTACAAATTTGAAATTTTGTCATAAAAAATTATCTATCAGCGGACAAAAGTCACTTTTGTCATGACGAAATTCATTTTTGTTACACAGGCTTGACTTTTGTTACCTGATTTGAAAATTGAGCGACAAAAGTCAATTTTGTATTTAAATTAGTTTAGTTTGGTTTCTGTAAACTAATTTGCATACATAATCGACTTTTGTTACACAAAATTGACTTTTGTTACACAAAAATTACTTTTGTTACACAAAATTGACTTTTGTTACACAAAATTGACTTTTGTTACACAAAATTGACTTTTGTTACACAAAATTGACTTTTGTTACACAAAATTGACTTTTGTTACACAAAATTGACTTTTGTCTCAACAAAATTGACTTTTGTCTCAACAAAATTGAATTTTGTCTCAACAAAATTGACAAAATTGAATTTTGTCTCAACAAAATTGACAAAATTGAATTTTGTCTCAACAAAATTGACAAAATTGAATTTTGTCTCAACAAAATTAACAAAATTTAATTTTGTCTCAACAAAATTAACAAAATTGAATTTTGTCTCAACAAAATTGATTTTTGTCTCACGAAAGTCAATTTTGTCTCACGAAAGTCAATTTTGTCTCATAAAAGTCAATTTTGTTGTTACAAAATTGAATTTTGTCATCACAAAAATGAATTTTGTCGTCACAAAATTGACTTTTGTCTCAACAAAATTGACAAAATTTACTTTTGTCTCAACAAAATTGACAAAATTGACTTTTGTCTCAACAAAATTAACAAAATTTACTTTTGTCTCAACAAAATTTACAAAATTGACTTTTGTCTCCACAAAATTAACAAAATTGACTGTTGTCTCAACAAAAATGACAAAATTGAATTTTGTCTCAACAAAAATGACAAAATTGAATTTTGTCTCACAAAAGTCAATTTTGTCTCACAAAAGTCAATTTAGTCTCACAAAAGTTAATTTTGTTTCACAAAAGTCCATTTTGTCTCACAAAATTGAATCTTACCGTACACAATTGACTTTTGTGATTTAATTTCCATATCAGGTAACAAAAGTCAATTTTGTATGCAAATATGTATGCAAATATGTTTATATTTGCATACCTTTAAGACAAAATTGACTTTTGTCATGACAAATATGAATTTTGTCTACAAAAATGAATTTTGTCTACAAAAATGAATTTTGTCATGACAAAAATGAATTTTGTCATGACAAAAATGAATTTTGTCTACACAAATGAATTTTGTCATCACAAAATTGAAGTTCTCACAAAACAAGTCTGTAGCACATAGTTTTGTAAGACAAAAATGATTTTGTTATGACAGAATTGAATTTTGTACAAAACCACAAGAGTCCCATTCGGCGCCCCGTAGTTACAACATGTAAACCGCAGTATAACAATTAACATCATATGTTAACGACAACACAGGACAAAACAAACAGTGACGTGTTTTTCTCACGAATATATAATCTTGAAATTCATGCAATATTTTCACACCACTAGTCCAAACAATTATCATGATTATGAGGGTGTTGATAGGCTATTTTAGATAAATGATGTGACGACGTCTTAATTATCTATACTAACACAATACTTTATCCATAGAAAATGGAATTAACTCAACTATACTGCAAAATAAGACATACTTATGTAAATTGTACCGAAAATACAGAATTCAAACCACATACGATAAGACATAACACAATATCAAACCAAAAACACAACAGAAAAAAGACAAACATACAAAACAACAACGAACATCACATGGTAAGATAGGTCGAGTTTATACTGGCACAGCCCGACTTGATATAGACACAACTTAAGATTAGATCAACATGAAACCAGTTTCATGTGCATAAAAATTTAATGTTTGCCACCTTTAACTATTACAGTCCAGCTACCAATAGGATGGTCAAAAACTTAAACAAAGAAAAATAAGACTGCGCATAATTTGGAAAACATTCAAAAAGTGCTCGCTGCTATATGGTATTATTATTTCTAGTGTCGATCGGAAATACGGGTATTACAAACATAATTTTCTAACAACAGATGCTATTTAGCATAACAATCTAAATTCACAAGCAGATTTGATAAATTGATTTTTGAATTGTTAGTCTGTTTGTATTGTATATAGATTTTGGTGTTGTGTATTTGTCAGTTATACGAACGGTAACTAAACATACGAATGTGCGGTCATAGATCAAACATAGGTAACAATAGATCAGGCATCGGTTACGAGGTTTATGACATTGTTTATCAGCAATTCTTTCATCCTTAATTTGAGGGATACTTAATATCTTCTATATACAAGAAAAGCAATCTTTACCTAGCAACACCACTCCATTAACATAGGGTATACTTGAGTTTACAACATTCATAATTCAGTAACTCCACTCCTTGGACAAAGTGGATGCTGGCGTAAATATTCGATAATGATCTACCCAATGTTTGGAGAATGTCATAGATAATCTTGATTCGGCTTTGGGTTTCAGAGGTCCTGAATATGTGTATCGTTTTATTTAGTTTACATTTCCTCCTTTATATATCTTTGAGCTATATGTTCCTTTGGGTTGAATGAATCTTGACATATCTCGGTATTTGTACATCTAGCAATCAAGTTTTTAGCTGTTGGACGTTCATATTCTAGATGTGCTCAAAGATGTGATTCGGACGCCAGTGATTTTAACAGTGCTGTTTTCGTTTTATTACTCTTCTCTTTGTATTTTACTCGATTTGTGCTTTATCTGGAAAGTGTAAACTAGTAAGGCTTTATGTTTTCATAAACTATGTACAATCAACTAAAAAAAACTGTTTGTTTGCATCTATGTCAAAAATAAATGTATGTTTGTTTGAATTTTTTAGCCAATTGTGTTGTTTATCTGTTATGTTATGTACACCGTTTTGGCAGTTGTATCTGTATCATTGTCATAATAACCAATTATGTATACACCTTTTAAGGTTCCTCACTAAATTTTGGTTAATATAACGGAACTATGACTAACTGTCATACAAGTGGGAGGTAAAGCTATCTATAAAACCAGGTTTAAATTACCACTTTTCAAGATAATGTATGTACCAATTCAGGAATATAATAGTTGTGTTCATTCGTTGCGTTGGTTAGAGTATTTTAGCGTTTGATTTGGTCAGTATTATGAATTTCACCCTTTTTGAATTTACCTTTGAGTTTGGAATTTTTTGTTAATGCTATTTCACTATTTACTTTTCAGTCCTTCGTCTTTAATTCTTCAAAATGTTATATAGATAGTTACTTTATTGTCACTTATATATTTGATACACGTTTTAAGATGACCATACTTCGTAATCAATATGTAGTATAAAAATTGCTTATTCATCAGTCAAGATTAAAAAAAAAAAGTCGAAATTAACTTTTTTTTTATCTCATGGTATAGATATTTAAAAATACAATGTATGATATGGCCAATTTTGTCCATTTTTGAATGATTAAAAAGCTTTCAATTGTGTATAATCTTTCAAATAAAAGTAAATGATTGGTATCTCATCCTTTCTACTATCTGATTGTGTCTATCTTTTATAAAGTAAGTAAAGCGTATCTCCTTTGCTATGAAAATGTGTGTTTGTTGATTATACTAACGAATTCGAAGCTCTAAAAATTTAAAAAAGAATAACGCATACTTACAAAAAAGGATTTTGGTAAATGCTTTATAATATATCTAGTCATATGAACAAAAATGTGTTGGGCCCTTTAAATCTTGAAGTTCGGTGTGGGTCAATGCTTCATATTGAAGGCTGTACTTTTACCTACAATTGTTATCCTGTATGCATTGTGACTTGGATGGAGAGTTGTTTCATTGGCACATGTACCACATATTCTTATTTATATCAAAAGAGTTTCTCAAAAACGTTCAATGACATACAGGCTTCTTGTACTACGATGATAGCTCATTTTCTTTTGTCGTATGACTCTTTTCCGTTTATAAATCAACCAAAACCTTCCATCTTTTCAAAACAAAAATTTGTACTTAACAATTGAAACAAGTTTATGCTGAGTTATAAGAGTAAACTAACGTCTCTGTTAATCTTTTAGGAAGACAGTCAAATTATAATGCATAGAATACCTTTAGAAATTCATACAATGATTTGTTTTTTTGGTTTACAATTGATGAATTGTCATCGAGTTTATCGAATACTAATATAATTGATGATTGTGATGAAAAGCGGTTTTGTATTCATGAAGTGTTGTTTGCATTTTTATTCCGCTTTAAAACAAATATCAGATTAATATTTTGTTCAACAAGAGCAAAGAAATTAAAAAAAGAATGTAATGCTGATCATTCTTTAATTGCAATCAGCAAGACATAAAATTCAAATTATCATATAAGTTTATAACAAATTGTTCTTTATAGATTTTCTTTTCTAAAATATGCTTATCTGCATCTAATAATAATTGATCTTTATCAAATCCTAATAATCAACGTTTGGTTTGGAAATTTACTTATTGAAAAGTAACTTTGAATTTTTTTTTTCTTCCACTTTCCCCTAGAATATTGCAACTAGTTTAAAATGAAATCAATTCTAAATGTAAGATATTTTTATTCAAAAGAAATTTATTGGCACAAATTAATGCAACATTCTGAATCTGTCTATACAGTAAAAGATTCTTTTAGTAATTTAATTTTTCCAATTAATGTCAGATCGTTACGCAGAAAGCGGGTTAACTAACAAAAATTGTATGGCGGAAAATTCTCGTTTTTATTAGCAGAGTGTATAAGTAGGTGGGCTCGATTATATGTTTGTGTTTTAGTTTTTACAGGAGTAAAACTCATGTAGTGATTATTTTCATTGCATGTTATATGTATAGAGAAGATAAATATTGTTCGATAAGATTGACAATTATTGATTACTTAAAAGTTTGATCGGTTCTCTGATAAATAATGAAACTTTTGATTTCCCTCCAAAAAAAATCACTGCCAAAACCCTTCACGCTTTATCTTGCTTTTAGTTTGTATTTAAGGGGAGATTTTTCATCTTGTTTATTTATCAAACGCGAAAGTTAATCTACGGGGAATAGAAATTGCATAAACAGACTTACCATTGATTTATTTGTTCAGAAATTTATGACATAAAATATCCGCAGTAAGCTTTAAGGTTATCAAAGAAAGAAACAAACAAAAGTCATGACTGCATGCCACCACACGAAGACTTTCATGCACACTTCCTTCCTATCCAGATATCATTAGAACGATTATATTGTGGCTTGATAATTTGTTTTAAACAAGATACTGCAGAATGTGTCAGTGTTTAGTGCGTTTGATTGTAGCCCTCGGAACAAACAGTTGTATATTTGACTACAGTTGACCCGTTCCCATTTATATGCCTGTTTTTCATGGTTGATAGAGGATATCCTTGGTGTGAAAAGGAATCAGTCCGCGACATGGACATCACTCGCTCAAATGTTCGTTTTACTCTCGAACCAAGAAGCATATCTTTCAAGGTCCTTCTAAATCGAGCACTAAGTCCAACGTATATCCAAAAGTTACAGTGATAGCTAAGCAACAATATAAAATTATGAAGAATTGCAAATGGATAGTCAATACTTGTTGGCATTATTGTATTGTCAGGGTCATATATTTTTATTGCAAATACTATTCCATTCGGAACTTCAACAATGAGAAATATAATCATTATGATGACAACCATTAAAGTTGTACGGTGTCGGTGCTGGTAATCCTTTTTTTGTCCAACTCCTATTTTTTTCGACATTCCCCTTTGGAAAATTTTCTCGTTCCTGAGTTTATGAGCCAAAACAGCGGTGCTTACCATCATAGACAAGCATGGAAGCAACTGGACTGCAACACTTCTTAGCACGTGATAAATACTCATATATGTAGAAATGTTCTGATTAAACCAGTCGGCATAGCTTTCCATGCAAATTTGAGAACCATCAGCCATTTCTTTCACTGAGTAATCTTTCATGAAAAATAAGAATATAAAGAAAACAATAGCGATGAGGTATGACATTGTCGTCATGATCACGGAGTTTTTCATGGTCCAAATTCTTGGTCCTTTGAACGGAAATACAACTATAATACAACGCTGAATTCCTAAAGTCATTGTCAACCACACTGAAATGGTATGAAGAATCACTGCAATATACAATCCATAATCATGAAACACACAGAGCGGGTATGATATCGGCTCCGTATACGGTTTTTGTCTTATTCCATAAAAAAATAAATGGACGCAACTCCATAGAAATGCTCCAAGGGTATCTGACACTGCTAGTCCAACCAAAAACACTGTTGTAACTGATCGCATCCGACGTTTCATAAACACACAAACTACAAGGATGTTAGTTACAAGTGTTAGAATGGTGACAATTGGAGTGAGAACTCCGTAGATTGGGAAAGCTAGGTCTTTCGGAAAGTCGGAAATTTGGAACATAAACCTTTCATTATCCAAACTGCAATTAGAACAGTGTATATTTTCCGCTGTATTGTTAAATTCCATTCTGATTTTGTTGCCTTTTGTTAAAAACTTGACGCAAACGTTTTTTTTTATATATAACACCAAGTTAAGAAATGGTTCTCTGTATGCACAACCTGTTAATGTCTACAGATAAATAACACTACATTAGAAAGCATTTAACTGACCTGTCAGTGAGAAAAATCAGTAAATTGAATATTTCAACAAATTCATCCACGTTTGTTATTTTAGCAGCCTACGATATAAACGAACAGAAATCTGCAATTGTAAATCTAAGTGGTTTTATCAACACTCGACACGCGATCACTGGTATCTGTTTTCTCCGTAGGAATCAAATGTTCCCCTGGAGCAACCTTAGATATTTATTGGTAGATACTAAAGATAAAGAGATACATAGTCATTACATCCACAGCACGTGCCATACATCTAAAACATAAATTAACGAATCAAATGATACAATATAAGAATAAGTTAATGTTTCGAACAAACGGAAAATATAAATCAAATGTTAATTTTTTATTCGTTTGATGTGTGGATTTATTGAGGTTGCTGGCTCCGTCTCTGGTTAATATTATTCATATTTGATAATCCTTAGATACTAATATTTAGGTGCATGGACTGACCTTCACAGAAAATAACCAAATTATCTCCATTAGTTATCCATTCATTAAATGAAAATGTGTTCCTTTTCAGATTTCATATCATAAATAGTAAGACTGTAACAAAACAAGATCGTTAATTTGTAGAGCAGTTAACGTTTAATTAGCAGAATAGAACATGACTAACATATAATCATGACTGACTATTAAACAGCTTGTCTGCTGTTTAAAATACCTTAAAAGATGCATAAAATTCTTACAAGGATATTGTTCTAGTTACTCCTTCCGGTAATTGTTTGATATTAACCAATAAAATAGTGCCCAATCTTCCGTAAATCATGAAAAAGTAGGCATCACGCAACTGCAGCTCTGGTTCGTTAATTCTAATGCTGTAACTTTCTTGTGATGTTCTCCTAAATGACAATTTGTCGAATATAGCTCAAATTTCCTTCAATTCACTAACCGCAGACTCGCTGTTGTTAGCTTTTCTCAAGTTAACTAAACATCAATTCTGAAAGAAACAATCAGTGATGAATTTATTTGAATAACCACTGTAGGTATAGTAGCTAGGAGATTGAAAACAAAATTTGATTGGATAAAATAATATTAGCAACTAAAATAATTAAGACTGCACATGTTCCTATAAACACATTAAAAATTGATTTAGATATATATATATATGTTGCAAGAAGCTAAGTGTTTAAGAAATAAATACTTCTTTTTTAAAAACTTTATTTGGGGTTTAAACAGTAAATCAGTAAAATTAGGGACAGTTTTAGTAAAATAGAAGTTGAGCGAAATATACTCTCGGAGATCATTGGTTTTGGAACTTAAACTGAATATGCTGTTAGACGCATTTGTGTATACCCCGTCTGCAAGTACCCTCGTTGTAAAGGGGTAGTTTCTAAATAAACATATATAGATATTAATCGCGTTGACCGAATCAGACTTTGTATTTTGAAAGGGCCGTTAGATTTCTCGTTTGACTTGTTTTACATTTGTCATGTCGGGACTTTTTATAGCTGACTATTTTGCTCATCATTAAAGGTCGTATTGTGACCTTTGATTGTTCATTTCTATATCATTTGGTTTCTGATGGAGAGTTTCCACATTGTCAATAATACCATATCTTCTTATTTTTATAAATGGGTTATACAAAAAGAAATATTGGAATATTTACTTTTTCCCTGCTCTAGATTTAAGACATTTGTTTATAAAAATAAAGAACAGCAAACCATTTGTAACATGATGAACTCGTTATGTTTATGTCATGTTTCTCTTGTTGATGCATTCTCTTAATGCGCCTTTTCTTGAATAATCATGGCATATTTTCAAACTGTTCAACAATGAATTTATTTTGCTTGTCAACTTAATAATCTAGTACTATAATTGTGTAAGAAATCCCTTAGTTGGTTCCAATTGAAGAAACCTTCCTTAATATTTTATCAAAAGTGTCAAAAGAATTAGTTTTATATTCGCTAAAACTATAGGAGAATCATAAATCACAGAAAAGAAGTTGTAAAAAAATCAATTTATAAACTATAACAAGGAAAAAGGGCTCTTACTATAAATGCGGTCCGTAATCTTTAATGATATTAAGACAGTTTAATTCCTGAAGTAAAATTGCATATTTTATTATGAAACGAAAAAAACACCTAAATTGTTCAAAAATATATATGAGCCAATCGAAGATCTAAAATTTTATGTGTTAAAAAATACATATATATACATATATTTGAGCCTAGTATTGGAAGTTTGCATGATTTCACCACCAGGATTTAAGAAAACAAAATATTTTGCAACCATCCTTTTATTAACAATTAATTAATCATTAAAAATGGCAAACATTTTTAAGAGAGATACTCTAACAGCTTAAAAGTTAGTGACTACACGTGTGCTGTATAATTCTTATGATTTGTATAAATGGATACTGATTATATTTTTACTAAACTGAACATTTTGAAACCTATTGCATATTGTATTTTTTTCTTTTCTTGTTTAAACAGAAACTGTTAGAAACATAACTGTGGTCATCGCACAAATATGTGTTTTCTTTTAGTACCCTCTATTACGTTGCTTTATGACCTTTATGACGCCTATTTGAGGTTAATTGATGGCTAATAGTCCTGTGTATAAAAAGTCTTCAACGCATATGCTTTATAAACCGATAAAAGTGCATTGATATTGATATCAAGAGATATCTATTTAGGATAAACTTCAATGACTGAGGCAGCAACTCAAAAAAAAAAGGCATATTGAAGTTAACATACGGTTTTCAAAAATATAAAATACACAAATGTGAATCTCTAATTCTAAAACTCCCCAAAATTGGTATATTAGCGCAGAAATACAGAAAAGTGTGCATATACTATTATTGTCAAAGTTGCAACTTTGAAGTAGTGCACTTAAGATTCCTGATCCACATATTAAGGCGGACAATGCTCTCGGTCTATTACTTTTATTTAAGCTAAGTGTGGTACAGAACTTCCCACAAGGAATTGTAAAGGGATATATAGAGTGCGATGTCCTGAAAAATACTTCAAATTGGGAATTGGAACCAATGTAGTACCATTCAGATTCTATAGATTGAATGTTCGATCTAAATGTTGGCAATGATTTATCTCATCTTACATCAATCAATTAATGATATATAGATGAAATAATATATCAACAGTTCTTTTGCTTAATCAAAACTTTCCAGAGTACATTTCAATCTAGTTTTCTTCATAAATAGATGTAGACTTGTTCTATTATTATGTCTTTATAAACTTAAGTTGTCAAGTTGTCTAATGGGAACGCTCACTTTCACTTCAGGAAGTATTCAATAAAAAAAAAAACGAAAAAGAAAGGAATATTTCATGGAATAACACCACAAGGAAAATAGAATAAACATATTAACTGGCCTTGCTAACAAGTCGCCATTCCTTGAAAACAAGTCGGAATTCCTAGTTAACAAGTCGGAATTCCTAGTTAACAAGTAAGAATTCCAAGAAAACAAGCAGAAATTCTTTAACAATAAGTATACTTAATTTGTACCATATACGCTTCCATATTATAGCCCTAAACGATAAGCAGAATTTTTTCGCTGCATTTACGTTAAGCAACTGCATATGACAGCTTCTTGATAAGCTTCTCTCTTTTTTTTTTTAAATATATTATAGTATATATGTAGTCCATATATTTTTTATTCCGTTTACCTTCTATATTTTGTCCAATCATATGTTCTTTGATGTACGTATTCGAAGTTTCAGTCCGGCGCATTTTTTCTGTGCAACTACAAATAACAATTTTGGTGATGTCCGTAAGGTTTGAAAGAGTTTAACTAATTGGAATTGAAAGGAATAAAACCCTGGACCCATAGCTTCATTGTTCCATTGCTTTATGTGTTATTAAATTCTGCAATTTCAAACAATCAAAGCTACTTGCCTTAAGTTCAAATGAAGACGTTGTAATTTCATGTCATTATTTTACCTTATTTTGTTTTTTTCTGGAAAATTCAACATGTCTTCAATTACATATTAGAGCGCACTGGTTCTCGGAAGTTTTGTAGTAAAGTAAAGGTAAGTGTTACTTGAGCAACAGGAGAAATGTCCCTCTTTTTTTTAATTTCATATACTTTTTGTATTTTACAAAATATAATTTCAATAAGGTTTTTATCGTGATACCAAGTCCTTACTTTAGTTGTCTAATGGTATCAAAATTATCCAAATGTTTTACTGATTGACAAAATTACAGCCAGGCGTAAGAACTGGAATTTTATTTTGTTAAAAATATGTTCTATATTTTTTCTGAACGGGCCCGAATTGGTGATTGCATACCTTTAGATTGCTAAGTCGTCTTGCCAATTGTGTAACACAATTTTCGTGTTTGGAAATGCAATACTCTTAATTTGAAGACAAATAAACAGTAATTCACGAGTCTGAGGGTTATCAAAACATTCCATATTTTTTTAATGACTTTCAGAACCTTCACTCTGATTTGCTTGTAGTAATTGTATGTCTTGAATAGAGCTATACAATGTTATTAACTGTTATTTCTTTTTTAATGTATTTCATTTGCGATGAAAGCTATAGTAATACAATAGAAGTGATAAAATCTTTGCATTAACACGGATACATGCATGATGGTGCGAGCACACTTCCAGAACGAACTTGTTCTCACGTGCTATAAAATATAATTGTATTCTTGACTTACATTATTATAAATTACCCAACTTACCGCTATTTTATATGCAATTGACAGAACCAATTGACTTTACAAAGCAGTTGCAAAAAAATCCATCATATATATTACATTCTAAGACATTAAATGAAGTAGAAAGACCATTTAATGGAGTTTTATGTGCTCTGATACTATCATAGTGTTACACAATTCCATAGATCAAGGAGTCATTATAACCAGTTTGTTATGAGATGTTATCAAGGTTGCGGGGAGCCACTTTTTCATTTGGAAGACTATATCATACTTATGTATACAAATTTGGTGATTAAAGGGACCTCAACAGGTTCATTAATATAATGATGTTTTTGTTTGCTTTGATTTTTATTTGATGAGTATTAAATCATTGTCCTTTATAAATTTATGAGGCTGAGTGAAAAAGTTTGCTGAATATATCTATACCACTGATATATCCGGTTTACAACTGCGAAAGCAATACCTTAAATGATTTTCGCAGATACGATTTCTCCTTCATTCTATTTATTTTTGCAATACAGATCTTTAATAACTGGATAAGATGATAAAAATCAAAGAGCAAGCTTGTGTATAATGATATGGATTATGTCATTCAAGGAAAGGTATTGAAACGTTACAAACAAATAAACATCTTTATCAAAAGTAAGACAACAACATCGAAGTCGTTTAATACCAAGAAGGTTATTTAAGATAACAACATTCACAAGTTGTTAGTACTGAAAACCAGCAGACTGTTAAACACATTTATTTCTGGTTTGTATAGAATATTGTAAAAAAAAAAAAAATTGCAGACTCTAATAAATATATATCATTTTTTTTATTCGTTTTGCTGTATGGTTTGCTGTTTTCGGTTTTCTTTAATGCTATTTTTGACTTTTTAAAAAGCGAATCCAAAGCAAATTCACATTTGAAAATAGTATATAAATGTAAACAAAAAATATGTATCGACACTAATAATTCGTTTTTATCATCTATTACAAACACAGTAATATGCAAAGGGCTTTATCAATTCCTATATTTTAAGAAAATATATTGGTCCGTAATTGTTCTATTTGAGTACTCAAGGTTGTCAAATCATAATATGGGTCCTTTATTTAGATATCAGTGTGGGACGCCTGTTTCATCATTAAACTTTAGCTCCATTCCGAAAAGATTTTTTTTTTTTTTACAGTTTTCTGGTTTGAATGCAAATTTTATTTGGTTCAAACTTTCGGGATTTTCGACAGGAACCAGATGAGTGCTCTAGCTATAAATTTAATCATGCATCTAAGACTTTTTGTATGTAAAATAAACAACTTTCTCGCGGAGCTCTTGGTCGTATATATTTGTTTTTATCTATGATGTCACCCATTTCTCAAATAACTTTAAAATGTCAACATAGTTTACTCTACATTTGATTTTCCTTTAATACGTATGTTATTTTCATTGTCAAAGTTTGTATTTTAGTATTTGATTAAAGTAAAAAGCAAATGCAAACAGTAAAATTGTAAAACGAATTATATATTTGTAAGAGTATTTGCTTCGTTAGTCACACAGTTTACAGGAAATGCTTTATTGTACCATTTCAATTAAATGCTCCCAATAGCAGAAAATTTTTAAAGTTTAAAATTAATCAAGATAATATGTATACAAAAAACTGTATATATATATCTCTTGATCAAGGGACGTGCACCATCAATAATTTATTCAGAAAACTATCTGCCTTTTCCTACTAGGGAGTTTCATTTTAATAATTGAACATTGATTCTATTCTTCTTTATATGGAACTATCCTCCCTTTTCCTCCTACATGTACTTCAAAAGTAAATCTTACATTGTTGCACACATTAAATGACCCCTTTGACGCGAGATAGAACAATACGTATGCAACACCTTAGTTACCACATTACATATGTTTTATTTCAAAACATTTAAAAGTTGCATGTCATGCAGTAACTGATAGCTTCATACAAGTAAATCGCATAAACTGTGGTCAACAAGAGGGCATATACGGTAAAATGTTAAAATTTTGAGTCAAAATCAAGTAACATATCACAAAAACAAGTATGATTCGACAATGAAATATTTATTTTCATTTTAAGCACACGTAATTATTATATACGCATAAACAGTCTCAAATATAGAAGAACATATGCAATAACTATTTTTAAAGGTACTGATATTGTTAGCAAATTTCAATTATAAAAACATATATACTGACATTTTTTATGAAAATTTTAATGTAAAAAATTATTCAATGAGGGCCCGGAAATACCATCAATTCTGCAAAGCGCATATGACACGAGTTAGATATCAGCGATGCTCAGTCATCAATAAATATTATTATAGCTATTTTGTTTTTCTTTAAATTGTTTTACATTTGTCATTTCAGAACCTTTTTAAGCGGACTTTATGGTGTGGGTTTTACTTATTGTTGAAGGCTTTACGGTGACCAATAGTTGTTAATAAATATGTGCGTTATTTGGTTTCTTTTGGAGAGGTATAACATTGGCAATCGTACCACATCTTATTATTCAATATAGCACATAAGTTAGGTATCAGTGTTGATCGGTCCAATATGCATAGCACATGAGCTTAGTATCAGTGTTGCTCGGTCAAATATGCAACATGAGTTATTTATCAGTATTGTTTGATCAGAAGTGTTAGTTATTGGTTTGTTTGATAAGAAGTGCATATCATATGAGTGAGTTATTGGTGTTGTTCGGTCAGAAATGCATTGAATAAGAGTTAGTTATGGTGTTGTTCGGTCAGAAATGCATTGCATAAAAGTTATTTATTGGTGTTGGTCGGTCAAAAATCATAGCATATGAGTTAGTTATTAGTGTTGTTAAGTTTGAAATGCAAAACATAAGAGTTAGTAATCAGTGTTGGTCGGTCAGAAATCAAAGCACATGAATTAGTTATTAGTGTTGGTCGGTCAGAAATCAAAGCACATGAATTATTTATTACAGTTGGTCGGTCAGAAATCATAATAAATGACTTAGTTATTAGTGTTGGTCGGTCAGAAATCATATTACATGACTTAGTTATTAGTGTTGGTCGGTAAGAAATCATATTAAATGACTTACCTATTAGTATTGGTCGGTCAGAAATCATATTACATGACTTAGTTATTAGTGTTGGTCGGTAAGAAATCATATTAAATGACTTACATATTAGTGTTGGTCGGTCAGAAATCATATTAAATGACTTAGTTATTAGTGTTGTTCAGTCAGAAATCATATTAAATGACTTAGTTATTAGTGTTGGTCGGTCAGAAATCATATTACATGACTTAGTTATTAGTGTTGGTCGGTAAGAAATCATATTAAATGACTTACCTATTAGTATTGGTCGGTCAGAAATCATATTACATGACTTAGTTATTAGTGTTGGTCGGTAAGAAATCATATTAAATGACTTACATATTAGTGTTGGTCGGTCAGAAATCATATTAAATGACTTAGTTATTAGTGTTGGTCGGTCAGAAATCATATTAAATGACTTAGTTATTAGTGTTGAGCGATCAGAAATCATATTAAATGACTTAGTTATCAGTGTTGAGCGATCAGAAATCATATTAAATGACTTAGTTATCAGTGTTGGTCGGTCAGAAATCATATTAAATGACTTAGTTATTAGTGTTGGTCGGTCAGAAATCATATTAAATGACTTAGTTATTAGTGTTGAGCGATCAGAAATCATATTAAATGACTTAGTTATCAGTGTTGAGCGATCAGAAATCATATTAAATGACTTAGTTATTAGTGTTGGTCGGTAAGAAATCATATTACATGACTTAGTTATTAGTGTTGGTCGGTAAGAAATCATATTAAATGACTTACCTATTAGTATTGGTCGGTCAGAAATCATATTACATGACTTAGTTATTAGTGTTGGTCGGTAAGAAATCATATTAAATGACTTACATATTAGTGTTGGTCGGTCAGAAATCATATTAAATGACTTAGTTATTAGTGTTGGTCGGTCATAAATCATATTACATGACTTAGTTATTAGTGTTGGTCGGTCAGAAATCATATTAAATGACTTAGTTATTAGTGTTGGTCGGTCAGAAATCATATTAAATGACTTAGTTATTAGTGTTGGTCGGTCAGAAATCATATTAAATGACTTAGTTATCAGTGTTGGTCGGTCAGAAATCATTTTAAGTGACTTACCTATTAGTATTGGTCGGTCAGAAATCATATTACATGACTTACCTATTAGTATTGGTCGGTCAGAAATCATATTAAATGACTTACATATTAGTGTTGGTCGGTCAGAAATCATATTAAATGACTTACATATTAGTGTTGGTCGGTCAGAAATCATATTAAATGACTTAGTTATTAGTGTTGGTCGGTCAGAAATCCTATTAAATGACTTAGTTATTAGTTTGGTCGGTCAGAAATCATATTAAATGACTTAGTTATTAGTGTTGTTCAGTCAGAAATCATATTAAATGATTTAGTTATTAGTGTTGGTCGGTCAGAAATCATATTTAATGACTTAGTTATTAGTTTGGTCGATCAGAAATCATATTAAATGACTTAGTTATTAGTGTTGAGCGATCAGAAATCATATTAAATGACTTAGTTATCAGTGTTGGTCGGTAAGAAATCATATTACATGACTTAGTTATTAGTGTTGGTCGGTAAGAAATCATATTAAATGACTTACATATTAGTGATGGTCGGTCAGAAATCATATTAAATGACTTACTTATTAGTATTGGTCGGTCAGAAATCATATTAAATGATTTAGTTATTAGTGTTGGTCGGTCAGAAATCATATTTAATGACTTAGTTATTAGTGTTGGTCGGTCAGAAATCATTTTAAGTGACTTACCTATTAGTATTGGTCGGTCAGAAATCATATTAAATGATTTAGTTATTAGTGTTGGTCGGTCAGAAATCATATTTAATGACTTAGTTATTAGTGTTGAGCGATCAGAAATCATATTAAATGACTTAGTTATCAGTGTTGAGCGATCAGAAATCATATTAAATGACTTAGTTATTAGTGTTGGTCGGTCAGAAATCATATTTAATGACTTAGTTATTAGTGTTGGTCGGTCAGAAATCATATTAAATGACTTAGTTATTAGTGTTGGTCGGTCAGAAATCATATTAAATGACTTACATATTAGTGTTGGTCGGTCAGAAATCATATTAAATGACTTAGTTATTAGTGTTGAGCGATCAGAAATCATATTAAATGACTTAGTTATCAGTGTTGAGCGATCAGAAATCATATTAAATGACTTAGTTATTAGTGTTGGTCGGTCAGAAATCATATTAAATGACTTAGTTATCAGTGTTGGTCGGTAAGAAATCATATTACATGACTTAGTTATTAGTGTTGGTCGGTAAGAAATCATATTAAATGACTTACCTATTAGTATTGGTCGGTCAGAAATCATATTACATGACTTAGTTATTAGTGTTGAGCGATCAGAAATCATATTAAATGACTTAGTTATCAGTGTTGGTCGGTCAGAAATCATATTACATGACTTAGTTATTAGTGTTGGTCGGTCAGAAATCATATTAAATGACTTACATATTAGTGTTGGTCGGTCAGAAATCATATTAAATGACTTACATATTAGTGTTGGTCGGTCAGAAATCATATTAAATGACTTAGTTATTAGTGTTGGTCGGTCAGAAATCTTATTAAATGACTTACTTATTAGTGTTGGTCGGTCAGAAATCAAAGCACATGCATTAGTAATTAGTGTTGGTCGATCAGAAATCAAAGCACATGAATTAGTTATTAATGTTGGTCGGTCAGAAATTGCATAGCATATTAGTTAGTTATCCGCAAATTTGATTCTGTCAGAAATCATTGCACATGTGTTATTTGTGCAGTTGCATATTTATCGATTGTTTTTTTTTTTTATTTCAGCAATGGTTTTCTTTTCAGTATATTGGCTTTTCATGTAGGTGAAGTATAAAACCAATGAATAATAAAATATTTTACTTTCAAAATGAGTGTCAATGAGAAAAGTTGAACTTTCCATCAAAGTATAGCGTTTACTGGCTCTGTATTTATTTATTTTTATTAAAATGCTCAAGATTGAATATTAAAACATAATTATACCTATATGCAGATCAATATTCTAAAATAAATTAAAATTATCATTGTGGTTAAATGAATTGACTATTTGGTGTATTGCTTGTTCTACTTGATATATGAATGATCTGGTAGTTAGTTAGTTTTAAGTGTATTGTCGTTTTCATTTTACTTTGGATATTTTTTATGACTTATTGCACTAATTTAGAATATATTAAATACATAAATAACAGTGTAAACTTTATAATTTATGGCTAAAAACGGTACTCGAGGGATCATTTACATTCAGTTTATTGACACTTTATCATTTAAAAAAAAGTTATGTCTAATTTTCTTGAACCAAACTTCATAGCACTGCAGTGACAGAATAGGAAAAAGTCGATTATTAAAGGAGTTTAATTTCACTTCATGGTACACGGCTAAAAGTTGGCACAGTCCTAGAAAAATGATTTTACTTGAATTTAAGATTGGTCGTCAAAAAGTCGTATGGTGCAGTTTTTTTTAATTTTAGCTTTTAGTCAGCAAATTTGACATCAAATGCAAATCATAAGTGGCATGCAGTTTGGCTTTTTATTTAAAAGCTGCCATCGTATATCTTTCTTTTTTGTTTTATTTAAACGTGAAACATAATGTTCTATGCATTAGGCAAAAAGGGTAACCCTCAAAGCCTTTTGATGACAAATTATGAAGGTAAAAACTACTGTTAACGGGGAAATTTTTTGTTTTACCCGATTTAAACATCATACAACAAAGCACTGATGAATGGATTATATCGTAACTACTATAAAGTAATAAAACTACAATTTTTCTTTTCATGTACACATGTTTTTATGAGGTCATATTGTTTAAAACGATATTTTTTTTAATTTCAAAAATCTCTTCTCATCAATCATTTACTTAAAAGTATTCCGGATAGTTGTGTCCCGTCCATGATTGGGCTGGGATATAGTTTTCCTGTAATATTTGGACTTGATATATTACTTGTTTTTGTTGATGTTTTATTGTTTCGTTGAATTATTTTGGTGTCCGTAATTTTTTTTTAAGGTTCTGTTATTTTGATTTTATTTATGTAAAAGGCAAAATAAGTTTTTCAATGGTTTATTTAAGAAATAGGGATCCGACAAAATACCCAAAAGATAACAAGACTAGAAAGTCCGTTGAAACTTTGCGTTATCATTTCAAAGAAGCAAACATTCATTTTAATACCTTAAATAGTGTTATTTTATTAAATGCAGAAGTAGAATAATTGATTTATTTTTACAAACGTACAGTAAATTAAGGTATTTTAACACAGTTGATTGGTGTAATAATAAAATATACACAAGATTGCGCATATAATTGTGACTTTAATTCATAGATGTACATCTATCATCGGGTTCATTCTATTCGCTTGAAAATTGTTTATAATAAAAATGGATACGAATGATGCATAAGTCTACATGACATAGTGTTATCTACATTTCGCACTGCAATTTGAAATGCAGAACCTTTTAAAGACCTAAAGTAAACTTTTTGCTTAGTTCTATGATTTCAAAATTCAGATATATTGAAGATTACCTTTCTCTTTTTTACCTACATTTTAGTCAGTCAGTACTTACATTTCCCAGTTAGCTTGTGATAAGGATACTACAGAAATTAGAATGTTGCTTCATAGCTTGGCCTTTTTCTTTGATATTGAGACGGATTGACGACTACAAACAACAAGGCTATGACAAACTTTGGAGAGCGATTTTAACGTTCCAAATGTCAATTCCCCAGCAAGGTCTCAATGTACTACACCCCTCTGCGCCATCGTATAATGTGCACATATCTCAAATAATACCCTATGCTAGTGCTTGTTGAGTCAATACAGTCTTCTTAGACAGAGGTGTACTCCTGACTACTTAAAACAGGCCGCAGAATTTTAAGAGATATTCAAACATATTAGTCGACGATAATATCAAAACGGCATGTTAAAAGTAGGAGAACGACGTTAATGACAAACAAAATTCTGCAAATTATACGTAGACCACCAAAGATTAACACGAAACATACTGAAAACAAGGTTATCTCGTGTGCCCCCGGAAAGTTTAGAAGATTCTGTTTCAATTGTAACACCTGAGTGTCGAACGTGGAAATTTAATTTTGGTGTCATGTACTTAATTATGAAGAACTTGCGACTGAAATAGACATAAAATAGGTTTTTATATTACCGTATCACGAATAAGGATACATTTAAGCTCTGTCGTGGCCCAACTCACTAGCACGTCTTTTTGCGGTTTACAATTTTTAGATACTAACTGTCAGATCAGATCTGAAAATTTGCAATTAATTTGTGTTCCATTCCTATTTGTAATAAAATGATACTTTTGATTCGCATGACACGGGTAACATCTTGTTGACACAACCAAACTGAACTTTTTTTTGTTTTTCCTGGAATTCCCCTAGCTTTGTTTTAAACATAACTTACGTACTGTTGCCTGTGTTTCTTTGAGACATACAGACAAAATGGCAGCCTGCTCAAGTCAAGAAACCGAAGTCACGGCTATCAAAGGTTGTGCTATGTGTACTATTGTTTGTCTGTGTTTTTTGTCATTTTTTGGCCATGGCGTTGTCAGCTTATTTCGACTTATGACTTTTAATGTCCCTTTGGTATCTTTTGTCTCTCTTTAATATGCTTGCATCTATTGTAAAGAAAACTACCACCAAGTAGAGGAATTTCATTCTCTAAAACAGAACATTTAAGTAAAGGCTGTTTAATGCTGATTTGTCATATAGTCAATATGAACCTTTAATGGGAAACAAACTGTTGTGTTCTTAATTACAAGATCATTCACAGAAGAAAGTTTTTTTACCATCAGTAGTGTGATATAAATGCTATCACTAGTTCAGATATCACATCACTTATACAGACCAGAATGTAGGGCATAACGACAACGACAATCGGAAACATTGCACAAACTACAGTCATGGGATCATGGCTAGTGTATACTGTCGATGTGGATCACAGATTGTTTCTTTTTCTTGGCTTTTGTTTTTTTAAGATTTTTTGAGTTTCAAGCAGCAGGACAAGAGGTTTCTTTCAATACAGGGTTCTTTTGACATTTGTCCTAGAGGTGCACTGATGTTTCAGTTGTTTTATGTCCCCCGTAAAATAGATTGACATGGCCAAAGTGTATTTAGCAATAACGATGATGTCCAATGGTGATGGATAAAAGCTCGCTATATGTGGTACACAAACATATGACCACCTCTCTATTGCAAGGCACAACACGTTAAATGTCTGAAGCTTAACATTGATTTTCGCAATATCATTATAGGTAGGATTCGTGGCTTAAGAATTTTGTCGTGTTCTTTAAACACGACGGACCAATACTGACATTCGAGATTTGCTAAAACTTCCACTTGCGAACATACGTATTCCAGCCAATGGTCAGATCGTCGTAATAACGTCCCCACATTACAAAAGTCATTTGAGGTCTGAATTACTGATTAAAGTTAGGTATATTTAGTGCTATGTCAATATATCCCGCATAAAAAAAATATGATCTTGCGTCACTCAGTTTGGGATTGAATAACCGAAACGTTCTTCATTGTCAAACGAATAAAAAGCTATTCTTTCATAAAATATACCTTTTTAAAGTTGTAAGTTTGTCTTTAAATGATTTATTTTCCTATTGATACAAATTTATTTCATAGAAATCGTCACGACATTGTCAAAACTCAGCTATAAGTATGTTTTGAAATAATTTGTGTTGTCTTTTTTGCATGAACCGAGTTCAACGTATATGACAAAAACTTAAGTTTTCACTTTCATTGATGTATACTAGATGGTTATATGAATAAATACATATTTTGTCATAATTTTCTATTAATTTTGTTAAGTTTTGACAGACGTTGTTCGTATTATTTGAAAAAATACATCATGTAAAACTTAAAACTACCCCCCTTTTTGTACAGTCGCATACGTGTGTTCGGTAATCTCATATAATGATGGATTTCCATTTTTTTGATGAAAAATTGAATAAGGAAGAAAATGGATTTAAGTTTTCAATCATTCTACTGTAAAAAGGGTATTTAAATTGGAGTTAGATTTTCAATTTTAATTTTCCTTGAAAACGACATATGACCTTTGATCAAGATTTCTGAAAAACTGCACCATATTTTCATTTGACGACCAGAAGAATCTCAAAGTACACATATTTCCGAATCCAATGATATATGATATAGCCGTGTACCATTTTTGACGATTAAAATTTTATGAATCCGACTTTGGTCACCGGCCTCAAGTGAAGACGTTTAATTATCTTATTTTATTATCGGAGTTAATGTATTTTTGCATCATGCCATGTCATTTTGAAATACTGGGAATCACTCCTCCTACTAGAACCACTTTGACCTTTCCCATAAAGTGTACGAAACAGTGTAATGGAGTCCAGATTTCTATTGTCGCAGAAAAGATTCACTGTTAACAAATTGAGAATGAGCAACATTTTTACAAACTTTCAGTTTTCTGTGTATTTTATTTTGTTAATGCACTTGCCTTGATCTGTAACAATTGTATCGGTTCGGTATTGCCTCAATAATTTTCAAATTACCTCAAATTGAATGTTTAATTTTTCTATTACATCATGTACTGAACGACTCGGGAGAACGGTTTGGAATGCGCCATGAGCTAACAAACAAACGACACAAAATAAACCCCAAAATATATCAATTGCCTAATCTTTTAGATACATTTCAGATACATTAGTTAACTTTTCTTATAAAAACTAAGTTAATGTTATTTCATTCTGCACATTTGACCTGCGAACTGTAAAATTCTAAATAACCGTACAACAAGATTCAATATTACGTAACATACAAAGGGAGTTTTATTGAAGGAAACCCACTATTATACTGTTGTCAATAAATTGACACAAAAAAATGTAAATTACTTCTATACCTATGTTTATGTAATTTGTATGTGAGAGTTCCATTATAAACAGACAGTACAGAGAAATACATTATTACAAATTGAGCATAATATTTCTGTAAGTGCATCCTTATAATTATTCATAATTAGTGCATTGTAAAAAATTTCAGTTGCCAGAAGTTATGCATGCAAAATGGAAAACTCATTTGCTTTTCATAAAATGAAACAATTTAATTCACTTGCTTCACAGAACTATCTAAATTTCGACAATGCCGGTTCGTTTTCTTTCGCCGTACTTGCCGCTTGGTAATTATCTGTTTAAATTAAATCCTCACCGCCGACTGTTTCAATTACAAAAAATAAGATAGATTTAATTTCGTTCATGCTTTATACTTTACTTATATTTGATAACAATATGCTTTTACTTAAATAAGAATATTGTCTTTCACTTTTTATCAAGAAATTTTTATAAAAAGAGTTTACTAGAAAAGTTGAATGATTAAAAATGTGTATGCATATTATGTTGTATTATCCATAAAAATGCTAGTATTTTAGACAACTTTTTTGCAACTCCGTTACAAGTGAATCGCCAGAGAAAAAATCGAAGGTACTATAGTGAGCCAATTTCTATTATGCCCCATTTATGGACATTATGTTTTCTGGTCTGTGCAACCGTCCGTCTGTTCGTCCGTCCGTCGTACCGTCCGTCCGTCCGTCCGTATGTCCCGTTTCGGGTTAAAGTTGTGGTTGAAGTTTTTTGTCGAGGTAGTTTTTGATGAAGTTGAAGTCCAATCAACTTGAAACTTAGTAAACATGTTCTAGATCAGATCAGATCTGAAAATTTGCAATTAATTTGTGTTCCATTCCTATTTGTAATAAAATGATACTTTTGATTCGCATGACACGGGTAACATCTTGTTGACACAACCAAACTGAACTTTTTTTTGTTTTTCCTGGAATTCCCCTAGCTTTGTTTTAAACATAACTTACGTACTGTTGCCTGTGTTTCTTTGAGACATACAGACAAAATGGCAGCCTGCTCAAGTCAAGAAACCGAAGTCACGGCTATCAAAGGTTGTGCTATGTGTACTATTGTTTGTCTGTGTTTTTTGTCATTTTTTGGCCATGGCGTTGTCAGCTTATTTCGACTTATGACTTTTAATGTCCCTTTGGTATCTTTTGTCTCTCTTTAATATGCTTGCATCTATTGTAAAGAAAACTACCACCAAGTAGAGGAATTTCATTCTCTAAAACAGAACATTTAAGTAAAGGCTGTTTAATGCTGATTTGTCATATAGTCAATATGAACCTTTAATGGGAAACAAACTGTTGTGTTCTTAATTACAAGATCATTCACAGAAGAAAGTTTTTTTACCATCAGTAGTGTGATATAAATGCTATCACTAGTTCAGATATCACATCACTTATACAGACCAGAATGTAGGGCATAACGACAACGACAATCGGAAACATTGCACAAACTACAGTCATGGGATCATGGCTAGTGTATACTGTCGATGTGGATCACAGATTGTTTCTTTTTCTTGGCTTTTGTTTTAAGATTTTTTGAGTTTCAAGCAGCAGGACAAGAGGTTTCTTTCAATACAGGGTTCTTTTGACATTTGTCCTAGAGGTGCACTGATGTTTCAGTTGTTTTATGTCCCCCGTAAAATAGATTGACATGGCCAAAGTGTATTTAGCAATAACGATGATGTCCAATGGTGATGGATAAAAGCTCGCTATATGTGGTACACAAACATATGACCACCTCTCTATTGCAAGGCACAACACGTTAAATGTCTGAAGCTTAACATTGATTTTCGCAATATCATTATAGGTAGGATTCGTGGCTTAAGAATTTTGTCGTGTTCTTTAAACACGACGGACCAATACTGACATTCGAGATTTGCTAAAACTTCCACTTGCGAACATACGTATTCCAGCCAATGGTCAGATCGTCGTAATAACGTCCCCACATTACAAAAGTCATTTGAGGTCTGAATTACTGATTAAAGTTAGGTATATTTAGTGCTATGTCAATATATCCCGCATAAAAAAAATATGATCTTGCGTCACTCAGTTTGGGATTGAATAACCGAAACGTTCTTCATTTTCAAACGAATAAAAAGCTATTCTTTCATAAAATATACCTTTTTAAAGTTGTAAGTTTGTCTTTAAATGATTTATTTTCCTATTGATACAAATTTATTTCATAGAAATCGTCACGACATTGTCAAAACTCAGCTATAAGTATGTTTTGAAATAATTTGTGTTGTCTTTTTTGCATGAACCGAGTTCAACGTATATGGCAAAAACTTAAGTTTTCACTTTCATTGATGTATACTAGATGGTTATATGAATAAATACATATTTTGTCATAATTTTCTATTAATTTTGTTAAGTTTTGACAGACGTTGTTCGTATTATTTGAAAAAATACATCATGTAAAACTTAAAACTACCCCCCTTTTTGTACAGTCGCATACGTGTGTTCGGTAATCTCATATAATGATGGATTTCCACTTTTTTGATGAAAAATTGAATAAGGAAGAAAATGGATTTAAGTTTTCAATCATTCTACTGTAAAAAGGGTATTTAAATTGGAGTTAGATTTTCAATTTTAATTTTCCTTGAAAACGACATATGACCTTTGATCAAGATTTCTGAAAAACTGCACCATATTTTCATTTGACGACCAGAAGAATCTCAAAGTACACATATTTCCGAATCCAATGATATATGATATAGCCGTGTACCATTTTTGACGATTAAAATTTTATGAATCCGACTTTGGTCACCGGCCTCAAGTGAAGACGTTTAATTATCAATTATTTAATTACAAAAAATAAGATAGATTTAATTTCGTTCATGCTTTATACTTTACTTATATTTGATAACAATATGCTTTTACTTAAATAAGAATATTGTCTTTCACTTTTTATCAAGAAATTTTTATAAAAAGAGTTTACTAGAAAAGTTGAATGATTAAAAATGTGTATGCATATTATGTTGTATTATCCATAAAAATGCTAGTATTTTAGACAACTTTTTTGCAACTCCGTTACAAGTGAATCGCCAGAGAAAAAATCGAAGGTACTATAGTGAGCCAATTTCTATTATGCCCCATTTATGGACATTATGTTTTCTGGTCTGTGCAACCGTCCGTCTGTTCGTCCGTCCGTCGTACCGTCCGTCCGTCCGTCCGTATGTCCCGTTTCGGGTTAAAGTTGTGGTTGAAGTTTTTTGTCGAGGTAGTTTTTGATGAAGTTGAAGTCCAATCAACTTGAAACTTAGTAAACATGTTCTAGATCAGATCAGATCTGAAAATTTGCAATTAATTTGTGTTCCCTAGAGTATGATCTTTCCATATTTATTTCCAAAGTAGCGATTTTTTCCATTTTCACGGTCTACTGAACATAAAAAATGATAGTGCGGATGGGGCATCCGTGAAATTGAGACACATTCTTGTTTTCCTTCTATTTTTTGTGATATTGCACAACTGTCCAATATTAGAGGAATGCACTGAGAAACAACGCTAAACCAACATTCTTTGCCTGTGTTGGGACCAGTGGTCGAGTGGTTGCGCCTGTGTTCGGACCAGTGTTTGCTGTTAGTTGCCATCAGCAATAATTATTTTTCAGACCGTTAGTTTCCCTTTCATTTCTTGCATTGGGGCCTTTTGTAGCATCAATTTTGTTTATTATACATCCCTTTGTCTTTGGTTGATATTCTAATGGGCATTATATCGCATATAATTATTGTTATGCTATAAAACAACAAATGTTAAAATTTCAAATATTATGAGCCCCTTTTTTGTTTGGTAATACTTCTAACATTCTAACATTCTAACATGGAAACCATACACAAAACAACGACTTCAAAGATAAAAACGTCAATGGCAAAGACAATAATAAGAAGACAAAAAGATCAGGAAAAGGTTGAATAAAGAATTACGAAATTTGTTTACAGTGAAACGTTTTAAAACACATAATATTAACAAATTTTCTTCACCAAAACTCAAATGTTTAATCTCTTTTATTCAACATTTGGTCATTTATTTAGACCAAAACAACATTTAGGATGAAGGGGTCCTCTTAAGATATGGACCTGTCATTCAACTGAACATCATCTTAAAAAATAAGAAATATTGTAAAAATGGGTATATTTATAAACTACATTGTTTGTAGCTGTTTACAAAACTTGAATTTTTTAAATACTAAGGCTTTTCTACCTCAGGAATAGATAATTTTAGCTGTATTTAGCAAAACATTAGGAGCTTTGGTCCTCAATGTTCTTCAACTTCGAGCTTTATTTGTTGTTGTTTTTTTGGATTCGAGCGTCACTGATGAGTCTTTTGTAGACGAAACGTCTGATGTCATTACAAAATTTAATCCTGGTATCTATGATGAGTTTATTTACAACCACTGGGTCGATACCACTGCTGGTGGAGATTTAATTCCCCGAGGGTATCACCAGCCCAGTAGTCAAGCACCTCTGTCCTGACATGAATTATCATTGATATGGTCATATTAACATTAACTAACTGTTTACAAACTTGAATTTTTGAAATACTAAGGCTTTTCTACCTCAGGAATAGATTTCCTTTACTGGATTTTGGAAACTTTTAGGATTTTTTGTCCTTAATGCTCTACAACTTCGAACTTTATCTCGCTTTTTTACTTTTTTGGATTCGAGTCTTTTGTAGACGAAACGCGCGTCTGACGTAAATACAAAATTTATTTCTGGTATCTATAATGAGTTTATTCTTAATTATTCCACCTTACGTAACAATACAGTATTTTGATTGGATGAGAGAAACGGTATTTTTCACAAATTTTCTATACATTGAGATTTTCTTTTCTTTGACAGGGTATTTGTTATTAAGGAATATCATTTGTCGTGGAAACACGCCTTCCAGCGACCTCTAGACAATTCAGATGTATCACAAACAGCATTCGATAGAACTTGTTGTTTTATTGTTTGGGACAAAGCAAATTTATGGTTTTAACCTGGTTTATGAGCTAGCTTAATCTCGCACATGTACGACAATTTCTTATAGTTTCGTTTTATACTGCAACAAGTTGTGTTTATTTCCTAAATATAGTAACCAATTACTAGTAAGCCATATTTTGTATAATGTAAATATCATCATGGAACACTTTCTCCACAATCAGGGGTCCAACAAGGGATGAAAATATGTTTGAAATTTGTTTTACGATTTTAAAAGCTATCAATGTATTAATTTAAATTACAGTATAAAACAATATTAGGTCAATGTCAGAAAAATATATACTTTTTTGTACTCGGCGCAAAGCTGGGGAAGGTTCGGTAAAACCTCGCCCTTCCCGAGTTTCTCAGCCTCATACAAAAGAGTTTATATTTTCATGACATTGACCTAATATTGTATATATATTTACAAAATCGGATGAACAACTCAAACATAAACAGATAGATTGTAACAATAAAACAATGTAATAGCTATTAAAACATAAACATTGAAGTATAATGTTGCTATAAGTATAGCATGTCATAAAACTATAACATTGTAAATATATAACAAACCGTACAAAAAGTAGAGTACCAAACCGAATACTTGAATGTGAAGATTAACATCATGTGTATGGTGAATTGCCGCTTAACTAATTTTCTTGGTCAAAAATATTTGAATAGATTTACTTTTCATTATTTCTCCATAATTATGTATTTTTATTATGTTGTATAGCTAAACACACTCAGACACACACATATAAGACCAATGAAGACTTATTTTGCACAGACACCATTCATAGATCCAGCTTTACGTATATCACTTCTCTCGAGTGTTCCGACCAAAAACACAGATAAAACGGATAATTCTTTTTTTCATAGGCATAACTGAGATTTTGCAAAAATAGAAAAGCCTGACAAAAATAGATATTGATTCTTGACTAAAAGTAGTGATTCTCGTTATGAGACATTACACTATCAAATATGCAAGTCTAACAATATAACTGAAGGGGATCGTTTTTGAAAAATCTCAGTTACAGAAATATATTGATATCTTTTGAAAGCTTTTAAAAGGAAGTATTTCGCTTAATTAAAATCAATATTAAATACTGTAAATTCAGAAATATTGCCTGCATTTATAATTGGGATTTTGTCCTTGTAGACAAAAATGTGATTTTTATTTTTGCATTATTAAGATTTAATTCAGTTTAATTCATATAAAAAAAAAATAAGAGTTTAAATTTTGCGATTATACTCATATGAACCCTGTGGCAATTTTCGCCATAATAAAACATCCATGTCATATGGGTATTTTTTTTAGAATAAGAAGAGTTCATACATATAAATGTAAAACACGACAAAATATAATATAATTATAAAACTTACAAAGTTTATGTTCACCGTGACACGACAATAAGTTTATGAAGACTTTTCCAACAGAGATAATAGTTTATTAAAAGGTTTTATATATTTTTATTAGCCGACATAAGTAGAGTTTTAAATATAGGACTGAGAGGGGCGTGTAATACCCAAACAATTACAAACCCAGATGGAGATTAAGCACTGATTATCCCGTAAAACAGGTAACTGAGTATACTTCATATTGTTGTTTTCTGTTGTTCCCATTATAGAATTGTATACCTATTATTTCCCACTATAATTGTTCCGACAACGATTAATAACGCAGTAATTATAACAACACATAAACAACATGAACCGTTTACATCCTTGGTTAGATCGATTTAATGGCGGATGAGGGTAAGACATCTGTAACACGTGGCAATCATCTTGTTAACTGATTCACCAGTTTAACTAATTAAAATCTAAAGTTTGCATATAAACCTGCTAAATATCATTGCAGGTCATTAATTAATAGGTATAAACTCTTTGTGTTTAAAACATGCCAGAATTGTTCTGATTTTATATTAAAGGGGCACCAGACAAATGTGCGATTAAAATAAGACACTTCTTATGAACAGTAACTGGGTGTTTGGGTTTATTTAGTATCCTTTTCGAAAACATTGTCATCACATATTTTTTTCTCCTAACAGATGCTCCTTTGGAAATTTAATAATAAACAATGTTATAATATCTGTTTCTGTTGGAACACTAATTCTATACCCTTTCTTTCGTAAGGAACGATCAAATACTATACTATTTACCAGTGGAAAAAATATGTCATAATCATTTCGTCCATAATCATGATGATAGACCCATAATAGAACATAAATTACTTTTGGAAAATCTTAATTGCGGTCTTTCTCTGAAATAAATGTTATCAAAACCATCGATTTGTTCATCGCTTACACCACTATGCCACATGAAAAATTGAAAACCCGTCTAAATGAAATAATTAAGCCCAATATAAAAGTGGTAAAATCATAACAAATTTATAGTTTTGTAAATTGATTCTTTATATTTTGTTAAAAACATATTTGGTGAATTTTGAGGTAGAAATTTTCCAACAGGTTGTCGGCATTCCCATGGAACCAGATGTGCACCTCTCCGGGGCGACATCTTCGTTATTTAGATATAATTTCTTTCAGACACTTGTAACATGTAAAAAATGAGAAGATCATTTAATTTCACACACATTTAATACTTATACTAGTTTATCATGTTATTCCATTAACAATCAAAATGTTTCTGATAAAGTCTCCATATACAGCTTACTCTGCCTCATTTCTCTTATGTCGACTCGATATTTTTTGCATCCAGCTAATGGCGATGCTGGTGCAGTTGGGTCAAGAATAGCGATGCGGACACAAGCGGTTTTTTTTGCATTTGTATTTTATCGAGAAAGTGTACTATGCAGTTTATTGTGCTATGGTAATTTTTTGTATTTTCGGCTTTCATTTATGCGTATGTGCATATTCTATATACTCTTTTGTGTTTCTTTGTTACATATTTCTTTGTTTTATAGTGATTGAGATTATAGGTTATCATAACACAATGTTGGCTGTGTTACCCTTATTTTGACACGTTTACCTATTATGTCTGTTTGTTTTGTTCACACATCGTTGTCAATACAAAGGAATTTTATGCGACTGACGTAAAATTGAGAGGTTTAGCTAACTATCAAATCAGGATTGATCCACCATTTTCTACACAATAAATGCCTGTATCAAGACAGGAATATAAGATCACAGTTGTTATCTAATCGTTTGATATGTTTGAGCTTTTGATTTTGCCATCTTTCGGTTTCGAATTTTCCTCGGAGTTGGGTATTTTTGTTATTTTACTTTCTGGTATGTTCAATCAACTGAAAAAAGGAATTTATTTTGCATATTTGTCAGATTTGCTATCATCTACAATTAAAAAAATGTAAGCTTTGTTTATTATATTTGTATGTTGTGCTTGAATTTTAGGTCAATTGTATTATGTGAATGAAATCAATTTGATTAACATTCAGATCTATCGTAACTAGCATAACAAAATCAAATATCTATGAAATTTTGAGAAAATAGCGGAACTATAAAAAAAACCAAAAAAACCTCAAAACGGTTATGTAGACATGTGCGAAGTTTAGCTAGCCATATTAACCAGGGTTGAACCACTATTTGTTTTGGAAAATGCTTGTATCAAGTCAAATTTGGTAATTGTTTTTCAATCGTTCAGTTGGTTGATATAGTCTAGTCTAGCCTTTGATTTTGTTTTTATGGACGTCTCCCTCTTGACTTTACCTTGGAGTTGTTTTTTGGTAATGACTTATGGTTATACAAGACATAATTAACAATCCGTTGATGTGTGGTGTCTATTTACCGGATTTGACTCATCTACTTACTTGAACAAGAGTAACATACTTTCAGTAGAAAAAGAGTAACATACTTTAAGAAGGAAACAGAATTAAACTGCTGAATTTAGAAGTTTTAAAGCTTTTGGCAAACAACTTTGCAAAATTTGCAGTTTTGAACAGGCGGAATATATTTAAATGGGGCGATTACCAAGAGTATGAGGTTTGAATCTTGAAACCTCTTGTGGTTTAAATCTTGGAAGCAGTTTTGGTGTAGCTAAATGAAATGGCATGTGCAGTTTTATCTTTGAAATGATTAGTAATTGTTGTCCTGTTCAGGTTTTTGATGGAAAATAGTAAAAGAACAAAATACCGAACTCCGATGACAATTCGAAACGGAAAGTCCCTATTCAAATGAACAAAATCAAAAGCTAAACACATCAAACAAATGGATAACAGCTGTCATATTCTTGACTTGAAACAGGCATTTTTTATGAAGAAAATGATGAATTTAACTAAGGGTTTTAGCTAGATTAGCCTCTCACTTGAAATTCCACTATATTGACAACGATGTGTGAACAAAAAAAACTGATCTAATAGGTGAAAATATCACAAATAGGGGTAAAGCAGTCAACATTGTGTTATAATCTTAATCACTATAAAAACAAACAAGTATGTCGACAAAGAAACACAATTAGACATATAGACAAAACACATTAGTAAAAATGAAAGACAAGAATACAAAAATTTACCATAGCACAATAATTAACACAATAACGTGATGTATAAGTACACATCCACGTCTTTTGGATGTCACAAAAAATGACTTAAAGTAAAAGTAATAGTTCCAAAGACAAATAAAAGAATACTGTACCACGTTATAATGATGACAAACAACGTCAGTACCCTGAATCTATACTTCGAGACCGTCGTGTATAATTTGTGAAGTTAATACGGGATACTTAACAACATAGTCTTGGTACCTTCCGATGATCTATTTAAGAAAAAGGACGAGACGTTCTTTGGCATACCTCTGGTTCATCAACTTTCTACTCAGACACTGGTAACGTTTTACAAAGTCTGAGTACAGCTGCCAAGGCTTGAATAACGAATAAGTTGGGCAATTTATATCCCTTATGGGGGTGAAGTTGGTATATTGCTAAAAAGGTCGGGAAAATCAAATTTTATATTAAAATTGTCTCGTTTTTCATAGAGTTTGGTACTATGATGACCACGTATGTCAAATTCGAGGTATATATTCCAGTCAAACTAAGTTTGAACCTCAACCTTATTGCAACAGAAAAAGTTTTAGTCCTATTCTATAGCATAAAGCGCCAAATATACACAGAAAAAAATCCCATAAAATGTTACTTGAGGAAAACTCAAATTTTGCATTTTTAATTTCTTATTGAAACAAACATTGGAAAGGGAATTAGTCTTTTTGTGTCAGTTTTTGGTTGATTTACGTAAAATTCATGTAAAATATGATATTTTGATAAGGTTATAAGTTCGTATTTAACTATATTATATAATATTCTGCACATGAAATGTACAAAACCGAAGTGTTATGGATATTTTCTAAAAAAAATTGCACATTTTTCTTTCAAAAAATTTCAAAATTATGGCTTTGTGGCCATTTCGAAAAAATAATGTGAATATTTGGTATTTAGATATAGGAAGATGTGATATGAGTGTTAATAAGACATCTTTCCATCCAAATTACAGTTTATAATATAAAACCATTATAGGTCAAGGTACGGTATTGTTTATTTCTGTAAATTATATTTGTTCAGCATCTACTTTGTTTAAAACACAAAAAGGAGAATATATGCTTAATTAGTTTTATTCAATTTGAGATTATTTACCTTGACATGCTGAAGAATCTAATAATTGGTCAACTTGTGAATTACAATATTATAAAATCTAGGTTGTAGCTTTATAAAAGATATGAAAACACCTTTTCAGTTGTTTGTTATACTCTGGAGACGGCTATAATATCAAGTATCAATACATTCTCTTGAATAGAAGCGATAAAGATATAAATTTGTATCAATTTTTATTGATATTTCTGCCTTTTTGCAGAGTTTTCTTCCATATAAATGCAAATCTCCATAGGAATGTTAAAATCGTAATTTTTTTAGTTTATCTCAAGTTTTTCAAGGACTTTTCACTATGTATATTTGGGGTATAATGCTAAAGATTAAACTTAAAATATTCTGTTGCAATTACTTCAAGGTTATGGTCAAACTAATGCTACATTGACTGGAGTAATAATTCTTAAAAATAGGCAGACGAAGCCGTTTCTGTTGTTTATTTAATTTGTAGTTCTGAAGATATTTTAAAGGAACCCAATCAGCAAAGGTAGGATTATTAATCATAGAAAGAATATAAATGATTGAGAAAATTAATTGATCTTACTCCTTATATCCTAGCTCTTGTGTTAACAAGTGCCTGAAGGAACTCTGACTCATATAAAGATAAGAAAAGGTCGTCAAGGAGAGGCGAACAGTTCGTTCCAATAGGGATGCCGACAATTTGTTGATAAAGTATTCCTCCAAATTCAACAAATATGTTGTCAATAAGAAACTCAAGCACTTGTTTCTCTGAGTAGAATGGTTTACCTTTATGTTCTATAGTAATCAAATATGTCGTATAGTATCCTAAAGTAATGAATTTATAGCATATGCTACTATTTTTATGTTGAAAAGCACTGTGGATTATTTCTGGTAGACGATATTTCAATTTCACATGGGGAATAGTGATATACGGGGTTGCATAATCAAAGTTTTGATTGGACTAATTTCAGAAGAAAGATCGAGTTTTAGAATTATTCAGAAATTTTACAGCATTTTTATTCATCCACATTTAGTTAATACCCCTACATGGTTTAACATTTTCACGGTCTGATGTCCCTCTATAACTGCGGACAGATTTTATGTTAATCTAATGGACAATACTTTCCGAACATGAAGATGAGCCTGTAGTGTACCCTTGATTGAACGGAATTTTGTGAAGCTTTTGTATTTAATACAAAAAAGGTAAGTCCTCCGGATTGCTGTTCAAAGTAATGTTTATTGAAGCCATGGATAATTTTTGATTTGCGATTATCAAAATACGTTTTTTGTACGTGGGATTACCCGAGTGGTCATTAAATTTATTGATCTGACTGCTTATATATCCTTTTTAGAATTATTCAGAAATTTCTCAGAATGTTTTAGGATCCACATATTATTCACAATTACACGAAAATCGAAGTAGTAAGATTTACATTAAAAGGCAATATTATTTGAAGCTTTGTCCGCAAGAACAACACAAATTGGACTTTGGTCGATCATTCACACAGTTTTTCAGCTTATGAATGTAACCTGGTTGTTTTAACTCATTCTGATAAAGTGTCCAGTTCAACTACTTGCAAATTCCACATGAACAAAAAATTATCCGTTTTATTATCGCTGGAAGCAGTTGAGGCTCCAACGCTATACAATGAAAAAGAGGAATACTCAAAACGGAAAGTCCATAATCAAAAGCAAAATCATAGCTTAAACACATCAAAAGAGCGGATAACAACTGCCATGTGCTTGTCTTGAAAACAATGTGTGAATAAAACAATCAAATTATTTGTGATATTTATCTAGTAGGTCTTGGAAATTTCCGATAAATTTCTAGAAAAAGAAAGAGACCTTTTTTTTACCCTGGCCCATTATTATTTTGCCTACAAGTACTGATGACTTCTCTTTTGAATATTGAAATAGTGTAGAAACAGATATTCCATACAAGGTAGAAGTTGGAATACTGCTTCTACAGCACAAACTGACTTAGGATGTGGGAATAAAGAATTTCCATGGAAATGCGATGTGCCACTTCTACTACATGTGGAAGATTAATGACCCAACGCAGACCACAGATGCTTCGCCATAATCTAACCTTATCACATAAAAGAGGAGGCGGCAGATACCATCAGCATATCTAAACGCATAAGTCGAAAAAAAGATCAAAGTGATGGAAATCACTCATGAAAAGATTAGAAGAGCAGTTTGAAAAGAATTCATATTAAGGTAAGGTGGGGGAAAATGAACACTAATAAAGCACTATTGCTGAAAATTGCATTTTAAAACAGTAGGTCTTTAGAATGAAAAGTGCTTTCCCAGTGCGTGAAAAATTGAGCTCATTTAATTTAATAATATGGGTCTCTTAATTTGCATAATTTTTTTCAACGTAAACAAATTAAAAAATAATTGATGGGGAATAAATTAATAAACAATGGTTTGTTTAAATTAAAAGTTTAAAATTTTAAAATTGTTTCAAGCCAATTCCTGATGATAAAAAAAGTAAACTAATCTATAAAACTGTTGATAAATTACAGATATGATTATTTGAAATTTATCAAGTAAATTATAGGCCTTACTTTAATAGCTTTTATATATTCATATTTATATACATATTTCATTTTTTTTTAAAGATCTTGTTTATCCATCGATTATTTATTTTTCAGACATAATTTACAGAATCACTTCATTTCAGTATTCAATTATGAGGTAAACTATTTGTATATTGAAGTTTTATATTGAAGGTTCTAATTATGTAAGACTGAGGTTGATAAGTAATATGGTCATATTTGATTGACAGTTTAGGAGGTGGGGCATTGTAATTAAAGGTCCACCTTGTCTCTGATTGTTTGGTGATAATGATAGTTGTTAATCATTATAGTATTGAATCAATACCCAATTACCTAATCAAATTCTTATAAAAGAAAGGCCTGCACATCAACACACCTTGGTTACATACATTCTTGGATGAACTGCTTCAAAAATATACCATTTTTTTTCAGTTCATATGTGTATTATGTGCATATACATGAGAAGTATAAGGAACTATATTTCAGTGTGAACACATTTAATAAAAGTAGCTAACCTGTCGTGTTGTTAGGGAGGCCAGTGTCTTAGTAAAGATTTAGAACAAGTTCTTATCTATCCAAAAACAGACAATGCCATGGTAAAGAATGAAAACTAAGCAACAAACAACAGCATACCAAACACAGAAAACTAAAGAATAAGCAGCACTTACCCTATGAAACATCGTGGTGATCTCAGATGTTCGGAGGGTAGACAGAGTCTGCTCCACATCTTACACCCGTGTTGTTAATGAAGTTCAAACCCAGTGCTTTAGTAGGTCACAATCGACATAAAGATGACTGGTTTGTGGTTGCGACATTTGGACCATATTCAACTATTCTTCGTTGGAGTCAATGTTAATGTATCCATTCGGACCAGTACCTAAAATCTTTATGGATGGATTTAGCATACATAAATAAAATGCAAAAAATAGAAGGCAATGAATGAGGTTGTTAAATTTAATATACTATTATGCCTTTTTTGTACTTCTTTGTTAAATGGTTTTTTTTTATAGTACTTAAGATACTTGTGGTACTTGTACATCCTGTCATTATTGTTTATGTTTATTCTTGTTTTTCATTTTTGATAATGGGCATTCTCTCTGCCTTTTGGTGTTACTTCGATATATATAGGTTGCCTCTGTACTTATACATCCCATTATGGTGCTATTGTAAAACTTGTTTGTTGCTGGTCTTTTATTATTGATATGGGCTTTGTATATTTGCCGTGATATGTTTCTTTTTTTACATGAATGACGTGGCTCCGTACATCCCGTCATTATATGATTGTACTATGGTAAATTTGTGTAATACTTGTCTTCAAGTTTTGCTAATATGCTTGGTCTATATGCCATTTTGTGCTTCTTTGGTTTTTTTAATGATTAAGAATAAAACAACGTTGAATGCTGTATTTTTGAAATGTTTACCTTTTTTGTCTATTTGCTTTGTTCACGCATCGGTGTGAATATAATGGAATTTAATGTGACTTTCATATAAATGAGAGGTTTAGCTAGCTATAAAACCAGGTTCAATCCACCATTTTCTACATGAGAAAATGCCTATACCAAGTCAGGAATATGACAGTTGTAATCCATTCGTTTAATGTGTTTGAGCTTTTGATTTTGCCACTTGATTAGGGTCTTCCGTTTTGAATTTTCCTTGAGGTTCAGTATTTTTTGGATTTGACTTTTTTTGTACACAACAATCCTCATTAACGGAAGTCGTAAGATGAATTGATTGTCTAAATAATAGCATACCGAATGGTAGATAAATACAAGTTTCATGGGGAAAAACAATCAAAAATTATCACAAAACTTTGCATTATTTATTAAACATCATCTATGAAGTTAAGTAAAAGGCTGGCTCCTTTTTATACTACCAGAGAAGCTCATGTATACAGTAAGCCACTTATATACGAACAAGTCGGCAAGAGAAGTGCATTTTGTTCCCATGAGAATGCTTATTGTTTATTAAACCACGTCTCTCAAAGATAGCAAATATATTGTCAATCAAGAAATGAAGCATCTGGATACTGTCAGTTTCAGAGAAATTGTTGTTTGGAGCATTGTTTTATTTGCAAATAAATTCCATCATATATACTAGGCTAAAAAATTTATGTTCGTGCCAGACGTAGATGTGTCCCTCCAGATTGCAATTCTTGATAATGAAACAAAGCAAGGCCAATTCCTTAATTTTGTCTAAAAGTTACAATGGGGAATATTTGCATTAGGGGTGGAAAAGCCAAAAGTTTTAATACAAATTCAAGAGGACAGAGTCTTATTTTGTAAACTCTTAACAGATCTTCGGAAATCTAAACTATTTGCATACATTTGATTCGCGCCACCTTTATAGTAGGTTATTTCATCATAACTTGAAATATGGCTTTTATTGCTTATGAAATTTGTGTTAATGTTTCATTCAGCACTTGGAAGATTCAACAATATAATGTTGTATGTATGGAAACTTATGAAATAGTAAAATAACAAGAATACCCATCTCCAATGGACATATCACATAAGCAACAGGACGGGTGCCACATGTGGAGCATGATCTGCTAACCTTCCGGAGCACCTGAGATCACCCCTAGTTTTTGGTGGGGTTTGTGTTGTTTACTCTTTAGTTTTCTATGTTGTGTCATGTGTACTATTGTTTGTCTTTTTGTCTTTAATTTTTAGCCATGGCGTTGTCAGTTTATTTTAGATTTATGAGTTTGACTGTCCCTTTGGTATCTTTTCGTTCCTCTTTTTTAAACAGAAAGTCCTTTATAAAATGGCAAAATCAAAAGCTCAAACACATCTAACAAATGAAAAACAATTATCATATCAGGTAATTTATGTGTCAACAAACTAATTCAATGTTCAATTTGCTGTCAGATATTGTATGCCTCAGCCTTATTTATTCAACTTATTTAAAGGCAAGACGAAAACAAACTAAAGATATTGCATACACGTCAGTGTTGCAATAGTGGACAATTAATAAAAGAACTAACAAGGCAATTGCATTTATTCTTTAACATCACTTACACATAACAAAAGACCAAAATAACACAAATGAGATTACATCAAAACAAATACACTGAACAGTAAGATAAAAACTGTCAAACTAATTGTGTTCAATATTTGATATAGTTGAAAATAAACAAAAAAGACCTGTTGACAAAAGTATGCATTTTGAATGGTAAAATTCTACATTTTCTCGAAAAAATTCAAGAGAGTAAAGGTAACTCACATTTTTCAAAGAAATATGTAACATTTTACTGAACAAAAAAGCCATATATCAATTGTACATATAGTCATGAAGTGGTCTATTGTTAAGGTACAGTATACGATGACTTCTGTGGAGTTTGAAACATGCCTCATCTGTTAATAAGTTTATAACTATTTTATTTTTAGTATTTTATCTATACTCTAAGGGTAATATCAAAAAGGACCTCTAGAAATATCAGTCTTTGTTCTTACTGCTCATACAAAAGTAAAATTTTAAGCATGAAAAAAATCAGGTAAATAGTGATCTAAAACCTTCCCATACAGTTTTAAACTGAAAATAAACCAAATACAAAGCTTTAACAGAACTAAGTTTTGGCATAACACATATTTGGAAGATTTATCTCTATTACTGGTATTTTATACACATAAAACAGAACATTTATCAAAAGTACAAAATGGGAGTATAGGTTATCTATTTTACATATATATACTACTATAGAAAGCTTAAACTTGCCAAAAAAAACTATTTAACTTGCTATGAAGTTGACCACAACAGAACATTTTTTTTTCATTGAGCATCTGCCTCATCTACTGAAATTGCATTAACTATAGACCATAAATAGACAATAGAACTCATGTAGTTCACATTTATCTTATTCTTCAGGGAAAAACTACACGAAATAAGGAAAATGTATGATGTAACTTTCTGGAGTGAAGAAAGAAATGGGTAATTAAACTCATCATAGATACCAGGACTAAATTTAGTATATACGCCAGACGCGTTTCGTCTACAAAAGACTCATCAGTGACGCTCAAATCAAAAAAAGTTAAAAAGGCCAAATAAAGTACGAGTTAAATGCCCAATTGACATTTGACACAAAAATTTCTTAAAAGTATCAAGTAAATCTTTTTTGGCAAAAATTCATAATTAAAATTGGTCATAAATCAAATTGAAGATGACTACTACTGGTAATATTTTTTTTCTGGATATTTGGAAAAGTTGGTCCCAGGTCTTTTAGCAATAAATAAGGTAACTTGGCAATCATTTCTACAAATAAGGTAAGCGTTTTTTCAATATACTGTGCAGACTGAAAACAATCTATTGAATGGTCTTTTTATACTGACAAAAATTCATTGATCAAAAACAAGTGGAATGGCAGAAAATATGTGCTGCCCTCTATACTATGTTGACATCAGAAATATGAACGTATAATGTAAATTCAGAAGTTACTGCAATTTTTAAAGAATGAAAATAAATGCTATGTATGTCTCAGACATCAAAATGTAAGTTCTTATTATTGCGATAATCACTAAGTCACATTATTTGCATCAATAAAAATCCTCACAATAATTTCTGAATTTATATTCATCAATATAATTGGACAAAATTATGCAATAACTAAGGTACAGTAAAATAGGACTGATATTTCATGTCATTTCTACATATCATAAGGGTTTATACATTCTATTACCACTCTCTCATATAAATATCTATACAACTTTTTTAAAAAGCACTGCACTAGAATTACAATCCATATAATATATGATATACATGATCTTTCGATAGAAAATAAATCATTTATCCTGCTACACAATGACACAGTAGCTTTGCCTTCATGTATTTTTATATGGACAGATTTTTGGAGCAAATACCCTAGAGAAAAATATGTATAATGCATTTTAATGAATGTTTATGTATGAATCCAAGCAGAATATATGGATACCAAAAATGTATATTAACAGTTAATTTTCTTAGATAAAGGTGAAAGTAGTTACAACAATTCTATAAAAGATTTAGTATAATTATATTCTATAACTAATTGATAACAAAACCTTTATAAACAGTATTTGATAACAAAAATCTTTACAAATGGTATTTAATAATCTCTATGCGTTATAAAATCTCTACATTATATCCAATACACATCGAATCAAGAACGTCTTCATTAATCCAATGTTATTAAGAAAAACAAACAATAATATAAACAGTTTAAAACATTGCCAAAGACAAAAATTTTAATATAGCGCTAAACAAACAGGTTAAAACACATCTACTATGAACCATATACATATAATCAATGAACAAAATACTATTAATAAAGGTAACCGCCTTAAAATATACCAAGTAAATACAATAACTCATCCATTCAGCTAAAGGTCATACATACTACCTGTAAGTTCAGAAATTATTGCGAAAAATGCAACAGACTTTTTACAGTAACACAATAATTTAAACTCGCATTTTGAAGTATTTTATATATGCATTAAACAGGATTTTTCTAAAAATCGTAAAAATTAAAATCGCATTAAAGTCTAAAATGACAAAATTGCAATAATTTTCTGAATTTACAGTATTAGATTTTAGTTATCTCAAACCTTTCATTCCTTCTTCCTTACAATATATACTTCCATCCATCATTCAAACAGCATTAAATAGAGATTTCACATGTTAAACTTTGGTTTTATTCACCACATGCAACGAAAACAAAGTACCTTAAAAATTCTAAAGCAATTTGACATAAACAGAATACCTAGTAAGCTCTGCAACTACTTGTGACTGGTTTTATAAAGAAGGCAAGTTCATGTATTTTTTTTTTACACTTATTTTCCAAATTTTGTTATGGTCTCACACGTATTTTAAATGCTATCTCACAATTGTGTAAGGGCTGTTTCAGTAATAAATATATAAGACTATTGGCTTCACAATATAAACTGAAAATTTAGCAATTAAAGTAAATCAATGTTTTTCAAAAATGATATTAATTTCCGTACATAAAATACCGTAACCTTAATAAAGTTCTGAATTCTTTGTCCATACAGACTTTAATCATGATATAAAAAAGTAGTGAAAAAATTACAAAAAAAAATATGCAATACCCTAAAATTCAAAATTTGACAAACTAAACAGAATCTAACTAAACTATTTAACATCAACACAAGTATTTCTGAATTTCTACAATACATATATTGTGAAGCACTTAAACTTTCACAATACCATCAAATACACAGTTATTTGGTTTTAAAACTATGGTTAAAAAGGTTTTGATACATTTTATTTTTTCTTGTCCAAAAAAATGCTTGAATTAGCTAATTTTGAGACCTTGACCTATGTGTTCTACTCGGGTGGGTTACAGTTATCGAAAAAAAAAATAGACTATAAACTATTATTGGGGGCTCAAAAATTAACTATAGTCTGGTGGATTACAGTTATGGCAAGCACTAGATTATAAAGTATCAGAAATAACACCACTTAAAACCAACTGATTCTTGACAATGCTGACATCACATTTGTATGGATCACTCACATAATACTTCCCATACCACATATCATGAACATCCTTCATGAGATTCTAAATTTACATCATTCTCTATTTATAGACCAATATCATTCCAAAATATCATCCTCACATTTCTGGGAAATCATTTTTCCTAGCAAAACTCTTAGTAATCATCATATACATTCTTCATTTGTATCAGTAGAGAGAAATAGCAAAATTCACAATGTATCATGTAATTGTCATACCAAATATCATTAACATACAATTGATTTCTAAATTTATACTAAAAATGATTCAAAATGTATGAGTGGTGCTCTTCTTAATAAATTTTTGTTTAAACAATTATTCACACAATTCAAATACTTCCATATAATATTCAGGTCATCCATTTCTTTCTAAAGCTAGTTGTTTGTTGTGTAAGCAAAGATTTAAACGCACAGACTATTCATGAAAATAACCAATCAATATAGTACACTTTAGTTTAAAGCAAAATTATTTATAACTATAGTCAACATAATTTCAAAAACTTCCATATTATAACCAAGTCCAATATGTGTTTGTAGCGTTAGCAAAAAGTTATAAGCACAGACTATATAATAAAATAACCAGTCAATAAAGTACAATCTGGATATGATATTCATATTAGACAGACTTCACTTTGAAACCAACATACATTAAGCATATATAATAGATTACAAATATTTTTTACTTCAGTCAACTGGAAATTTCAATGTATAAATTACAATCAGATTCTAGTTTTTGTCAAATTTTGTAGTTTATTGGTTTCAAATTCAAAATAAAAGAGCACTGTCTTATGCCACAAAAAATATCATAAATAATATCCCACTAACAAATTAATGCAATACAGAATTTATATACCCAAGGAAAGACATAAAAAAATAAAATTTAATGAAATTTACATAAAAATACCATGATAATAAATATATTGGATGTACTGCAATTGAAATGTTATATAATGGAAAGTAGCAAGGTGAAAAGATGGAATGTTTTGGCAGAATGAAATGATGAAAAAATACACTGAATTAAAAATAATGATATAGAAGATTTCATCCAACACAATAATTAAAGCATTTTTTAAAATTTATAATCAAACAATGGCAAATATTAAATGCTACCAAGAGTGGATTGGTTTGTTTGACTTATAAATACATTTTTCAATTCATACAAAAAATATCAAATAATTGGTTGGATCTTTTTTTAAGTGTTTTTCATAGTACTTAATATTTTTAGCAGAAATTACCCTAATCATAAAATTTCAAGTTGAAAAAGAGCAATTGCCTGATATTTCATATTTGCATGGTATTTGTTGAGAATGAGAAAAAAAGATTAAGCCAAGACCCTGCATTTTTTTTAAACTTATTTTCATGGTATTTTTAAAAATAGTATAACAATGACAATTTTATTTCATTTTATTTTCTTTTGATACACGTTTAGTCACTCGTCCACACGTAATTCCTATTAGAAATATAACACCTATTATTGAACAAATAACTCCAAGCAGATACGTTTTTGCAGGTGAAGATGTTATTTGTGATACTAATTCATTTACACTTTCAACTGGAGCAACCTGAAACGAAAGAATTTTTTTTTTATTAATACACAAAATATTGTTTATAAATCAGTATTCGTAAATAAGAGAATCCCCATCTATAAAATAACAATGTTATTGTTATGCAGCAAAACAATTCAAATCTTCCAACTCAAAAAACAATAAACCCTTTATATTACTTTTTAACTTAGGTAATATTTATACTTGTTATATTAGTTGTTTTTTTTATTTGTGAAAAAAATCTTCAGTGTTAATTCATACATATGTTAATCCATAACACATGTGCTGATTATAAATATACTGCAGTTTATATGATAGTAATGAAGAAACTAGAATAAGGTGATCTAGTATTATAGATAAATGTGCTTGCAGAATATTTACCAGTAAATCCCAAAAGCAATAGTCAAATTAAAATCTTATTTTAAAGTAATTAACATAACGCTGGATCAGTTAAAAACAACACCATCAATGATAGTGTGGTCAAGTTTTAAAAGAGATGGTTAAGCAGTAGTTTCTTGATCATTTGGAAACCAAAGAAAAATCTAATTTAATGTATTCAGGGAACTCATAAAACTGTAAATGTCAGAATCATTAAATTTGAGCTTGACCAGTATCTTAAAATTATGTTAAAATTTGAGAAGATTTGGTTGAGAGGTATAAAATGCGAGTTTATCATCATTCAGAAACCAATTTTGCTTGATAAAGGAAGAAATTTTTGTATTCGCAACATGAAGCCACTTTTTTCTGTCTCCATGACTAATAACACAGAATTTTAAAACTGTTGCTAGTAATACTTATACAAAAGTAAACAAGGTGACAAACAAATACAGCTTTATTGTTTTATTTATAATAATCATCCATAGAGAAGAGAAGTGTATATTAATAGATAATTCCAATCACCTATAGTGATAGTAATATTTTTTGAAGGAAAAGCAAAATAAAGGTTTTAATCCCGTATTTTCACTTATCATGTTTTCATCCCAGATTTATTGCTGTTTCTCCATTAAAAACAATGGTGTAACTAAAGTGTTAATCTATACTGAGTTATTACCTAAAAATATCAGTTTGAAGCAATGCAAGACATCTTGGTGTTTTTTTTACGGAGTTCACTTGTTGCATGTAAGTTTGTTTGAATATAACATTTAAACCTTATCATTAAGAGGTTTGATAAATTTTTTTGTGTTAGCTATGTGTTACAGCATTTATATTAAGCTGGGCAAAATTTGATAAACACTAAAAATACCTTATTATGTTTTCTTACAGTGAACCTGGTAAATAAAAGCTTGTTTTACACATAAGGAAATATTTAGTAATGCCAATATGTCAAACAAAATGTTGTACACATGTTCAGCAACTTATGAAGTACAAATTAGGAAGCAAAATGACAGGTGCTGCAAATCATCAATGATATTTGACAACATTGGGAGGAAAGGCATTTTATCAAAAACTAATTCTAAACAGAGATCTTAATATGTTGTGCCTGATTTCGTATTTTGTCGCCTATTAAACACTTCTTCATGACACATAAAAATAATTTTATGTCAATAAAATCACCCACCTGCACTGACATTTCCCACAAATCTTTTCTTCGTTTTAACTGTTCGTGACATCTTTTATCCAGTCTATTAGGATGATCTTCATATTCTTGTAAAAGGCATGTCATTTCTAAAAATAATTGAAAATGTACAAACTAATTTCTAACATATAAATCATAAATGTTTTATATTTTATAAAAATCGAAAAATATTTACCAAATTTCAGGAAGCTGTTTTTTTGTAGTTTCCGAGAAAAACACAAATGACCAACAGTCAGGAGAATTTATCCTCCCTCTTTTAGAGAAAATAAATTTATAAATATATGCAGATTTAACACAATTTTTTATGACAATGTCCTTCTATTTAGAGGCATGTAATTTATTTCAAGAATTTATGACAAGCCAGGTCCATATAAGCAAGGATCCGGAAATTTTTTCACCTAATTTCGGTCATTTTCATACTACTTAAAAGTTGATGCCCCTTTTCAAAAGATGATTGTCAAAATCACATTACTGCATGAGACTCATTAGGAGTATGCTCATACTCGATCGTCATGTTTGTAGCATCAACAAACTTGTTTCACTGTTGCATCGCATTTACTTCATGATTTGTCCTACCATTTTCCAAAAATCGATCAAGAGCAATTAATGGAAGGCAACAGTTTAAAAATAAAATGATTTTAATGACTCAAAACGGTAATATTCTCAGTTATCGCTTACGTTTCTTCCGATTCTGAAGTCAAAATTCAAACCGGATGTACTGCGACAATACTAAAACGAACAATTCCGGACTCATTTCCAGGATTAGTTTTGTTTATCCAAATCACAGGAAATCATCGGCTTTTAAATATTTTACCGTTAATAGTGTAAGAATATTAATTAAAATAGTTGCACTAGCTTTATTTAGGATGAAATTATTTTAAATTAACGATTAATTGTTTAAATCTGTGGAAGAGAATTTCAAGCATGCGTATTACATAGTAAACAAAGCACGTGCGTTAGAAGTAAAAAAATATTTTTTTCTACATAAATTAAACCAAGTTTTAATTTAATTTTAAATCATAATTGACAATTGTCTGACCTGTTGAGTAATTAAGTAATGAAGCCAGTTGGTATGGAATTTTTATTTCTTTATAATAATTGTTTGGAGCCAGGTGTGAATTAAAAACACAGGTAAAGAGATTAGCAATCATTAGCCAATAGCTCCCCAAGGCATTAATATAGTTATTAGGAGGGCCCTCATGAGTATAACACTTAATTGGAGTGGCAGATTAATTACAGGAAGTCGATAACAAAAAAAAATATGTTCAAAATGGCGATTTTGAAAGTCGATCTCAACGAAATGACCGAAAATATTACTGTTGAAAAATAAAATTTGACCTAAATCCCAATAAAAAGTTTAGGACATTATAGTTTCAGATTAGGACATGACTGGCAAATAAGACCGTTTCCGGACCCTTGCATATAAGTATAATGTGTTATGAATCCTAACAATCTGAATAAAAAAAAACCACCAAAAAAGTTGTGATGAAAAAAATATAAAATACTTACTTCTTCCTTCACCTGACTCGACATCTGTACAGAATTTATGTAAATCTTTCTGACAAGCAGTATGTAAAATAGGGTCTATGTTTATATCTATCTCAGATTCCTGAATAATTCTTGCAATTTGCTGCAAAACAAAAATGTAGCATCTCAAGTTTATGAAAAAAAATTCTTAGAAATATATCAAGATGACAGAAACACAATTGCAAAACCAAAACACATCAAGCCATCAACATATGGACAACAAGAATGTGTCCCCAGTACACGGATGACCCATCTGTACTATCATTTTCTATGTTCAGTGGACTGTGAAAATAGCGGAAATCTTTAATTTGGCATTCAAATTAGAAATATCATATCATAGGAATTATGTGTACTGAGTTTCAAGTTGATTGGACTTCAACTTCATCAAAAACTACCTCGACCAAAAACTTTAACCTGAAGTGGGATGGATGGACGAACGAACGAACAGATACCTCGACCAAAAACTTTAACCTGAAGTGGGATGGACACACAGACCAGAAAACATAATATTCATGAATCAGTAATAATAATAAATGGGGCATAGTAAATATAAACTGGTGCCTAAACAGTATGTAAGTTTTAATTTCCTCTATGTCGAAAACAAAGTAGAAATAAAATAAGACACTATCAATTATAGTTTAGTTTTGGTTTTTGCAGAAAAAAATCAACATACATAGGTCAATATCGAAGTCTACATAGTCAACACCATTTTCTTCTTTCATCTCTCCTACCTTGAGAAGGTCTTTCCATCATGAACATACATAAACTGTTTACTATGTGTAATTTATGGTATATTATTTCAACTTATATAGCTAGTGATGAATTTTAAGTTTTCAGAGGGTAGGAGACAGACATTGTTCACATTTAATAATCAACGTCAGACCAGCAAGTTAAAAACTGTAAACAGTTGTTGCAATAATGCCAATATGAAGATGTATGCTTAAAACTATTGACAAATCTAAGGTTTGTTGGCCAATTTTTTTTTTTAACAATAGAAGTGATTAAACCGTTCAGCTAATTTTTTTCAGAGTTACCTCCCTGCAGTGTTATGTATCATATTAAAATACTTTTCCTGGGGAAAATATTTGGGAGAAGATGAGAATGTGAGAAACCACAATTGTCTTTTCCATTTACACAGAACATTATTCTTACCTGTTTACATTCTGTACTTTTTATCAATCTCTCTTTAAATTTATTCATTAAGCATTGTTGTACTTCTCCTTTGCTGTCTTCCTGAGACATTTGGAGGACACTGTTAGAATCTTTATCTCCAGCCCCTTGTAGTGCCCTCTGATGCTCGGGGTCACAGTGCTGTTTTATCTAAAATTATCACAATACATATTACTACAAAACAATTATCTTAAGGTCTGACATGTTTCATAACTAGCTATTCATCAAAAGAAAAAAATGTGTACCTCTTAAACTAATAAAATGAAAAATCTAAAATTCATAGATTTGCATGATCACAATTTTCATTTTTACCAAACTTTTCACTTATCTAATATAGACTAATATACGAATACAGGAATACCATACAATATATGTGTATAAATTTCATCTAAGTAGGACATAACTTGAAAAGAAAATAGAAATTAAATAGTATTATGACACAGTACCTAATTAAATTTATCTGATGTTCAGTAGTTTGTTGATGTGGTTCATAAGTGTTTCTTGTTTCTCATTTTTTATATAGATTAGACTTGGTTTTCCTCTTTGAATGGTTTGACACTAGTAATTTTTTGGGGCCCTTTATTGCTTGCTGTTTGGTGTGAGCCAAGGCTCTGTGTTAAAGACAGTACATTGGCCTATAATGATATACTTTTACAAATTGTGACTTTGATGGAGAATTGTCTCATTGACACTCATACCACATCTTCTTCTATCTATGTAGGAATAAGAATACCATATAATTTATATGGATGAAAAATTTCATCTAAGTAAGTAAATAATTTAAAAAAAAATCAAAATAGAAATTTACTTGTATTATGACACAGTAGATAATTAGATTGCTTCATGGAGAATAACTGATCTATCAATAAATTATGATTTTACCTTATTCTAAGGCCTACTGACCTTATTCTAAGTACTACTTACCTTATTCTAGGTACTACTTTTAATTTTTCTCCTTCTGACACAACCTTCAATACTTAAAAAGTTTTTATACACAATTTACCTCTTTCTCACAAGCATTAGCCAAGGCAACATCTTCCATATAATTCATTGCTGATTCTTTAATGACATCTCTTATTACATCTGTACATCTACCAGATAAATTCTGAAAAAGATGAAAATCAATTTTATTTAGCAGATTCCCTTTAGAAACAAATTCAAAGAAATCCTTTTAAATGTATTCTGAAGTCATCAAAATGCATATATAGGTTTAGATTAGACTGTTGTTTTTCTTGTTTGAATGGTTTTACACTATTTAATTTTGGAGCCCTTTATAGCTTGCTGTTTGGTGTGAGCCTATGCTATGTGTTTAAGACTTTACTTTGACCTATAGTGGTTTACTTTTATAAATTGTGACTTAGATGGAGAGATGTCTCATTGGCACTCATACCACATCTTCTTATATCTAAAGAAAGTATAGAAAAGAAATGTTGATTTTTTTCAGACTATTTGGATTCCTTAAAGTTCTATCAAAAACATTTTATATGATGGTTGTAGAACCTTAACCGTTCTTCACTGTTAACAACTAATGATAAATTAGATGGCAAAGGAAGCATAGCTGATATGTGCAAAGACAAGAGTAATGATGAAATTGTCCCAGAAATTATCAAACTTTCTACACAATGTTAATTCAGAAATAATTGTGTCACTTCATATTGCAATTTTCAGAGAGTTGACAAAAATACAAGTTGACAAAAATACCAGTTTAATTATTGTTATTTCAGAAAATTCTGCATACAAAAAAAAGAATCAGATATCAGAATGCAAGTTCTTATTTTTACAATTACAACTCATCCAGGCATATTATTTAAATTATCAAAAGCCTCAGAATTAATTTCTGAATTTAAAGTATTCCTACCTTTTTAACAAATTGTCTTCTTAAACATAAAATAACTTGACCACTCATTTCTTGGTCTGGTGAAGCTCTCTCTATGATATCAGTACAGAACTTTCTGATATCCATACTGCACTCCTTCCGTAAAGTAGGATTTAGTCTATAATCTAAAATATAATATTTTGTTATTCAGTACTATAGACTCAGTGTATCTTGTCTGGCTGATCGGTTTAAACTTTCTAAGTGTCTACCTATCTATTCAAGTTTTCAAGATAACGAGTAAAAACTTTTTTTTAACTAATATCAAATACTGTGGATTCATCATTATTCGTTGGATACCAATTTTCGTTGATTTCGTGGGTACAGGTAAACCACGAAATTCAATGTTCAACGAATGACAAAATTTCTATAGGCATGTATGCAGACATCGGCAAAACCACGAAATTAAATATCCACGAACATACAATTTTTCTCTTATCCACGAAAATTGGTACCCACAAAAAAATAAATGAATCCAGAGTATTGGATTTTTTTTTATTAAAGAGCAAAAACTCCAATAAGGAGTTGACTGAAGAGATAATAGGCAAAAAAGGATGGCAAGCAGCTGACTTTGACATTTTTACAAACTAGATTCCCTGAAGCTGACTGTAGCCATAGGCGGATAAATTTGGACCAGTAATTTCAGAGAAGATATTTGTTAAAATTAACGGATAAAGACAATAAAGACATACACCAAATGATAAGAAAAGGTATAATTTGGCCTTTTGGACAAGGGGAGCTAATAAAAAAAGTATGTCTACTGGTATACGTAAAATGAATACCTCTATTTTTTGTAATCTGTCTTCTAACCAGTATCTCTCTACAGTTGGCATCAAAGTTTGGATCATGTTTATGACCAACTAAACATGTGACTATATCTGGATCACCATCTGTACAATATTGCTGTCAAAATAACAAACAAATTTAGTTTTGGTAAATTTAGAAATTATGGCAATGGGCAATGTTTTTATTAGTGCAAAAAAAAAAAAAAAAAAAACTCACATCTGGAATTTTTTTATTTGAATTAAATCGGATTTTCCTCAAATTGCAAAAATAAAATCGTATTTTAGTCTAAAATGACAACATTGAATAATAAATGCAAGCAATAATTTCTGATTTAACAGAAGATAGTAGTACAGTCATTAATATAGGAAGGTGCAAATTGGCATTGTAAACCCTCTTTCAGATAGTTCACCTCCTCTAAACATATGGGAAATCTTTGTGTCCCTTAACGTATTCGTTCATCTGCCACTACAATATTGTAATTTGGTGGGTTTTTTTTCATTTTCAGTGGATCTTGTTCTTATATCTTCTTTCATCTTATAGTTACATTTTTAGCACTTTGGACAGCTTAAATTTCTGAAAGTTTTATTACTAATTTACAGATCTTTACAACCACACTTCCTGTTCGAAGTCCAAGCAAAAGGAAACAATCCTAACTTGATTATTAGTTTTCAGCTTACATTAATCTGAAATCATCATTAAAAGATGGGAAATTACAAATGTAATTTTCACTACCTTTATCATCCCTTTACAAACATGGTGCAGTTTATAATCAGCATCCAATTTTACTTCTTCTTTCTGAAAACAAACAAACAAACACATCATAAAATTGAGAATGGGGAATGTGTCAAAGAGACAACAACCCGACCATAGAAAAAAACAACACCAGAAGGTCACATCAGTTTAAAAGAAACTTGCAAACTTATAATAATTTATCAATTCTAATTGTATATTTTTATCGTTCATGGATGCTAGTTCTCAATTAATTATAAATCAATTTTGCTAGTTTAATTTTCATAAAATTTTGTCAAAATATTTACTTTGAAAAAAATATAGTTATCTCCCTGTAGTGTTATGTGCCACCTTTAAAAATGTTATGTGGACACCTTCTAAATATTGACTTCTGTAAACCAACTTATTTTCGCAGATACTTTATTTGGCGTTTATACCCACCTAGTCAACTTCGGGGTGATTTAAATTCCCGATTTTCTTATTTACTAAATGCAGTTTGATAGGGAAAGATCCAAGTTATTCCATTTCGCGACGCTTTAATTTCACATTATTTTTCTACTCGCGAAAGTCGGGAAAAAAAATCGCTCGCGAAATTTAGTTGGTTTTCAGTATTTGAACTAGAGAGTTGATCACTGATACTTCTGTCAACAGCAACAGAGTAATCATGATTTTGTTTGGTGAATTAAAAACATTCAACTAAAATTTCTATCAATTTCAAAAAGTGATTTTTTTATTTATTACCTAGAAACAAAACCATTTTTCATTTTCCAACAATCAAGAACTATAAATCTGTAGGAGTATAAGTGAAAATGACAAAATCAAAATGATCCTATCTTAAGTGGTCCAAAACATCCATTATAATTTCAATTAATTTAAAAAAACAGTTCTCTATTTATCATCTGAAAACCAAATGTTAGAGCGACATATGCATGGATAGACAAAAATGAGGATTCCTATAAACCCCTGACTGTTGACCATAATTTTACATAAACCTAGAATTAGTCAAACAGTTACGCTAGATTACTTTGACGTCCTCTTATCAAGGACTGAGTAGTCAAGCCTATCTGTAAAGTCGTATGCAACACTGTTCAAATGAATACAGGCCTAGTTAATTAAAATACATTTACTTAAATATATGTCTTTTCCTTTGAACTTGATTCAATTTTAGTCCATTTGCATGTCAATTTTAAATCCTTTTTTTACATCTTAGCAGAAGCACCACTCATTCTAATCTATGTTATGTATATACTCACTTCTCTTTTAAACAGAATTTTATGACATTTCTTTGACAGCTTTTGTTGATGTGCTTTCAAACATTCAATGACCTAGACAAAAAGAAAATATAGTTTACAATATGTGTCACATTGTGGAAAATTTAAGAACTTGTGTCTTTATATACTAGGGAGTGTCCAGATTCACAAAAGATAATTTTATCCTTCCAAGGACCCCTGTGATTTATAGTGAAATTGCTTCTATTATTATCTCCTCTTGGCCTTGACCTTGCATACAAAATTTTTTGTTTGATTTGTTGCAACCTGCACCTTTAATTCATAATAATAATAAAGGAACAATAATGTATTACAACATACATGTATGCACTGTCAGAGATTCAAAACTAAAACATGAGTAGATATAGGAGGTACACTGATGACCTTGACCTTCCATTGCAATTTAAAGTAGAACAGATCCTTTTCTGATCTTTTTATGCAAAACTGGGACACAGGATCTATATTTTTGATCAGATTGGACACAGGATCTGTATTTTGATCAGATTGGACACAGGATCTGTATTTTGATCAGATTGGACACAGGATCTGTATTTTGATCAGATTGGACACAGGATCTGTATTTTGATCAGATTGAACACAGGATCTGTATTTGATCAGATTGAATGAATTCAAATCTACAAACTTTATCATATACATATATCAGCCAAAATTTCTTACTTTAGCATTTCCATGTTTAACCTTGGAGCAGAAATTCTGAACATCTTCAGTACATGCTTTATCTAGTTTGTCATCTAATTTGATATCTTCTCCCTGAAAATAGTAAGTTTAATTGATCAAAATGTCAAATTTATTGTTTGAAATCCATCAAGCTATGTCAAAATAGACAAATTTCACTTACAAAGACTTGTTTATAACAACAAATAAAGGGGTATAACTCTCGAACAGTAAAAGAGAAGCCAATGAAAATCAAACTTGATCTGTGTTTCTTAGAACAAAGCATTAATTACAAAACTCATAAAAGATGGTTGAGTCAAACTAAATATATAATATGGAAACAATAAATACAGCATTTTTTTCTATTAGTAAAGAGGCATAACTGTAAAATTGATATCATCAAAATTCATACTGTAAATTCACAAATTATTGCGAGGTTTTTATTATTGCGAAAAATGCGACAGAGTTATAAACGCAATAATTTTAACTAGCATTTGAAATATGTACATGAATTAAACAGTATTTTTTTCAAAATCATAAAAATTTAAATCTAAAATGACAAAATCGCAAAAATAAGTGCACGCAATAATTTCTGAATTTACAGTACTTGATCTGTTATTTTGAAGTAATAATCATTGTGTATAAGATTCATAACCTTTCGATGAGGCAACTAAAGATAGAGATTGGAAACCAATTTTAGGACATACTGACAGACAAGAGTAAAACCTAGTGCCACATTTGATATGGCTGTGGCAGAAAAATCATGGGATACATATTATACTGGGTGTCAATAGAAACACAACTCATTATATTAAAAGCCCCTATTTGGTTCCTTCTTTAATATAAACAATGCAAAAATTTTCCTTTAGTGCATTCCCTGTAAAAAATATTCTACTTCATGTAACCTACCCTCTGCATAGATTCAAATCTGAGTTGTCTCCTACAATTCTTATCAATTCTGTGATCTGATTCCAGAAGTGTATCATTTCTTACATGTTCACTTAAACAGGTTACAACATCACCTCTGAAAAAAATATTTAGAACAATTTTTTAATGTACTAAAGATATTCATTTAAAGGATTTTATTTAGGGGCTAGCTAAGGCCCACCTCCAGGTGTGTGGTTTTCTTACTGCATTGTAGACCTATTAGTGGACTTCAGCTGTTTTAGTCTGGTTTCTCTCTTTTACATAATCTACATTTCCATTTTCAATTTTACTCATTGAAATACAATAACGACTAATTTAAATTAAGAGGTTGTCTTTTCTTTAAAAGTGACAGGCATGGTAAATTAAGACAATATACTCTACAAAGATTTTTTTTTCATGCAAAATATGGTACAGGATTAAAAGTGTACTTTAAATTAATTTGTCCGTTTTAAAAAAATATAACTAACCAAAAGTGATTGTTTTGCATACGTTTTAAAGTTAAAATAGCAAAACTTAAGGTCAGTCTTAACCCTTTCCTACATTGAATTTTTTTTTTTGCATACTTGATTCGCATAGAATTTTTTTGATAAAATGCTGAACATATGCTTTAAAGTATTAAGGCATTGCGAAAAACTTGAAATTGATGTTTATCAACTAATGATACTGGCAATATATAGAAGAACAGTAATTTATCTAAATATATAGATATAGGAAGATGCGGTGTGTGTGCAAATGAGACAACTCTCCATCCTAATAACAATTTTAAAAAAAGGTAAACCATTATAGGTCAATGTACAGCTTTCAACATGGAGCCTTGGCTCACACAGAACATAGTCCATATTATTCACATAACGATAGATGATTACTTACTTTCTTTTTACATTTGGACAGAACTGCTTCACAGACTTTTTACATGCTTCTTTAAATTTGTGTGAGAATTCATAGTTCTTCATAGAGATCTGAAATAAACGATTAACTTCTAAGGCAATTTTGTTTCACTTATGTTATTTTTAATTTATATGTAAAATTGGGTGATAGATGAACAAGTCGACAATTGTAAAATTGATTAATAAAATTGTCAATCCAAAACATTTAAAAGGAAATTTTTGGTGTTTATGTCATCACCATATGTGATGCTCAATTAAATTTTATGATATTATAAAAAGGAAAATAAGAATTTTGGTCATGCATTTATTAGTAAGATAAATGAACAAATAGCAAAGATGTGAGATTAATTGCTGCATTTTGAGGAAATGCTGCGTAAAATTCTATCAACATTTAAAATGTGAATTTTTATTTCTTGGCAATTCTATCTTGTTACAATCAATCTTCACGTAGATAAAAAAAACCAAAAAAAACATTGGAATTATTTTTGGATTTTACTGAACTTACAAGTTGATGATGTTCTATTCCGGCATAACATTTGGGATCCATTTTCTGGTGATGTTTATGTTGTATCAAACATTGCATGACCACATCTTCATCTTCTTCTTCTTCCAACTCCTACAAATATATAAATATAGCATGTTCCATTATTCATGTAGCATTAAAATTCCACTTGCCAATGCCTGGCCATTTGGTATATGATCATAAATTCTAATTTAACGTAGCAACCACTGGTCTTTTGTCAATGAGTAATGGTTCTCGAAAGAAGGAAATGATAAGAAATACTGTGGATTCATTAATTTATGTGGGTGCTAATTTTTGTGGATTGAGGAAAAATACATTTTCATGGTTATTTGATTTAATTTAATGTTTTTGCCAAAGTCTGCATACATTCTTATAGAAAGTGTGAAATCCTTTGGATAATGCAATTTGTGAATTCAAGGCCAAGGTAACCAAGAAAGCTATGAAAATTAGTATCCAACAAATAACAACTTATACCTAGCACAATTTTTACTTGTTCACAATATAACAATAAATATCCATTTGGTTCTAACTAGCAAGTCAGTTCGTAAAATTAGTGAATTATAGACAATTTTATATAAATTTCCTGATGCCGAATCAAAGCATTGAATTAGTGTAATTCAAAATAGTACAAAGGTATATGGAACTACATGAGTATCAAATTTAAATCAAATTTTTCTCATAGTAAAATTGCAAAAAAAAATATTTGGTGAATATATTTTTAAAGTTTAATCATTATGATAAAAAGATGTTAATGAGATATGTGTATACAAGATATAAGTGGTATTAACAAAAATAGGAGAAAATTTGGATTCTATGACTATTTAAAATAAATAATAACATTATGCACTATCATGACTATAGGACTAAGCATACTAAGGCAGAGGCAAAGAATTTAAGTGTACAACCTTGAAGGGATGGAAACTGTGAGCCTTATTTTAGCGTTTTAATGGCAGGAGTAAAAGTATCAATACCACTGATTAATGTCATAAACTATTGGAAACATTTCATACAGAAAAGAAAATAATAAAAGTAAATTAAAGTTTAGTTTTTCTGTATTTTTAGTTGTTGATTCTAATATTTTAACTATTTTCAAAAAATTGCAAGGAAAATATCATATTGTTATACGGAATTTTGATGTTTCTTTTCAATGTCAAGAAGTTAATTATACTTTCATGTTAAAAGTTTAAGAGTGATTAAATATGTTTTGTTAATATTGGTGAAAATTACCTCAAACAATCGGCCTTGGACCTAAAGCAATTAATTTTTCCAAAAAAATAAAAAAATAAATGAAATTAATGCTGAAATTACTTTAAAATAATGAATGAATACAATGTATATACCGGGTAGATATGGCTTCTATGGTATAAGAACTGTTAAGTTATAAAAGTTATCTTAATAGTAAGCATTTGGAATCTGCTTAAAATAGAATTTTAGTGTAAATGGTACTTAATAGTCTGTTAAATTAACTACTTAACTATGATGGATTGGTTTTGAAGATCTATATGGGTCTATAAATACTTATTCATTGGTAAAATCAAGTTCTACAAATAATAGTTTCGAAGTATTTTACACACCAATGTTAACTTTTTATCAAGCAGATTCTTGTTGACCATAAAAACCTCACCTCTGAACAGAAGAGCTTGAGCATTGGTGTACATGACTTGACTAAGACCACATCAAGGTCAAGGTAAGTATCCTCGTCTTCTGTAATATTACCAACAACATTAGCACATGCCTCTGTTAACTCATCATAGTTGTCTTGTAAGCAGGAGAGTTCCTAAAATCATAGTACACATGTACAAGCATAGGTCAGTGTAGAAAAACAACCACTTGCAAAATAGCCAAAAGCCAGCATAGATTGTTTATCACAATACACAGCAAATAGATCAATGAACTTTGGGAGTAAAAATTTGATTATTTAAAAATAACTCTTGAACATGAAGCAGTAAAAAGAGAAATAAAAAGAGGCCTAAATGGTGCTGTTTGAAAGCAATAGACTTTATTTAACTATTGTATTATAAAAGACAAGACGTTGGGTATCCATCAATGACACACAATCATTATGTGCACAGCAAAAACTTCAAACTAGAGGCTCTAAAGAGCCTGTGTCGCTCACCTTGGTATATGTGAATTAAACAAAGGAAGCAGACAGTTCATGACAAAATGGTGTTTAGGTGATTGTGATGTGTTTGTACATCTTACTTTACTGAACATTCTTGCTGCTTACAATTATCTCTATCTATAATGAACTTGTCCGTGTAGTTTCAGTGGAAAATGTTAGTAAAAATTTACAAATTTATGAAAATTGTTAAAAATTGATTATATAGGACAATAACTTCTTAGGGGGTCAATTGACCATTTTGGTCAATTTTGACTTATTTTTGAGTCTTACATTGCTGTACATTATTGCTGTTTACAGTTTATCTCCATCTATAATAATATTCAAGATAATAACCAAAAACAGTAAACTTTCCTTAAAATTACCAATTTAGGGGCAGCAACCTAACAATGGGTTGTCTGATTCATCTGAAATTTTTAGGGCAGATAGATCTTGACCTGATAAACAATTTAACCCCATGTCAGATTTGCTCTAAATGCTTTAGTTTTTGAGTTATAAGCCAAAGGTCAAAAAACACAAATTTTAAACTAGATACATCAATGATGATTGTGGCCAAGTTTGGTTTAATTTGGCCCAGTAGTTTCAGAGAAGATTTTTGTAAAAGTTAACGCTGGACGACGGACACCAAGTGATGAGAAAAGCTCACTTGGCCCTTTGGGCCCGGTGAGCTAAAAAGCAAAGAAACAGGGCTTTTATTGCTACTCTTCATCTTTTAAAGAAAAAAATCAGTATTTCATGTAAAGCAAATAGTTCTGATTGAGGCTCTTTTTTGCTTGTTGGTTCAATTTTTTCTTGTTTTTAATTGCCTAAAGTCTTCAGCATATCTGATGAAATTCTTCCCCAAAGTATCTGGTACTTAATGAAATCAATATCATTTATTTAAATACATACACAAAATCAGGAGAAAATCTAAAACTTTTTACAACAGTCAAACTTACATCTCCTTTGCCTATGTCCTTTTTACAACAGTCAAACTTACATCTCCTTTGCCTATGTCCTTTTTACAACAGTCAAACTTACATCTCTTTTGCCTATGTCCTTTTTACAACAGTCAAACTTACATCTCCTTTGCCTATGTCCTTTTTACAACAGTCAAACTTACATCTCCTTTGCCTATGTCCTTTTTACAATAGTCAAACTTACATCTCCTTTGCCTATGTCCTTTTTACAACAGTCAAACTTACATCTCCTTTGCCTATGTCCTTTTTACAACAGTCAAACTTACATCTCCTTTGCCTATGTCCTTTTCCTGGTCTGAACACAAGCGACCTAGATCTGAGACACAATTCTCCTCTATTTCTGGGTCAAGTTCTATCTTCCTAGCTCTATTCCTCATCACTCTCTTCATCTCATGTTTACATGCACGGGAAAGCTACAATAAAACAAAGATCCCCATTCACAAACATCTCATGTTTACATGCTCGAGAAAGCTACAATTAAACAAAGATCCCCATTCACAAACAGACTGTCATAATACATTCAACTATCTACTTTTGTTTTTATGAGAAATAGAAAAGTGTAGCTAACTTAATTTTAAAAAGGTATGTAAATCAGCATTAAATTCAACTCTTATCAAACATTATATTGTCTATGTCATAAAATAATCAATTTACAAATTTACAGACTTTATTCAAATAGTTACAATCAAAGAAGCAGGAAAAATTATCAAGAAGTATCAAATTACTACAGATTCCCTATAAAGTTACTCAAGTACAAAGTCTTCCCTCTTCTTTTTTTGTTTTTATCCTAAAGTCTTATAGATCAATTGTAGATATCCCACTTTTCTATAGATTTTTTTCAGTGTTCCCTAATTCTCTATTTATCTTAATTTTAGTAAAAGAGAATAGACTTGTACATTATTATTGACATTTTTTATCAAAATATATATAAATACTTCTATGTATCTAATCTGCATGATATTCACCCATTAAAACTGAAACAGAAAGGGAACACTGATTTCCCCAATCTAAGGAACAAAGGTATTAGCCCAACTCAGCACCGTACATATAAACCAGTCTTTCTAAATGACAACTAACTATGTATTTGTAGGCTTTTGATTCTATTAAGAAGGTTTAAAGCAAGTATTTAATTAATTTGTTGAAATATTGATCCTGTTACTAGTAACTTGATCATTTTCCTATGTTCAAAGTACTTGTTAAAAATAAAATTCTCCATAAAACAAGAGTGTACACGCTGAAATGTCATTATTCTATTTAAATGTATTTTGACAAATTTGAACAATACTGGCTGCTAAAAGCAATATATTATTTCACTTTTTCACTTTCATTAATGATCATGATGATTGAACGAAAAAAAAATCATGTTTCATATTTTTTATAATCTTGTAACATGGTTAATAAACCACATATGAAAAGACAAAACTTTAAAAAAAAAATATCTTTAACAGAAGATTTTTTTTTAACCATGACATCCCTCAAACCACATATATATGATAAATGTAAATTTAGTTTTATAAGAAGCTACTCTATTTTTTCCCCCATCGTTCAAACCTGCTGTTGTTGGTCTCTCAAGTGTCGATATAAACAGGACATGACATGCTGTCCAGTTGTGTCATTTTTGGACGTTTTCTCTTGCCATTTGCCTTTATAGCCACAGTAATCCTTCGCATATCGCCGACACTTCTGGTACAGCTGATTGTCTAATCTAATTAGGCAAAATAATTTATATTTTCAAATTGTTAACTTTACCTTCCTTACCTCAAATAAATTTATCTAAAAATACATAACCATTAGGTATGGTAGCTATAAATACTATGAATACCTGCAAGTTACCTTTACTACATCTCATTCTGTATTTAGTAAAGCTCAGTAAATTATTATCGTATTACTGGGATTTACAAATAATGTGTTTGTAAGATTTTAATATTTTTCTTCACATTTGAATATAAAACTTGCTTAATTTAAGTTTCCCGTAAATACAGCTCTGCTAAGAATGATTTTGTCAATTTTATCTGTTAAACCTTGCAGGTATTCTAGTCCCATTCCTGATTGGCTAAATATACAATTATACCAAAAGCACATGCTTACTTATGCTGCATAACCATCATGCTGTTATTTTGCCCACTGCTGTCACAATTATTACCTAAGACCAAATATTTTACAGGTTAGAATGCAGAAACTGCATCAGGTACATCCAGATACCAGAACTGCATAACATGCCAAAATTTAAAGAGGGAAAAAAAGAGTTCCATATTACAACCTCACAGAATAAACTGTCATTGTGTTTTTTCTTGAAGTGGGATTTGTCCTATGGAACTCTAGACTTAGGAAATATTGGTAAACCTTCTTCCCTTTTCTTGGTTAGACTTTTACCGTAACTAGGACTATCTATATATAAGTAGGTTAAAAAGGTTTGAACAAGTTAGACATGTACACAGGTTTCTCATGCTAGTGAAAACAGTGAAAAGAGAAGGCAATGCTTAGACATTTTTTCAACCAATCCAAAGTATTTATGTTGCTACACAAAAAATGATATCAATTCAAACTACCATCATGCAACATTTTCAGACTGATAGAGTTTTGTTATCTTCAAACAATGGACAGATTAAGGAGGCTCGAGGGTATAAAAATTTCAGAAAAAAATTTAACATTTGTTTTTCATTACACATTTTATTTGTTACCTTTTGTAGTTGTTACTTTATCATATGGTACAAAAATAATTTAAAACAATCAATTCGTGTTTGCCCCAGATGACTTTTAAAATGTATACATCATTGAAAAAGTTTCAAATTATCTCCCTTTGGTGAAAAAAGCCATTTTTTGGCTTTAAAATTGTACTATCTTTTTCAACTCATTGGTGACCTATATTTTTTAATATAAATTCCATATAAGCTGTACTTAAACTAAATTGTTGTAAAATTTGAGCGATTTCTGTAATAAATTTCTTTTTTTATTTCGATATTAACTTTATTTCTCCTATTACTTCAACAGAAAAAAAACACTTTTACAAAAATGTATGCTTCTTTCGAAGGCAGATTGTGAGCGCAAATCCACGGTGACCCAACTTTTTTATTTTATTTTTCTATTTACTATAAGATAAAGTTCATTTATAGAAAAATATAGAGAAATCCTATATAAATGATTTAGACCCGCGAACCCCCTTAATAACTAATCAATGCACCATTTCATAATCAAAAGGAATTAGGATATACTCCAAAATGAAAATGATGATAAAGAAACGTGTTGAATTTCTATTCAGGCCTTTTTTACCAATTAAACATTTTTTTTTATATTTTATGCATGATAAAGTTCTTTATAAAAATATAAAAATTATTATTCCTTTTATTTAAACTTGTTGAATTTCTATTCAGGCCTTTTTTACCAATTAAACATTTTTTTTTATATTTTATGCATGATAAAGTTCTTTATAAAAATATAAAATTATTATTCCTTTTATTTAAACTTGTTTTAAATCAATGTACTGTAAGCTCTACGAGACAGATTTAATGAATTTGTAAAAATGTTGTTGAATTTTACCACTCTTTGAATCAAATTACAATCACTTTTTAGTCTGAAGATCATTCACACATTTTAAAACTAATTTCTGTCTCTTGTAAAATGTCAAAGCATTGCAATTATTTTACTTCTAATCTTAAAAACAAACACCCAATAGACAAGATATCATGCATTTTAACAGAAAAGGGTATAGATTTGTGAAGGATTAACATGTAAAAGCTAAAGAAATCATGCACTGAGAGACTAGCACAAAGCATACAAAGAAATATCAGTGTCTTAGTAGAAAGTACAATTGTAAATGAATTAGAAATACTTAACACACACCTGGGGTAAAGATAAATTATTTTTACCATTGCCAATGGCTTAGTTAATATTAACCTTGCAACTGTCTAACTTTTTAAAACCACAAATTACAAATGTAAGCATAAAGTTATCAAAACTTATCTGTTCATTTAGATACTGTAAATTCAGAAATTATTGCGATGGTTTTATTATTGCTAAAAAATGCGACATGGTTATAATCGCTATAATTTTTATTAACTTGCATTTGGAAATTTTTTATAGGAAATAAATAGGATTTTTCTCAATATCTAAACGGTAAAAATCACATTTAAGTCTAAAATGACAAAATCGCAATTATAAATGTTGCAATAATTTCTGAATTTACAGAAGTTTTCGTTTCGAAAACTAGTTCAATAATATCCCCTGCTGTTATCTAGATTTTCTTCAATTGGACAATTTTTTTTATGTACTTTATATTTATATACACTGATATTTTTTGCGGACAGAACATGAGGAGGAGTTGGTTATGAACTTTGGAGTCTCACCTGGTTATTAGGGTCTTCAGATTTCATGTGTCTATATAGACAGGGTAAAACTAATCCCCAGTTGTCAACATTAGTGGATTTCTGATCATTCCAATGAGGAGAGGCGTTGCAATGGGTCTTGGCATTTTCATGACAGTGTTTGAAAAGGTTAGCATCTAATCTGTAATGAAAGGGCTTTCAGGTTTCTCTAATAAGCAAGATATACATTCCAACTATTGCTAGTACCAGAGTTTGCAAGATGTGTTTTCAGCTTTGCATGAAGCTAAATTTGTGGGTAGACTTTATTTGTGTTTAAATATCAAGATAGATGTGTCATCATTAAAAATAAAATAAAATTCTAACAAACATGACAAAAATCATTTCAATTTTGAATTTAATCATAGATTTCACACTGAATTGAATGTGGACTATCAGGGTGTAGAAACACCATATACTCTGATACAAAGCATTGTAATACTAAAAGAAATGACCATTATTAATACATAAAAAGTTAATTTCAGAAAAAGGCAAATTCTGAGCAAAATTTCAGTTTTTTTTATATCTTATTCAAACATGTCATTTATTATGGCGAAACAGGATATAAGAGACATTTCCAACAATAGACTAAGGTTCATAAAATATTATTTCATCTTGTCAGTATAGTGTATCAGAATTTGCCATTTTAAGATCTGCATCTAAGTTCATCTTCATAAAATAAAACAGCTTAACTCTTTAACATTGGAATAAATATGATAAAGATAGCAAATTAAGCATATTCCAACAAAGATATGTTTCTTTCAAAGCTTGTTGCAGTTCACTACTAGGATCTATTTGAAATGAATGGGTATAAAAAATCTGAAATAAATAATAAAAATGTTTTTCGGATTTAAATGCACCTTATGTTAATAGAGTTTTTGGGGGCGAGTCAACCAAGTTTCAAACAATAGCACATTAATTTCAAATTAAAAATCGAATGGGGTTGGAGTATTCAAACACTCCTATACATATCATTTTGAAATAGCCATTACCAGGGCTAGAACGCCAATGTTGTGCAGCATATACTTGTAATGAAGCTGATATGTATATGTGTTTCAAGACGTACCTAATTTTAGAAATAATTGATTTCATCATTTCTACAATTTGCAAGGTCTTAAAACTGAATACTTCCAATGGATGAAACTTGTTTATATATGCTAGATATGTTTTGATTAAAATTAGGCCATCATAACATAATACTGTGGATTCATTTAGTGTTGTGTGTAAAAATAATTGTTCTGTTGTATATTTTTTTAGCATATGCATAGTACATACAAGAATATTGAAAATTTATAGCCAATGATAAATAATGAATCCAAAGTATTATCTAGATTTGCATGTTACTTTTCTTAATGACAGGATAAATGTATATAAATGTAGTTTTGTTAAAATGACAATCTAAGAATATTTATAAAGGTATTATTAACCCACTGCAATAAATAATCAACTGTATGCATATTGATATATCTAAGAGGTTCTTCCAAGTACATATATAAATAAACAAATAATTTTTTTTTTAATTTTTTTTTACTTTATATTTCTATATTCATTTTCATTTTGCAGGCTTTCTGCTGCCTTTAGCATTATGCATTGGTTAATTATATACCTATATGCATATCAGTCTGAGAAATCCAACATGACAGCGACGCCAAACTCATGGATTTCACAGGCTGATACAGCAGATATTTTATACCCTGCTCTAGATAATTAAGATTATGTGCATTTAATTAATTATAAGTGTTTAACATGTGTACATGTCAAGATCAGAAGGTTTAAACAGATGAGAAATTTGCATATATTTGCATTTTTGGCGTTTTTAGTGGTGTTTTGCCAGATTACTTGATGAATTGGATATTTACGAAAACCTGGTAAATTTAAAATACAATTAACTAAAGCCCTGCAATTTGTAATAATCTTTGAACAACATTATCTTGTTATAAACCAACATGGTACAGCTAACCATATTAACTTAAAACATTTTGAGTTAATAAACATTTCTATATTATTCTGTAAAATGACATTCTAATGATCTTCTATGTCATTCAAAACTTTTATAAATAGAGCATATAAATATAATAAATTAAATTACTATAAAGTATAAATCAATGATAACCAATATATGAGGTGTCTTTGTTTTGCTTTGTTCTATCTTGAAAATTATATTTAAAGACTGTCATACAAGGCTTGCTGAAGTAATTAGGGCTATTCCAGAAAAAAATGTATGGGGTGTTGGAAGGCACATTGTATTATTAATACATGGGTGATGGGTATCAGAGCAACTTTTCACACTATAATGCACTATAATTTTCAATTACAATTGTCTGGGTGGCGAGTGCTGACAAATACTGCCTTCCAATCCCCCATACATTTTTTTCTGGAATAGCCCTTAAGACATTATAATACTTTCATGATGTTTTATTTTTCATTTCTGTTGGTGGATTGATTGGTTGGTGAATAAACACACAACTTTTAAGCGCCAATTTTGGTCTGTTTTTCTGAATGAGGAAGCTGCAGTGCCAGGAGAAAACCACAGGCTCATTTCTGTTGGTTCATCGAGTATATGTTTTCCAGGAACCTAAACAACGAGGATCTTACCTCCAATCTCTCATTACAAAGTATTGTGATCTTACCTCCAATCTCTCATTACAAAGTATTGTATCTCCATCAGTTTCTCTTCACAATCATCTGTCATTACATCGTCATCTATCTTTTCCATAAGACAATTCAATATTCTGTAAAGTAAAATCTATCTTTTAATATCCATCAGACAATTTCTATATCCTGTAAAGTAAAATCTATCTTTTAATATCCATCAGACAATTAATGTTCTGTAAAGTAAAATATATCTTTTAATTTCCACCAGACAATTCAATATCCTGTAAAGTAAAATCTATCTTTTAATATCCATCAGACAATTCAATATTCTGTAAAGTAAAATCTATCTTTTAATATCCATCAGACAATTGATGTTCTGTAAAGTAAAATATATCTTTTAATTTCCACCAGACAATTCAATGTCCTTTAATCAAAATCTAATATTATCTATCAAACAATTTAATATTCCTTAAAATTAAATCTATCTTTTCCTTCAAACAATTCAATATTCTATAGAATTAAATACATTGTATGTTCACATGCTAAGACAATACAGTTTTCTATGTACACATGCCTTTTTCATATCATCAGCAAATTACAATCCAAATTATTTTTTTGTGGGGTTAAACCAAATGCAGTGAAAATGCAGGCATCAACTTTGATGCAATACACATATTCTTCATCTATTTCATGTGACAATGACAAAACATATTTAATACTGTGGATTTATTATTATATTGTTGGATACCAATTTCAGTGTCTTTTGTGGGTACATTTAAACCAGAAAATTAAAAGTTCAATGAATGACAAATTTTCTTAAGGGTTATGTGCAGACTCTGGAAGTTTAATATCCAGTAACATGTAAGTTTAAGTTCATCCACGAAAATTAAGTGAATCCATAGTACTATTTTGAGATGGGGACTGTTTGGGGGCATGATAATTGCATTTTGAAATCTCAGTTCTGTGATTAGCTATTATCGTTACAACATCCTCACATGAACTGGATATCTTAAGTTTATTACTTTGTTGAAAGTAAGGGAACTCTGAAACCAACCTAGCATCTCCAGCCTGAATGTTTCTACATGCTGTCTGTACAACAGGCATACAAGCTTTCATGAGAACTTTGTCCATCTGGAAGTTACTGCCAACATCAGCTTCTAACAATAAATCTTCTACCTGTAAAACAATGTGTGAGCTTACTCATTGTTCAATATAATATATATATTATATGTAAGTTTCAAGCGAATCTTCAAATGACAATTTTTTCAAAACAAAAAAATATGCACAACATTATTTTTAAGATGGCTTCTACTGGAGAAATAATTTCACTCAGAAAAAAAATATGGAGAATATGTTCACGAGACATATCATATAAAGTTGTAAAAGAACATAACTGAAGAAATATAAAATTGATGCTACCAAGATTTTTTACTTAATCTGTCTTTTATGGTAACAAGCATTGTGTATAAATTTCAGAATATTTAGTTGAGGCAAATTAAATCATAAAGAAAACAGAAACAAAAAATGAATCCCCGAGTAAAAGATAATGACTCTAACTTACAGCACGCTGACATTGTGCAGACATTGGTACTCTATTATCAGCGGCCTTCTTCCTTGATTTAGTCCGTGCCATATCCATTAGACAATGGACCACCTGCCCTTCCTCCAGCTTGTCGCTGTCCTCTGGTATACAGTTTTTAATTTCATGCTCACACATAGCAATAAGTTCTGGGTTGATCTTGTAATCACTCAGTAATGTCTGTCTCACTTCATTCATCTCTGCTAAACATTCAGGTGTAATTTTTTGATCTGAAAATAAAATCAATACAAAATAAGTCATACCGAATTTTGCGAAAAAATTGTTAATAGTTTATTGAGAATTTTTTTGAATAAAATCAGTTGGGTTTAATCAACCTACTTAATCACAAAGAGGAGTTAAAATTTGAATATTTTGGCATATAGTTTGAATTAATCTGTTATAAATCTTAGTTGCAAAATGTTACATTAAATCTGTTGCATTTAAATCTAATGTAGCATTCAAAATTGTTTTATCAATGTATATTTCCTAATGTAATCAAACTGTATAATACTTTCTCTTAATGTTGTTTGTAAGATCTTAAATACCTATACATATATGTGATTCCCTAGCAGTTCTAGGGACAGGTATTTAATAATTATCTGCAAAAATTGTAAATGATACTGTGGAATCATGCATGTCATTTGAGATTGCAGCTGTCAGTGTAAAAGTGTATAATGTTGATAAAGACCAAGAAATAAGTAATAAATGTTTTCCTTCCCCTATTCAATACCATTAAAAGTTAATACCAAAACAGTACACACTGTTGCTCTATGTAGGTATAATTGGGATTGATATTTTTTTTTTTTAATTTTTTGGACAGTTCCAACTTAGTGTACAGGACAAAATTATCAAATAACCTGTGTGATCAAACTACATACAGAAACATTTTTGATAGTTTGACCTTTATCTTATTTATTTTTCATAGTATCCTCCAGAAAACCCTTGACCTTATTTTTTCATAATTTCATATCCTCCTCCTACCTTTGATCCACAACTTAACTTTTTTCAAAGCCTCCTCCAACCTTTGATCTGTGACTTACCTTGTTTCATAGCATCCTACAGACAACCTTTGACCTTTATCTTACTTAATTTCATGGCCTCCTGACAACCTTTGACCTTTATCTTACCGTCTTTCATAGCATCCTCCAGACAGATAAGTACAGTTGCCCTCTTGGTATCTGGATCCTTAGTTTGACCATGTTGAAAACATTTAAATTGCTGAATATCTTTTCGGCAAGCAACATAGAACTTTTTTTCTACTTTGACATCTTCAGCGATTTCTCTCTGTCTTCTTTGTAACTTTTCTTTACACTGAAAAAAGCAAATTCTTAATTTGTCTTGTTGTTATATTTATAAGTTACCAGTAAAAGGTTTTGCACCACAAATTCAGACTGTTACCAACTTAAAACATTTACTAGGAAGTAAAACTAGTTAATACTACTTATAAATCTCACAACTAGATGCTAATATTTCAATCAATAGGGACATTAATGTCAATGTCTGCTATTGTGAATGCCATAGTCTGCTATTGTGTATGCCATAGTCTGCTATTATGTATGCCATAGTCTGCTATTGTGTATGCCATAGTCTGCTATTGTGTATGTCATAGTCTGCTATTGTGATGTAACAGTATGCTATTGTGTATGTCATAGTCTGCTATTGTGGATGTAATAGTCTGCTATTGTGTATGCCATAGTCTACTATTGTGTATGTCATAGTCTGCTATTGTGGATGTCATAGTCTGCTATTGTGGATGTCATAGTCTGCTATTGTGGATGTCATAGTCTGCTATTGTGGATGTCATAGTCTGCTATTGTGGATGTAATAGTCTGCTATTGTGTATGCCATAGTCTACTATTGTGTATGTCATAGTCTGCTATTGTGTATGTCATAGTCTGCTATTGTGGATGAATAGTCTGCTATTGTGTATGTCATAGTCTGCTATTGTGTATGTCATAGTCTGCTATTGTGGATGAATAGTCTGCTATTGCGTATGTCATAGTCTGCTATTGTGTATGCCATAGTCTGCTATTGTGTATGCCATAGTCTGCTATTGTGGATGTAATAGTCTGCTATTGTGTATGCCATAGTCTGCTATTGTGTATGTCATAGTCTGCTATTGTGGATGTAATAGTCTGCTTTTGTGTATGTCATAGTCTGCTATTGTGTATGTCATAGTCTGCTATTGTGGATGTAATAGTCTGCTATTGTGTATGCCATAGTCTTCTATTGTGGATGTAATAGTCTGCTATTGTGTATGCCATAGTCTGCTATTGTGGATGTAATAATCTGCTATTGTGTATGCCATAGTCTGCTATTGTGGATGTAATAGTCTGCTATTGTGTATGCCATAGTCTGCTATTGTGGATGTAAGTCTGCTATTGTGTATGCCATAGTCTGCTATTGTGGATGTAATAGTCTGCTATTGTGTATGCCATAGTCTGCTATTGTGTATGTCATAGTCTGCTATTGTGGATGTAATAGTCTGCTTTTGTGTATGCCATAGTCTGCTATTGTGTATGCCATAGTCTGCTATTGTGGATGTAATAGTCTGCTATTGTGTATGCCATAGTCTGCTATTGTGGATGTAATAGTCTGCTTTTGTGTATGCCATAGTCTGCTATTGTGTATGCCATAGTCTGCTATTGTGTATGTCATAGTCTGCTATTGTGGATGTAATAGTCTGCTTTTGTGGATGTAATAGGCTGCTATTGTTTATGCCATAGTCTGCTATTGTGGATGTAATAATCTGCTATTGTGTATGTCATATTCTGCTATTGTGGATGTAATAATCTGCTATTGTGGATGTAATAGTCTGCTTTAATGTATGTCATAGTCTGCTATTGTGTATGTCATAGTCTGCTATTGTGTATGCCATAGTCTGCTATTGTGTATGCCATAGTCTGCTATTGTGATGTAACAGTATGCTATGTGTATGTCATAGTCTGCTATTGTGGATGTCATAGTCTGCTATTGTGGATGTAATAGTCTGCTATTGTGGATGTAATAGTCTGCTATTGTGGATGTTATAGTCTGCTATTGTGTATGCCATAGTCTGCTATTGTGTATGTCATAGTCTGCTATTGTGGATGTAATAGTCTGCTATTGTGGATGTTATAGTCTGCTATTGTGTATGCCATAGTCTGCTATTGTGTATGTCATTGTCTGCTATTGTGGATGTTATAGTCTGCTATTGTGGATGTTATAGTCTGCTATTGAGTATGTCCCAGTCTGCTATTGTGTATGACGCAGTCTGCTATTGTGTTTGTCATATGAACCTAACACATCCATGCCATTAATTTAAAAACATCTTCTTTCGTTTAATTAAAACTGTTAACGAGTTTATATCGCTTGAAATCAACAAATTACACTAAAGAGGAGAAAAAGAGTTCTTAAAAGGAACTAGTATTCTTTATCAAGCCAAGTTATGGTTTGTCTGAAGTCTTTCAAAATCAAGGACATCATAAAGCCATGTTCTCATGTCCTGACATGTGTGTCTTCTTTTGATGCAGTAAAAAAACAGAAAAAGAGTCAAAATAAGATTTACAGCTGATTTCAATGAGTATGTAGCTAATGGTAATATCTTTGGTTAGCTTGCTTGCTAGAAATCAGCTGTAGTTTTTTAGTTTTTGTATGATGAATGGTAAATATGTCCATGATGACCTTCGATTTCTCTTTGCATATTGGGGACAAACAATTTTGAATATTTGTACCAGTCATATATTACTAAATTTTGCTTTAACATGGATTACTTTTACATGCACATGTACTTTTAATGTACATGTTCTGCATATATAAAACATGAAAATTTTCAATTAATGTCCTTTATTTTACATGCAACAGCTGATGGTCATGTCTTAACTTGATGTAAATAATATTGTTTTTTTTTTAATTTTTCTTGCTGGTGTATAATATATGTTTGTTTCTTTATAATCTTTCGCGGTAAATTATGCTTAGAATTAAACAAGAAATCATTGAACAAATATATCAATGATAATCACAAAACCATCAAGTCCAAAAAGGTTTGATCTATATGAATGTCAGCAAATGAATGGGGGTCTCCGATGAGTCCTAATCCCTAAATCCCAGGCTAAAAACATGAAATCCTGAGGTCCAGAATTTAATGAAATTTAAATCACAACATCCCGAAATTCGATAAAAGAATTCCCTAATCCCCAAATGACCAATCTCAAAAATCCAGGGCTTAAAAACGCCCGATCCCAGAGTGCTGGTAATAATCCTTCCCCCTCAGTTATATTGAGTGCAGTCATAGTTTGGTATTACAGGAACAAATTGATGATTTTTCAAAATTTTCTTAGGAATATATATCATGTGTATTACAAAATTAACAAAAAGTGACAGGACCAATTATATTTTTACCAGACATGTCCTTTCGGCCCTGCCCTTATTTTGAGGACTGTGAGTCAAGAGTTGACACTCTTCTATTCCATTATTGTGCAGCACTCACTGTTTTGAGAACTATATCAAGAGCAAATTAGACATGTTTCATATACTGTGGATTAATTAATTTTTTGTGGGTACCAATTTTCATGGTTTTAGGAAAAATTATGTTTTCAAGGATATTTGATTTCATGGTTTTTCCAAACTCTTCATACAAGCCAATAGAAATGTTGTACTTCGTTGATCATTTGAATTCAAGGTTCACATACAACTACGAAATCCATGAAAATTGGTATCCCACAAACATTAATGAATTCACAGTAGTATCTATTTACTAAATCAAATCAAAGGAACATGAATTTACTTCTGGATCAATATTGTAACATTGATCTTTTTCCTTCATACCAATAGGACTGTTGTCAAATTATTTTACAAATGAATTTAAAGCATTTATATGACGAAAACATCAGTTTGTGATTTTTCAATTGATAATTAGTTTCGGTAAACCACAGACTTAAATACCTGTATCGGCATGGCTGGGTCCATCTTATTTTTAAACAAACATTCATAAACTCTTCCATTGCCTGCTGGTGTCTTTGGACAGAAATGTTCCCTGGCATCTCGACATGCATAATATAAGGGTCTGTCCATGTGATAGTCATCTGACTGTAGTTCGGCCACTCGTAGAAGCTGATGTTTACAATGTTGTGATAGTTTAGTTATGTTCCTCACCAGACATTCAAGTACAGCTCCTTGTCTATGTACAGAGTCCTATCAATTATAATGTTATACTGATTATTCACTGGAAGGAAACAATATTTATTCTTTTTTAATCAAATAAGAAAATATGTGAATATAAGTTAAAAAAATATAAAACATACAGAAATAAAAAGACACAAAGCAATAATTCATCACGAACTACATTTTTACTAGATTTTCTATCCCAGGAATAGATTATTTTAGCTTTTAATGTCAAAACCATTTGGAAATTTAAGTTCCCAATGGTCTTCAACTTTGAAAAAAAAATTAAAGCTAGTTTCTTTAATGAGTGTATCAATACTGCCATTCAATTTGAAGTTTTGCTGATCTGATTTCTGGCCCATAATAAACAATTGTCTTACATTGTCATCAATAAAATTTATCATGATTTTAATTATAATATTCTGGTTTGGACTATAATTGGGGAAAAAAAAAGTGCCATATGGTGTCAAATTCAAACAAGAGACTGTCACAACGACAGCAAACCGGATTTATTAACAATTATTTGTGTCCTGGCAATATCACAAGAACCATTACTGATGAATGGTGAAAGTGAATATCGTCAATATCAAATTTGACCTCCATTTTGTAGTCAGTATCAACATATTAAAATTAGAAAAGCTTAGATTGAATGGTTCATGAGTAAATGCAACAACGTGAATGGAAACGCCATTTTAAAATCTTTCAAGAACCATAACTCCTGAACGGTAAAAGTCAAAATCGTCATTATTGAACTTGACCTCTATTTTGTCATCAGTAACAACATATAAAAATTTCAAAAGCTTTGGTTGAATGGTTCATGAGAAAATGCAGGGACACTACTGGAAACACCATTTTTCAATCTTTCAAGAACCATAACTCCTGAACGGTAAACGTCAAAATCGTCATTATTGAACTTGATCTCCATTTTGTCATCAGTAACAATATGTTACAATTTGGGAAGCTTTGGTAGAACAGTTCATGCGTAAATGCACGGACACGACTGGAAACTCCATTTTACAATCTTTTAAGAACCATAACTCCTGAACGGTAAAAGACAAAATTGTCATTATTGAACTTGACCTCCATTTTGTCATTTGTAACAACATATTAAAATTTGGGAAGCTTTGATAGAACAGTTCATGCGTAAATGCATGGACACGACACGCCATTATTGAACTTGAGCTTCATTTAGTTGTCAGTAACAACATATTAAAATTTTAAAAGCTTTGGTTGAACGGTTCATGAGTTAATGCACAGACAACATTTGATTGCCGCCAGCCTGCATGCCGTACATCCCCAAATCAATAACCGACATTTTTGTCACAAAAATCTGGTTAATAAAATGAAATGCCATAAAACTAAATTTCTTGGAGAAAAAAATCCTGCAATTAAAGTAAATATTATTAGATTTTTATCAATCCGATCAAACCAATGCTCTCGTCATCATCAAAGTCCATAAGTTGTGAAACAGTACCATATTTAATCTATAAATAATTATGAAATTGATTTTTATAAGTACATGTAACTAATAAAAACTTTTTATTCACTGATCATGCTGATATGTTTTATGTTTGTTTGTGAAATGGTGTGTCTTTTTGTCACGTTGATCTACAATTCCATGTTCCTCATGAACTATAAGTTATACCTCTTTTTCTACTGTTTCTAATCTACCACATGTAAACCTCTGGATATCATCATGACATGCATCAGCAAACTTGTATATCAAGGTGTAGTCACTGAAGACGATTTTGGACATTTTTTCTAGGTATCTTTTACATTCTTTGGCTTCAACTTTCTGGTAATTGTCAACCAGACATGGAATTATCTGTCCACTACCCTTTGGCAATTGATTGCACTCTTCCATCTGAAATATACAAAATCATAGATTCTAATTTCACAAACTACTGTGGAAATATATAAAATCATAGATTTTAATTTCACAAACTGCAAATATATAAAATCATAGATTCTAATTTCACAAACTAATGCTGAAATACACAAAATCTTGGATTCGTGTTATCTTGGATTCATGTTACAAATGTGTTAGCAGGATTATATGGTTGAATTGATGAAGAACGTACCGAGTCAGAACGCCAGGTAAAGTGCAATACAGTTGATTAAATTGAAAGTTTATTGCTGACATCAATCTTGGATACAAATTTCATTAATATCTGGCAAATATAGAATTGTTCACCCGACTCAAGTTGAGAAAGCTGCATTTCTACTTAATTAACATGTCTAAGGGACATAACTCTTGTAAAATATATTCATCAGTGCTGGTTTAAAAACTCATTTGAGACATTGGAGATATTAACCGTCACTATAAATTTCATAATATAAGTCTTCAAGAAACGGAGGCTAAAGAGAGCTTTCAATACAATTTTCCATAAAGATTATATTTTCAAGGATCTCTCATAAATAGTTGTTTGAAACTAAGTTTCAAGTATGTACATGACATTGCTGATACTAAACTATCATGTAAATTTCATAAAAATCTGTTATGTATTGTATATATGTGAGAATGCTTCGAAATTACGACTAACAGACGGACAGACACCCAGAATTATCATGACATGAGTCAGTCAGATGGATCACATCTTCTTTTTTAAATTTACAGTTAACAATCATTTCATTTACTAAACATAAAAGACCGATTGCTTATAATATCTGATGAACAGACTTGACCTCTAAAAATGAACTTTGACCAATGAACCTGCCAGATGGATATGCAGGCATGTACACTTACATTAAAATCTTTCCAGGTATGATCAATACATTGTTGGTCAATATTAAAGAGAACAGTCATTCAAACACATTTATACCACCTGCTGTTAAATTCTAGGAAACAAATTTATTGATTACATGTAGTTGTCACTGACTTTACATATATTCTCTTAAACATTTTCCTGTATGTGGTTTTAACTCATGTACAATTGTATTTAATTTGTTTTTATCCCGCAATTTAACATTTATAATTGATCATTTCAAGCTGTTGTTTCATTTTTCATAGAAACCAAACTATAAATGACTTAAGACTAAATTTGACCTTGTCTTACATCATCTGACAAAAGCTAAAGAATATTTTTCCTCATTTAGGGGTAGTAATTCTCAAATCACAAATCACTAGAAAAAAGGAAGCTAAACTTCCTTTTTTCTGTTAATGAAAAGGAAAGAACACAGGAGACTGCTTATATATTTTCATGGTGACCCCTCCACCACCCCACCCCCCTTATTGTGAATAGAATGAATGAATTGCTGTTTACCAGAAGACTTATATATTCAGGAAGAGAGCACAATATTAAACAGGATATGAAATATGAAGCCTTCTTTGTACTACATCATGTACCACAAAACACTGAGTGTAACTTTTAAAGTGTTATAAAAATAAGAAGATGTGGTTTGATTGCCAATTAGACAACTTACCGTCTCAATGCTCAACTTTGTACTTTATTTGGCCTTTTTAACTTTTTTGGACTCAGGCGTCACTGATGAGTCTTTTATAGATGAAACGCGCGTATATAGAAAATTAAGTCCTGATATCTATGATGGGTTTATATCTGACACCAAATAACATAACTGTTTACAACTATAGGTAACTGAACAGCCTTCAACAATGAACAAGACCCACACTGCATAGACAGCTTTTTAAGACCCCTAAATGACATAAACGAGAGCAAACAGCCTGACGAACTCACATGGTAAAAGTCATCAACATAATACATCACATTATTGTTTCTTCAAGTGAGAGAACATCATCTTTATAGTGTAAAGTTAAGTTAAAGCATATTGATAACTTCTTTTGTTTCTTCCTAAAAAGATCTTGTATGAAGTCAGCCTCATAAGAATAAAGTCAGCAAGAAGAGGAGCAGTTTGTTCTCATTGAAATAGCAATAGTTTGTTGAAAAACATGTCCTTTAAACATAACAAATATATTACTGTAAACCAACTTATTTTTGCAAGCTATAGTAATAACACGAATATAAACTGTCCTGAATATGTCAAACCTGGATTGTTCCTGCAAGTATATAAGATTATCACGAAATTAGATTGCTGCAAAGTGGTCTAGAAAGGGTAAAATGTGAAATAAAGTATAGAAAAAGATAAGTTGATTTCAGTACTCATTCAGTCCTCTAGTTATAGTTATTTGTAATATTTACCCGAGGCAAATCCTCCTTACAGACATCATTTGCAACCATTTCAAATCTGTCATCTTTAGTCAAATTTTTCTTATAGTTCCAAAGAAGCTGAAAAGAAATGTAAACTAAATTAAATGAATACATAATCTTATATTACGGATTACAAATGTGTCGAGGTTTGTGATTGGATAACAACACAGAGATGTCAGTATATATTCAGGAAACTGCCGGGGTATATACGACGTTTTTATCCCCAATTGGAACCTCAAAAACGTCATCATAACACCGGTTACTATGTGACGTAGTCAAAAGCTATCAGACTGTCAAAGGCTCACAGAGGGAAAATAACGACGTGCTTCAGTCAATAATACATTTTTTATACAAAATCACGCAATTAACACTTTTAATACTTATATTTAATGTTAAAAGTGTTATTATTAATTATTACATACACGATAAAATTATTTTCAAAGCAAATTAGAAAATACTTCACGTATGCGGAACAGGTTGGGTTTTTTAACTTATATATTTGTTGTCAACAAATACTTTCACTGGGAAATAACATTAAGTCAGGGGTAATCCGTAATATATGTGTAATTCAGGTCTCAGAAAAGGTATATACTGTGACATTCCCGGCTTAGAGCTTATATCCCCTTCGCCTTTGGCTCAGGGGATATAAACTCTAAGCCGGGAATGTCACAGTATATACCCTGTCTGAGACCTGAATAACATATAATATTTGTGAACTTATATTATATATATGTTGTCATACATGGCAGTCTGCACCAAAACTTTTTCAACTAAAAGTACGAAGACCAATATTCTGATATTTTTCTTATCATGCTTATTGGTACATTGTACATGTACAAAAATTACTGGTCCAAATGAAATTTTACTAGTCTGGGGCATCGGACTAGTGGCTCACCATGCCGATTGGTTACATGTCCCTTTCTTAAATTAAAAAAAAGTTACCGTCTACCAAGAAAGACATGTCACTGACAACTGAAATCTCATCGATGCTCATGCACATGTTTCTGTCCAGAAAACCCCAAAATCAAAAAGATTTAATTTTTTTTTTTAAAAAGATGCACAATTTCATCATGTTCATGTCAACTTGAATACCCTGTGCAAGAAAGGTTGAATTCTATTAATTAGTTTTAAAGGATTTGATCTGTCCATGTTTTGATTTCTGAAAATCCAAAATCACTGATCAGAAATTAAGATAGTAGGGTCACAACTTCGTGTCTAATGATTGGTGAATCTTATGAATTCTGATTTATGAATACATACATTGTCAATACTTAACATGCTAAAATAAAATGTTTTATACTTTTCTGTTCGTTTATTTTTTTTCAGTAATGACTACATCATACAAACAACAAAATTTCTAATTGAACAAGGTCAAGACTTCTTTCGACTTTTAAATGATATTTTTACACTTTACATATTTAGAGGTGTACTGATTGATATCTCTCTTAGTCATGTGATTTATTTACAGGTATTCATTTTGATTGTCCTTCTGGGGAATCATTTTATTTACCTCTATGTACATTGTATATTAAGATGGTACCCAACACCTTATCTAAAATTAATTTGGATTGTTTAATTTTCTTAAATTTTTGACAACCAATAACAAAGTATTGACTCTTTGGAGAAAAATATGAAAATTTCAAAAAACTTGAACCAACCGTTTTATCAGAAAAATTACACTGGTTATATAGCAATTTGAAGAACAATTATTTTGATCATTGAGAAGCTCAATATTTCTTTTATAACAAAACAACATTATTTAAACGTTCTGCTGATTTTACAGAGTTATCTCCCCATAGTGTTAGGTACCACCCTAACATACATGTATGCATACATGTATTTAATTTCTTACATAGATATAGGAAGATGTGGTGTGAGTGCCAATGAGACAACTCTCCATCCAAATAACAATTTAAAAATTAAACCATTATAGGTTAAAGTACAGCCTTCAACACGGAGCCTTGGCTCACACCGAACAACAAGCTATGCCTACATTTAGTTTGCTTTGTGCATCCTTTAAATACATTTGTTTTCTGTTGGTTTTCTGCCCCTGATAATATGACTATTTCATTCTATTTCAGAAATGCCTTCATACAAATATATATTATCACATTATTAAATTTATAAAGAACAAGGTAAATAAACAACTCTTAATTTATCAAACAGTTTTGTTTGGTTTTTTATATTGCGTATGACAACATTTAATTTGATGTCAACAATTAATAACGAATTTGACACTTATAATGTATCAACATAAAAAAAGTTAAGGAAAAGGAAGGGAATTTATTTTACTTGATGAATTATATCTATAATTATCTCTGAACCAGGATTTGGACCAAAAACAATGCAATTATTTCTTGATTACACTTATTATATTCTGATTGTAAATTTTCATTTGTCTTGTATTCCATATTTGTAATGATCTGATCTACATAAATTTTATCCTTTTCTAGGCATTGCCTCTTTATTTTTGGGATGCCTAGTCTCTCAGGTCATGTAGTTCATAGAGTTGGTTTAAGCAAATTACCGTATTAAAAAATATGTCCAGCTTTTACTACAAAAATGTTTAGAAAAGTAGAGCTCTAAAAGATAAAACACAAAGTCTACATTGTACAGCAAAGTCATAAACAAAATGTGTTTTTCAAAACTAGAAAAGTATCCCTCATTTAAGGAATAGCTTCTCATATGGAGAACTATTCCCCATTTGATGGATTCTCCTCAACATAAAAAGGAATGATTTGATAAAATATAAATTAATTTAACTCAGACCATATAGATATAGATATACTATCAACATTGAAATCTGTGGTTGCTTTTAAATTTCTGTACATAAATACTTCAAAGTATAAATAAATTGTGTCTAAGGCCATATATAGTGTTCCTTAACACAGGTTTACAAATGTATCCAGTATAGTAGGTCTTAATCCAAAAATAAAACTTACATGTTGGCAATCTATGGACACTTCATCTGCAATCTGAAATAAACATAATAAAACCATTAATAAAATGCATTGCAATGAACTATTCAATATTTATAAATACATTGTCAGCCATTGTGCAATGTTTGTGTCTTTATACAAAACAAAAGTGCACATGCAGAAATGATTTTGAAGGTTAAGGTCCATCATGTAAACATTGCAAGGATCAAATATACAAATGTATATGTCAAAGGAATAAGTTCGGTAAGGGCCATATTTGGCCCCAATAATAAAGTTCATAGTTACAATACAATACATGTTTCAAGTTGCCCTAAAGACATGTTAGAAAGTTAAACAGAACTGTTTTTGTCAAAGTTTAATTCTAACACGTTCATTTTTACATCCAAAAAAGGTCAAAATAAGGGATTTTGGTGAAATTTGACAAAATCAGCTAGATTTCAACCAAATGAAGGACCAGGAAACATAGAGCGCAGGCGTCGACAAGCTTAAGATTCAAAGAAGACATGTTAAATGTCTTCACAAACATAATTTTAAAAGATCTTTGTTGTCGACGTATGCGCTCTATGTTTCCTGTCCAATAATCTATGGAAATTTACCCATTTTCGTTGATTTTTTCATGAAAAATCAATATGAGTACAACTTGTGACGTCATAATGAAACGCAGAAACGTAAAATTTTCAACAAAATGGTTTATATCCTAGCTAGTCAATGTATTAGCTGTAATTTATCTTGATATTGGTCGATAAATATGAATTTGAAATTTACGCTAAAAAACGGGGCCATTTTAGGACCTTATCGAACATACTCCTTTATCCTATTATTCATAATAAGTGAGTATTTCACATGTCAAGCATTCACTGAAGCATTTAAATGAGGTCCAGGACAATGAAATAAAAGATGGACACTTTGTTACATAAGGTATCAGCTTCAAGGTCTTCTACAGGCACGGATCCAGAGGGGGGGTTCCGGGGGTTGGACGATCAATGCATTTGAATGGGGACATGTAATTGGAACCCCCCCTTTGTCCTGGGTTTGGAACTCCTCTTTTTAAAATGGCTGGATCCGCCCCTGTTCTACCTTCTAAAATATGAAGCATAATACAAATAGTTTATCTTGCTGTCATCGCTGCCTGATTGTTATCCCTTTAATTACAATCTACAACCAAAGCAGGCAAGACAAAAACTAATGTCTTAATTTTACCACAAGTACCAAGTAGGAAAAAAGTATGTTTTAGAATATCAAAGTCAATGTGAATGAAACTGAAAGTGGTGGAATATAACAGTAGACGTCATAATTTTATTTTTTTAGAAACAAAAGTCTAAATGTTTAGGACAATTCTCAATTCAATGGAATTTACATGTACCACTGTGGATTTGACAGTATTAAATAATGTCCCCAAGATTTTTAAATACCTGAATACGATTTAAAAAGCCATACATAATAAAATTATCCTCTATATAACTTTTAAACATTGACAAAAATAATCAGATACATTTGTATTATGTGTTCAAACTTCTTTAAATAAACAATATACAATGAAATGAAAAGACCTAAAATAAAGAAGATTCAAGGACTTGTTATTATGCGAGTTCCCATAATATGTTTATTGGGTTACATGGACAGTTAGATTAAATGCTAGAAATGAAGTATATCCATATTATTTTAAAAGCTTAGATATTAGTACCATCATTCATGACCATATAAACATAAATAATGGTCTTCTCTTATTTTATTTAGAATTAGATAAAGTCCATCTGTATTAAACATATCAGAATAGAATTTTGTTTTTATTAAATTTTTGTTCTAAGAACTTAACTAAACATATGTAGATCTGATGTGATTGAATGAACATGTACATGTTATTGGAACTACAAGTAAATGTTATTGAAGCAGTGCTCTTTTAAATGAGAAATATTAATTTATTTTTTAAGATGCTTTGGCCACTGGACTCTTCTTCAGTTTCTTTATATATAAAAAACTGATAAAGGCTTGTGGCGGAAACATCTTAAAATTAAATTAAGGTGTTGGTAATGGTAAACATAAAACTGGTAATAAGAGGGACCGTGATTAGCCATCAGAGGACAGTGAATTTTTTTAATCACTGCGTTCGTAATTGAAGTCTTTTACATAATCTTCAACAGATCAAAATTTCTGTGTAAAATTAAAGGGCTAACTTTTAACATGATTATCATTCCAATTCCAATTGTACCCATAAACTGGGATCAGTATATCTATTGGAAAATTAATCTGATCTAAAATTGAAATAATTCAAAACTGTATGAGTCTCTGTAAGTTTTATGGCCTATTGAGGAGTCTTATTGACATGATTGAAAAACATTTTACCACATAATTCCAAATTCTTAACATATATATACAATGTTCATGATGTTACGTACAACGAATTTGCTGTTTCAGAATCTAATGCATTCTGGGTAATATATTCAAAAGTGTACACCAAACCATTTTGATTGGTTTTAATTGTTCGAAACACTGAAAATCCATCCAATAACATAACATTTTTTCATTTTGGATTCGAATTTTGAAAAGGTGAATTGGTAATTTATAAAGTATTATTGTGAAGTATATACATTTTTTTTTATCTAAAATGAACAATAAATAAAGAGTGATTTTTTTAAAAGTACAATGGTTTGTTAAATTCAGTTACTGAAATGCCATAAGCACCATTTTTTTTATTTCCCCTTCGGCATTCAGTACCCGTCAGTGAGGAAACAAATGCAAAAGACAACTTTCGAGTTCGATGCATTACAGTCAAAAACTTTGGTTTTAGTGAACATCATTTGTGCCTTTAGAGGGTTGTCACTTCCGTTCCAATGTTGAGCAAGTGGTTGGAATACTGTCCCAGGTTAGGGTTGGGATCCCGCTAACATGTTTAACCCCACCACATTATTTAAGTATGTGCCTGTCCCAAGTCAGGAGCCTGTAATTCAGTGGTTGTTGTTTGTTTATGTGTTACATATTTGTTTTTCATTCATTTTTTTATATAAATAAGGCCGTTACTTTTCTCTTTTCAATTGTTTCACATTGTCTTATCGGGACCTTTTATAGCTGACTATGTGGTATGGGCTTTGCTCATTGTTGAAAGGTGTACAGTGACCTATAGTTGTTAATGTCATCGTCATTTGGGTCTGTTGTGGACAGTTGTCTCATTGGCAATTATACCACATCTTCGTTTTTATATAAAGCTATATTGCAAGATTTTTTTTAGAAAAATGAATTTTTATAATTGTCTTTCAGCACTGAGCACTGTCATTAGGGAATAGACCACTTTCGAGTTCATCCGTCACTGGAAAAAACTCGTCAATTATACACACCTTTATGATGTCATTTACCAGATAGAGGGGGTCGTCTGTATCCCTGCACTATTTACGTTCATCAAGCGTCTTAGTGATCATCATTGTGTAGGATAAACTAGAAATAATGGTTGTTCTGTAGGTACTTAATGACAATTCCCTAATGACAGCAGTACTGGTTGTCAATTTTGAGAATTCAATTTGTCGAATAATTTGTACAATATAGAATTATAGGTTTCCAACCACTTGCTCAACATTGGAACGGAAGTGACGACGCCCCTAAACGCACAAATGACGGTGATAAAGGCACGTATAATTGGCGAGTTTTTTCCGGTGACAGATGAACTCGAAAGTGGTCTATTGTGATTACATGTAAGTACCTACAGAACAAATATTATATCTAGTTTATCATGCACAATGACAATCACTAAAAGAGGGACAGTCAAACTCATAAATCGAAAATGAACTGACAACGGCATGGCTAAAAATGAAAAAGACAAACAAACAAACAATAGTACACCTGACATAACATAGAAAACTAAAGAATAAACAACTCCAACCCCCCCCCCCAAAAAAAAAATAAAATAAGGTGCTCTGGAAAGGGTAAGCAGATCCTGCTCCACATGTGGCACCTGTCACGTTGCTTATGTGATAACAAATCCGGTAAATAGTCTAATTCAGTAGGTCACTTTCATAAAAGGGAAGGTTTTTGTAGTTTATACGACGCAAGGAACATATCAGATATCATTTTTGAAATGGTGATTCCAAAACGGGCAACCAACTTGTGATGGCGTCCGTAAAATTTACGAAGTGATGATTTCAACTTCACCATTTGGAACTCTTGGTTTAATAGCTTCCTTGTGAGCAGCAACCCTCTATCAAGAAAATCACAATAGAAAATGCAAGCACTGGAATATCGTATCAATTTGGAGATAAACACTGTATGCAGGTCATGCAGGTGCTGCTGCAATGTTGGTACTTAGAAAAGGAAAGTTCACACTTGGAAAACTGAAATCATCTCTTTTTGTCGTAAAGTTTTGTTTTCAACCGACCCTCATTGTCAATTACTAGATGTAGGTCAAGATATGAGGCTGACTTAACTGTATCTGTAGTATCCTTTATCTCAAGTTCGATGGGATAGATGTGTTCAACATAGTCACCAAATTTTAAATTATTTAGTGAAAGAACATCATCTATATAATGGAAAGTAGAGTTAAATGATATTGCTAAGTTCTTATCTTTCTTCCTAAGAAGTTCCTGTATGAAGTCAGCCTCATAATAATAAAGACACAAGTTGATAAGAAGAGGGGCACAATTTGTTCCGTTTGGAATACCGACAGTCTGTGAAATACATGTACTCCAAACATAACAAATATGTTGTCAATCAAAAAATCAAGCATCTTGATAATGTCAGTTTCAGATTATAAAAAAATTGAATCAGAGGCATCCTTTACAAAGTAGGATTTTTCCCTCCCGAAGACAAGATAGCGTGTATCTACGTTCATTAAGAAACTTGATGAACATTTATATTGTAGTAGATGATATTTGAATACAGAATATTTGACTATAATAGTGATAGCCAGTGTATAAATTGCCAACTATGATCATGTACATGTACCTTTTCATCACTTTGTAGACAATCAATGACTTCGAAGTTGTTATCAGCTATTTTGGGGTTGCAGAATCTCTTGATGTCCTCTCTGCACTGTGGTTGTTCCGACAGTTTGAACTGAGGAAACTTTTTTGGTCTGCCTTTTGGTACCTGGCCCTCAGGTACGTTTCCATCTGCGTTTTGTCCAAATCCTAAAGGTCTCTGCTGTCTCAAACTTTCTTCATTCACTCCAACCTTTGCCTTGGGAACACCGGCTAATTTTCCACCAGTTTGTCCTACCATGGGTTTGAATTTGGGGTTAAATCGTTCTTCATTCTGTGCAGGATTTGCGTGTTGGTCGTTTAGATTCTGACAATTGACAAGGGCAATGAAAACACTAAATAATAAAAACAGAAGTACACGTCGACTTGTGTTCTCCATTTTGATCAAATCACTACTAATAAAAATCATTGCACACTGTTTACCTGCCTGTCAATTTTTTTGCTGCTGTTTTACAATTATACATTGTGAAAAAGATCGACAGTAGATATTTAATTATGACTTTTGCTATACTATTTAATTAGAAAGTGGTAACTCAACATATCATCAGTACAATAGGTAAGGAATCTTTTGTGGTGTATTAGTTTCCGTTTTGAAGACTGGTTTCCTTTTTCAAATCGACATAATTTCCAGTATAAAAACTATACAAGTGTTAGCTTTTAAAAACACTTGACCGTTTGCACTCTTCTTTATAAAACGGTACCCAAATGTCTATCAGGGAGTCCCTTCTTCTTCTCTGGACCAAAAAGGCTTCAATACCGAAGAAAACATGTTGTGCATGCGTGATTGATAAAAAATATCAATTCATAAAAAAAAAATTAACAACAGTTTTAGTGTTGGGGAGAAAAAAGGGGGTGTCAGTGTTTGTATACAGGGAGACAATATCTGAAAATGTATTATTTCTTTGTCCCATCTTTCACCAGCAATTACTTTTTTATTCAGGCATCTTTTGGGAAAATTTTAAGTTTCAGTATTAACTGCAGTATAATGCACCAACTGCACCCAATCATAAACATTATTTTTAATATTTCTTCTAATAGAATATGATAATTTAAGTGGTCACCTCCCCCCCCCCCAAAAAAAAACAACAAAAAACACCATGTTGTCCCCTGTTATTTTCTAAAAATTAATTCATTGAAAGAATCGGATAAATTATATAAAAAAAACTTCTACATTACTGGTCTGGTTTTGATATAACTAAAGCATGTGAGAAAATATTGAATTTTTAAGGGGCTTTTTAACGTTATCCCCAGGGGTAATTTCCCTCCTGTTACCGCTGGGTTTTTTTTTCTCCTGTGGACATGTTTGAAACAAACAAAAATGTATTTCTTGTAATGCAATGTGAAGAGCATCATTTCCTGAATGTATGACTCCATATGTTTAGGTGAATAGCAGCCAGGTTAAAAAATCTGAATTCCCCAAAGATCAGATGATTTGGAGAAAAATAATTTTGTTGTTCTCTCCTGTTACAACCTTTTTGTGCACCTTCTGGGAATATTTCATTGTCAGCACTATAACATTACATGTGTTTTATAGTATAATATCAAATTGATATATGTAGATGGAAGTAAACTTCTACACAATTTCGAAAAAAAAGTACTGTGTAATTCCTTTCTGTTTTGTTCTGTCCTGTTACCTGATAACTAGAGGCTCTAAAGAGCCTGTGTCGCTCACCTTGGTCTATGTGCATATCATAAACAAAGGACGCAGATGGATTCATGAAAAAAATGTGTTTTGGTGAAGTTGATGTGTTTGTAGATCTTACTTTACTGAACATTCTTGCTACTTACAATTTTCTCTAACTATAATAAAGTTGGCTCTTTAGATACAGAGGAAAATATTTTGTGAAAATTTACAGAAATTTACCAAATTAATGAAAAATTGTTAAAGTTAAAAAACATTAACAACTTGTGAAAAATCAACTATAAAGGTCAATAACTCCTTACGGGGTCAACTGACCATTTTGGTCACGTTAACTTATTTCATATCTTACTATTTGTAACCAAAAACGGCACAATTTCTTTAAAAAATACCAATTTAGGGGCAGCAACCCAACAACCGATTGTCCACTTCATCTGAAAATTTCAGGAGAGATAGATCTTAACCTGATAAACAATTTTATCCCTGTTAGATTTGCTGTAAATGCTTCGGTTTCAGAGTAATAAGCCAAACTACATTTTATCCTATGTTCTATTTTTAGCCATGGCAGCCATCTTGTTTGGTAGACCAGGTCACTGGACACATTTTTTACAACTAGATACACTAATGATGATTGTGGCTAAGTATGGTTAAATTTGGCCCTGCAGTTTCAGAGGAGAAGATTTTTGTAAAAGATAACAAAAACTTACGAAAAAAGGGTAAAAATGACTATAAAGGGCAATAACTCCTTACGTGGTCAACTGACCATTTTGGTCATGTTAACAAATTTGAAGATCTTACTTTGCTGATACTTATTGTTGTTTACAGTTTATCTCTATCTATAATAATATTCAAGATAATAACCAAAAACAGCAAAATTTCCTTAAAATTTCCAATTCAGGGGCAGCAACCCAGCAAACGGTTGTCTGATTCATCTGAAAAGTTCAGGGAAGATAGGTCTTAACTTGATAAAGAATTTTACCACGTGTTAGATTTTCTCTAAATGCTTCTGTTTCAGAGTAATAAGCCAAAATCTACATTTTACCCTATGCTCTATTTTTTGCCATGACGGCCATCTTGATTGTTTGTCCGGGTCACCGGACACATTTTTTGAACTAGATACCCCAAATGATGATTGTGGCCATGTTTGGTTAAATTTGGTCCAGTAGTTTCAGAGAAGAAGATGTTTGTAAAAGTTAACGACGACGGACGACGGACGCCAAGTGATTAGAAAAGCTCACTTGGCCCTTTAGGCCAGGTGAGCTAAAAAGTAACAGCATAACCATAATCAGTAACAGGAAGGATGTTCAAGACAATTTCACTGATGAATCAAGAAGTTACTCTACTATATGCCAACCATTTCATTTAATATAAGTTATCATCACCATATCAAATAGATTTCAAAGTATTAAATGTACAGTATATTTAACGAAAACTAGAGGCTCTAAAGAGCCTGTGTCGCTCACCTTGGTATATGTGAATATTAAACAAAAGAAGCAGATAGATTCATGACAAAATTATGTTTCGGTGATGGTGATGTGTTTGTACATCTTACTTTACTGAACATTCTTGCTGCTTACAATTATCTCTATCCATAATGAAGTTGGCCCAGAAGTTTCAGTGGAAAATGTTAGTAAAAATTTACAAATTTTCTGAAAATAGTGAAAAATTGACTATAAAGGACAATAACTCCTTAGGGGGTCAATTGACCATTTCAGTCATGTTGACTTATTTGTAAATCTGACTTTTCTGAACATTATTGTTGTTTACAGGTTATCTCTATCTATAAATAGGTAAACCTTTCTAGATATACACAAAACGTCGACAGTATTTATAAAAGATGAAGTGTTTACTGAAAAAGGAAATTGTACAGAAACGTCGCCAAACGACGTTATCAAAACGTCACCTTTTTTTTTTAAAAATAGGCAAATACAATATATTACAAGTATCCATTTCTTAAAAAATGAAGAGTTGGCATGGACTTATATACAATTGTTCAAAATATTTGAAAAAAATAAACAATATCTCTGTTATTCGACTTTTGACGATGCGAATTTTAACACGACCATTTGTCTCAGAATTTTTTCTCTCAGGTATATGGGGAATTTTTTTTCTGAGACAAGTGCCTGTGGAATTTAAGCATGGATGAAAGGGTACTCCTCATTTCAGAACCATTGGATGGTTTGAGGGGGAGGGATCAGTTCAGACCAATTTTTCTATGATTCTATATGGATTCAAAATTAAATATGTGAAACCATATCGTACATTATGATACATCTACAAAATAAACACATAATGAAAACTTTTGTCTGAAGCATAAATAAACGTTGATAAAAAAAATGTCAAAATAGGTGCAATTTGGTTACCCTCACAGATTGTGATTATATTAAAAATTCATACGTTTTGTGTACATGTTTTGGTTTGAATTTGTTTATTTGAAGCTAGAGAGAACAGCTGATGTTAGCGGATCTCTAAAGCTGTCAACAGAGGGTGTTTCAATAATAGTTTGAGGTATATGAATACGAAAACAAAAGTTTTATTTCGAATTTCGGTTACAATCTTTTACATTTAATTAATCATGTTAACAGACAGGTGTCAATGTATTAACTATATTATAAGTTTCCATTACCGTTGATCTTTGTGTCTTAATAGGCAGTGAACTATTGATATGAGTTTGGACGGTCTTCGTACACAAACCTTAGTGCCCTTTCTTGTATTCTTTTTTTCGATTTTTTTTGAGAATTTTTCTCGGTACAGAAATGTCATACCAAAGGGCAGAAATTAAAATTGAAATAGTTAGCTTACAAAGCTTGTTCAAATAAGTTTCCAAACGTTTCAAAATATTAATTGCTGAGATAGTACCTCCCTGCATATTTTACCAATGTAAATATCAAAATTTGGCTTATAATCTATGTCGATTCAAAGTAGTTTGACAGTTGGCTCACACGAAATACGTATATGCATGGATTTTTGTTATATGTCTTTTGCTCAACTGTTAAAACCTTCAATTTGTCAGGGTTTGTTTGCATTTTATTTACTTGGAACAACTCAATAAGTTTGAGTGATTCAGATTCCAAAGTAGAAATAAAACATTATAATAGGACTACAGTGAAAAAAAAGTATTGAAACTTTACAGAGTTCCATTTTTTTTTTATAAATACGAATATATCTTATACAATACTCGAGTTGTAGTTTATGGCAACCATCGTGTGTTTTATTTCCCTGTAAATTATGCTGTCATCGGCAAAGAGTCTAAGCTTGCTGTGTTGTAATTAAAATTCAGGTAGGTCGTTTATATATACAAGGAGCAGTATTGTCACAATGTGCCCTATACTTTTCCTTTGGGGTACGCAATATGTTACGTTTACTGAGATGGAAGAGATGCCATTGATGACGTGTGTTATTTGAATACCATAGAGCTTGTAATGGAGGCGACGGTGTGAGACCTTGTTAAACACTTTAGCAAAGTCCATTATGCTCAAGTCAGTTTGTGTGTTGCTACTAGTGGTTTAAGCCAGTTCTTTCTAGGTTTAATTTAATACTTTAATTAATGTTTTTAATTTGTTTTAATTTATTATTTAAACGTCAACTGGGATCCAAGACTAACAAAGGTATTTACACACAAAAAAAGCTTTAACATATGCATCAATAAAGTATTACTATTAAAATGTTACGTTTTTATTCGGTTCGTGTGGCTCAGTCTTTAGTTTCTATGTTGTGTTTTGTGATTTGTGTACTGTTGTTTGTCTGTTTGTCTTTTTTTCTGTTTTGGCCAGGTTATTGTCAGTTTATTTTCGACTTATGAGTTTGAATGTTTCTTTGGTATCTTTCGTGTCTCTTGTCTTGTAAGGCTATAGTCTTTTAAGTCTTATCATGGTAATTTAATGATACTATTTATACATGTATTTATACCAACCTATCCTTTACTATGGTAAGCTGTTCTCTTGATTATTGTGCTCAGTTGTCCTTGTTTTAACTTTAGGATTGTGCATATTTTAATTGACCCAATAATTCATTAATGATTGCAATTTTAAAACATTGTGTTTGCATAACTAAGACAAGTTTAAAGCAAGTATTATGATATTATGAAATGTAATAACATAGAAAGTATTAGAAACTGTATACAACGGAAAAGGTCAGCAATACAAGATCTACCTCATATGGGGATTTTTATGCCCAACCTACGATAGTAGAGGGGCATTATGTTTTCTGGTCTGTGGGTCCGTTCATTCGTTCGTCTGTTTGTCCGTCCGTTCCGCTAATCCGTCTGTTCGTTCATTCCGCTTCAGGTTAAAGTTTTTTGTCGAAGTTGTTTTTGATGAAGTTGAAGTCTAATCCACTTGAAACTTAGTACACCTGTTCACTATGATATGATCTTTCTAATTTTAATGCCAATTTAATTAGAGTTTGTACCCCAATTTAACGGTCCATTGAACATATAAAATGATAGTGCGAATATGGCATCCATGTACTTGGGGGCACATTCTTGTTTGACATATCGACTGGTTTTTCGTCTACCATCTTGTATACTGTTACTGTATACAGGCATTAGTTCATTAGTTATTGATAATTTATGACGGCTTAAAATAAAAGATATAATTCTAGTCAATGTTTTGTTTGTACTTGTCCTTTTGATTTCTATCCTAATGTAGCTATATGGTATATAGGTTATTTTATCCTTGTGTCGAGTATTATTTTATGATCTTGTTTGTCTCCAACATGATAAACTGCAACTTTCCTCAACATCATACTTGTATGTCATAAAAAAAATTATACATAATTGCATAGCCTTTTTGACTATATTTATATTAGCACACACTATTTCGTTTAATTGAAAACTGACTTGAATTGATGACCCTTTCCGTTAAAATTGTTCTTGGGTGTAAGGGTTGATCCTTGATGTAAGGGTTGTTCAAATCTTGGATGTAAAGGGTTGTTCTTAGATGTAAAGGGTTGTTCTCTGGTGTTAGGGTTATTTTTGGATGTTAACGTTTGTTCTTGGATGTTTGGGTTGTTCATGAATGTTGCATGTAAGAGTTGTTCTTTGATTTTAAGGGTTGTTCTTGGATGTCAAGGGTTGTTTTTGGATGTTAGGGTTGTTAATGGATGTAAACATTTGTTTTTGGATGTAAAGGGTTGCTCTTGGATGTAAAGGGTTGTTCTTGGATGTAAATGTTTGATCTTATATGTAAAGGGTTGTTCTTGGGTGTTAGGGTTGTTCTTGTATGGTAAGGGATGTTCTTGGATGTAAGGATTATTCCTTGATGTAAATGGTTGTTCTTGGATGTAAAGGGTTGTTTTTAGATGTTAAGAGTTGTTCTTGGATGTTAGGGGTTGTTCTTGAATGTAAGGGTTGTTCTTAGATGTAAGGGCTTGTTCTTGGATGTAAAGGGTTGTTCTTGGATGTAAGGGGTTGTTCTTGGATGTTAAGGGTTGTTCTTGGATGTTAGGGGTTGTTCTTGGATGTAAAGGGTTGTTCTAGGATGTAAAGGGTTGTTCTTGGATTTAAATGGTTGTTCTTTGTATGTAAGGGATTGCCCTTTGATGTAAAGGGCTGTTCTTGGATGTAAAGGGTTGTTCTTGGATGTTAGGGGTTGTTCTTGAATGTAAAGAGCTGTTCTTGGATGTTAAGGGTCATTCTTGGATGTAAGGGGTTGTTCCTGGATGTGAGGTTTTATTTTTTATTTTTGGGGTTGTTCTTGGATGTAAAGGGTTGTTCTTGGATGTAAATGGTTGTTCTTGGATGTAAGAGTTGTTCTTGAATGTTGAAAGTTGTTCTTGGATGTTAGAAATGTTCTTGAATGTGTAAATAAACTCATCATAGATACCAGGATTAAAAAAATATATTTATGCCGGATGCATGTTTCGTCTACAAAAAACTCATCAGTAACACTTGAATCAAAATAGAGGCTCTCAAGAGCCTGTATCGCTCACCTGATTCTACTTGGGTGTTTGAAATCATATAAAAAAAATATAATTTGGCTAAAAATGACAACACAACCTCATTTATAAGGAAAGGTACATGTTTAATTTCATTCAAAAGTCCACCACTGGCAGCCATCTTGGATGACGGATCGGCTACAAAGTAACAACACTTGGTCAGCACCTCATAAGGAACATACATGCCATGTGTGGTTTTATTCCATTCAGTGGTTCTCTAAAAGAAGTCATTTGTATGCATTTCCCATAGGGTCCTATGTTAAACTAAGTCCCCTGATGGCGGCCATCTTGGATGATGGATCGGCTACAAAGTAACAACACTTGGTCAGCACCTCATAAGGAACATTCATGCCATGTTTGGTTTCATTCAATTCAGTGGTTCTCTAAAAGAAGTCATTTGTATGCATTTCCCATAGCGTCCTATGTTAAACTAAGTCCCACGCTGGCGGCCATCTTGGGTGATGGATCGGCTACAAAGTAACAACACTTGGTCAGCACCTCATAAGGAACATTCATGCCATGTTTGGTTCCATTCAATTCAGTGGTTCTCTAGAAGAAGTTCAAAATGTAAATTGTTAACAAAGACGATGGACGCCAAGTGGTGAGAAAAGCTCACTTGGCCCTTTGGGCCAGGTGAACTAAAATTGTTAAAAAGGCCAAATAAAGTACGAAGTTGAAGAGCATTGAGGACCAAAATTCCTAAAAGTTTATCCAAATTCAGCTAAGGTAATCTATTTCTGAGGTGTTTACAGTAAATTTATAATAAAGGGTTGTTCTTGGACGAATGGGGTTGTTCTTGGATGTTAAGGGTTGTTCATGGAAGTTAAGGATTGTTCTTGGATGTTACGGGTTGTTCTTGGATGTAGAGGGTAGTTCTTGCATGTTAGGGTTGTTCTTGGATCATAAGTAGATATAGGAAGATGTGGTGTGAGTGCCAATGAGACAACTCTCCATCCAAATAACAATTCAAAAAGTAAACCATTATAGGTTAAAGTACGGCCTTCAACACGGATCCTTGGCTCACACCGAACAACAAACTATAAAGGGCCCCAAAATTACTAGGCCTGTTCTTTGATTTTGACGGTTGTTTTTGAATGTTTTTTCATGCATCCAGAAGTTGAAATGATTCCACTAGAAAGTATCAAAGAATTGTCATCAATATCTTTTCTCTTAACAACAAGATATTAAGACATTATACCCATCTAAGAGGTTGCTGTCTGTTTGTCCTTGCTAATCCTCTGTATCGACACAACAGAATTTCATGAAACTTTGTAGATAATTAGGGTATACAATGAAGATGTACATATCCACATCAAATCTTTATCAGTACACTTTTGTAGCAGTTATGAGTGAGAACTTTGAATCTGAAGATTATTTTGTTTGCACATTGACAATGTGGGGGCTTTGGGTATGCAAGTATACTTACAAAGGTTCTTTAATATTTCAGGTATCCTGGCAGAAAATACACAAGTTTACCTTTCTGTGAAAGTTCTGTTTTTGTACAATTCAAATCATAACTTAATAGACCACAATTATCAATTGTAAATACAAGTTAAACAATCTATATGTTTCTATTAGGTAAATTCCGTCAATCTCGAAGATATGTTTTTACATCTTCCTGTCTTTTGCCCTGGGAAACTTGTGTCACCCTTTCATTAAAGAATGTGATAACATCACAAAAACATTGTTATACCCAAAGTTGTTTAGAAAGAATTTAAGACAGTTTGTAAGTCAAAATAAAACAATTTATTATACATAAAACAGTGTATCTAGAAAACTGTAAAATCAACAACATGAATGGATTTTTTTTTGTGAAGATAAGTAAAATTACATATTACTAAACTAAAAATCTCATATACAGGACTTAACATACTGTTATAACATCTAAAATTATGTACAATATAAAACAAATACAATTATTTACAATGCAGCAATGGAAAATTCTTTTAAGGCCATGAACAGTCTTCTTTAACTTATGATGATCTGAGCAGGTTAGAGAATGTTTGTGAACATAGTTATCTGCCTGGCATTACAGAATGAAGCTGTCCTCATGAAGAATCAATATGGTCTTTACAAGCCTTTCCCAATACAATAGTAACATTCCAGTATACAGAAGTTTAAAAAAATCGTTATAAATGTCCTGAAAATTAGGAGATAACGATTTTGTATTTTAAGAACCAAAAGGCATCAATTGGTGATTTTCCAATAATAATGAACAGACAAAATTTCCAATAATGATGGTCACAAATTAAGTTTACTGGTGACAAGTTAACAGAGCCATTAAACAGGTATTTGCGACTGTCAAATAACCAATTGATGCAGTCTGCACTTAAAATACTTTGTTGTCCTCTCCATTCTAATGAAACTAACAGAAAACAATGTTAAATCATACATTTGAAATCTGTCATAAGTCGTCTGCACTTACATGTAAGTTTATCAAAGTATCAATTGTGAATTGAAGCTATGAAAATTGGTGAAGTTATCAAATCAAATCAAAATGAAACTGATAAACAATGTTGCATTAGAATGTGATTATCATATCTTACAAATGAATAGGAAACTTAAGTAGCATCAGTACTGAGAACTTAGGACTTATTTTTTCCAATGATAATGAATAGACAAAATTTCAAAGTTTTTAAAACACAGTTCAAATGTAAAGTTGTAAAGGTTTTATGTAAAGATGAAAATGTAAACTTTATCTTGTTGGTTATTTCTTAAGAACAACTGACCTTGCTTGAAATTTTTAATTTAAGTTGTTAAACTTTGCTGCAAGAGTGTACAGACCAGAAAAATAATGCTCCATTAGACATCATAGTTTCAGAACATAGGAATATGCTGTCAACTCCGCCAGATTTTCATTCTTATGATAAATTACTTCTAATATTAAAAAAAAAAGATTCATTTTACAAGATGCTTCGAACAAATTGTGCAGAAAGTCTAAAAACCTAAAATTCATGACCATAAGTAGATAAAATTCAATGCAAGACAATAGACAAAAAAAATATTAAAAAAGAATAATGCAAGATAATACAAACAATTAAAATAGTAAGATTATAAAAGTCTTCTTTTTGAACCCCATCTGTTGATGGAATAAGCATAAAATTCAATGAAGGGGTTCAAAAGGCAGTCTTGTCAAAATGTATCTTTTACATGCCATACCATCTGGGTATAAGGCTAATCAAAGCAACTCAATAAAGCCTCCCTTTTGAACCTCCTCTAATGATGGAATTAATGTAGATATCCATGAAGGCTGTTTAAAATGAATGATTGCAAAAAAAAGAAGAAGATATAAACATATTTCCTTCAAATGCCATACCATCTTAGTATAAGGCTAAACAAAGCAACTCAATATATACAGTATAGGTAATTTAAAAACAAAAAAATATATCAAATAATAATAGATGTATTTACCTACAGTTTTACAAAAACAGAATCCTTGTTTTGTTTTACTACTCTCTGTATAGTAAACTATTAAACTTTCAATTCAATGTAAACTCTTACTATTATGAATGAAATTCAAATTGCCATCAATTATGCACAAGTGCAATACATCCCAATGTTGTGTGTTTTCTAACTTGACACTGCTTCACATAGTTTTTCAAGAAGAATAAACAAATTGAATATATCTTGTTAAAATCTTTCAAAAAATCTACATCCATCTTCAGATACTAAAACACGTGCTCAAAATAAGTTCACAACTAAAATGGCACGCTAGGATCTTTAAAGGCACATGGCCTTCACATTCTTCAAACAGAAATAGAACCATAGCCTCCACACTTCTTATATCTGACCAGACACATGTTCTGGCCATTCCTCATATGTAGTTAAAACATCTGCAATTATCTTCAGGTACTAAACATAGAGTATGTTAAACCTCAATGGGCAACAATGTCTTCTAATGTAAACTTCAAATTCAAGTCAATAAAGATTGAGGAGTCAATGCATCTCACCATCTGTCATGAGTCAGGGTTAAAACCCACAAACTCAGTGTTGACTATTTCACGTAATTTGTATGACAATATATATCACAAATATTTTTGATGCAATAGCATTAAAACAATATGTAATGTACATCAATACTTATAAAACAAAAAACATTTCTATCATTTAGAAAACTGATTTACACAAAAAAAAATGTTTTCTTTGAAATATTTATGAAATATATTTCAAAGATTGTAACATAAAATTCTCTACAATGTACATTTTTTTACATAACATTTTAAAATCATTCCTGTTAAAACTATTGTAAATGATTGTGATTTTAAAGTATGTATGCACAGTTAAATTGATTAACTGCTGATTTTAAGAGAAATGCTGAATAGGTAACACTTCAACTAGGGTTGATAAAGTACGACTGTGAAAAATAAAGTACTCTATATCTATCAATTCTATATCGAAAAAATATTAACACCAGTATCTAGAGTCACATTATAAATGTGATATAATAAATCTATTTACATGTGTGCTAGTATATGTATGTCAACATTGGTTTTAATTTCCCTCACTTATTTAAGACAAAACTTACTTTTTTTAATAATCCAGTAAAGGGGAGATAATTTAGATCTATTAACTCCCTTTGTGTCCATTTCTGCATTATGCATTTAGTGTTGTGTTGATACTGAATTGTATTTCATTCATTTGATAATTGTCATGAATTATACATTTTATCATTTCCCAAAACTTAATTATTCTTATAAAGTTAGAAAAAAATCAGATAAACTAAATTCAGAAATATTATGAGTTTTTATAAATGAGAATAATGCTACTTAGTGAGTATTGCAGTATTAAGAACTCACATTTTTTTTTATATCTGCAACATATTTTACAAAAAATCTAAGGTGAAAAATTACCTATCAGTCATGAAAATTTTAGTTTAATCTACGATCATTTTTTGTCATAACTTTTTTGTGAAAAGTGAACCAGTTGCATACATATCTGTATACAGTTATTAATTTCAGTTAGTTATGTCAAATTCGCAATAATTTACATTTTATTGCTTTTGTTACTTGGTGTATCTGTCTTCTTTAGACTACTGACATTAAACAAAACAAAATACAAATAACTGGAAAAAGGAATAAAATAATTAAAATACAACAAAACTTCTATAATATTAATAATAAGCACTAGATGTAAAAATAGAAATATTAAAACATCTATGTAAATTAACAATCGATGAATATTCATGATATAAGAGGTAGTATGCCTCCTCTGATCATGCATCAACTAGATACAGTGGCTTGGTTTATGCGTCTTTTCTGTATGTTAAGTCTTAGTCCATATTCAACTCAGACCTGAAATTATAACATTACCAATAATAATAATAAATCAAAAACTCACATGAATACTCATATGAGATCAATAAATATCAAAACCCTATTTACAAATTACAGATCACATTTTTGTAGATTGAGTGGTGGAAGGACCTTTTCCAGGACACATGGATTAGAATAAATAAGGACTTACAATATTAGGACTAGAAAATTAATGATTAAATTTTCCTGAATCCAGGAAAGAAGGTTAAGTTTTTTCATAAACGTGAAAAAAAAATTCTTCAGAAATGTTGGAATTCACCCAACCCCTTTCCAGGATAATCAATTCAATGATTTCCCCACTCCAATAACCACAGTATGTTGTAAGTAAGATCAACCAAAACAAAACTTAAATCTGCAGCTACTCATTATGCATCTATGGTGGAAACTGAATAAAAAAAGACCAAAAGAAAACTTATCTTATTGGTTGGTTGGCATATAATTAAATCAAAATTGAAAAGAAAAACAACAGGGGATGAATTAGAATCATACATGTAATTCTTCCGGTGGGAGTCAAAGTCGATCCCGCGATCTAAGATCAAATTGAAGGGCAAATGGCTTCATTGTTTTACAAAAATCAAATTAACAGTACAAAAAAGTAGTATTAATGGTCAATGTTAGGTTTAAGTTCATAATATGTTATATGCATGATGTTAACAGTTTTATATAATATATTGGTTATACTAATAATACTGAAGTGCTAGCAGGCAGACACATAGAAGATAATAAAAGATTGATGATGGAAAGCTGTCAAGAAATAACTTACTGAAATGATTTCATGAAAATTTAAAACTTCTAATGCAGTAATACACTTATTTTTCAGTTATTTACTAAAACCTTTCATTTAAATTCACTTTTTGAAAGAAATAGCAAAAAAAATAAACTCAAATCTTATTCATTTGTTCAATCAGTGAAACTTTACACATAATTCCTGACATAGTATATTACCGTATAGCGGGTTATTTTTGCGGGTGTAAAATTTCGCGATTTTCATTCAATAAGGTATACGAAATATTTTGGCGGTTATTATTTTGGCAGATTCAACATTTTCAACATTACCTTTGCATGTACACTTTTAAATTGGCGGAATTTATTTTGGCGATTTTATTCTATCCGCTAAAATAAGTGAAAATTTACACCCCGCGCAAATAACCCGCTATACGGTATCAGTTTGCCAAATCAATTTGGTAAATTTGAAGATTGAACTATTCTGGTAATATTCAGAATCTTTACAGCCTCAATAAAAAAACCAAATCTTGATGCACTTTATCATTTGAATAAATAGGTTAAAAGGACCTTTGACGACCAATGAAGATTTATTAAAAAGCTAAGAAAAAACAAAGAAGTGAATTTAATACAAGTATGTAGAGGTGAGGAAAGAAATGTTTTACTGCATATGAAAGGTGATAACGAGTCCCCAACTCACTCATGTATAGTCCCACACCACCCCATTCTACATGTGTATATAGGGAAGATGTGCCCCCAAATCACTCCTGAAAAGAGTCCATATCATCTGTCATATCAAACATACTGCTATCCTGTACTATTCCAGAGTCTGTGTAAGAGGAACTACAATAAAACAACGTCTAACATCATACCAAACAACAACATGAACCAGTTTTACATTACTTCAAAACAAATAAGGAATTACATTCACAATTTGCATTAAAATTGAATAGATCAAACACCTTTTGCTTTGAAATATTCAACATTTTTTTGTTATAAATTTTTTAGATGATTTTACTGAAATTAAAATATAAAATTAAAGTATATTTGCAGTCAGGGATACTGATCATCCATGTTGCTGTAATCCAAAACTAAAACACCACATTGTTGATGTGAATGGCTGACAAAAAGAATTATGAAATGTTTGAGTGTATTATTGAGCCAACACATTTACTCCGTACCAATTTTGTTGTAATTTTTCAATTCTGTTTTAGAGCTGTAAATGCCTGTATTAGGGAACATAAGAAAGGCCTTTTTTATGTAATACTAGTTTTATTGATTTGAGGTATTGAAAAAAGGTCATTTAAAATACTATACATTAAGAACAAAAAACATTTGTTAAATATTTTATGCTTAAAATCTTAAGGATTTTGGGCAATTTCGTTCTTTCATTGTTCTTTTGTCAAAATGGAAATAATATTATGCCTTTAATGAGATTACTGAAATATCATTGTTTTGGGCAGCATTAATCTAGGAAATATAATGAAGAATGTATTTAAATCCAAAATGGCATATTTTGCAAGAAATTTGAAAATGATTTATATATCATATCCCATGGTTGACTCAATAAAAACTTACATCAATACTACAGTGAGAGATTTGATATGATAATAATGTTTGAAACTGTAATGATGTGATGTGAAAGCTGTGAGCTGTTAGAAGTTTATATCTTTGCAACAACTGCAGAGTGACAAGGAATTCTGTAGCAGAGAGGAAAAATTATTTTGTAAGCTCCTATATCTAATAATGAGAGTCAATAAATCGTCTGCTACCTATCTCTCACTTTAAGACAGAATTTGTTAAAGTTACTACATGTTTGTATTTGTGCTTAATCTTAGAATATAATTTGTCCTCAGTGTTTACTTTTATTATTATACACGTCCTGTAAATCAAAATTAGTTTTTATGAGCAACTTATTTCATTTAGCTCACTTTTATTGCCTTTCATATGAAATAATAAAGTAAAAGTCTCTTATTACCAATGCAAACTAATATTTTTTTCTTTTCTTTCTTTTTCGCAGCTTAAACAAAATTTTGAAAAAACATAATAGTCCAAATAAAAGTTTACTAGTCTAGGGCTTCAGACTAGTAGCTTACAGTGCAGACTGACATAGAATGGTGTAAAATATGACGACAAAGTTATCATGTCACAAAAACACACAATTCACTACAACCAAGTGATCCCACAGTCTATACTTATATAGGTTACATGATGACCGATGATAACAAGTTATCTTTAATATTCCATTAATATTTTGAAATATCAGTTAAGGTGGTACCAAACATCTTGATTAAAACTAATTTAGCTAGTTTCATTTTCCTTAAATTTTGACAAAATATTTTCTTTGACCCTTTGAAAAAAAAAAAAATCCAAAATACAGAGCTCCAGATAAGCTGCGTATTTGCGTGATCACGCAATACAAATAATAAAAAACCCAAAGCAATTGCCCATTGCAGGGTTCAATAACCCAATTAATTCAAAGGAAAACCCAATTATATACCAAAACCATGAGTTCTCAACCCTTTTATTGACTACCGTTTGCGTTATTTACCCTTATCTGTTTACAGTCGTCTATTTTTATAATATTTATAATTGGAAATTTCCTTTCGTTCTAAAAATAGATCCCTGCATCAAGCAGCTAAAATGGGTCCCTGTTGGAGTTTTCCCTTGCTCAATAGGTACACATGTTTTTGAAAACGTTTCGATCTTCTCGGCGTTTATCCAATTAGCGTGTGTCATGTGCACACGCAGTCATATTTTTTTCGCATTGCTCGGGACTTATCATAACATACATTGAATTAAAACGAAAGTGAATGTCCGGTAAAAATCTTGAATAGAAGCATGTTTTCTGCTTCTTTTGAAAAGCTGAGGGAAAGTTATGATGATAACAAGACTCAGCAAGTGTTTTTAGGAAGTGTCCATCGAAAGCAGGGGCGTGTGTGCGTACCTTAACGAGAACATTGCTAATAAACACAGGGTTTGTCAAAAACAAAATCAGTTGGAAAAAGTGAAATGGGCAAATCAATTATGATATGATATAGCATCAGAAACCAAAATTTCTAATAAAAGACAACTAAACCCAGATTTATGTAAATTGAATAAAACAAAAACATTCAAGTATAATTAGAGTTTTTATACTATTTTTTCTTCTTCATTTTACGGTTAATTAATGAATACGCACACAGGCACTGGTCTCACAATTTATTATATAAAGGTATAAGACGAGTGCCTGTGAAAACACATATATCCGTTTTTGTGAGAAAATACAAAAATGGCCGAAGGTTTGAAAAGGGACACAAATTAATCCTACATTTGCTCCTCAGTGAATAAACCAAATAAAACAGCTAGCAAATAACCCTAACCCTTACCCTAAACCACATAAAATAGCTAAACAAAGAAAGAAACATATTTAAGATGGAAAAAAATCTGGGGTTGATATTGCCTTAATACTAATATTGTGGTGATGAAAAAACCCAATACATTCAGGAGCTTGGTGGTGAAAAACCCAATTTGGTATCAACTTGAGGGGTGAATTGGAATTGATAATGCAATTAAAAAACTTTATCACCCAATTATATAAGAAAATGGTGGGTAAAAACCCCAATTTGTGAAATCTTATCTGGAGCTCTGAAAATATGTATCCTTTATCAGAAAAAAATCATTAGATATATAGCAGTTTAAACATTAGATATATAGTTGTTTGACAAACACTTATTTTAATCATTGAGATGTTTAATATTACCTAAATTAGAGAACGTGATTAAAATGTTCTGCTGATTTTTATAGATTTATCTCCCTGTAATGTTATGTACCAACTTAAGATGAAATGATGTCATGAAGCACTTACCAGTTAAAATGAGATTTAAAAATATACATAAATGTATACCTAACAGTGTAACCGAATACCTACATGTACAACTGATAGATAACTTACCTTGATGAACAACAGGTAAAGAACACCAGACGTTTTAACGAGTTTATACCTACATAAACAGCTGATGGGTAACTTACCTTGATGAACGACAGGTAAAGAACACCAGACGCTTTAATTTCTTGTTATAGAAGAAATAATTGAAGGACCAAATACACCCCGCTTCTCCATAGGGATCTGATGCTAAATCTGGATTGTAACTTTATAAAAAGACAAAATAAGAATTATAACATAGATTAGTGAACACAAAATGCCTACAATGCAAAGAATAGAAAACAAATCATGGAACAATAGGTCACGCATATCTAAAGAAAAGTTTGACAAGGTACAAAATTTGGTAAATGTGGTAAAACTGCAAGTTTGATATTCTAAAATACTTGAAATGTTTCCAAATGAAAAGAGAAATAAGGATCACACAAACATGATAGATCCAGTTTCTAAATTAAATTCCATGGGGATCTGGCATACACTTATATTGCTAAACTTTTACAACACCATTAAAAATCATACATTATTTAGATTGTCAATATACTCTCTAATCTGAAGACAGGATTAGAGAGTATATTGACAAAGACTTTATTTTGACCACTTTTTGTCATTTGTGCTATAAGTGTTTGCTCTGTTGCTGTCTCATTGACAAAACATGCAGTTCACTTTTATTCATATTCCTGATTTTTTGTATCTGTTACTCTTATGATTAGCTTTTTCTGTGATATGGTTAAAATGATATAATAAATGAGGTTTGTTTTAAGAGCACAACAATAAGAGTTAAGATAATATATGAACATTTCTGTTTTCAGGAACACTTTATAAACCATGTTTAACCTCAAAACGTACATTTTAAACATAAGGTACCATTTGATTGGCAAATTGAAAATATTGAACAAGTACAATTTTAAAGTCACGTTTGGCTCAAATTGTACATGTACCTTCTTTTATTTCAAAGCATACCTGTAAATTTCACAGTCCTGAAGAGAACATTCTTCATCAAATGCTGTCCACAGATTTTGTTTCAAGGCTCCATAAGCTTCACCAAGAGTGGCATACAACTGTGTGTCAATGTTGTGAGCTACCCACTAGAATATAAATTTATCAAACCATGAGAAATTTTGAATTGTAAACTGTTATTTTATCAACTCTGTTTGAAGTGAAATTTACAAATTCCTATCATACAAGTTCTTTATTTTTTGCCTGACACTGTTCTATCCCCCAAAAAATCTTTAACATACATTTTCATAACATTAAAGTAAGAAGATGTGGTATGATCATGCACCAGAGACCAAATGCTATAAATGCATGTAGATGTTAGCAATTTTAGGTCACCCTACAACCTCAACAATGAGCAAAACACATGCAGCATAAGCAATCTACAATTGGCCAAGAAAGATCACTCCATCTAAAATATTTTTTATCAGTGTGAATTAATAAGTATGATTTCCCTTCAGCCACATAGTGATTGTTGATTGCTAAATGTCTAGTGGCAAATATTTCATGCATGTTCAGGACAAGTTACTGATATATGGTCCTGTGGATTCATAACTATTTGTTGTATACCAATTTTCATCAATTTTCATGCATTTCATGGTAACAGGTGAACCACAAATTTACTTATACAACAAATCATGAATTTGCTATAGGAAGATATGCAGACTTTTGCCAAACCATGAAATTAAATATTGCGAAAACATATATTAAGGCATCCAAAATCCATGAAAATTAGTACCCACGAAATATATTGATCCACAGAACATGTACATATATATTCCTCTAACAAGTGAGTCAAATGTATTTACCTCTAGACTTGGTTCTTTACTGAACTCTTCACTCTTTGCGTTACTGAAGTCGTAATCAGGGTTAAATGAAGCATTCAGAGTTGAGATCAGATAGAATAATGTCTTTGTTGATATCGTATCACATAAGTAACTCTCTCCGTCACTTCCAGTACTCTTACTGTATTGTCTGTAAATATACATGGATATAGTTAGTGTCTGTTTACAAATGTCTGAATGAACAATACAAATACAATGATATTTTTACAAGTGAAGCATACATGTACCGTAGCTACATTTCCATTTGATTGACATAGAATTATATTGTAAACTCAGTACAGCAAAAATTTTAATACTGTTAGAGATGCATTTTCATCTTTTTTTGTGAATTAGAAAAATTGAGTATGTATATTATGGTATAATTCTTATATCATTTGCGTATCTATAAATACTTGAATTGGATAGGTCAATTAGAAATTTTCTCTTGGTTTACACTTCGATAAACCATGTTTCCGAAACTACTTTTATAATCTATTCATGCGCGATACACATTCTTGCAGGGATACAGGGATTTTCAGCAAGTTGAGATTATAAAACAATTGCATAACAGTTGTTTCTATTCTAATGCATATATTACAAAAAAAAAAAGAAATAAAATAAATGCACTTAAGCTTTCGAAAATGTATAAAAATAAAATTTAAATAAAATTCCGGGAAATTTCATGCATGATTTGGCGAATTTACATACGATTGAAAACGTTCACACTGAAGATTATTTCGTTACTTGTACGCTTCAAATTCGGAAAATATCTAATTAAAATGAAGTTTTTGAGGTAGGTGCTAGTTCATTTTAGATTCTGTTGCATTTATCGAACATTTAATTTCTTTTAGAAAGTCAAGATGGCGGCGTACTCCTTAGTTACGACATGCCGTTGTGCTTCTGATGGTACATATAGTAGCCATCAAAGTAATAATGTAAATTAATAATCGTGCATGTTTGACTGAAGAATTATAAGGAAAATTTATTCACCATTCATTAGGCATAATAATAGCCCCGTAATAATTGTGTAAATCTACAGCGTTTTTTTTACGATTATCTAATTGCTGGAATGAATAAAAGATTATAAAGCAAAATGTTGTTGTTAATTCTTTCAATTGTATTTAAGTTTTATAAAATATGAACAATTTCTGGTCCTCTTAGCTGGTATTTAATTATGCATTTCTAATTTACAAATGTACTTGATGTATTTTGATAGGGAAGGATCCAAGTTTAACATATTCACGAAGATTATTACGTTATTTTTCTACTTCCGAAAGTAGCAAAAATAAGTTGTTTTAAAGTAGATATATATACTCACTTTGAAGGTGATACTGAGAGGACAGTTTGAGGTGGTGATAAAGCCTGGAGATCTTCTGGACCTACTCCACCTTCTGCACTGATCAATTTATACAATCGCTTGTCATTTCCAGCCATCTTACAGGAATAACTCTCAATTCTTAAAAAAATATATATAAATAAACAAATATACAATTTTTCTTTCTTTCTTGAAGACCCATTGGTGGCCTTCAGCTGTTTTCTGTTGTATGGTTGGGGTTTTGTCTCTTTGACTCATTCCCCATTTTCATTCTCAATATTAAATATATATATAACACTCTACCTAATGACCCATATCAGTATGTGCTTTTACATGTATTTATAATTCTTCTTGTCAATAATATGGGGTTCAAATTACATGTACATGTATAATCGATCTATGTCTATATACACTGTATATAGACAACAAAATGAATATTGAATATGAATTGTATGTCCTAATGAGTTTATGTTCCTTTTTTTATGATGATAAGAAGATTTCTGAATGTATAGGACTAAACCTGTACAAAATTATATGATATTTACATGTGTATATATTTTTTTTTAAACTTTACATCTGAACTTTTACTTTGTCATTTTCTGGTGATCTTTTATCTCATTTATTATATTTATGATGAATCAGTTATTTTTAAAGTTATTTAGTCCTTTTGGTGTGTAAAAGAATTGGCTAAAGAACATTTTGTATGAAGCAAAGACATGAAAGAAGGGCTCCATACTAAAATTGAGAAATTGATCATGAAGATCAAAGCTTTTACAATCCTATTAAATTGTATCAAATTATAGCATCCATTTTATTATCGATATGTTAATTACTTATTTATGCCTTAAGGCTTAACCTTGGATTAACATGTTAAATCAAGCTTGTCATTTGGTTTCCTATACCTTGTTACTATGGATAGAATATACAATTTCACATGTATATAATTATCAACATATGTATACACACGTATATTGCATTTATCTATATATGGGAAATATACATGTATCATGATTTTGGAATTTTTCATAATTGATGTCTATCAATAAAACTTACACAATACTGCAATATTAACATGTACATGTATATGAAACATTTTTGTAATATGTAAATGTTGTTATATGTTTTTTAGTGTCACCTTTCAAATATATAATGTATTTGTGTTGTAAATATTTAATTGGTGGTGGGTACGCCAAGCAGTATTGATATACTTTATACCAGTATGCTGAACATTTGATTATAGGCGAAATTGTACTGGTTTGTGCACCTATTATATTCACTGTAAATTATTCCTGCAAATGCTTACAGTAATAAGTTGCTTATCCATGCTACACTACAGATACTCCAGATAGTGGAGGAAAGAATAAAGAAGGAGGTACATGTATGATGGTTCTACTAACAGTTCTATGAATGTAAATGTACCAGTAAGAAGTTCTTTATTTTAGTATTTCAGCCATTATCAAATGTCAAATAAACTTATTAGTGAGAGCCGTGGTGTAGTGGTTAGCGCATAGGACTACTAAATCAAAGTTTCCTGGTGCGATCCCTGTTCTCAATGGTTCTGGGTAGTAAATTTTAGGGACTGAATTTTTTGGCTCTCCCTTGAGATATTTGTGAGTATGGTCTTGAAAACGGATGATATTCCGTCAGAAGGGGATGATAAATGACTGACCTGAGTTGAGAGAGAGCAATAGCACTAGCACAATAAAGACACCCATGTAGATTTCGAAAAGGAGCAGGCTAATGCGGCTATAAGGCATCACTCGCACCCGCAAAGTGGAAAGGGATTGATATAAGTCGCAATACATTGTAGCTTGTTTTCCAATCCACTTTTAATAAATAAGTTTCAAATTAACACATCAGTCTTGGCCTGCAACCTTGGAGGACCTACATACTTCAAAGTCCTGCTATAGCTGATAAAAATATGGGTTAAGAGATTTGTAAAATGGTAATTCTTTCAGATCATTACATGTATATCTTTTTTTGCTTTAAGTTACATGTGTAATACATGTAATAGTAAAACTTTTCCATTCTCAATCTGAACATAAAGATAGGATGTGTTGTTTTGTTTATGTTTTAAAATTAATTATTTTTTTTATCATATTCTACGGTTTCAACTCACCTGCCCTCCAATTTATAGCTTCCAAGCTCTTGTGATAGAGCTGAATTTATTTGTTCAAATCGTGAATTTTCGAGCAGCTTCATGATGGACTTCTTTCTTAGCTAATGTGATAGCCTTTAAATTATATATATCAATTCACCACTTCTTTCAAGTTTCAATCAAATGAACTGTGGTTAATTAAGTGTGACTGTTGATTGACAAATGTCACCTGTCCACTTAATGCAATTAACTTTAATTAGATAATTAGTTCTGTATACTAAGCGATCCACAAGGACAATTTAAGGATTGTTGATTACTACTAGGAGAAATGTTACTGTTTTTTCTTTTCGTTGTTTCTACAGTCTGATTGTAATAAGCAAAATTGTCACACATATCAACAACAAAATGATAATCAAACATTTTCATCTGAAAATTGATATGAAAATAACAATGAAAATAGAGTTATAATTGATCTCAATCGGTAAATCTAGAAAGATTTTCCACTACACTCGGTAGATAAAGGGTAGAGATGTTGGTATCAGTGACTTATGTTTCAACAAATTATGAAATTTCCCTCTATTATTATTATTTCCGTATTTATTTTCTTCTGTCCTCTTCTTAAAATAACCTTGACCTCATATAAACATATCCCAGAAGCCTTTTCGTCTATAGTCTGTTTCATATAAATCAAGACATTTCGTACCATTCTAATTTCGTACCAAAAACCACCATTTCGTTCCATCACATTGTCCTTCTCAAGTATCTACTGCATCTAAATCTTATTTTCTGCCCTGCTTATAGATACTTACATTTTTATACGTTATTTACATAGCTATCTTCTAAAATAAAATAATCTAAACAGCAAAAACAAAAATAACAAAAATACCGAAAACGGAAAACGGCCGGAAAGTCCTTTATCTAAATACAAAATAAAAAGCTCAAACACATTAAACGAATGGGAAAAAACTAATGTAGAAAATGGCGGATATAACTTGCTACTGTTATTTTAATGGCGCATGTTTTTAGTCACATAATGATGCTCAAAATAAATTTTATTTCTACGTAGCTGTCACCGGCTGGAAGACACATGTAGTTTTGATGCATGGTACAAAACGGTATTCAAATAGAAAACAATCATATATGTATCACCAAGGATTTGTATAGTTAGACTATACAAATCCTTGCAGATATTAACAAAATTTTAATGATAGAAAAATAAAACAATATTCATAATAGAAACATAGGTTAACGACATTTAAAAAAGAACGGATTTAGCCCATATAATTATATAAGCTATATAGACATGGAATTGTAATAAAACTTGACAGTCATACAGTGACATTCAACTTATTATGATATCTGTCTAACAAAACCAAAAGGATAACCATTAAGATTAGTTTTGAGTGTCCAACAGGTAATAGAGTTCAACTCGGACAGTTCTTATTTCAAACACGTAACAAATTGAAAAATAATAAGTTAATTATATTCTTAGATATCTACCGAAATTAGTTTTAAAGGCATGCTTTGTTAATAGTGAACAAAGGGTAAAACATTCTACACAGAGGAACAAGTGATCAGTGCACAGTCATCTCAGTTCCAGAATCTATAACGAACGAGACAATTTTTATTTTGGATTATCAATTTCTCCCACCTTTGTAGCACAAGAGTGCGCACACTGAAATGCCTCGCCTTCTTTACTAATCATTGATATTATGTTGATAGTCCTAAGTATAAAGCTTTATTACAGCTGTCACATAAACGCAATATTTACCAAGAAAACTAAACATTGACCAATGAACCATGAAAATGTGGTCAAGGTCAGATAAATCATACCGAACAGACATATACAGCTAACAATTTCTTCCATACAACAAATATAGTTGACCTATTGCTTGTAGTTAAAGATAAACAGACCAAAACACAAAAAAATAACACTGAGCAATGAAGTGTGAAAATGAGGTCAAAGTTAAGTAAAACCTGCACGACTGATATATAGATCATAAAATATTTCCATACACCAAATAAAGTTGACCTATTGCATTTAGTTTTAAAAAAAGGTCAAAACTCAAAAACTTAACTTTGACAACTGAACCATGAAAATGAGGTCAAGGTCAGATAGCACCTGTCTGCTAGACATGTACACCTTACAACTATTCCATACACCAACTATAGTTGATCTATTGCATAAAGTATTAGAACCCCCCCCCCCCCAAAAAAAAAAACCAACCCCAAACTCAATTACTTAAATTTGACCACTGAACCATGAAAATGAGGTCAAGGTTAGATGACAGCTACCAGTTGGACATGTAAACCTAACAATCCTTTCATAAATTGAATATACTAGACCTATTGCTTATAGTATCTGAGATATGGACTTAACCACCAAAACTTAACCTTGTTCACTGATCCATGAAATGAGGTCGAGGTCAAGTGAAAACTACCTGACGGGTACGAGGACCTTGCAAGGTACGCACATACCAATTATAGTTATCCTATTACTTCTAATAAGAGAGAATTTAACATTTCATTAAATCTGAACTTCATTTTCAAGTACTCACGGAACCATGCAAATGAGGTCAAGGACATTGGACTTGTGACTGACGGAAACGTCGTAATATGAGGCATCTATATACAAAGTATGTCTACCTTCTACAATATAAAGCGGTTAAGAAATAAGCTAACGCCGCCTACGTGCGGGATATACATTTGATTTTCCCAACTTATTCGATATTCAAGAGCTTGCAACTGCTACACAGACTTTGTAAATCGTCACCAGTGTCTGGGCAGAAAGTTGATGAACCAGGGTTATGTGAAAGAAAGTCTTTTTTTCTAAAAAAAGTTTATTGGAAGGTACCAATATCTTGTTCATAATTATTTCGTATCAACTTCACAAATAATACATGATGGTCTTGGTGTATAGATTCTACGTACTGATGTCGCTTATTATCTTAATAACGTGTTATATTGTTCTTTTTTTTTGTCATTGTTTTATTATTTATATTACTTTTACTGTTTGCTCTGTTTTCGGTGTTATCCATTTGACGTGGCTATGTACTTATACATCACGTCAATGTGTTGCTTGTATTATCTTTCATTATTGCTGGTGTGTTTTGTAAGTGTGACTTTATGTGTTTCTTTGGTACATATGACGTGGCTCTGGTACTCTTAAAGATCCCGTCATTGTGTTATTGTTTTATGATAATTTTGAAAATACTTTGAACGACAAAATCATATTTATAGCTCTTCATATGTGACGTTTACATTCTGACATCAAACACGTCACTCTATACTTGAGTTGATGTGAACATTGCTATTCAGTCACAGGACTTTATGGGTTAATTAAAAATACATTATACGTAAGCAATGAATGTGGTTGTTAAATTTGATTTGTGCTCCTTTGTAAAATATTTGTTGTTTTTTTTTTATTTGAGATTGTGACACGGTGATGAATGCTCTACCCCTATTTTGACAATTTTACGTCTTATGTCTGTTTTGTTCATGCATCCTGGTAAATATAATGGAATTTGATGCGACTGTCATACAAGTGAGAGGTTTAGCTCTATCCAACAAGTTTCAATCCACCAGAAAATGCCTGTCCCAAGTCAGGAATATGACAGTTCGTTCGTTTGATGTGTTTTATCATACGATTTTGCCATTTGATTAGGGACTTTCCGTTTTCGGAGTTCAGTATTTGTTGTGGGTTTGCTTTTTACAGAATACTGTTAGTTTACATTGCACCAAACCTATGTTTTTAATCTATCGATGTTAAACTAAAAAAAAGTAAAACAAATCACCAAAGTAAAATATGAAAATGAAGGCATCGCACACACCCCAAACGTTGTTAGATAGGATGTCTTCTTCTATGAATGCACCAACTGCTAGGCATACTCTTTCATATTCTTCTTGATACATAAGACTAAAGTAGGGTTAATGATAGTCACTTGATGTATGAAACCATAGTCTGACTACTGACCCTTATTAGCAGGAAGGTATATATAAAACTGGTCGAATCTCCTATCACAGTTTGTGGCTCTGCAAATTGTAATGGGTGGTTGATGTGGTCTGTTCAATTGTTTATTAAACGTGGTCCACTTTTATTTTTTGTCTATCTGACGAGTTAAGCCTTTTTCAACTGATTTTTATAGTTCGTTCTTATGTTGTACTGTTATACCACTGTCCCAGGTTAGGGGGAGGGTCAGGAGCCTGTAATTCAGTGGTTGTCGTTTGTTTATGTGTTACATATTTGTTTTTCGTTCATTTTTTTTTTACATAAGTGAGGCCGTTAGTTTTCTCGTTTGAATTGTTTTACATTGTCTTATCGGGGCCTTTTATAGCTGAATATGCGGTATGGGCTTTGCTCATTGTTGAAGGCCGTACGGTGACCTATAGTTGTTAATGTTTGTGTCATTTTGGTCTTTTTTGGATAGTTGTCTCATTGGCAATCATACCTCATCTTTTTTTTTATATTTTATAATTCTAGATCAAAAATTTTTTAAGCAAAAATAATTAATTTAAGAGTTCTATATTATCATTGAAATGATTTTATATACATACGCAATTTGAATACAACGAACACGCTTTGTGAAAAAGCAATGATGACTTACTAAAAATATATTAGTTCACATGAAAAGTTGCACGTTTCTTTTTAAAACTATCATGTTGTATGCACAAAGTAAAGAATAGAACAAAAGCCGAAATATAAGTCTGCACGAAATTGTATACAAACTTGACCTTTTGAAACTTTATGCGGAAAAAACTATTTCAGTTGATAGTTTTTTTATCTATCTAGTTTTAAGTTTGAATTCACAATAAAAATAATGACGAAATACATTCAGTTATAATCGCTCTATTCAAAATTAAAAACATAAAAACGTCATATAAAACGTTTTAAGTGTATGTTTTGTATAGGGTGTACATGCTTTAAAAACCTTTTTGACTTGAAAGGAGTAAGCCTCTTTTGTAGAAATTGATAAACGCCACAATTTGGGAAACATGAATATAGCGCACCCATTTTTTTGAAATATTTTCAATCTGACAAAACTTGTTTCAAATTCTCCCAGAACACTGTATCGCCATATTCGTCATTCGGAAACTCTATGTACGATTGTGATTCTACGAGTTCCAATAAAACCAAGGGTAACATATTGGTTGGAATTTGTTCTAGAAAGATTAAATATATAATGTTCTCTTTACCTCGTGAGTAAATACTCTCCATTCGCGCCATGTTGAATTCAAACATGCACCAGTATGAGTTTAAGAAATGGCGACTGATTATGCAAACAGTCTTACGACTTCTGTGTATGGCATCAGTAATGTTGTCAGAGATTGCATTCCCAGCAAGAAAATCGCGTTTATGAAGACAAATTCGTAGTTTTTCATCTCTTTCAATATGGTTGATAAATTTGTCATGAACAAAATTTTGGTCTTCTTCGGCATATGATACAAATGCATCAAAATCGTAGGAAACATCATTTTTTAACATGCTCGGCTTTTTTTTATATTTCAGTTTTGCCATATAATAAAGATATCTAAGCTTCCATCGATATCTATATACAATTCCAGTGGTTACCGTTACAACGGAAAGAACCAACGCCGAACCAATACCTAATATCAAACCAAGATATGACGAGCATTCTTTTTCGAGTATTTTTTCAAGGTCTTTCGGATGTGCCAGAGACATTTTGGTAAGATTTGACAGCTGACAGGAATAAGATTTTAACCCATTAAAACGAATCTTTGTTGTTGCCATCCACCTTATAAAGTTAATGTTGCTACATATACATTGGATTGGATTCTCGCTTAAGTCTAATGTAAAATTGGCACTGTATTTTGCAATTTTCTCAAGATTAACCGTTTCATCAGCATCTAGAAATCGTATCACATTATTTGACAGATCCAAAAAAGTAAGATTTCTCATGTGATCAATTTTAAATTGCATTTTGTCTAACACATTCCTCCTTAAATTTATTTCTTTTATAGATTGATGCGACTCAAAAATGGAATAAGGCAATCTTGAAATTCGGTTGTCTGACAAATCAATGATTTCTAATTTCACCAGAGGCCTAAATATTTCTCCTTTTTCGTCGTTGGGTAGAATAAAGCCTAACAAATTATTTTGAAGCTGAAGTTTTCTAATATTTGGAGTTCCGTTGAAAAATACATTCGAAATGTTTGAACAGAAATTGTTTGATAAATCAACCTCATATAAATGAGGCAAATTGACTATAGGACCTTTCAATGAGTAGAATATATTGGAGGAGAAATCAACCTTTTCTAGCACATTTTCACTAAAACGTAGCCTAGGCATTTCAAATTCTGATTTACCGGCTGTGAAATAAATTACACGAAGTTGCAATGGTAGATTAATTATATTCAAAACATTCAGTTTAAAACCAGCATTGAATATCATGAATTCCCGAGACATAGTTGATACCTGCTGTTCTTTTACAACGTTATTAAACTCATACAGAGTTTGTTTAAAATCCGTCTCATTCAAATCCGATACACAAAATCCTTCGTCGACTGGTGGATGTGACGTGCCCAGAAATGAAACATTTAAAATTTTTGCCGATAATTGTCGAAACTCCAAAACATATTCTCCAAACGAGAGCGGATTGTCACTAATAGAAATTATATCTATTGTTTTCGGTAAAAGACTTATTAATCCTGTTTGCAGAAGCTGAATTCGATTGCTATCAAAATACATCTCCTTTAATTTGGTTTTCCTTAGAAGTACCAAGTGCTCTCTCATCAACATCTGATTCAGTGCAAATGTCGGTACCAATTTTTTAAATACGAAGATTTCAATTGATGTTTTGGGTAAATCAGTGGTGACATTTCTTAGTCCTCGAAATCCCAGACGAATATTATAAGATATGTCCAAAAACTGAAGATTTTGCATATGTGCGAATGTACCTTTCCATATACTGTCTAATGTGTTGTTTGACACATCTAAATAACGTAAAGTTGTGATGCCTTTAAATGTATTATAATCAAGTTGTTTAGGCTTGCATGATGAGGAAGATAAATCTAGATTGATTAGAAACCCTAGTCCTTGTAATTGTTGACCGAAAGTCATTTTGTTGGTAAAAGTTGCATTCAATGTTTGAAGATTAAGTACCAAAGATAGATCTGGAAATACAGTAATTCGATTGTCTTTAATGTTTAGTTGTTGTAGTTTCGTTAGATATTTAAAGCATTGTTTCGGGAATTCTGTGTTATTTTTTCCTAGTATATTACCTTGCAGATTCAGCCGCAATAAGTTAGTCAGTCCTTTAAACGAATCTGGCATCAGTGTAACAAGAACGTTATGTGATAAATCCAAATCTTCAAGAACAGTGTGGGCAGAAAATATTCCATTCGATATACTTTTTATCCTGTTTCTCGCTAGAATGAGTGCTTTTGTGGAATTTGGAAACGTGGGAATATGGGATAAATTCTTCCCTGTGCAGTCAACCTTAAACTTTTCATTGGTTTTACATGTGGCTGTTCTCTTAAAATTACTAATTTCAGAATCTTCATGACGATGTTGAGTGGAAGACATAACCAACCCGAAAACGAATATATAAGTCGAATACATGACGCTATGCTAAGAGAAAAATAGAAGTAAAGTAAAATATTTAGACATTATTTTATAGTCTGATTCGGTCATTGATTAGTTCTCAACATCAAACTGCAATTATTAGACGCACGATTACATAAATTTATATCACTATTATGCAATTTTACATGCTAGCACGAGAAATTATTTTGGCTAATCGACTTTCAAAACCAAGGCAAATCGAATTTTTACGAGCCCATAAGTCATCGGTCTTACTCTTTTATGACCGCTTGCTGAGTGGAAATGTACAACATGCACAATCTGTTTTTAATATTTGTTTGATACGGTCTTTAACACGATAATTTAGATGTCTAATAACGATTTGAATGGACTGTTGTGAAAAAAATCAAACTAAAAATAAAGTAAAATAAAAGTGCAAATCACCTTCTCATTTTGTTTGGCATACACGTTATTCCAAGTTTTATCGTCTTTAAGTTCTTTAAGCGTCTTATATTACGCGAAGAAGTTTTATTCTTATAATTGAAATGATAGTAACTTCATGCTAACTCTTATTTTGATTAGGCAAGTTTTGAGTAAAATACAGATTTCTGTATAATGATGCATATTTTTGTATATGCAATTCGATTGAACACAATATTTTTATTTTAAACATGTCTTTTCTGTATTCATAAAGATTTTTTTTCTAATGTTATTTTTATTTATGTTCATCATGATTTAAATGTCCGTTATGGAGGATTGCTGTCTGAGACACTTTAATATAACAAATATGTAGAAGCCACAATTCCGTCTTCTTTCTCACCGTCCATGGTCAAATACTGAAATGCGGCACGTGCTTAATTATACGATGTTATAATAATATATTAGTTAAATACATACGTGTGCCTTGTAGCTCAAACAAAGAATACGTACTAATTGTAAATATTTAAAAATATATATCAAAACACAATTGGTCTAATTCATCGGATGAACGATTCTTTGTTAGTTATTTCCTTGTAACTATTTCCGCACAAATCTGCAACTGTAACATCATACAATTTTCAATATTCTATAGGAATTACCCAAAGTGTACTATATACCGTCAATTTCCTAAAATCGTATATAAGTACGTCTGAGTCAGTGACAACTCTACAACAGATGTATCCATCGGGTCGCCATCAATGATGGTGATACATGGCTGTATACATAATGTATATACAACTCGTCTAAACATCAACCCAACAATGTTAGATCTGTAAATTTTTGGTTCTTCCCTCGCCGGGATTCGGACCCATGCTACTGTGATATCGTGACACCGAATCGCCTGCACTGCAGCCGTCCCGCTAGACCACACGACCACCTAGGCTCTACAAAATAATAGAGCTTTCGCTGGCCGTGTGCTACCTTTCCACGTCAGTTTTAATCTAGCGACATACTGCAGTACATGAATTTTTGATATATATAAGGCATGAAGATGTTATTGTTACAGATCAGCTAAATTATCTATAGTAAAGGATCCTACAAATTAATGTAAGATACAGTCTGATATATTCAGAACATTTTTTTTTAAGGAAAATCATAACCATTAAGCGTTAGATGGTTTACTTCTTAGTGTACTGATATGAATCTCAATATACGGGAATTGTTTGAAAAAATATAGGTATCGATGCCAACGTTCAAATTTTATTACAAAAGACGGGAAATGTGTCGATGGTGAAACAAAGAGTTCAAATTTAATTGAAATTTAAAGTGCCCATGAACTCACTTATCATGCACTGGTAATTCTATTCATAAAAAGTGTCCGTGTAGAAACCAAAAATTGTCCGTGTATCATCTATAATGAGTCCGTGTAATTGTATTTAAAGTATCAGTTATGTATTAGATACAATACAAAGGCAATAAAGAAACAGGCCGATAACAACCACTGTACAACTTGGCCCCCAGCAGTCCTATAGAAAAACAGTACAGGGCGAGGGTTCCGGCGGGGGGGGGGGGGGATGAGAACCCACTTTTTTGGACGATCAATGCATTTGTATTGGGTCTTGAAACCCTTCTTTGAAAATAGCTAGATCCGTCCCTGCGATCCGGTAAACTTTAGTAACAAACTCGAAAAGTGCTAAGCGTATGCCTAACAATAACTGGATGAAGAATTATATAAAAAAAAAAAACGTACATACAGAACTTCGTTTTGAACACTCGATATGTTGTTTGCTCTTTGGTCGGGTTGTTGTTTCTTTGACACATTCCCCATTTCCATTCTCAATTTTTTTTAAATGCATTAGTTCAATAATTTGGATTACATTAAAATGACAAGAAACTCGATTCATATAATTTTCTTATCCTGTATTTACTTCACAACAGATACATTTTTATATGGAATTGGAAATACAGAACATTCTAAAAGACTAAAAGAAGACTTTTTACTTGGTTCTTCAATTTGAAGTTTATATATATCAATGTGTCCTGTCATTCTTAAACCTACATTTCAGTTAAAACTCACATTTTATATATCACAGTGAGATAATGATTTAGAATACTATCGAATCAAGACGGCATCTTATCTTAGTTTAAATGTTAATTCTGTAATTTCAACTCACAAAAAATAACACTCATTCACAGATATCAAGGATTTGTATATAGTTAACATAGTAATAATCTAACTATACAAATCCTTGGTATCACACAGGCACTCGTATCAGAAAACAAATTTCCTATATACCTTTATATAACAGTATATAGGCATTTTTTTTCTGAGACGAGTGCCTGTGATGTCTCACTATACTTCCAGGGAAATATTCGGTAAAGCATTTTTTTTCTGAGACGAGTGCCTGTGATGTCTCACTATACTTCCAGGGAAATATTCGGTAAAGCAATGCGAAATAGACTATAATACATGTATATAAAGAACGTAAATTTTAAATGGCGATAACTCGTAATTCCGTTTGCAAAAGTTATGTTATTGCTAAAATTTTCCGTAATATTGATATATACAAATGCGTTTTGTTTAAATATACTTTTTCACAAATGCGTTTTGTTTGAATATACTTTTTCACATTTTTGGTCTTTTGGAAAATGTTGTTTGTGCTGTTTTTAGACCCTTCTACAACGAAATTTGTTTGACATGCACACGTATAAAAATTGCGGTTTTTATCCAACGCAATCATAGGTTTGAACGTAGTTTTCAATTAAGACTCGTTTATATTTATATATATACATATAAGGGGTAATATAACTCGTTTTTATTTTTAAAAGAAATTGAATAGTCTCACTTGATAAAGCAGCAAACACAAACTTATATAGCGCCTATGATTTTTGTTCATTCACCGAGTCATACACCACTCAAACCTAAATGATTTAAACATCAGAAACAAATCCGGTGTCTCGTGAAGTTCGCATTAGGGGTCAAGAAAATTTTCACCTTTTCTCGACATGCATTTTTTTTAAAAGACTTGATATACTTGTTCAATTATGCAAATGTACTTGTCTTCTTTTAGTGTTTATCGAAAGAAAGGCATTAGAACCTTTAAATATTGTGAAGAAATCTATCCAAAAGGCTGGGAACAACCCTTCGAATTTGAGTTACCCTTCAATGGGGAAAAATCATCTTATTTAAGGGAGGGTAGAAAAAAAATAATTTTAAACAAATATATAATTATGTTACTTGGCCAAAAAATTAATAAAGTGGCGAAAAATATATTGTTTTGGCGAAAGAGGTGGCGAAAAAAATAATTGACCCAAGGGAAACTCTGGCTATACTTATTCTTATACATTGACGACTTCAAGTCAAAACCTCCTGATTGCTAGTTCCCCATTCACATATAATCCGGCTAAGCACGTTATTACCGGATACCTCAACATTGTCAATAATACTTTTCTACGAAATATGTTATCCAAAGGTCCGAAATATCGTGAGCCTAAATCCATCTTCAAAATACTGATGGATTCAGTCGAGGATTATGTCAGGCAATAGCATGGGCTAAATGCGAGAAAGAAGACGTAGAAACTCTTTCCTAATGGATTAAGGCTGTGAGGTTGTTAATACAAATCATAGGTCTGTTCTATGTTCATTTGGAATTTCAACCGAAGATGAAGAACTGGATCTTCCATCATTGAATTGGATACCTAATCTACATAAGTGTCCTTACAAACAACGGTATATTGCTTGGTCTTCCAAGTGCTCCACGAAACCTCTTTCTAAATTATTGACATCTATTTTATCAGCAATCAAAGCCGGGCTCCAAAGTTTTTGTGTAACTGCCTTTTTTAGAGGTGACGTGATTCAGATGTGGATAAAAAAAACCAAAGATCTTTTAGAGTACATACAATCTAAGACTCTCTCATCTTGCAGTAGTATTAAAACAATTGACTTCTCTACACTTCGCACAAGTGTCCCCATTCCAAACTAAAAGACAAATTGAAATAATTTGTATTACTTTTTTGTTTCATAAAAAAGCATGGCATACGTAGATTCACGTATTTTGTCTTGGGAAGGGATACATCCTACTTTGAAAATAATACCTCTGATTCAAATCAAAAATTCTCTGAAACTGACATTATCAAGATGCTTGATTTCTTGATTGACCACATATTTGTTACGTTTGGAGGACATGTTTTTCATCAGCCTGTCGGAATTCCAATCGGAACCAATTGTGCACCTCTTCTTGCCGACTTGTTTCTTTATTATTATGAGGCTGACTTCATACAGGAACTTCTTTAAAAGAAAGATAAGCAGTTAGCAATATCCTTTAACTTTACTTCCCGCTATATTTATGATGTTCTCTCACTAAATAGTACAAAATTAAGTGACTATGTTGAACGAATCTATCCCATCGAACTGGAGATAAAGGATACTACAGATACAGCTAAGTCTGCTTCATATCTTGACTTACGTCTAGAAATTGACAATGAGGGTTGGTTGAAAATAAAACTTTACGACAAAAGAGATGATTTCAGCTTCCCAATAGTGAACTTTCCATTTCTATGTAGCAACATTCCAGCAGCGCCTGCATACGGAGTTTATATCTCCCAATTGATACGATATTCCCGCGCTTGTATTTTTTATCATGATTTCCTTGATAGAGGATTGCTACTCACAAGGAAGCTATTAAACCAAGAGTTTCAAATGGTGAAGTTGAAATAATCCCTTCGTAAATTTTACGGACGCCATCACGAGTTGGTTGACCGTTATGGAATGACCGTTCACAGATGGTATCGGATATGTTCATAAATTCGTAACTACAATACCCTTTCCATTTTCACGAATGTAAATAAAGGCAACAGTAGTATACCGCTGTTCAAAACTCATAAATCCATGGACAAAAAACAAAATCGGGGTAACAAACCAAAACCGAGCGAAACGCATTAAATATAAGAGGAGAACAACGACACAACACCGAAACGCAACACACACAGAAACAGACCAATCATCAGACAAAACACCACGAGAATAACAAATGTAACATGAAAACCAAATACATGAATTTGGGATAGACAAGTACCGTGCCACGTCTTATCTCAATATCTCAAAAATAAGAGAAAACACAAACGATTCAACGTTAAAATGAAACACAAAGAGAAACGAACAATATTATAACAATGACCATCTTCCTGACTTGGTACAGGACACTTTTAAAGGGGAATAAAAGTGGTGGGTTGAACCTGGTTTTAAGGCATGCCAAACCTCGCACTTTAATTGCAAAGTTAAATATAACATTGAAATGACAACATAATATTACAGGACTACAATACAAATAAATAGGAGAACATATTAGACACAGAAAAACATGATTAATAGATAACAAAAAGCATCAGGTTTAAAATTCAATACGCCAAAAACGCGCCTTGTCCACCAGTGACGCCCAGATATAAAAGATCGAAAGTGAAAAAAGTACAAAGTTGTACAGCACTGAAGATCAAAAGTTGAAAAGGTTTCGCCAAATACGGCATTGTTTTTATGCCCGGGATAAGAACATTCTTATTATATAGAACAATTCATGCTATTGCAAACAGTAAATTTTATCAAATGAATATGAAAGAGATATACACAAAGAAACTAAAGTATTAACTAATTACAGAAAACTAAACCTGAATACATAACGCCTAGATATAAAAGATCGAACGTGAAAAAGGTACAAAGTTGTACAACACTGAAGATCAAAAGTTGAAAAGGTTTTGACAAATACGGCATTGTTTTTATGTACGGGATAAGAACATCCTTATTATATAGAATACTTAATGCTATTGCAAACAGTAAATTTTAACAAATGAATATGAAAGAGATATACATAATGAAACTGAAATATTAACTAATTACAGAAAACTAAACCCAAGTTTATCACAAAATAGACACACATCCGAATCAGTCCAGGCCGAATAAAACTATTTACCGTATTTATAATAACATAACCAACACGACGGGTGCCACATATGGCGCATGATCTGCTTACTCTTCCGGAGCACCTGATATAGTTTTTGGTGGGTTTTGTGTTGCTTAGTCTTTAGTTTTCTATGCTGTGTCTTATGTACTATTATTTTTCTGTTTGTCTTTGTCTTTTTAGCCATGGCGTTGTCAGTTTATTTTCTATCTATGACTTTGACTCTCCATCTGGTATCTTTCTTCCCTCTTTTATACCCTATTATAATTTTTAAGATATCTTTTTTACCTTAAATGTGATAAAAAAAATCCATAGCAAGTGAAGATTTGGAAGGATTGCCAAATTTGAATCTACAAAAAAATAATTTAAGTCAGCGTTTACTGTTGTCAATGGCCATTTGAAAACAACATTCATATTTTTTTCTCCCCCCCCCCCCCCTATGTTTCTATTGTGGTTACTGTACCTTTGAATATATATGGGTTAATGCTTTAAAAATATCATAAACAATCCATTTTTCGTCGCAGTTAATTTTTCTATAACAGATAAGATTGAAAAATGACGAAAAAAATAAATTATTAGAAAAAAATATTTTAAATTAATGTTTTCTGTTGTCAACTGCATTTTGAAATGCTAACTTCAATCCTCCGTTCGACAGATGACGTATGTACAGTATACAAATGCATCGACATAATATAAAGCTTAACTTTATAATAGTTTTTGCTTTACCCACTTTTATTATTTAGCAATAAAAAGTGGTATTTGTTATTGAAAGTTCTATCGAATTTTAAGAGATTTGATACAGAAAAATGTATCATAATGACGTATTTTGTTTATGAATTTGATTTACCGTGGCCATGATATATTTCGATAAAAAAAATGAACAATAGAATAACACAGATACATTCAAAACCGAGGTTATGTCAATTTACCAAAATTATGAAGACTTAATTTCAATACACATACGAGATATCACGTGTCATAATAAAATTATACCTCGGTGAGCAACTTAAAACTATCAGAGTTTTTATAAAAATTCCTTAAACAACTTGAGTTATCTTGCTTGGACATATTCTTGAACATGTGAGTCTTGTGTAGACGAAATCGGTATCTTGCGAACCAAATAATAAGCATGGTATCTTTAAGAAGGTTTTTTTTACAGCCACTAGGAAGATTCCAATACTGATAAACGTTTCGTCTCAACGAGTATCGCCATCGCTTTTGTGTTGACGTCAGTGTCACATCATTAATATGTTCATTTGTACATTAACAGTTCAACATGTTAAATTATTTGAAACATCAAGTATATACAGTTCTGAGAGTACTTGCAGTTACTGACAGCTAGTTCAGAGGTAATAAAAACTAATAAAAAAGGCATGCATCTAAGACTAAGGTTTGTTCTACTTTCCGACATAAATTGACTGGAGTGTATTTACTATTTAGTAAAATTTTGCAATTTTCGGATTTTTTTGCTCTTCGTATTTGTATTCGATTTGGCATTCGAGCTAGCTGTTTTGATTTTTTCTATAATGATAAACCTTATGTAGACGAAAGGCGCATGGAAAAATAAACTCATCATATATACCAGGGTTAAAATTTTGTATTTGCCTCAGACGAGCTAGGGTAAACTATTCCTGAGGTAGAAAAGCCTTAGCATTTCAAAAATTCAAAGTTTTGTAAACAGATAATTTATGATTATGACCATATCAATGATATTTCATGTCAACACATAAGTTATGAGCTGGTGATATTATATGTCTGGTATCTTGGATTGTTTTTCAAAACCAGGATTCAAATATATATCTAACACCAAAAGACCGGAACAAGACGTATATTACTCGCAAAAAAAGCCGCAATAAGTCGTTCATAACCAGTCCCGAGTCAGGAATTGGACTGCATTACCATACACAAAGTCAGAATTCATTTGTTCATTAATCGTTCAAAGACAGGATTCATATCTACATTAGTCGGTTAATGCCAGGAATAAAACGTTGATTACCCGATAAGGACAGAAATCATACTAAACTTCAAGTATTAAGTCAGGCATCAGACGTACATTACCTAGTGAGGAAAAAAATCATACCAAATAATGTCTAAAGTAAGGAATCACACAACATCCTCCATCTAAAGTCAGCAATCAGGCGTAAATTTCCATGAATCAGATGTTCAATTCTAGTTGAAAGTTAGGTATCAGACGAACGTTACCCGTTTACAGTCATAAATCAGATCTTTATTTCCTGTTAAAATTAGAAATAAAATGTAAATTATCAGTATAAATTATAGAATCGAACGTACATTACACGCCAACTGTCAGGTCTTGAATGCACGGAAGTAACTTTGTCGTCTTAAGTCTTGAAAGGACTACATTTCCTGTCAAAAGTTAGGAATCCTACGTTAATATTGCAGGAATCAAATGTAAATATTCAATCTGATGTCAGGATTCAGACTACATTTTCCCTCTAAAGTCAGGATTCAGACTACATTTTCCCTCTAAAGTCAGGATTCAGACTACATTTTCCCTCTAAAGTCAGGATTTAGACTAAAATTATACGTGTTAGGTCAGGAATCAAAAGATAACTTCATGTCGTAGGTCAGGAATCGGTTCGTGTTGTTTATTCTTTAGTTTTTCTATGTTGTGTCATGTGTACTATTGTTTTTCTGTTTATCTTTTTTCATTTTTAGCCATGGCGTTGTCGGTTTGTTTTAGATTTATGAGTTTGACTGTCCCTTTGATATCTTTCGTCCCTCTACACGTCTAAAGTCAGACATCGTACGTGAATTATTTCTCGTCAAGTCTACAGTTTTGTTTGCATCAGTCTACCGTCAGCAATTGGTCGATTTTTATGCACCCATTGTATTTATGTGTTCAAATGTTTATTTTTTTTCAACTTTTCTTATGTAAATATTCCTTCAAATCCTTCAGATGATGTTTCTTTTCATTTTACGTACTCAAAATTAACATATTTGACCTCAATCATTATGTAAAGTCCTCCCATATTCAGGTAGACGTTACGCACGTTATTGCGTCAATACCGTGTAATCAACCAGTCCACACTAATAAATAGCTTTTCTATAGAATCACAACAGTTAAGTTATATAAAACTTTTATCCATAGACTAGACAGGTAAATACTATTCCGAAAAAAAGTACAAAATGTTTTATCATATTTTACTAGTCTAAAATAAGGACAACATATTGACAAAACGTCAAAAATAGACGTGTCAGACGTAACAGACTACGCATCAGGGGTGTTTGTGTTCTTCAAAACAGTGTTATCTCCACGAAAATTCGAATGAATAATATGCTTTATATATAAAGTATAACAATATTACTGAATATGCGTGCCTGTAAAACGACTTCGTTTTCAAAGAAATGAAATGTCTTGCAAGTTTGTCCACTGGACGATTTTCATATGTTTTCAACGTTGTCGTTTCGGGGTATGCTATTTATGGTGGATCATCTGTATATATTTCCTCAGATATAATGTTCTTGATAGTAAGATACTATCAACCAGACCACAAAGTATAAAAAAAATCAATGACATGGGTTGTTCGTTTAGATGGGGTTCTTAAGTTGTGAAAAAGTTTTGTATCACGAGAGGGTAAAAAATCCTCTTTTTCAAATGTTCAAATATTTGTTTTTTTATTTCTCTGCAATAAGATTAATATGTATAGAACTTGACAGTAAAAATGAAATTGGTCATAAAGCGTACCATGGCTCTATACCTCTCCACATCATACAAAGCTTGTAAACAATTGAGATGAATTATAATTAACTTTTTTTCGTTCATTTCCTAATCTAATTGTACCGCTATTAAAGATAGTAAAGTGAATTTTATAAGCAAGACCCGTTTAACTTGTAATTTCCGACAAACATTTTATATTAAAGCGAAATATATGTATTCCTCCTTTTCGGATCTAAATGGGGAAACATTGCATTTTATTACGTTTTATGTCAATTGGTCTCTGGTAGAGAGTTGTCTCATTGGCACTCATCATACCGTATATATCGTCTCTTTTTTTTTATTTAGACTTATGCATTACCCAAATACGATATATTTGGTTTGTTGCTTACGTTACTTTCAGTGGGAATATTTCATGCATACTCAGTACAACCAAACTTAAGAAGTTTCCATATTGATATGCAAAACAAAAATTGTAAGCTTATCCCAAATAATCGTTAATCGTCGTAAAACGTACAAATTTGACGTTACCATTTGAGACGCAATATCTTGCTTAACGTCATAGTGTACTGATTTTCTATTGGACAGGAATTGAGAAGTATGTTCTAACTTTCTCAAAACATCACTTTACTGTTGTATTATGTTTATGTGATTTTCAAATGTGCAAATCCAATTATTTGTAATTATTTTCAATTTGATAGTATTTTCCCGGAAGCTTTAGAATAAATTACATGCCACTCTTATTTCGCAAGACCATTTCCGTACACATGTAATCTTAATTAAGTGAGAAGCAATTACACCGCTGTGAGGTAAGCGTCCCAAACTCCACAACATTCTGTATGTGCCTCTCCAAAACAAGGAGCCTGTAATTCAGTGTTTTTTGCTTGTTGCTATATATATTATTTTCGTTTGCTTTATTGTATATATCATGCTGTCGGTGTTCTCGTTTGCATCATTTAACATTTTATTATGCCAGGGCTTTTTATACCTTGCTTTGTGAAATGAGTATACGTTGACCATATGTAGATTTGAATTATGCTGTACCCTCGAGCGTTCCTGGTGAAAGTTTATTCTATAAAGGTGTTCCTCGCTAATTTTGTAAGCCTTCTATGAATGTTCTTCGAATGAATTGTTCAAAGTCACAATAGATAAATGTTATTCGTGTAATGTACGTTGGTAGAACCTTCATCATAATAATGTAAATGTTAGTCATTTTGAGGGCGTCTCCGTCACTTGTAAATGTCAATATGATTACAGAGCGGCATATTCTACCTTTATAAATTTTATTTCTCTATTAAACCAAGAGTTCCAAATGGTGAAGTTGAAATCATCCCTTCGTAAATTTTACGGACGCCATCACGAGTTGGTTGACCGTTATGGAATAACCGTTTCACAAATGATATCGGATATGTTCCGTACGTCGTAACTACAATCCCCTTCCCTTTCATGAATTTGACCTACCGAATTAGACTATTTACCGGATTTGTAATCACATAAGCATCACGACGGGTGCCGCATGTGGAGCAGGATCTGCTTACCCTTCCGGAGCACCTGAGATCACCCCTGGTTTTTGGTGGGATTCGTGTTGTTTATTCTTTAGTTTTCTATGTTGTGTCATGTGTACTATTGTTTTTCTGTTTGTCTTTTTCATTTTTAGCCATGGCGTTGTCAGTTTGTTTTAGATTTACGAGTTTGACTGTCCCTTTGGTATCTTTCGTCCCTCTTTTAGATGTATTTGAAGTTAGCTTGTTACTATGATGGTATTCTTTTGTCGGAAGTCTTTCAAACTAAGAACACGAAATTCTTATTTTGAAAGACCTTTTAATTCATCATACACATAGAAGTGTAACAATTACTAATTGTGTTGAAAAAAAATGTGAACATTATCTTGAGAAAAATGAATGTATAAATATAATTTTGGGGTTATTCATTTCTATTTCATGACATTTACAGTTAATACCAACGAGACATGGACTCAATGTCACAAATTAATTATAATTTCGACATTAATTTGTGTAAAAGTAACTCGTACTCTGCTTATAAATGTCTTTCTAAAATGTTATTCACGCTAACCCTACCGACGCAACCACGCTTTTCACTTAGATGTGATGAATCCTTCAATTGTTTTCCAATGGGATTTTAAAAGATTTATGAAATTTAAAAAACGCTACTGTTGCCCTTTTTGCACACATTGTGGAATATTTTGTAACAGCTTTAGTTGCTTTGTGTGAACCTGTTTCGTTTTGATTTTCCTGGTATACAAAATCCTTATGGTCATTATAATATGAGAAGGTTTGTATTTTTAACCTGAGTATGTTTACCCCATTTCTGGTACATTTAATAACATGTTACAAACAACCGACACAAAAGGAATATTATATTTAATTTCAACAGTAACAATAACGTATCCATTGTAATATCACCGTGCAGGTGATTTATGCTGTATTTACAACAGTTTTCTAAACTTCTTATTTATATAAAAATGGTTTCCTTATAATCAGATAAATTTGTAACGGTATTGAACCTCAACTTTTTCATTTTTCAATCTATACTGAAATTGAACTTAACAAATTTGGGAGGCTAACAGTGACATTAAGTAAATTATACTAGTTCGAGCCAATGTCCACAGCATGCTAGCAGAAAGACAGACGCCAGTTTCAAGACATTTCTACCATAGCTAATTTCATATGTGTTTGCATTTCCAAAAAAAGTGATTAGAAAAAAAAATTGCATAGGAGAAAAAATATTATATCATCATAGATACGCATAAAATAATTGAACAAGATGGTCGAAAGATACACGCTGGACAGTCAAACTCATAGATCGAAAATAAACTGACAACGCCATGGGTATAAAAGAAAAAGACAAACATACAAATAAGAGAACACAAAACACACAACAAATTGTACGCTACGTTATGGACACTAATGGACATTAACGGACCTAATATAGGCTAAAGCTCCAAATAGACTGTGTGTGTAAGTCAATATACCACCAACTCCAACTATATATCTGGATACTTCCATAAGTAAACTGGTATGACGGACTGGAAATGTACAAAGTGAACATATTATCAAATCGTGTTCAAATACAGCTACTGTTAGCATTATTTGGAATGAATAAGGGTTTTACATAGAACATTTCCGTATTTTAACTTTCCATTATAAAACTAAGGTGACGCTGGAATGTTTGGTTAATCATATGTAACCGTTTTAGTAACATAAAAACTTTTTTTATAAGATATGCGATCACAATAATAACCAAACACAATTTATCAGATGATTTCATGATATGCGACTATAGTTGATGACACACGTGACAGGAAGTGATAATCACAGTTATGCCCATGAACAAACAAACATAGTTTTTATTACCACGAATAATCATGAGACGAGTGTTTACTTCGGTTGTTACTGGAATTGTTTCTTCTTGTGTGCAAGGTCAACCATCGTCCTTCACATTGTGTAAAAACTGACAACATTAAAAATCTTAGCATTACGAATAATTCGATATGCGTTTGATTTTCATTAGAAAGTGTTTTTGTAAGTCGCATGGAGATAAACATTTGCATGCACTGCATGGAGGGATAAATGTATAATTATATCACATTAACGACACTTTAAATGGACAAATGTCAATGTTGTTTTGGTTAAATGAAAATGGTATTTACCAAATAATGTTCAATGGTCTTATAGATTGGACTTATAATCTTATATTTGTTTGAAGTACATTGCGAATTTCATAAAGTTGTTTTTGTATATTGGTGGATGAAGTTTCAAGATTTTCAAGCCTTTTATTGACGTTGTCCTGATTGTTTTTAATAATTTCAACCATACCACATACTTCTGTTACTCCTTTGGCAATTTCCACAATACCAACGACATTATCGTGCAATCTATACTTTTCGTCACTAGACTTATTCATTTCATGAATAGCGGAAATTAATTTTCTGCGATGATGAATTACTTCAGTGCTGGCATGCTTATATCCCAGTTTGCGAAGCCGCTGTATCAACATGGACTGCTTAACGACATCAGCTGCAGCATTACGACGAATTTTGTCCATATGGATCTGCTGGACAAATGTATGTACGTACTTTTCGGAACGCGTTTGTTCAAGTTGCTTCGCCAATACGGCAACGCACAGAGCCATTATACCGACGCCCATCATTCCGGTCGTTATAGCAAAAAAACGACCACAAACACTATAAGGAACAATATCACCATAACCTAATGTGAGAAAGGTAACAGCTATTAGCCATAAAGCGCTAAGATAGCTACCTGCAGGAGATTCGACAGTCGAATTTTCAAAAGAATAATATTCACATACCCTTAAGCCCCAGCTATTCACGATCAGCGTCGTTACTAATATACAGGTCAGAACAGTCCCGGGCATAGTTGACATCAAAGCTTTAAATACAAATTTTGCATTTATATTGACTTTACTTAGTGCCCCTAAACTTTGAACAGTAGTATCCCCGAAAAGACCACTGTGTTCAACCAGAAATCTACCTACAATGTAAATACGAAGAAACATCAGTACCGATAAAATTGCATTGATTGGAACTTGATGTGTTTCATAAATTAATGTATCTGGGTTTAATACCAGCATTGGCATGGTAAAATTTCCATATGGAATCGGATGTATAGAACAGATAATAATTTCTAGCAATGTTTTCACAATAATATTTGAATTAATGACTAACTTCCAGTTGTCGAGACCTGTTGTGACCAGTTGTAGTCGTATGCCAATCAAATTGTACATAATGATTGAAATTACCAGAAAACATGTCGTTATAGTGGTAATTATCCGTAAAACGGTAGATGCTGGCCCGTCGTTTATAATTACGTCTCCGAAAACTAGCTCGTAATGGACCACATTACATATAATTCCGACTAGGCTCAGGATAAACGACGTATCGACTACTTTTGATCTGTGGTTTATCAATTCCTTTCTATGACGAAGTCTAAATCCTAAATTATTCTTTTCATCCATGATCTTGAAACTATTCATAGATTGGACATCAACTAGTTAATCTGTTCTTATGTACCGTGTGTACTAAAAGTCTGACTTCACTAGTGGTATTTCAACATAATCCATCATGGTGAAAACTCTTCACAATTTCTGAAAAGAAAACAAGTTCATCAAAAATTCATCGAAAATTATTCATTTTGACCGCCGTTTGTGTAATATGTTCTCGATAATACTACATATCAGTTGACAACCAGCAGAGGGAAGTTGACATGAGTACCTGAGCCTTTTTGTCTTTCTTTATTTATTTTCGTTGAATATCATACATGGTCAATAACCTGTATTAATTTGTGTTTATTTCGTGTCAGAGTTGTCGAACTTTTGGTTAATAGGTAAATATATTCATTTAACTGTCACAACGAGGAAAGAGGAATAAAAGAAAGGCATATCTTGTTTACTGGTTTTATTCTAACTGTATGTAATACTTATAAACAAACATGTTATATGGTATATCTTAAAAAAAAAGAAGAGTTAAATGTTAATTCTTGCAAACATTTGTGAAGGTATTGATTATGTGAATTTATTATTTTAAATCACATATTTATACATGTACTATTAGTTTACAATCAATGTATAATTGGCGTCCAGCTGAAGGACGCCTCCGGGTGCCGGAATTTCTCGCTACATTGAAGACCTGTAGGTGACCTTCTGCTGTTGTTTTTTTCTATGGTCGGGTTGTTGTCTCTTTGACACATTCCCTATTTTCATTATCAATTTTATTACGTCTTCAAGAATATTGACATTTTGTTATGTTCTTTTGGTTCGAGATTACATGCGTCTTGCATTAGAATTGGTGTCATTTGTTTATATTTTGTAAGATTTGATAGTTATGAAAATATAAGAATTGATAGAAGCACCAATTTGGCAGCTAAATAATATAAGTTGAAAAGAACACTAAACCACCATAACCAAAGCATAAAAAAAGAAGAAATAAAAAACAGCAAAAGGGACATACAAATTGAACTGTTTTATACATCAAAGGTCAAACAAAAAAAGGTTAATTTTTTTTCAATACTTTACATGCATATCAAAATGTTATTTCATAAAGGTAATATTATAAGTTATATGGTTCGCTACAGATCCATAAGGATTCATAGAGGTTTAGTAAAATTCATAGGGGGGTAAGGCCGGAGGCCGAATCCCCTATGGATTTTATTCACCCTCTATAGATCCGTAGGGGTCCAGTAGTTAAAGCTGTTTCTCAAACCACGCCTCTTTTGGGTAGATATATAATATTCATAGATAATTAATTTTGTTTATGTACTGGTTCCAAGTTAAGGTTTCTGTGTTTCAGCTCATTGAGACATAGATTTGGATTGTTACCAGTTAATATACATTTTCATATCAGTCATATGGAAATCTGTAGAAATCCTAAAGTCAAAACAAGGGTAGTAACATACTTTCAGTTTTATTTAAAACTTTTAGAAGTTTGGGGCATATGAACGTTGAAAATATGCCACACAGCGCTATATTTTGACCTTTGGAAAAAAAGAAGTACATCTGAGCTTTCCATTCTAGGGTATTTTTAATATCTCAAAACTTCATAGTAAAAGTGGTACAGTTTTATCCTTAAAAGGAATTCCTATGGGAAATTTTATTGTAGATATTTACAGAAATGCAAACTTTACTTTTCCAATTGACAACACTAGCAAAGTAGAAATACCATCAAACATAGAAAAAGATTTGGTTTTGCGGTTAATCCAACATACGTGAACGTTTATATTAGGGTCAACCATTAAGTTTTCAAAATCACACAATCGAAGATTGCCATGAAAGTTTAAAGATTTGATCTTGTCAACATTTAGTATTAACAATATTGATTTTACATAGTGGACATTTTAACATTATGTTTTACAAATCTTAGACAGATTTCCAGATTTTTCAATATCAAAAATTTTAATTCGTTTGTTATCCATATGACAGATATATTAGTCAATCGTATTAGACTATGCAAGCCATGGAGGTAAAAAAAAAATGCGCTACACAGAAAAGGAAAGTTCACAATAGATAAATCAAAATCTTCTATTGCTTCGGAAATTTAATTCTCAACTGAGCGTCATTGCAAATTTCTATTTGCCTTATCATTTCAATATATAAATGCATATCTAACGTAAATATGCTCCTATAAAAAATTAGTTCCTTGTTGCAACTTACCTTTAAAAAATGTAAATCACTGAACTGACCGATTAAAATCATTGATATACTCAGATTTGTTACAGCTTGTCTTCACAGAAAAAAATATGTTGTTACTTCGTCAGTAGCATGTTCCTTATGTATTTAGCAAACAACCTTAAGATTCCAAGCTTTTATTCAATTTGATTTTAATTACCGATGAGAAGGTTTTTACACTGTGAACAAATTCAGTTCGATAGAAAACAATATGAACTAAATTGTTTGGTATATATCTTGTGAATACAGCTGATTGAATATCTTTAATTATGAATCCCCCCAGAAAAATCATGTTTGTCCCCACTACTAATTACGCTATTTCTCATATGAAATAAATCCATTTCCTCGTCCACTGCGTTAACATCAGAGAATTTGTTTTTATTCCCATGTAAGTGTTTTTGTATTACATAACTTTGATTCTAGTACAAGATTTAACGAAATGTGGGATTTGTTTGGTGCGAAAAATAATGTGGTGTTGCATGAGAAGATTCAGTGTGCATAGCCTTGTTAAATGACATGGTGGACAGTGTGCAGATTATATGATGCCTTCTTTCAAGATACATAAAAAGATATGTAGCACAAATACTAGAATTCCGCTTAATTTCCATGATCGCATTGCCAATGTCTTAAAAATACCCAGGAATATATAACCTTAACTGTATTTGAGAAGCCTTTCGAAATATTGAGTCCTTAATGCTCTGCTTCGATCTTGATGAATAACAATTTTGGACGAAATTTTAACTTGCATTTATCTGGAGTTTTTTCAAAACCGGAATTAAAACGTTCAATACTATCCAAATCCAGATTCATTTGTAGCTATCCGAATCCAAGAATAAGATGATTACATGTTTAGATAAAGAAATTAGACGTCCATTATACGCCCAAATCCTGGAACTAAAAGCACAATAGTCAAAATCCATGGAAAAAAACTTTCATTATTTGCCAATCCAGGTACCACACGTTAATTACCATGACCTAGACTTTCTTCACCCGTCGAAAACACATTAAAAAAATTTGTATCAAAAATACCCGTTAAAGGCAATATATCTAAATTATATATATATAAGTGTACATTTAACAGTGTCTGAAGTAAGATATCTGACGTAAATATATAATCCGTTGAAAGTCAGCTATCAGTCATTCACTGCCGCCCTATTTATTTCCTCTTGCAACTGACTTAATTGGACCACCACTGAAGAGTCTCATGTAGATATATCGGGTGTCTGGCGTTGAGCTGACTCGACATATTATTAGTATGTTCATTTGTAAATTAACAGTACACATTGCTGAATTATAGACAAACTATGGTCTTTTTCATGCCTAAATTACGTCTTAAGTCAGGAAATAAACAACATTCTCCATTTGAAATCAAGTCCATTGTCTGGTCGAAAGCAAGTCAGCACTCTTCACCCCCTCCCATTTAAAGTCAGCAATCAGATGATATTGCCTTGTCAAGCGTAAAGAATAAGAAAAACACTTCCGTCATAGAAATCAGACGTAAATATCACGCCTATTGCCAGGATTAAAACCTACAATACCCGTCTACTTTCAGATATCAGAAATCGTTAGGTTTCAGACGTAAATGTTTTGTGAAAGCCAAGAATAAGATTATCATAATCCGTTTACAGTCAGCAGAAGAACCGAACAATACATTCATGGAACAAGGAACCAGAACTTCATTTCTGTCAAAATTTTGAAATCAGATGTAGCTATATATTAGGAAAAAGACTACATTTCCTACAAAAGTAAAGATCATACGTTGATATCACAGGAATCAGATGTAAATGTTCCATCTGATGTCAGGAATCAGACATGCATTTTCCCTCTAAAGACAGAATGTAGACGTAAATCAAAAGATAACTTCATGTCCAAGGTCAGGAATCAGTGTACATTATGTCATTTACATGTCTATAGTCAGACATCGGACGTAAATAAATTCTCGTCTAGTCTAAGGTTTTGATTGCTTAAGTCTACAGTCAGGTGTCGGTCGAATTTTATGCATTTAATGTTTTTTCATGTGTGTTCAAATGCTAAATGTTGTTTTTTTCTGCTTTTGTTATGTAAATATTCCTCTTGACCCTGCTGACGATAATTCTTATTTTACTTACTCAAAATTTACAGATTTGATCTCAACCATAATGTAAATGAGACGATATTATTCCTTGTTAATTTTTTGTTCACATCTTGATTATATCTGGCGTTAATCAGGAAAATATATATAGGTATCAAAGGTACCAGGATTATAATAATATAGATATACTGTTCTAAGCGTGCACGAATGCACTCTGAATGAGTTGTTCGGAGTCAAAATAAATTCACGTTAGTCGTGTTATTTGGGTTACCTTCTTTATATAAATGTAAATGTTAGGCATTTTGGGGTAGTCTCTGTCACTTGTAAGGCATTTTTTTGCATTATATAATATCCATATATGTTATATATATTTGATAAAACTTAGTGATGTCCTCTTATGAGTATTTTAAAAAAGCCCGAGCCCTATAGGCGAAAATGGGCGAGTATATTCTGAATATCTCTAACGTTAAAAGTTTTGATCTCATATAATAAACACATAAATGCATTTGAAATAAGGCACATAATTACATTCAATTTGGTAGTATTATGCCGGAAGCTTATGCAATTAAGTACATAGAATGAAATTCAAAACAGTGTGGCTGTGGCTATTGATTGACAGATTAAATTTATCCATTGACTGGGACAATTTACGTGAACGTTTGTCTGTAACGACCACTGTTCACGACGTACCTACGATAAACATTTAAACTGTGGGGTCACCAAAGGTTTCTAAACGCCTTTAATTATAAAATAATTCGAAAAATTAATCAGAAAAAATCTTTATGTTTTGATTTATATAATTGATATAAATCAAAACATCGTGTTATTTCTGATTAATTTTTCGAATTACTTTTTTAGGTGATGAGAACCTTTGGTGACCCCATAGTTTAAGAGTCTTTTAAAAGTGCATACTGAGCAGTGGTCGTTTCATACAAACGTTCACCTAAATTGTCCTAGTCAATGGATGAATTTAATGTGTCAATCAATGGCCACAGTCACACTGTTTTGAATTTCATTCTAGTTACCATTCTGATTTGCAAGACCTTTAAATTTTTCATACACACGAAGTTTTAATTAACTAAGTAGCAATTGTTTTTGTTTGCTGTGTTGTAAATAAAACACGCCGCTGTTGTTGTCGTTTTCACATTTTATCTTGTCAGGGCCTTTTACACCTTGCTATGTGGTATAACTATACCTTGAAATTGTGTAGAAAGTAAAATCACAAAAAAAAACTGAACTCCGTGGAAAATTCAAAACGGAAAATCCATAATCACTTGGCAAAACCAAAGGATTATTTTGTATCAGAAAGCGTTTCCTATGAAGGCTTTATCATTAAAAACAGTTCCTTCATACATGTTTCACGCATTTTGCAAGTATTTGGCGAATAAGAATATTCTTCGAATGAATTATTCAAAGTCAAAATGAATAAATGTTATTCGTGTAATTTGTTTTGGTAGAACCGTCAATATATTAATATGAATGTAAGGCACTTTGAAGGCGTCTCTGTCACTTTTAAATTTTAAATGTAATTGCTGTGAGGCATATTCTGCATTATATAAATGATATTTCTTTATTTCTCATATTTTGTGTTTGATTTAAGTATTTTGTTATTGAATACATATAGTTATTTTGAATAAGCCTCGTTATAATGTTGGTAATGTTTGTCACAACTTTTTTGGAATTTTAGGCCCTTAATGTTTTTCAACTTTGTACTTGTTTTGTTTCATAACTATTTTGATCTGAGCGTCATTAATGAGTCTCATGAAGTTGAAACGCGCGTCTGGCGTATTAAATTATAATCATGGTACTTTTGATTTTAAGCGTAAGATTTTCATATTAGGTACATGGAACTCTTATTTTGCATAACCTTTAAACTGATCATACACATGGAATATAAATTTATGAAGTGACAATAACACCCCTGCATGGTTGAGCGCTGCAAACATGTTTAGCCCCGCAATATTCTCTATATGCATATCTCCTATAAGGAGCCTGTTAGTCATTGGTTACCGTTTGTTGTTGTATATGATAGTTGTTATGTTTGTTGATTTGCATATCAATTTTTCTGGTTTTCTCATTTTATGTTTTCCCCATGTTGTAATGTCATGGTCTTATACATTGCCATGCAGAATATGTATAAATTGACCTTATGTAAATTTCGTTTTATTAGGAATCATCACAACTTGAATAAATGCTTATATTACATATTGGTTGAGTTTTTGGGCGTTCCTGATAAATGTTAATCCATAAAAAGTATCGGCGCACATGATTTATCATATGTTATTTTTGTTTCCTGTTTGACTGTGTTGATGCATATTTCTATAGATAAAGGTAACTTGGAATTAAAAAAGTTTCCTTTATGAAAAGGCAGCTTTCAACATTTCAAGATTTCATTCAAAATATTATAAATTAATCTTATGTTATGAAAATAAGGACCCACCCTTCCCCCCTTTGCCAATGATGTTAAACACTGCCTCTTTTCAGCCCCCCTGCCAACGCTTGATATGGTATGACTTATATAACGTCCCATATCAAGTTTGGATACACCCGAAGGATTCAGCGGCCAAATAGAACATAAGGCAGTGTTGGTTATATATTTGAACAAAGACAGGTTTGGGAAAACTAACCACAGTTTATTAAGTATGCATGTAATTATTTCAATTATACAATAATTGAAGATAATGCTAAATGAATTAAGGCAAATACAAAATGTAAGTAATGCATGAATACAAAAGATAAATGATGTGTAATAAAAACTGTGGTTCTCAAACATCAAGACTAAACTACACATGAAAATACAATGAATACAATATTATATAATAGACAGTACAACAAAAAATAATAAACATGACAAGATACAAACTTAAAAGACAGTTCATGAACTGATTGCCATTACATAAATACATGAATGAGGGTTGGGAGGGTGGGAATAAAAATCTTTAGCCTTAGTTTAAACAAGGTGTTTGCTGCTGCAAGTTATTATTTTGAATGCTGAACCTGACGATGATGCCAGACGATGTTAATTGACCTACAAACTGATTGGCTAAATAATGAAGCGGGAAATATGAATACTAGCTCTTGATTGGTTGATATGAAATGCCAGACATATCAACGGTACCTATGCTGCATCCTAAATTGGTCAATATGAACAAGTTAGGATGTAGAGGCGCAGGAGATATAAACAATGTACATAGTTACCAGATACGATTGCAATGCAATCACTGCCCTGCGATTTCAACCATGATTAATAATATATTTAAATAAAATATCCACATTAATCTTATGTTATGAAAATAAGGACCCACCCTTCCCCCCTTTGCCAATGATGTTAAACACTGCCTCTTTTCAGCCTCCCTGCCAACGCTTGATATGGTATGACTTATATAACGTCCCATATCAAGTTTGGATACACCCGAAGGATTCAGCGGCCAAATAGAACATAAGGCAGTGTTGATTATATATTTGAACAAAGACAGGGAAAACTAACCACAGTTTATTAAGTATGCATGTAATTATTTCAATTATACAATAATTGAAGATAATGCTAAATGAATTAAGGCAAATACAAAATGTAAGTAATGCATGAATACAAAAGATAAATGATGTGTAATAAAAACTGTGGTTCTCCAAAATAGAAATCCAAACCTGTATTTAGAGGTAGGGGATAGTATATAAATATTTGTACACAGAATAATAAAAACTTAGATATCAATGTTATTAAAAAATTTATGATTAGAAAACCATTTTATACCATTTTGGGAAGTGCTTTTGCAAAGACATTCATGACAGTCTGTCGGTGAGTGAAAGAAGGATCTAAATAATTTTTGTATGCATCACTCTTCCAATCCCCCTGTGTTTGAATAATTTCAGAAGGGACGCCACATTCTAATGCAAAAGTTGCCCCGCCTCTACGAAAACTGTGCCCGGAGTACTTAGAACTGTCATATCCCAGAGATTTTAAAGACTGTTTCAATCTGGCTAAAAACCCATTATATGTAAGGGGCATTAACTTGGACTTGGAGGAAAACATAAAAGCTGACACCAAATTATGAGTGGAAGGACATATATCAAACGATAGTTTCAAAGCTTGACAAGGACAGAAGGGGGAACCTGGAATTAAAGAGGGACGAAAGATACCATAGGGACAGCAAAGCTCATGAAATAAACTGACAACGCCATGGATAAAACAAAAAGACAAACATACAAATAATAGTACAGAAGACATAGCATAAAAAACTAAAGACTAAGCAACACGAAACCCATACATAATCGGAGGTAATCCCAGGCAGCCGGAAGGGTAAGCAGATCCTGCTCCACATGTGGCACCCGTCGTGTGGCTATGTTATAACAAATCCGGTAAATAGTCTATTCGATAGGTCACATTCATGTAAAAGGAAGGGTATTGTAATTACGACATAAGTTACATATCATCAGTGAAACGGTTATTCCATAACAGTCAACCTAATCGTGATGGCGTCCGTAAAATTTACGAAGGGATGATTTCAACTTCACCATTTGGAACTCTTGGTTTGCTAGTTTTCTGGTGAGCAGCAATCCTCTATCTACGATAGGAAATATAAGCTGGGAATATCTTATTGCTTGGGAAATATATACTTCGTATGCAAGAGCTGCTGGAATGCTGCTGAATAGAAATGGAAAGTTCACAATTGGGAAGCTGAAATCATATCTTTTGTCGTAAAGTTTTCCACAGACCCTCTATGTCAATTTATAGATGTAAATCAAGATATGAGGAAGACTTAACTGAATTTGTAGTATCCTTTATATAAATATAGGATGATGTTGTACGAGTGCCAATGAGACAATTCTCCATCGAAGAAACAATTTATAAGGTCAACCATTATAGGTCAATGAACGGTCTTCAACACGGAGCCTTGGCTCATACCGAACAGCAAGCTATTGAGGGCCCTTAAATTACTAGTGTAAAACCATTCAAACGGGAAAACCAACGGTCTAATCTATATATATATATATACGAGAAACGATAAACACGAATGAACTATACAAACAAACGACAACAACTGTACATCAGATTTATTTCTAGCTCGATGGGATAGATTTGTTAAACATAGTCATCAAATTTTGTAGTATTTAGTGAGAAAACATCATATATATATAGCGGAACGTAAAGTTAAAGGATATTGCTAACTCCTATCTTTCTTCTTATCAAGAAGTTCCTGTATGAATTCGGTCTCATAATAATAAATAAACAAGTCGACAAGAAGATGAACACAATTGGTCCCATTGTTTAAGTTCATCAATATTGATTCCATATTGTGTCGACATTGTCGATATCGACAGTTGAATAAACAGTGAAACATGTCTGACATATTTCGCCTGAAATCAGCAATCGAACGTACATTTTCCATCTAAAGCCGATGATTAGACGTATATTTCTGTTTCAGGTCAGGAATTAAACGAAAATTCCTGTCTGAGGTCAGGAATCAATGTACATTACCTGTTTAATAAATATCCCTTTGTTTTCTCTTTTAATGTTACATGCATCATGCAGTAATTAGTAAGTCCATGTTATGCATACATTGTTCAATTCCTTGTGAACGATTGATATATTCAATCTTTTGTAAACATTCCTCTGAACCCTGCAGATGATGATTGTTCAAAGAGTTAACAGATATGAAATCAACCCTTATATAAATTTTTAGTTGTTTTTCCTGAGGACATCTTTTAACGCTGGTCGATGCCACTGCTGGTCGAGATTTATTTCCCCGAGGGTATCACCAGCCCAGTAGTCAGTACTTGTTGTGCTGACATGAATTATCATTGATATGGTTATATTTATAAATTAACAGTTACTGTTTACAAAATTTTGAATTTTTGAAATACTAAAGCTTTTCTACCTCAGGCATAGATTAACTTAGCTGGATTTGGCAAAACTTTTAGGAACTTTGATCCTCAATGCACTTCGACTTCATACTTTATTTGGCCTTTTTAACTTTTTTGGATTCAAGCGTCACTGATAAGTCTTTGGTAGACGAAACGAGCGTCTGGCGTATATTCAAAATTTAGCCCTGGTATCTATGTTGAGTTTATTTACAACCAATGGGTCGATGCAACTGCTAATGGAGATTTATTTTCCCGAGGGTATCACCAGCCCAGTAGTCAGCACTTTTTCTGCTGACATGAATCATCATTGATGTGGTTATATTTATACATTAACTGTTTACAAAATTTAGATTTTTTGAAATACTAAGGTTTCTCTACCACAGGCATAAATTACCTTAGCTGGATTTGGCAAAACTTTTAGAAATTTTGGTCCTCAATGCTCTTCAACTTCGTACTTTATTTGGCCTTTATTATAACTTTTTTGGAATCGAGCATCACTGATGAGTCTTTTGTAGACGAAACGTAAATACAAAAATCCTGGTATCTATGATGAGTTTATTTCGATAGAAAAATAAATATTAGACGTGTAATAACATAAACGGTACCAATTTTCCTGCACCAGATGCGCATTTCGACAATACATGTCTCTTCAGTGATGCTCGTGGCCAAAATATTTGAAATCCAAACCTTATATAAAAGATGAAGAGCTATAATCCAAAAGGTCCAAAAAGTATAGGCAAATCCGTGAAAGGAATCAGAGCTTTATATGAGGGAGATACATTCCTTAATTTATAATAATTTCCAACATTTTGTAATATGCGTTGGTAGATTTATCATAATAATGTAAATGTTAGGCATTTTGAGGGCGTCTCTGTCACTTGTAAATGTCAATGTTTATTGCAGAGTGGCATACTGTGCATTATATAAATGTTATTTATATATTTCTCGTTTGTTTTGTGTTAAGAGTTGTGTTATGTTATTCCTTTAATTAAGTGTATTGAATTTAGATTGTAATTGTGTTGGTAGTATTTTGCCAGACGTTTTTCAAATTAAGAACACACGAAACAAAAAAAACAAGATTTATCGTTGACATGGAATCTTTATTTACTAAGTAACCATATCACCACTGTAGACTTGAACACCCGCAAACACGTCCAACCCCGAAAATGTTTGTATGTATCTATCCCTACCGAGGAGCATTTAAATTCAGTGGTTGTCTTTCGTTGCTTTATATTATATTTTCTCATTTTGTTTTGTATATAAATCATACCTTTGGTTCTCTCTATTGAATATGTTCATGTTGTATCTTGCTGAACGGTAGTGGGTTTAGGTTGACCTTATGGAGATTTTGCTATTTCGTACAATCATATAATGGTTATTTATCTTCTATACACTATAAACACTCTTGGCTTTCATTTTTGTTTGAATATCGAGTGTTTCTAGAGAAGGTAAGTCCAGAAAAAGCGCACAAAATTTTCAATGCGTTGTTTTATTTACTATTAACTTAGATGTATATAGCTCAAGGAAAGGTAACTTGGAATTAAACATATCTGTTTATGGAAGGTAGCATGCAACATTTTAGTATTTGATTTGAAAGACTCTGATGAAAGAATATGTCATTAAAATGTGAACATAACCTTGGAAAAACTAATTTATGCAATTTTTTATTTCGGTAATTGTGGAAATAATTTCTATTTCATGACTTATATGGAATATTTGTCAATTACGTACCAACAAGACAAAGACGTAATGTCATACGTTTGTATAAATATCAACATAAACTTTATGCAAAAGCTACTCAAATCGTTGTCAATATAATAGAACTTTATGCAACTGTCATATACGTGAAAGGTTTTGCTACTGAAAACAACTGGTTTCATTCACCGTTTTCTACATAACAAATGCCTGTTCCAAGTCAGGAATATGAAAGTTTTTGTTCATTCGTTTGAAGTGTGTGAGCTGTTGATTTTGCCTTCTGATTAGGGAACCGAATTTTCCTCGGAGTTCGGTAATTTTTATCAATTTTACTTTATACTCTCCTGATGAATGGTCTTCTAAATGTTATTTACGCTAATCCTATCAACGCAACAAGGTCTTTTGGACTTCTTACTATGAATTCCTCATTAGCTTTTACATGGTTAGTAGATTTTAAAATGGATCAACAAAATTTTGAATTAAGACTGTTTCCTTATATATGCACATTGTGGAATTAAATGTTTTGCAGCAGTTGCATATGTTTTGTATAAATCTGTTTTATTTTGATTCTGCTGATATCATAAGAAAATTTATCATTTTCATTATGAAATGGGAATGGTTGTAATGTTTTCCTATGTATGTTTATCCCATTTTCTGATGCATTTGATAACGTTACAAACAAGAAACAACAAAGGAATATTATATTTAATTTCAACAGTAACAATAACGTATCCATTGCAATATTACCGTGCAGGTGATTTATGCTGTATTTACAACAGTTTTCTAAACTTCTAATTTATATACAAATGGTTTCTTTATAATCAGATAAATTCAATACGCTATCGAAATGATCGAGCCTCAACCCTGCAAGTTTGCACATTTACTGGAAATAGTAGTTACCTTTACCCGGTTTGAATTTAACTTTTAAATTACAACTCTGGTTGACTGACAGTGGAAACTATTCAAGCGAGAAGAGAAGAGAATCCAACAGGGGTGTCGAAACCATGTCCACATAGTATTAGCAGAAAGACAATCGCCAGTTTTAAAGCATGTTTTGTGTACCATAGTTAATTTCATATGTGCTTGCAGTTAAAAAAAAATAGCGGAATCGTGGAGATTACTAAAAATTTGCATAAAAATATAAATAATTTCGTCATCAAAGATGTGCATAATTCGATTGAGTAGAAACTTATTCTGTACGTTACTTTATAGACATTAACGGACCTAAAATAGGTTGAAGCTCCAAATAGACTGTGCGTGTAAGTCAATAAGCCACCAACTATTTATCTGGATACTTCCAATAAAAGAAGTAAAACTGGTACGACGAACTGGAAATGTACAAAGTGAACATATACTAGTGATCAAATCGTGTTCATATACTGCTAATGTTAGCATTCTACGGAATGAATAAGGGATTTACATAGAACGTTTTTGTATTTTAACTTTCCATTATAAAACTAAGGTGACGTTGGAATATTTGGTTAATAATATGTAACCGTTTTAGTAATATGAATATCTTGGTGTTTTATGAGATATGCAATCACAATAATAACCAAACACAATTCCTCAGATGATTTCATGATATGCGACTATAAATGATGACACACGTGACAGGAAGAGACATTCACAGATATTCCCATCAACATATTAACATCTTGTTCCTTACTGCCAATAATCCTGAGATGACTACATACCACGGATGTTCCTGGGACATAACATATTAAGTCAGAATATCATTCCACGTGTTGTTCTTTCTGCTCCCTCAGTGAAAGGCCAACCATTGTCGTGCATGTTATACAAAAACTGACAAGATTGAAATACTTATTAGAATAATTTGATGAGCATTTGATTTTCATTGAAAAGTCTTTCTGTAAATCATATGAAGATACATATTTGCTTGCTGTGCACGTAGGAGTGAAAGTATAATAAATCACATTATCAAAAAGTTTTTAGATGGACAGTTGTCAATGTTGTTTTCATGAAGATGGTCAAAATCTGAATTGGCCAAATAATGTGCATGGGTCTTTAAGACTAATCATCTTAAATTTGTTCGAAGTAAATTGCGAATTTCATAAAGTTGTTTTTGTATATTGGCGGATGAAGTTTCCAGATTTTCAAGCCTTTTATTGACGGTTTCCTGATTGTCTTTAATAATTTCAACCATATCACATACTTCTGTTACTCCTTTGGCAATTTCCACAGTGCCAACGACATTATCGCGCAATCTATACTTTTCGTCACTGGACTTATTCATTTCGCGGATAGCAGATATTAATTTCCTGCGATGACGAATAACATCAGTGCTGGTATGTTTATAGCCCAGTTTGCGAAGACGCCATATCAACATTGACTGCTTTACTACATCAGCTGCAGCATTACGACGAATTTTGTCCATATGGATCTGCTGGACAAATGTATGTACGTACTTCTCGGAACGTGTTTGTTCAAGTTTTTTCGCCAATACGGCAACGCACAGAGCCATTATACCGACGCCCATCATTCCGGTTGTGATGGCAAATACTTTGCCACATACGCTATAAGGAACAATATCACCATAACCTAATGTAAGAAAGGTTACTGCTATTAGCCATACAGCGCTAAGATAGCTACCCGCAGGAGATTTGACGACAGAATTTTCAAATGAATAATATTCGCATATCCTAACGCCCCAGCTATTTACGATCAGCGTCGTTACTAATATACCGGTCAGAATGGTCCCGGGCATTGTTGACATCAAAGCTTTGAATACAAATTTTGCATTTATATTGACTTTACTTAGTGTCCCTAAACTTTGAACCGTAGTGTCCCTGAAAAGACCACTGTGTACAACCAGAAATCTTCCTAAGATGTAAATACGTAGAAACATCAGTACTGATAAAATTGCATTAATTGGTACTTGATGGGTTTCATAAATAAATGTATCTGGGTTTAATACCAGCATTGGCGTAGTAAAATTTCCATATGGAATCGGATGTATAGAACAGATAATAATTTCTAGCAATGTTTTCACAATAATATTTGAATTAATGACTAACTTCCAGTTGTCAAGACCTGTTGTCACCAGTTGTAGTCGTATGCCAATCAAATTGTACATAAAGATTGAAATTACCAGAAAACATGTTGTTATAGTGGTAATTATCCGTAAAACGGTAGATGCTGCCCCGTCGTATATTATAACATCTCCTAAAACTAGCTCGTAATGGAACACATTACAAATAATTCCTACAAGACTAAGAACAAACGACGTATCAACTACTTTTGATCTGTGGCTTATCAATTCCTTTCTATGACGAAGTCTAAATCCTAAATTATTCTTTTCATCCATGATCTTGAAACTATTCACAGATTGGACATCAACTAGTTCATCTGTACTAACGTAACGTGTATACTGAAAATCTGACTTAACTAGTGGTATTCCAGCATTTTCCATTATGGTGCAAACTCTGGACAATTTCTGAAAATTATAAAACAAACTCATCAACAATCCTTTGGAAATAACTCATTTGAAAGGTTCTTTTCTTTGATATATTATTGGTAAATTACAAATTTGTTGACATCCAGCATAGGGAAATATATATGGACACGTGCGCCTTATTTGTTTTTGTTACACTTTGGTTGAATGTCATTCACGGACAATAACTTGAATTCATTTATGATTTTGTAAACTCAAAGTTTGTCTCATTTCAAGGCATCATCAGAGCTAACGATGTTCATATAACTGTCACCACGAGGAAAGAGGAATGAAAGAAAGGCAATTCGTACTTACTGGTTTTATTTAAATGTATGTGGTGCTTTTAAAAAGAATGTTATAGGTGAATTGTTGCAAATTTTTATGAAGGTGTAGATTTATATATGAATTTATTATTTGAAACATGTTTAAGCTGTTGATTTTCAGTCAATGTATAACATAACTTCTTTGAGCATCTTGACATATCTTTTTGTTTAAGTCATTTTGGTTACAATGACACCATATTTTTATATATTTGCTTTCGAATTATCGTTCTGAAGGAAACAATGATAAACATATTCAAGATCGCATGTGTTGTGCAGTAGAATCGGTGTCATGCGTTTATATTTTGCAAGATTTGATGGTTGTGGAAATACAAAAATGCTAGAGGACATCAATTTGGCAGCTTAGTGGCACAAGTTGAAAATGACACAAAAACAGCATTGCCAAAGAAGTCAAAAAGAAGAAATACACAACAACAAAAAGGACATTCAAACTGAACTAAATTCTTATATAAATGATTCAAATTTGTTTCGAAATTTTTGCCAAAGCAAATCTTTGCAAAAAGATCTGTAAAAACTTTGATGCAAAAATTATTATATATATGTCGAACTATTCAATGGAATGATAAAATTGATAAGATTCAAATGATAGTAACCATGCTTTATCGATTAAAGAAATCAAAACAAAACTCTGCAAGGGGAGAGTACTGAGGTTATGTAAACTTATCAGACAATAAACAGATAACTAATCTATTGTTATGGTGCAAGAGAGCGAATTTTATGACCTTATTTTCCAATTGAATTTTTAAAATGCATTTTTGTATGAAGCGTATTTTTTCAATTTTTTATCAGATTTCTGTTTAGTTACATAATACTAGTAATATTTTATTATAGTTGTTAACTGGTTGTTAATATCGAACTTCTTCAAACATGACGCACAACATATTTGTGGAAGTACTGTATATACATTCAGATTACGAGAAATGTTTGATGCTTTGTGATAACTTTGATATTGATGCATTTATTAGTTCAGATCATATACATTGCAAAAACATTTAATATATTGTCGAAACATTTAAGAATTAATGATTTTCCATAAAAAGAGGCGAAACAAATAGTTATCAAAGGTACCAGGATTATAATTTAGTACGCCAGAAGCGCGTTTCGTCTACATAAGACTCATCAGTGACGCTCAAATAAAAAATATTTATAAACCCAAACAAGTACAAAGTTGAAGAGCATTGAGGATCCAAAATTCCAAAAAGTTGTGCCAAATACGGCTAAGGTAATCTATGCCTGGGATAAGAAAATCCTTAGTTTTTCAAAATAAATCAAAGTTTTGTATACAGGAAATTTATAAAAATGACCACATTATTGATATTCATGTCAACACCGAAGTGTTGACTACTGGGCTGGTGATACCCTCGGGGACGAAACGTCCACCAGCAGTGGCATCGACCCAGTGGTGTAAATAGTTATCAAAGGTACCAGGATTATAATTTAGTACGCCAGACGCGCGTTTCGTCTACATAAGACTCATCAGTGACGCTCAAATCAAAATTATTTATAAACCCAAACAAGTACAAAGTTGAAGAGCATTGAGGATCCAAAATTCCAAAAAGTTGTGCCAAATACGGCTAAGGTATCTATGCCTGGGATAAGAAAATCCTAAGTTTTTCAAAAAAAAATCAAAGTTTTGTATACAGGAAATTTATAAAAATGACCACATTATTGATATTCATGTCAACACCGAAGTGTTGACTACTGGGCTGGTGATACCCTCGGGGACGAAACGTCCACCAGCAGTGGCATCGACCCAGTGGTGTAAATAGTTATCAAAGGTACCAGGATTATAATTTAGTACGCCAGACGCGCGTTTCGTCTACATAAGACTCATCAGTGACGCTCAAATCAAAAACATTTATAAACCCAAACAAGTACAAAGTTGAAGAGCATTGAGGATCCAAAATTCCAAAAAGTTGTGCCAAATACGGCTAAGGTATCTATGCCTGGGATAAGAAAATCCTTAGTTTTTCAAAAAAAATCAAAGTTTTGTATACAGGAAATTTATAAAAATGACCACATTATTGATATTCATGTCAACACCGAAGTATAACATACTTCATCCTGTTAAAGTTCTCCTATCGACATAACTTAAAATAAAGAAATGCATCAATCATAGAAAACCCTATTAAATAATTTGAAAATCTGGTTTTGCAGATAACTCAATATAGGTAAAAATTAAACATTGATACTAAGGTCAATCATTTTAAAGTTTTAAAAAACACACTCGAAGATTGCCATGAAAGTTTAAAGATTTGATCTTATCAACATTTAGTATTAACAATATCGATTTTACTAAGTGGAAGTTTTACCATTATAACACCAATCTAAGACATATTTCTAGATTTTTCAATACAGAAAATTTATTTTCTTTTGCAATCCATATGAAAGATGTTTAGTACAAAGGGATAACGGGGAATGCATGTACACAGTAGTTTGTCAGTAAGCAGAGGCTTCGAAAATGTTCATACCTCAATTAATCATCGCAGAGATGTTTGCGGAATGACGATTGCAAACGAATACTAGTATGATTATATCCTGGCAATCTCTACTGACCTAATCACTTGAGGACGTCATGGTTTATACTCAAACATTTAGAGAATGTCAGTATCATTCAAATACGTCACTACACAGTCCTACACAGAGTCATAGCGAATGACAAGATAGACCCTCGAGAAAAAATAAACTTATGGCAAGCTTAGTGCATAGCCCAATCTTGAAATTGACAGAACAGACAGGGAAACTATCTGTATGTTATGATGTAATAATATTTGATACATGAAATTAACACTAGCTGGAATATCAATCATGTTATTTAAAATTCAACTTATCTAAATCTTATGTATTTTCAGTATTGGAAAAAAAGAAATGTGGGTAATAGACAAATAACATTCAACAAAACAATACACGCAAAACATTTAAAATTGAGCAACCAGGACTCAACCAAAAGCCGAATATAGTACAAGTTTTCCACTTCTATCACTCATCGTGTTATCTAATGCAAGAAATAATTGGATGAAAATCGCATTCGTGACACCACATTCAACAAAATAGGAAGGGTTGGTACAGTAACAGTAAACAGTGGATCAACCTGTATATTCATCTATGACAGAGATTTCATAACGAAAAACAAAATCCCGTCCGTAAATTAAGGCAATCGCTGTTCAAATTTCAATTTGACCAGTTGTGCTATTGATTTCATAAGATCAACTCTTTATCAAGGAAATCATATGGTATTACTCAAGCCCTGGAATAAACTACGAACTGGGAGATACGTACTTTTCATGCAGGCGAAGTCAAAATGTTGCTACACAGAAAAGGAAAGTTCACAAAAGGTAAATCGAAATCTTCTCTTGCGTCGGAAAGATAAGTTCTCAAACGACCTTTCATAATGACTAACCATTTCATCATATAAAACGACAGTTTTGAATCTAACGTTAATATGCTCCTATGAAAAATTGATTTCTCATTGTAAATTAACTTAAACAAATATATACGAGTATTATAACTGAAAAAGTCAAATCACAAAAATACTGAACTCCGAGCAAAATTCAAAACGGAAAGTCCCAAATCAAATGGCAAAATCAAATGATAAAACACATCAATCGAATGGACAACAACTGTCATATTCCGGAATTGGTACAGGAATTTTCAAATGTAGAAAATGGTGGATTGATCCTGTTTAAATAGCGTTAAACCTCTCACTTGTATGACAGTCGCATGAGATGGTATAATAAAACCATGGATATAATCAGATTTGTAACACATTTGTCTGCACAGAAATTTGTTTTATATCATCCATTCGTCAATATCATGGCCTTAATGTGTTAAGCAAATAACTTTAGGTTTCTTAGCTTTTATTCAATTTGATTTTATTTACCGATGAAATGGTTTTTACATTGTGAATTTTTAAGTAAATTGTTTTATATATATCTTGTGTATACAGCTGATTGAATAGTTTTAATTATGAATCCCCAAAGAAAAGGCTTTTTTACCACTACTAATAAGGCTAGTGTTCATATGAAATAATCCATTTCCACGTCCCTTGCGTTTACATCAGAGAATTTGTTTTCATTCAGACGTAGGTATGTTAGTATTTGTAAATGTAATTAGTACTAGATTTACAGAAATGTGGGATTTGTTAGTGGTGAAAAATAATTTGTTGTTGCATTAGTAGATTTGGTGTGCATAAACTTGTTCAATGACATCTTGGACAATGTACAGATTGTATCAAGCCTGCCTTAAACATGATACAAAATCAAAATATGTAGCACAAATACCAGAATTCAGCCTTCGTAATATTCCATGATCACATAACAAATGTCTTGCTTTACAAATACCCATGAATAGATTACCTTAGCTGTATTTGGCAAACCTTTCGGAATTTTGAGTCTTCAAATCTTTTCCCATTTGAACTTTATTTGGTCTCATTACTTTTATAATTCGACTTTCACTCATGAATCTTTAATAAACGAAATGTGCGTAAGGCTTAAAAAAAGCTTGGTATAAATGATAAGTTTATTTAGACCTGTTTACGTAGAACGACAAGAAGGTTTGACATTTTACACTCTATTTATCAATGAAGCATGTCAGTTCATATTTAGTTTACTGTTTTTTTTTCTTTTTACAATTGATTTAACGTAACATCTTTGTTGTATGTAACACGTACAAAAAATATAATATATTATTAGCTTGAATATTACCAGTGACGAGACAAAATAAATTCTGTCGTAAATTGAGAATGGAAATGGGGATCGTGTCAAAGAGAATGAGAATATTGCGATAAATATAAAGATATACACGGGCAATATCTTGCATTGCACTACAGTATTCATATTTGTATGTGACATAAAAACAGTCTAAACACAAGAGAAGATACAGAACTGTGTTACTTAGAAGCAACGACTATGGATTAGCGAAGTCTCCGTTTAAAAAAGCTGATATAAAAACCGATCACATGAAAATTGGGCGTAATTACAATTTGCTTTATTTCATCTGAGTAAGCAAAAATGTCAAGTGTGAACACAAAATTTGCTACTTACGTTAAAACACAAAGCTGTCAATACAAATCAGAATATCAGCTTCAAAATAAAGCTTTTATTTTGCTCTGTTATAGAAAAAAAGAAGGGTTTCGTAAATACTATATTATCAATGTTGTAAATACGTTTCATTACGCAATAGAACTAGGTGATTTATAATCAGATAGATTTAAATCAACTTAAACTATGTGCAATAAAATAAATATGAAAAATAAGTATAAAAAATGAAGATAACAAGATTCAACGGATGCTTACTTCATTAATAAAGACAAGTTTAAAAATTTCAATAAAATTCAAATGCCAGACTTCGTCTGAGGCGCCAAGATCAAAGCGCTTGGAGAACAATTCAATTACAAAATTGAAAAGCATAGAAAATTTGAAAATTCTGAAAGTTGTGCCAAAACTTGTTATTGACATCTTTGTCTGCGTAAAGAAACACTTTTAAAAATTTAGAATGAAAATGAGGAATGTGTCACAGCCAAAGGCCACTAATGGGTCTTCAATACAGCGAGAAACTCACGCACCCGGAGACGTGCTTCAGATGATCCCTAAACAAAATATATACTAGTTCAGTGATAATGGACAACTATGTGTGGACAAATCAAACAGACATAATAGGTATAAATGTCAATATTTTGGGTGCAGCAGACAACATTGTGATTTAATCTAAATTATTTTAAAAACAAACAAATATGTAAACAAACAAAAACAAAAAGGCATGTAGTCAAAGCACATTGGCAAATACGAAAAACAAGAATACAAAAACTTATAATAGCACAATAATACAATGACGGCATGTATAAGTACCCAGCCTCGGCAAATAGATATAACCATAAAAAGACTAAACAGTAAAAGTAATAACTTACAAAGACATTTATAAAAGAACACCATAACACGTTATCAAGATAATACACAACGTCAGTACCTAGTACCACATTACAATTCTCCCACATTTTAAAAGCAAATAGATTGAGATTTTTTCTACTTACAAGTCGTGATGCTGATATCCAACGTCTTAAAACATCTAGCAATGCCATATTAATATCCAACATAAAATATATCTTATAGCAACATAATTTCACAAGCACAACACATGCAACAGTGCTATATCGAGACTCCAACGGATAAAAAACTAGTCACGCCATATTAATATGAAGTCTATCAATTCCATACTGATACTTAACGAAATAAACTATTCAGTAATGCTGCTTACAATGAAACAATTTTGTGTTCCTTTGTTAACACCATTCACTATCAGCACTTGTCATATAACCTTGACGATTCCTGCTAATTTACAGATCGTTGTTGTTCAATTTGATTTTATTTGGTGATAAGACATTTTTATACTAAGAAGACTTCTAATCAATAAAAACAGTATGAACTATAGATGCTTAATCTACATTTGCACAAAAAGGTGTTTTAGTATTTGAATATGTTAGTTCTCTAGTAGTCTCTAGAGACAATATAGGTTCTTAACGATACTAATTAATATGCTTTGATATATAACAATCAATTTCGACATATTTTATGTAAACAGCATAATTTCATTTGCTAATACATGTTATATTGGCAATTTATGTAATGTAAACGTTATGGGTTAATTTAAAATCTGTGGGTGCTATATAGAAAATGACAAATCAAAATAATGCCAAAATGTGATTTTTTCGGAAATAATTTTTGTATTGTCGTTTGTGCTTTGTGTTGATCTGATAAGACAAAAAAAATTTCCAATTTGTTTTTACAGTTCCTACGATGTGCTATTATACCCCTGACTAAGAATGAGGGGGGGAGTAGTTGCGTATTATTAAAGGTTTTACACTGTCTGAGTACCAATGAGACAACTCGCCATCAAAGTCATCAAGTCAATATAGTTATCAAAGGTACCAGGATTATAATTTAGAACACCAGACGCGCCTTTCGTCTACATAAGACTTATCAGTGACGCGCATATCAAAATATTTATAAAGCCAAACAAGTTCAAAGTTGAAGAGCATTGAGGATCCAAAATTCCAAAATTCCAAAAAGTTGTTTCAAGTACGGCTATAGTAATCCATGCCTGGGATAAGAACATTCTTAGTTTTTCGAAAAGTTTCGTAAACAGGAAATTTATAAAAATTACTATAGGATTATAATTTAGTAAGTCTTTAAAAACAGAAGCAACGCCATTAAAATGAATCTAAAAACTTGCCAAATAGAAAGATACAAGTCCCTTAAAAAAGAACTATGATACAAGAGAGCGGTAACATGAAACACCACATTTTCTTTAATTAACACAGATGGTCAAAGCCATATTTGGACAATTTTAAAGGACATATGGCTATTAATGCTCTTTGACTTTGTATTTATTTTAGTTTCCTATGTTTTTTTTATTCCAGCGTCTCTAGTCAGAGATATGAATAATAAAAGTTTGTATAGCGTAATAAATTTTCAACTTATAAAAAAAGAAGATGTGGCATATTTGCCAATGAGATAACTTTTTGAAGAAGAACAAATACCACAAAAATTTACTGCTATAGGTTACCATACGGCCTTCAATGGTGAGCAAAACATACACCGCATAGTCAAACTATAAAAGGCACCGAAATAACAAATGTAAAACAATTCAAACGAGAAAACCAACGGCCTAATTTTAAAATGTACAAAAAATGAACAAAGAACAAATATTTAACATAGCAACAAACAAAAACCACTGAATATAGTCCCTAGTGTTAACAGTGGGTTACTTGCCAATAATTTTTATACCCCTTCCAAATTTATTTCTCCATGTTTGATGCCTCAAATTGTAAGTAGGGGAGTGAAATTACACTGTAAAAAATTTGGGTCCAGAATTTTACAAGAAAGTAGTGATATGGTTCAGCTGAAAAAGGTTAAAAATTAGCACTTCGGAAGCTGTCAAAAGATTTCAAGACACCCTAAGCACAAAATTGTCCATATTTTGAGTTAGAGGCGATGAAGTTTTCTATAATTTTGATATAATTTGTTCCAAAAGTAGTACAACATACTAAAAATTTCATTGAGAAAGCGCAGGTGGAATTTTTTAAATTTCATTTATGTTCTAAAAGAAATGCACTACGAATTAATTGTGTTCTCGGACCTGTAGCGGGATCCCAATCCTCCCCTAACCTATGACAGTGATGTATCCGTACAACATAAAAATCAGGCTTAACTCATCTGATGGAAAAAAAATTGTTCCTTTTTGGTGAGATTTTAGAATATCTCTTTATTTAAATCTACTCACCTCGATCCATTTTCGGCTTTGCGTTTCAAATTTATTTACCTGATAGTATTACATTTTTTTATGAATTTGTTAGGAAATAAATGGAAAATAAACATTCTATTCTAGTCTATGTGTAATGTTTGATCTATTATTTTTTTACTAATTTATTAATAACAACATTTTAAATAAAATTAAAATGAATTTGTCCAATGTTTATTATTTTTGTAATCAACAGATATGTTAATTCAAGTATTAATTTTACAATGACGCAAACAAAATTTCATTTAAATATTTTTTCTACTTTTTTTCTTTCAAACACGACTATGTTCAATTTAATTTTTGTTAATACAATTTTGTCTTTCTTGAAATTAGTTCACAAAACCTTACCTTTATTTCTAAGACTTCCACATTTTTTTTCAATGATACGGTTGAAAGTCAAATAGTTGATTTGTCCACGCACAACCAAAACATAATCTCTATCAAATGATTAAAAGCAGAAATCCTAGAAGCAGATGACGATATAAATACCTAGTAATAAGTTCTCCATATTAACACCAGAACAAAATAATATCCTAACATTAAGGAATAAATGAAAAGGATTATGAAAATATGTATGAATTACAAAACAAATCAAATGTAATCATCCGATACCCCTGCTATTATCACTAGATACCATTTATATATATTTGTTTTTCCTTTATTTTTATTGATATATCTGGTATAACCAATAATAAGATCAACCAGTTATTTTTGCGGATGATATAGCTATATTATTTTACATACGCAATGACTAGTAACCCACGTATGGCAATCATATCTGATATTTGATACAATTATATATACTTAATTTCTCTAAATAAGACACACACTGGTATTTGATACAATTATATTTACTTAATTTCGATAAATTAGTGACAATTAAACACATCATATATAGATGTAGAGATTATAGCTCCATCTGTCATAAAAATGTATGTCGAGGAAAAACATACATATATACATATTTACATTTAATGGGTATGACATAATCAAAATTATTGTTTCAAGGGGTTAATGATTTATACGTATAAAGCCGAGCTGATAGGAAAAACAAAATGTGTTAATCAAATATGATTATTTATATTTTTCTTACGTATAGATATTTTTTATATTATATTTTATAACAAAAATACGGTTAAAGAATGTGGCCATGAAAGGAAAAAAAAGTATGTGGTTCCCTCAAGATTCTAAGCGGTTCCTTCAAGATGCTATGTAACGTTCTCTCAAGATACTATGTCGTTCCCCCAAGATGCTATGTCGTTACCTCAAGATGATATGCCGTTCCCATAAGAAAGATATCTCGTTCCCACAAGATGTGATGTCGTTATGTTTTTAAAAGGGGCACTTATTTTCATCAGTTAGACGCAATGTTAGATATTGCTACTACCACGAAAAATAGCGTAAAGTAAATATTTGAAGGGAAATTTTTTATAGAAATGCTGAAATAAATAATTCAAATTATACATGAAAATAAAGATTGATTCTTAAATTTTCACATTATGATAGAGAAAGAATAAACATATAATATTCATAGGCTTAGGAAGACACAGATTATCCGAAAAAAAAACGTTTACTTAGCGTTGTCCCATGTAACAAACCCAAAACATAAAACTCGAACAATGCGAAAAATGTTCACGCAACTCTTCGAAATTTTGCATGAACATTCTATGACGTGATATTTTTCAGTATTGGTTAACATGGCTGTCTCTGTTTAAAATTTGCATACATATTTTCAAAAGATTATGATTTTTGGAAATGTCCCATCGGAAATTTAATTTGGAAACTTGAAACATTTCAGTTCACAAATAAAATTTTGACAGATAATTCATTAAATTGTAAGCACGATCGTTTTGTACTAAGTGTAAGCTCCCAAAATTCGAATTGGAAAATAAATTGAGCTAGATATTCAATTCAAAACAATAGATTTGCAATGTCTTGCGGAAATGTCCGAGTTAAACTTTCATGCCTTCACAAAACTTTTACGGCCAAACAAACAGAGATTTGATTTCGTGGAGATTATTTTTCGGCTTTGATAGCTATACCAATAAAAAGTACTTTTAAAGTTGAAGTTGGTATATCAAATAGCATTAAGATTACAGGGTTATCTATAAAAAATACAGGTAAATGAAAATGTCTTGCAAGTTTGTCCGTTATCACAATTTGACGTCGCCACAAGCGTAATATGCTAGGTACGGCACGCTTTTACAATGTAGCTGTCTAAATGATATTTCCCTTATAAAATGTAAAGTACTTTTGCATGCACAAATACATAAATAAATATATCATTTTGTATTTGTTGTCTGATAGATAGTCAAAGCACTCATTAATAGAAAAACAGAAACATACATTTGAAAGGAAAACCAGACACCATCATAACAAGAAATGAATATAAAACACTATTTGTTAAATTGCTGAATATCATCGACAAATAAAAAGTTGAAGTTCTGACTGACAATAAAGTCAAACAAAATGTCGATTTATCCTTCTTTTTTTCTTTTCTTTTTTAGCTTTTTTTAATCTGGCATATGACGGGTCCCTTAAAACATGCTTTACAAATATGAATAAAAGGATGTGTAGGGAAGGTCCTTAGACAGCAATCCAACGACACAAATAAGAATAAAATAGGACATCCAGAGGACCACATACATGTATAGACTATAAAAAAAAAAGCGTTGTCTATATTCCTCGAGAAAATGTCAGAAAAGCAAGATCTAATACCCGTAACCGAGTGGTACATGAATTCACCGTGGCTGTCTCTCCGTCTTTGCCAGTTTAATCGGTTTATGAGGATCACGAATTGCGGTTAAATTATCCGTTTTCTGTTATAAGGATTGAACTAAAAATTGTTCCCTACTTGGAATATAAACCTATTATCAAAAGAGTCTTATTTTATCCCTGTGATGTCCATGATTTATTTAGAGATACCAGATTTTATATCAAATTAATTTTGACATGTAGGTAAATATTGAGACACGCTATGTCTACTTCATATGTCAAGATGGTTATTCATTAGAAAATTCTTGGAAATCAGATATAACTTCCATGATTCAGATATTTGACATTGTTCTTTCTATATTCAATAAGCTTTGTCAAATTGAATAAAGCTATTACAAAATCATATTTTAGATCGTCAGCAGAAACAAGGTTGCTGTCAAACATATATATATCAACTGAAAAATGTGATATGAGAAAAGTGTCGATTTTTCATATCTTTGGCAACAAAACTTAAAAAATCAGTGACCGAAAAGATCTTGTAACAACTAGAAAATAATGTACATGCAAAATATGTAAGAAGTGCTGAGCGGAGAAGATATGCCAAAGAAAGAATGAGTCATACGCCATCAAAAACACTAAGAAGAGAACAATGAACGTTCAAAACATATAGGAATTCCAGATCAAGGTGACAAGCAGATACCGTAAAATATGATTGAAATAGGGTTGAACAACAATGTACAAGATTGACAAGGTTTACATACGGTAAATCATGTACACTCAAACAAGTGGCCAATTAGTCAAAATATTTCATTAAGCGTACTAGACGGAACGAAGCAACTTAGGTTAGTAAGGATATTCCAAAAGTATGTTTTGGTACGTTCTGGGTCTTGTTTTTGTAAATCAAAAATAATTACGTAAAAGTTTGATGAAATGCGAGAGTAATTAAATCATATTCCTTTGGAAGGTGGGCTGCAGTACGTAATGCAATGACGAAAAAGATAACATCCAGACTGCTTCTGTGTTGTCTGACGATAATAAATATTTATTTGTTTTATTGAATAAACCATATACAATGATAGCGTGTTTAGAGCCGACATCAAACTACTGACTTGAACCGTACATCCCTAATAATTGGCTATCATAAAAGGTTTATACTCTCGAGGTCACTTAATTGAATATGAAATGACTATTTAACGAGGAGATATGGTATGGTTTAGTATAGATGGAAACTGTTAACCATTCATTACAGTCAACTGTAATTCGATAGTTTTACAGCAGGGAAGGGGAAATCAATTCATAAAAATACAACAACATCCAGGTGAATGACATTTTCAAGTTACAGTAAATGACATTGTCAGATTACATTCAGCAATTACTTAGGAAGATACTGAAAATACCGATGTCAACATTCATAATGTCCTTTGTGTCTAAATTAACATATCGCTGATTATATTAATTTTGTGATTTATCCCCTCATGTTAACTTTGTGAATGATCAGTTAATCGAAAGATGAGAAGGTCCATCTTCAAATTGTACTCTTTGAACAGACCAATTTTAAAAAATAAAATAAAACTAGGAGATAAATACAACATATTTTTATAACAAATTGCATAAAAGATTAACCAAGAAAAATTTAACTAAAACTCTACTGGTCTCTTGTGTGACAGATGGGTAAAAGTCCGCTATCATCCAAAGTCATCTATGACTTTCATTGGGAAAATGGTATACAGAACAGCAATGCACTTTACATGTGGCTAGTTTTCTCCGTTTGTCTTCAAACAGAAGTATTCTGAGGGAACCTTAGTAACATCTCTCATTTAGATGTAATCAACTAGTATCAATCACTGCCTCCGATGGGAATAACCAATTCAAAAGAATAACGAGCTGCTGTCTGTCACTTCACCTTGCAATAATGATTCCTACCTGATGTTTCCACAAAACTTCGAAAACTTGCATAAAATACAAATTATCTTATATTTACCAGCCAATGTTTGCCTAAAAGAATGTTGTTTCTAATGTAACCTTTATATAAAATTTATTTCATTGGCCGTGACATTTCTATAGCCGCCATATTGAATAGCTAGAATCTACAAATTAATACAATATAATCGAAAATAAAACAACACCTACCCAAAAAAACGCCGCTTTTATGAGATGTTTTCCAAATTTGAATCGTACAAGTAACCGAATTACCTTCGCAGTTTAAAAGTTTTTCATTTTTATGACGTCATAAAAGCCTGACGTTTATGCTCCAAAAAGCTTTGTGAAGTTTAGCAAAAAAAATATATTCATACATTTTTGCAAGAATTAATGTATTATTTCTTTTTGTAATGCACTTTATATTTCGTATAAATACTTTAGGAATAACAGTATCGTATTTGTACAGTTGATGTCGTTAAATTTGGATTTGACGGTCAGAAACATTCGTTTTTAAAACTGGCTCCACTACGTGTCGTCTGTAAGGACATCGGTTTTATAACTTTTTTTAAATGACTTAAATTCAAAAATACATGTACATGAATCATTCGAGGGGAACATCTGCCAAGAGAAGTAATTTGTTTGATTGTGTGGGTTGTTTAAATAAATGGCTACATCTGATCCGATGCCTTTTGTAGGTATAGTTGAGTTTGGGAACCTTCGGCTATTATCTGCTCTTTGGTCGGGTTGTTGTCTCTTTGGCACATTCCCCATTTCCATTCTCAATATATATATACTAGTATATGTAAGTTTAAAAAATCAAATTTTTTGAAGGGTCCATAGTTACATGCCCTTCTTTTAAAGTTACAGTCCAAATCCTAACATTAACATAAACTGTTTTAGCACAGTGCTGTTACGAGAAAAATCTATAATTGACGTGCAGAAAGGAAGAATGGTGTAAAATGTTTTCTTACAGTCGATGGTAGGTTTGTCTTTTATCTGACGGGAGGCACGCTCATATTTTTACGTTAAGCGTCTTTTATTTATAAACTTAGATTTCTACCACTGTATCGTGATGTTTGCAAAAACAAAAAAAGACATGATAAAAAATTAAGAAGATTATATCAAAATAAGATGATTACCAATGAGACAGCTCTTCACCAGAGACCTATGACGCACGTCATGTTTTATTTATAAATGAGGTGAAGTTTTATCAATGTATTGAGTTTTAAGCTGATTTGCAGAAAGGATTATTTTTCGTCTTGCGAAAGAGAAAATTTAATAACATCCTAGTATTTGAACTAATGAATAGAAAACAAAATTACGTAACAGATGGGAAAAGGTATGTCACTTATGAATTTTACTCAGAAATATGACGTTTCTAAGGGTTTGCTTTCAGAATTCATAAGGTAAAATCAGAATGTTATCTATCCTTCTATTTTGTTTGCCAAAGGATATATGAAAGATTGGAGATTACTACGACTAAAAAGAAGGGCAATAATCTTTTTTTTCTTTCTTTACCGGCTGGAAAAGAAGATCCTTCGTATAGTATTGTTAGTTAGCTTGATGAATGGACACACTATTGCATTGGTTCTCCTTTTTTATCAGAAGTTTACAGGGAATGTCCTTTAACATATGGCATACCATACTTGCCAAAGAAAATATTTATATGAAATGTTTTTTTATAGTTTGATATTTCCAATTATGAGAAGAGTATGGTACCTTTCAGTACGAACGAACTCACCTGGCGGAAGGGAAGGTCCATTATAGTATGGTAAAGTGTGGTACACTTCAGTACGAACGAACTCACCTGGCGAAAGGGAATGTCCATTATAGTATGGTAAAGTGTGGTACACTTCAGTACAAACGAACTCACCTGGCGGAAGGGAAGGTCCATTATAGTATGGTAAAGTCTTGTATTCTTTCATCCTCGCTGTCTCTCATAAACCATCGTCTGCAAAACAAAACAATAACTCTGACAAATAGCATTAGCGAATACATAAATATGAGCTTGTCTGTACCAACAGAAAACAGCATTTTTGTAATTGCTACATTGGGTAATGTTGTTTACACGTTTTAAACAGCAAGATAAATCAGCAATCCATCAGATATTATTTTGAAAGTTAAGTGTTGTAACTTCAATCATCTTGTACTTTCTTTCAAAAAAAATTATACGTATTATTGATACATTTTTAATGTTTTTATTTTTCTGTGGGGCTCTTCAACTTTGTTCTTTATTTGGCCTTTTTAACTTTTTTGGATTCGAGCGTCACTGATGAGTCTTTTGTAGACGAAACGCGCGTCTGGCGTATATGCTAAATTTGGTCCTGGTATCTGTGATGAGTTTATTTATAATAATATAAATTGTTTTTTTGGGGGGTTGGCAGGAATGGGGATTATTGTTAGATTGCTTTCTTTTATTTCCATCATCATGGTGTTAAGTATTGGAATGCATTAAAACTTTGAAGGAACACATATATGGGAATATGGAAATTTTCTGTTATTCATATCCCACACTAATTTGGGAGGTTTACATTAAATGTAAAGCAAAGAGTATTTTGTTAATATTTTAATTTTATAAATTCCTTGTTAATTAGCGTATGCCCATAATTAAAAGATAAAGTTTTTATCTTATAAATTATGAAATTCACAAGGTGCTACAGAAGGGAAATAATGAAAAAACTTTTCTGACGCCACTGTCACATGACAAAATTATGTCTATGAGCTGATAGACAAAATATAACAGTACTTTCTTTTTCATTCGCTTGATATGTATTAACTTTTGAGTTTGCCATTTGATAAGGGACTTTCCGATCTAAATTTCTATTGAAGTTCGGTATATTTGATACTTTACTGCAAAATCACGCTGTAACCGTCAAAAACATGTCTTAAGACCTTACAACATCAAAGAGATGTTGTATATGATTGTCAATGAGAAGATTATCCACCAGAGTAAAAAAGACGTAATTTTAAGAAACTTTAGAACGACAAAAAATCAAAAATGAGGGAAAAAAATCCCCACAATATACTCAGTATGAAATGCCCAAAAATGACAAATATGAAACAAAAACCAATGGTCATAATTAAAACAAAACATTACACGAACATTCATTGGTACAGGAAACAACGAACGACATCCTTGTTGGTATTTTTCAATTAGATTAAATGATATTTTGATGAAAAAAAAGGATAAATATCATTGTCAGGATAATGCACAACTGCACTACACACAAAGTTAAAATTAAATAAATAAATTATCAAAAAGACAGTGGATACCTTATATGATGAAGGTAAATTCAGAAAAGCGCTTCGGACGCAAGAAATTATTAAACGTGTTGTTTTTAATTTTTTATAAACGTTATTAGTAATATTACATTTAACTAATCGTATAATTTCTTCCAGTATTTTAAAGTTTAGGCTGCATAGTCATACAGAATAATGTATGACAGTGTGTTTGATCCTAGGTATATTCACAAACGTAAAACATGTTGTTCGCATTGTATTCTTGGCTGAGATTCTATTCTGTTATATAACTCCGAATAAATAGGCATCGAACCAAGAAAGAAATGTCAAGTAAGCATGGTGAAAGAGCACTACTGCATTGCAAAGATTTAAACTGGAACAAAGCAAATATGTTGTACATCACTTTGCAAATACTAGAAAAACAATGGCATATTACCAATCAGAATGACAGATACAACACAAGAAACAAATACAATAATGTACGATACATGTTCTCAATATTAAATCATAGCTTTATAAATATAAGATCTAGAGGATGTCGAATAAGTGCCAATGAGTCAACTCCTCATCCAAGACAAAATTTGTAAAAGTAAACCATTATATTCGGTCTTCAACACGGAGCTTGGCTCATACCGACCAACAAGCTATAAAGGGCCCAAAAAATTACTAGTGTACAATCATTCAAACGCGAAAACGGTCTAATTTATATATAAAAAAGAGAAATATTTATGAACCGCATCCACAAACGACAACAACTGAACATCAGACCATTATGTTTTATTAAAAAATCTGCACTAAAAATAATTAAATAATACGCGGGAATACAGGTTCATTCGTATAAATTTGCTGGGTTTTTCCATACATTTATTCGAATGGGAATAATTTTCATAATGAACCTTTTGTATACTTGTTCGATTGTAATATAAGTACATTTAGTAATACAAATTGGTGGTACATCAAAGAGTAAAAAAAAGGCAAATACCACAAAACGATGGAAAAACCACACACAACAATATCAACAAAAGAAGAAAGAGCAGGCAAACAACATTCCACAAATTAAAACGTATATATAGATTTTTTTTAAATAAGCATGCATCATGAATCACATGCACAAAAAATGGCAGTAAATATAAAACTAGAGGCTCTTACGTGTTTGTAGATCTTACTTTACTGAACATTCTTACTACTTACAAATTCCTACATCTATAATAAACTTGGCTTTAGTTACAGAGGAAAATATTTTGTAAAATTTACCAAAATTTACCAAATTAATGAAAATTGTAAAAACATTGACTATAAACGGCAATAACTCCTTAAGGGGACAACTGACCATTTGGGTCATATTGAGTTATTTGTAGATCTTACTTTGCTGAACAGTATTGCTGTTTACAGTTTTCTATATCTATAATAGTATTCAGGATAATAACAAAAAACGGCAAAAAATCTTTAAAAAATTACCAATGCGGGGCTGCAACCCAACAACAGGTTGTCCAATTCATCTTAAAATTGCAGGGAAGATAGATATTGACTTGATAAACAAATGAACCCCTTGTCAGATTTGCTCTAAATGCTTATGTGTCAGGGTTATAAGTCAAAATCTACTTTTTACCCCTATGTTCTATTTTTAGCCATGGTGGCCATCTTGGTTGGTTGGCTGGGTCACCGCACACACTATTTAAACAAGATACCCTAATAATGATTTTGGCCAAGTTTGCTTACATTTGGACTAGTAGTTTCAGAGAAGAACATTTTTGTAAAAGATTACAAAAATTTACGAAAATTTGGTAAAAATAACTATAAATTGAAAAAAATTACTATAAAGGGCAATAACTCATTTAGGGGTCAACTGAAATAACAGATTATCAATTAACTATAACAAATTATCAATTAACTATAACAAATTATCAATTTGATATAACAAAGTATCAATTTGTTTTATCGAATTGATATTCTGTTATATAAAATTGATAATCTGTTGTAGCAAATTGATGATCAGTTATATCAAATAGATAATTCGTTATATCAAACTAGAAAATTGCATTGACTTAAAAGGCTTCCGTAGAATCCGAATCTTACAATATATGATTATACGAATCCGAACATTAACGATATATAGATATAGGAAGATGTGGTGTGAGTGCCAATGAGACAACTCACCATCCAAATAACAATTTAAAAAGTAAACCATTATAGGTTAAAGTACGGCCTTCAACACGGAGCCTTGGCTCATATGCATGTTTTTGAATAAAGAAACATTCAACATGGCGTTTTTCACTTTTCCTTTTACTTTCCGGATGACATATAAAAATCAACAACCCTTCATTTCATATCCAATAATTATATTGCTGGAACAAATAATCGGTTCTCTCTAATGTATTTCAGTAGTTATTTAGTAAGTGCAATTTATAGTTAGTCAGCACTATGTAGTATAGTTATTTATTCAGTGCGATCTAGTTAGTGAGCATAATATAGCAAGTTTTGCTATAATGTACAACTGATAAAGAATTTTTGCACCGGTTGAATCAATACGTACTTACGGTCATACTATATTAATTGCCAACACGAATTAACTAATTAGGTTTTTTCGTATGTTATGCATAACTCTACGTAGAAGAATTTTCTTAACAGTAAACAAAAATTCCGTGTTACGACATAACCCGTCTTCAAAGTTTAAGATTTATAAAAGTTTATCTACACAGTAAATCATTACATTATAACAATATGTCCTATACACACTTATATTCAAGCTACACGATTTTTATTATATCATTTTTTGTGAGCAATTTTCAAGTGTTTTTGTAACACTTAAAGCGTCATTTCTCGTGTTTTTTCCAGATATGTTCAAAGCAGAAAACTTTATAAAAGTTTGATATTGGACACATGAATCTAAACGATTCTGAACAGGATATATCCAATAGAATCAACTACAAAAACTAAAATTTTGTAAAACCTTTACCAATTATAATTTTCAAAGAAACAAAGATTTGGTTTTGGAAAGCGTGTCGTTACATTAGAAACCTTATTACAAACATGTTGTCTCTTCACTGATTTTACACTGAATCAGTTTATAAAGCCCATAAACTTAAATACGGTCCATGTTAACTTTAAGACCATTTGAAAGCATCTTAATATTCTTAAAGAGTCTCATTTTAACACCATAGTAAGCTCTTTGAATATGAATGTATTGAACGGTACTAACATGGTTTTGAATAAAAAATGAATTAAAATATAACTAGATATTAATTGCTAGACAGACATGGATACTTATGGGCTACATCATGTGTCTACTAATAAATTGGCTCTTCTCTCGAGATCGGGATTTTCTCGTACCGTTTAGCACGGGGTTTTGTTGGTACTAAATCTGATAAATGTGTATTAACTTATATTTAATTTGGGAAAACAGTGTATTTAGTTGTTGAAATAGACATGTAAAATAGTTTTCAGTAACGGCGCGTACTTTTACATTCTTATTTTAATATATTGATTTTTCTTCATGTTTTTGTTCGAATTTGTTGGGTTTTTTTTACCGTTCTAAACATGCTAGGTATACCACAACCTACTGTGTGTGTTTGTGCCTAGTCAGAAGCATGTTATGCAGTGGTTATTTTGAATTGATCAGTTTAGTTATATCAAAATTGACACATATTCTCTTAGTATATTATAGCACATAATTTTTATTTTTTATTTATCATTAAATATAACAATGTCGAGTCAAAAGTTCGTACTAACTATATTTACCGATAGTTTAGAATACGATAATGATATGTATGAATTTAAGTGTTATTTTTTTGCTTGTTTAGTTATTGTAATATTTGTATTGCTGTTGTCAGTTATAACATCCGCTCTTTTGTTTAACATTTTGGCAAACTTTCCTCTAAGAAATGACAGTTAGTGTTTTGCATTATATTATCTCATACTGAGAAAAGATATGTCTGTGCAAATACAACCTCCCAAGAAGGATCAAGTAGGAGCCTCCTCATGGGTTTTTATTTATGTGATTACTTGGCCCTTTTAATAGTGATTATTTGATTACCAAACCAAATAGTGATTATTTGATTACTTGATAATCTAGGACTGTATTTTTCATTATTTGGTTATCTTGTTTTTAACAAAATTATTTATGATAATGTAAATATATTGGCAAAACATTTGTGAGTATGTGATTACTGACACCAAGGAGGCAAGCAAGTGTATTTCAAATGCAAATTTAGTGTCTTTAAGCTACAATTTCGGGTGTTTTAAAACGAAAAGATTGGTTTAAAATTTAAACTCAAAATCTTTAAAAAGAGAATGCCAACAAATCGTATATATCACTGAAACAATCGCATATTTAGATAGTTATCGGTCTATGCAAAATTACTGGAAGGGGTTTATATATATGAAAAGTACAAGTAATTGATTCAAAATGTAAAGCACAACGATGACAAAATAATTAACCATTATGGCAAAATGTCCAGTTTGGATAATAAAGTTTCTAACTAAAAATACGTGAAAGGGTTCATGTTAAATAAACTATATGACGATCTCGGCTATGCGATGAAAAAAAAACTAGTTCGGTTTCTAAAGAAAAAACCCTGAAAGAGTAAATCCATGGAATATCGACATTTTGTACATCTCTTACCGTTATTTGATGAATTCATTAAGGTAATACATTTCCTATTATTCACATCAGAATTCATTGAAAGTCTAGTTCTATTTCCCCACAATTTCCACATCTAACCTTGGGATGTTGCATTGTGTCAGTACTTAGCTTCAGTACTTAGTTATAGTGAGGATCCACAAGGGGGCACCAATGTTAAAGGGAATTATACATCTTACAATTAAAACTAACATTACTCTTACGTAACTTCGGCATTCCATCAATATTTAAAATGATAAATTAATGACAAAAACGTGTATATTTAAGATAAAAGACATTATAAGATGTAATCATACTTTAAAGATTCTGTTTGGATCCCCGGTATATTAACGAGACATAATGAGGACTGACTATGATTATCCTATATTTATATGTAAGGCTCGTAATGTTTGTCTAACTGCCTCCCCCACGTTAGATATGTAGAATGACATGCGTTAGCACCCCAATGGATTGGTACCAAAGTAATTACCTATGCTGTGAAAACTGCATCACTTAATTACATTGGCAATTAGACAAAGTTAGTGTAATTTGTTGACAAAATTCGCATTTTTCAGTTGTAGAAATTACAAGGAATTTATAATTTAATTCGTTGTAAATCTCTGTGGAATGGACCTGCTTAACCTAAGGGGAAAATGAGCATTCATATATATTTGTGGTGTTCCATATCTCTAGTTTATATCATCTTTCAGTAAATTGTTAGGCCTACAGAATGAAGGTGTGTACATACCTAACACGCTTAAATCAGTTTAAAAAAACCTTCAATAAGCTAAATCTTTAATAAAAATGCGATTTTAACTGCATATCTCGTCTTAAAACATTATTTATAGATTTAAATCCAGTGCTTCCTTATTTCAAAATAACTTTTTTTGAAATATTTTATCTAATCAATATATAAAGTTAACATAGCAATTTATTGAGAAACGTTTCAGCATGTTCAGCGAAGATGATTTGGTCACCATTTTACCAGTGACTAATCAAAAGACATACACAGCTACATGTGCATGTGTGCTTTTGTACTACTAAAACGTAGGCTATTTATGCGGTACTTTTACATTATATATACTTCGAACTAATTGTACTAACAGCTATCTACTATTATGTGTAGTACATTCAGGTGAAACGTTTAACGTACCAGCCCAGTAGTCAATAGTTTTAAATTATTACACTTTAAATAGAGTTTCCTATCAAATAGGAAACAAGAAGCACATTTTACTATATATTAATTGTACATTCATAGAACTATTTAATGAATGACAATAATTTATTTCCATAAAACAAATTTTTGACTCTTCACATTGAATAATCCGCGAAGAGTCAAAAATTAGTTTTATGGTTCAATAAAATCAAAATAAATTATTGCCATTCATTATAAATAAATTTCTATCAAAAATAAGGCTCAAAGAACTTTTTATATTATTTATCTTGACAATAACAACATACACACATGTTAGCGTATGAATACACAACGTCAGAGTGGGCGTGTCGCCATCAAAATTGATAACATTGAAAATAAAACTAATAATTTTAACCAATCAGTTGACAGTAAATACACCAAATTTATTTATACTATCATGGTATACAACCAGCTGCCCCTTCAGTGTAAAATCATAGTAATAAAATAGTACGCTAGTTTGGATTAAATTATTACAACACCAATCCTTTATTTAGGTACATTTTCAGTTCTATGAAATTATTGTTCTTTCATTATAGAACACTGATAAAAAAAAATCTGATTCAGATAAACAACCATACCCCTCCCCCTTTTTTCAAAGTTAAATAGTTGCTGCCTTAGAAATACATTTGACTAACTTTGTCAACGTTTTTCAGTTGGCCGAATAACTCATATGAAGTATAATTGATTAAGTTCAAACCGGTCCTAAGTTTTCCAAAAGGTCAGGGTTTTGCGCTATAGAGGGACCAAGTGGGGTTATTTTCGACGAAACAGCAAACCAAAAACAGCAAGCTCACAAACACTTTATATTTATATCATAGTTTGTTACTTTTATTAGATGTAATTCAGAATCCCCCCCCCCCCCCCATGCAATTTGCAATGGACACAATGTTGTAAAAAGTTCTTCTAGTATCCTCTAAATAATGTATATTTATAAAAGAAGATGTGATATGATTGTCAATGAGACAATTCTTAACAAGACACAAAATGACACAGACATTAACGGCTGTATGTCACAGTACAGCCTTCAACAATGAACAAAGCCCATACCACATAGTCAGCGTTAAAAGACCCCGAAATCACAAATGCAAAACATTCAAACGAAATAACTAACGTTATTCATCATCTGGTTTTTACGTATTATTTTGAGTTCATTTCTCTTACACTTACCTTCATTTTCAATAATTGGTTCCAAGGACCACTAACCATAAATAACTTTTCGAAAAGCGCATATATTGCACCAAATCAAGTGTCTTATAATTAGCTATTACAAATAGATCACCGTTCCATGATATAACGAGTCGTGTCTCAGGATGTAGCTGAAGATTTATACAACAACAAAATCGTTCAGTTGGTTAAACCAAACACTTAGTATATAATCAATGTTTACAGTTGTTCTTTAGATAAGAAATATTGATAGTCGCTTTATAATGCCTGCTTGATTCAATTGATCGAACAACTGAAGGTGAAAACTATATGAATTCTTAAATACATCTCAAAGGAGAATAATATGTCCGATTTGCATTTCTGTTCATAACCTTGAAAACCAAGGACAAGTGTTCTGGATGAATGTAAGTCCAGAAAAACAACATCTTTGAAGCAACTTTATAATTCCCACAACGAGATCCGGTCAACGATAACGTAAACACAGCGATAATTGATAATATTATTTTATAATTGAGAATTGATAATATTGTTCGTATTGTTTCATATTGTTTAACTGCAATTTTAAGAAATCAGTAGCATCAATAAGTTAATAAGGCAAGCACATCGTTCAATGTTCTTCTGATTCCAATCTTTTTATCAGAGTTTTTCATTTTGTAAAACAAATATCTTTAGCACCACTTATATCACTTTCAAAACATTTGTAAGTATACAAATATTAAAATAAGATGTGATATATGATTACCAGTGAGACAACTTTCCACAAGAAACCATATGAAGTATGAGCCAGTTATTCTTAGCTTTCGAATCATTTGTTACATTCCAAAGTACTATGTAAATTATCCCAGCGCAGTTAAAATGAAAGGATTGCTGTCAATTGATACTATAAAGGTACTAAAATATATCTTTATTCGTTTCAAGTATAGTGATTATGAATATATTCAATATTAGTGTTGTTTTATTTCTTTCTTTAATTTTATGTTGCTGTATTTTGTACATGTTTTTCGCAGGTGTATGTGACCAAGTATTTTTTATAAATTGTCTTGTATAATTCACGTTATCTTAATGAAAATCATTTTTGCAGACCAAACTAATGAAACATAATGGAACTCGATTCCCTTGTTTAAAACCGGCTGGCACATGTAACCAACTTTCAATTTCTCAATGAACCAATAAAATAGCTGTTAACGGAACTCACAATGGACAAAAATTATGGTAAATGTTCAAAAACCTGCGTCACAAAAAACTTGAACTCAATTACTTCCTTGTGAGCAACAATAAAATAATCTAAATATAATTATTCCGAATGTTTTATTAATCATCTTAGTTATGCAACATACCAAAAATAAGTTGACATATGTTTTTAAATTATAGACATTCTTGATCGGAATACCAACTGCACCGTTCAAACAGAAGGTACGTTTTCATTTCAGCTGTCTATTTACTTTTTTACATCGCTGCTAAAAACATTCATTCATTTTTTTTTCTGAAAATATTGTTTGTTTCAATTAAGTTTCCGTTTCGTTATTGTCTGTTTTCCAGATGTCAGTGCAACATTTACCTTTCTGTTTTAATTGCAATTAGTTCAGGTGTTTATCCTGACACTTTAAATCAAAATTGTCAAGGTATAGAATTAGTTTAATATCAGTTTATTTGCCAAATTTAAGCAACATAGATAAGACACAAGTAATGATTGATTATTAGACGTCCAGTGGCAAATATTTCATGCATTTTCAGGACGAGGACAAAAAAAAACCAATAAATACAATAGGTATATCCATTCGTTCAAGTGTTTTGGCTTCTGATTTTGCCATTTGCATAGGGAATTTCCGTCTAGAATTTCATTGGAGTTCGGTAAAAAAAAAAAAAGTTGATGACCCCAATGCAAACTGTTTTTCGTGATCAACTGCGCATCATAAATACTTTTAAAAACCCTGAGACTTTACATAAAAGAAAGGTATTGATCTGTAAACCATTACATGTAAGAATTTTTTTCAGATATACATGTAAATAGATCTACTATAGATCTACTATAATAGTAAATAAATATAAATTTTAGTAACATTTAAATAATTTCAAGGCAAATTGCTGAAAATAGCAGAAACTATAATAGAATATATAACATTCATCGAAAAAAAAACTTTAAAATAATCTAACGAATATATATGTTTTCATCACAATAAAGATATTTTTATTGATACGAATGCTAAATTAGTATTGATCAAAATGGTATGGTTATTAATAATATTTTTTTGAGGGAAACATACAACATATCCATGAATGTATCAAAGAAAGCCATAGAAATACGCGCAGATCGAATACATAAACGTTCAGAGTAATGGACTTGAGATATAAAATAATCATAAAACAATATATAAAACATACAACACGAGAGATACGTCATGTAAACGATAAACGCGTAGAATAATTGTTTATTTAGTCAGAAATTATACCGAGTGATGAAAGCAATGGATAAGGAAAAATAGTAAGACACAGCATAAATCTTTTAAGATCAATGCATTATGCCAATAAACATGCCCAACACTTGTATTTTTCTGATCTGTTTAATAACATGAAAATGCATATTGGTAGCATTACTGTATTTAACCTTCATGATACAATTGAAAAGAAAAAAAATCAATTGCTCAAAAATACAAACAATTGCTAAAAAAAATTTTAACTGAAAAAAGAAAGCTTTTGGAAAAATGTGAACATGAAATTTTGACAAAATGTCTTTTATTCAGGGGGAATTTTTTGCATTTGCTATGTTATGAGCTAGTCAACATTTATAAATCATTATTGTATTTCTAATATAAACTACTTATGTTTATTCCTTGTGGGTTTACTCCTGATTTGGGACTGCAATAGTTTTTTTGTCATGGTATTCAGACTTCAGTTTTAACTAAACCGGATTTTGTTACTAATAAGTTAAAGTGAGTTTTGTTTAATTCTATCGACATATTTCTTTTCAACTACACGCATTTCATTTGGTACATAGTTGCTACATTATTTTTTTGAATTTTGTATTACAGGTTTTCCCATTGTTATATTTCTAAGCAGCTTCATTTTCAGGGGCGGATCCAGCCATTTAAAAAAGGGGGGATTCCTAACCCAGGACAAAAAGGGGAGTTCCAACTACATGTCCCCATTCAAATGCATGGATCGTCAAAAAAAATGTGGGGTTCCAGTCTTCAGTCTTTCGTTTACCTTGATTTGTACCTTTTCGTGGATGTATCAGATATGAGTTTCACCACAAATGAATAAGAAGAGAGTGAACAGTTTACGGCTTATTAAAGAGGTATATCAATTACAGCAAAATGCCTTGGGTGTGTTGGAAACGAAAAATCTTTAGTAAGCTTGCTCTGAAGCTGAACCGTGAAATCATTATGAGGTCAGGTAAACTACACCCCTTTCGGAATAGTCTAGTCCTACAGACAAATAGGTTGGCTATCTTTCCGACTAGTCTACTCTTAAAGGAGAGTAGTATACCTAACCCAGTTATGACTTCATAGTTCAGCTTGCAAGTAAGCTAATGCGGCAAATATGTTATCTTTCTAAATGTTACGTTAACAAATACCCATTTACATGACGACTGCTGTTTCCCCCTGCTATGATTTTACTTCGAACTCTTTGAGCTTTTAGTGTGCTTTGTGTTTGTTATGTTTTACTCACGCCTTAGCCATCTGAATTCCTTTAGCTCGATATTTGTTCATTCGATTTGTCATTACATACGGCAGATCGACGTCTGTGACGTCAAATGCTAAAATTCTACGACGTAATTCTATATATATAACGTGACGTCACGACAAAATGACGTTATATTTGAGACAAATTTCGAATTCGCGCACTTTCCCGTAAACTAGTTTCTGCTTTAGTATATAACTTCATAGTTAAACAGCGATTTTTTTTATCTTGAATATAACATTGTACTAGTTCTTGTTGAAATGCATTATAATAGAAATACCAGTACCGTATTCGAATATTACCGCAGTGACGCGTCAATGTACGCGTCGCAAGTAAAACTGAAATTGCAACCGTCAAATCGTCTATTTGCAGCAGTCATTCGTCAAAACTCGGCCGATTCCGTACCTTTGTCAAAAAGTAGCGAATTCACTTGAGGATTACCGAAAGTTGATGGCCATAACTCTGAGCGTTCGTATTGACTGATTTTTTATCATATATGTGTTCTATAGTGTCGACTGTTGTGGTAAAGAATTGCACTCTAGTTTAAAATTCCTTGTAAATTGTTGGTTAATTGTCTTAACCTTTTCTAGGTCTGTTAAAGCAACTTCGTTTTCTTTAGTAAGTAATGAGTCCTAATGATGGAATTTCTTGGTCAGTTATTTGGTTATGTGATTATTATGATGTTTTCTTTGGTTTATTCCTTCCAGATGAATTTATCTGGCTGAAGAATTCCTCTACAAATATGTTGTGTTGATGTTTTTGAAATATTTGTCACTGGTCACGTTCTTCAGGTCTAGATTGTTTAGGCACTGTATCATTCCGAGTGCCAATAACTATGTCATGGTCGCTCTATCTGGTGTAGGAATGTCGGTGAACTGATTAGGTTACGTTTTTATTATTAGATATATGATGTTGTTTTTCTCTGGTTGGATATATCACTAGCTGTTGGGTGCTAGATTCTGTAATTATATATCGATAAGCGATTGGTAATCGCAATCGCAGAGACAGAAATTAGTCTCTTAATGAGCATAGATTACTATCTTATTTTTCGATAGTATAAATCGCCTAGTACACTCTGGTGTATTTTCTTTAATGTCATTGTGTTCTTTTGTCCAGTTGGTCTGTAAGTAAATTAATTATCAAATCGATGGTCAGATGTTCCGTACAAGCTTTCTTTGAAGTGATGTTTTCTTTGATTGTATGTGTAGACTCCGATCCATTTTCTATTTTGAATATAGGGTGATGATCGGAGGTAGGTTTTCACTAACATCATTGTGTTTTGCTCATTGTCGAAGACTGTGCAATGTCATGAAATTGATTAAAACCTCGTCTTTTTAGTCTCTAGTGGATAGTTGTCTCGTTTGCCATCATGCCACACATCCTTATGTTTTGTATTTATCGCCACTTGTAGAGCACAGATTGATTGGTTGATTATTTGTATATATCGTCACTTGTAGAGCACAAATTGATTGATTGATTATTGATGTTTAACGCCACTTTCAGCGTTATTGGTTGCATCGTGGGACTAGTTTGTATATGTGATAGAAGCAAGCCGGGGTATGGAGTGAGATTCACCAATCATAGTCAAACAAGAATGTAGTCGAACATACCTGGCTGCAACGTGCAATAATAAATAGTGCTGCCGAAAACATTAGGGAAGCTTTCGGTGATTATTTTCACGAAGTTTGATACAAAGTCAAAACAGCTGTTTGATATGCCAAACACTTGTAAAACGAAACGATAAAGCCATACAAATGTGATGAGTGTGACCTATTGGTCCTTAAGCGATGTACACATATAGATAACGAGTCGTATACCAAACTTTAAAATTGTGATGATAAATGGTTGTGCCCAAAATGTAATGCACCATGTGCACGGAATATGTTCATGCAAAATGCCTATACCAATGACCAAGCACTTAAATGAATGGTAAAGTAAACAATCTTTTATATATAAAGCAGCATGATTTTGAAACTCAATGCCGAATAAGAAAAGAAATATGGTATCATCTGTAGATCAGACTCTAGATTGTGATGTGGCACACATATTTTTGACAGTGCCTGTTAATATAAAACATTGCAATCTCAAGCCTAAATGATGTTCTATTTTTTTATCTGTTTTTACTACGTGCTTATTGGCTATAAATATCGTTATGTGCTTATATTAATGTTTTCTGCTTATGTTTGGGAATGTTAATTGCGTTTATCTAAATACTGTTGTTTGTAAGCACAGTAGAAAGATAATATGACATTGCATATATTATGCTCTTGTACCATGTGCCGTTTTATTGGGTGCCTTTATGTGCTTATTTTTTGTCGATAATTGTTATGCTTGTTCATGTTCATATATATGTGCTTATTAAATTGAAATATGTACTCATTGTGAGGTTAGTTGAAATATCAATCCAATAAACTCGACAAATATGCTGTTTTACTGTGTGTATTGCTTTGTGCTTGTTTCTTCTACGTTGGTTAGAGGTATAGGGGAGCGCTGAGATCTTACAAATCCTCACCGCAGTTTTGCGCCTGTCCTAAGTCTGGTCTTTGCTAGTCTTCTATGGTTTGTTTTAATTTTGCATCATTTATTTGTTTCGGAGTTTAGCTTTTTAAGTTGCTAACCGATGCCCTTTTCCAGGTGCGGGATTTTCTCGCTGTTTTAAGGACCCATTAGTGGCATTCTCTGCTCTTTGGTCGGATTGCTATCTATTTGTCATTCCCTATTTCATTCTCAACTTTATGTCGATAAAAAATACAAAATATGGTGATAACTCAGAGGAGAATTACGGCGGTGATTCACCTCATCATGTTATGGAGCTACATATTTATGTATATGATTAACGCACAGACAGTGACACACGTAAAGTTACCTTGGTGGACCCCTTTTCAAAAATGTAGATTCTCAACTGTATCTTTTTAATTAACTTTATTACATCTTCTAGTTACTGATGACATTCCATTCAAAAATAATGTACGGGCTTGGTAACATGTTCAGAATAAGCCATGCGCTTACAAGACGAAGACATTTCGGTAATTACTAGCCAGTATGGTAAGTATGCTATACTAGAGAAAACAAGATTTGTAATTATTATTTAATGTGAACATAATTATTGTAACAATAATTATAAACCAACAACTACCTGAGTTACTGACATTTCTATTTCTGGATATCTACATACTTTTACGTAACAGTTTCTTATTCGATTTGGTTGATTTGCTATTCTTGAATTTACGCATCTTGCGATATTATTGACACCGAGTTATTTCTCAAGAGCTATCACAATGACGATGTTGTAAAAGTCATTAAATAAATCAGAAATACCCTTATGTCTTTAGTTTTGTCAGATTATGATTTGATATTTAAGTTTGGTATGAATGTAATTTGTTTTATTTTTTCTGAGAAAAAAACCCCATCCAAACAGGAGTGAGGAGTACTTAGATTTTTGTTGTTTCAAAGAAAGTCACAAAGAGAATAGATAGTTACATAGATAGGAACGAGGTCAGACAAGAAGACAGAGGGGAGATGCAAAAATAATGTACGTATAAATCAATCTGATTTAAATCACCCCATAGCGCACCCATTTTAAATGTACGTAAATGAAACCTTTTATTTCTCTTTTTCGTCGAACTTGTAAACAACGTTTGAGCTAGCAATAAACACCAAACACATCGACTCTCATATTGTATATCAGTCTCCGCATAAACATCGATAAATTGCATGGATAAAGGTATTTACATACTATATAAGTACATTATTTTTTTAGGATTAAAGCTGTTTACCATGTTTAATCGCACCTGTTGCTCTAAGTTAACTACAGTGACCGCATTCTTAAATGGAAATAATGGCGGGCATATCACAGTCAACTAAACCTAAACCGCGGGAAGGTTGTTTAGTCGGTGTTAAAGTTAGATTCAATTTGGCATCAATATAGTACACATTTCCCGTTGCTGTTTATATGTAGAGGGGGGAGAAGGGAAAAGGGGGGGGGGTAAATTTTTCAGTGATAATCGCATCTCTGATAAGTTCTAAATATTGCCACAATTGAAATATTGTTTGCAATATTTATTAAGCTCGGGCTGAGCGCTCTAGTAAATATGATATGGATGTCTGTGAAAACAGTACACACCGTTGCTTATTTGTTCTTAATTCATGATTGTTTCTTGTGAAGAAAACATGGAAATGACTACCCGGCAAATATATATACCAATGATGCCGAACTCTTGAGAAATGTTTTCTTAGAATATGTGTCGATGATAATTATTAAAGCGAGATGCTATTGTTTTCATTACATTACGCATATGTGTTATATATACATGTATTTCATAAAAGAATTAGAAAAAAGCAATGTTATTGTGGAAATAAATCACCAATTTTCTGAAATACTTTTCTTGGTAGTTTAAGAAAGACATTTAAAAAATGTCCAACCATAAAGCAAAATATCATCAGGCATTTTTTTGTTTTTCCTACGATCAGAATACATTGAAAAACATTGAAATGCTTAATACATTATTCCTGTCAAATTTGTTTAGCTATAGCCGTAATTAATGAGAAGAAGAAAATATATATCGACAGAAACAAAAAATTATCAATTAACTCTCAGTGATTTGTCGGGCTAAATGAGCTAACACAAAAAATCCATTTGGACTATAATCATTCACAAGTAGAATTTACTTTACTAACTTGCAATAACTTCTTTTAACAATATATGCGGAGTTCAACTGTTGTATTTGATAGATGCCCTCCCCACAGTGACAACATCAACTTCACTCCAGAGTTTCCCACAGGGAAAGTGTAGAGGGCATACGCCCCATTTCATCGCCAATTTTATTTTCTTGTATCATGTTTTTCTTCATTTATATGTTTTTGTAGCATAAAATACAATTATTTGTTTTGTCGTTATTTGAAATTACGCCCCTTTTTCAAAAATCCCCTGCATTCAGTTCTATCGCTGATGATCTTTACTTCGTCTGATACACAGGCATTTGCCTCTAAAATATACCCCTTTATAGCAAGGTTTATAGGGGCAATACTATCAGAGACAAATGTCTGTGGTCAGTTACACGACTGTGCGGACATGTAGGAAAAGGGTAATTAAAGTCATAAGAAACCTCAAGTCAAAAAAAAATAATGCATATGTTTTTTATAACTCAATGGATAGTTTTCATTATAAAACTTATGTACATATACTTTTTTTCTGAAGAAAATTCTTCAATTTATTTATATTTAGAAGAAGTTTACTTATATGAATTGCTTCCTTCCAGCAAGCAATGAATTGCTTCCTTCCAGCAAGCAATTCCCCCGACATATTTTCCGTATGCAAGGTGACCTCAGTGTGACCCATCTCGTAAAAATCCGGTGACCACAATACGCATGGATGTCCTTAAAATAAACTATTATCTGTATTTACATGTTATACACGTGCTCAATTTCCATGCTTTTTGTTTATTTTTCGTCAATTGTTGACAAACAGGTGACAATCGTTAAACTTCGGCTTTAAAACACGAACTTTAATTACCTGCTATATTTTCACAACAACACTGACCGATTGAAAAAAAAATTGACGATTATACGAAATTTTCACGAAAAAAATGATAAATTCGAGTACAGAAGACTAAGTTTATGATGTTTGTATGCGTTGGTTCAAGAATTGGAAGAACATTATTTTTCACCGGTCACTCGTTTCTTATGACTTTAAAAAAAAGATGAAAATGGTTTGTATATTTTAGGTTTAGTGAAATCGTTACCGAAAATAACACCTATAGTTTATTTTGCAGTTATGTATTTACGATATTCAAAACCCGAAACTTGCATTTATTGTAGCATTTCTTGAAAAAAGAAAATAAGACCTACAATTCCTCGATAGGTTAATATCTAAAATGCACTTATTAAGACTATCTAATCACTCAAGATATTTTATTAGATTATATTTTCCAATTTCCTCAAATGATGCGTGTTGACATTTTGTTAATGTTAACAATCAGCAAATATTACTATTAAAAGGTCGGACCATTAAATCGTCAGTATTGATACAATTGTATATATATCAGAAATTAATGCCAAGGAGAAGGACTAATTCCATCTAATCACCTTAACGTTTGTCTGGGGGATTAAAGGAAACCACAGGCATTGTTTTATTTTCTTGTAGCACTCAGAAATAGGACGATAAGAATCGGTTCTACTTTGTGAATTCTGAACATAACTTTGTATCAATTATTAACTTGATAAATTGATATTTACAATGAAATGGTACGTAGTCCTCAAGTTCCGAATGAAAGCATGTTTAATAACAAGAGAAACGAAGCAAATCTTATTTATAAACAAATCCACATCTTGTTTTTTTTTTATTTTCTTTTTAACCTATCATGGTCACTCATCTAGAAAATTTAATTGACTATCAAGACTGTTTGCAGATTTTTCCATGGCTATAAGTTACCTGCATCAAACAAAAGAGACACATCACCAAAATAATAGGGGTACACTGAACATTGCCCAAACGCACGGTAATGAACAAACGTATACTGCTTAAACGCATGATGATGAACTAAAGCACTGATTAAACGCATGGTGATGAACAAATACACTGCTTATACGCACGGTCAAGTGACGAACAAAACACTGCTATAACGCAAGTGTGATGAACAAAAACACTTATTAAACGCATGGTGATGAAAATAAGCATTGCTATAACGCATTGTGATGAACAAAAAACTGACCAAACGCATTGTGATGAACAAAAAACTGACCAAATGCATTGTGATGAACAAGAAACTGATCAAACGCATTGTGATGAACAAAACACTGCTATAACGCATGGTGATGAACAAAACACTGCTATCACGCATGGTGATGAACAAAACACTGCTATAACGCATGGTGATGAACAAAACACTGCTATAACGCATTGTGATGAACAAAAAACTGACCAAATGCATTGTGATGAACAAGAAACTGATCAAACGCATTGTGATGAACAAAACCCTGCTATAACGCATGGTGATGAACAAAACACTGCTATCACGCATGGTGATGAACAAAACACTGCTATAACGCATGGGGATGAACAAAACACTGCTATAACGCATTGTGATGAACAAAAAACTGACCAAATGCATTGTGATGAACAAGAAACTGATCAAACGCATTGTGATGAACAAAACACTGCTATAACGCATGGTGATGAACAAAACACTGATTAAACGCATGGTGATGAACAAAACACTGATTAAACGCATGGTGATAAACAAACCACTGATCAAACGCATGGTGATGAACAAAACACTGCTATAACGCATGGTGATAAACAAACCACTGATCAAACGCATGGTAATGAACAAAACACTGCTATAACGCATGGTGATGAACAAAACACTGCTATAACGCATGGTGATGAACAAAACACTTCTATAACGCATGGTGATGAACAAAACACTGATTAAACGCATGGTGATGAACAAAACACTGCTATAACGCATGGTGATTAACAAAACACTGCTATAACGCACGCGGTGATGAAAAAACACTGCTTTAACGCACGCGGTGATGAACAAAACACTGCTTTACTCACGGTGATGAACAAAAAACCGCTTTACTCACGTTAATGAACAAAAACACTGCTATATAACTCTCAGAGATGAAGAAAAACACTGCTCAAAAACACAGTGATAAACAAATAAATAAGTACAAAGATGTCAAAGTAGACTTCAAAATTGTATATCAGTCTGCAGGTATAAGGTAAATTAATATTATAACAATTTATAAGTTCGAAATATGTATAAACGGACAAAATCCGTTATGGCATCAAGCAAAATGTGCATGCGTTTCGTCATCAACAGTATATATAACGTCTTACTACCGAACTTTGTTAACATTTCAACACAGTTCCATAAAACAGGGTTGTTTTTAAAAAACAACAAAAAAACAACTTGTATATGCAGGAATAATAAACGCAATTTTATTGTATATATCTTTCCATTTATAGTGACACTTTTTTTTTTATAGTTATCTAGTTTGTTTCAACAACCCACACAATCCACAAACAACTTGTAAACGCACAAAAATATTTGTATACACTAACAAAAGTTAACATCATATACTATTACTAAAATGCAAATGTGTTTAAAAGAAAATATTATTTTCGACCTAAGCCGATTGACATAAACGCAGTTCGTAAATTAATTGATGGAACAACAAGGATATAAATAGCGTTGATGATGTTTTGTTCAGTAAGCTGCATGGAAAAACAATCACAACTGTTTGCCCGGTTAGGACTTATAACTCTGAAGAGTTAACGTATGGTCGATTTGAGCTGAAGAATTATATATATCGGTCGATTTAGTTCTTCACATATGGTGTAGATATAATATGTCTATTGTTGAAGACCATGTTCTGACCTTTAGATGTCCTTTCTCGTTTTCGTTGTGTTCTTAAAGTTGTGGTCTCATTGACACAAACGCATCCTTTTTTTTTTAAGAAAGAATTTCTAAGATAGAAAAGTAAAAAAAGTAACGTCCCCGTATTCCATACCAAATTAAAATAGAAATGTAAATAAGTTAATTACTTATATTTCATTTCGCTTAACACATAATTTCCTGATTCTGTCCGTTTGGATGGACGGCAAATACTTGTAGTCACTCAAATATTTTTTTTTAATTAAATCCTTTTTATTGTCAAAATTATGTGTTCCGTACAAAAAATAGACGTTCGTTCTGGATGTTTATCATGTCATATTAATGAACCAATGCAGTTTGAACTCGAGAGTTTTAAAAAGTGTTAAAACTGGAAAGGAATCACATGAAAACATAAGAGTACAAGAATGCAATTCCCTTTTCAGTTGCTCTTTTCTCTTTTTTCGTTTATTGTCAGAACTTCTCTATTATCATAACACAGAAAGGTCTAATAAACTGAAAGTAATATTGTTTTTATAAGTAATGATCATAGTTAATCACAAGGCTGCAATATATATATGAATTGTACGTATGAAATGGTCTTACCTATGTATTGATGACATCCAATGAGTGTCTGACATATTATTCCAATTTTACACCTGGCGCGGTGTCAGACGAGAGGCGATTCTCTGACAGATCTAATATAGTCAAAACAACTCTACTAATAATTACTATGACAGACAACTGCAATTACATCGCACGAGCTATACAACAGCAGACGATCACAGCGCGCGCTGTGATTTGATTGGTTAATTAACTATAATATATTTTATTTACCATCGATTTCTGATATACGAGATGGTTAACTATATCCTTCACCACGAAGATCCTTTGTGGAGAATTCTAAACGTGCCATATGAATAGAGATGCTTCAAATCAACTAATAAGATCTAATTTGTTTTCCTCACTTCTAAACAGTCGTAATTATCTTCAAGGAAAAGCTATTTAATTAATTTCATGCTGTTACAATTTCTTTCAACCAAATCTTATAAATAATAAAAAAAAGTCCAATCTGGACGTGATTTATTCGGATTTGCTGAATGTGTAAATGAAATGTCAATGTAGCATAGAGTACGATAAACTGGTAACAGATGTTAGATTTCATTCAGTTTATAACATTTCTTATAAGATTATGTTTTTGTGACAAAATCATTTAAATATTTTCTCCCACACAAACATGTGTATAAAGTCAATATAGAATACGTAATAGAGAAAGAAGTAGCTAAATTTACACTACAACATGCAACATTTTCGTTTATTTTGAATTAATTGTAATACATAATTGATGTCATGAGTTATGCTGACAAAATTTAAGCTTAATTACATGGAAAACTTGGCTAATTAATGAAGGCAATTACAGACATGATGTTTCTTGACTGTGGCTGACTGTGGGTGCCTGTTTGTGGTTCTTATACCACATCTTATCTCGTATCGTAATGGTTGACTTCAAAATATTAAAATCCACAGTCGTAAACAACTGTTCAACTATTGAAGATGTATTCAGGAACATATATGTTGTTAGATATACTAATCCCAGATCTATCAAATGAAAAGCATTTCTTAAGATCACACATAGCAGCAGTTCATTACGGAGAAGTATATACTAGTATATGTTCGTATTTTTAGATACAGTATCTGATTTTAAAACAGATGGTAACAACAAAAGCGTTCCATCTACTCAAAACAGTGCAGAATAAAGATTGAAACATACACTAGCAACCATAACAATGTTTAGAGGGGATCAGTTATTTTTCAATCAGTGGTCGCAATGTTCGAAACCCCAAAACATCAAATGTTTTCCAAGTACTGGGGATTTTCTATCCAAAGAATACATTACAGTCAGTTGTATTTGGCAACGAAATCTGTATCCTCAAAGCTTTTCAACTTCATTTGACCTCTATTAAAGTTTTTGATTCGAATGTCTCTGATGGGTCTTGTGTAGACGAAACGCGCGTCTGGCCTGAGTAGAAACCGTTAATCCTGGTATCGTTGTGACGAGTATATTGAAGAGCCATAATTCCACGAAAAAGAACAGCATCGTCTAACTACATTTGATCTCCTATTCTACAATCAATTGCAAAGTTTGGGGCGTCAGTGTTATTGCTTACAATAGCTGTTTGGTATTTATCTGAAGAGATCGGTATAGCTTACCTATAGTACAAGGTACAACACTTTCTCTCATTCCAACTACGTTAGTTTGGATATTCTTCCAATTAAAAATATGTCAATAGGTATTTAAAAAAAGTACAACGAATGCCAATGAGACAAATGTCGATCAAAGAGCAAATGGCACACTTATGAACAATTTACTGGTTACTGCGGGGCCTTCAATATATGAGCAAAACCAATGCCGTATAGAAATCTTTAAAAGGACACTGGTATTACAAACTGTGAAATACTAGTTACACGAAATAAAGATAAACAAGAATGTGTTCATAGTACACAGATGCCTCATCTGCACTATCATTTTCTATGTTTAGTGGACCGTGAAAATTTGGTAAAATCTGTAATTTGGCATTAAAATTAGAAAGATCATATCATAGGGAACATGTGTACTAAGTTTCAAGTTGATTGGACTTCCAACCTCATCAAAAACTACCTCGACCAAGAACTTTAACCGGAAGGGGAACAGACGAAAGGACGAACGAACGAACGGACGGACGAATGAACGGACACACAGACCAAAAAGCACAATGCCCATAAACAGGGCTTAAAAACAATGTCCTGGCATATATTATATCAAACACCATAAAAAGCAAAAGACATACATTGGATTACAAACAAGTCTGATGCTTTGATCAGGCTCTGTGACGTGCACTTGAGACAATGTGGGAGATATATAAAACCGAATAACTTGTCTAGTAGGACGGTGGCTTGTCAAACACTCCACTGAGCTTCGTTTAATGACGGACAAGAAAAGACAGAACACAAGTTACTGTCAAGAGAGAAAAAAAGATAGAAAGAACAAAGAACAATCTAAAAATCCCTAAAGAGAACAAAAAACCTTGCTATTTGAACACTACCATAAACCTAGAAAAGTCGCAGATGATCTGGAAGGGTACGTTGTGGCACCCTCTGCTTTTTAATCCGGAATGGTACGTTGTGGCACCATTTGCTTTTTAATTCTGGAAGGGTACGTTGTGGCACCCTCTGCTTTTAAATTCCATGTGAAAATTGAACGATGATAAAAACAGGCAAAAACAAAAGGAAGTGTGACTTCTACAATATTTATTGTCATCTATGACAGACGTAGTCCTTGTGGCTCTTGTAAGACTTTCGTATGGAAAAGTACAAATGAACAAAGTGTAAATAACTCAATAAACAAAAAGCATTTAATTCGACCACAAAGAACTAAATACTTACAAAGGTGTTGATTGGATAATTACTGCAACAAACAGAAGATCATGGGATGTAATATAATAATTGAAGTTTTCACACTTAAGTACACAGTAAACGAAATCTCAGATCTTTTTAACATGTCTGGGTTACATAAAGTACCAGTGTACTTATAACATACATATTGAATTAGTTTGGTCATAAAGACAACTATGATTAAAGATTTTCTATCAAAAATATTTGCGAAACCAGATTGTGTAAATAAAAGGAGATGTATTTGGTATACGTCATTGGTTAAAAAAACAAAAGGCATAAAAACAACAGCTTTATTTAAGTGTTTTAATTTAATCGACGTGGAATAAATTGTACTTTTTTTTTTAAACAAACCAGATAATTTTAGATGAAAAGTGAAAATATTACACCGAATACGAGAGATGTTTAAAAATTTAACTACATGTGCATAAACAAACATAAAATGAAGTTCATGTATAAATTATTGCTAAAACGGATACATTGTATATTAAAGCATCATTAAATACATTAGGTCTAAATATAGATCTATAATAAAAGGCATAAAATCGGATAAAACTCTTTCAACCAGTGGTGCTCGAATTATAATACTGTAGAAGATTTGCAAATATCGAAGACCAAAAACTTTTAAATGAGACCACGACAAATGACATAAACAAAACCACAGCATACATGACACGGTGTCACCTACAGTATCAATATCAAAGTAATATCTATGCAAAACATCAAATGCACTGGTTTATACCGAACTTATAATACCCATGTGTACGCGACAGTGATATCGACACTGTAGTTGTATGTTACATTTTCGGACTTGCAGTCCACCAACAGTAATATCAACCCAAATTGGTAATGTAAGCCTCTTGTATCTTCAGAACACTAGCCGTGTCACTCATAACCGATCCAATGGTTGTATGATTGTAAATCACCCTCGCGGACATGATTCATTAGAAGAGAATTCTACTCAGATGTGGTTTTACACCATATGTGAATTTCAGAACTTTATAGAAGATCATCAATGCTCGAAATCAAGCAGTGAAAACTCGAATATCGAGTTCGGAAGAGAGAAAAAACGAAAAGACAAAAAAGACAAGAACTAAAAAAGGAAGATGCTGATTACAGACAAAATGAATCCTGAAGAAGATGTGATACCTAGTGTGATATTGGAGCTTGTCAATCGGCATTCATCGCTTCTCTCCTTCTCTCCTTGATGCGACTGTCATACAAGTGAGAGGTTTAGCTAGCTATAAAACCAGGTTCAATCCACCATTTTCTACATTAGAAAATGCCTGTACCAAGTCAGGAATATGACAGTTGTTATCCATTCGTTTGATGTGTTTGGACTTTTGATTTTGCCTTTTGATTTTTGATTTTCCTTTTTGAATTTTCCTCGGAGTTCAGTATTTTTGTGTTTTTACTTTCTTCTATCCGTGTTAGATGAGGCACGGAATCGACCGAGTTGTGATACCTAGTGTGATATAGAAGTATGACCATACAATTAAACAAAGACTTTCATCGTCATGCTAACTGACTAAATCCTAACTGGAAATAGTTTGACACCTATCAATATTAAATCTATATCATGACAGTACAAAAGCACTAGTTACTAGGTTTGTAATACCCTCCGGAACTTACAGTTCGCAAGCAGAGTCTAGAACATCAAACTATCCCCCAAAAAAGAACATAATTAATCTTTTGATAGAAGTTGTAAATTGCCAGTTTAATGACCCAAAATCCAAATATAATCAGAGTAAATAATCCATTTTTGTAGCAAACCTAACAAGGGAAAATAATGCAGACGAAAAGTAATTCATTTCTGTATTCAAACTGTCAAAACACCAAAATACAAGCTGTGTTCTGCCAATAAACTAAAATTTATCATTAATATTCACGTTTTATTGTCAAAGCCTTTTATTTTTGATGAGGTTTGATATTAAACAGAAAAGAACACGGATAACAAAAATTGATGAAAAATAACAATTTCTTCGATAAAATGTCAGTTATTTATAATTGGAGTTAATGAAGTAAACAGAATGGTCTTTATGATACTGAATAGTAATGACAAACTGTTTATCAGTATGGCACAATGGCTTATATACGTTACTCGCAGCAAAATATTATTATACCGCGGTAATCACCAACAATGTGAAAGAACCCTTCCTGAAGCGTTAAGTATGAACTAACGGCCATTTGCCTTGAACATTAAAAGCTCATCGATGTAGCTGATAGAACATTGGATTTTAAATGGAAATATTTATTAGACCTGAAAACGTATTGGCATTAATTTCCAATGAAAATGTAAGGGATAACATTGCTAATTTACACCAAGATGTCATTAAATGTTATTTGATATCTGCAATAATCATGCTTTTCCATAACGAAAGGTAAAATTGCTTCTGTCTTATATTATTGGTATCTATCTCTTCAATAGTAATAGTTTGGTACACAGTAGGTTCGTCCCCTCCGTAAAATACCCAGCCTTCGGAATATACAAATATCAAAAAAGTATTGTCAAGAATGGCCGGGAAAAAGACTAGGTAAACAGGTGATTCCAACGCTCTGATCATGGGGAAGTACTATATATGCCGTCAATATAATACATCCATACTCTAATGGATGCAACTTGTACATCTAAAATCAGGGTAAACGATCGACGAGTGTTTTACTCTATTTTATATGATTTATTCCGGATATTATTTTCGAGAAAATACGTCCTTCAATCCTAATGTAAGCAAAGCCTCTTGGCCTGATGCGATAAGCACACAAATGCATGAGCTTGTTTAAGATATAAAAAAAAATGAGCGCTATTTCTAACTTAACCTAAGTCCTTCGATCGAAGTCTGCATTAAAACAAACAAATTGGTTTCCTCGTTTTCAGAATGCCGATTAAAGATTACTATTATAAAAAGTTATCCAATTTAATTGATTGATTGATTGTTATTTGTTTCACATTGCATGCAAATAATAAAGAAGTCAAGTTCTGCAAATTTGGTTAACCACGAGGATGAATGGTACATTAAGACTGGATAAGAAATTAATTAATATAAAAGAAAACTTTTTCCTTGCAACTACTAGCAACAGATCACCTGCGGAAGAAAAGATAGTGAGGAAAGCGCGACATCCTTAACGTCTCCATGCCGTTAGGACCAGTGGCTGCGTTTTTATACATCCCGCACAGCCATGCACAGTCATTTCTTGACATGGGGTTAATTTTCCGAGGAGATCATCCAAGATGACTATATACAATATATGTAACAGTATATCGTCGAAAAGTATGAAATATATTTGTATGAGCTTTAAAAGCAGGACGAAAAGCGGCTGTTTTATCCTCAAACTTAAACCTTTAGTTGTTTAACATCTAATTCATAAATTCATAAATTCATAAATTCATGATCATCTCTAATTTTTCAAAGAAATCAATATTTTTTTTATTTTTTTTATACTGAATAGACTGTTGGTTTTCCCGTTTGAATGGTTTTACACTAGAAACTTTTGAGCCCTTTATGGCTTATGGTTCGGTGTGCGCCAAGGCTCCGTATTGAAAGCCGTATATTGACCTATAATGGTTTACTTTTATAAATTGTTATTTGGATGAAGAGTTGTCTCATTGGCACACACACCACATCTCCCTATATCTATTTACGTGGAATTGACATTGATGAAAAATTAAGCTGTGAAGATCGTGGTGATCGTTTATGTACGATTGTTTCATCTAAAATATCACTTCTGTATAAAGTTTAAGAATCTCGCTGTATTGATGACACATTGGGCTTCGGCTGCTTTCTGCTCTTTGGTCGAGTTCTTGTCTCTATGACAACCCCCGTTTCGATTTCAAATTTTATTAAGGCTGTTTATAGGATGTCCATTAGTCTCATCGATTTCTTATAAACACAATGAATTTACGTAAAATAAACAGTTATTTGGTAAATAGAAAGGGCATAGATGATATAAATTCGTTTAAATCAGAATTACTTGTTTTATCATAGAAGAGCGAATCAGAGTCTCAGCCATCTTTAAAAAGTATCTGTGATCGATCTACCGTCAACATAGTAAACTAAAAGCCCTGTCGCATACGCACTTATGTTTTACCTTCTTCAATAGTGGTAATCCAAAAACTGAAGCAAACACATAACATCGACTATAGATATAGGAAGATGTGGTGTGAGTGCCAATGAGACAACTCTCCATACAAATAACAATTAAAAAAAAGTAAACCATAGTAAAGTATATCTTCTCTTGTTACTTAAACTGTCTTGGCAAAAGTCCTCATGAACAATGTATTTTAAACTAAACATGCGTCCACTTTTAGCATATGTTGATGTGTTATGGGAAACTTGCCGTAACTACAATCCCGTTCCCTTTTAACGAACTTGACCTACCGACTAAGACTATATACCGCGGGTTTGTAATAACATGAGCAACACGACGGTTTGGAGAAGAATCTGCTTACCCTTCCGGAGTATCTGAGATCACCCCAAGTTTCTTGTGAGGTTCGTTTCTTAGTCTTAAGTTTTCTATGTTGTGTCGTTTGTAAGTTATTATTTGTCTTTTTGATTTTACACTTTGGCGTTGTCAGTTTATTTTTTTTATCTATGAGCTTGAATGCATCTCTGGTATCTTCCGCTCGGCGGCATGTAATAGAGTAAACTACATCACCCTCGAAATAAGGAAAACTTTTAATCAATCTATATCATCTCGGAAACTTAATTTGTAGGATCAATTTGACAGCAACCAAGACAACAATACAGGTTTGCACGTACTAAACGACATTGACGACAGAGATAATATAAATATACAAGTCGCAGTGATCTTGAAGCGATCGGGCATTGGTCGAGTTAATCTGGAAATGATCGGACATTAGTCGAACAAAGATCGAAAGGATCGAGTACTGATTGGTAAAATGTTTGTATTCCGACCAAACTCGATCTCTTCACGATCCTTTCCCGATCAATTCGACCGCTACTCGACGAACTCTCGATCACTTCTTGAGTGACTTGCTTCTCGATCCTTACTCGCGTCGAATGTTTTTGACATGTCAAAAACTCTCGGGTAGAAAGTCAGATCGATGACGAGCAAGGTAGACTATCCCGAACATTCATGTCGATTGAATCAGACCAGTCTCCCGATCACGTAATTTGTCTTGGTCGGGCTTGGTCGAGTTAAGTCTGTTTCCCGGACGTTATTGAAATTCTTGACAATATTGTCCCCTTTATTATCAATAGATTTACAAAACGTACAGACACTCCTCCGTTTTTATAATCAATAGATTTACAAAAAGTACAAAAACCCACCACTTTATTTGATCAATTGATTTTCAAACCGTACAGAAAAGAACATACAATAAAACGTAGTATAGGAAAAGCACTAAACTCTTGAATTACAGAATAACTGCCAACAAAAACACAAATACATTTACTAATCATACCGCAATGAAAATGATAATACAGTTACTGAAAGTCAAACTAAAAGAACCGTGTCGTATAAATTGCAACATTGGAATAAAATTTAAAAATCAGTTGAAAAGAACTTGACTAATCTGGTCGGAATCTAAGCATAAATCAGTAGACAAAATGACAAAAGATCAAAATGAGAATAAAAATGAGAATAAGTCAAAGAGGCAACAATCCAACAATAGAGCAGGAAACAGCACAAAAACGGAGAATAAGTCAAAGAGTCAAAAATCCAACAAAAGAGCAGGAAACAGCACAACAACCACCAATGATTCTTCAACAAAGAAAAGTTACAAGAGAAACAAAGCAACTAAAAGCTGGCTACCAATGATTCTTCAACAAAGAAAAGTTACAAGAGAATCAAAGCAACTAAAAGCTGTCTACCAATGATTCTTCAACAAAGAAAAGTTACAAGAGAATCAAAGCAACTAAAAGCTGTCTACCAATGATTCTTCAACAAAGAACAGTTACAAGAGAATCGAAGCAACTAAAAGCTGTCTATGAAACACTTGCATACAAGTAACAAACACACCTTTTTCAACAAACAAACACTACTTTCTCCATAATTATGTTTCAGTCAGTACACTGCCATCGGATTTAGGACAAACATGCTTGAAATAGTCTGAGAAAGTGTGACCTAGTTAGATGGCAATAGTTAACTATCTACAGGACGTAGGACCAGAAGTTTCAAAACATGGATAGTAATACTAGATTATTAGTTTTGACAAACTATTGAAAGTAATTCGCAGAACATGAAGTCCTTAATTTTCAACGTTATTCAACCAATTCTACAAATCATATCAACGAGTAGAATGATACCATCAAACTTACTTTTTTTAGTTCGTCATATCTAAAAAAGTAAACAAGGATATGTTCTGTATAACAAAATGGAAGCAGAAAAATCAGACTCACCTAAAAAGAATTTCTAGGACTGTTCTCAAATCTACTTGGATGAAATATAAAATTAGTCTACGCACAGTCCCGGAGTTGTTCGTAATCCATCTGTACACCTACATATAAGAACCCAATGTACACGTAAAGTTCCTTTTTTTGGTATTTATCCAAACCTGATAAAAGTTATGGATATTTTAATACCAATCTATATGTGATCCAAAGTTTGTGGTATTTAGGACTTGCCTGGCTCGTACATTTTTCCTAGATAAGATCACAATGCAAAATGTCAGAAAAGTGGAGAATATTGAATTTTCCTATACTATAATGTTATATATGGTCAGACATTAAATTACAACTATATACAGTATATGTATAAACCTATCAATTAAATCACAAAGTACCAAAAACATACAATAACAAAGAATTGATAGAGAATACAGTCGCTCCTTTTCTAGTCTGATACCTTAGAGTAGACAACATAAAGTATGATCTAGGTAGACAAGCATATCGGGAATACATGCATGAGCAATAGAATCGAAGGTTAAAAAATAAACAACAAAACTGTTCATATTACATGTATCCGTATAATATATAAAACAGTAATTACATCGAGCAAAACCAAAGATCCCCTTAAAATGACTATAAATTACATTCAATTATTACCAGGACTTTTAATAAATTTCCAAATCTATTTATGTCGATATTGTTTATAATTTATGTTTTATTAGTTTATTTCTGTTTTCCGACAAAATCTGAATGTGGTGATTGTTGTTTTCCTATAACTTCCAGTAGCAATTATTTGATATAAGAAGATATGAGTGCCAATGATATAACTCTCCATCCAAGTCACAGTTATAAAAATAAACCATTATAGGTCAAGGTACGGTCTTCAACACGGAGCCTATACGCTCACACCGAACAGCAAGCTTTAGAGGGCTCCAAAACATTTACAGTGTAAACCCATTCAAACGGGAAACCCAACGGTCTTATCTATATAAAAAACGAGAAATGTTTTAGTTTGATAATTAATTCTAACACACACAAAAAAACACCATGTTAGCGTCCGAATTATGTTATATTAGTTGTTCACCAAGTGATAAACGATTTTTGTTTTGTTTGACAGTCTAAAAATAAGGTTATCAAAGCACAGAATACTATATATACTATACTATAATCAGAAGTTAGAAATGAAACAAGACAGATTATTGGTCAATTTAGGTTCTCAAATGTCTAATGAATTTCTACTAATCATGACTTGTTTTCTTTCGCTTAACGTATAGTAGCAAATAGTTCAGGCACATATACGAGACTACAACAAAGTTGTACTTCAACTAGTGTTTATCTCCTAAATATAGTGGCAAAGCTAAATTTTGTGCAATTCCAAATTCATCATGGATAACTTTTTCCAAAATCAGGGTCTACTTAGAGATGAAAATAAGTTTAAAATTTGTGTTACAATTTAAACAGCTACCAATCATTTATGTATTAAATTTAATCAAGTTGCAGTATAAAACAAAACCAGTTTCTCCGGTAGCCTCATACAATTGTTTTGGTATTTTTTTCACATTGACTTTATTGTATATCTAATATATTCCTAAAACAGTCTCTCCAGGATTATGCAGAAAGGAGGGCTGGGAATTTGGACTTTCACCGTAAAAGAAGAGCATGTCGGAAAAGGAAAACAGCTCACATACGAATTCATGTAGAAAGCGTGGCATCCTTACATACTAGGTATATGATTTGGTACTCAATACTGACCAGATGTGCCACTATTGGTGAGAATAAATACATTTCAATGGAAAACCCCTTACTTGGAGCAAAATAAAAGCCCCCCTTCAAAGACTCCAGGCGAACCTTTAACAAGGTAAACTAGTACCAATGTGTACACATCGGGTATCTAGGATTCTAAATATTGTAAGACAAGTTGATGTTGTACTACCCTAGTATCATCAACGAATTAATTATTTCCCCTCTTGATTTAAAGAACTGGCAAAGATAAAATTCCACTAGATTTGAAGCCAAGGTTAGCAAAATTGTTTTTCTTTAATACAACGCCATCAATGAAAGTAAATAGAATTCATTATACATTACAATCGTTCTGTGTGTAAATCTTTTAAGAAAAACCTTTGAGATAATTATATTGACTGATGATTATGCTAGACAATAAATCGATCTGATGGCCAAAGAATGGTAACTGCAATACACATTTCCCGTTTAACAGTCAAATGATGTGTATTAAAAGTGAATTGCTACCTAAAGCCACAATATTTTAAGAAGATTAGAGATGTACACCTCTGAGGAGTCAAAGATTTCTAGAATTAAACTATTTTTCTTAACCTGATTTGGGGTTTTATGACTGTAACAAAGTGATTGGGGAAGAAAAATCATAATGTGGTGCACTTTTTTTTTTTGCTACAGCCCTTTGAAAGTACCCAATTTTCACGGATGATTTTCCCATTTTTCATCAATTTTTATAATAAAAAAAAAGTCACAGTTCCACAATTAAACTTTTGTTTATACTTACAATAAAGATGAAGTAGGCCAGTCTGAATAGATTTAACTTAAATAAAACTATAGTTAGGTGTTAAAATAAGATTTTTTTTTTCATATTTTGATGCTTTTTTGTGTCAAATTTAGCATGCTGACAATTTTTTAAATTTGTAAATTTTACCTCCGTTTTAAGATCAAAATGAATATTATTTCAACTTTTTTGTTATAAATGTTTGAAAAAATACATATCTAAGAATTTTAAAAGGAAAAAAAGTGATATGGGATGTACATGTTACTGGTAAAATCATTTGTGTACCTCTCAATCATTTTCTCAAAATTTTGGCTAAAAGACTGACTGGAAATGTAAACAAAAATTGAAAATTTGGATGCTTAAAAACTATTCATTGTAAATAAACAATTTTTTCACAGAGATAAGTTTGATTATAATAACATTTTTTTTGTAATTCAATGATATTTTCCATTTGTATCACATATTTCGGAAATAATTCCAGGACGAGATTTCAATGAGACTGAAACGTCAGAAGAATATACCCTTAATCAGTGGCTTATTTTTAAAAGAACTTGTATGTTACCTTTGTGCTAACATTTTCACGATCGTATTCAAAAAGAGGGGCGAAAGATATACCAGAGGGACAGTCAAACTCATGGATCGAACAGAGATGATAAGATAAGATAAGATAAGAAAACTTTATTTTGATTCGGCATAAGTACAAATAAGCAACACAAGCTCTAAGGAACTTTTGACCGAATATAAAAACATATAAATAACATAAAAACAGTGCATTTTGACATATAAAACAACCTGTAATACAAAGTTGAAATCTCACATACATAGCATGCAATAAAAATAAGCAACAATTTTTTTGAATGAAGTAAAAACATGTTTGATCAGAGCAACAAAAAGCACTCACTGCAGCATAATAATAAACAGCTCAAGAATTATCTGCAAGCATAACAGCGACATTCAAAACCGTTCCAGGACTGAACAAGACTTAAAATGTGAAAAACTGTTTTCAGTCCTGAAATGGTTTGGAAGGCTGTTCCATAAAGTAGCAGCAGCAAATTTGAACGATTTTTTTTACCGTAACGGGTTAACTTTACCTGTGGAATTTCAAGAATATTTACATACCTGAAAGAATATTTAGATTTTTTCACATTCACCAAATTTTGTAAGCACACAGGAGCTATGTTGTTTATAATTAAAAAAGTTTCTAGGGCCATTGTTCTTATCCGTCTGATCTGCAAGGAGGGCACCTTAGCTTTAAGTAAGAGGTCCTCGTAGGAGCTGGTAAAATCCTCATACACAAAACGGAGTGCTCTTTCCTGCACCTTTTCTAGTTTTTTGGAATTTGCCATGGCTAAACAAAGCCTGAAAATGACAAACAGACAAATAATAGTACACAATAAAGATAAAAAAAAAATAGTACACAAGACACAACACAGACATCTAAAGACTACACTGTAAAAACAGCGATTAGATTTGAAACGCATCTACATATTTAGGTCTAAACGTGGTTAGGAAAGCGTTTAGATACACGAACCCCACCAAAACTCGGGGTGATCTCAGTGCTCCGGAAGGGTAAGCAGATCCCTCTCCACATGTGTCAAATATTCAATCATCTGTGCTTACAAAACAAACCTGGAGGAATACCCTATAGCTTGAGTTTTGATACTGATGCAAAAGAATGAGTTATAAAACATTATGATAAAACTACCAGTGATCATAGTTCTTATCATATTTTTATATATCAAATTTTATGGTGTATCTGATTTCATATTTCTAATAATAAAATCTAGCTAGGATTTCTGTACCAAGTTACATTTTTTCCCAGAACAAAAATATGATTTTGTCATGACCTATCACAAGTATTTTAACAACATATATTAAAAGAACAATATGTAAACTTTTATATTTCTTCTTCCAAATACTGACCACATTCAACTTGATAAATATTCTGGCAAGTTGGGCATGATAAAAAACATGTTATATACAAATTGTTCTGTGGCTTTAGCTAATTTATTGTTTTGAGACTTGAATATTTCTAGAGACTTTGATGTGGCGGTATCTGGTGGAAGTTAGTCCCAATCCTTGATGGTGTTCATGAAGAAGGAACATTTTCTAGGTGTTTTTTTCCTGTTTTTTTAAAGTCTTATTATCTTTTTTTGTCGTTTTAAAATTTATTCTAAATTAATTGAAATAAATCGCGTTTACTTTAGCCAAGTCATTTTATATCTTGTTTCTAGCCGGACTATGTAAAAATCAGGAGAGCTTTAGCCAATTAGGCATATACTGTATACTAGTACATTGTATATATTTTGAACAGAGGCGGATCCAGGCATTTTTAAAAAGGGGGTTCCCAACCCAGGACTGTGGCACCGTTAAAGTCCACAATTCCTCTAAAGTCCACAACACCGCTAAAGTCCACAACAATTTTCCGCTTAAGTCCATAACGTCGCTAAAGTCCACAAACTTTCCGCTAAAGTCCACAAAATGACCTCCGCTAAAGTCCAAAAGAAAACGCCGTTAAAGTCCACAATAACAAGTTCCGCTAAAGTCCACAAAAAAGCACCGTTAAAGTCCAAACATTTTTTTTATTATCAAAAGATCAATTCGCTGGTTTTATACTCCCAATATTATATATATCTAATAAAAAGCATGAACCCTTGTTTTTTCAAGGTATTTCTTACGAAAGCGTATTAGGGACATAGTAAACATAAAATGTGTAATGAAATATTTTTCAAAGTCGAAATTTTGACTTAATCTCGAATTTTTAACCTTCTTAAATTTTTGAATTACGACTAATATTTTGATTTTTTTTAAACTCGAAATTTCGCCTTTTCTCAAACGCAAAATTTCGCCTTTTCTCAAACTCAAAATTTCGACTTTGCTTCAAACTAAAAAAATGACATTATAACGTACACGTGAGTGATTTTGATAAAAAAAAAAACAACAAAAAAACTGAAAAGCAGACATGCAAGATTTTTCATATATCGTTTTATTTTGTTTTAAAAATTATTTCAACATAAGCAAAAGGTAAATTATCAAAAATACTATGTTCAAAGTTAGCCACGCTCATCACGATCTTGAAGACCACACCACGACCGTGATACGACCTTACTGCGATCTACACGATCGTACTACGATCATCAAAATTTGCATTTTTTCACAGATCGTAGAGCGATATTAATCATGCTCATACCGCGACCTCACCGCGTTCTGATTTTTTTTATGATCGAGGTGAGCGTGGTGCAATCGTGGTCTAGTGGGACTGGGGCTTTAAGCTGGGGTCACACATTCACGTTTTTTACTGCCGTCTCAGTTTGACAGGACCATTCCCGATTAAAATTTGTCAAAAGTCTGATCAAGATCCTGTGAATCGTGCATGGAAATTAAAACCTTAATTAAAATTTGTAAAACAAATAATTTAATCACGACAACAGTCAGATATTGTTCAGGAAGCTTCGATATTCAACCATTTTCAACCGAATGTATCCCTATAATCCCGTTCTCAATCCGCTTCTAATCTTATTTGTATCTTTTAAGCTAGGGTCGCACATTCACGATTTTTACTGCCGTCCTTGACAGGACCATTCCCGATTAAAATTTATTAAAAGTCTGATCAAGATCCTATGAATCGTGGATGGAAATTCAAACTTCAATTAAAATTTGTAAAAAAAATATTTTAATCACAACAATCAGATATTGTTCAGGAAGCGTCGATATTCAACCCTTTCCAAGCGAATTTATCCCGATAATCCCGTTCTAAATCCGCTTCTAATCCGATTTGTATCTTTCGCCAGGTAAAATTCGACCGAGTCTGTCATTACTGCGTCCCGATTCTACCGAATGTGATCCATCAGCCATCAGATAGCGACAAGACAGTGAACCGACGCTGACGGAAGTTATCCGTTCGGAAACTGTCGGTATACTCGGGATGACCAGGTACTGTCGGAACGTAATCCTATCACGGTCCGCTCTATCGCATTGCAAACGGCTTTGTCTGGTCTCAGTAGTATTGTATTCTGTAATTGTCGGGACTCTGACGTGGGTATCATTGACGAATTTAGAATTGATAACGGGACTGTTTCGGAACGGTTTCGACAAAAACGGTTCGCAATCGACAAGATCTGGATGCAATCTGGACTCAAACGGCAGAAAAACAGCAATGCAAATTTCTCCAGATCATCCCCGTTTCACAGGACACCATCCAGAATACACAGAACATTGTTAGGATTGTGATCCGATACAGCAGAATCTGTCACGACAAAGTCACGATTGTAATCCGACTATACTAAATCGGCTGAATTTCCCCGAATGTTAAGGGACGTACCTAACTGTCGGGGTGCTTTGCCGAACTATTCGGACCCTTCCCGACCCGTAGAAATCTGTTACGAACTTAAACGACTGCGATCAGACAATGATAGGACATTCCAGATAATTGAGGATACTAATCCGACTTTTTAACTTTTCGTGTCGTATTGCTGTCTGATCTCAAACGGGAGCAATAATCGGCAATGTGTGAACCCCGCATTACGGGACGCACATAACTGTCGGGGTGCTTCGCCGAACTTTCGGACCCTTCCCGACCCGTAGGAATCTGTTACGAACTTATACGACTTTGTTCATATAATTATAGAACATTCGAGATAATTGAGGATAGTAATCCGACTTTTTCACTTTTCGTGTCGTATCGCTGTTTGTTCTCAAACGGGGGCAATAATCGGCAATGTGTGAACCCCGCATAAGGGACATAGTAAGGCCGTTAGTTTAAGGCCCCACATAAGGGACATAATAAGGCCGTTTCATTGGCAATAATATCACATCTTCTTTTAATATATTATAGTAGAAATAAAATTAGCAGTGAACTTCTTTTTTCAAAGTCGAAATTTTGGCATTTCAAATCTGTAAATTTCGACTTTAACTCGAAATTTGAACTATTCAAATCTCGAAATTTTGACTTTAACTTGAAACTTTGACATTCTTAAATCTTGAAATTTATTCAAACTAAAAAATTCTGTCAACATGCATGTTCTTTCCGAATGAAACTCTTCAATTAAATATTATCCTTATCATATTTTTAGAACCAAACGAATTTCTGAAAATAAATTGCCAAAATGTCTGGATTCTCGGTTGCTTTTTAATTTGCGTCCATGTCTTCTCCTCCTTAAATTTTAATACTAGTAGCTTTGTTTGATTACTAACAGCCTATGTTTGAATAGGGAGGAAACGACGAAATTTTCAGTTTTAAAAGTTTTTTTGTTTTTGTTTTAAATAAGTCAATATGTTGTCCACACGTACATTTGATTCGAATCGAAGGCCAATCGAATTCGCTAATCGTGTTCACACACTCTTCCTTTTTAATTCGAATTGATTTGAATTGTCTAATTCGCACTAACCAATTCGCCTTAGAAATCCGTTTTTGTTGATACAAATTAAAAGTTTAAGACGTTCGGACAGTTAAGCGAATTACGTGTGAACGCATCATTAGAAAAGTCAAAATTTGGAGTTTAAGAAAGTATTTTTTGGAGTTTGAAGTAAAGTCGAAATTTTGAGTTTGAAAAAAGTCGAATTTTGCGTTTGAGAAAAGTCGAAATTTCGAGTTTTAAAAAAATCAATACTTAGTCGGAATTCAAAAATTTGAGAAGGTCAAAAATTCTAGATTAAGTCGAAATTTTTAGATTTGGAATGTCAAAGTTTCGACTTTGAAAAATATTTCATTACAAATTTTATGTTTACTATGTCCCTAATACGCTTTCGTAAGAAATACTTTGAAAAAACAAGGGTTTATGCTTTTTATTAGATATATATACTATTGGGAGTATAAAACCAGCGAATTGATCTTTTGATAATAAAAAAAATGTTTGGACTTTAACGGTGCTTTTTTGTGGACTTTAGCGGAACTTGTTATTGTGGACTTTAACGGCGTTTTCTTTTGGACTTTAGCGGAGGTCATTTTGTAGACTTTAGCGGAAAGTTTGTGGACTTTAGCGGCGTTATGGACTTAAGCGGAAAATTGTTGTGGAGTTTAGCGGTGTTGTGGACTTTAGAGGAATTGTGGACTTTAACGTTGCCACACAGGACAAATGGGGGGGGGGGGGAAGGTTCCAACTATATGATCCAATTCAAATGCATTGATCGGCCAAAAAAACGAGGGGGTTACAACCCCCGGACCCCCACCCCACCTGGATCCGCCACTGATGTATAAGGACGGACATGGGGCAATGACACGAAGACATCACTAAATCACTTAAAGGAGTAGGTCCAGTAAGACCCCTTTTTGGCCCCAAAATATAACAGTTTTACAAAATTGTTAAAATTTAAATTTTTAGTTGTTCATTGGCCAGTAGAATGCTACATCAATTTGGGCTGATTTTGACAATACAATGCACTTATATCGTGTACTAGCAACATTAAGTCGTGCTAAATTACTGAAATCTTCAAAATTTTACCATTTTGGTTAATTTCAGACGGTTTTCGTGTAAAACGAAAGTGGCCGCATTCGTGTTCATTCATAATATTGAAATATAAATTGTATTTAATGATAATACAAAACATATATAAAGGTTGAGGATGAACACGCATGTCGCCACTTTCATTTTTGACAAAAACCATCTGAAAAGTGACGTTTTTTGGCATATTTGATAGACATTTCATATTTAAGCTTGAATCAGAGCGTTTTTAATGACTAAATCAGTTAAAATCTTTCACATAAACTAAACGGATCAATTGAAATAGACACTTTAGTGTTTAAAAAGTGTCCCAAAACTTTCGTTAGATGAACCTGAAATTTGAGGCCAAAATAGGCCCTTACTGGACCTACTCCTTTATGAAGTCATGCACGGAATTTCCAGAAAGTAGAAATTATATTTGTTTTAACAAACGAAATCTTTGTCCTCGTGCATTCACTGGACTGTCAACCACATTAGGGCGTAAAACAAAGACTCGAGAAAGGAGGATGCAATGGTTTTGATGGGAACTGTACAGATGGTGCCTGTAAAATAGGATACGAAGGAGCACACTGAGACGGAGTTAAAATCATGGTTTAACATAAACATTATCAGATTAAGCCATAGTATAAGGCCCCCTTTAACAATGTTTAAGCTCCGCCTTTCTATATGTTGCAAGGACAAAGTTCGTCATGATTCTTTTTTTTATGGAATAACATATCAATCTTTATATTAAACTATCATAAAATTGAGAATGGAAATGGGGAATGTGTCAAAGAGACAACAACCCGACCAAATAAAAAAACAACAGCAGAAGGTCACCAACAGGTCTTCAATGTAGCGAGAAATTCCCGCACCCAGAGGCGTCCTTCAGCTGGCCCCTAAACAAATATATACTAGTTCAGTGATAATGAACGCCATACTAATTTCCAAATTGTACACAAGAAACTAAAATTTAAATAATACAAGACTAACAAAGGCCAGAGGCTCCTGACTTGGGACAGGTGCAAAAATGCGGCGGGGTTAAACATGTTTGTGAGATCTCAACCCTCCCCCTATACCTTTAACCAATGCAGAAAAGTAAAAGCATAACAATACGCACATTAAAATTCTGTTCAAGAGAAGTCCGAGTCTGATGTCAGAAGATGTAACCAAAGAAAATAAACAAAATGACAATAATACATAAATAACAACAGACTACTAGCAGTTAACTGACATGCCAGCTCCAGACTTCAATTAAACTGACTGAAAGATTATGATTTCATCCTATGAACATCAGGCACAATCCTTCCCGTTAGGGGTTTAGTATCATACCATCATAACATATATGAGAAGAACATAACCCGTGTCATGCCAACAACTGTTTTTAGAATAATTGTGTTTAGTTGCGACGCAAAGACCTTATCAGTGACTCAATATTAACGCCAAAATATGCAATCTTTAATGACTTGACTACAGTATCGTAATTATATCCCTTCTTAATAAGTCTATTCAAAGGTTTTGTAAGTTTATGAGGTGAATACTGACACCTTTGTGCTTTATAAAGAATATTTCCATAAAAAAATGGATGTGAAATACCTGAACGTATAAGAAGTCTGCATGTTGAGCTAAATTTACGAATGATGTCTTTATACCGATGATAAAATTTAGTAAAAGTTTTGACTAGTTTGTGATGGTTTTTCAGAAACCGAACTATTAAGCAGATTATCACGTAAAAACTTCAAAGGAAAAATGCCGTATTATGTTATAACTAACTTTAATATTAGATGTGATGATGTGATGACGCAACTTTTTATTCAATGACGAGTATAAATTTAAGTGCGTATGCTTTTCACTGACCATTTCTTGTAAGAGAGATAATCCTAACACGTGCATGCCTAAATATTAATTTCAATCAGCAACATTTGTTTGTGACAAGACAGCAGTCTCGGGTTCACGTATTTCTTTTTTAATTGACAGCAAGCATTTTGCTTTAAACAACATTTATTTAGTTTTCGTCCGATATTCAAAACATTCTTTTTGTTCAACTGTAAATAGTTTGTAATTTCAAAAGCACACTTTAAAAAACAGAATAATTGATTAGTTTCAATGTTTAAACACGCATTATCGGTAATGCTATTACATTACACAAAATACGTCATACGTGTAGACGATTCATAAATCTATTTTTAACATTTATACACTGACTACAGGTTGAAATAAGACCTAAAAATAGACTAGTAAGTAAGTGGTCAGTATAATTATTCTTAATCATAAACGATTCCACCAATACATTCTAGAAGTTCAATCATACTAAGACCTAAAAATAGATTAGTGAGTGTACATTGAAGTATAAATCCATAACGATTCAACCATTATAAGTTTATACTACACAGACATTTAGATACAATCAGAATGGAGAAAATAATTGACCTGTTTGGTGAGAAAGTCAAGGGCAAGAATGGTGATGTTGATATAAAAGATCTCTGTGGTGAAAAGAAACTTATAGGTAAGACTGATTTAATTAGATTATTAAATTTGAATAACGTTTGAAATATCTCTGTTAAATTTCTTTTTTCCCAAGAAATGATTTATTTCGCTATCTTCTTGCATGTCTACTGAGTGACCACTGAGGAATGTTCCCATATGAATATGATCGTTTCCATAAATAGTCTATATTTACCACACCCTTTTGCAGGTGTTTATTTTTCTGCACATTGGTGTCCTCCTTGCCGTGCCTTTACACCACATTTGGCCAAGAAATATGAGACATGGAAGAAAGCTGGTCATCCATTTGAAATTATCTTTGTTAGTTCTGACAGGGACCAGTCGAGTTTTGACGATTATTTCAAAGAAATGCCTTGGCTAACAGTTCCTTATGATGACGAAGAACGAAGGGTAATTATTTATATTTTTTCTTTCTTTCTTGAACAGTTTCGGTGGTTTCGTGGTAGCGTTACTCGCCTCGACTGTGCAATGGCATGTGTTCGGCATCTTCAATTCCACAACAGCACAGTACTGCACAAAAGCTAGAAATCTGTAATTTCACAACACAGTATTGCGCAATAGAACAGTATTGCACAAAAGCTAGAAATCTGTAAATTCACACCACAGTATTGCGCAATATAACAGTATTGCACAAAAGCTAAAAAATCTGTAATTTCACAACACAGTATTGCAAAAAAGCTAGAAATCTGTAATTTCAACCGCAGTATTGCACGAAAGCTAGAAATCTTTAATTTCACAATACATACAGTATTGCACAATAGAACAGTATTGCACAAAAGCTAGAAATCTAATTTCACACCACAGTATTGCACAAAAGCTAGAAATCTAATTTCGCACCACAGTATTGCAAAAAAGCTATTGCACCACAGTATTGCGCAATAGAACAGTATTGCATAAAAGCTAGAAATCTGTAATTTCACACCACAGTATTGCGCAATAAAACACAATAAAACAGTATTGCACAAAAGCTAGCAATCTGTAATTTCACACCACAGTATTGCACAAAAGCTAGAAATCTGTAATTTTGCACCACAGTATTGCGCAAAAGAACAGTATTGCACAAAAGCTAAAAATCTGTAATTTCACACCACAGTATTGCGCAAAAGAACAGTATTGCTCAAAAGCAAGAAATCTGTAATTTCACACCAAAGTATTGCGCAATAGAACAGTATTGCACAAAAGCTAGAAATCTGTAATTTCACACCACAGTATTGCACAAAAGCTAGAAATCTGTAATTTCGCACCACAGTATTGCACAAAAGCTAGAAATGTATAATTTTGCACCACAGTATTGCGCAATAGAACAGTATTGCACAAAAGCTAGAAATCTGTAATTTCACACCACAGTATTGCACAAAAGCTAGAAATCTAATTTCGCACCATAGTATTGCACAAAAGCTAAAAATCTGTAATTTCACACCACAGTATTGCGCAATAAAACACAAGAAAACAGTATTGCACAAAAGCTAGCAATCTGTAATTTCACACCACAGTATTGCACAAAAGCTAGAAATCTGTAATTTTGCACCACAGTATTGCGCAAAAGAACAGTTTTGCACAAAAGCTAAAAATCTGTAATTTCACACCACAGTATTGCGCAAAAGAACAGTATTGCTCAAAAGCAAGAAGAAATCTGTAATTTCACACCAAAGTATTGCGCAATAGAACAGTATTGCACAAAAGCTAGAAATCTGTTAGTTCACACCACAGTATTGCACAAAAGCTAGAAATCTGTAATTTCGCACCACAGTATTGCACAAAAGCTAGAAATGTGTAATTTTGCACCACAGTATTGCGCAATAGAACAGTATTGCACAAAAGCTAGAAATCTGTAATTTCACACCACAGTATTGCACAAAAGCTAGAAATCTGTAATTTCGCACCACAGTATTGCGCAATAGCACAGTATTGCACAAAAGCTAAAAATCTGTAATTTCACACCACAATATTGCGCAAAAGAACAGTATTGCACAAAAGCTAGAAATCTGTAATTCCACACCACAGTATTGCGTAATACAACAGTATTGCACAAAAGCTAGAAATCTGTAATTTCACACCACAGTATTGCACAAAAGCTAGAAATCTGTAATTTCGCACCACAGTATTGCACAAAAGCTAAAAATCTGTAATTTCACACCACAGTATTGCGCAAAAGAACAGTTTTGCTCAAAAGCTAGAAATCTGTAATTTCACACCAAAGTATTGCACAAAAGCTAGAAATCTGTAATTTCACACCACAGTATTGCGCAATAGAGCAGTATTGAACAATAGTACTGTATTGCACAATATCACTATTAATTAAACAATTACAAGAACAGTACAGTATTTGTAGATTTCAGTAATTCACAACTTCATCGGATTAAAGTTAAAAGTGTAAAATAATAATACATGTATCTTTCAAAACTACAAAAGAAACAATTATCGCTATTATAATAATTACTAAGTTTAACCGGAGAACATTAATCCAATTATTATTGCATTAGATTGGACAATATAATAATATTTTATGAAAACCTTATATAATATTTGAGATTCTTATATTGAATATTTTGTGTTTTATAACTTTTTTTCAAACTTTGGGTTTTGAGTATCCTTGAGCATGTTGAGTCGATGACATGCGAACTGAAGTCGATTTCGTACTATTATCTTACTATTCCCTATTATCGGTTCTTTTCTGACATATTTTATTGAAAAGTCATTTATATAATAATAATAGAATACGATGACGTGGTATGGTTGCCAATGGGACAACTCTCCACAAGAGACCAAAACGACCGTCGCAGAGTTGAACAACTATGGGTTAGTAAAACCGGTCGATGTTGTATTCATAACTTCATAACCATGCATGTGTGATATAATTAAATAACCCGAATTTAATCGCATATATGACAGTCATTGTTCATTGACCCTATTGTATGTTCCTTGATCACATCTTTTTTTTTATTAGAACAAGTTGTCTGAAACGTTTGAAGTGCAGGGTATACCTACATTATCAATTGTATGTGGAAAAACCGGTACTGTCATCAGCGAGGACGCTTCAGAAGATGTAGGCGAAAGTGACGAGTTTCCGAAAACATGGAATACAGATCCGGTTAATATCAAAGGTAAGATCGGTCAACGTGGACAAAATTTGGCGGAGCATACGTTTAAGCTCACTTGGCACAAAGGTTACCTGTTATCTTCAAAACTATGGAGCTATATTAAAGTGTAAAATCGAAAAATGGTAAGCACGTGAAGATATAATTACCCTAAAGTAAAACATTTAAGAAAAACCTGCTTTCCGGTTTGGAAATATTGCCACCTGATATATTATTTTTTGCATTTATTTGCTGTGAACTAACTACCTAAAGCTTAATTTTTCATAAGGCAGAAAACCTGAAAGTTTCATACTTTGAATATACATGTAGATGCCTTATGCTGTGAAGAAGGCCCGTAACATTGAACGACACAAAAACCCGTTCTGGCCTCTGGCGCTTCCGAAATTTCAATGATATTTGATTAAATTATTTAAAAATGTGTTTACATGTAAACGGACAGACTGACTGAACGATACACAATCATACATATCGTCGATGACAGGCATTTAAAACAGTTACAAACCACGCCATATATCATGTGTAATGATTGCCAATGAGACAACTCTCCACAACAGACCAAATGACACAGAAATTAACAATTATATGTCACCGTTATGCCCTCAACAGTGAGCAAAGCCCATACCGCATAGTCAGCTTTTAAAGGCTCTGAAATGACAAATATAAAAAAATTAAAACGAGAAAACTAACGACTCATGTCGGTTTTGTTTTTATTAACAATGAGCCTAAAGACTTACATGAAATCTAATCATACCACTAATGGTTAGTTTTAATTCTTGTGTATTCGCTTTATTTATTCTACAGAATTATTTCAATATTACCCTTGGCAAAGGCTATGATATTTATCTGCTGACGTTGCATGTTATGACACACACATTATAGATTGTTAAATGACTATTGTTATGACACCGCCGTTGCGCTGGTGAACTCGAATGTAGCCCTAAGAATTCCGTGTGTCCCGTAATGATTGGTTCATTTAAGGTCGTAAGTTATATGAACTCTTATCTGAGACTACTTTATAACAGTCGTCTTGCATCTTATGGAGTTTCCTCGTCTTCACGATACTAATCAATCAGCAATGCAATCGCAACTTTCTTGTTGCCTATAAAAGTGTCTTTTTCGTTTATTTTTTTATAGAAACTTTTAACTTTTATTTGTAAATGTGAAAACATGGAATGCTTATGTAATCCGGTAACAAGGTCCAATTTTGTTTAGATTCCGGAGGACTCCATGATTCAGTTCACGTATTTCTTACTGATAACCTGATTTCAAAAACAGCTTGTTATCGGAATACAATGAATTATAAATCTGTTCTTGCTGAGTATTTATATTATGCTACACATCCGATGAATTACTTCCTTGTAATTCCATCTCTTCTATACTGGTTGTACTTGCCAACAACGTAGTCCATCTTTTGTTTCTCTGGCTTGCGTATACAAGCGGGCACTTCAGTAGTTATCATTTAACAAAGGAAACAGTCTGTATTTTCTTGATGACATCCATAAAAACAAATATGATGAGGTCGTGCGAATAGAATGGTTCATTGTAATGCGAATTAAAAAAATCCTGACTTGTATTCGTCCTCTTGCAGTTTTCAAGATGATGTACTGTTTCTTAATAATAATAGATTCAGTGATCATTTACATTTTATATATGCAAGTGAACTTGAAATTAAAGATACTACCGACGCAGAGAAATCTGCTTGATATTAAGATCTTTTTCTCGAAATGACTACTGATGGTAAGTTAAATACCAAAATTTATGACAAGCGCGATGATTTTAATTTTCCTATAGTCAACTTTCCATTTCTGTGTAGCAACATCACAGCGGCACTAGCATATGGAGTATATGTGTCTCAATTGATACGTTACTCTAGCGCTTACTCAAAGTATGTTGATTTTGTTGAACGAGGAATACTGCTTTCTCAAAAATTGCTACGACAGGGCTATGAATCAATCAAATTAAGGTAATCACTCAAGAAATTTTACGGTCGCCATCATGACCTGATTGGCCATTATAACAAAAGTGTATCAGAAATCATATCTGATATTCTTCCTCAGTCATTATAACCTTCCATCATTACTGAATTGTACAAAGAAATAACACGACGGGTGCAGTATACGGTGCAGGAAATGCTTATCCATCCGGAGCACCTCATTTCGCTCCCGGTTTTTAGTGGAAATCGTGTTGTTTCTTATTTATTATTTATAACCGTTGATGTAAATGTCCTTTGGTTTTGTGAGTCTTGGTTTACTCCTTGGGTTTGATTGTTATTGTCCTCAACGGGTGCAGCTGCCCAGAAATTTGAGGAAATATTAAAAAATGCCGGATTACAGAGAGTTATTTGGATCTTTTTTATACGACCGCAAAAAAACAGTGATCAACAGTGAATGGGAGGTAATTAAAACACAAAATTGACAAGCGCCTCCCTTACACTGCTTATAAATTATGTATAAAGAAATGATGTTTTGTCTTAAGGTGATTAGCTGTCAATTTATTTTTCGAAGTTACTATTTTTAAAATGCTGATTTAGGTAATTTAATTTTAGCCATGATGATGTATGTCATTTTCTATTTTAAGACTTTAACGATGTATTTAAATGGTTTATTATGGTTGCAATTGAATTGAGATTATGACCATATCTTGACGGAAAGGTATTTTTGGGAAAAGGGGCAGGGGAAGGTTAAATCAGCTATATTTTTTTTTGGCAAAAATAAAGGGGGTGTCAATTCGCAACATCATAGTGTATTGAACAAAAGCAAAAAGCAAATTATATAACCAATTCCAGTTCTTTGACTATAAATATTATGTGTGAGAAACCTTTTGTGTGTCAAATATTTAATTAAAACCCATATTCAGACCTGTATCAAGTGCGAATATTCATTCCAGTTTTCCCCAACTGTTCAGGGTTGGATCTCTGTGGTCGCATCCAGCTACGCTCGACGAAGCAATGTATTAATTTATAAAATTCCTTGCAGCGACTTATTCACAAAAAAGTATGAGAAAAACAATCTTTAATGATCAGCTTTATTACTATCATTTTTTATGAGGAACGTCAAGCGTTTTAGAAATAGGGGGTGTATACAGTTATCCTACTCTACTCGCGGTAAACAAATAGTAAATCAAATTTAAATCAATGGATCATTTACATGTTATAGTGTTCTTAAACCAATATTGTCCATGCATTATTAATTCCCCATTCCCAAACCTATTTATTAACACCTATACATGTAAAAACTTTCCATTATCTGTAAACGTGTTTATACCTGAGAGTTTCTACATTTATAATTACCTACATTTAATCTATACGTCAAGTCAGTATATTTATATCCAGAGTTGATATAGCTTGACCACGAACTTGTTGTGAAATAACTCAATATGTCTGCCATTGTAGAATTAATTGGTGATAAAGTGAAGGGAAAAGATGGAGCTGTAGATACCAGTTCTTTTACCGGAGAAGGCAAGGTTGTCGGTAAGTTTTAACGATGTTATTTTGATCTTAACAAACTTTATTATTATTACAACTTCATGGTTCAACGATTTTTAGATATTCTCCTACTTAAGGCAAAAACTACCGTATATGTATAATATAGGTTTCGTTTTTATTACAAAAAGACTAAATAAGTAAATAACTTCGACAGCATTTGTCAAATGGGATACATCAGTAACAGTTTTCCTTCCATTCGTTTATTCATTGATCATTGTGTTAATCCCCTATTGGTGTTTCACTGTTTATTACTTACATTTTTATCGAACCAATTATAAATTTTAACAAGGATCTGTATCAGTAATTTCTGTCATAAAATCAATGATTTGAAGAAAAAAATTCAAGTAGAAATGAAAAAGAGTTAAAATCTGATTGTTTAAGGAAAATACACTATTTATAAATCTCCAATATAAACACATGTAAACAATATCAATATATCATAGATCAAGTACTACAGACAATTCAAGGTTAACTAATTGTGTTTATACGTGTGTAAATATTTGTGTATGTATTATCTCAAGTATTGGGAAATCCAAGTTTTAAATAGTTCATATGTTGGTTACAATAACTGAAATCATATATGGGCGTTTTTCAATAAAAACGTATTTTCTTGTCCCAGCCACTTAAAAAAAAATGTGTTTGATCTTTGCAAGTATTTTTTTGTGCAGTCAGTACATTGAATTAGATTTAACATTTTTATGCAAAGAAACAGTTTATTTTTAGAGGGATTGAAAAGGTATTGACTCCTGAATGGTCCAAAACAACCAAAATGGCATGTCCCTAGACCGCCTGTTCAACATTCATACTCTAAAATATCATAAAAAAAGAAGAAATAAATGGTTTTTTTTACCTTACATAAGTTCTTTAAATATTCAAAAGTATGTTCAGAGCCAACATATTTTAATAAACAGCTTTCATTATAGGTTTTTTAATTTCAGAAGGTGTGTCCCTCACAAAATGTCCACTACGAAACGAAGTCATTAAAATTTGCCAATAAACAGTTCTATAAAATCATTGTAATTTTTGTTTGCAAGAGATATAAACATTAGGGTCTTACAAAAGAAGTGATGCTTTTATAACGGCAATTAAATTGTTGGTAAGAAAAATTGAGCACATCAAATGGACCAGAGTGATACCGTATTTTTGATAATGTCCACTACGAAACGGGTCAAATCTCCTTCAGTATCTGGTTTTAAAATTATAAAAAAAATATCTGTGTACAGCTTGATAAATGCTTTGATGAATACAATCAGTCTTGTTACTGTTGCAATATAGGGATTGTGGGAAAAAAATAAAACATGCGAATACGTCCCTTACGAAACGGTCCCCTACGAAACAAGTATGGAAGAAAAACGTTTCGTAGTGGACACTACCACTACCATGCAGTCTTTTTTAAATCTTTTTTCAATTATATTCGTGCAAAACAAATAACAAGGGTTAGTTTCATGTAATTTTTATTATGTTTTTATTAACATATGATAGGGTTGATGTCAACTACGAAACTTTTTGTCCACTACGAAACGCATCAAAATGTCCACTACGTAACATAAGTTGAACCTTCATATGTGTAGTACTGTCTAATCTTTATCGATAAAAATGGTTTTCCAATTCAGAAAACAATGATATTTTTCTAGTATTTAAAGTAAAAAAACTGGAATGTCTATAGGAAACATTTAAAATTGCAAAAAAATATGTGTGTTTAGAAGACGTTTCGTAGGGGACAAAAGTACCCTACGAAACAGTACACAAATTATGAAAATAATATCATTTTAAAGAATATTTAAGATTGCACTTTTTGTTTACAAACAGGTCTATTATAGAGGTATTCAAAATAACTCTTGGAATTAAATTTTAGACAAGTAGATTTTCCTTTTTTTTTTAGGTCTGAAAATAACGCTTTTATTGAAAAACGCCCATATAACAGAAACTGTCAGTCCATACAGAGTTTTAATTTTGCGTTAGGTTTGGTTTATTTTAATACTGTTTAGGGGGTCGAAGCCGGGGGGGGGGGGACTGTTATATAAACATACCCCTTGAATCAATGTAACTTCAATCAGGTATTGTACCGTTGTACACTGTTCTCTGATTTAAGGCTTCATAGCGCGGATAACCCACTTTGAATGACAGTAACCCTTTACTTTATATATTAGAGCAATGAAACATGAAACAAATGAATACATATTGAAGGAATTTATAGATCTAATTTCATAAATATATTTCGAGAATATGTTCATGTGCATCTTATAAATCCAACGTTCTAGTTTTAGAACTGTAATTTGATTCTTAAAATTGAAAATAATTCTGTTTTTATTTATTAAACAAAATTGTCTTACAACATGTACAAAATGTGAATTGTAGACCACAAATCCACTTCCAGGCTATTTTGCATTCACCGTGTCAATTACATTCGTCAAACCTTTTTAGGCAATGAACCCTGAGTGTTTAAATGCATTGTTCTTATGTTTTGAAAATTTATTTGTGTACGTTTACAGGTTTGTACTTTTCCGCCTATTTTTTAAAAGTATATTTGTGTACGTTTTCAGGTTTGTACTTTTCCGCCCATTGGTGTCCACCATGTCGTGGATTCACACCAGTTCTTGCCAAGAAGTACGAAGACTGGAAAAAAGCTGGCGCCAATAACTTTGAGATTGTGTTCGTTAGTTCTGATCGTGATGAAGCTAGTTTTAATGACTATTTTAAAGAAATGCCATGGCTAGCAATGGATTTCGAAAAAAGAGATTTGAAGGTTTGTTGTGTTATAACTTTAAGTAAGGAGTGACTTGGCGAAGGGCAAGTTGGCAAATGATTAAAAAAAGTAATTGCAATCTTTTTTTAAAACACTGTTACATTTTGGTTGTTGCTTAAAACGTCTGTGATATAAATAGACAAAATAAGATGTTTGATTAATGTCAATCAGACAGCAAACAACGACACACACTGCCAACAGACAAACATTCTTCAACAAGATTTATTATATATACAAGTATATAGATATAGGGAGATGTGTTATGAGTGCAAATGAGACAACTCTCCATCCGATTCACAATTTATAAAAGTAAACCATTATAGGTCAAGGTACAGTCTTCAACTCGGAGCCGAGGCTCAAATGTCAAAGTTTAATTCAATCGAAGTCTGAAAAAAGGTAAATTTGAACAAAACTATTTAAAATCTGCCGACATCACCAAATTATCAACACGCAACGAAATAGATCGTTTGCAGAATCAATTATATTGTAATGGCATTGAGAAAAGTCCTCTAAAATAAAACAATAGCCATCAAGAACTTATGAACAATTGCCTCTTTTAGTAACACAAGTATAACATACTCCTTTTGACAATGGAAATATTTTTGAAAGTGATAAAATGTTGGAACTCGTCCATAGAAATTTTATTCCATTTTAACCTTGTTATTTCAGGCTACCTGCAGTAGTAAATTTGGAGTTAGTGGTATTCCAACTTTAATCATCTTAAACGGTAACACAGGAGAAATAATAGATAAAAATGGCCGTGCTAGTGTCCAGTCGTCAGAAACATTCCCAGCTGCATGGAACGTATAATAAGACAATATATGGATATTAAATGATATTCTTGAATCTGCAATAATCTGCAATATTTATTTAAAAACCACATCTACATGTTTTGATAATTTTTATACGATGTTATTTATTAACTTTAAGTTGTAAGATATTTTACCACCTTATTTATAATTTGTTTAGGATATCATTCATTTAGTTTTTCTTTTATTATTAAAAATTCTTTCTGCAAATTTGATTGTTTTTTCATCCAACTGAAATTGATATCGAACATTTTCCATCATGTCCATTGGTTTTCATCCAGCCGTAATAAAGTTCAAACACATCCCATTGTTTTTCATCCGACTGACACAAAGTTCGAAAACTATACATTTTTTTCATTCAGCCGAAAATAAAGTTCTAACGCTTCCTATTGTTTTTCACCCAGCCGATTCAAAGGTCGAACGCTTCCAATTGTTTTTCATTCACCCGAAATAAAGGCCGAACGCCTCCCATTGTTTTTCGTCCAGCCGAATTACATGTCGAACGCTTCCTATTGTTTTACATTCAGCCGAAATAAAGGTCGAATGCTTCCCATTGTTTTTCATCTATCCGAATTAAAGGTCGAACGCTTCCCATTGTTTTCATCCAGCCGAATTAAAGGTCGAACGATTCCTATTGTTTTTCATTCAGCTGAAATAAAGGTCGAACGCTTCCCATTGTTTTTTCATCCAGCCGAATTAAAGGTCGAACGCTTCCTATTGTTTTTCATTCAGCCGAAATAAAGGTCGAACACTTCCCATTGTTTTTAATTCAGTCTAAAATAAAGGTCGAACTATTGTTTGAACGTTCCCGTTGTTTTTCATTCAGTCGAAACAAAGGCCGAACGCTTACCATTGTTTGTCATCCAGCGGGAATATATTCAAACGCCTTCTATATCTGTTCTGGTATGTTACCGTCATTCTTCGGTGATTTATGTATTACTAACAATTGTTTTTTGCTTTTGTGAATTCATTAATAAGGAAATTTGTTCTTGTAATAACTCAATGATGCTCTTTCATTCAAATAATTATTTCATATTGTAAATAAAATACTTGCTTGCCGGAAACAATATTTATCCAAAAGAGAGGGGTAGACACCAAATGGATATTCAAACTAATGAGTTAAATATCAACAACGCCATGGTAAAACAATGAAATAAAACTTAACGACAAAAAGACAAAACAACTGTTTACAAATCACAACATAGAAAAAACTTAGCAACATGATTACGACTAAAAACGGGGGTGATATCAGATGCTTCGGCAGATTGTTATTTAAGAATTGAATGCTTCTTTTTGTAAATTCATTGGGGTGTAGAAGCGTTGACCGAAGTACATTTTGTATGAAGCGCGGAAGCGCTTCATTCTAAAAATGTGCGCACGGTCAACGCTTTTACAACCCTATGAAGTTATAAAAAGAAGCATTCAATACTTATAATTACATTTTTTAGCTATGATCATGAAAACACGAATTTTATAAATTTTTAATTTAATTCACCTGTACACTTTATTGTGGGACCACGTGCTATCATGAATGATAAGTTTTATTGACTGAGCAATTGCTTGAGGAATAAAATGTGATGTGCAGTTAGCCAATCAGAATAACGTATTATAATGAAACATACACCTAATGTAATTATATTTATTTATGACACCATTGTCTTGTCATATAAGTACAAGTAATATGATAACTCTTATTATACTGCAATCAGCTATTTTACTATACATATAAACGTTAGCTTTATACGTCAATGGCCCCAACTAACCTATAAGCCCCGCCTCCGTATTGTATTTCATCAACAACGTCACGTCACGACCATGACAACGTAAAGTAACAATGGTCAAACTTTTATGAATTTATACTTTTACGTCTTCAAATTGGTTTTTTAGATACCATGATTATCAAATGTTATTAATTAAGTTAATTTTCCCTTTCTTATTCCTTAATATGTCAATGTCTTATCGCCCTGACTACGCTCATAGGGAAATACCCAAAAATGGTACCACAAGAGGGAAATTCCAAACACTTTTTTTTTTAACAATTTTTGTTACATATTTTTTTCATTTTTCATTTTTTTTTCGATTCCCGTATAAAGACAATATACGTATAGTGTCTTGAAATATGAAATTTATTTGTATGAGGCTTAGAAACGGGAAAATACGAGGTGCCGATGATGCTTTATAAAGAAAACAGGGAACCGGATTGTGGTTACACCATTTGGAACATGAAGCAGCAACTCTATATCAAGGAAATTAAGTTTTACCCTTGTACGTCCGTACGTCCCAAATTTGGTTTCCGTTCTTTAACTTGTGAGAGCCTCAACTAAATGTTATATAACGTATACGCCATGCTTGTGTATAAGTATATTGATCCCTCTGACATTGTACCACAAGGTTCCATATCACAAAAGGGAGGCTGGAACTGAGTTTAAGGGAATAAGGGGCCTAAAAAGGGCCAAAACAAGCACTTTTCCATTCTCAATTCTATTTTTCTAGTTTCCAGACCATAACTCATGTTTAACAATATATATCTCTCTGAAATCATACTTCAAGGTTCCATAATACAAAGAAAAGGCTGCATGTGTGGGGGTAATTAATTCAAAAGGAAAGGGGGGCAAATAGTTTTGGGGTTTCCAATTTTTTTAATGGGTGCAATCGTTTTTTTTTTAAATTTCCAACTACACGAAGAATCTTAAATTGCACAGTATCATGCAATAGATTTGTAAGGTCTTGACATTTTTTTGGTGCCAGAAACCTATACTATGTCAAAAATTTGATCACAATGCAAATTCTGACAGAATCTAGCTTGAATATTGTATCCAAATTTGTCACAACTTTTCAGGGTTCAACCTATGCGGTCGCAGTATAAGACTGCGCTCAGCGAAGCTTTTTATTTGATCTTTGGAAGGGAACTAAATGTTTTTTTCGGCATTAATATATAATATATGTATCTGCGAATATACTCACAGTTTGCGAATATTAACGTCTCCAGTGCATGCAATCGACTGAAAATCGCTAGACCAATCAATGCGGTTGATGAAGTATCTCGATCATGCGAATCGCCAGACGAACTAATCGATGATGTTGAAGTATCTCGGTCATTATAATCTCCAGACGAACAAATGGATGGCGTAGATGAAGTATCTCGATCGTGCAAATCAGCAGACGAACTATTCGATGATGTTGATGAAGTATCTCGATTTTGATTATCGCCAGACGAACCAATATATGCCGTTTATTAAGACGAATCTCGATCATGAGAATCGCCAGACGAACCAATCGATGCCGTTGATGAAGTATTTCGATCATGAGAGTCATCAGACGAACCAATCAATGCCGTTAAAGACGAATCTCGATACTGAGAATCGCCAGGCGAACCGAACCCATGATTGATCTCGTTGGTGGAGTATCTCGAGCCTGAGAATAGCCCTATTTTAATAAAACATTGTAAAAACAATAAGTCCACCTTACTCACAGTGCATGGCATCTCTCGGTTACACAACTTTTATTTTCCTTTTCGTATGAAAATAAATGTGTATGGACTTTTCAATTTACTTCTGAAATAAGGTAGAATTATTGTATACCGCCATCTTGGGTTGTGCAATCACAGTACACAATCGGTCTAGTTATTTGCCCAAATCAGCAAATTTGGAAACGACTGGCAATTTAATGGTTAGACTGTTTATCCATATAAAGAAAACTTGTTAATTTATTGTATTATACTAAATATTTTAACAAATATCAATCTTTTAGGTTTTTAAAATCATTTTTTTTAAATGAGCAATGTAAGGGGAGATAACTGTTTTAGTACAAAATTTATAGTGGGCTAATAGAGTGGGGTGCTCATTTTCGCCACATCTTTTCATGTTTTCTACAGTTTATGTTCATGTCTAAATGTTTTTGAAGTATACTGATATTTCTATATGAAGATAACTTCAAATGCAAAATATTTTTAAGCTTGAAAACGTGTTTGTTTGAATATAATCATCTGAAAAATTAGGTTAAAGGGTGTTTGAAATTTTCTGATTTTCTTGTCAATGGGGGACACATATTCGCCGTTTTTACACATCTATTTAAATCAATTTCATTCTAGATGAATAGCAGACATTTCAAAGGTGTTAAGAACTGAAATTTAGGGCATTCAGTCAAAGAATTACTTAGAAATACTTCTTTGAATTCGTGTTTTTTTTTCTGGAAATTGGCCGAAAATCGTTGTCCGTTTTTCGGTCCTTATCAGTAGGTGCTGCAAGTTTAAAAAAATAATCATATTTGTTATATAATATCCTTTACCAGTATATGTCTTCCATTTCAGCCATCCTTTGGAGTTTTTACACCTCCAAATCATAAAAATGGCGAAATTGTGTCCCCGGCGAATATGGGCGCCCCACTCTCGGTTTTTTTTTTATTTTTACTTGTTGCAAGAAAATAAGTTTGGTGACACTATGTTTTATTTTTATTTTTTTTTAAACATTTTATGAAACCTATCTTCTCACAATTTATTTCAAAATTCTAGCTCATAGATTTTTTTTTATTCTCACTTATGTGTTTTTTCATGAATAAACTAACCAAATTTAGGCAATTTTCAACGACTCATACCTTGAAAAAATTAGCACGGTGACCCATACTTTTTATTATATTTTAGAAAAAAACATAGGAAAATCTTCATTTTGGCAAATTATAAGAAAAGTCTGTCCCAAAAAACATTTACTTATGGACACGAAGTAACACAGCATCATAAAAATCTGTTATTTTACTCTTATAGGAAACAAACCACAGATGTGACCATAATAATACTTTTGTAAAAGAGGGACGAAAGATACCAGAGGGACAGTCAAATTCATAAATCGAAAATCAACTGACAACGCCATGGCTAAAAATGAAAAAGACAAACAGACAAACAAAAGTACACATGACACCACATAGAAAACTAAAGAATAAGCAACACGAACCCCACAAAAAACTAGGGATGATCTTAGGTGCTCTGGAAGGATAAGCAGATCCTGCTCCACATGTGGCACCCGTCGTGTTGGTCATGGTATATAACAAATCCAGTAAATAGTCTATTTCGGTAGGTCACATTTATGAAAGGGAAGGGGATAGTAAGGAACATACCGATATCATTTGTGAAACGATTATTTCATAACGGTCAACCAACTCGTGATGGCGTCCTTAAAATTTACGAAGGGATGATTTCAACTTAACCAGTTGGAACTCTTTGTTTAATAGCTTCCCGTAGTGAGCAGCAACCCTCTTGTAACCGTATATAGAAAGGTTGAAAAAAACCAATGACATTATGAAACTAAGGTTAAAACTTAACTAAATAGATATTGATTGTATGAACCTATTTATTATATATATACCCATAAAATCAAAAGCTTATTAAGCGCTAGATATTATTGTTAGCGACAGTGTTTTGCAGGATATATCACTTAAGAACAAATATAACTGATTACATAATCGTGTTTAGAATACGCTTTAATAAGTAAATAGTGTTGGTACCACCTCAAAAGTAACCATATATTATGAAGATGTAATAGTGTGAACTTTTAATATTTTTTTATCAATTTTTTTTAAAGGCCGTAAAATATTTTTTTATAAATAGAGAACGTGTATATCAGGTAAAAATGTAAATCTATTTTAGCAGTCTAAAGCTTATCCAAATATAAAATGTCCCGACCTATAAATTGCTCTCTGCAATCAAATTCTTTTTATAGACTGCCTTTTAAGTCTCGTTTTGAGTATACTCCCTTTTATGGTCTTCATTTGAATTACGTTCTATCGATTGAATGTATAATATTATGATCATTCCTTATATGGGCTGCCACACGAAGATCGGAAATAATATTTGTTTGTTTTCTTTCTTTCTCAATTTAGGAGCTACCTGCATATGCTTTTTAAATGGTGAGCTAGAATAAAAATGTCTGTAAGTTTCTGTGTCATTAAACAAATAGTTCACGGAAGTCATAGATTGGTGGAAATTTTCACATTGCGTGATTGTTAGACTGTTATTTAGACGAATTATATATATACATATATGAACACTATGTGCATATAAAGTACTATGTGCATATGAAGTAGACTATGTGCATATAATGTAATCTGTGTACTTATAAAGTAAACCACGTGCATAGAAAGTAAACTAATATGTGCATACAAAGTGAACTATGTGCATATAAAGTAAGCTTAATGCATATAAAGTACTATGTGCATGTAAAGAACTATGTGCATATAAAGTAAAATATGTGCATATAAAGTAAACTATGTGCATACAAAGTGAACTATGTGAATATAAAGTAAACTATGTGCATATAAAGTACTAACGTGCATGTAAAGAACTATGTGCATATAAAGTTAACTAAGCGCATATAAAGTAAACTATGTATATATTAAGTAAACTATGTGCATATAAAATAAATTATGTGCATATCAAGTACTATGTGCATTTAAAGTAAAGTATGTGCATATCAAGTACAAAGCGCATATCAAGTACTTAAGCGTTTATGAAGTTAACAGTCAACTGTGTGCATATGAAGTAAATTATGTGCATATAAGTAACTATGTGCATATAAATTACTATGCGCATATAAAGTAAACTATGCGCATGTAAAGTAAACTATGTGCATAGAAAGTGATCTCATGTGCATATATATAGAAAATGTATGAGGATCTTAACTAAGTGTTAATTTAGCCTTTGATTCATGATTTCTTTTTGTAAGTTGTTATTGGCTTCAAGTTGAACTAGCAGTAATTTACTGAGAGTACACTCAGATCTTTACTTAGTGTTTTTTTGGTTGTTGGGGTCTACGTCCACTCTGTGATTTTGATAGATGTATTTCTATTTTATCCATCTGATGAATTCAGACTTTTTCAACTTTTTTTTTCATTTTTTTCTGATTTTGTAATACTGTTACAATACTGTCCCGGGTGAGGGGAGGGTTGGTGAACTAAAGACTAGTTTTAATCCGCCAAATTTTCTATGTGCTTGTCCCCATGTCAGGAACCTGTAATTCAGTGGTTGTCGGGGTTTTTTTTGTTGTCATTTCTAGGCCTTTTATAGCCAACTATGCGGTGTTGATTTTACTCATTGTTGAATGCTGTAGGTTTTTATTTATAGTTGTTAGTATCTGTGTCATTTTGTCTCTTGTGGAGAAATGTCTCATTGGCAATCATACCACATCGTCTTTTTTATATATGAAGTAAATAATTCGCATATATAGAAAAACTTAGTAAACTCTGTGCTTTATTTTATAGGAAAACTATGTCCATAGAAAGTAAACTATGTACATATATTGAAAAAAATGTGTACTACATTATTCAATGTAATGTATATATGCATCTATAAAACATGCACGTTCACATAAGTCCGCAGCTACGGCATTGCCTAATTTCAAACCTCATCTTCTTCAGCAACACTTATTAAAACTCTTCAAATCCTTTAAAGCTTTGTGTCAGAAATTTTCATAGGAGGTGACCCACTGCCTACCTAAGAGGGCCCCCGGTCATATATAATCAACCAATTTCCCCCCCCCCCTCTAATTCCGCCTATATTTGATCTTTAATGAATAAGAGCTGCTGAAAAAAAAATCATATCATTTAAGCATTTCATAATGTTTTTTTATAAATGAATACTAGGATAACTAGATTTTTAAATTAGTAAAAAACTTTGGTCAGAAAAAAATACTTATTTCTCGCTAAATGATATTTTAATTCGGCTCTGGATCTAAAGAAAAGCAACTAAAGTATAATGGTAAAAGGAATCGTCTGAAAAAGATTTTGCTAACATTATTATGTAGAAGGTGAAATACGAAGATTCAGAAATAAGACCATATTTAGCCCTATGTACAGTGAAAACCAAAAATAAACAACAAGAAAACCCTGAATTGAATCATAGTTTATAAAAAAAAAAGTGTTAGCATAGAAACCTTGAAGTTGAAACTACGAACTATAATATGCACCCTGATAACCCCTAAAATAATATAATATTATCTACTTTCGCGCTATTACCTGAACTTTTTACAGATTGTATATAATAACTGAGTAATTTTTAAGAGATCACGTGATTACCAAATAAGGCATATGCATAATGTGGGGTTTAATTTCTAGGACTATCTCTGTATCATAAAAAGATCGATTTTACCGGTAGATGCTTATAGGTGTTTTCTTGTTTTTTTGCAAAGGTAAGTGTGTGTGTTTTCCTCCCTGGAAAAATAAAACATCGTGTATATATGTGTGTGAAGCAAATATTTTAGATCTAAACACAAAAGTTAGTAAAATATAGCGATATTGTAATTTAGATAAGAATATCAAACACATGTATTTATAAATTTATTTCAATTTCAATCATACAAATATAAATTGACCTCTGTAACTCGTATATAAATTGATGTTTGATTTCAGTGAAACTTCTTTATTAACACTTCCTGGTTCCTTTATTTCTAAAATAATTTTTAAATATTGGATTTATTTTTCACCTACATGGCTCATTGATAAGCGTTAAACCAAGGATGGATTTTTATATCCTTGGTATTCATTTTTGTGTCAACACTTCAATAACTGTTGTATTGTTTATACTGTAGCTAAAAAATAGCTACATACACAGTTTATATTAGATAAATCTGTGAAATGAGTAACTTTTAACAGTACAACATAGTTCAGTGATTGGCTCGGTCAACTTCACCGTTAGCTTTTTTTAAATTTGAAAGATTTTTTTTTAAATTGACCTTGTGTATATTTTATATTGCTGTCCACCATAATTTGAAAGAACAGCGTTATGTATAACTTTTAATGTTGATGTCACCCTTCGCGTCAATATTGGAAACTATAACATTCATTTTTAACTCTCTCCAAAAATGAAAGTCTGACGGTAAGCCATCGCCTTTGTTTGAATTTGTTACTTTTTATTTCACCTAATTGGCGCACATGGAGTACAATATCGTATATATGAGGGGGAGGACAGGTGTAAGGGAGACAGGGAGAAAGGGGGTAGGAGAAAGGAGAGGAAGGCTGGGAGAAAGGAGAAAAGGTTGGAGAAAGGAGAAAAAATAAAATATCTCTCCTTTTAAAAAAATATCTAATATTTCAAGAAAAAATATCTCAAAAGGAGATGTTTTATTCTAATGGGAGAAAGGAGAACGGGGGTAGGAGAAAGGAGAAGAGGGGTGGGAGAAGGGAGAAGGGTACCCCCTGTCCTCCCCCTCGTATATAGTATCTGCAGATTGAGATACTATATTCCCGGTTCTATTTTTACTATTTTTTAGTTTCTGTATTTTAAAATAAACTTAATATCGTATCATTTTTTAACCGGATTTTTGTGACAAAAATGTCGGTTATTAAATTGGGGATGCTCGGCGGGCGGCAGGGCGGGCGGTCGGGCGGGCGGCAATCAAATGTTGTCCGTGCATTAACTCAAGAACCGTTCAACCAAAGCTTTTAAAATTTTAATATGTAGTTACTGACAACTAAATGAAGGTCAAGTTCAATAATGGTCATTTTGACTTTTACCGTTCAGGAGTTATGGTTCTTGAAAGATTGAAAAATGGCGTTTCCAGTCGTGTCCGTGCATTTACGCATGAACAGTTCTACCAAAGCTTCCCAAATTTTAATATGTTGTTACTGGTGACAAAATGGAGGTCAAGTTCTATAATGACGATTTTGACTTTTACCGTTCAGGAGTTATGGTTCTTGAAAGATTGAAAAATGGCGTTTCCAGTCGTGTCCGTGCATTTACGCATGAACTGTTCTACCAAAGCTTCCCAAATTTTAATATGTTGTTACTGGTGACAAAATGGAGGTCAAATTTAATAATGACGATTTTGACTTTTACCGTTCAGGAGTTATGGTTCTTGAAAGAATGAAAAATGGTGTTTCCAGTAGTGTCCCTGCATTTTCTCATGAACCATTCAACCAAAGCTTTTCAAATTTTAATATGTTGTTACTGATGAAAAAATAGAGGTCAAGTTCAATAATGACGATTTTGACTTTTACCGTTCAGGAGTTATGGTTCTTGAAAGATCGTAAAATGGTGTTTCCATTCACGTTGTTGCATTTACTCACAAACCATTCAATCTAAGCTTTTCAAATTTTAATATGTTGATACTGATGACAAAATAGAGGTCAAATTTGATATTGACAATTTTAACTTTCACCAATCATCAGTAATGGTTCTTGTGATATTGCCAGGACACAAATAAATGCTAATAAATCCGGTTTGCTGTCGTTGTGACAGCCTCTTGTTTTAATATTAAATCGGCCTCATTACACTCAATGTCTCTTACTATAATTATATCCTACTTTGCTCATATTATCAATTTATTATTTGTGTATTACTTATTGTGTATTTCACTAATGTTTATATAATCATTGTTTTTGTATCTTGCCTGACAAGGGCCCATGATTGGAAAATAAAATAATGTCTAATGTCTATGTATGAGCTTTCACCATAATTGGAGCTATCGTGATCATAACATTTACTAAAGTGTTTACAGGAGGCGAGCTTCTGTAGTGGCGGATCCAGAACTTTTCATTAGAGAGAAGAAGGGGGTCCAGTCATGCTTCACTGATTTCAACCAAATTTTTCCCACGAAAAAAGGGGGGGGGGGGAGGGCGGGCATATCAAATACGTACGTAGATATTAAAGTGTTATAAATAGCGAAAATGTCGAAAAATATTGTCAAACACGACCATTGCATTCCTCGTCTTTGGGTAGAAAACCTAATATTTCATAGTAGTAGAAAATTTTATCACTAAAAAATTGACAGATATATATTAGTATTTTCTATTTTTTTACTATACTGAGCTGGACGATGTCATCAAAGATACCAGGCTTATGAATTTGTACATTAGTGGCGAATTTTATCAATATAATACTCACCAGAGGTTCTTAATACTTAACAGCTTTAAGTTCACAAATTTGAATTGCATATGACACCGAAAAATCTCGAGATTTTGTGCCAAATACAGTAAAAACAGTAATTGTTATTTTATCTTTCTTTTAGGTAGATCACAGTAATATCACAATGAAATCATCTCTCGTGTGTTTAATTTTTACTTTTTTGGTTGTTTTAATTGGTGCTGATAGTAACGCAGACACAGCGGTTATAAATGCACCATCTGGACCAATCAAAGGACTTAGACTGAATTATCCCAAAACAGGAGAACCGTTATTTGAATTCAGGGGAATACCCTTTGCGAAACCACCGATTGGCTCATTGAGATTCCAAAAAACAGAACCACTAGAAAAAAGAAAAGAAGTACACGATGGAACAAAGTACGGACACATCTGTATGCAGCCGGGTATCGATTTCATACCTGAATCTAGTAGACCAGCCATGTCGGAAGATTGTTTGGTATTGAATGTCTACGTTCCAAGAAAGTTACAAGGTCAAAAATTATCAGTTATGGTATGGATACACGGTGGTGGTTTTTGGATTGGTTATGGACACCAATACGATGGTGGAAAACTTGCTATGGAAGGAAATGTTATTATTGTAACAATAAACTATAGACTTGGTGCATTTGGCCTTTTTTCTGTAGGTCATTCTGCAGCAAGAGGTAACTATGGTTTATGGGATCAAAAGATGGCACTCCAATGGGTACATGATAATATAGAATCATTTGGAGGTAATCCCGAGTCTGTTACACTATTTGGTGAATCCGCGGGGGGAATGAGTGCATCATTCCAATCACTTATACCTTCAAATAAAGGACTTTTTCAGCGAGTTATTGCACAGAGTAGTGTTGTATCTAGATTTGTACTTCTAAAAGATAGCAGTGTTGAAAAATTTGTAGCAGAAATAGCTGAAAAATCTTCCTGTCCATTTGATGATAAACAAATATTCGTTGACTGTTTAAGACAGAAAACTGCTGATGAATTTCTTAAATTATCCGACGTATTTGCTTCAATGCCAACGGACAAGATGATGTTTGATTGCCTTGGAATGCCGGTCGTAGATCATGAACTGTTTCTAGAACATCCAATTAAAAGTCTTGAAGACAAGTCATCAGATGTGTCCCATTTTTTCCGTTCTCTAGATTTCATGGCGGGAGCTACTTCTAACGAAGGATCCGTATTATATATGATGTTTCCACCAAGCTTTCAAGAACACTATGCCTTTAATGTTACTGAAGGTATTCCATACAAAGCACTTTGTGACGGAATAGTATCACCCTTAGTGGAATTGTGGTATGCTAACAACTCAGACGTCAAGGACAAACTATGTAAATATTATTCCGCAGAGTCTATCGCAGATCAATCTTTAAAAGCAACAGATGCCTGGGCTGACATTTTATTTAATTTTGCTATCAATAAAATGTTAGAATATCACTCTGGAGGTAACACATATCAATATGTGGTATCAAAATTAAGTCCAAAACCTGTCGGCGGGCCTCCTCCGTCATGGTTCAAAGGTGTCGGGCATGGTGATGAATTACTTTACTTTTTCAACATTACACAGTTTCTGTCACTGGACGAAGAAGTGGTACTGAATAATGAAGATAAGGATTTTGAAAAGAAAATGATAAGCTATTGGACATATTTTGCTAAGACTGGGTAAGTCGAAAATGACGATTAAGTTTTTTTTGCCAAAAAAGTCCAGCAAGACTTGAAGTCCACTTACAATCATATCTCCGCAGGTACTCCTGTAGTAATTTTTTTTCGCGTGCATCAGCTTTTATGTTACTTATGTTTTATATAGAACAATGAATCAGCACCTGTACATGGAATATAATTCTCCCAGTTGATACGATAAATCGAAGCTTGCATTTCCTATCATGGACTTGTTATTTGAAAGAAAGGTTTCAAACCTAAGGTTTCATAATATGATGGAATTAAAGTAATTCCGCTTACAAAATTTACAGACACGGCATGCATCGTGCATTTTGATAACTGTTGGAATATCTGTTTCACAGTAGTTGCGGAACCGTAACTCTTATGGTCCTTTTTATTTATTTTTCATACGCCCGTCTAAGGTGGGACGTATTATTGTAAACTGTTGTCCGTCCGTCCGTCCACACTTCAGTCACTATGATTACTAAAAAAAAGCTTCCACAAACTTTGATGACACTTTGTTGAATTATTTATATCTATTGACGTAAGCTCCCTTTCGATTTTTATAAATTTCAGGTTTTTCGTTTCCGTGTTATGAAGTTTTATCCTTAAAAAAGGGGGATTTTTAAGTTTTCTGACAATAACTCGAAAATGCTTCCATCAACTTTAATGAAACTTTGGTGAATAATTGTTTATATCTATTGGTGTATGCTCCTTTTCGATTTTTATAAATTTCAGATTTTACGTTTCCGTGTAATGAATTTTTATGCTTAAAAGGGGGATTCAGTTGTCGGACAATCACTCTTAAACCCTTTGCTACCTTTCAATTTTTTATAAATTTTAGATTTTATGTTTTTTTCAGTTATGAATTTATACTTGAAAAGGGGGGATTTTCCAGTATTTGGACAAAAACTCAAAAACACTTTCCAATTTTATAAAACTTTGCTGAATTGTTTATATCTATTGATGTAAGATCCCTTATGATTTATATGAATTTTTGATTTGACATTTTTGGTGTTATGCAGTCTTATTCTTAAAAACAATGAGGCTTTTTTCCCCAGTTTTTCGGATAATAAATCAAAAATGCTTTCAGCAGTGTATGATGAAACTATTGTGACTTGTTTATATCTATTGAACTAAGTACCCTTTGTGTTTTATATAATTTCTTATTTGATGTTGTACAGTTGTGGAATTTTTCTTCTTGAAAAAAATGTCGGAAACGATCAAGGAAAAATCGTAGAATAAAGCCTAATTAATGAAGAAAAAAAAAATCATTTACAGCATAAAGACAAGCTAAACGGAAAACAGACGTATCATGCGCTTTTAGCATATGGTCATCAAAAAAGTTAAAAAAAATAACATAAGGACCTAAGAGCTACGGTTCCGCTGCTAGTTTCACAGATTACGATGGATATATTCGAATTGTTCTAAATACAGCCACGTCCTCTCTTACTAGAATTTTGCATCACCGAATTTGACATACATCAAACTTGTAAGATTACTGGTGCCTGGTGTGAAAAGAGATATATTTATCCCTCTAGAGCCCCTTTGATAACCAAACGGTTTTGATGACGTTCGTAATGCTCAGTATTTATACGCCTGTTTACAGGACGTGTTATATGGTATACCGTTGTCCGTCTGTCCGTCCGTCATCAACATGTTTGTACATTAACTCAAAACGCTTTAACCAATTTAAATGAAACTTTTGTGGTCGATTGTTTATATCTATTGTTGTGAGTTCCCTTTTAATTTTTATAAATTTCAGATTTGACGTTTCCGAGTTTTGGGTTTTTATTAATTTCAAAAGGGGGATTTTTTTTCCAGTTTTCGGACAATAACTCAAAAAAACACTTTCACGATGGAGGTTTAAAATTTCAAAATAAATGTTCGTATCCTTTGTTGTGGAGTAATATATAAAAGTCTTTGGAGACAGTGGATGATCATTAGAACTTTACTAAGAATTAATGCAATACATAAATTCTAAAAATGATATCAGCTATGCTATAGTCAAGGGTTACAATCAAAATCTCGTGATGGATATACACACACCGGAAGTTACAGTAGAACTCGCCGCTTGAAAGGTTAGTAGTTGCATTTTCTTGTTTATATCAATTAAATATTGATTGTAATTTGGCACACCGAATATCGGATAGTATGTTGTTTTAAATTCCACAATTGTTTTTGCTAGAAAGCGTGCAGTTATTGCAAACACTTCGACCACAGGCACTTGTTTCTGTCAATATGGGGTTTACTATCCATACCAGTACTAAAAAAACACAAGGTAGCTAACGGAAATTTTCAATGTGTTCGCTTCAACCAATATTTTATTACTTTCCCTTGCCCCTTTCACGAATAAAAGTACACCAGTCTTTCGGTAATTGATTTATCTTTACAATGAAACAACTCTCACGTACCTTGAGAATACCCCTCAAACAGTTTAACACACTTGAGATGAGAATTATTGACCTTTTTCCAGACCATTGAATTTGGACGGACTTAACTTCCGGTTTACTTAGGAAGTTAATATAACACAGCAATCTGATTGGTCGAATTCATCTGGTTACCTGTTTATTTATACTAGTTACCAGAAACCAGAAAAATGTGACCAATGGGATTGCACAGTTTTATTAACTTCCTAAGTAAACCGGAAGTTAAGTCCGTCCAAATTCAATGGTCTGGAAACAGGTCAATTATTCTCATCTCAAGTGTGTTAAACTGTTTGAGGGGTATTCTCAAGGTACGTGAGAGTTGTTTCATTGTAAAGATAAATCAATTACCGAAAGACTGGTGTACTTTTATTCGTGAAAGGGGCAAGGGAAAGTAATAAAATATTGGTTGAAGCGAACACATTGAAAATTTCCGTTAGCTACCTTGTGTTTTTTTAGTACTGGTATGGATAGTAAACCCATATTGACAGAAACAAGTGCCTGTGACTTCGACACAGTTATCTGGTGAAATTTTGGAACTGTGTCGAGGTGTTAGCATTAACTGCACGCTTTCCAGCAAGGATAATTTTGTATTTCAAAACTAGATAGTATCCGACATTCGGTGCACTGCCTTATTTATTAAATTTTATTGATATAAGCAAGAAAATACGACTACTTACCTTTCAAGCGGTCTGCTCGACTGTTACTTCCGGTGTGTGTATATCCATCACGTGATTTAGATTGTACCCCTTGATAGTATTTTAAAAGAAATGACTCTGCGAGCATTTAAACCAGAAATATTGAATTGTGAAATTTTTAATCAAATTTATGCGAAAGAAAATAACACGAGGAGCTAAATGAAATGTTATAAATGAAATACGATAGTTTTCTTTTAAAGAATAGCCGCTATAATGTCTGGCTAAAGATTATATTAACAACTATGTTTTCCATCCACATTCTTTAATACTAGTGACACATTATTTTATGTTATTGTAGAGTGCCATACGGTGGTGATGGGTCGGTACCATGGAAACCATACAATATTGAAGACAAACATTATCTGAATTTAGACGATGAGATGGCACTAAAAAGTAACTACAAACCTGAAATATTGGACCTTTGGTCAAACCAACTACCAGCTACTGATTTGGAATCAGCGACTCCAGACACCGGTCAACGTGATGAATTATGATTATTTTAGTTTCAATGATATTTATCTGTTGTATTCCTTGTGTTTTGATATTGATAGAGCTTTTTATAATAAAACATATGTGTTAAAGGCACAAAGGACTGCTATCAGGATGTTTTTTTGATCGAGTGGTCATTTGACTTCTATGTAAATAGGAATAATGCTGGACTCCCCAAGTCAACATAAACTGATCCTAAACTTAAAGTATTCAAATTCTTTATAAAAAGCCACATGTGCAATCTAGTTTTCAATCAGAAACTAGTGTATTGAACCTACTCAGCGAGATTTATTGTTACGCACGATTGTCATTCTGATATCGAGAAATAAGAAAGGTATAACTTTGAAGAATTTTAATATATAAGTTCAACTCCTCAAAAGAGCATTAAATCCAACCTAAAATCGTGTTGTCCAGGATTTTGAAATAACATGATTGTCGTTTTTCATTTGTCAATTCGGGGCTTTTAATAGTATAACTATGCGGTTTGGGTTTTGCTCGGCATTGAAGAATAACGGATGTTGACTTATAATTTTTAATTTCTGTGAATTTTGGTCGCATGTAAAGAGCTGAGAGTTGTTAATTATACACCATCTTCTAATCTGTATATAAACACATAAAGTAGCATGCACTCCAACCTAAACCTTGTTATCTAGGGTTTTGCAATGATATGTGATATAGTTCATTATGCAAAGTACATTTTTTTTAGAAGAAAGAAAAGCAAATATGACTAGATTAGGTGTACTTGACTCATATTTTGAAAAGTATTTCAAAAGAAATATATAAAATTCGGTTCTATTGTTTTAATTTGTTTTGTTCCTTTAATCAACTTAAGATGTACAAATGTTATTTTTAATAAAAAAAATAAAATTGACAAGTAACAATTTCAATCGGACAAGTTAGTTTTGGTATGTACTGTCCTAATGGACAAGTTGATAAAAAAAAAAAGCTATTGTAGAGGCAACTGGTCATTTCGATGGCAGCTGTATGCCACCATATATATACTTCTTTACTGTACCATGCTTGCTTTAATATACCAAGGAGAAATTCACTTAATATTGTATGATGCGTCATTAATATATTCACCCTGTGTTTTGTTCCTTATCATTAGCGTTTATGATTCTGTATTCTGTTGTGCAGTCCATTTGATTTAAAAAAGGTTGTTGTGGTATTAGTTGAAATTCAAAATGGTTCTTATAAGAAACAATCTGGCCATGGTTTTGTCGATTTAAAAAGGTCGTTGTGGTGCGTTATTTCTAAAACATTATAATTGGTATTAGTTGAATTTATAATGGTTCTTGAAAGAAACAATCTGGCTATGGTTTTTGTCGATTTAAAAAAGTCGTTGTGGTATACCAGGGTGACTTCCGGTCAACTTTTTGCCCTTTTATAGTAATATATTTATTTTTTTCTTTATATCATATTATTTGTCATTTAAATTTCTTTAAGAATCAATTTACAGACTTTGACCGGGATTTTAATTTTTTTTGGACTTGTAATTCAAAGTTGAAAATTTGACTTCATCATTTATATACCAGGGTGACTTCCGGTCAACTTTTTGCCCTTTTATAGTAATATATTTATTTTTTTCTTTATATCATATTATTTGTCATTTAAATGTCTTTAAGAATCAATTTACAGACTTTGACCGGGTTATATGCTTTTTCGTGAATATAAGTTTTACTGTTCAAAAATGTGTTGTCAGAGTCACACTAAGAAACACTTCCGGTCAACTTTTCGGTAAAAAAGCATATTCAAATATTTTTTTTTTTAATTTAATCTTATAGCCCATTGTAATAGCTTTCAGAATCACTTTTATTTATTGATTTATCTTAAGCGGTTCCAGAGATATTAATTATAATACACCAATTTTTCACTTCCGCGTTTTCCACTTCCGCGTTTTAGACCCTCCCGTTGTGGTGCGTTATTTCTAAAACATTATAATTGGTATTAGTTGAATTTATAATGGTTCTTGAAAGAAACAATCTTGCTAGGGTTTTGTCGATTTAAAAAGGTCGTTGTGGTGCGTTATTTCCAAAACATTATAATTGGTATTAATTGTATTTATAATGGTTCTGGAAAGAAACAATCTGGCTATGGTATTGTCGATTTAAATGGTCATAGTGGTGCGTTATTTCTAAAACATTATAAAAACTTTTACCTGGAGTTTTAATGGTTCCTAAAAGAAACAATCTGGCGATAGTTTGTCGATTAGAAAAGGTCGTTGTGATGCGTTATTTCTCAGAAAAATATAAATGGTTTTAGTTGGATGTTCTGTCTCGGTTTATCTTTCTCTTTTAAAACATTTCATTGAGGGAAAGACATTCAAAAGCTTAACAACCTTTCAGTTATGTTTTTTTTCCTATACAACGATTTCAGAAAGTACACAATTTGCCAAAGTCTTAATCGTAAGTTATTAAATAAAAAATGGGAATAGATTTAAAAGAAACATTAAAAAATTCTACCATTAAATCGCAATTTTACAGTAAGTCTAAACCAAAAAAAGGATAGCAATTTAAAACTTACCCAAGTCGTATTTCCCCCTTTCTTTACCCTTCAAGCCTACAAGGAACTTTTCTAGGATCCGTGGATTGCTGAACATCGTCCACATCTAAAACGTTCTTGTTAATTGATGACGTCATGTGTTAAAACAGTTATTGGCCAATCAAATCGGTATATAGAGGTTAATCTGCACGCTCAGGGTGACCCTCTAACCCGAACTCCTACGTCGTTCGGGTTAATAAGGGTCACCAATAAAACAGCTAGAATAATAAATCAGTAGAAAAAGTGCTATGTATTCATATTGCTTGGAGTGCAATATTCCAATAAAAATAACCTTCACTCACAAACCACTGATCTCAATATTATCAATTAAAAGACGACAAGCCTTTTAGAAAAGCTATTACTTGTTGTTTTATGATATTTCAAAATTTTGTTATAGATAGTTCTAAGTCATCGTGTATCATCAGTACAGCGGATATAGGTACAAAGATTTTCGTTACTGTGTAAGATCAAAATCGCTCACACCCGCTTGGTGAGTATTGTCCGCTGTACGAGGATACACGGTGTAAGTCATATAAGGAAGATTGCTTTTTATAAGAACCATTAAAACATCCAACTAAATCCATTTATATTTTTCTGAGAAATAACGCATCAAAACGACCTTTTCTAATCGACAAACTATCGCTAGATTGTTTCGTTTAGGAACCATTAAAACTCTAGCTAAAAAAATTTTATAATGTTTAAGAAATAACGCACCACTATGACCATTTGAATCGACAAAACCATAGCCAGATTGTTTCTTTCCAGAACCATTATAAATACAATTAATACCAATTATAATGTTTTGGAAATAACGCACCACAACCACCTTTTTAAATCGACAAAACCATAGCAAGATTGTTTCTTTCAAGAACCATTATAAATTCAACTAATACCAATTATAATGTTTTAGAAATAACGCACCACAACGACTTTTTTTAAATCGACAAAACCATAGCAAGATTGTTTCTTTCAAGAACCATTATAAATTCAACTAATACCAATTATAATGTTTTAGAAATAACGCACCACAACGACCTTTTTAAATCGACAAAACCATGGCCAGATTGTTTCTTATAAGAACCATTTTGAATTTCAACTAATACCACAACAACCTTTTTTAAATCAAATGGACTGCACAACAGAATACAGAATCATAAACGCTAATGATAAGGAACAAAACACAGGGTGAATATAATAATGACGCATCATACAATATTAAGTGAATTTCTCCTTGGTATATTAAAGCAAGCATGGTACAGTAAAGAAGTATATACATGGTGGCATACAGCTGCCATCGAAATGACCAGTTGCCTCTACACTAACTTTTTTTATCAACTTGTCCGGACAAGTACATACCAAAACTTACTTGTCCGAATGAAATTGTTACTTGTCAATTTTTTTTTATTAAAAATAACATTTGTACATCTTAAGATGATTTAAGGAACAAAACAAATTAAAACAATAGAACCGAATTTGATATTTTTCTTTTGAAATACTTTTCAAAATATGAGTCAAGTACACCTAATCTAGTCATATCACAGCACTACGGTTCAATTTTTCATCAATGCCAGTCTCATCAGACTGCACACGAGGCACCATCTGATAGGCCTGTACATTCATTGAATTTGTATGGTATCCGATTTATGTTTAAGTTGAAAAAAAATGTTTTGTAATTCATATATCTGCATTCACGGATGAAACGGTGGAAATTGGGGAACCCAGTTAATTCCCTTATTTCAACAGACATATGAAAGTAAAACTCGGGCTGTTTTAGCCCCTCCCCCATCCACCTTGATACCTTCTATTAGTTGTTTTTCTACTCCTTGTTACTTTGTCTAGTCCTATGCAGCCTATTTTTACAATGTAATCAGTTGTTCTACTGTTACACCAATTTGATCTTACAAAATGGTTCTGATAAGAACTATTTTGAATTCCAACTAATACCACAACAACCTTTTTTTTTTTTTTTTTTAAATCAAATGGACTGCACAACAGAATACAGAATCATAAACGCTAATGATAAGGAACAAAACACAAGGTGAATATAATAATGACGCATCATACAATATTAAGTGAATTTCTCCTTGGTATATTAAAGCAAGCATGGTACAGTAAAGAAGTATATATATGGTGGCATACAGCTGCCAATGAAATGACCAGTTGCCTCTACAATAACTGGCTACACAGCCCTTGCACGGATGACGCATGCCTCATCTTGCGAGAACACAAAAAATGGTATTTCATAACCTGCTATTTATTGTTATGTTCAAAAAATTCAAACACGTATATATACCAATTGTCCGTCAAAAAAACTTTTCATCTTGTCTTAGTGTAGCAATGGATGAAGGTTATGAATATTATTTTTTTTAGATTATTATGGTTCCGCTTATTTACATTCTAAAACACAACTGAATTGGTTTATTTTGTGTTTTTTTCAATATTGAAATTCTGTACACAAACTGACCTTGAACATTGAAAAAGATCCTATCTTTAATCAGTGTTCATACCTTAAAATGTTTTCTGTAAAACAACAATGTAGGACGGCCTTTCTAAAGCTTCATATTAAAACACATTAGAGCTAATTTCCTAATGTGTGTAGGGTAAAAGTTTTGTTAGCTTGCTTGCTTGCTTTGTTTTTGTATTGTACAATTGTATTTGGGATGGTGTCCAATTAAATTTAAACACAATATATGCAGCTTCATCTTTTCCTTTCTATATTATTTGCACATGTCAATCTTAATTTCAATGCGCAAACATTCATGCTGTTATTTTCTCTATGGTCGGGTTGTTGTCTCTTTGTTACATTCCCCATTTCCATTCTCAATTTTATTTTCAAACAAAGCAAACAATAAAATTAAGAATGGAAATGGGGAATGTATCAAAGAGACAACAACCCGATCATAGAGAAAAAACAGCAGAAGGTCACCAACAGGTCTTCAATGTAACGAGAAATTCCCGCACCCGGAGGCGTCCTTCAGCTGGTCCCTAAACAAATATATACTAGTTCAGTGATAATGAACGCCATACTAATTTCCAAATTGTACACAAGAAACTAAAATTAAAATAATACAAGACTATCAAAGACCAGAGGCAGTCCTGACTTGGGACAGGCGCAAAAATGCGGCGGGGTTAAACATGTTTATGAGATCTCAACCCTCCCCCTATACCTCTAGCCAATGTATGCCAATACGTACATTTAAAATTCAATTCAAGAGAAGTCCGAGTCTGATGTCAGAAGATGTAACCCAAAAAAAATAAACAAAATGACAATTATACATAACTAACACATGACATGAGTAAAATCTCTTTGTTCTGACTTTACTATAATCTGAATAATGCAAAGCAAAGGTGTGCATTAACTACCTCAGATATACTGCACAGTTCACATCTATTTTTACCTTTAGGGGCGGTTCCTAGATTTTGAATGGGCGTTATTATATCAAATTAAAAAAAAAATGTTGCTGAGTGTAGCGAGACTAAAAACAATATTGACTATTTTAAGCTAAAACACGTTACTTTATCCAATACTAAGGTGATGACATGTTAGCCTCCAACCCCCGTAGATATCGTAGTTTCAAAATAGGAAAAATGAAAGGTTAATTCTTATTTCTTTTTTTTCATCTTAGCTTGAACATATTTTTTTTTATTATATTAAGTGTACAGCATACATCTTAAATCAGTGTTTTAAATTCAGAAAGATGGTAAAATTGTGCCAAAAAAGAAATGTATCTAAGAATATCCGAATAAAAAATAAATATGATTTTGATTAGTTTTAGACTAAATATAAAATTATAACGACTTTTTGAATATCTACTCCCTATATTTTTGGATCGAATTTAAAGGGAGTCATTTTAAGTTTCTTTTAAAACAGGGAGATTAGCTGGAGATCAAACAGACTTCATTTAGATGGTTGTGTCTTCAAAATTGATACAGTAGATACAAAGCAATTTTGGGGAGGGGGGAGTAAAAGATTGGAAAGAGAAACGTATTTTCTGTTTATTCAACATTTAAAATTTAGGTAGTCTGTCTCGGTTTATCTTTCTCTTTTAAAACATTTCATTGAGGGAAAGACATTCAAAAGCTTAACAACCTTTCAGTTATGTTTTTTTCCTATACAACGATTTCAGAAAGTACACAATTTGCCAAAGTCTTAATCGTAAGTTATTAAATAAAAAATGAGAATAGATTTAAAAGAAACATTAAAAAATTCTACCATTAAATCGCAATTTTACAGTAAGTCTAAACCAAAAAAAAAATAGCAATTTAAAACTTATCCAAGTCGTATTTCACCCCTTTCTTTATCCTACAAGCCTACAAGGAACTATCCTAGGATCCGTGGATTGCTGAACATCGTCCACATCTAAAACGTTCTTGTTAATTGATGACGTCATGTGTTAAAACAGTTATTGGCCAAATCAAATCGGTATATAGAGGTTAATCTGCACGCTCAGGGTGACCCTCTAACCCGAACTCCTACGTCGTTCGGGTTAATAAGGGTCACCTGAGCTGTGCAGATTAACTTCTATATATCTACTTGCTTGGTCAATAACTATAACTTAACGTGTACCGTCAAACTAATTCTTCTGTGACAAAAGTCGGATAAGATAAAATCACTTCTTTACGTATAAGATGTAACATTCTCAAATTTGAAAGGCAAGTGGTAGGTTATATGCTTTTTTTTTTTTATCAAGTTGAAATAGACACTGTATGCATTTTATTATAATATCATTTCCATTTCCATTTTCAATTTTATTAAGTCTCCTATTATAACCCTGGTCCACCAATAAAACAACTAGAATCACAAATTAGTAGAAAAAGTGCTATGTATTCATATTGCTTGGAGTGCAATATTCCAATAAAAATAACCTTCACTCACAAACCACTGATCTCAATATTATCAATTAAAATACGACAAGCCTTTTAGAAAAGCTATTACTTGTTGTTTTATGATATTTCAATATTTTGTTATAGATAGTTTTAAGTCATCGTGTATCATCAGTACAGCGGATATAGGTACACAGATTTTCGTTACTGTGTAAGATCAAAATCGCTCACGCCCGCTTGGTGAGAATTGTCCGCTGTACGAGGATACACGGTGTAAGTCATATAAGGAAGATTGCTTTTTATAAGAACCATTAAAACATCCAACTAAAACCATTTATATTTTTCTGCGAAATAACGCATCAAAACGACCTTTTCTAATCGACAAACTATCGCTAGATTGTTTCTTTTAGGAACCATTAAAACTCCAGCTAAAACTTTTTATAATGTTTAAGAAATAACGCACCACTATGACCATTTAAATCGACAAAACCATAGCCAGATTGTTTCTTTCCAGAACCATTATAAATACAATTAATACCAATTATAATGTTTTGGAAATAACGCACCACAACGACCTTTTTAAATCGACAAAACCATAGCAAGATTGTTTCTTTCAAGAACCATTCTAAATTCAACTAATACCAATTATAATGTTTTATAAATAACGCACCACAACGACCTTTTTAAATCGACAAAACCATGGCCAGATTGTTTCTTATAAGAACCATTTTGAATTTCAACTAATACCACAACAACCTTTTTTTTAAATCAAATGGACTGCACAACAGAATACAGAATCATAAACGCTAATGATAAGGAACAAAACACAGGGTGAATATAATAATGACGCATCATACAATATTAAGTGAATTTCTCCTTGGTATATTAAAGCAAGCATGGTACAGTAAAGAAGTATATATATGGTGGCATACAGCTGCCATCGAAATGACCAGTTGCCTCTACAATAACTTTTTTTTATCAACTTGTCCATTAGGACAAGTACAAACCAAAACTTACTTGTCCGAATGAAATTGTTACTTGTCAATTTTTTTTTTATTAAAAATAACATTTGTACATCTTTAGTTGATTTAAGGAACAAAACAAATTAAAACAATAGAACCGAATTTGATATTTTTCTTTTGAAATACTTTTCAAAATATGAGTCAAGTACACCTAATCTAGTCATATCACAGCACTACGGTTCAATTTTTCATCAATGCCAGTCTCATCAGACTGCACACGAGGCACCATCTGATAGGCCTGTACATTCATTGAATTTGTATGGTATCCGGTTTATTTTTAATTTAAAAATAAATGTTTTGTAATTCATATATCTGCATTCACGGATGAAACGGTGGAAATTGGGGAACCCAGTTAATTCCCTTATTTCAACAGACATATGAAAGTAAAACTCGGGCTGTTTTAGCCCCTCCCCCATCCACCTTGATACCTTCTATTAGTTGTTTTTCTACTCCTTGTTACTTTGTCTAGTCCTATGCAGCCTATTTTTACAATGTAATCAGTTGTTCTACTGTTACACCAATTTGATCTTACAAAATGGTTCTGATAAGAACTATTTTGAATTCCAACTAATACCACAACAACTTTTTTTTTTTTAAATCAAATGGACTGCACAACAGAATACAGAATCATAAACGCTAATGATAAGGAACAAAACACAAGGTGAATATAATAATGACGCATCATACAATATTAAGTGAATTTCTCCTTGGTGTATTAAATCAAGCATGGTACAGTAAAGAAGTATATATATGGTGGCATACAGCTGCCAATGAAATGACCAGTTGCCTCTACAATAACTGGCTACACAGCCCTTGCACGGATGACGCATGCCTCATCTTGCGAGAACACAAAAAATGGTATTTCATAACCTGCTATTTATTGTTATGTTCAAAAAATTCAAACACGTATATATACCAATTGTCCGTCAAAAAAACTTTTCATCTTGTCTTAGTGTAGCAATGGATGAAGGTTATGAATATTATTTTTTTTAGATTATTATGGTTCCGCTTATTTACATTCTAAAACACAACTGAATTGGTTTATTTTGTGTTTTTTTCAATATTGAAATTCTGTACACAAACTGACCTTGAACATTGAAAAAGATCCTATCTTTAATCAGTGTTCATACCTTAAAATGTTTTCTGTAAAACAACAATGTAGGACGGCCTTTCTAAAGCTTCATATTAAAACACATTAGAGCTAATTTCCTAATGTGTGTAGGGTAAAAGTTTTGTTAGCTTGCTTGCTTGCTTTGTTTTTGTATTGTACAATTGTATTTGGGATGGTGTCCAATTAAATTTAAACACAATATATGCAGCTTCATCTTTTCCTTTCTATATTATTTGCACATGTCAATCTTAATTTCAATGCGCAAACATTCATGCTGTTATTTTCTCTATGGTCGGGTTGTTGTCTCTTTGTTACATTCCCCATTTCCATTCTCAATTTTATTTTCAAACAAAGCAAACAATAAAATTAAGAATGGAAATGGGGAATGTATCAAAGAGACAACAACCCGATCATAGAGAAAAAAACAGCAGAAGGTCACCAACAGGTCTTCAATGTAACGAGAAATTCCCGCACCCGGAGGCGTCCTTCAGCTGGTCCCTAAACAAATATATACTAGTTCAGTGATAATGAACGCCATACTAATTTCCAAATTGTACACAAGAAACTAAAATTAAAATAATACAAGACTATCAAAGACCAGAGGCAGTCCTGACTTGGGACAGGCGCAAAAATGCGGCGGGGTTAAACATGTTTATGAGATCTCAACCCTCCCCCTATACCTCTAGCCAATGTAGAAACGTAAACGCATAACAATACGTACATTTAAAATTCAATTCAAGAGAAGTCCGAGTCTGATGTCAGAAGATGTAACCCAAAAAAAATAAACAAAATGACAATTATACATAACTAACACATGACATGAGTAAAATCTCTTTGTTCTGACTGTACTATAATCTGAATAATGCAAAGCAAAGGTGTGCATTAACTACCTCAGATATACTGCACAGTTCACATCTATTTTTACCTTTAGGGGCGGTTCCTAGATTTTGAATGGGCGTTATTATATCAAATTAAAAAAGAAATGTCGCCGAGTGTAGCGAGACTAAAAACAATATTGACTATTTTAAGCTAAAACACGTTACTTTATCCAATACTAAGGTGATGACATGTTAGCCTCCAACCCCCGTAGATATCGTAGTTTCAAAATAGGAAAAATGAAAGGTTAATCCTTATTTCTTTTTTTTCATCTTAGCTTGAACTTAATTTTTTTTATTATATTAAGTGTACAGCATACATCTTAAATCAGTGTTTTAAATTCAGAAAGATGGTAAAATTGTGCCAAAAAAGAAATGTATCTAAGAATATCCGAATAAAAAATAAATCTGATTTTGATTAGTTTTAGACTAAATATAAGATTATAACGACTTTTTGAATATCTATTCCCTATATTTTTGGATCGAATTTAAAGGGAGTCATTTTAAGTTTCTTTTAAAACAGGGAGATTAGCTGGAGATCAAACAGACTTCATTTAGATGGTTGTGTCTTCAAAATTGATACAGTAGATACAAAGCAATTTTGGGGAGGGGGGAGTAAAAGATTGGAAAGAGAAGCGTATTTTCTGTTTATTCAACATTTAAAATTTAGGTAATCTGTCTCGGTTTATCTTTCTCTTTTAAAACATTTCATTGAGGGAAAGACATTCAAAAGCTTAACAACCTTTCAGTTATGTTTTTTTTCCTATACAACGATTTCAGAAAGTACACAATTTGCCAAAGTCTTAATCGTAAGTTATTAAATAAAAAATGGGAATAGATTTAAAAGAAACATTAAAAAATTCTACCATTAAATCGCAATTTTACAGTAAGTCTAAACCAAAAAAAAAAATAGCAATTTAAAACTTATCCAAGTCGTATTTCACCCCTTTCTTTACCCTACAAGCCTACAAGGAACTATCCTAGGATCCGTGGATTGCTGAACATCGTCCACATCTAAAACGTTCTTGTTAATTGATGACGTCATGTGTTAAAACAGTTAATGGCCAATCAAATCGGTATATAGAGGTTAATCTGCACGCTCAGGGTGACCCTCTAACCCGAACTCCTACGTCGTTCGGGTTAATAAGGGTCACCTGAGCTGTGCAGATTAACTTCTATATACCTAATTGCTTGGTCAATAACTATAACTTAACGTGTACCGTCAAACTAATTCTTCTGTGACAAAAGTCGGATAAGATAAAATCACTTCTTTACGTATAAGATGTAACATTCTCAAATTTGAAAGGCAAGTGGTAGGTTATATGCTTTTTTTTTTTATCAAGTTGAAATAGACACTGTATGCATTTTATTATAATATCATTCCCATTTCCATTTTCAATTTTATTAAGTCTCCTATTATAACCCTGGTCCACCAATAAAACAACTAGAATCACAAATTAGTAGAAAAAGTGCTATGTATTCATATTGCTTGGAGTGCAATATTCCAATAAAAATAACCTTCACTCACAAACCACTGATCTCAATATTATCAATTAAAATACGACAAGCCTTTTAGAAAAGCTATTACTTGTTGTTTTATGATATTTCAATATTTTGTTATAGATAGTTCTAAGTCATCGTGTATCATCAGTACAGCGGATATAGGTACACAGATTTTCGTTACTGTGTAAGATCAAAATCGCTCACGCCCGCTTGGTGAGAATTGTCCGCTGTACGAGGATACACGGTGTAAGTCATATAAGGAAGATTGCTTTTTATAAGAACCATTAAAACATCCAACTAAAACCATTTATATTTTTCTGCGAAATAACGCATCAAAACGACCTTTTCTAATCGACAAACTATCGCTAGATTGTTTCTTTTAGGAACCATTAAAACTCCAGCTAAAACTTTTTATAATGTTTAAGAAATAACGCACCACTATGACCATTTAAATCGACAAAACCATAGCCAGATTGTTTCTTTCCAGAACCATTATAAATACAATTAATACCAATTATAATGTTTTGGAAATAACGCACCACAACGACCTTTTTAAATCGACAAAACCATAGCAAGATTGTTTCTTTCAAGAACCATTCTAAATTCAACTAATACCAATTATAATGTTTTATAAATAACGCACAACAACGACCTTTTTAAATCGACAAAACCATGGCCAGATTGTTTCTTATAAGAACCATTTTTGAATTTCATCTAATACCACAACAACCTTTTTTTTAAATCAAATGGACTGCACAACAGAATACAGAATCATAAACGCTAATGATAAGGAACAAAACACAGGGTGAATATAATAATGACGCATCATACAATATTAAGTGAATTTCTCCTTGGTATATTAAAGCAAGCATGGTACAGTAAAGAAGTATATATATGGTGGCATACAGCTGCCATCGAAATGACCAGTTGCCTATACAATAACTTTTTTTTATCAACTTGTCCATTAGGACAAGTACATACCAAAACTTACTTGTCCGAATGAAATTTTTACTTGTCAATTTTTTTTTATTAAAAATAACATTTGTACATCTTAAGTTGATTTAAGGAACAAAACAAATTAAAACAATAGAACCGAATTTGATATTTTTCTTTTGAAATACTTTTCAAAATATGAGTCAAGTACACCTAATCTAGTCATATCACAGCACTACGGTTCAATTTTTCATCAATGCCAGTCTCATCAGACTGCACACGAGGCACCATCTGATAGGCCTGTACATTCATTGAATTTGTATGGTATCCGGTTTATTTTTAAGTTGAAAAAAAATGTTTTGTAATTCATATATCTGCATTCACGGATGAAACGGTGGAAATTGGGGAACCCAGTTAATTCCCTTATTTTAATAGACATATGAAAGTAAAACTCGGGCTGTTTTAGCCCCTCCCCCATCCACCTTGATACCTTCTATTAGTTGTTTTTTCTACTCCTTGTTTCTTTGTCTAGTCCTATGCAGCCTATTTTTACAATGTAATCAGTTGTTCTACTGTTACACCAATTTGATCTTACAAAATGGTTCTGATAAGAACTATTTTGAATTCCAACTAATACCACAACAACTTTTTTTTTTTTAAATCAAATGGACTGCACAACAGAATACAGAATCATAAACGCTAATGATAAGGAACAAAACACAAGGTGAATATAATAATGACGCATCATACAATATTAAGTGAATTTCTCCTTGGTATATTAAAGCAAGCATGGTACAGTAAAGAATTATATATATGGTGGCATACAGCTGCCAATGAAATGACCAGTTGCCTCTACAATAACTGGCTACACAGCCCTTGCACGGATGACGCATGCCCAGTCATCTTGCGAGAACACAAAAAATGGTATTTCATAACCTGCTATTTATTGTTATGTTTAAAAAATTCAAACACGTATATATACCAATTGTCCGTCAAAAAAACTTTTCATCTAGTCTTAGTGTAGCAATGGATGAAGGTTATGAATATTATTTTTAGATTATTATGGTTCCGCTTATTTACATTCTAAAACACAACTGAATTGGTTTATTTTGTGTTTTTTTCAATATTGAAATTCTGTACACAAACTGACCTTGAACATTGAAAAAGATCCTATCTTTAATCAGTGTTCATACCTTAAAATGTTTTCTGTAAAACAAAAATGTAGGACGGCCTTTCTAAAGCTTCATATTAAAACACATTAGAGCTAATTTCCTAATGTGTGTAAGGTAAAAGTTTTGTTAGCTTGCTTGCTTGCTTTGTTTTTGTATTGTACAATTGTATTTGGGATGGTGTCCAATTAAATTTAAACACAATATATGCAGCTTCATCTTTTCCTATCTATATTATTTGCACATGTCAATCTTAATTTCAATGCGCAAACATTCATGCTGTTATTTTTTCTATGGTCGGGTTGTTGTCTCTTTGGTACATTCCCCATTTCCATTCTCAATTTTATTTATACAAACAAAGCAAACAATAAAATTAAGAATGGAAATGGGGAATGTATCAAAGAGACAACAACCCGATCATAGAGAAAAAACCCAGCAGAAGGTCACCAACAGGTCTTCAATGTAACGAGAAATTCCCGCATCCGGAGGCGTCCTTTGGCTGGTCCCTAAACAAATATATACTAGTTCAGTGATAATGAACGCCATACTAATTTCCAAATTGTACACAAGAAACTAAAATTAAAATAATACAAGACTATCAAAGACCAGAGGCAGTCCTGACTTGGGACAGGCGCAAAAATGCGGCGGGGTTAAACATGTTTATGAGATCTCAACCCTCCCCCTATACCTCTAGCCAATGTAGAAACGTAAACGCATAACAATACGTACATTTAAAATTCAATTCAAGAGAAGTCCGAGTCTGATGTCAGAAGATGTAACCCCAAAAAAATAAACAAAATGACAATTATACATAACTAACACATGACATGAGTAAAATCTCTTTGTTCTGACTGTACTATAATCTGAATAATGCAAAGCAAAGGTGTGCATTAACTACCTCAGATATACTCCTTCGTCGTTCGGGTTAATAAGGGTCACCTGAGCTGTGCAGATTAACTTCTATATACCTACTTACTTGGTCAATAACTATAACTTAACGTGTACCGTCAAACTAATTCTTCTGTGACAAAAGTCGGATAAGATAAAATCACTTCTTTACGTATAAGATGTAACATTCTCAAATTTGAAAGGCAAGTGGTAGGTTATATGCTTTTTTTTTTATCAAGTTGAAATAGACACTGTATGCATTTTATTATAATATCATTCCCATTTCCATTTTCAATTTTATTAAGTCTCCTATTATAACCCTGGTCCACCAATAAAACAACTAGAATCACAAATTAGTAGAAAAAGTGCTATGTATTCATTTTGCTTGGAGTGCAATATTCCAATAAAAATAACCTTCACTCACAAACCACTGATCTCAATATTATCAATTACAAGACGACAAGCCTTTTAGAAAAGCTATTACTTGTTGTTTTATGATATTTCAATATTTTGTTATAGATAGTTCTAAGTCATCGTGTATCATCAGTACAGCGGATATAGGTACAAAGATTTTCGTTACTGTGTAAGATCAAAATCGCTCACGCCCGCTTGGTGAGTATTGTCCGCTGTACGAGGATACACGGTGTAAGTCATATAAGGAAGATTGCTTTTTATAAGAATCATTAAAACATCCAACTAAAACCATTTATATTTTTCTGAGAAATAACGCATAAAACGACCTTTTCTAATCGTAGATTGTTTCTTTTAAGAACCATTAAAACTCCAGCTAAAAGTTTTATAATGTTTAAGAAATAACGCACCACTATGACCATTTAAATCGACAAAACCATAGCCAGATTGTTTCTTTCCAGAACCATTATAAATACAATTAATACCAATTATAATGTTTGGGAAATAACGCACCACAACGACCTTTTTAAATCGACAAAACCATAGCCAGATTGTTTCTTTCAAGAACCATTATAAATTCAACTAATAACAATTATAATGTTTTAGAAATAACGCACCACAACGACTTTTTTAAATCGACAAAACCATAGCAAGATTGTTTCTTTCAAAAACCATTATAAATTCAACCAATACCGATTATAATGTTTTAGAAATAACGCACCATAACGACCTTTTTAAATCGACAAAACCATGGCCAGATTGTTTCTTATAAGAACCATTTTGAATTTCAACTAATACCACAACAACCTTTTTTAAATCAAATGGACTGCACAACAGAATACAGAATCATAAACGCTAATGATAAGGAACAAAACACAGGGTGAATATAATAATGACGCATCAAACAATATTAAGTGAATTTCTCCTTGGTATATTAAAGCAAGCATGGTACAGTAAAGAAGTATATATATGGTGGCATACAGCTGCCATCGAAATGACCAGTTGCCTATACAATAACTTTTTTTTATCAACTTGTCCATTAGGACAAGTACATACCAAAACTTACTTGTCCGAATGAAATTGTTACTTGTCAATTTTTTTTTAATTAAAAATAACATTTGTACATCTTAAGTTGATTTAAGGAACAAAACAAATTAAAACAATAGAACCGAATTTGATATTTTTCTTTTGAAATACTTTTCAAAATATGAGTCAAGTACACCTAATCTAGTCATATCACAGCACTACGGTTCAATTTTTCATCAATGCCAATCTCATCAGACTGCACACGAGGCACCATCTGATAGGCCTGTACATTCATTGATTTTGTATGGTATCCGGTTTATTTTTAAGTTGAAAAAAAATGGTTTGTAATTCATATATCTGCATTCACGGATGAAACGGTGGAAATTGGGGAACCCAGTTAATTCCCTTATTTCAACAGACATATGAAAGTAAAACTCGGGCTGTTTTAGCCCCTCCCCCATCCACCTTGATACCTTCTATTAGTTGTTTTTCTACTCCTTGTTACTTTGTCTAGTCCTATGCAGCCTATTTTTACAATGTAATCAGTTGTTCTACTGTTACACCAATTTGATCTTACAAAATGGTTCTGATAAGAACTATTTTGAATTCCAACTTATACCACAACAACCTTTTTTTTTTTTTTTTTTTTTAAATCAAATGGACTGCACAACAGAATACAGAATCATAAACGCTAATGATAAGGAACAAAACACAAGGTGGATATAATAATGATGCATCATACAATATTAAGTGAATTCCTCCTTGGTATATTAAAGCAAGCATGGTACAGTAAAGAAGTATCATTATGGTGGCATACAGCTGCCATCGAAATGACCAGTTGCCTCTACAATAACTGGCTACACAGCCCTTGCACGGATGACGCATGCCTCCTCTTGCGTGAACACAAAAAATGGTATTTCATAACCTGCCATTTATTGTTATGTTTAAAAATTCAAACACGTATATATACCAATTGTCCGTCAAATAAACTTTTCATCTTGTCTTAGTGTAGCAATGGATGAAGGTTATGAATATTATTTTTAGATTATTATGGTTCCGCTTATTTACATTCTAAAACACAACTGAATTGGTTTATTTTGTGTTTTTTTCAATATTGAAATTCTGTACACAAACTGACCTTGAACATTGAAAAAGATCCTATCTTTAATCAGTGTTCATACCTTAAAATGTTTTCTGTAAGACAACAATGTAGGACGGCCTTTCTAAAGCTTCATATTAAAACACATTAGAGCTAATTTCCTAATGTGTGTAGGGTAAAAGTTTTGTTAGCTTGCTTGCTTGCTTTGTTTTTGTATTGTACAATTGTATTTGGGATGGTGTCCAATTAAATTTAAACACAATATATGCAGCTTCATCTTTTCCTATCTATTTTATTTGCACATGTCAATCTTAATTTCAATGCGCAAACATTCATGCTGTTATTTTTTCTATGGTCGGGTTGTTGTCTCTTTGGTACATTCCCCATTTCCATTCTCAATTTTATTTATACAAACAAAGCAAACAATAAAATTAAGAATGGAAATGGGGAATGTATCAAAGAGACAACAACCCGATCATAGAGAAAAAAACCAGCAGAAGGTCACCAACAGGTCTTCAATGAAACTAGAAATTCCCGCACCCGGAGGCGTCCTTCAGCTGGTCCCTAAACAAATATATACTAGTTCAGTGATAATGAACGCCATACTAATTTCCAAATTGTACACAAGAAACTAAAATTAAAATAATACAAGACTATCAAAGACCAGAGGCAGTCCTGACTTGGGACAGGCGCAAAAATGCGGCGGGGTTAAACATGTTTATGAGATCTCAACCCTCCCCCTATACCTCTAGCCAATGTAGAAACGTAAACGCATAACAATACGTACATTTAAAATTCAATTCAAGAGAAGTCCAAGTCTGATGTCAGAAGATGTAACCCCAAAAAAATAAACAAAATGACAATTATACATAACTAACACATGACATGAGTAAAATCTCTTTGTTCTGACTGTACTATAATCTGAATAATGCAAAGCAAAGGTGTGCATTAACTACCTCAGATATACTGCACAGTTCACATCTATTTTTACCTTTAGGGGCGGTTCCTAGATTTTGAATGGGCGTTATTATATCAAATTAAAAAAGAAATGTCGCCGAGTGTAGCGAGACTAAAAACAATATTGACTATTTTAAGCCAAAACACGTTACTTTATCCAATACTAGGGTGATGACATGTTAGCCTCCAACCCCCGTAGATATCGTAGTTTCAAAATAGGAAAAATGAAAGGTTAATTCTTATTCCTTTTTTTTTCATCTTAGCTTGAACATAATTTTTTTTATTATAATAAGTGTACAGCAAACATCTTAAATCAGTGTTTTAAATTCAGAAAGATGGTAAAATTGTGCCAAAAAAGAAATGTATCTAAGAATATCCGAATAAAAAATAAATCTGATTCAGTTGTGTTTTAAAATGTAAATAAGCGGAACCAAAATAATCTAAAAATTATATTCATAACCTTCATCCATTGCTACACTAAGACAAGATGAAAAGTTTTTTTGACGGACAATTGGTATATATACGTGTTTGAATTTTTTAACATAACAATAAATAGCAGGTTATGAAATACCACTTTTTGTGTTCTCGCAAGATGAGGCATGCGTCATCCCGACCGTGCAAGGGCTGTGTAGCCAGTACAGGTCGTTAAAAACTTCCATTTGTCATACGTCAACAATAACTTATATTTTTTGTGAAGCTTAGTGACATATATGACCAACTTCTGAAATACGTATTCGTGTTATACATACAAGTATCTTTTAAATGAAAATATTACATAAACAAGCCTAGCTGGAATTTAACTGAAATAACGAGCATATCAAATGTTGCATAAATCCGTTTTGGCAATCATACCACATCTTCAAGCTTTATAAACATTGTACATCGAAAGAATTAGACAACATTCGCTCTGCAAGGAGACATTTTTCTCAAAACCAGACCAATTTAATCTCAAAATTTAATGTAATTGCAGAAATCTATTTGTCAATTTAATTTACAAGTTACTTAGTTGGGCATTTGCGTGACTAGAGTTAGTTTATAACAATATTCTCTCTTGGAAACCAAAGAATATAATCGTTCCTATTATCGCGATTATATTTTCACGATCATACTGGTTTAATTGCTGAAATCAAATAAAATAATCAATGGAGAAATAATTTTGTTTTTGTAAAGTGGAATTAATTACAAAAGGAAATATGATTGTCACGTCAAATAAAAATAAAGTGTCTCCTTAAAACAATTAGTACGACTTGTTGAAAAATGTTTATCAATTATCATATCAATTTTCTAAGAAGACTTCAGTCGTCTTTATTTAGTAACTTGTTAAAAATAATCATTTTTGTTAAAAATAATAATTTTTGTGATTACACAAGTTCCATTATAAAAATCAAGTTAAACAAATGGATGAAATGTGTAACAACAACAAAAATCCCCAAAACACATTCTTCGTGTCTTCGAATTCCAGTTTATTCTAATTTGGACAGTGTTTATGAATTTTTTGATAAACGTCCAGTAGCAAATATTTCAAGACTTCAAGGCCAGACAGAGAGCTCTATGACCAAAAAATCCTTAAATAGCCAAGTCCATCTAAGTTCACTTTGCCTGAGGGAGTTAAATTCTTCTTTCTTAATATTTCAAAATTTATGAACGGGCATTTTTTACAAAGTTTGTTATAAATCATGTCACTGAGTACCGAAGTACTAGCTGCCGTGCTGATGATACCCTCTGGAACCGAAAGTCTAGTCAGAGTACTAGCTGCTGTGCTGATGATACCCTCTGAAACCGAAAGTCTAGTCGGAGTACTAGCTGCTGTGCTGATGATACCCTCTGGAACCGAGAGTCTAGTCAGAGTAATAGCTGCTGTGCTGATGATACCCTCTGGAACCGAGAGTCTAGTCAGAGTACTAGCTGCTGTGCTGATGATACCCTCTGGAACCGGAAGTCTAGTCGGAGTACTAGCTGCTGTGCTGATGATACCCTCTGGAACCGAGAGTCTAGTCAGAGTACTAGCTGCTGTGCTGATGATACCCTCTGGAACCGAAAGTCTAGTCGGAGTACTAGCTTCTGTGCTGATGATACCCTCTGGAACCGAGAGTCTAGTCAGAGTACTAGCTGCTGTGCTGATGATACCCTCTGGAACCTAAAGTCTAGTCAGAGTACTAGCTGCTGTGCTGATGATACCCTCTGGAACCGAAAGTCTAGTCAGAGTACTAGCTGCTGTGCTGATGATACCCTCTGGAACCGAAAGTCTAGTCAGAGTACTAGCTGCCGTGCTGATGATACCCTCTGGAACCTAAAGTCTAGTCAGAGTACTAGCTGCTGTGCTGATGATACCCTCTGGAACCTAAAGTCTAGTCAGAGTACAAGCTGCCGTGCTGATGGTACCCTCTGGAACCTAAAGTCTAGTCAGAGTACAAGCTGCCGTGCTGATGATACCCTCTGGAACCTAAAGTCTAGTCAGAGTACAAGCTGCCGTGCTGATGATACCCTCTGGAACCGAAAGTCTAGTCAGAGTACTAGCTGCTGTGCTGATGATACCCTCTGGAACCTAAAGTCTAGTCAGAGTACAAGCTGCCGTGCTGATGGTACCCTCTGGAACCTAAAGTCTAGTCAGAGTACAAGCTGCCGTGCTGATGATACCCTCTGGAACCGAAAGTCTAGTCAGAGTACTAGCTGCTGTGCTGATGATACCCTCTGGAACCGAAAGTCTAGTCAGAGTACAAGCTGCCGTGCTGATGGTACCCTCTGGAACCTAAAGTCTAGTCAGAGTACAAGCTGCCGTGCTGATGGTACCCTCTGGAACCTAAAGTCTAGTCAGAGTACAAGCTGCCGTGCTGATGATACCCTCTGGAACCGAAAGTCTAGTCAGAGTACTAGCTGCTGTGCTGATGATACCCTCTGGAACCTAAAGTCTAGTCAGAGTACAAGCTGCCGTGCTGATGATACCCTCTGGAACCGAAAGTCTAGTCAGAGTACTAGCTGCTGTGCTGATGATACCCTCTGGAACCGAAAGTCTAGTCAGAGTACTAGCTGCTGTGCTGATGATACCCTCTGGAACCTAAAGTCTAGTCAGAGTACTAGCTGCCGTGTTGATGATACTCTCTGGAACCTAAAGTCTAGTCAGAGTACTAGCTGGTGTGCTGATGATACCCTCTGGAACCAAAAGTCTAGTCGGAGTACTAGCTGCTGTGCTGATGATACCCTCTGGAACCGAAAGTCTAGTCAGAGTACTAGCTGTTGTGCCGATGATACCCTCTGGAACCTAAAGTCTAGTCGGGGTACTAGCTGCCGTGCTGATGATACTCTCTGGAAACGAGAGTCTAGTCAGAGTACTAGCTGCTGTGCTGATGATACCCTCTGGAACCGAAAGTCTAGTCAGAGTACTAGCTGCTGTGCTGATGATACCCTCTGGAACCGAAAGTCTAGTCAGAGTACTAGCTGCTCTGCTGATGATACCCTCTGGAACCTAAAGTCTAGTCGGAGTACTAGCTGCCGTGCTGATGATACCCTCTGGAACCGAAAGTCTAGTCGGAGTACTTGCTGCTGTGCTGATGATACCCTCTGGAACCTAAAGTCTAGTCAGAGTACTAGCTGCTGTGCTGATGATACCCTCTGGAACCTAAAGTCTAGTCAGAGTACAAGCTGCCGTGCTGATGATACCCTCTGGAACCGAAAGTCTAGTCGGAGTACTTGCTGCTGTGCTGATGATACCCTCTGGAACCGAAAGTCTAGTCAGAGTACTAGCTGCTGTGCTGATGATACCCTCTGGAACCGAAAGTCTAGTCAGAGTACTAGCTGCTGTGCTGATGATACCCTCTGGAACCTAAAGTCTAGTCAGAGTACTAGCTGCTGTGCTGATGATACCCTCTGGAACCGGAAGTCTAGTCAGAGGAAGTTTCAAATATAAAGATCCCAAGAAATAGAGAACAATTAAAGTACAGATTATTTGTATAGTTCTTTTTTTGGTATGACATAAGTATGAATGACGTGAGACAATATTTTTTTTTATTTTTTTGGCAAATAAGAAGAAAGAATTTAGATATAATTAGTTTTAATGACATTTAAATGGATCTATTTATATTTAAATGATTGTATAAATACATTTAGTATAGTAGGTCGTCGACATATTTTTGCAAGTTTGTAAATAACGTGAATCAAAGGTAGACGGCCGATTTAATGACACACAACCTATTAAATTTAAAGACGAATGTTCATCCACAAATATAACATTCAGCTTTGAGCAACATTAACAGCACCGAAAACTATTTCAAGACTCTGATGCTCCGAACATGCCACTACGATGACAGTAGCTTACAAACAATTAAGATGCAATAAAAAAAACTATAAGCAAAAAGACTGTAAACAATATAACAAATGGAGAAAAAAAATACAAGCCTATCGAAAAAATTGTACCTAAGACAACACAAAAAAACTGCATATATTCACAAGAGATTAAATCGAGGGATTACATCGGTTGAAGGTCAATATGGTAATTGATATTGAAAAATGTACCCTTAACAATTCCCTTTCTTTTATATCTTTCTGGGGGTATAGAAGTATGGTCACCATTAGTCTTCCTCCGACCGGCAGTAAAATTCTAGCTAAAGTGCTTCCGTTTGGCTGTGCGGGATTAACAAACTTGTAGCCAAGTCCGGTCAGAATGGGGACGTTTAATACGATGACTCCACCTTTGCACGTTAAGAACCCTTGCAACTCTTTTTGGGGTCCGTAGGTGACCTGTTGTACGGCTACATTTCTGTCCATATCCAATATACCCTCATTTCTCTCATTTCCCACGACAGTCTATTTCCGAAACCTCTATTACAAAGCCTACATTTCGTCTTAATTGTTGATTTGTTCTCATCCGGAATATACATGAAATATTTGCAACTGGACGTTAAGCAAACATGAATCAATCAATCAATTTACATCTTTCTCTCTAATTTATTTGTTTACTAAAAATGCCATTATATTGATTGTCGATGGTGGCAATTTCTTAGCTATTACAGTGAACTCGTTGAAGGGGTAAACTTTAAATAAAAAGGGGAAATTAGGAAGGAACATATAGCAAGTCTAACTAAAATGCTCAACTAGATTTTGTCACATGACGTGAAACGAAACAAACGAGGGGTCTGAGGGACTGTGCAATATTTATCTGAGGGTGGGGCCGGTGTACAGCAAATATTTATTAAAAAAAAACTTTATGCCCCGCCAAAATTTATTTAAAAAAAAGTTCCTGCCCCGCTTCAATTAATTATAAAAAAAGTCCTTGCCCCGCTTGAAAAAAATAAAACACACATATGGAAACATGATATTTTTTAACTCAAATGCACAACATTCAATAACACATGTATATCAGAGTTAATATATCAACTCAAATGCATATATTTCAATATTATAAAGATTTTATAACACATTTTAATTGTGTTTTGAAAATAATATTTTATACTGCCACTAGAATGTTTCTATACATTTTTTTTTATATTCATTGATATACATGATATACTTTCCTTGGAATTATGAAATTCAACTTTAATAAGGGTTTACCCAACATTTTTACTAAGTTTTATAAACTTTTGAAGAAGTATTTATTTTGAGATATTGACAAAACTATATAAATTTTAAAAAATTGTGAAATAGCCAAATCAAGTATAAAATTGAAGAGCTTGGGGACCAAAAATACCAAAAAAGTATCCCAAATGAGGCTGAGGAATTATCTATGCCTGAGGAAGAAAATCCTTAATTTTTCAATGAATTCAAAATTTGCAAACTGTAAATTTATAAATTTAACTATGTCATTCATATATTGTGTCAACACATATGTGCTAACTACCAGGCTTGTGATAACTCATTTTTGATGTATTTTATAAAACAGTTTACTTATTAAAAAAAGTCATGAAATCGTGATGGAACACGAATTTGTCTTTTAGATCTAGTTGTTATCACTGGGGTTATCCCTCTTTCAATGTCACTATCAGAACATGCAGAATGGTTAATAGCATCTTGTTCAGAGTCCGATTCAGCTTCAGAGACAGATCCAGCGTCAGTGTCTATTTCAGATTCAGATTCATTCTGTTCCATAACAAGATCGTCATTTTCATCATCAACTAATTCCTCCTCCTCAACTACCAGATTTGATGCAATTGCTCTCTTAACTGCCTGAACCTTCTCATGCTTATATTTAAAATAGCCCAGCTGTTTATGAATTATGTATTTGTCAAGAATAGACACTGTTTGTTTATCAATATTATTATTTTCAAACATGTCTACCCAGTCATAATCTTCAAATCCTTTAGCCCCTTCATCTTGTCTCTTTTGTTGATGTTCACTTGTTCAAGCATTTATTTTCCATATGTTATGTTATGTTTAATTTACAAACCAATGTTAATAGTTTTCCAGATATTTTATTTATACAGATAATAATAATGTACTATATTAAAAGCAATTTGATATTTTTTTAAAGTGCAAAACATTTATTTTTCTTATTTTACATTGTTTTAGTTTCAACATTCTTTTTTTTCATTTTAATACATTTGAGTTTAATGTTTTGATTCTCCTTTACTTTTATAAACAAAAATGTGAGTACAATATATATGTACATGTGTACAAATAGGTTATATATACATTGTATATGAACATTTTATATATTTATATGTTGGTCAGTATTTCATTTTTTTAAATGATAATTAAAAGCATAAACACACAAAAATATATTGAAGCACTGTATTAGGCTAATTTGTTTTAGATTACATTGTGTTTTTTTTTTTTTAAGTTATTTTTTTCTCACAGAAATCACAAATATATGTATTGAAAAGAACATTTAGACCTTTAAACATGTTGCATTCAGATAATATATAAGTGTATGAACTAACATTATCTCATGCCATCGATATGTTAAATGTGCTGTTATTCAATTTGATTGTAATAAATAGTTTTAATCTTTTTTACTCTGATTTAATTATTTTTTATGCACACGCAAAGGGGTTTTAAAAGTGTGCGCCCCGCCAAATGTTTCTTAAAAAAAAACTTGTCGCCCCGCTCATAATTTGCATAAAAAAAGTATGTGCCCCGTCCATGTTTGCACCGGCCCCACCCTCAGATAAATATTGCACAGTCCCTGATAAAGCCTTTGCAATAGTGGTTGATATCGATATAATCACGACATTCGGCAATCCTCGGTAGAATCCGCTACTCTCCTCCTATCTAATCTTAGATGAGGGTATGAAATCGGCCGAGTTGAGACGAATGATAATCACGCATGAATTATAAATAGCGAGATCTGGGCCGCGTTCAATATCGTAGCTGCTATACGTAGTGCTACGTAGATTTTAACTATTGAACGCGCAGCTATAGACTACGTAGCTGATACGATATTGAACTCAACCCTGGTTTATGGAAGATTATTACTCAATTTTTAGAGCCATAAATAGAGCCACTTTGCATGGAACTAACTGTGATATTTTATCATTGACAGATAGATTCAGCTTTGAGAAAGTGCATCATAAATTTTGAAAAACTGTTCTTGGAATTAAAAAAAACCTCATGTAATATAGCTGCAAAGTCTGAGTTAGGACGATTTCCACTTGACTCTTTTATTAAAACTCAAGTTTTATTATATTTTTGTAGAATAAACTGCCATGAAATAAACCCAGTCAGAAGTCTACTTCGTCAAAATTATCTCCCCATTACGCCAGTTCATTTTCACAATCGTAGAAATAGAAGCCATTGTTGGGATGACGCGCTACCAAGTTTGCTCTTGGAAACTAATAAATTCATCCACATTGCATCATTTGGATCCTTATATGTCAGTTGTATTTTCAAAGACAAATGTATCAACTAGCTAATGAGCATCAGTTAATAATCTTTTCTGCAATGATTCAACTTAAAACTATTTTCTGATCGGTTGTCAGGTGGAATTTTCATAAACATTTTAAAAAATCCTATTTAAATATTTCGTGGAAGGGCAGACTAGATTTTTATAGTGTATGATGACTATAAACCCTAGTTATCACACACAAAAAATTAGAAATTTTCGAAGATATGCATTTTCATCATCCAACTTGAAAGACTGTCGTCAAGTACTTTCAGTAAAAAAATAGCTATTCGAACACACCTTCTCTGATTTTGTGACTCACTAGATAGGTATTTCACTTGACCCATATATTTCATCTTTTAGTACTGTGATTTGTTGGTGTTATAAAGTCAACCTGTAGCTTTAATATATAAAAATGATAGAATCTGAAGCGAAACGATGTATGAAATATTCTTACTTTGTACGATATTAAGACAAAATACTTAACTAAAACACGCCCTAACATAAAAAGGTGCCCTCGATTTTCTCTTTTCGATACAATTGCTACCCATTTTTTTGTATTTTTTTCTTCAGTCACATAATGGAAGGGCAGACACGAAAATTACTGAACTAATAGATTAATATGTTTTCCGTCCGTGGTAATTTTTTCCAAAAAATAGGAGGTTATACATTTTCATCATCCAACTTGAAAGATACCCATGTCGTCGACTTGATATCTAATTGTTCTGCTTTACTATGTACTAGATAAATTGAAAACTTATGCAAATAGTGTTTTTAAAATAAAACACCTCGTAATTGAGAAGAAAAATGCAATTTTGTTTGTTTCTATTAACTTTTAAAAATTTTGTCACTATAGTAAACTATACAGTAGTCTTTTTTCGCCTTCTTTAATAAAGAGCTTCGATTCGTTTATTCTATTTCAACCTGGTTTCCGACTGAAACCCTCTTGTAAAGAAGCTTTTGCAGTAAATAAGCCTATGTCTGAAGATGAAATATATACTTGGTACACTTTTGCCAAGCATATTTTTAAAGAATTTGATATTGATGAGGAACAATATGTTGATTTTGATAAACCTTTTAAACTTATAAAAAAATCACTCAAAAAAACTTTTAAACGTATAGTGAAGGAAAAGTATAATAACATCACTCTTCAAAAACTTTCAAATATTGATAACAGTTCAAAACTTTATCTTTATAGTAAACCTAAAAATGAAATCAAATTTGAGGACTACCTGCACAATCTAAACAATTTTAATATAATAATAATTTTATTTGCAAAAATACACCCATATGGGTCAAGCAAACACAAATACAACATTTAATACAGACAGTGAAGAATTACAAATATAAACATAAAAAAAACCCATAGTTATAAATGGTAATTAATGTAGCCTTTGATGGACATGGACCTCATTTTCGCAATTCTAATGATTGCTTTATAAAGTCACCAATTTCTGTCAAAAGCTCAGATTTAGGATTTAAAAGTTGTTTTAGCTTTAAAAGTGGTTGATAATTTGTAAAATCAGGATTTAAATTATTAATCTTTAAAAATAAGCAATCTCTTAAAGTTGAGTTTAGTTTGCAGTATAGTAAAAAATGGTATTCATCATCAATTTTATTACAAAGTTTACATAACCTTTGATCTCTGGGTACATTTTTATATCTTCCCATTTCAACTTCTAGGTTATGGTCACTAACCCTTAATTTAGAAATTAATTGTCTGGTTTTAAAATTTGATTCTTTTAATAAATAATTTTCAATTTTTATCTCAGTTTTTAATTGACTATATAGAAATAATTTCGAACTGTCTGTTATAGAAGAAAGTTTATTCAAGACTTTTTTTGTATAAAATTCATGTGATACCTGTTTAAACTTCATCTTTAAGGAATATTTAATTTTATTGTATGGTTTATCACAAGTTTTAAAATCTTTAGCATTTAATCCAGTCTCTTTAAAAATATTTAGAGCAAATGTATACCAACTATGAAAACCATCATTATGCAGGGACTTATTTAATTCATAGGCTTCTTTTAACAGAGGATTAATATCATTGGTATTAACAGAGGATTAATATCATTGGTATAGTCGTCAGCTTTTAACAAAATTACGTGTAAGTGATCATAATTTGGAAATTGAATTAGGACGTTATAAAAAAAATTCAAAGAGAACACAGACTGTGCTAAGTTTGTAAAATTTTAGATGATGAGGAACACTTTTTCCTTCATTGTCAAATTAACAGTAATGCAAGACATTCCCTTATAAATGCAATTAAAACCCATTATCCTAATTTTAACCAGCTTGACTCAAACTCTAAACTTAAAACTATTCTAGATCCCATCTAAAGATATTTTGTCTAGTATTGTAGATTATATAAAGCAATCTGTGGAATTGCGAAAATAAGGTCCACATATGTCAATTATATATATATATATATAGATATATGTTATTAATATCAACTTCACTTTTTAAAAACATGTATCATGTAAAATTATGTTTCTTGTCAATAGACAATGTACTATTTTTGCATTTTAACCCGTCAGGGTTTCATGTTTTTTGCAATAAAGTTGACTATAAAGCTTACAGAATGATTGCCATTGGTTGAATTTGAAACTAAATTTTACTTTGTATTGTAATAAGGTGTATTACCACCAAATCATTATACATAGTTCTACACACAAAAAAAAAGATAGAAAAAATATTCCCTTGAATTTGACAGTTGTAGAAAATTAATTCTACATTTCATTGCAGCAACAAATGTCTACAGAGGCGGATGTTAGAGGGGCAGGGGGGCCGCCCCCCTTTTTTGGGAAAAAATAAGTTGCTTATATAGGGAATCACTGAAGCGTGACTGTAGCGGGCCCCCTCTTAGTCAGTTAGTGGGCCCCCACTTATGAAAATTTATGGATCCGCCACTGGTCTAAGTCATAAACATATATCTTGGAGGTGTAAAAGCACCATTATTTTGTTTTATTTAGTGTTTCTATAGAATATTTCTAAAACTTGAGGTTACATGGTTACCAAAGCTTGTACATATAAATAAAAGAGGTGAACATTCAATTGGTTAATTTCCAGCAATGGCTATTTTTCTATATGCAATGAAATATTGCGTGAAATTTTGTCTAATATCTATAGCATTCAGGATAAAACTTAAATCGTGTCCTGAATTTCTTTATTTGGAACAACGATAAACTCGGAACATGTTTTGGAAAATTTCAAATTTAACAAAAACTTGTAGGTGAAATCAATGGTGGTATTACACCTTAAAGAAAATTGGGGAAATATACCTGAACATACAGATCGGCAAATTTTCGGATACAGACATGTTATGAGAATTCAGATTAAAGTATTCCGATTTAACGAGATTGTAGCTGAAAGAAATTTCAATGCTTTCAATGGTATTAATTTAAAAATCCTGTAAAATAACCATAATATATCCATAAAATGGTAATAAGAAGTACTATTGCCTTGTCAAATTTATTATTGACGAATTTAAGGACTTTGCACCTCAACGTCGGATTAATTTGATGCAGACATTCAATACAGTAATGCACATATTGCACGTGAACGGTTTGCGATCGTAATGCACTTGCTTATCGCCATGAACAGTCTATCGAATAAATCCAATTACAGCTATAAAGTTAATCAAAACATCAAAAACTTGTGAAATGACGATAAATTTAGCGTTAAGAATTTTAAATTCGATAAATGAATAAAGTGACCTTTAAATAAATTTAAATTTTAAATATAAATGTATACAAGAAGTTGGAGCAGATCTATTTATTACTGAATTATTGTGACGGTTGAACTGTCCCAATGAGATATGATTTAAAACATCCTACACTTCAGTTAAAGGTAGTTGTTGGTTGCTAACGACTCCTATGTCTACCTTGATCGATACTAAAATGACACAAAAATTAGATTAAATTGTCTCTAGTACGAGATAAAGATTTTATCCGTCAGAAATGTATAAATCATATGCAGAAAGGATTATTTACTGTTTAGAACGATAGAGCCACTGAATCCATTGTCAACCGTGAGAATCGGAGAATTTTAACTTATCTTACTACCGGATAACAGGAAGGAAGAATGGCAAGCATCAGAAAACTAAAGGTAAATCATTCCTACATTATAATATAGCTTTCAAGATGTTTGATTATGTCAATCAAGCAAGAATGACACATAAATCAACGTGCATTTGTTTTTGTTCCATTGGTTAACTCCGATTTTTTCCCCCGAGTTTATCCTTGGTCTGGGTAAAAGATGAGGTTACTATTACTTTTTTTTAATTATTTTCTGATCACTGTGGTTTGTGTTTCTGTCTTTTTGTGTGTTTTTGTCGAGTCTATTTGCTTTGGCTTGTTGCTTTTGGTTGCCGCTTTGGTATTTTCTCTCGTTTTTGCAGTAAGCAATATGCACAATTGTAACGTCAATGCACTATTAGTTTCAAAAGGCGCCCGAAACTTAAGAGATGGCTTTAATTACGCAAAGAATTTCACAAGCTTGACAACGATAAAGCAATTCTTCAAAACAATTTGATAGTAATTAAATGAACAAACATGAAGTTTCTCTCTCTCTCTCCTTCACATCAATCATCATAATTCTGCCTTTTCTTTCTTCTTCCTCCATACTATCTCTATCTGTCTCCTGAACGCCTCCTTTACTGGGACTGTATTCCTCATCCTTTCTCATTTATCTCTCTTAACCAACTGAAAAGAACAGAGTATAACAAACACAAGTTTGATTATTTTGGTCGTTAAAGCATATATAGAAGATGAAGAGAAGCCGAAGATATCATAGAGAAATTCAAACTTATAAAATCGATGAAAACTGACAACGCCATGTCAAAAAACTAACTAAAGATTTAGCAACCGAAACCCACCACAAACCGGTATTGTGCTTTGGGAGGATAAACAGTTCCTGCTCTTCGTGGATAATCCGTCGTGTTACTGGTGTAATTATAAACTAATCAATGAACATAATTGCGGGAAAGAGGATGGGGTTATGGTGACTAGAATTGGAATGATAAATCATATCTCCTTTTATTAAGCTAGTGTCAAAGTTAACATTTTGTTTGACAGTTTTAGCTATTGTATTTAAGTCCTTTTTGGTTTTGATGCTAACAAAATGTTGATGTATTGCACCTAAGATCACCACAAGTTGATGTATTGCACCTAAGATCACCACAAGTTGATGTATTGCACATAAGATCACCACAGGTTGATGTATTGCACATAAGATCACCACAAGTTGATGTATTGCACCTAAGATCACCACAAGTTGATGTATTGCACATAAGATCACCACAAGTTGATGTATTGCACCCAAGATCACCACAAGTTGATGTATTGCACCCAAGATCACCACAAGTTTTGATTGTGTTAGTGTTGCTTTATCTACATTGTTTTTGTGTACTATTATTTGTTTGTCTGTCTTTTTCTTTTTCAGCCATGGTGTTGTCAGTTTATTTTCGATCTATGAGTTTGAATGTTCTTTTAGTATCCCCCCCCCCTCTTTTAAAGAAGCATGTGTCTGCTGTGTGCTGCCAAATTTCAAATTAGTACTTAACTTAGTCACTTTTGTTCTCTACTGAACTTGAGTACCAGTTGATAAAAAATATTTATTAAAGAAACTTTTTCAAATTATAAATTTGTTCGCATATATAAATATTTTGATTTTAGTGAAAGATTTAGATTTACTCGTGATAAAGTTTAGATAGAAATGAATCATTGTTATAAGTATGTGAATAGAAATATCGGGAAATTGATTCTTCAGATTAACATATCCTATTACCTACTGTTATAGAAATATACAACTATTGATTAAAAATCTTTCACAGTAAGAGTTATAAAAGGTGGAATTTATTTGGTAGAATTTGATATTAAATAAGACCAACCGGAAAACAGTTTCAATAAAAATCGAAATAATCGAACAGAAAATTTGCTGTCTGAAATGAAATGAAAATTGGCCATTTATGTTATTTTGTTTTGGAAAGAATCGATTTCTACTTTGCTTCTAGGTAACATGCATAAATATATTGAGACAAACTATTTCTCAATTAAATCAAGTTTCATTTGTACTTGTAGTTTGCTAGACAGCAACCAAAGAGACAAAGCAGGTAAGTTTAGCTAGATTTTTTTTTTAAATTTATTTCATTACATGTGTATAAAGACAATTGAATTATATTGAATTTCACTCAAGTTACATATTTCCGGACTTTTTGTCGGTTTCTTCGGTAAATAAATGTAACACCGGTTTTTGAAATGGTATGGTTGAAAATGAAATTAATATCGGGAATGCGTTTATTGGAATAAGCTTTAAATTGATAACAAAAAATCAGTTTGCAAAAGTTGTTAGATAATAATGAAACAAAGTGATATCCATCCATGACAAAACAATCAGTGCATGCACAGCAGAAAAAAAGGAGGAAACATCGCAGATAACATGCATAAACATAAGCGGAATACCATAGATGTCAAGAGGCTATGACAAAAATATGATTGATTGATTGTTAGTGGTTTAAAGTCCAGTGGCAAAATAGACGAAGCAGTCGAGAAAATACTTGATAGTAGTTATACTTCAAATATACATAGTAATATACGTACTGAGAATTTCGTGAAAATACAACAATAAATATGCCACCGTATTTACTTGTATATCATGTTTTAACTACTGTTGACTTCTTGTCAATAATACATGACTGACGAAAAGCCGCATAAAACATTTTTCATTTTATCATTTTAATTGGTATTTAATTAATATTATATTATGGTAAACTTTACACACGACACTCTGCATTTAATTCTAATATCGCTGAGAACTTAACTTTTAAATGACTCGGCATACAATGTTTGAATGCGGGTAAAATTTCATAAACATTTTATACAATGATATATAATAATTTACCAATGGTATAAGTTAAATGAATTGATTGAATATATCAATATGGTTAGTATAACGAACAAAACAATTTTTTGTTCTTTGTGCTTGCATAGAAAAGCAAGGAGGACTGCATATATATATCTGTGATTATCGTCGCCTAGATTATTTTGAAATCAGAAATCGAATAATGATTATTTGGCACATACAGGAAATGATTTATTTTACTTTTTTTTAAATGGAAGTTGATATTTAAAACAAGAATTTAGCCCCAACATTTAATTGTGCCTTTCCAAAGCGTGGAACTATATTGCTATTTTGAGAATGAGTTGTCAAATGTGTTCTCGTCGTTCTTTACTATATTTGTACATCGCTGGAACAAATTTTATTTTTACGAGATTAAATATAACAGAGAACAGAACGAGGCTACCACCCTTTCTTCTGTTTCGTAGCAAGTGCAAAATAACATTTATATGTTTCTTCAATGAGCGAATTTATTATGTTTTTACCTACAATTTCAACATTCATGCCAAAAACGAATGTCTGTCATACCGGTTAAGGGTTTTTGGTAACTGTTTTCTTGTTTGGAATGTTTCATATTTTTCATGTCGTGACGTTAATAACCAACTATACAATATTTGTTTTCCTCATTGTTGAAGGTCATACGCTTGCCTATTAATGCATACTACCACTTTATTTTACACTTTATTATTTAAGTTTCCTTAGAATATAATAAATCTTATTTTCCTCTAGATCAATGGAGCGTAGTCTCAAGTTCGCGAACTTCACCAGCAGACGAGCAATGTTAGAGCGGGAAAAGGCTATGGACGGTGCTAGAAATCCTGGAGTCAGCAAATATGGAACTACCTTAGTCGATGTAAATTCTAAACAAGACAGAGAATTATCTAAACAGTTAAAATATATCAATTCACAAATTAAACGGATGGAAATAGAAATGAAACAGAAAAAGAAATATTTCGTCAAAAAGTGTCAAGTTTTAAATTATGACCCTATTATATTAGTTGAAAGACCGCCATCACCGGAAGTCATTAGGAAAATTGTGAAATTAGCATACAGTGATGACGAAGACGACACCTATTTAGACCCAGAAAATTCTCCACATTACATGAAGCAACTTCGTTCCAAAGTGCGCACACCCTCGCTATTAACTACTATTGACGCTTTTACAGTGAAAACCAGCAATAAAAAGAATGTTTGGGAGGAAGCAACAGATGACAAGGAACCTATGAAGTTTGAAAGCACTGTACGACCTTGTGTAAGACTAACGAGACGTGAAAAGGCAGATTTACAGGTTGGGTGGTCTTATCACAAGCCACGGTTGACACCCGAACACACAATTGACAATATAAATATGAAACCAAATTCTGCCAAATCGAACACACCAGTAAATGGAACAAACTTATTAGAGTTTAAACCTGAAAATGAGCAATTTACTATAGAAAAACTAGGTGGTAGTGATGACGAGGATTCATTTACTCCATTCATAACTCAAATGGCTAAAGTTAGGAGTCTAAGTGGACATAAACAAAATGATTCGAGTAAACCTCCTAAATCAGGGGACTCTAAATCTGTTAGATTTACCAGATCAGCAACAAGCTCCTCTGGAAAAAGAAGGCGAACGAAATCTACCAGACATGCTGTTTTAGAAATTACTGCATAAAGACAACAAAGTTACTAGCATTAAATTAAAAATAAAGTTATTTTTATAATAATTTTGCATGTTGTCAACTTAATCAGAACATGTATTTTTAAATTTTTAAATGTTCTACATGTATGTGATAGATGGGCAATGTTTCCTTAAAATAAAATATATAGTACCTTGATTTAAAGGGGGGAAATATGAATAGACTGATATGACTTGTCTTGTCCTGATAAAGAATAATTTAATCTATGGATACTTTTTAATCTCTATTTTCCTTGGATATACTTATGAAGCATTAAATGCGTACATATATATACATCTAGAATATTTTATTTGTAAAAAGTTAAAAAAAAAAAAAAAAATCAACTCCGAGGAAAATTCATTAAGGAAAGTCCCTAATCAAATGGCAAAATAAAAAGCCCAAGCACATCCGACGAATGGATAACAACCGTCATATTCCTGGCTTGGTACAGACATTTTCTTTTGTTTAAAATGGTAGATTAAACCTGGATTTAAATCTAGCTAATCTCTCACTTGTACGACAGTTGCATCAAATTCTATTTTATTGACAACGATGTGTGAACAAAACAAACAGACATTATAGGAACAAATGTCAAAAATAGGGGTACTGCAGTCAATATTGTGTTATTGGGGACGTAGACCATTTGGTTCTGAGAAGGGACTCGGGCAGTTATTAAAACTAAATATTCGGTCACTTAAATGTTGAGAATAAGGCTGCATATATATCTATATGATCTATATAGTTATCTGAAATCTGCACCGACGAGACACTGTCCCAGCAACCCCGCGACAACAATAACAAAAGACAGCACGAGGGCAACGCCCGTCAGTCATCTATCAATTTATCAAGCTCTTTTTTTTTTAAATAGCTATAAATAAAGGCAACAGTAGTATACCGCAGATAAAAATTCATACATCGATAGAAAAAAAAACAAATCCGGGTTACAAACTAAAACTGAGGGAAACGTATCAAATATAAGAGAACTACGACACAACACCGAAACGTAACACACACAGAAACGAACTATAATGTAACAATGGTCATTTTCCTGACTTGGTACAGGGCATTTAATGAAAAAATGGGGGTTTGACCTGGTTTTGTGGCATGTCAAACCTCCCGCTTTAATGGCAGTGTTAATTATAACATTAAAATGACAACATTACACGACAGGGTTACAATAAATAAACAGATAAATGGGAGAAAATATAGGACAGAGAAACAAACGAATAAAAGCCATCAAAAGGTAACAGGTTAAACAATACTTTTATACACCAGACGCGCGCTACGTCCACACAAAACTATGCTCAGATGTAAAAAGTTTGAAATCCATAACAACTACCAAGTTGAAGATCACCGAGGACCAAAAGTTCTAAAAGGTTGTGAGGTCAGGGTTATCCGCTTGGGACAAAAACATCACTATTATCAAGAATAATGCATAGATTCGTGAAAAAAATTACAGAAACCAAAAAAATGGTACCTGCTGTGTTAATATCAAATATGTATCGTGTGTAATGGAATTTGAATCCTTACTGGGAAGCATTTCTGTAACTCGTGACTGCTTCATAAATTGTACGTTGTATTGTATGTATGAAGCCCAATTTTTGAAATACAAGGCAATATTTTAACTTGTCAAATCATTGAATAGATGTTATGATATCAACCATTATATTACCATGATTGAAAAGTATATTTAATATGTTAACGAAGTCTTAAGCTATTATTGCTTGTAATTCAAATTTGCTCTCAAATATTACACACTTCAACTGAATTTAGTTCTGACTCGAACTAACCTTTCACCAAGTATACATTTTATATTTATCTGTTTGATACATTTTTTTTTCTTCATCAAGTCTTCATGACTTTCATGTGTTATTTTAAATATTTTACAAATGAAACAATCAGAAATCGAAACTAAGCATTAGAAACGATTCGTCTTAAAGACATGCCAGGTATTAAACCATGACCCAATCATTGTGGTTGAGCGACCTCCGTCCAATGATAAGACGTCTAATAACGGATATTGTGTTGGAAAAGGCTGTCTACCTCACTATATGACACAGTAAAACTCTAAGATAAAAAAAATACCTTTCCCCTATACAACAACGGTAGCGTTCATAGTAAGATCTAAAAAGAAAAGAAACATATGGGATGAAACAAAGGAAGAGGTTGTGAAAGAGTCCAAAACATTCCGAAACACGTTACGACCAACTGCTAGACTGTCACGAAAAGAGCGAATCAGCTTGTAAATGGGATTTTCAAACGGGGAAAAGCGAGGTTGTGCTCGGCACATATTATATCGTTGATATGTCAAGCCAATGAACTATTATTGTCTATATATCAATCTGTTCGTGAGTCCGATGCGCTCTTTTTATTTACCTTCTTCGGGAACGCTCAAACTCAATTAATTGAAAGCCAAAGCACGATCTCAATACGCAAAGATCTATATATATGAATAAAAGATAGCAAAATTCATTTTAGATAAACTTTGACTGATCGAGTTGGAATCTTGCTATTTAATCTAATAATTATATGTTTGACACTTATTCAATGAACAAACGTAAGTTGAAATCTTTTTTAATAATGATATTAATAGGTTTGATACACATTCAATAAACAAAAACAGAAGACTAATGCTAAGCATGGAAACTGTGAAATGATTCGAATAATTCGATTAAATATATATATCTTTTAGTCCACCTATATATTACAGGTATAATATAGAGCTTTATGCAACGAGGTTGTTTAGTTCGTACAACAAAATAAATACCTCAGATCAATGCACTATGAATTGAAATAATCAGTACAAAAAAATGAACAACTTGGTATACCGCTGCCCAATTAGTACGGTGACCAGACCCACTATTTTTTATATTTAATCGTCAAACATACTATATGGCTATATTATATATCATTGGATTCGGAAAAATGAGTACTTTTATATTATCGATGTCGTCAAAAAGAAATGTGGTAACAGTTTTGCATGAAATAAGGTCAAAGATCAAATTTTGTGTTTTCCTTTTTTCTTCCATACTTTTTAAATTTGAAGATATATACACAAATTGAGGTTAAATTTCAGAAACAGACATGTTTTCAAATCAAATACAAATAAATTATTTCAAAAATGTAAAAAAAAAATGAATTAGGAAATCGATTTATTCTTGTAATTTGCGTTTTTCAAACACTTGATCTATTCTACACAATTTCTGTTAACATTACAGTTATAACCTTGCAGACTGACATTCAACCTCATCAATAAAAGATAAATATTATTATTTTACCGAAAGAAGCCTTTTATAATGAAGGCATATTTTGCCTAAGCTCATTCATATAATTCATTAAAACCAAAAAGCACTCAAAACAGTTACAATTCAAAAATCTAATCAAAGAGATCCACACAATAGAATTATACTAAGTATCTTCTGGTTCATCTGTCAAGGAACATGATTTAAAATTTCTACATAATGCTGACCCTTTACAGTAGCAAAGCTCCGGACATGTAGGGTTTGTTATGAACAAACACCTGACTTTTTTACATAAAGATTTTCTCTTCAATGAAAACACAAGATCCTGCTGGAATTCTGCTGACATATGTTCTTTAAAATACACGGGGTGTAATGAATCATATAACTTTCCCCAACCGTATTGTAAAATTGACGGAATAGAGGTTTAGCAATGTGTAATGCGGTCCAAATTTTTAGTTTGAAACGTAATACGTGAAACATGCTGTTTCACTGTCGCCTAACAGGGAGGTGATCCGAATAAACTTACATCTTTACTATTGGCAAGTTTTAAAGAGAGTTTTCTGATCATAAAGCTTTGAAGTTAACGTTCATGCCAAAGCAGGGGGTTTATCTTTGTCAATATTACCGAAACTCTAAAAACCACTGAAATAGTCGTGCGTGTCCATCAAAATCTTGTAAACAGTGTGTTTACCTACTCCAAACAGAGTCTCATCCTGCAACTGCATGTACAGCAGTTCATAGTTAACAAATTGTTGGGAAAAACAGACATAGTTAGTGAATAGGTGAAAATCTCCGCCCATCCTTTACACAGCTAATGTTCCCCATCTGCAATCACAACGCAATCACAACTCGCTTGAATGTGTCATATATTTAAAGTTGTGAACACACAGACCAATCACATTTGTATTAGAGGCATTATGATTGTTCTTCCGCTCTTTCGCATTTCTATAAACTTCGTGTCAAAGTTTATAATAATAATATTTTTAAGTATTGGAATTGGAATTAATATTAATAGTTTAAGACAGTGAGTATCGACCTAGATCTCATATTGAGTGTTAAGCAAGCTACGTCAGCCATTAACAGTGTTAATATATATGTCTTTGACAATTTCACATCAGGTGGACTCATAGGGGATATTTCAAAGTTTTGCAGTCAGGAATACTTCTCCCCTCAATAATCTGATACACTTTGGTGGATTCTTAATATCAATACAGATTCATACTGCTTCACCAAATAAGACTTGCATAATTTTCTTATGGTGCCTTCATCTTGCAAAAAAAAGGAAATTCGAATGGGACCTAAAGGGTGCGACAGAACATGTTTTATGGTAACATCATCTCAACATTTTTCCAAAATCAGTGCATGTCCAAATACAAGTTATGGATTTATGTGACCTAAAAGTATTTCCCCCGATTTATATTTAAGGTATGTTTTTGTGGTCATGTGTTCAAACGTTTTTAGTTTTGACTTTGATATCGGACTATAAAAACTCCTTGACTGGATTTAAAGAAAAAACACTAGTGATGCAATGTTTAGACATGTTCAAGCCTTCGTCTACAGTTGTGAGCAAAGAAATCGAATATCTCTTGTAGCATGCATTCTAGATGGATATTAATAAGACATGGAGAAGATATCAAACGGATCATTCATGGATCATTCAACTAGTTCATAATGGTAACAACATGTTCTTCATCGCTTTTCATTGCTATTGATTTTGTTTCCTCTTGTGAATTCGCATTATTTGCAGCAATTCCAGCCTTTGTTTAGCTTTACACGACTAAGGGATTCTTAGAAATCTCTAGTAAGGGTCAATCTAATAGGCGCTGACTTTTGATTTGTTATACCTACAGTGCCACCTGATCACCTTGGGCTTTTATAACGGCCCATGTACCGTTAAAATGTCAAGGAGTCTGTCTTAAAGCAAAGTAGCCATCTATAAAATTCTCAGAAAGTTGAAGGATATTGAGTATGTAAATCCACCTTCATTAATTGGTACGTTTGGTTACACAAATAATAAGGATACATTTGGCATGACGATCTGAAGGAATTGATCATTTCCTTCTCATTTTGCACTAACATTTGAAAGCAAAATGTATACTGCTTCAAGGAAAACATCATAGTATTTGAATGTAAGTGATACATCACATCCCCATTGCTTATATATGTATCTATAAGAGGCTGCATATGAGCTTCACATATCTCCGTCATATGAGCATTAGGACATGTGTCTGGCTTAAATGGCTGAAATAATGCTTCTGAGATAAATGAATGTAATATTATTGATTAATAAAGGTATGAAATATCATATAAATGTTAATTATTTGACATTTTGCGTTAGAAAAAAAAAATAAAAAAATAATTTGAAACAAACTCTATTAGATGCAAATATTCGCGTTGGTAATCTTTTACATGAACTCTTTAATAACGAATTAATTTTGCTAAACTTATTTGAAATTGTTAAAATAAGTTGTACCAACAATGAATATAACAACAGAAATCATAAAACGGATGACTTTTACAATGTAGTAAGACCTCAAAACTTTTCTAAGTCGAATTTTTGTTTAAGTAAACTAACGTACTTCAAAGTCCATTTTACGAAAATTGCACCGTACGATTTTTTTTGACGACAAGTCAAAATGTTAACTTTAACCTTTGATCTACCAATACTGTGATTTATAGCCGTATAGTCCGAATAACAATTAAACTCCTTAATCAAATGTATTTATAATGGTTATGTGAGCCAAAATTTGTTCCTGTGAAAAAAGTTCCAGTGGACCTAATTTCACAGGTAATATGTTCTGGGAGAACTTTTTACACAGACAATTTCAATATAATTTGTTCCATCTATATGAAATAAGTTCCACACTTTACCTGGTGAAATAAGTTCTGGGTTGGTGAAATTTGTTCCTTACCTAGCGAAATAAGTTCCATGTTTATGAGATTTTTTCCTTACCTGGTGAAATAAGTTCTGGATTTGTGAGATTTGTTCCTCACCTGGTGAAATAAGTTCTGGATTTGTGAGATTTGTTCCTCACCTGGTGAAATAAGTTCCTTGTCTATGAAATATGTTCCACTGGTTAAACAAGTTATCTTATATACTGAGCACTTGTCATCAGTCAGTTTAAAGTCATTAGAAAAAACATGTATTTAGTCTGTATTATATTGATAATGTAATAAATAAAAAGTGTAAACATCCAATGTGGATCATGTGGAGTTCAGCAAAAGTTAAATAACATACTCAATTAATAATTCTAAAAATGACAATTATGAACAAGGAAAGAGAAGAATAAGAAATAATAATAAAAGTCATTCCCCCAAAAAAGGTATCATAGTTAAAAGTGAACATTTGTACTTTTTAAAAAAGGACAAAGTGACTGATCAATTATTTTAAAAGACAAAGAAACAAAAGACACACTCTTTAAAAACTGCAATGACCATAGCTAAGTACATTATGATACATTATCATCGCTTTTATCTCTTATCTTCATCCTACAATCATGCATTCAATTGCAAACGTACCCCATTCAAGCACAGTACTTATTTTCTGTAAAATAGGTTCGAGCAAAACATTTTCATTGATTTCTTTAAAATACCTTTGTTCAAAACTACTATCACATGAACTTATTTCACCTTTTCTTTTAAATTTTAGTATTGGAACAAAACTCATGGTGCTGTAATTTTTGTTCCGGAACTTATTTCACACTTGTTTAAAAAAATAGTTCCGGAACAAATTTTATAGTGCTGGAACATATTTTCTGTGACATAAGTTCCGGTGGAACATATTTTTTATATCAAATTTGTTCCGGCGGAACAAATGTCACGCCGGAACAAATATTTTTTAAGGTGTCATACCACCAATTAAAAGTCCCTATCTATTCAACCAAATTTTACAATTTTCACAGCTTTCTAAATATTTTACCTTAAGTTTAACTTCATAGAAACCAGGTATATTCTGAATTGCACATGTATCAGCTTTCTACATGCCAATTTTCAACAGGTGTTTAAAATCATATAAAAAACAAAAGGTCTTCCGAATAGAGGTACCGCTAAAAATAACCCCTGGTTTTCTTGAAATCTTAAATTAGTATACTATGGAGTGCATTAATCCTCAATTTTGAATGCAAACTCATAAACAAGTAAATTTTAGCTCAAAATGGTCTTAACATATTTCTCTTTCACCAAAAGTTTCATTTCTGCCAATTTGTTGGTTAGTTTAAGTAAACAATGACATCAAATGCACTATTTTTTATCCGAGTAGGCCTACTTTCACATACGTTCTAAATTTTAGGGAGTAACTGGTGGTATGACACCTACAGTTACTCGGGAACACGTGTATTTGTTTACTTTTAACACGTGTGTTTTTAAAATCAAAACATGTTTATGTTTAATTTGATTGGACTATCAGTAAGTTATTACCGGTTTAAGTAATATCAATCATGATAACTTCATGCTAGAATTTTAGCGCTAAAATTATAATAAGATAGTCTAGAATTGTCATTCGAGGTTCGCCTATCCGACAGAAAGGTTCGTTTCCCACCCACCCACCCCTTTTATTAAGACTTAATAGGAATGTGATTCAATATGTTATGTAGAAAATAGTTGATAAAATACATGTATGAAAATCGAAAAGATTTTTTCTTCAACTTATAGAACATTTTTCTATTGTAGATTGTGTTTATATGTGATGGCAGCGGTCGATGACAGCAAATTGGACATTTGTTTATTGTTTATAATAAAAATAAGCTTTCTGTGCTGTCGGGGCGAGCTGATAACCAAAAATTGTGTTGAGTTTTTACTTTGTAAATGCTTTATGTTCGTTTGAAGTATGAATAAGAACATAAGCGACTTTTCCTTACTCGGTCACCGTACTAAATTTCATCAAACCGATAAAGCGAAAACAAAAATAGCTATATTCATTTAATATAAACAAAGAAAGATAACTCTATTCATTTAAGATGACAATACCTGTACAAAGTACTCGAAATAATTCATATTAGAAAACTATAGATTTCCCTGTTTTTGACTTATAAAACTGTATATTAAGAATGTAAATAAACGCAACAGTTATATACAGATGTGCAATAGTCATGAGAAATATTGTTCTCATGATAAATTATAAATCTTCAAATATTTTATATATTAATTTTCACCAAATATTCAACTAATATTTATTTGTCAGGTCGTTCCATCAAAATGAACTACTTCATTACAAAATAAGACAATAACAATCAAAACCAAGGAGTAAACAAAGACTCAGAAAACCAAAGGACATTCACATCAACGGTTGTAAATAATAATTAAAAAACAACACGAATTCCACTAACAACCGGGAGTGAAATCAGGTGCTCCGGAAGAGCTGAGACTACTATAACATAGTAGTCTCAGGGAAGAGTAAGCATTACCTACACCGTATACGGCACCCGTCGTGTTATTTCTCTGTACAGTTCGAAGAAAGGTTATTATGACTGAGGAAGAATATCAGATATGATTTCTGACACACTTTTGTCATAATGGCCAATCAGCTCATGATGGCAACCGTAAAATTTCTTGAGTGATGACCTTAATTTGATTGATTTATAGCCCTGACAATTAAGTGCCTAAGTGGAAATTCTGAACAATCATAGGTGTGTTCTATATTCATTTGAAATTTATTTTCTTTCACTGTGTTTGATACCTAAAAGTGTTCTTAAAACAACGTTACTTATATTACTTGGTATTCAGAGTGCTCCATGAAACCTCTCGTTCTAAATTATTAACATCAGTTGTCACGTGATCAGCAATCTTAATCAGGTATCAAAATTATCGTGCAACTACCTACTTTACTAAGTGTGATACAGTGATTGTTAGGGTGCATACTATCTAAGAGCCTTTCCTCCTGAAATAGTATTTAGTTATTTTTCTTTTCAAACCTTATCACATGTAATCAACATTCAAATCTAAAACACACGTGTATAGAAGAATAAGTCCTGCTTTGTTAACAAAATGACCGACGAAGGTACAAATATCATAACTGACATAACCATGCTTGTATTCTTGATTGATAAATAACATATGTTAACAAAAAATGGGTATAACCATATGAACCAATTGTGCTCCTATTCTTGCCGACTTGTTTCAATATTCCTATGATGCTGCCTTCGCCTTAGTCCGAGATTACTCTGACGTCCAACGGCTGTTATGCCAGACAAGCTGGGCCCGTATGTCCCACGGCCCCAGCTTGTCTGGCATAACAGCCGTTGAACGTCAGAGTAATCTCGGACTACCTACACCTGGGAGCTTCTGAGGAATAATAATAAGAAGCTAGCATTATCCGCTATATATGTAGTTGATGCCAACTCACTGAACAATTCAAAAGTTTGGTAACTATGTTGAACTCGTCTATCCTATCAAAATTGAATTTGGGATGCAACAGTCTGTCTCAAATCTTGGCTAACATCACGAAATTGACAATGAGGGTTGGCTGAGAACACAACTTAAGGATGTTCGCTGGTCAGTTTCAAAATAAATAACTTTCCATGAAACTAGTATATATTGATAGGGGATTAATTGAGGAATCAAAAAAGCAAAAAAAAATATAGGGGTCAATGTGCTCATTTTCTAGATGTCAGCCATTTGAATTTTGGCGGGAAAATGTTCTCTCTTGATTTTTCATAGCTTTATCATGGACCAGTCAAAGTCTCAAATACTATGAAAAAATAAATAAGATTTTAACAGGATAGCACATCTAAACTTGTGTGCTGTTTACCAACACGAGTTTATGTTTTTTCTGGATATAAATGGTATTTTTGTCCTAAATCCATGGGATGTAGGATGTGTACTGTATGACATTTTAGATTAATGTTGTTATGGCTTTGAACTAACTTTCAGAAGCAGTGAATACTACCAGATCTGCACTGAGCATGTTTTATATTGTGGGGATGTATAAATACCCTGCCATGCCTAGTCTGTGTATTTTGTTAGATATCTACTGTTTGTATTCATGTGATGACCCCTGTCTCAGGTAAGGGGGAGTGTTTGCCGCTAGCAAACTAGTTCAATGAATTCCCAACCCAGGACAAAGGGGGGGGGGGGGGGTAGCTATATGTCCCCATTCAAATGCCTTGAGCGGCCAAAAAAAAGGGATTTCATTCCACAGACCCCCCCCTGGATCCATTATGTTGGTTGTAACTATATCATCTTCCTCTTGTTTTGTAAAAAAAACCTAGCCTGTTAGTTTTCTTGTTTGAATTGTTTATATTTGTCATTTCAGGGCCTTTTATAGCTTACTTTACATTCTATTTAATTTTTGCTCATTATTGAAAAGTTTCATTATGCACTAAGGTATTGATAAAGTTAGACTTGTAACAAACAATAATGGCAAAAATCAGATCATTTAAATTCTAAACGGTATAAATTGTGAATGCCACCAAAAGCAAGATGTATATATATCCTGATACTTTGTTCAGATGCTGTAAAAAATATGAATCTGATCTTTATATAACATTTATTTTACTTAAATAAAAATATACAAAACAATAATATAAATAATACAATAATAACAATTAATCCAATACATTCACAGCCTTAAAAAATACAAAATCAGCAAAATAGTTAAATTTAAGAACGTGTTGAATTTTATCAGTTACTTAAGCTAATAAATGATGCAATAATATTTTTAGATAAACGACTAGATTATGATTTTTCAAAACAAACAAATAGTTTGCAAAAAAAGGATACTGTGTTCTCCGCTATGGTTTAACAACTTAATATGTGTTTTTCTTATTCTACAGATCTGAAAACTATTTTGTGTCGATGAAATTTATCACTGTGCAAACCCTTATAAATAGTTGCAGTCTTTAAAACTCCCAATAGTAGTAGTTGTTATTTTATAGTTATATGGTTTTTCATCAAGCTGCACATGACATACTAACTATTCAATTGTAAATTAAAACCACATTTGAGCTGCATCTCCATTTAAATACCTCAATTTCATTTTTATAAGGGTAGTACTTTTAACATGAAGAAAGACAATTTCATTTTCTTACAAACTTAGAATATTGTAAAGTGTTCGATGCTCAATTGACTTCCTGATAGGTAAAAATTAAAACTTGATTTTAATGAGTACTAGTACATGACCTTCTTTATGGGTTTTGTTATTACAATCTAAAAGTGAAATCACCAAAATAATGAATTAGGAGGAAAATTCAAAATGGAAAGTCCCTAATCAAATGTCCAAATCAAAAGCCCAAACACATCAAACAAATGTATCATAACTGTTATATTCCTGACTTGGTACAGACATTTTCTCATGTAGAAAATGATGGATTAAACCTGGTTTTATTGCTAGTTAAACCTCTTACTTGTATGAGTCGCATCAAATTCCTTACGAATTTCTTAAAATTCTTTTAAAAAAATGTGATTTAAAATCACAAGAGTCAAGTTTTAAAATCATTCTTTACAATTAAGAAGCAACAATTCCTACAAAATATTTGTTAAAAAGCACTTTGATTTTTTTCTTCTTAATACAATTTAAGCTCAGTAATGTACATAGCCTATGAAATGTCTAATATTTGACACTGGTATATTTGCTGATCAATATATAAACATATTAACATGCAGATTGCATATTTATGTCCAATAAGAATAATTTATAACTGCACCACAAGGTTATCCACGACTTGGATTTGGATAATATGATTTGTTGTTTATGTTGGCATTTTATATTACAGAAGCTTATAAAGAACTACATAAATTATTTCCAAAAAGGTATCCTGCGACATATTGTATAAAAATTATAAATAAAGATGCTTAACTTTGTTGGTAACTTGTTATAGATGATTAAGTACAACAAAAATATTTTAAAATATCATTTTAAAATAATATTGAAGACACTTTTGCACTCTAAATACGCTCTGTAAAATATTTCACAAAACTAAAATACAAAGGATATATTTTATTCACTTAAAGTTAAAGTTTTTATGAATCAAAAATGTTGTAAGCATTTGCATTAATCATGTTCATGAATTCGCTGTATCATAATATAAATAAATATATAAAAGAAAGCTAAGAAATGTATGACAATGTAGGAAGAACACATTTGATAACAAGAATGTGTCCATAGTTCACTGATGCCCCTCAAGCGTTATTATTTTCAATGTTCAGTGGACTGTGAAATTGAGGTCAAAACTGTAGTTTAAAATTAAAAAGATCATATCATAGGGAACATATGAACAAAGTTTCAAGTTGACCGAAACTTTAACCTGAAGTGGAACAGACAGAATAATGGACAAAGGGACAGACAGGGGGAGGGATGAACACAAGGACAAACAAATGGATGCACAAACTGAAAAACATAAGGGGCCCATTATGCCCTAAATGGGGACTAAAAAAAGATGCAGATAAGTTGGATAAAATACATTTATCACAAAGCAAAGCTGTACAACATGCAATTATTAACAAGTAAAACTGTGACACAGCCATAGAATGTTCTTTGAACTGCACACTGACTAGTAAATTTGCAATGTTATGATGAACCAGTATAATAATATGTATACAATATATAGAGACCATAAAATAAAGACATGAAGAATTAATTTTACAAAAGTCCATAAATTGCATAACACTAGTTACAGTTACAAATTCATTATTATTTCCTTTTTATTATAAGCTTCATGCCAGGATTACCTCCCTTTAATTTGTCTTCTTTCAGAGAAGATGAATAATTTTTATCTATTGTAGTGTCTGAAGAATCATCTCCTTTTTCAATATCTTCTCCATTAGTTTCATCTACATCTGAATAGTCATTCTTTTCATCTGCATTCAAATTTCCGTCCTCTTCATCAATGCTTTCATCTTCAATCTCATCAGTATTATCATCACTTTCTGTATCATCTCTTTTCCCTTTTGTTGATTTTGTCTTGTTTTTAGACGCCGTTTTATTCTTTTTCATAGCTCTTCCATTGAAGATGACCTCCTGTTTATGATGGCGCTCAGATTCACAATGTTTTGTATAAGAACTTTTGTAATTAAACTTCTTGTTGCAGGGAACACATTCAACAATTCCTTCACCTGAAAAGTATGAGCTTTATAAAAATAAATCAAAGCAAACATATGACAAAGACTAATCTCAGGTAAATAATGCAATAATATATATACATGATATATTTTAGATTTTCAATAATAATATAGATGATATGATAATGTACTTTAAAATAATAATTATTTGTCATAAAATAATTAAATTACATACATGACATAGTCATGATAGTGTAATTATTTGACATAAAATGATGATTATGTTATGTGTATGTTCTTCTCAATAAAGCAGTACCTGGTAATTGCAGTATGAGCATAAAAATGGTTGTATGTATTTTTTTTATAAAGGTAACAAATTTGTCAAGAGATCAATGGAACAGTCTATCTTGCCTAGGAGTGATGATGTTGGAGTACTCAGTAGAATTATGATATTAACTGTCTAAAAACTAAGCCTATATCAGAAAATATACACACAATTTGTTTGGGCCTAAACTTTTTCAAACTCCATTTAGGTTTTATGAACATGACTTTTTTTTAATATGTTGCAGTATCTGCATGGATTCTCATAACTTGAATAAGAAATGACAAATGTGAGAAGACAAAAATAGCACAATAAAACACACACATAGCAACATGGCCAAAGGAAAATGAGAGAAAAGAAAGCAACTGATGATGTAAATCAACACAATACGCTACTGTTTGAGCAACACAAAACCAAATATAAACTAGGGGTGAAGTTAGGTACATCATGTACATAGACATCTTCATCTCTACACTGATGTGTCCAAAATCAAAACTTTTTATCTTAAATTAATTGCTGTCATATTAAAATATAAGTCAATTATCAATTTGATCAACAACTATAAAAACAAACGGTCAAATACCTGTATGAATCTTTCTGTGCATATTGAACTGTGACCTCTTACGAAACTGTTTTTCACATAAATCACATGGAAATGGGAAAATCCCCTCGTGTTTATACTTGTGATCCCGTAATTCTGTTCGCTGGAAGAATTTCTCGCCACAAACATCACATTCATGTGGCCTAATACCAAGATGTATTCTTTCATGCCTCATCTTATTACTGTACCTTAAAAATTCTCGATCACAATATTGACAGTTGTACATTTCCCCTCCATGTTCCCCTCGTACATGTATTCTCACCTCTCCTGGAGTGAAAAACATAGCATCACACTTTTCACATTTATGACTCTTCTCCCCAGTATGTCTTTTCATATGTCTGTTAAGCTCACCTCTAAACCAATATTCTTTTTTGCATAAATTACATTTATATTGCTTATTGCCCTTGTGTTTCATGACATGATGCTCCAGATGTATTTTAATCCTGTAACCCTTACCACATATTTCACAAACAAACGGAACCTCACCAGTATGGACCCTCATGTGGGTGTACAAGTTAGAAATCTGATTAAATCTACGATCACACTGATTACATTGATAGGGTCTCTCGTTGGTATGGGACCTAACGTGCATTGTTAGTTGGAATTTTTCTGTAAAACCTTTACCACAATATTCACATTTATGTGGCTTAACACCAAGATGTGCCTTCATATGGGATCTTAAATTTGCATTTTTATTGAATCCTTTTTGACAAATATGGCATTTGAATGGTCTTTCTTTGAGATGACAAAGACGATGGGTTTTCATGTTTGTTTTATGGGCAAATTTTTTTCCGCAAACATCACATTCATGATTCCTTTCACCTGTGTGTACAAATCTGTGTTTATTCATAGTTGTGTATGTTGTGAAAGATTTATCACACAGAGAACATTTGTACGGCTTTTCTCCACTGTGTATCACACTATGTCGACGTAAATTCTGACGTATCTTAAAAGTTTTACCACAAATATCACAAACGAATGGTCGATCACCAACATGTTGTTCTAAATGTTTCACCAAGTTTTGTCCACTCACAAAAACCTTTCCACAATATTCACAACTTGACGGTTTATCGATCTGGACAGTATCAGATGAATAAATTGTACTATGCATGTAGCTTTTCATGTACTGATTAGCCTCTGAATGAGTTGTTGCCAGTTCTGGTAGATCAGGGACTTGTGAAAAGTCAAATGGTTCAGGGGGTGCTAACTCTGTTTTAATTAATCCAGCCATTACTTCATCTTTAATCAATCTGTCGAGTTCTTTTTTCTCTTCTTCAATGTCCTTATCTTCATGCAAAATTATTGGTTCTTTCTTAATTTCATTTTCTTTCAAGATTTTCTCAGTGGATTTAACTGTAGTCAATACTGTTTTCAAACTAGTATTTGTTTTTTTCTCAATTGTCTTTTTGCTTCTTCTAGATAACTGCTTTTTTTGTATACTTTTCTTTTTCTGTTGTGTTTTATTTTGTGTTATTCTTTCGAAAACCTCTAAATCATCATATGAATATGATTCAATTTCAACATTATTTTTTTCACTGTTATTTGTTTCATCACTATAATCTTTGCTCAATTTATCAAAGTTAGGTTCCTTGCTAAGAATATTTCTTAAAACAGAATTTTCAACTTTACCGGTACCAGGAACATTGTCTACAGGGTCATTTGAATTTTGTCTATCAGTTTTAAGCTCTTTGCAAGGGAGATAATTATCATCAGACAATCTAGAAGGGAGATAATTATCATCAGAAAATCTAGTTTTGCAAGGGAGATAATTATCATCAGAAAATCTAATTTTGCAAGGGAGATAATTATCATCAGACAATCCAGTATTTGCTTCATTGCTTCCAGACAAATCACTGTTTCTATTGATCAGATACATTTCCTCATTCTTCCCTTTCCCGTTCACACTGTATCCCTTTTTACCTTTATCAGAATCAGTATTTTTGATGCTGTTAATTCCATTCTGTTTGAATGCTTCCGTCAACTTTTGATAGATTGATTTGGACAGTTGATTCAGTTCACCAAAATTCATTAAATCTGGGGGTATATCGGAATCCATAGGTTCTTGTTTGATACGAACAACATCTATACTGTCAGCCATCACAACTCTAATTAAGTTTCTTAACTGAAAATAAACAAATATCGTCTTACTTTTTAAATAGAAAAACATATTTACCAAAAAATTGTATAACAATAACATGAATAACTTGTAGCAATAAAAAATAATCATGATAATAGGAAAGTAAATTCTCATATTGTTGGCTTGCAGTGATATTGTTTGCCTTCAATTAGTGGAGAATAAAGGCTTTTCCCCCTGGAGAAGAATCCCAATTTGAAAAATTGAAGAAAAAAAAAGTGCTTAAAATTATTCCCCAACAGACAACTTTTTTCCCAAACAGTGCAGTCTCAGAAATGATTGTGCATGAATACATACTTATTGAAACATTTTTCATGCCTAAAATGACTATATGTGCAGATTTGAGGGTGTATTTATATATAATCACTGACAAAAAGCGGTCTTATTTCAAAGCAGGAGTTGAATCTTGAAAGGGGGTCTGTAAATTGAAGTTTCAGTCAAATTTGTGGTTTATTTTAATTTTCCAATTTGATGAAAATGATGCATATTTTCCCAATAAAAAAGAGAAGTGGTGGTTTTGAAAAAAGTCAACAATATCACTGGCTTGTCATGATTGTCCCAGGTCATTAGTTTCTTAAACTGTACCTCTAAGTACTCTCAAACCAGTGCATTGGGTCTATTTGTTTTCATCTTAGTTTTATCAGCTTCAAACTGGTCATTTGAGTCAAGCCATTTGCAACTGGGTTTTACAGTTTGTTCTTATGTTGTTTATGCAGTGGCAGATCCAGCCATTGAAAAAAAGGGGGGGGGGTCCCAACCCAGAGTAAAAGGGGGGGGGGGGGGTGTTCCAACTATATGTTCACATTTCAATGCATTGATTGTCCAAAAAAAAGGGGGTATCTAACTCCCTGAACTCCCCTGGATCCGCCACTGGAATGCCCTTTCAAACTTGTTAAACTCCACTAAATTCTTCATATCCCAATACAAGTTAAAGGAGCCTGTAGTTCAGTGGTTATCTTTGTTTCATTTATCATGTTTATGTCATATTTGTTATTTGGCAAATTGTTTTGGTTTAAATAAGACCATGAAAAAATATTGTTGGTTTTACCTAAAGCTTTCATTTACTTTTTAACCTCCTAATCAATTCTTTGTTTACTAGATGTAAACTAGAGGCTTTAAAGAACTGCATAGTAAACAAAAGACACAGATGGATTCGTGACAAAATTGTGTTTTGGTGTTGGTGATGTGTTTGTAGATCACACTTTACTGAACAATCTTGCTGTGACAAAGATAGAAAACTCAAATTTAATGTCTTGAAACTACAAAAACGCGTTTTTGGCTCCTTTTTGGCCCTTTTTTTCTAAACTGTTTGCCCAATAACCCACAAAATATATCCCACCCTTCTACTTATGGTATTAAACATTGTGGTACAATTTCAGAACAATTGAAATACTTGTACACAACTTTTTGTACTGACACTAGATAAATAAAATTAAGAATGGAAATGGGGAATGTGACCAAGAGACAACAACCAGTCCATAGAGCAGACAACAGCAGAAGGTCACAAACAGGTCTTCAATGCAGCGAGAAATTTCCACACCTGGAGGCGTCCTTCAGCTTGCCCCTTAACAAATATATATACTAATTCAGCAATGAAAGCAATACTAAACTCCAAATTGTAAACAAGAAACTAAAATTAAAAATAACACAAGACTAACAAAGGCCAGAGGCTCCTGACTTGGGACAGGCGCAAAATTGTGGCTGGGTTAAACATGTTTATAAGATCTCAACCCTCCCCATATACCAATATACGACCGTAAAAAAAATTGTGGTCAAATAAAAACGACAAAAATTCCTCAAAATTACCAATTCATGGGCTGCAAACCAACAAAAGGTTCTCCAATTCGTCTGAAAATTTCTGGGCAGATAGATTTTGACCTGATATGTAATTTTACCCATGTCAGATTTGCTCTAAATGCTTTGGTTTTCATAGATATAAGCCAAAATCTACATTTTACCCCTATGTTCTAGCAATGGCGGCCATCTTGGTTGGTAGGCAGGTCACTGGACACATATTTAAATCAATTTACCCTAATGATGATTGTTGCCAAGTTTGGTTAAATTTGGCCCAGTAATTTCAGAGGAAAATATTTTTGTAAAAATTAAAGATGATGGACGACAGGCATGGACGGAGACGGACAATAGACGTTAAGTGATGAGAAAAAGCTCACTTGGCCTGATCCATCTATGATAATTTGATAGCATGATATTCTTATATTTTCTTTTTTAAAGTTTCATTTGTACTTAAATAAGTCTAAAATAGCTTATAATATCACAATATTATTAATGAAGAAATGATTGATGTCAAACAATTTTTCAACAATTTCCTGTAAGTGGCATTTGAAAAAGATTCTCTGTCAAGCAAATTCCAAACTCCATGTTTCTTGTTTCATTTAAAAAAAAATAACTAGAGGCTCTAAAGAGCCTGTGTCGCTCACAAGGGTCTATGTGAATATTAAACAAAGGAAGCAGATGGATTCATGACAAAATTGTGTTTTGGTGATGGTGATGTGTGTGTACACCTTACTTTACTTAACAGTCTTGCTGCTTACAATTATCTCTATCTATAATGAACTTGGCCCAGAAGTTTCAGTGGAATATGTTAATAAAAATTTACAAATTATATGAAAATTGTTAAAAATTGACTATAAAGGACAATAACTCCTGAAGGAGGCAACTGACCATTTTGGTCATGTCGACTTATTTGTTAATCTTACTTTGCTGAACATTATTGCTGTTTACAGTTTATCTCTATCTATAATAATATTCAAGATAATAACCAAAAACATCAAAATTTCCTTAAAATTACAAATTCAGGGGCAGCAACCTAACAACGGGTTGTTTGATTCGTCTGAAAATTTCAGGACAGATAGATCTTCACCTTATAAACAATTTTACCCTCTGTTAGATTTACTCTAAATGCTTTGGTTTTTGAGTTATAAGCCAAAAAATGCATTTTACCCCTATGTTCTATTTTTAGCCATGGCAGTCATCTTGGTTGGTTGACCAGGTCACGCCACAAATTTTTTAAACTAGATACCCCAATGACGATTGAGGCCAAGTTTGGTTTAATTTAGCCCAGTAGTTTCAGAGGAGAAGATTTTTGTAAAAGATAACTAAGATTTACGAAAAATAGATAAAAATTGACTATTAAGGACAATAACTCCTGAAGGGTCAACTGACCATTTTGGACATGTTGACTTATTTGTAAATCTTACTTTGCTGAACATTATTGCTGTTTACAGTTTATCTCTATCTATAATAATATTCAAGATAATAACCAAAAACATCAAAATTTCCTTAAAATTACAAATTCAGGGGCAGCAACCCAACAACGGGTTGTTTGATTCGTCTGAAAATTTCAGGGCAGATAGATCTTGACCTTATAAACACTTGGACCCCCATGTCAGATTTGCTCTAAATGCTTTGGTTTTTGAGTTATAAGCCAAAAACTGCATTTTACCCCTATGTTCTATTTTTAGCCATGGCGGCCATCTTGGATGGTTGACCAGGTCACGCCATACATTTTTTTAACTAGATACCCAAATGATGATTGTAGACATGTTTGGTTTAATTTGGCCCAGTAGTTTCAGAGGAGAAGATTTTTCTAAAAGCTAACGACGCTGGACGACGGACAGACGCCGGACGCCAAGTGATGGGAAAAGCTCACTTGGCCCTTTGGGCCAGGTGAGCTAAAAAAGTTTTTTATGTCTGTCAATTTTAAAATATTTTCTTGTGTTAGGAGATTCAATTTTCAATAACCTGTGGACTGTAGAATTCATGTGTGATCGTTCAATTTTTTTTTCATGTAAGAGCTGTTATGTATATAGATAGTATGAGATTTTTCTCATTGTTGAAGGCTGTAGAGTGAACTATAATTGCTTATACATTGAGGTCATTAAAACTTGGTAGGATAGTGGTTTCATTGGCATACCACATTTTAATTTTCATATCTACCGGTACTAGTATTTTTTGTTTTGATTCCTCTGACTAAGAGTATAGATTTAGAATGAAATGAGAAGCATTGAACCAAATAACAAAGAAAACAGAGCAAATAATTATGAAGTCTTAAAAGGCCTTTTTTTTCTGTGACACCTTCATTGTAGGAAGATATCACAGAAAGAAAAGAAAAAGAAGCCTTTTCCAGACATCATAACTATTTAGACTATGAAACAGGAAACTAATCTTGAAAAATATTTAATATTTTCATAAAATACTGTAACATTTGAGCTTTTTTGTAACTTGCAAATAGCATAATAAAGTTATCCTCACTCTGATTTACCACAAAATTCGTAGTAAACAGCCATTGTTTATAATTATATGTAAAATCAATATTTTCATTATGCTGATGTCTGCATACCAAATTTGGGTTGAATCAGTAATGCAATTTTTCGTTTGAGTGTATCAAAACGTTATTAGAAAGAGCTTGGAGCGTGTAAGGGTATTCATTTACTTTGTATCGACGAAATGCAATAACAATATCATGTTGACAAACGATGCTTTATCCTGGAACAGAGATCCAACATCTGCATCAACTGTCTGCAAGTGCACGAACACTAAGTGCTAGACCGTCACCGGATCGGAGTCGTATTTCCGTTTTTATATGGTCATGAAAACATTATTTATATGTCTAATGTCTTTTTTAATACTATCGACCAGTGATACAGCCATCCGTTGACAATTTATATTCTTTGTAAATGGCACACTGAAATTCGTGTTAGTCAATTTCAAAGTAAAAAGATAGTCGTAAAGTAATCACGGGTAACCGAAACCGGGATATTAGTTCAAAACTACCGAAATGGTTGATTATAACGGACTTATTATATTTACCTGGCTGGGAGGGGGCTTGTCAAAATGTCGGAGTAAAGTTTTTTTATATTTTCAAAATATATAGGCAAAGTGGTGGGGAGGATTATTTTTTTTACACATGGAAATAAGTAGTTTGCATGCTTCAAGGGACAATTTGTTGTTTTTATACGCCCGTCAAAATTTTGACGGGACGTATTATGGTATACACATGTCCGGTTTCCGTCAGCCAGTCCGTCCGTCTGTCTGTCTGTCCGTCTGTCCGGCGTAAAAAATGTCGCACCGTAACTTCAGAACGACTTATCCAATTTCATGAAACTTCATATAGTTGTTTCTCATGATGGTCAAATAGATTTATGATTATTGATATAAACTTTACCCATGTCTTTGTTATATTAATCTTAAGATCTGTATACTTTTTAATGATGATTCAAAATTGAAATTTTGAGTGATTGAGTATTTTGTAAAAAAAAAGGGGGAGGGTTTTTTACATGTTGTGCCGTATCTCTATAACAATTTATGATTATTGCTTAAAACTTTACACACTTCTTTGTTAAATTGATCTAAAGAGCTGTATACTTTTTGGTAATGATTCAAAATTTTATTTTTGAGTTATTGAGTATTTTGTTAAACAGGGGAGTTTTTTTTTACATGTCGCGCCGCATCTCAAAAATAATTTATGATTACTGCTTCAAACTTTACACACTTCTTTGTTATATTAATCTAAAGATCTGTATAGATTTTGGTTTTGATTTTATTTTAATGATATTTAGTTTTTGTAAAAAAAACATGGTGGGGTGTTTCCCGCCGTGTCTCAAAACTATATATGGTTATTGCTTAAAACTTTCTCAGAAACTATTTATGATTATTGCATATAACTTCCACATAAGACGTCGGGCGTATCATGCGCTCGTGGCGCAGCTGTTTATTATAGTGATTAATTAAGATGATAACGGCACAATTTTTTCTGTTGTACCCCTATTTTTGACAATTTTACTTATTGTGTATGTTTGTTTTGTTCACACATCGTTGACAATATAATGGAATTTGATGCGACTGTCCTACAAGTGAGAGGTTTAGCTAGCTATAAAACCAGGTTCAATCCACCATTTTCGAATAAGAAAATGCCTGTACCAAGTCAGGAATATGACAGTTGTTATCCATTCGTTTGATGTGTTTGAACTATTGATTTTGCCATTTGATTTGGAACTTTCCTTTTTGAATTTTCCTCGGAGTTCAGTATCTTTGTGTTTTAACTTTTTTCAAGAAAGGGGCCCATAATAGATCACTTTTACTTAAATAAACTTTTGTTACTGTTTCAAAAACCATATACTTTTACTGTTAATTTTTCTTTACAGATTTACTGAAGAACAATTTCTTTTTTAATCCAATATAGGAAATAAGAAACTGATTATGACTTGCTCTATATACATACTAATATTTCTTGGAAGAGCCAACAAACGATAAGTCCATAAATAATCAGAGACATACATGTATATACAACACATGTGAACGTAAACTTTCGAAAAAATGAATATAACTTAAAAGTTAAAAAAAAAAAGGTTCATGATCAATAGCTCAAGTGTAAGCGGCAACCCTTCGCATATAAGAAATAATTATAAGAAACGCAATTTTCGGAATATTGTATCTACTAAAGATGTATAAACATACTGCACTTGCAGGCGTTGCTGGGATTTTGCTACATAGAAACATGAGAAATGGAAAGTTCACATTATTTATATCATGCATTAAAACTCATTTGATCTTTACCACCCTTTACAGACGTATTCCTTATTCTAACTTAAAAGAAGGACTGAGATTATTGGTTCAGGCCTGTTTCTTGTAGAAAAAGTCAGATCATAATACTACATGTACTAGTATGCAAAATCATTCCCATTAGAACCAACTGTACCCCTTTTCTTGCCGTATTTGATCATGTACACTTTATACAGAAGCTTTTCAAGAAGAATGAAAAGAAGGTACCATTATCTTCCACCTAATATTCTGTCATCGAATAATTGAAATTGTGATGACAACGTTTATTGAATCTTTCCAAATTCCAAACAGTACCTTATCTTGACTCACATTTTTCCTTTTATAAACTTTCCTATTTAATGTAGTAACATTCCAAAAGCACCTGTATATGGAGTATATGTATCATGCAGCATTTCGTTCGAATTTAAGTCTAGACGCCATCTAGTTTACCATCGAGGTGACCTCAGGAGACCGCCGACGGCAGCATTAGTAATATACCAATATAAACATAAAATTACATTAAAATGGATTAAATTTTTCTCGGTATGTTTGATTTCCTATTATAGGCTAAAACGATCTGTTAATCGTCGATTTTACCTGTACAAGAATGAGTTTTTTTGGATCGAATCATTCAATCAAATGGTTTACCATTGTTTCACTTTCATGGTTGACAGTCTTGTCTTTTAATAACTATAAACACGGCTTATTTACGCGTAACCAATCTTTAGATAAGGAGATAAATTGAAGGTAACTTGAATACGGATAGTCATACAATGAGGTCGAATTATTTATTTGCAAGTGAATACTAATAATTCACCAGCAATATTGCTTATACATGTATAGCTTTATTACGGCAGCTTAGTTCGAAAAAATTAAAACAAAACTGGCTTCAAAAAGTTTTGTTATTATTTCACTATTTTCCCAACAAACTAAATCATACTTCAATTTGGGGTTTTATTACATCGAAGCTAATACCACTTTCAGGAATTGTAAGTTTATTACGAATATGCTCTTTTTGTATATGTTACAGCCACTAAACCCAGTCATTCTTTTCCTACTTTATTACATAATTTTATGCGATTTTCATCTGACTCTCCTGTATTGTGAGCAACATAACCGGTGCCATTAGTAGAACATGAAATCTGGCTTCTTCTTTCCTCAACTAATGTTTTATTGCGAATAAATTAAAAAGTTGGCATGTTCTTACTTTCTAAAATTGAATGATTATTTCTTACTGGCTACTTAATGAATGTGTTCCATTAGGATTACGTTGCTGCTTTAAAAAGTTATACAACCGAAATGCGGTCTTCAATAATCCTATATGTACCATTTGTTAGATTGTTGATGAAATAATAGAAATGAGTAGGTTAAATACCATTCAACTTGCAGGTCCACACGTCAGAAATATTGTCAGTGGTAGTGTTTATTTTTTGTGTTTTTTTTTCTTCTAATTTGGAGTTAATGGCAGCCCATTCTCTTTGTAACTATCTCTATTTATTCAAAACTTGTTTAAATGATTCTAGGCAATTTAAGGTTTGTCTGGACACTTATGTTTTTGCATATTATGAAGTTATTTTCGGACCATCATAATTCGAATTCAGGAGAACCTGATTATTGACCTCTTGAATTATATAGAGGATCTCAATATCAATGATTCGTTTTTACAGAAGCATTTCATGACCTCCATAATTTGATTGAAGTATATTTCCGAAAAAAAATCCTGAACATGCTAGAATCAAAATGTGGCGGTCCTGTTATATTTCAGAGAGTAATTGTAAATATCCTGAATAAGAATTATGCAGGTCATGAACTATTTCTTCTCTACTCAGTCAAAATAGGCACGTTTGGAACGTTTTAGTAACTACTAGTATAAAATTTATTGTGTTTCTGGTAAAGGATGCTAACCACCGGTAACTAAGAAACAGAACAATAATAAAATGCCTTTGGTTGGTTAAAATACGTTGATAAACACTCGATTATTTCCTCATATGGCAAATATTATGGTGTGATTTTCATCTTTTAATCGTACCATAATTTTCATTATTTGCGTTTGCTTTTGAAGTAAACCTGTTTTATATCTTTTATAAATGGTGACACCAAGGATATTGTTTGACCTTATTCTTCATTCTTATAGTCTTAAAATTGATAATTTTTAGAAATGGATAGTTTTGTGGAAACAGATATATTAATGAGAAAAAATGTACCTACTAAATTCTCGTTCTCATAGAACCTTGTTCAGGTCCATAACTGCTTTAACTTTTGACACTGGTTTATGATATTTTAGCATAGAGGTGTATTACCATATGATACAATGCCACATTTTTTTCATAACCTTCATGTAACCTTGACCTTAGACCTTTGAAAATATTCTTGTCCTAAACCATAAGTATTCTTGCTTACCATGACAAAACTTGACTTTGGCCAATTAATCATGCCCACAATCATTTTTTATGTTCCATGGACCATCAACTTTGGGTCAAAACTGTCATGAGATCTATACACTTACACACAAGTTATGGTCCGAAAGCTACAAAATTGTTTGGTTTTGGATGCTGATTGGTTTTATAATAAAAACCCAAAATCAACCCCAACCTTCCTTATGTGGAATTGGTAAAATATCTTAGAGATCCATACTAAAATTATTGTCCAGAAACAAAATGTTTCTTCAGATGCCTAGATGATAGAATTATATGAACACAATTTTTTTGTGGTAGTATAAAAAACTCACACCATTTATAAGTAAAATACAGAACAAGAGTGCACACGCTGAAATGTCTCGCCTTCTTTACTAGTAATTGATATTATGTTGATAGTCCTAAATATAAAGCTTTATTACAACTCACATAAACTCAACATTAACCAAGAAAACAAAACATTGATCATTGAACCATGAAAATGAGGTAAGGTCAGACATGTACAGCTAACAATTCTTCTATACAACTATTATTGTTGACCTATTGCTTATAAATTAAGAAAACAGACCAAAACACAAATACTTAACTCTTAGCAATGAACAATGAAAATGAGGTCAAGGTCAAATAAAACCTGCGCGACTGACATATGGATCATAAAATATTTCCATACACCAAATATAGTTGACCTTTTTGCATATAGAATTAGAAAAAAAGACCAAAAACTCAAAAACTTTGACCACTGAACCATGAAAATGAGGTCAAGGTAAGACAACAACTTCCAACTAGACATGTACACTTACAATCATTCCATACACCAAAATATAGTAGACCTATTACATATAGTATTAGAAAAAAAGATCAAAACACAAAAACTTAAATATAACGGTTATATATTATAACCACTGAACCATGAAAATGAGGTCAAGGTCAGACGACACCTGCCAGTTGGACATGTGCACCTCACAGTCCTTTCATACACCGAATATACTAGACCTAATGCTTATAGTATCTGAGATATGGACTTGACCAACAAAACTTAACCTTGTTCACTGATCCATAAAATGAGGTAGAGGTCAAATGAAAACTGTCTGACGGACATGAGGACCTTGCAAGGAACGCACATACCAAATAGAGTTATCCTATTACTTATAATAAGAGAAAATTTAACATTACCAAAAATGTCAACTTTTTTTCAAGTAGTCACTGAACCATGAAAATGAGGTCAAGGACATTGGACATGTGACTGACAGAAAGTTTGTAACATGAGGCATCTATATACAAAGTATGAAGCTAACGCCGCCGTTGCCAGATCACTTTACCTATGTCGAGCTTTCTGCAACAAAAGTTGCAGGCTCGACAAAAATGAAAATAAATATTTCCAAATTTCTCTTTGGATTCAGTATGTTGGTCATTATCAAGCATCTGTCACAATTTCAAAATCAAAGTGCTGTCAGGGCTGAAGGCAGTTACCTAAAAACCAAAGCAAACGTTATCATGACTGACTTTGTGCTTTATAAAGAATATTTCAATAAAAAATTGTATAAGAAGTCTGCATGTTGAGCTATATTTACGAATGATGTCCATATACAGATGATAAAATTTAGTCTAATAACTCTAGAACAATAATAGTCACACCGTTAAATTTTTTAAATGATCTAGTAATATGCATTGAGTACAACTTTCATAACATTTGGTTAACAGAGGCAGATTTAGGGGGGGGGGGCGGTCCCCCCCCTTTTTGGAAAAAATATGGTTGCTTATATAGGGAATCACTGAAGCGTGACTGGAGCGGGCCCCCTCTTAGGTCAGTAAGTGGGCTCCCACTTATGAAAATTCCTGGATCCGCCACTGGTTAAGGCAGATTAAGATAACAGATTGGAAATGAAAAATTCAGGAAGTTTTCCATTTATAAAAGGGTATTACTCTAAAACGGTAAAAGTGATGCCATCAAAATTCAAACTTGATCTATGTTTTGTGGTAATAAGCATTTTTTTTATCAGTTTCAAAACATTTAATTGAGGCAAACTATAGTCATCGAACAGAAGCCAATATAAGATCACACATATGAACAAATGTACAACATGGGTAAAATTTAATGCACCTCTGCTACTGTGTGGGCATACAAATATAAGAAACCAGCATTCTGTGAGTATTGCATGGCAATACCTAGTCTCCTACTGGTTAAAAATTTATTGTAATGGAACGAAATTCTAACTTGATCTATAAGTTGTCATGGTATAAAAACTACATAAAATAACAAACAAACCTATCACTAAAATTCTTCAAACAATTTACTAAAGAAAGGGCAAAACTCCAGAATGTCATTTATCTTAATACATTGTCTTTTAAAATATGAGTTATTTCCTCTAAACAGAAATCTAGTCAATACAATAAGTTTTTAATCAAAAATTTAATTCTAGGAAAAAGGGCTTTAACTGAACAATTAGAAAAGCTAAAATCCTGAAAATCGAATTTGACCTGTAACTTGTCATGTCAGATAAAACATTATATCAAATATCAAATCCATATCTTCAAGCATATGGGAAAAAAAGTCTGGAAAACTGATTTGCGGTACAGACAGACAGACAGAGTGCAAATCTAAAGTCCCTTAGCATCAGGAGAGTATTGTTTTAAAACTCTCATTATTTATGGAATAAATGGTTTGATATGTTTTAATATGATACAAAAATAAATGGGGAATGTGTCCACTTATAGCTTGCTGTTCAGTGTGAGACTAGCCTCCCTGTTGAAGACCGTACCTTGACCTTTAATGATTTATTTTTATAAATTGTGACTTGGATGGAGAGTTGTCTCATTGGCACTCATACGACATCTTCCTACATCTATTACAATATTTGAATTCAGATGAACAAATCTTCAACCAAACCATTTATGATAACAGGTTGACAATACACAGAAGAATATTGAAAGGGAAAATGTGATGTAACTCGTAGCTTCTGATAAGTCAAATAGTTATGTCAGGTGCCTTTGAATTATACAGGTCTCACTGTATTCCAGGAATTACCTCCATAAAAATAACAAAGTCTAGTGAAAATTAAAGTTTAATAAATATCCTGTTAATTGTTTAGTGATATTTTGAAATTTGCTTTTAATTGTATCTAGATAACTTTAAAATGCAACATCAATTATAACAAGGTTTCAACAAGACATATATATATATATATTTTTTTATTTTTTTTTTAAACGTAATAAATATCTTTATTTCAAATTTGCTGTTACAATTAACCAAGTTTACAGCTTGTAACTTAGTATCCCTCATGTTAGTTTACCTAATAGTTTAAGGAAACACTATTTGGTAAGATATAACTTATTCATAACAAGGCCGTAGCGCATGTTCATTTAAAGTGAGGCAATTTTAAGCCTTTTTTAGGGGGGTATTGTGGCTGAAACGGGAGAAGCTAGCTTATTTCAGCATTACTATTTATGATAAAAATCAAAAACAAAAATAACAAAAATGCGTTATTTTTATTAGCTACCCTATAAGTTAATATTAAAATTAATCTCTGTTGGTCACGTTCTTATGTATATTCATGTATTTATATTTATTTCCAGTAGCAAGTTATAAGCTTCTAGAAGACGAGAACATGTTATAAGCATTCTAATGTCACACACAAGTGATCACAAGTTGTCTGTAAACATTCCGCTGTCAACCTACCTGGACACATTATTCTACCAATTTTTAAGTCATTGGTTTGACCTACGGGGGTTCGAACCCACGACCTACCGCACTAGAACCCTAGAATAAACGGAACACGCTAGCATACAACCAGACAATGCTGATCATAATCAGAAAAAGAAACACGAAAAAAATATTTTCAAACAATAGCAAAAATATATTTCATACTTTTATTAAAGATAAATAAAAATCATGAATTGCCTTATACATCAAAGACTTACATAGAAAAGGCGCTTCATGGTTTTGTTTAATTTAATTATTAATAATTATTATTTCTCATTCAATGAATTATTTTATTGATTAGCATTTGTTGTTCAGTGAGTTGATATTGTAAACATTGGTATACCTACATGTATAGCGTTATCGATTCAAACATAAACCAAGGAAGATAAGCCAGCATACTAATAGGGGGTGTTTTTACTTATGAGTTACCTTTTTCATCTTTTTTTCTTCTTTTAAGAACCCTTCTTCTACCAGTTTTGTAACGACATTAAGATTTGTTTCAATTTTTTTATTTTGATTTGTGTTCTGAATACTTATTTTTTTACCATCACCGCTATGGTAAAAGCTGTAATCGCTGCTGCAGATTGGAAACACTTGTATGTAGTGTGCCGGTAGATAATTTGAAACTCGAAACTCGCATTTTGGTAATGTAGAATACATAATTTTAAAAAAAAGACATTTCGAAAGTTTGTTCGTCGTTTCAAAAGTGAGGCATTTGCCTCATTTGCCTCCATTACGCTACGGCCCTGCATAATATTAGTATCTATAGTATAATTGATTTCACAAATATATTAAATAAATATTGTGAATACACATACAGATCTTTGTTAAAAATTTCTTGTCTCTTTTTTTTTTTTATATCTTAAATTTTCCGGAATTATTTCCGTTATCGATTTTATCGAATGATCCGTGTTCCATTGAAAGAAATTTGGCTTAGTTTAGTTGGGCAAGCATGTGCGTTATCGCATTACCGAGTGTGTCTAATATTCTTTTATATATATATATACTAAGTATGACAACTGTAGAAAATACAACATTGTACAATACATTTTATATACTAAAATTAGCACACAAAAATCACAATTATACTGTTGAAATATTTTACTCATCAATTTTACTTTTTCAGCTTTACCATACATGTACACTCAATATTTTTTATAAATGTTTTGTATAGTGAGACCTGCAGTAAATACTTTCATGTCTTTCCCATTTATATAAACTTGATTTAATTGATTAGATATATAGATTTGTACTCAGTTATGTAGAAAAAAATGCATCCCAAGTCAGGAGCCTGTAAATTCAGTGGTTGTCTTTTGTTCATTTTTTTTACATAAATAACGTCGTTAGTTTTCTTGTTTGAATTGTCTTATTGGGGCCTTTTATAGCTGACTATGCGGTATGGGCTTTGCTCATTGTTAAGGCCGTACAGTGACCTATAGTTGTTAATGTCTGTGTCATTTTGGTCTTTTGTGGATAGTTGTCTCATTGGCAATTATACCACATCTTCTTTTTCATATCATATTTTTTATATCAAGTTTCACACCAGTAAACAAATTTTACTCTGAAACTACCATCATTTTTAGCTAAACAGATTTTAATTAAAACACTGATTTCAATGACTGTTTCAGTCTTTCAATCTATTTTCAGACTTATCCACTGTCATTAATTCAGTACTATTCAGACTGTTAGCGATCAGTCAAGTAAGATAGGTGAAGCATACATGCATGGAAAGTAGCAATTATTTTCCTGTACAGAGAAGAACAAACTGGATTGTTTGACAAAAAATATCTAAAAAGTATAAGTACTCAATTTACTACAATAAAATATCTGAAAAAATAACAACCTTACAAGATTTAACATTTTTTGTTCATTGTGTCAGTTTTTTTCAGATGATGCTTAGACCAAAATGACTGTTAAAGGCAAACATTCATTTTTGAATGGCTTTCTGTTATTCTGAATAATATTTAAAATACCTAAATAAAATAATTATCATGAAAATGCCTCTTCTTCAGGTACATAAGTTTCAACTGAATTATAATGTTCACCTAGTCCAAATGCATGTCTATGATAGCAAACTGTTAATGAATCTGCACCATATTCTTCTCCTATTTTGATTTGTGGGCCTTCACCTTGAATTATTTCTATAGGATGGTGTAATGCACTTGACATAGCCTTGACCTCTAATTGACCTCCCCATTCAGCTGTCTCAGCAGTTTTTTGTAGAAATGTTTCAAAGTCTTCCTCATTGTAAGAATCACCATTGTCCTTGGTAAGAAATGGTAGGAATTCATCTGGATTCTCTGTAATAAAGAAAACATCTTAATCTTTTAATATTAACATCATCCATTTATTTTTTCATTAAAAAACATACTAAAACTGTCCTCCAACTACAAGATATATCAAATTAGTCAATAAGGACAATAAGGTTAAAGTAATGACCAATATACAAGATATGTATAACAATTTAATTATATATTGTAAATTCAGAAATTATTGCACGGTTTTTATTATTGCCAAAAATGCGACAGAGTTGCAAACGCAATAATTTGAACCCGCATTTTGAACTATTTTATATGAATTAACCAGGATTTTTCTCAAAATCTTAAAAATTAAAATTGCAATTAAGTCTGAAATGACAAAACCATAAAAATAAATGCACGCAATTATTTCTAAATTTACAGTACATTTGTACTGCACAACTGTATAGAAGGTCATATACAAAATGTAACAACAAGTATAGTAAAACAATTAATTTTAGCAGATTCATGCTTTTCGTATAAATACTTTTTGGTTTCAATAAATGCAAAAAAAATCTATTGAAATTGTATACATTAACAGAACATGTCTGCATTTATGTATCATTATGTATCAACTTTTGAGTTATGTACTGTAAAAATCATAAATTGCCTTGCATTTCTACCTTTAAATGGGTCCAAACATCTGTTAGATTTTTTTGTGGGACCCCAGAGTATTTTCTTGAAATGTACCTAGAACAGGGTATTTTTTTACCTTGGAATTATTTTTAATTATGAAATTTGTATAATTTCTTGTTCTTGAAATTTTTGAGAAATTCCATGTTTATTCTGTCCTTTAATGTTCTGTGCTGCCCACAACACTTTCTATTACAAAGAAGATAGTACATTTTCAATACAATGTACTGTGCTGGGCATAAAACTTTCTATTACAAAGAAGATAGTAATTTTTCAATAGAATGTAGTGTGCTGGGCATAACACTTTCCATTACAAAGAAGATAGTACATTTTCAATAGAATGTACTGCGCTGCGCATAACACTTTCTATTACAAAGAAGATAGTACATTTTCAAAAGAATGTACTATGCTGGGCATAACACTTTCTATTACAAAGAAGATAGTACATTTTCAAAAGAATGTACTATGCTGGGCATAACACTTTCTATTACAAAGAAGATAGTAGTAAGTACATTTTCAAAAGAATGTACTGTGCTGGGCATAACACTTTCTATTACAAAGAAGATAATACATTTTCAATACAATGTACTGTGCTGGGCATAAAACTTTCTATTACAAAGAAGATAGTAAATTTTCAATAGAATGTAGTGTGCTGGGCATAACACTTTCTATTACAAAGAAGATAGTACATTTTCAACAGAAGATACTATGCTGGGCATAACACTTTCTATTACAAAGAAGATAGTACATTTTCAATAGAATGTACTGTGCTGGGCATAACACTTTCTATTACAAAGAAGATAGTACATTTTCAATAGAATGTACTGTGCTGGGCATAAGACTTTCTATTACAAAGAAGATAGTGCATTTTCAATAGAATGTACTGTGCTGGGCATAAGACTTTCTATTACAAAGAAGATAGTACATTTTCAATATAACATACTGTGCTGGGCATAACACTTTCTATTACAAAGAAGATAGTACATTTTCAATAGAATGTACTGTGCTGGGCATAAGACTTTCTATTACAAAGAAGATAGTGCATTTTCAATAGAATGTACTGTGCTGGGCATAAGACTTTCTATTACAAAGAAGATAGTACATTTTCAATAGAATGTACTGTGCTGGGCATAAGACTTTCTATTACAAAGAAGATAGTGCATTTTCAATAGAATGTACTGTGCTGGGCATAACACTTTCTATTACAAAGAAGATAGTACATTTTCAATATAACATACTGTGCTGGGCATAAGACTTTCTATTACAAAGAAGATAGTACATTTTCAATAGAATGTACTGTGCTGGGCATAAGACTTTCTATTACAAAGAAGATAGTGCATTTTCAATAGAATGTACTGTGCTGGGCATAAGACTTTCTATTACAAAGAAGATAGTGCATTTTCAATAGAATGTACTGTGCTGGGCATAACACTTTCTATTACAAAGAAGATCGTACATTTTCAATAGAATGTACTGTGCTGGGCATAAGACTTTCTATTACAAAGAAGATAGTGCATTTTCAATAGAATATACTGAGCTGCGCATAACACTTTCTATTACAAAGAAGATAGTACATTTTCAATAGAATGTACTGTGCTGGGCATAACACTTTCTATTACAAAGAAGATCGTACATTTTCAATAGAATGTACTGTGCTGGGCATAAGACTTTCTATTACAAAGAAGATAGTGCATTTTCAATAGAATGTACTGTGCTGGGCATAACACTTTCTATTACAAAGAAGATAGTACATTTTCAATAGAATATACTGAGCTGCGCATAACAATATCTATTACAAAGAAGATAGAACATTTTGTATGGAAAGTGCTTTTCCCGCTCAGAACATTATACCAAATAAACATGGATTTATTAAAAATCTCAAGCACAAGAAATTATGCAAATAAAAATAATTCCATGTTCCAATAAAAGCCTGTTCTAGAGTATCTTGATGCATTATAACAGTGTTAACATTATACATGTTATAACTACATTTTATATATACAATGTCTTTTGTTAATGTTGTGTGGAAATTAATAAATACCTCTCATATACTGTGCAGTCTTCCTTCTAAGTGTATCATATGTTTCATTTGGAACTTGGTGACTAATAGCAGTATACAAACAATTTCCATCAGATGGTATCTCAAAGATTTGCAAATTTTTAATTTTTAATATAGATTTGATTTTTTCAAATTCTATATGTCTTGCACCAGTTAAATTTATCAGTTCCTGTTCTTTAATTCTTTCCTCTCTCTCCTTATTTTTTGTTGCTTGTTTCTCCCTTCTTTTCATAGCTTTTGATACTTTCTTTTCTTTCGAGTCCTCTCTGGTTTCTACATCACCACCAGCAGCTTCAGTGTCAACAGTATCATTTGTTTTCAGAGAACTGAGTCTTTCTGTTACCTTGAAAACATGCATTCAATCATGGTTGAATATATATAACAGTAAATATCAATGAGGATGATAACATACAAATTATTTCTCTATAACTATGATGGGTACAAATTTCAACAAAAATAAAATGTTTTGTATGTCAGAAAGTCAAAAGTCTGCTGAATCTACTTTGGAACTTGCTTTGGATATATCTGCCAGGGGAAATGAATAACAGGGGCCTAGTAGCCAATGCTACTGAAATATAGGCTGGGCCCCTAAAACTTTTATGAAAAAAACCATAGTGCTTATCTATATTTTTATATTGTAACAGCCTAAAATCTAGTTGAAACATGTTAGTCTTATTTCCTGTCTGCATGAATAACGTAAGCTTGGATTTTGAAATTAATAATTACAATATTGTATTCAGTATAATAGCATAAAATTAAGTAAAGGTATAAAAAAAAAGGTTTAAAAAGAATTTATCAAACCCTTTGAGTGTGATGTACTGCCTTTCATGGTCCTCATGGTAGTTTGACATGTTAATTCGAAACTGTTGAATGAGATTACAACCAATGAAATAAAGAGTGTCAATTGAATATAATAACTACTCCAGTTACATGTATATTCAGTTGCCATATTCAATTATCCTATACTAGCATAAAGCTATTATTAAATTCATCTTCCGGTCCATTAAAAATAAGATATGAATAAACTTTCAATGTTAAAACAACCAGCAAAATGCCAAAAAGAAGATATTTGATTGAATTGATTCGTTCTTAAATTAATTTGTCACCTCTTGGGTTGTTTTGTCTTTGAATTCTTTGAGTTCAGTTACATGTTTATCTGTAAGTTCACTTTCTAACTTTGTTATCTGTTCTGTGATCTCTTTTTTCTTCTTTTTATCTCCCTTTGACACACTATGTTTTAACTGTTGTATTTTAGCCTGCAATTCCTTCTTTTCTTTTTTGTGTCTTTTTACCACTGATTCCTCATCATTTTCATAGTCACTCATTTTCTTTCCCAGCCTGAAATGTATTATACTATAAAATAAGGTAAATTTACCAGTGTCAGAGAACAGACTTAATATGGGCAAACACATCCAGGATAAGAGGATATAGACTGAGTGCAAACTTGTCATTATGGCAAATGTACCCCATATATCCAACATACACAATTATAACAATTAAGAACTGGCCCATATTATACATGTATAACGTAACGGTACCCAAATTGCACCTATTTTGACAGTTTTTTCACCAACGTTTTTTTATGATCAAGAATTAAATGTCCTTAATCATGTTAATGTATTTATTTTGTAGCCCTATCCTTCTTTATTGTATAGGTACACCAATTTAATTTTTAATCCATATTGAGTCATAAAAAAATGAGTTTGAATCAACCTCCAAACCATCCATGATTCTGTAATGAGGAGTACCCAAATTGCATCCATGCTTAAATTCACATCGTCAAAAGTCTAATAACCGAGCTTTTGTTTAATTTCTTCAAATATTTTGAACAATTGGATATTAGTCCATGCTTACTCTTCATATTTTACGAAATTGATGCTTATAATATATTGTATTTGCTAATTTAAAAAATATGACCTTTTGATGACGTCGCATGATGACATTTTCGTACATTTTGCGCTTTCAGTAAACAGTCCATCTGTTGATAAATACTGTGAACGTTTTGTGTATATCTAAATGTGTTTACCTATGTTGAAAGACGTGTGTAGTATCAGATCATAAAAATACAAATTGTTTAGTCTCTAGGAAATCTTGCAAGATTTCCGTTGCTATTTTTTCTAAATAGTTGCAATTTGGGTACTCGGTGCAATTTGGGTACCCTTACGTTATACATACAACAGTCTATTATTTAAACTTGGAATTATTTTTAATTATGGAATTTGCATAATTTCTAGTGCTTGAAATTATCGATAAATTCCATGTTTATTCTATACTTTAATGTTCTGTGCTGTGCGCAACACTTTTTGTTACACAAAAGATTGATTGATTGATTGTTGGTTGCTTTACACAAAAGATAGTACATTTTCAATAGAATGTACTGTGCCACGCACAACTCTATCTATACAAAATACTTTGTATGGAAATTTATATGAACCGCTCCAAACATTATATATAATATCAAATCAACATGGAATTTAAAAAAAAAATTAAGCACAAGAAATTAGACAAATTCCATGATCATGATAATTAAAGATAATTCCAAGTTCAAATAATAGATTGTTATACCCTTTATTTTCACAAATTCACTGTCATGACCATGATGACTGTATTTTCACAAACTTTCAACAACCTGCAAATTAAACAACAAATGAAACTTCAATTTCAAACTCACTTGACCTGTATGAATTTAAAAAGATTAACAGAGGTCATCCTTGAAAACTAAAAAACAAGAAGTGTCATTGGCCACAACAATCTCCTTTTCATGTAAAGCATCCATTCATCATCATGTAATCAGTAGGGCAGATGGACAGGCCAAAATTTAGGTTCTGTTTAGACCCCTACTGACCCCTATTGAAGAAGTCTGTCTGTCTCTCTGTCTATTTGTCAGTCTGGCAAATCAGTTTAAATCAGTTTTTCACTTTATTTCCTCATGCTTGAAGATATAAATTTTAGGTTTATTCCCACTTTCATTGTCAGCCCTTATAAATACAAGTAATTTCTGGCTTCATATCATTAATATGGACAGCAAGAGTATGGTAAAGAGAGCATACAATGAAAATTTAAACTTCCTAATGGTTTTTGTAGTAAATTAAAAGTGTTTTAGGTAAACTTGGTTTTCAGCATGTCTGGAAAAATCAAAATACTATGTCAAAGAAAAAAATCCTTTTTTCATTTTAAAAGAAATTAGAAGAGGAATTCATAAAATACTAGAAACAAGCTCTTTTTTCTTTACTTTAATAATGATAATAGTCATGGTAATAAGCTAAGAACATATATCGCAAAGTTAAAAATAATTTTGAATTAGAAAAATATCTTTTACTGGCATGACAGGACCTCAATGAAAGTGTTATTTCTAAAATGGTAATAATCAGAATTAGTAATAGTAAATTTAGTAACTAATAAAAGTCAAATGAAAGTTGGTAGATATACTAGAACACCTTAGGAACAGAGAATATGTCCAATTTGCAAGGATGGAATTGAAGATGAGTTCCATTTTCTCATTCAATGTAAAGCATTAGAACTTAATAGAAATGTACTCAATTTAGTCTCTTTTGTAATTTAAGTGAAATCTTTTGTTTATATGTGTGAACAACATAAGTTTAGTTTCATTTTGAAAATAATGATACAGACATTTAATAATACTGTAAGTGTACAAAAAAATGTAGCTGGAATAAGCAATATGTATGATTTGAACATTCATTTAAAGCAAAAATAATGTTGCTAAGAGCTTTTATAGTATTAAAGCTGAATGTAATAGCTTGAATTAATAATATATTGTATGACTTACACCTTCATACAATGTAAATATAAAATGTGTATCTCTTAACATTGAGAAAATATGTTTTTTTGGGTTTTTTTTGTGTTTTTTTTGTATTTGTAAATGTCGGCTGGTATCATTTTGGTATAGGAATTTACACCAATAAATTATTTGATTTGATTTATAAATTTTATATTTGGTGTATTACATGTATTTTATCAAAGATCACGCTAGAATTTAGTCCAAATAATTATGACGTTTTGAAAGGCTATTTTATTTTTTTCTATGACGCCTTACTTTGAAGTAAGGGGGTCTCATTGGGGTGTTCCGATCCCGGATCCCGCTTACTGTTTTGTCAGATTCCCATGTTCTGCTTACACTATGTACGTAATCAATTTTATTTTTTTTGTCATTTCCCGGGTCCCGCAAAACCTCATTTCCCGTTTTTACGGCACAATAATTTGACTTTCACGTGTAGGCAATCCTGTGTCACGCTTAGACCCCAATGAGACCCACAAGTAAGGCGTCTATAATAGCCTTTCAAGACATCATAATTATTTGGACTTGCTAGAATTGTGTTCTATTGCTCTGAATTTGTATCCAGTAGAGGACTATGTATTGGCTAATCTGCCATGCAATACTCACAGAATGCTTATTCAATTGTAGGAGGAGTGGTAGAATGTAGGCCGAGTAAGTAGAAAGAGGGGCGAGAGTCTCCATTGTTATTTTTACAAAGGGACGAGTTGGTATGGGGCGACTGTTCTTTCAAAAGGGCTACACATATCTCTGACCTGTAGTCAAGTCTGTTTGAATGAAAACGGTTAATAAATAAAATACCTACACTGACAATAAAAAATAAGAATATGACGTAATTATCAAGATAGTTCAGGCTTTGTGAACTGACAGAAAAACTGTGCGAAATCGCAAAAGTGTGTTCCTGAGACCGGAAGTGAAATCTTTAACGATGGAGGGGAGAAATTATGGTGTAGCGATTTTTATTTTATTTTTGGATAAATATTAATGAAATATATTACTGGATTTTGCGACGTGACAGTTAAAAATTTCCTGGTTTAACGATGGTCAGCTTATCTAACGAATCGAGACACACAGGGGTATGACTTTTACTGCAGTATGAACTTTCATTCGTCAATTATGACATTTAAAAAAAAAATTGATATATAGATCTGACAGTCATGACAGTTAACTGGCATAAGCACAAGGCCAAGGAAATGTCTACATCTATATCTACATCATACGACGATCCATCAACACACTGATGAAAATACGTCGGCGCATCGCAAACAGACTCTTAATAAAATATAATATAAACCAATGAGTGCAATAATCATGATAATTCAAAAATATTTTTTTTGCAAAAAAATTTGATCTTGGACTTAGTATAATGCAGACCAAATCCCTACTTCAAAGACAACTTGGAGAGTATGAACATGATGAAGACAACACAGATCAAATTAAAGCTACTTGGACCAGTTTGTCAGTCAATTAAAGTTCCAGAATTTGAGCATTTTGAAATCTACCTTGCTGTCCACAAAAGTTTAAATGGTTGAACATTTCCTTATCGGAGTTATTGTCCTTAATTGTTGATTCTGCTTTTCTCACCACTTGGCGTCCGTCGTTGTCCGTCGTCGTCGTCAACTTTTTACATTTTGAACTTATTCTAGAGAACCACTGAATGGAATAAAACCAAACATGGCATGAATGTTCCTTATGAGGTGCTGACCAAGTGTTGTTACTTTGTAGCCGATCCAACATCAAAGATGGCCGCCAGAGGGGTACTTAGTTTAACATAGGACCCTACAGGAAATGCATACAAATGACCTCTTTTAGAGAACCACTGAATGGAATGAAACAAAACATAGCATGAATGTTCCTTATGAGGTGCTGACCAATTGTTGTTTCTTTGTAGCCGATCCATCATCCAAGATGGCTGCCAGTGGGGGACTTAGTTGAACATAGGACCCTATGGGAATTATATACAAATGTCTTCTTTTAGTGAACCACTGAATGGAATGACACCAAACATGGCAAGAATGTTCCTTATGAGGTGCTGATCAAGTGTTGTTACTTTGTAGCCGATCCATCATCCCAGATAGCCGCCAGTGGGGGGACCTAGTTTAACATAGGACCCTAAGTAATAGGAAATGTATACAAAAGTCTTCTTCTAGAGAACCACTGAATTGAATGAAATCAAACATAGCCTGAATGTTTCTTTCCTTATGACATGTATGAGGTTGTGTTGTTACTTTTAGCCAAATTTTATATTTTTTTATATGATTTCAAAAACCCAAGTAGAATCAGGTGAGCGATACAGGCTCTTGAGAGCCTCTAGTTTCATTTTTGTTGATTATTTTGAAAGATTAAAAACATGTGTGTAAAAGATAAAGAAATTTTAACCAAACTGAATGTTGTGATTCACCTGTTGTCCATTTACATCAAAAACTTTTTAGAGGATTTATTAGGGCCCCGCCTTAAGGCGGGTCGCCCTATAGTGATCAGTCTGTCCGTCCGTCTGTCCGTAACACTTTCGTGTACGCTCCATATCTAGAGAACCGTTATAATTTCATACTTTATACTTTACATGTATATTAACCACCACCAGAGGATGTGTCATGATGTATGTACAACTTCCTAGGTCAAAGGTCAAGGTCAAAAACTTTGGTTTCAGTTGACAACCCTGTGTTCTTTGGTGAAGATCGTGTCCGCTCCATATCTAGGTAACCGTTATGATTTTATACTTAATACTTAACATGATTATTAACCAACACCAGAGGGTGTGTCATGATGTATGTACAACTTCCTAGGTCAAAGGTCAAGGTCAAAAACTTTGGTTTCAGTTGACAACCCCGTGTCCTGTGGTGAAGATCGTGTCCAATCCATATCTAGATAACCGTTATGATTTCAAAGTTTATACTTGACATCCATTTTAACCACCACCAGAGGGCGTGTCATGATGTATGTACAACTTCCTAGGTCAAAGGTCAACGTCAAAAAAACTTTGGTTTCAGTTGACAACCCTGTGTCCTGTTGTGAAGATTGTGTCCGCTCTATATCTTGAGAATCGTTATGATTTCAAATATTATACTTGACATCCATTTTAACCAACACCAGAGGGTGTGTCATGATGTATGTACCACTTCCTAGGTCAAAGGTCTGTCTGTCTGTTGGTCAGTCCATCACTAACAAATTTGATCCACGCTATATTTTGAGAGGACAGCTGTTATTATTTCATACTTTATACCTGACAAACATTTTCAACTTAACATATATATTAACCAACACCAGAGAATGTGTCATAATGTATGCATCCTAGGTCAAAGGTCAGTCCGTCGGTCTGTCCATCCGATCGTTGTTCTTAACAAATTGTTTCCTCTCTACCTCTCGAGAACCGTTAATATTTCATACTTTATACTAGGTGGGTCATAACATATTGAAGGCGTAATTCTAAAAATATGTGACAAATATCAATTGGGCAGCACCTTTAAACATATTGTTCAAACATCAATCCATATATCCAGAAGTCACCTAAGAGTAGTCAACAATGAGTTCACATCATGCAGTCATATCACTATAATAATTATACTATGAAAGTAAGTTGAGAATATTTATCAGTTTTAACTGAAAATCTTAGATTAAAATCACACGTGAGACTATGTAATAACTTCAAATAATGCTTCATATCAGATTATCCATACAACTTATTTAACCCACGTTATTGACAGCGGGGCCCACAGAGATGGCTCCCATCTCAATGATATCTAGTTGCCCTTACATGTAAGTGTAAAAGATCTTACAAATATCCTTATACAAGTAGAAGCATCTGCCATGTCTACTATGTCTACAATTATATAAACATAAGTTTTAACCCTAAATGAAATATAACTAAAATTGTACTGAAAGTTTTTTATTAATAATATAGCTTCATGATTGTTGATAAGAATGACCAATTAAGCATCTGACTGGTCTATGATAAAAGCAGCTATATCTGGTGGCAGAAATAATACTGTCAATGCAAATGCATGTACTTAAAAATGCAATTATTGTTTATTACAGGGCTATTTTTTCAATGAGGATGGATCAGGACAGAACAAAGATACAGAAGACTTACTGTCAGAAAGTCCTGCTTTAAGTGCAGAATTGGATCCCCCTTTTAGAAAAATTCACATAGTTTGGGCTATTGTAGTGGAAATACTACTCTTTGTAAGTTTTAACTTTAAATGTTCAGCAATTGAACAAAAGAGTTGTCCCCCATATTTTACAATGGTTCATTTCCTGATCAATACTTTTTGTATTTTGTGCAGACATGGTTTTATTGATATGGAAAATTTCTTATATCAACTTTTTAAAACTGTTGATTTATTTTCTAAACACTTAGTTTTTTCTTCCCTTTTGCTTACTTGTAGATGACCTAGTTTGTCAGCACTACTTTTTTAGCTCACCTGGCCCGAAGGGCCAAGTGAGCTTTTCTCATCACTTGGCGTCCTTCGTCCTCCGTCGTCCGTCGTCTGTCGTCGGCATGGTCAGTCGTCCATCGTGGTTAACTTTTACAAAAATCTTCTCCTCTGAAACTACTGTGCCAAATTTAACCAAACTTGGCCAAGATCATCATTGGGGTATTTAGTTTAAAAACTGTGTCTAGTGACCAAGCCAACCAACCAAGATGGCCGCCATGGCTAAAAATAGAACATAGGGGGTAAAATGCAGTTTTTGGCTTATAACTCAAAAACAAAAGCATTAAGAGCAAATTTGACAAGAATTAAAATTGTTTATCAGGTCAAGATCTATCTGCCCTGAAATTTTCATATGAATCTGACAACCCCTTGTTAGGTTGCTGCCCCTGAATTGGTAATTTTAAGGAAATTTTTACGTTTTTGGTCATTTTCTTGAATATTATTATATATAGAGATAAACTATACACACCAAAAATGTTCAAGAAAGTAAGATTTACAAGTAAGTCAACATGACCAAAATGGTCAGTTGACCCGTTTAGGAGTTATTGCCCTTTATAGTTAATTTTTAACCATTTTTTCGTAAATCTTTGTAATCTTTTACAAAAATCTTCTTCTCAGAAACTACATGGCAAAATTAAACTATACTTGGCCACGATCATCATTGGGGTATCTAGATTAAAATTGTGTATGACGACCCATCCAACCAACCAAGATGGCCGCCATGGCTAAAAATAAAACAGAGGGGTAAAATACAGTTTTTGGCTTATAACTCAAAAAACAAAGCATTTAGAGCAAATTTGACATCAGTAAAATTGTTTATCAGGTCAAAATCTATCTGCCCTAAAATTTTCAGATGAATCGGACAACCTGTTGTTAGGTTACTACCCCTGAATTGGTAATTTTAAGGAAAATTTGCCGTTTTTGGTCATTATCTTGAATATTATTAAAGATAGAGATAAACTATAAACAGTAAAAGTGTTCAGCGAAGCAAGATCTACAAATAAGTCAACGGGTCTAAAATGGTCAGTTTATATAGATTAGACCGTTGGTTTTACCGTTTGAATGGTTTTACACTAGTAATTTTGGGGCCCTTTATAGCTTGTTGTTCGGTGTGAGCCAAGGCTCCGTGTTGAAGGCCGTACTTTAACCTATAATGGTTTAATTTTTAAATTGTTATTTGGATGGAGAGTTGTCTCATTGGCACTCACACCACATCTTCCTATATCTAGTTGATCTGTTTAGGAGTAATTGCCCTTCATAGTCAATTTTTAACCATTTTTCGTAAATCTTAGTAATCTTTTACAAAAACCTTCTTCTCAGAAACTACTTGGCCAAATTAAACCAAACTTGGCCACAATCATTTTTGGGGTATCTAGATTAAAAATTGTGCCCGGTGACCCGGCCAACCAACCAAGATGGCTGCCATTGCTAAATAAAGAACAGAGGTGTAAAATGCAGTTTTTGGCTTATAACTCAAAAACCAAAGCATTTAGAGCAAATCTGACTTGGGGTGAAGTGAAATATTAGGTCAATATCTATCTGCTGCAATATTTTCACATGAATTGAAATTGTACAACTGGTTGTTAGGTTGCTGCCCCTGAATAGGTAATTTTAATGAAATTTTGCCGTTTTTCGTTATTATCTTGAATATCATTATATATAGAGATAAACTGTAAACAGCAATAATTTACAGCAAAGTAATACCTAAAAATAAATCAACATGACCAAAATATTCAATTGACCCTCTAAGGAGTTATCACCTTTATTTTTAACAATTTTCATATAATTTGTAAATTTTTGCTAACATTTTCCACTGAAAAAAACTGGGCCAATCATTAAAGATAGAGATACATTTTTGTAATTGTAAGCAGCAAGAATGTTCAGTAAAGTAAGACCTACAAACATATCACCATCACCAAAACACCATTTTGTCAGGAATCCATCTGTGTCCTTAGTTGAATATTCACATAGACCAAGGTGAGCGACACTGTAACTTGAAGTGTTTTTCTTTCTTTGGAAAATTCTAAGTTTATAGCATTTGATCCTTCATATTACAAATTATTTAAATTCTTGAACAGCCATTTTCCTCTTTTTTCTATATTTTTACTTTTTTTTCCTTTTTTTCAGACTGGTCTGGTCATAGCTACCTTTGTACTACCACATATTGAAGTCTTACAGCCTGATAGAAATACTACAAAACATGATGGAAAACATTTAGGAGCACATATTGATGAAATATCCGTAGCCTGTTATGTCCATGGAGGACTTTGGTTTGTCCTGCTTGGGTTTGATCGATATTTGAGATACCACCATTACAGACACAGAATGTGTGGATATCTGGAATTTTATAGAAGAACGAGACATTTACGTAAAATACCTTTGCTAGCAAATTCAGCAGGTGAGTGAAATTTTTTTCTTAGGATATTTTAGTGTATTTCCTAAGAGAAAAAAAATTGGTGTATGGATTCATAAATGGAAATTTAAATTGTGTACAGTGAATTCATAATTATTCCAATACAAATTTTTGTGAACTTTGTGGGGACAGGTGAACCATGAAATTAAATGTTATAAAAATTAAAAGATACTTTATATGTATATGCTTGTATGTAGATTTTGCAAAACCACGAAATCAAATGTCCATGAACATGCAAGTTTTCCTTAATCCATGAAAATAAATGAATCCACAGTATTTTTTAATATTATATTCCATAAAAATAAAAAGATGTGGTATGATTGATAATAGGACAACTATCCACCATACTTCATATTACATGGATGTTAGTGATTATAGGTCCCTGTACAGCCGTCACTAATGAGAGAAAATCCATACCATATAGTCAGCTATTAAAGGCCATGGCATGAACAAACAAGAAACTCAATTTATTAAAATCAAACATAGACCAACATGGAACAACAACAAAATGCATTTATTGGTAGGAAGCACCAAGATATCCTAGTATCCTATAAATTTCCTCCATAATGATGCCTTTTGACGCCATCCCCTTTACTCCATAATGACGCCTTTTGACGCCTGTGTAGTACCTCAGTTGAAACGCTTTTACTACAAAATGTCTGCATCAGACTTAAAAAAATTAGTATTCAATATTAAAAGGATATTCATGAGAATATCTGATTTGAATTTCATTGATGAAATATTAATTTTCACAATGCATTAAAGCCATTAATACTTTAAACCCGATGAATTTTGTTTATTAACAAAATCCTATGCAAATCAAGTATGTAAGAAAAAAAAATCCGTGGAGGAAAGGGTTAACCACAAATAGTAATTTAGTTGTCATTAATGTTTATCCTATGGGACATACATTATTACTTTGATTCTGTACATGTTTTGTACTGATGCCAGATGGAGTAACTTTGAGTCCTTTTTTTTGTCTGAGACAAAGTCAGATATTTTTAATCTATTATATTATTTTACTATTGATTGATATTTAACAGGTAATGCTGCCTTATTAGTAGTACTGAAGATTTTACAAGATTTAAATGGAAGCCACACAGATCTATATATAGAAATAGTGATTGCCTTGGAGGCTGTGCTAGCTGTGTCAGTGCTGATGATTTATCTTGGTAAATGTTATCAACAATATTCATAAACATTTAAGATTTTGTCAAAAATAATGTCTGGAAAAATCTGTTTTAAACTTGGTTTGTAAAGACAATGTGTTTTCTTATTGCAACATTATTTGATTAAGTTCTTTATCATTTTTATTATCTTTTCAAAATGTACACTAACAAAAATATATTACAAGAAAAATTCAAAGTCCATCAACAAATGTCAAATTCAAAAGCATTGAGTATGGTCCAAAATCCAACATGCCTAAATACTGACTCATTTGAATATGTACCAAACTACTAATTCAAATTTGTTATTTTAAAAGCTTGATTTGTATTTCTTATGCTTTGACCTTTTCATTACAATTTTGTCTTACATTTGTAGAAGAGTTGATAAAGATTAAGGGGAGATAATTCTTAACATGAGAATGATAATGATGAGATAATCTATGATCTTTTAATAGAAAACTGATTTGGACCCCCTCCCTATTAAAAATGACTGAATCTGCTTCTGCATCATTTATATGTGCTAGAATACAAAATATATCCAACCGATTCAGAAATTAGTAGAGACCTATTATGTACATTGTAGTTGTAATAAATGTATTTCAGTAAATATTTCATTCATTTTTTTTTTATAGTAAAAACAGTCAAGTTCAATAGTTTATTGATGTCACCAGATGTCACTTAAGATGAAATGATATTTAGTTTCATTCATTTTTTTCAGTAAAAACCGTAAAGTTTAATAGTTTATTGATGTCCCCAGATGTCGCTCAAGATGAAATGATTTCTAGTTTCATGCAGAACAGTGGTACTTCAGAGATTGGTTTTAGGTAAAGAAGTTATGACATAGTTTTACAATTAGACAATAGAACTTGATATTGATAGTCCTGGTTATAAACCACATTTCCTGAAATCCCCCCTCACTTATGGAATTTCATAAAGGTATAGGATGAATACATAGACACATCCACACGTGCATATTACCTGTTGGCAAACATTTAAAGTAAATACTTTAGAGGGTATACTATACAGTTCTAATACATGTATATATGTAGGTCCATTTCAGCACTACTGTGTATGCTGGTCCATATAGCAAGTTGCTACGAGATGCCCATGCTTGACTGGACCTACTGAAATTATTGTCTGAAGGCAGACATGTACACTATTGCAAAAATTAGACTATTTCATACTTTTTAACTTAAATATAATTACAAGTCCATATTATGTCAAATGGAAGATTAATTGATTAACTAAAATAAAAGAGATCTGTCACATGTTTTGTTGAATATTTATTTTCAAAAATTCACCACAGTAATATTTGGATGCAGTAAATTCTTTTATATATGTAATAAAGCAATTTTGCAGACGTTTTATATTCATGTCCTTTTTTCAAATTTCTTAAGTCTATGTCTTTTCTTCTATTACACACACCAGTCTCCTGTTTTATTTTCACTTCACTTTATTTATTGCTTTACTTCTGTCATCAGTCCTTACTGTACTTATGTTTGGCTTTTTGCTCTTCCCTGAAAAGGATCCACATTGTGGAAATATTTACGTATTTTGCATTTCAGAATATATATATATAATGTTTGCAAAATTTATTTGTTTTGGATGAAACCATAATTGTCTGAGCTAAATATTGATCCTTTTAGTCAAATTTCAATTTTACTATAAAAATAAACTCCCTAATTTATATTACAACTTTTGGTGAAGAATTCTCATTTTATGATTAGTGAAAAGTTAGCTAAAATTAATCCATTCCCAGCTAAGCTTACAGGGTATTTAACATGACTTTTGAAAATGCCTTTCCATCTTACAATTGACAGGAGAAATGAACGGATTGTGGTTTTGTTTTCACAACTTCTTAACAAAGAAAGAAGCATGTATATAGCTACAAAACATACTCTTTAATGCTAAGGGATGACATCAAAAGAATATAAGATAAAAAAAACTTAATTCAAATAGTTTGGGGGTGGGGGTTGAACTGCTGCAAGATGTAGATATCTGACTTTGATTTTTACATATATCTATATGGGTCAATCAATTTTTCCTAAAATAAGTTAAGAGGGGGGAAAGGGGGGGGGGGGGGGGGGGTTGTTGGCAGTGAAAAAACTATGTGAATTTTTACCCAATAACAGAATGGTAATGTTGAAGCCCTCACAATTCTAAAATAAACCATAAGTTCATACAAGTTAGGCTTAAATTTTGTACATATATTCACTTGTTGTAATTTCTGCATTGTGTATGGTTTGCAGTTTTGGATGTAATGATATTGGATTTAAGTGAGTTGTTTATTTAGTTTGTTTTAGTTTTTGCATGAGTTATAGACATATGTTAACATTGCCTAGCACTAATGTAGTAGCAACACATGGGTGTGACATTTTTATTTAATTTTGTGGGTTTGATGTGTATTATTTGTAATCATCATAAATAACCATAGTTTTTCCTCACTCATATTGTGAAAGTCAGATTTATAACTAATCTAGAACTATATACCTTTTAATTTCTGTATAGAATTATTTTCGTTAAGTTTGGTTAGATCCTTGGTTTACAAATATTTTTTTTTAACTTTTTTTTTAACTGTCTAATTTGTGTACATGTATGTCAGTGATTATATCCCTGAAATGAAGCAGCAAAACAGCTGCCACTAATTGGTTTTTTTTTACACTGAATAAAACCATTTTCAGGATTGAACTGCAATGTTAGGGATAGTACATTTATCAGATTATATATAGAGATATATTTAGAGATATAAAATTTTATTTCAAATTAGTGCTGAAAATCAAAATGAGAAAATGACTTTCAGAATCAAAAACTATCCCTGTTTATGACTTGAGCTTCTATTCACTGAAATTAAACTGATTAAAGTAAAAGTCCCTTTATTTTTATTTTGACAAGTATCATTAATAAGATATAGTCAATTTTTTATATGCCTCATGATAACTTCATATCCAGGAATTGAAATAAGCAAGGGCCCACTTACCAATGGCTACTAAAATTGCAGCTTTTATGAAACTATATAGATTGGCTACTAAAATTAATGTTGTGGGCTTTCGTGCCAAAATGTTAACTCCAATCCCTGATTCTGGAAGGCCTGATTCAAATGTAGTTGTTTAAGCTTTATTTTAAGTCTTGTAATCTTAAAATCAATGTCCTACTTTTCCTTGATCCTAATCTAAATGTTTAACATGTATAAAGAAGTAACAGTTGTTGGTATATATTGTTAGATATGTAAATCTATAGCATGTTGTTGTAGGTGGCAGTATACTAATATCATTGGCAAATAACATTATTATAGCTTTTAAGACTACAATAGTATGGTTTATATAAAGATTATAACTTAATGATTAGATTTTAAAGTAATGCATCTAGACAAATTGATGATTTTCATTACCAAAGAAAATTATTGTCACCAACCTCACCAGGCTATAATCATTAACCTTTTTAATATTATTTATTAACATTTTTGAAAAAGGCAAACTTCATTTAGCAATTGAAATATTTGGTGTTGCTTATTTTTCAGAGCAAGGCAATGCACTCAGATCAATGTGCTACATTATAGTTATCATTTATTTATTATTAACAGTATTTTATTTTCTCTTATTCTTCGTCAATTTATCCCTTTCTGCACCCATTGTATAAAAAAATTAAATCAAGGTGTGGTTACAATGTAGTTTGATCTCAGTACTTCATTGGTTAAAATCCGATTATGACGTCGAATTTTCTTGCTTTCCTCTGCAGTGGTGTAGCTGGGTCATTTTTACGTGTATGCCTGAACCTTGGCAAGGGATATGAGGGGTGCCAACCGCTCAATGTTAAAGCACTTGCTGGTAGTGGGTTCGAAAGGGAAAGCTATCGAGAATGAGATACCATAATGATTCCTGTCAGTAAAAAATCATTGATAGCAACATACTTTTGAATCTAAATGGTTTGTTGTCGAGCCTGCAACTTTTGTTGCAGAAAGCTCGACATAGGGATAGTGATCCCGCGGCGGCGCTGTTAGCTCACTTCTTAAAAGCTTTATATTTTAGAAGGTAGAAGACCTGGATGCTTCATTCTTTGTATATAGATGCCTCGTGTTATGAACTTTCTGTCAGTCACATGTCCAATGTCCTTGACTTCATTTTCATGGTTCAGTGACTACTTGAAAAAAAAGTTAAGATTTTTTGTAATGTTAAATTCTCTCTTATATAAGTAGTTGGATAACTATATATGATATGTGCGTACCTTGCAAGGTCCTCTTGCCTGTCAGACAGTTTTCACTTGACCTGGACCTCATTTCATGGATCGGTGAACAAGGTTAAGTTTTCGTGGTCAAGTCCATATCTCAGATACTATAAGCAATAGGTCTAGTATATTCGGTGTATGGAAGGACTGTAAGGTGTACATGTCCAACTGGCAGGTGTCATCTGACCTTGACCTCATTTTCATGGTTCAGTGGTTATAGTTAAGTTTTTGTTTTTGGTCTGTTTTTCTTATACTATATGCAATAGGTCTACTATAATTGATGTATGGAATGATTGTAAGGTGTGCATGTCTAGCTGACAGGTGTCATCTGACCTTGACCTAATTTTCATGGTTCAGTGGTCAAAGTTAAGTTTTTGAGTTTAATTCTATTTTTCTAATACTTAATGCATTAGGTCAACTTTATTTGGTGTATGGAAATATTTTATGATCTATATGTCGGTTACACAGGTTTTATTTGACCTTGACCTCATTTTCACAGTCCATTGCTAAGTTTTAAGTGTTTTGGTCTGTTTTTCTTTATTTATAAGCAATAAGTCAACTATATTTGTTGTATTGAAGAATTGTTACATGCACATAAGCTGTACATGTCTGCTTGGCATGGTTCATCTGACCTTGACCTCATTTTCATGGTTCATTGATCAATGTTTCATTTTCTTGGTTAATGTTGAGTTTATGTGACAGTTGTAATAAAGCTTTATATTTAGGTCCAGCAAGACAGTATCAAGAATTAGTAAAGAAGGCAATTGAAGGCCGTACTTTGACCTATAATGGTTTAATTTTTAAATTGTTATTTGGATGGAGAGTTGTCTCATTGGCACTCACACCACATCTTCCTATATCTAAGACATTTCAGTGTGTGCACTCTTGTTTGTTTTGGTTAAATCTTGTAATATGTTAACTTATTCATCGTGTTAAACTGGAAGCTAGCCAGTGGTCATTGGTTTTAGAGAAAATGTCCAAACCAATATTACTTTTAAATAAGTTTATATGGTGCTGTGAGTGAGCATACAATCAACAAAATCACCTTTTAATGAACACGAAAAAATATTTCTAAGAGGTGCAATATAAAAAACTCTTGAACACCTAGGATTTCTTCCCACAAAAAGTGAATCAATTTATCGTTCTTTTAAAGGGATTTAAAAAAAATCTATTTAAAATTTTCTTTTGAAATTTTTTTTTTGATCTGGAATATTTCACGACAATCTATGAAGGTTTATAAATTGAGCATGTAAAACAATAATTGCGTAAAGAAGAGTTTGGCTATCCGGCTGTCTATCAGAAAAGAACAGAAAAATGAACGAAAAAAATGCTTTCAAAATTTTAGTTTTAGACATAAGTACCGAATAGAAAAAGCTTGTTTGGCATTTTCATAAAATTCGATGAAGGTTCGACATGTAGTTAATGTAATTGAGAAATAACAAAATGTAAGCCCAAACTGCGACCTGTTACCACTGATTAATTGCAGAATGAAATACGTTTTGTCCTTAAAATGTGGGGAAATTAAAGATATAATTGCATTTTTAGATTACTCTGAATACTATTTTGATCATAAACAGTTTCTGTCCAACTTTCGTAAAATTTCACAGAGAGTCATTCAAAAGACTTTATCCACATTTGGAACCTAAATGTTGATGCCGTTTTGTCTCACTTTTGGGACATAAATCACTGGCTAGACAAAAATGCGAACAGCATATCGAATCTGAGCAGATAGTGAATTGCTTTAAATATAAGAAAAGTACGTAGAATTCATAGAAGATTCAGACTTTTACAAAAGATTCGAACAAATTGATTGCCAAGTTTATGAGCTTCGGTCCTTGCTTGGAAGGTGGCATAATGTTAGAAAATCATTAGAGAAACAGATTCCACCATCAAATCTCGTGTAATACAATATTTATCCACTCTAGTTAGTTAAATTTTAAATATTTAAAACGCTCGGGCAAGCCTCACATTTTAAATTTCAAAATAAACCGTCTCGAGTGGATAAATATCTTATTACACTCGATGCAGTGGTAGAATCTATATTTATCAACACCTTAATGTACACATGATGGCTTCACTGTACAGTCTTCATTATGACTCTGCTGTGGCATGATTTTTTTTAGCATGAAATATAAAAATCATGAGTTCTATTTATTTTTGACTGACTTTAATAAGCCTTTCATCATCATTAAATGTGATTGGATATTTTTATTTTAAGCTGACCTGCATTAAAATCACTTATCTTATATCTTCTTTTCTTTTTGTTTTTCAGAGATGAGAATTATTCAGATCAAGTATTAGAGAAACAAGCAGATATGATACGATATCTCAAACAACACAATTCACAGCTTGGGAAACGTATTCTAGCTTTGAATGCTGAAAATAATGCATTGAGATCTCAGATCGGTCAGAGATAATGTTCAAATGTTTAATGTTACATTTATGTCCCATGACAAGCTTCATATACATCAATAAATGTCACGCCAAATTCTACAAATATGTACTCGATTAACTGTTAAAGAAATAGGGTAAATATGTGCTGAAAGAATGATGTTAAAAAGTTTCAAATGAATTTACAATTAACTTAAGCTTGACTCAAACTTGATCATTGATAGCGTATAACCATTTACATGCATTGATGTAACTTATGAATAGAAATTATTTAGATATAAGTACATCATTGATAAAAAAAAGTATTCTGTTAATTTCATTTAAGGAATGACTGTAATATTTTTTCTGTCTTTGAAGAAATAACATAAAAAATTTGGTGCACACTGAATAACGCGTGTAGCGGGATATTTAACAGTGTGCATCACATTTTTTCTGTTATTTCGAATAGACAGAAAAAATATTACAGTCATTTCTTATAATTTGATTCTAAATTCCATTTTAAACCGTAGAAAACCATGAAAAAACGTTGATGACATCACGGTCACATGACTAAATTATGTTTATGGGCTCATAACAAATTAACATCAGCCAATCAGGAGACGTGTTACATCCAAAAGAGATTATTTTGTTTTTGAAAGATTGAACTAATAAATAGAACAAAAACCAGGTTGTTTTACTCTCTAGTCAAATTGTAGCTTTTTGTTTCAACAAAATAAAAAATACAAAATTATATCAATGATGAATGTTAAAGTGTTTTTTGTTTTTGTTACGGTACTTAAAAGAACATCTAAAATATGTTAGATTAAAAAAAGCATGAAATAATTAAAAAAAACACAGCAAAATTAAAAGAAAAAAGAAAAACCCATTAAAATCTTCATACTGCATCAACACAAATTATGTGTAAAGTGATTATGTGTACAACTGTATATTGCTTTATTATTACATGTACTACCATTTCTTTCATTGTATTACAACAGTAAAGTGTTCATTATGTTTTGTTTAAATATGTATATTTAGTGCTGTCTTGAATGACTATTTTTAAATGATCTTATTGTTTGTGAAAAGTAGATTTTAAGGTGCTGTTTGGTAATTTAAATGTAAAAATACATGTCATAAGTTTTTGGCTTAAACGGCTTAATTCCACTAGTATGCCCAAAAGATATAAAAATAAGAAGATGCATAAATGATTACAAATGAGACAAAGTTTCACCAAAAACTAATTGAAGTTGAAGTTTGCAACTGTAGGTCATTAAACAGCCTCCAACAATGAGTAAAACCATACTGCATCACAAACATCAAAGTCCTTTTATTCTGTAGTATTATTGCTGTACTTGTCAGTCAGAAATACCATTATATGTGCCATTATCTGTAGCTTTTCCATACTTCAGAATTTGATACTGCTGTCAAAATGACTGAAATATCTGAGAAACAATCAATAGCATGAACAGAGGCGGATTTAGGGGGGGGGGCGGGGGGCAGGGGGCCTGGGCCCTCCCTTTTTGGGAAAAAAATCGGTTGCTTATATAGGGAATCACTGAAGCGTGACTGGCGCGGGCCCCCTCTTAGGTCAGTCAGTGGGCCCCCACTTATGAAAATTTCTAGATCCGCCACTGATGAATATAATGCATATTTAGAATTACCTGTTTTGCAACCTCTACTCATAAATATAAGAAGATGTGGTATAATTGCCAACTACCATAAAATAAACGACGTTGAAGTTTAGCATCTATTGATTGTTTTAACACTTTAATATATAATCTAAAATATATTTCTGCAGTCACAATTATTGTTTATATATACTAATTGATTTTTCATTTGGTTTAGTTTAAGAATCTAGATGAAGATTTATTACACTGAAGGTTGAGAATTTATTGTTTTGCTTCATGCTTATGTATTTCTCTTGTAAAAGTATATATGTATATTATTTAATTATTATTTACAATATTTTGCCATGTATAATATGCAATGTGTCTTTTATATGTTTATATATTATATGAATAAAATGCATCGATATGTTCCTTCCAATTTATTTCATAGTAATTAGTATCAAATTTTTGACCTCTCTTTAGAAAAAAATCTTTGGGAATTTTGGTTAATAATTATTTTTTTTATACCCTCTAATTTTGAAAAGGGTGCATAATTGCAATCACCTCAGCAGACCATTTTCCAATCTATCAATTGTTATGTCACACTTTTCCAGGAAGTTCTTTACCGATTAACCATATTTTTCATCATCTTCGCCAGCCAAGGGTGGAGAGGAGGGGAATGGATTGTAATCCTAGGCTAGTGCAGATGATTTTTCATCAGCAGCTCAAAAGAGTTGTATTGTGTGTGTGCTTTCATAGGCGGATCCAGGGGCATGTGAACATTTTGGTTGATTATATAGGGAATTACTGAAGCATGACTGGAGCCCCCCCTTTTATGAAAAGTTCTGGATCCACCACTGGTACTTTTTCTGTTTTTCTGTCAGATACCTAATTCCTGTTTTGTGACACTTTAAATAAGTAGAGGAGGTTTGCTTGGCATGATAAAGTGTGCATTTTCTTTTTAAATGGGTTAAATGTTATAATCTCATTTATACTAAGTTATTTGTTGTCTATGCTAAGTTATTTGTTCATACAAATTGAAGAGATGTAATATGGTTGCCAATGAGACAGTGAACTATCTCTAGAATTAAAATAAAGCAATATTCATCCTGAGGTGATTAATTTACCCTGCTAAAATTTATTTTTATCTTTTTTACTAGTAATTGATTTTGTTCACTCTTTAACTTGCCTTTAAGTGGTATGTTCACTTGTGATATATTCACCCTGCTAATTGATCTTTTCACCATGCTTAGTGATATGTTCACCCTGCTTATTGATCTGTTAACCCTGTTTAATGATTTGTTGACATGATAAGTGACATGTCCAACCGTTAATTAATATGTTCATCCTTTTTATTGGTCTGTTCACCCTGCTTAGTGATATGTTCACCTGGCTTAGTGATTATGTTCATCCTGCAAACTGATCTGTTTACCTGCTAAGTGACATGTTCACCCACCTAAGTGGAATATTCACCCTGTAAACTGATCAAATTTTAACATGTTGTTACAGATGACAAAATGGAGCTCAAATTTGATTTTGACAATTTTCACTTTCACCGTTCATCGGTTATGGTTCTTGTGATATTGTGATATTGAAAAATGCCAGGACAACAACAATTAAATGTTAATAAATCTGGTTTGCTCTTGCTCTGACAGCCTCTTGTTAATTTTGGGTCCCGTTTTCAAATTGGTCTACTTGAAACTCCAAAAGACCCAAAATGAAACCTAACGTAGTTTAAATTTTAACAAAAATTGAATTCCTAGGGTTCATTGATATGCTGAATCTAAACATGTATTAAGAGTCTTGATCATGGGCCCTGTTTACAAGTTGGTCTTAATTGGGGTCCAAAACTAAATTTTATTTGATTTCAACAAAAATTGAAATATGGGGTTCTTTGATATGCTAAATCTAACCATGTATTTTAATTTTTTTTGGACTAGTTTTCAAATAGGTCCACATTGAGACCAAAAGTGTCACTTTGTTTGATTTTATTAAAAATAAAAATGATTGGGGTTATTTGATATGCCGAATCTATTCAACTGTTTTTCGATTTTAAATTTGTGGTCCCATTTTCAAATTGGTCTACATTAAGATCAAAAAGGTTCAAAATTTAATTTTTGTTTGATTTGAAAAAAAAAAAAATTCTTGGGGTTCTTTGATATGCCCAGTTTTCAAGTTGGTCCAAATTGGGGTCTAAAATTTAACTTTGTTTGATTTCAGCAAAAAAAATTAATGTGTGGGATTCTTTGATATGCTAGATCTAACCATGTTTTCAGATTTTTGATTTTTGGGCCCTGTTATCAAATTGGTCTACATTGAGGTTAACAGTTCCAAAATTGGACTTTTTTTTTTATTTCATTTCAAATTGAATTCATGGGATTCTTTGATATGCTGAATCAATCTATGTATTTAGATTTTGGAAATTGGACCGTAATAGGTAAATTGAAATTTTTAAAATTCATTAGGCCACATTCATCCTGTGGCAGAAACCTATATTTTACTGTTTGTCAATATACCGAATCGAAACAAAGTTTTACTTACTTTCTTATGCTGTGTCAAATATTCAATCACAATCGAAAATCAGAAAATTATCAAGCTTGAATGTTGTGTCCATACTGGTCCCAATTGTTCAAAGTTCGACCGCTGCGGTCGTATCAAGTTGCGGTATACGGAGCATTTTATATTGATCTCGGCATCCTCATAAGCCATTCGATATAAGACTCAATTAAACCTGTAACAATGGTTGTCCAGTACCCCTCTTTTATCAACTTGCACGCTATTTGAAAAGACTAGAAAAATGTGCATGGAATCATAATTGCTCAACGTTTTTTCTTTTTTTTAAACACATGAAATAAAAACTTCAATTAATCAATTATCCAAAATAAACAAACACAAAAAAGACCACACACTCAAAAAAGCTGGGTTGCGGCAGTGGAACTAGATCTTCGCAGGACCACCCAGCTTGGGTATACATTGTCCCGAGGAAGTAAATAGCAATCATTGGAGGTTTCCTCATGACTATGCCAGCCAATGACAAAATGTTGTATAAATTAAAGTGATGGGTGTTGTCAATAGACCGTTGAATATTTGCATGGAACACAATCATTTATTTTGCCAAAAAAAAAAAAAATATTCAGAATAGTTATAAATCGGGAAATTAATTTCAGTTTATCTTATTTAATCAATTAAGCCGGGTCTTCCTTATACCAAGACAATCGTGTTATCGTATCATGACATTATTTTTTATATGTACCGCTCCTTTGTCTCGCTTTGGGAGATGGAAAAGGGTGCACATGTTATATTATTCGAGCTCTTGTTTCTGTAAAGTCGTTCTTTTTCAATTCGTTGAGATGTATCAATCCAGGGTATTATACAGTTCGAAGGGATGTATCGGTCCAGGGTATTATACAATTCGATGGGATGTATCGGTCCAGGGTATTATACAATTCGATGGGATGTATCGGTCCAGGGTATTATACAATTCGATGGGATGTATCGGTCCAGGGTATTATACAATTCGATGGGATGTATAGATCCAGGGTATTATACAATTCGATGGGATGTATCGGTCCAGGGTATTATACAATTCGATGGGATGTATAGATCCAGGGTATTATACAATTCGATGGGATGTATAGATCCAGGGTATTATACAATTCGATGGGATGTATCGGTCCAGGGTATTATACAGTTCGATGGGATGAGGGTATTATACAGTTCGATGGGATGTATCGGTCCAGGGTATTATACACTTCGATGGGATGTATCGGTCCAGGGTATTATACAGTTCGAAGGGATATTTCGGTCCAGGGTATTATACAGTTCGAAGGGATGTATCGGTCCAGGGTATTATACAATTCGATGGGATGTATCGGTCCAGGGTATTATACAATTCGAAGGGATGTATCGATCCATGGTATTATACAATTCGATTGGATGTATCGGTCCAGGGTATTTATACAATTCGATGGGATGTATCGGTCCAGGGTATTATTCAATTCGAAGGGATGTATCGGTCCAGGGTATTATACAATTCGATGGGATGTATCGATCCAGGGTATTATACAATTCGATGGTATGTATCGGTCCAGGGTATTATTCAATTCGAAGGGATGTATCGGTCCAGGGTATTTATACAATTCGATGAGATGTATCGATCCAGGGTATTATTCAATTCGAAGGGATGTATCGGTCCAGGGTATTATACAATTCGATGGGATGTATCGATCCAGGGTATTATACAATTCGAAGGGATGTATCGGTCCAGGGTATTTATACAATTCGATGGGATGTATCGGTCCAGGGTATTTATACAATTCGATGGGATGTATCGGTCCAGGGTATTTATACAATTCGATGGGATGTATCGGTCCAGGGTATTTATACAATTCGATGGGATGTATCGGTCCAGGGTATTTATACAATTCGATGGGATATTTCGGTCCAGGGTATTATTCAATTCGAAGGGATGTATCGGTCCAGGGTATTATTCAATTCGAAGGGATGTATCGGTCCAGGGTATTATACAATTTATTCAGCAACAAACAACACAAACGGTACCGGCACTGTTTGGGCTGAGCCTTTCAAAAATATGCAATGTTAACGTTTATCGCAAAACACAAGTCTAGGGAAACTAAGTCACAAATTTCAAAAAACTTTCCATGAAGGATTAAAACATGTTTTGGATGTCAAATAATATTTTATGCAATTCAAGAAAACCTATCAGAAAAAAATGGAAAAGGTCTTTTCGTAATTGTTTCTATTAAGGTTTAAAAAAGTAATTGATGTCTAGAAAACTTAGACCCCAGAATAATCTTAGTGTTAACTGCAAAAAGAAAAAAAAATAACCTAAGTTCAGTAAAATACGAAAGAATGGAAATAAATATTTCAATTTGTCTGTGGATACTGGTGTTGTCTTTTGATCATAATAAACTTCTGTCCAAGTTTCATGAAATTCTATGTAGGTTTCACAAAGTTATTGACGCCTAGAAACCCAGAGTGTATCTTAATGCCAACTTCAAAGTGAACTTATTTGAAGTCCATTCATCAGTAAAACATGGACAAATGAAAAAATAATGAATATTTGCTGATGTTCCTGAATTTAAGCATGATAAAACTTCTGTTCAAGTTTCATAGAATTCCATGAAATTTCTAAAAAGTCATTGAAATCTGAAAAACTTTCACTGCAGCTTGGTCAAACTGTTTTATATGCTAACGACGCCGAAACGGAATCAATGTAGGCTCGTTATGTCAAATGTCCGCGACAAATTACCGCAGGCTCGACAAAATATTATTTTAAAAGTACTTAAAGCCTAATTGGTCCAAAATTATTCTTAAAACGGACACCACATGCATCAATCACTTTAAAATCTTGATCGTGGAAACACGGAGAAACTTGGGTCATACTAAATGTTAAACAGCAAGACTATGTGCTGAAACAACTAAAAAAAAAAAGGATTTGAGGAAAAAAGCAACTTAGTAGAGAACATGAAGTGAAAAAATATTAATTGTTTGATTTACACCCACTCCCAGTGACAAATATGTCATCCATGTTTAAGACGATAAAAAACGAATTGATGCAATAGGATGATTCTGTAATAAGGGTAGACTGGCATGAGGGGTGTTAAAAAATGCTACTGGAAAACGATGGTTTAGAGAGAGGACAAGAATCTTAACCTTGGAGCATTGTAACTTAGGATTCCTCAAATAGTTGTCCCAATGGTTCGTTAGAGCGTGGCGCCGTTTCTACATGAGACATCGTATATAACGCCCCCGTAGCTACGAAGTTTTACATTATGCACCGCCAAAGAGTTTAAGAAAATTCTACCGGTCGGAAAGCGATCAAGTTTACTAAATTTCTCTACCACAGTGACACTTGTTTAAAATGATGTAATTCAATTCTGTTTTCTCCAATTTGTTTGCTGCCGTAGCCGGTGTCCATATAAGTCTTTAAAACATGGACATTTATTTATTTTCGATCATGATGTTACCAGAGACATATATATACATATGTGTATATATGTCTCTGATGTTACTTAATGAAAAGAAATCATTAAGTCTACCATTAAATGCAGTTTTATCTACAGATAATTTGAATAAAATTTTAATTATCAAATATGAAATCGAAATCGGGTAATTTTCATACTTCAACGAATAAATAAAATATGAAACTTTTTGCACACTAGTATTTGCATGTACTATATTACACAATGTGTAAACTCATATGTTAAATTCAAAAAATATTTCAAACTTAAAAATTAAAGAGACAATAGACAATAACCGAAATATGTATACTTTTTAGATATGGCTGAGATAATGTTCATAAATACCCACTCAAAGGTATGATTTTTCAAAAAATACATGAAATAAAAACTTCAAGTAAACAAATTTGACAAAAAAATACACACAAAAAAAAAAACATGCGCAAAAAGCTGGGTTGCGTCAGTGGAACTAAATCTTCACAGGTCCAGCCAGCCCTAGACAAGGGCACATTGCCGCGGTGCCGATGAAGTAGATAGTAATCGTTCGAAGTATCCACATGACTATGCCAGCCAATGACAATATGATGTATAAATTGAAGTGATGGATGTGGTCAATAGAGCGTTAAGTATGGCAAGCCGTTCTCGTCAAAACTATGTTTAGGTTTTTAAATCTCAGTGTGTATTTTTTCGAAAAAAGGGGTTAAACATAGTTTTGACGAGAACGGCTTGCCATAGTTAAGTGTTTATAGAACACACTTATTCATTTTGTTAGAATATAGTTATATAAATCATAAAATTATTTTAATGTCAGCTTATTTGTTTAATTATATCAAGACAATCGTATCCATGGTAATAGTTTTATTTGTGCCGCCACTTTGTTGTGTTTTGTATGATATAATTTGGTGTACAATTTTCTTTCTTTTTGTAGTTTACATTTAGATGCAGGCTGGGGTTTAAGTTCTTTAGACACCAATAACTTTTTTAAACCTTCACAGAATTTTACGAAACTTTGGCCGGAGCTTTTTCATGTTTAAGAGATAATTGTCCGAATTAAAATTTGATCCGTTAATTTAAATTTGTCTGTGCATTTTTGTCTCGCTTGACGGAGTCAAAAAGCGAGACATAGGTATGCTGTTTCCGGCGTCAGGCGGCGACAACGACGACGGCGGTGGTGTAAACAATGTCATAGTTTCAGATTTGGTCTAGTTTATGATGAACTAGTCCACTAATGGTTAGTTAAAGATATTTGGTATGCAGTTGTATTAGCATTGGCACATCTCGTTAACATGGAGATTATTTCAAATGATCCCGTCCCCTCAATTCAGTTATGGTTTATTGACTTTAAAATATTGCTTTGTTTACATGACTTAGTTTGTGTTGAAGTTTTTTTTATTATTAAAGGGATAGGTTTATGATAAGTCAATGGTATTTTGTATGCGTTTACATTTTTCTTTTGGAACTTCTATACCGTGACAGTAATTGGCATTGGCACATCTCATTTCCATGTAGATATTTTACCCATGTACCTTCAGTCATTGGTCATTGACTTTGATTATTCGCAAATCTTACAATGTGCATGTTACAAGTAAAATTGTTGCTATTTTAATTTCAACATTCTGTCCATGTTTCATAAAATTCTATGAAATGTTCGCAAACTTATTGGTTTCTAGAAATCTAAACGCCAGAATTTCTAAATGTTAACTGCAAATTTGAAGTTATTTCAACAGGAAAATATGAACAAATAAAAACATGATACTGTCGGTTGTACATATATGATCAAGTTTCATCAGTAAAATCAAAAAGTTTTGACAACGTTTATATTAATGTCTGAAAAACTTGCACCACCTAGATGTGACGACGCCCACAAAGGAAAGTAGGAGCGTTAGGGTACGGGTCCACAACGAAATACCACAGGCTCGACAAAATAGTTTTTTAAAAGTACTTAAAAAAGTCAATTGATCGAAAATAAGACTCAAAACGATAACTTTAAAATGTGATCCCTAATTTCATGGAAACACTCAGAAACTTGGGCCATATTAAATGTATGACAACAGGACTATGTGCACAATCAATTTAAGAGTATGTGCAAGAAAAGGGCAATTCAAAAAGTATACAGAACATAAAAAGGGAAACAGATATCAGTTGTTTTATTTACGCCCAGTGACAAATAGTTCACCAATGTTCAGGACAAGAACAAAGAAACAAGTAATACAAAAGATGAGTCCTGTTATAGGTGTCGATCAGCACGAAGAGTGGTAAAATTTTGCTACTGGAAAACGAGGGTATATCTGAGATAAACAGAAATTTAACTTTATTTCTATAACACAGTGAAAATTGGTAAAAAAAATACTGTAATCCTGCGTTTGATATAATCAGAACATTTTAATGTTTTTATGCCCCGTCTACGATAGTAGTAGGGGCATTATGTTTTCTGGTCTGTGCGTCCGTTCGTCCGTCTGTCTGTTCGTTCGACCATCTGTCTGTCTGTCTGTTCGTTCATCCGTCTGTTCGACCGTCTGTCCCATGTCAGGTTAAAGTTTTTGGTCGAGGTAGTTTTTGATGAAGTTGAAGTCCAATCGACTTCAAACTTTGTACACATGTTCCCTATGATATGATCTATCAAATTTTAATGCCAAATTAGAGTGTTTACCCCAATTTCACGGTCCATTGAACATAGAAAATGATAGTGCGAGTGGGGCATTCGTGTACTGTGGACAGATTCTTGTTATCTATTTGTACGCAGCAATAGCCTGTGTTATATGATGTATTTTGCATCTATGAGGGAAGTGACTCTGAATATATGTAGTGTATGGTGTATCCAAGGGACTTCTCAAGACAGAAAAACAATTGAAAATTTAATGAATAGATAATTAATGTACACACAATTGATACATTTAACATGCCAACACAGCCGAAACATATTCAAAAAAAAATCCTACATTAAACCTTATCCAACAAACCAGGAGAACATATCATTCATGTCACCTCAATGCTTGCATATGAATTTTAACATCAAACAACCCGTCCTATTGCAGCTCGTTCAAAATGTGCAACGCATTAAGACAGGCTTTAACGATTAGTTGATATTCAAATATAACATTTATTTCATAAGTTCTTTCAAAATGGTTAAAAGCTACAACAAATAAAATTGAAAATTATCCCTAACGTCAAATAAATTAAGGAACTCAAAAGTCAGTCTTTCTCAATATATGAACGGAGAGGAACAGTTTTCATGAAGCACCGATCATTCATCTTGAGTGGGGGATATGATTTTCGACAAGCAGTTGTTTTTTTTTCTTTATCAAAGAAAACTATTTTTTAAGAATTTACAGAAACAAACTAAAGGCTCTAAAGAGCCTGTGTAGCTCACCTTGGCATATGTGAATTAAACAAAGGAAGCAGACAGTTCATGACAAAATTGTGTTTAGGTGATTGTGATGTGTTTGTACATCTTCCTTTACTGAACATTCTTGCTGCATACAATTATCTCTATCTAAAATGAACTTGTCCGTGTAGTTTCAGTGGAAAATGTTAGTAAAAATTTACAAATTTTATGAAAATTGTTAAAAATTTATTATAAAGGACAATAACTTCTTAGGCCACACCAATTTAATTTCTTGTTCTACGGATTTTTGGACTCCAAAAATTGGGGCGAGCGAGCGATTTGAAAATTTTAATAAAAAAATATTTATTTTGCAAATTTTTGAGGCGAAGCTTAAAAAGTAAAGGCGAGCGATTATAATTTTTTTTTGTAAACATAAAATAGTAGGTTTTTACTACATTAAAACTTGATTTATCACTTATACCTTGACATTTCTTTAATTTATGAAGTATTTTTTCCCTGTTCAACAAGAAATAATTGAATATTTAAATCTGGTCTATGTATGTGTGACTGACAATGAGACAATTATCCATCCAATTCATAATCAGGTTCAGAACAACCCCTTAATGTTATGAATATCCCTTTTATGAGGGGTCAAAATATTAAAGTTGTAATATATTTTTTTGTAAAAACACTTTAAGTACAAAAGGGCTTATATTTTCCCAAAGAACTATAATATTTGGTATTAAATGGTCAAAACATGTCCAAGAATTTTGTAATATTCCTGGACTTTAACCTTGTTAACACATTTATACTTTAACAGTTTAATATTATTCAAAATAAGTGGACCCATCCCTCTTTTAGAAAAGTTGTTTAAAATATAATGTATTTCTTCTTTTTTTGAGTAAAACATTCTAAGTTGTCAAAGGTTTTGTATAGTAGCACTGTACAAATTCTTAGTATTTCTATTTTCTTTTCTACAACAGACTTAACAGTAAACATGGTAAAATGACCCCTTCAAGGCCCTTGTCTGAGGGAGGGGAGGGTTGGTCCCAACCTGATAATAACAAAAATAGGTCAAAGTACGGCCTTTTACACAGTGCTTTGATCAAGACCAACCCGCAAGCTTTAAGGGACCACAACTTAGTATTGTACACAATTCGAACAGGAAAACCAACGATCTAAATTATATTTCCAAACGGGAAAATACCAATGAAACACATCAACAAACGATAACTGCTGAACGACAGGTATCTGAATCAACCAGGACAGGTGCACAAACCTGCAGCGGGTATGACCGTGACAATACATTATAATTGCAGTTGAAGGCAAATCCTTCAGAAGTTCTTTGTACTTTATTTAAACAACGAACATTTTTTGTATAGGGAATATAAGTTAGGGGGAAAGAAACTAACGTTTTGTTCTGTACTGGTATTTCTATTTATATCGGAGCACTCTCGCTTAGAATAAATTGGTTTCATGCTGAAACAAATATTCTCTCAGATATTTACAGTGTTGTGGGGTGCTGATAGGTTTAAAATCGTTATATAATCGCTAGACTGTGATTTTAAAAAACAAATGTTGAGATCTTTATATGATATTTACAACAAAAAAAACGGTGCGGGAAATGGACATGATTTCAATTCCGGATGCGGGAAGCGGGAATAAAATAAAAATTAAAAAAAATTGTTTTGAAAAAAATAGGTGCGGGCGGGTCCGTCGAACAAGGAATCAAATTGGTGTGGCCTTAGGGGTCAATTGACCATTTTGGTCATTTTGACTTATTTTTGAGTCTTAAATTGGCAATTTGCTGTACATTATTGCTGTTTACAGTTTATCTCTATCTAGACTATAATAATATTCAAGATAATAACCCAAAACAGCAAAATTTCCTAAAAATTACCAATTTAGGGGCAGCAACCTAACAACGAGTTGTCCAATTCATCTAAAAATTTCAGGGTAGATAGATCTTGACCAGATAAACAATTTTACTCCTTGTCAGATTTGCTCTAAATGCTTTGGTTTTTGAGTAATAACCAAAAACTGCATTTAACCTCCATGTTCTGTTTTTAGCCGTGGCGGCTATCTTGGTTGGTTGGCCGGGTCAAAAACACAATTATTAAACTAGATACATCAATGATGATTGTGGCCAAGTTTGGATTAATTTGGCCCGGTAGTTTCAGAGGAGAAGATTTTTGTAAAAGATAATGGAGATTTACGAAAAATGGTTAAAATTTGACTATAAAGGGCAATAACTCCTAAAGGGTCAACTGACCATTTTGGTCATGTTGACTTATTTGTAAATCTTTACTTTGCTGAACATTATTGCTGTTTACAGTTTATCTCCATCTATAATAATATTCAAGATAATAACCAAAAACAGTAAAATTTCCTTACAATTACCAATTTAGGGGCAGCAACCCAACAATGGGTTGTCTGATTCATCTGAAATTTTTTAGAGCAGATAGATCTTGACCTGATTAACAATTTTACCCCATGTCAGATTTGCTCTAAATGCTTTGGTTTTTGAGTTATAAGCCAAAAACTGCATTTTACCCTTATGTTCTATTTTTAGCCATGGCGGCCATCTTGGTTGGTTGGCCGGTCAAAAAACATAAATTTTTAACTGTGGCCAAGTTTGGTTAAATTTGGCCCAGTAGTTTCAGAGGAGAAGATTTTTGTAAAAGTTAACGCCAGACGACGGACGACGGACGCCAAGTGATGAGAAAAGCTCACTTGGCCCTTCGGGCCCGGTGAGCTAAAAACTAGTTTTTAAATCTATATAATGCAATATATTTTTACCTTATTTTCAGAGAAAAGAGACTAGTCTTTCATTTCCCTTTTGAAACTTAATTTGTTTTTTTCTAAATTTTGAATATTGTAAGAAGAAGAAAAAAGAAGTTTCACAGAAATTTTCCGTTACCTTTATCTTATTTAAAATATATTATATGTTAATTACTCCTGAACAATTCTCAAGTATTAGTATAAGTAAAATACAGATGATAACAATTAATGTTGAAACAGTGTTCATAACATGAAACTAACAAAAACAGGTTTACAACGGTACTCGACGTGTGAGTGTGAATATGGTCAAAGATTTACTTAAGGACTAGCATACACACGGTAAACCAAATTTTAGTATTTCTTTGTATTTTAGAGACACATATTGTCGTTTTTTGTCTGTTAATGGTTTCACTTGCTACGTTATCCCATTTAATTGGTGTTATTGTCAAGAACTTCTAGACTGGTTCAGATCTTTTCCCATTTCGGAGGACGTCAGTTCGACGATCATTCCGTCGGATCAAACTAAATTAAGACTTTATATTTACTTTCGGTTGCTTAGAAAATATGGCCAGGTTTAAGGATCTTAAAAATGACTAATGATAAAATAATTGACAGATGAGAAGTAGATACAACAAGAAAAAAAACAGAAATCGTTATTTACTTTAAGGTTAATTTCTATTTACGGAAGTGTCAAAAATGTAAAATCACAAAAATACTGAACTCTGAGGAAAATCCAAAACGGAAAGTCCCTAATCAAGCTATTTGTAAAAACAAAAAACGGGAAAACACTTATCATATTAGCTGTATGTTAAAAAACTGATAAGAAATGTTCAGACGTTTTTAGACGCTGTATATAAGGAAACAAAAATCCAATAAAGAAGGAAAAATGATTTTAAGTACATATATATTATAGATATAGGAAGATGTGGTGTGAGTGCCAATGAGACAACTCTCAATGCATATAACAATTTAAAAAAAAAGTATTTTTACCATTATAAGTGACTTAGTCAATGTACCGCCTTCAACACGGAGCCTTAGCTCACACCGAACAACGAGCTAACAAGGGCCCCAACATCACTCGTGTAAAACCATTCAAACGGGAAAACCAACGGTATAATCTATATTAAAAAAACGAGATACACGTAAAAATTACATAAACAACGACAACTACTGAACATCAGATTCCTGACTTAGGACAGGTGCAAACATTTGCAGCGGGATTAAACGTTTCAACGGTACCAAACCTTCTCCCTTTTCCTGAAACAATAGGGTAACATCACAACATAGAAAAACACACGATAAAATATCAATTGGCAGGCTTAACTAAATCAAAAAACGCAAATTAATAATATGCAGCTTTACATGTAAGAATGTCCTTATATTGCTATGGTGTACTTATATGTTGCTGATTTTTGAAGGCATGAACTTATGTTGACTTAAAGATGAAAAATTACCAAAAAAGGCATCGTGTCATAGCTTTGATTGCACGGTATTGTTATAGATATGTCAAAACAAGGTTTACTCCATACCCCTTACATTTAATTATCAATAAAATGTTCCATAGTACTCAATAACTTACAAAAAAGCAGTGATGTTGTTATATATCTGTAACAAGAGTTGCTAGTAAAAAAAGAGGCAGATGACAATTTATGTATCAAAGTATCACACATGTTTATATTTATAAAATTAGGTATGCTATATTATGTTTGTGCATTTATTAAAAAAACAACTTATTGAAGTTTTATATATAATTCGAATGAATTCGAATAGAATGCGAATATAATCGCTTTTCGCGTTTAAACACTCGGAAGTTCTTTTTTAATTCGAATTATTCAATTCGCATTAGAAATACGCTTTTGTGAATACGAACTAATGTTTACGGTCAAGTTGCAAATATATAGTTCATAATGGAAAGTTGGCAATCATATTACATCTTATTTTTATGAGTCCTATATATATAGAATGTTTCCGAAGATGTGGCAGACATGCGTAGACTTGTACAATTCATAATATCCCTGAAGATGGAGAAAATGGCAATCAAAATTCCTTTCCGCGTGTTTTCTGAAGATAGAGAAGTGGCCGAACACGGGTGTTATTCAGAATGTTTCATAACGTAGAGAACATAATTAATATTCATAATATTTATACAGATGGCGAAGAGGGGTAATTTTCAGAATATTTGCAATAAAATTGAGAATGGAAATTGGGAAAGTGTTAAAGAGACAACAACCCGACCATAGAACAGACAACAGCAGAAGGTCACCAACAGGTCTTCAGCATTGCAGCGAGAAATTCCCGCACCAGAGGTGTCCTTCAGCTGGCCCTTAAACAAATATTTATACTAGTTCAGTGAAAATGTACAATAATAGTTAACTTGAAGAAAAGAGACTGACTATTCAGAATCTTTCTGAAATTAAAAAAACATGGACATGTGCTGCTCAGAATTTTCTGAAGACGGCGAACACGACGAATAGGTTGGCGAATTGTCGACATGACATATTGCCAATTCTGTACCAGCCTGATATGCCAGTCATTATTCATTCCGAGTCCATTGTTTCATTTTTACATAATTACATGAACGTTTGAATAATTTCGCTAATATCCGCCATTTTTTATGCACTATAATTTTTTCCCCCCATTAAGGCTACACTATAACCAACAGGTAATTATAACCCATTTTGGTGTCTGGTCCCAACCTGCTATAAAATATTATTATTATTAAAGATAGCAGCTAATAGGATGCATGGTAGACAACTCTATTGTCAAATGCCACGTATATATACATCAGTATAGGTAGGCTTAGATCAATATGATTTAAAAGTTCAGTATTAATTCACCATGTGAGAAAACAACATATGTTATTTTGAAACAGATTATATATTACATATTTAGAGATATATATTGGTTTTATGGACATATTTATTTAATACATCCATTTCACAACAATATGTAAGTGCATTGGAAATGTTTACTTTGATAATAATTAGATAAAAGAAGATGTGGTATGAGTGCCAATGAGACAACTCTCCATCCAAGTAACAATTTATAAAAGTAAACCATTATAGGTCAAGGTACGGCCTTCAACATGGAGGTTTGGCTCAAATCGAACAGCAAGCTATAAAGGGCTCCAAGAATTACTAGTGTAAAATCTTTCAAGAGGCTATTCGTTCATTACTCATAAGTTGGTTTAGAAAGGGTTGTCCAAAAGAGGAGATGGGAAGATATGGCACACTGGACACAGATTTAATTATCGGCATTACAGAATGTAGCCTATTAAAATCTGCGAATCTTCGTCAACTGTTCTTTAAAATTTCAATAGAAACTTCATCTTATAAAAATTGGTGCGAGCGAATCTATGAACTAAAAAATTCAGTGGCGCTATACAAACAGTATACATATTTCGATGTAAATTTATCATTCTATTAAAGTACTTATATATAGTTCAAGAAGAACATTTTGAAACTCTATAAAAAAAATGAAAGCGTTTCTATCGTACCTTACTTAGTGTTTCACTGCAAAAATTTAAAAAAAAGCGAATCGTGTTTTCTCTTTATATGTAAAAACATTCAAGCAACTTTACATGCAACAGAATCTCTTATCTAAATTGTTATGTCTTTGCATACAACGAATTGTTGTATCTGTACTACTTGAAAGACATAAGCTGCAGCGTGGACTTTTTTCTCTTCCCCTTTTGTGTTCAATTCATTCACTTTTTATTAAACATAAATGCTTCATTACTTGTTTAAAATGTAAATACCCTGTGTTACGAAAATCTCGTCTGTCATGTGTCTATTGTCCTTGAACTCGGTCTCATTTTCATGGTTTAGTGACTGCTTGAAAAATAATAACACTTTTTTTGTTATGTGAAATATTTACTTACTATGAGGAAAAAGGTAGCTTTATTTGGTAAATGGGTTCCCTGCAAGGTCTTCATGTTCGTCATGTATGGTTAACCTGTCATCACCCTTATTTAATTGATCACAGATCTTTGTCAAGTCAAGTTAACTCAAATACTAGTAAATCAAGATTGGAGACGAGTGCACCTAGCTGCCCGGTGGGGGATTCTTACTTACAACTTCATAGCTAGTGATACAGTAGTAGTTCGACTACTTAGGCCACTGGGCCACCGATACTTCTTTTAAATTTCTAAGAGATTTAAAGCAAAAAAGCCTAAAAATAGTAATGATTACCATTGAAGACAAATAATTCCTACAATAAGTCGTTTTACAGTTTTGATGTTAAATAACAATAAGCATATCTCAAAATTCTGAAAAAAAATTTACCCGTCAGATTTTCTCTTATTATAGCAGTTTTCAAGACAGTAGACCAAAACTAGCATTTTATGCCTATTTTCTGTTTTTAGCCTTGACGGCCACGTTGTTTGGCAAGCGGGGTCATCAGACACATTTGTGAAACTAGATAATCTGGTGATGGTTTGGGCAAAGTTTGGTAAAATCGGCTCAGTATTTTCATAGAATATGATATTTGTAAAAGATTACGAACGACGGACGACGACAAACGCCAAATGACGAGAAAATCTAACTTGGCCCTCTGGGGCAGGTGGTCTAAAAACTTGTATGCTCCTTTATTGTCTCTCAGATGATGATTTTTGTAAAAGATTACGGACGACGAACGACGACAAACACTAAATGACGAGAAAATATAACTTGGCTCTGTGGGGCAGGTGGGCTAAGTTATAGATAATGCATATTTTAAGGTTTTTCTTGTCGTAGAACACACCGAGGGGTGTCAGGATTGATCAAATGAAAGACCGACCGGAGGTGTGTTCTACGACAAGAAAAACCTTAAAATATGCATTATCTGACTTATATACCGTCAAAAAATATTGGTTTTATAAAGATTTGTAAAACTTAGTATTCTTTTTTACCGACAATACTAAAGTGGGATATTCCTTTCTAATGCGTTCAGGTTTTAATACGACCTGCGGCTCATTTAAAATGTGAAATAAAACTCACTAAATAATTTAGATATAAACCTTTTAAAAATAGTTATCCATACACAATAAAAAATATTACTATAACTGCATGAAGTAAGACACAAATGTATTTTTACCATCCGATAACGGTGTATGACAAATACAAGACACATTGTAAGTTAATTATTGTACCACTTAGCTTACGGAAAAGGGGGAGGGGGTATGTTTTTCTTCTTCTATTTGTTATGTTATTTCTATCGCGGAAAAGTTGTTATTTATTTAACCATTTTACTTGAATCGAATGAAAAATTCAGAAAGATTGTCTTTCGAATATTACATTTTATTAAAAGATAATCAGGATAAAATTATATACCCTCCGCACCCGACCGTTTCGTGAGTTACGTTAATGTTATTCAATAGAATATAAGATTATTTTATTAGTTGATCATTTGTTAGAGTAAAAGGTGTACATAAATTTTAAAAAGTTACGAACTGACACGAAGACAAATATAAATACATGTAGGTCACAATATGATTTCCTATTCAGTGTGTATCGTTCTGAACATGAATGAAATATTTGCCACTGGACGTTAAGCAATCAACCAAAAATCAATCAACCTATTCAGTTCGACTCAATCAGATTTTCAAAATCTTACACACGAATTTGTTAACTATCTGGATTTATTTTATGAAAGTCTACATTAAAATTCATCTAACCTATATGATAATGTTTCTTTATTATAGCGATAAATCAACAAAACTTCACGTTATTTGTTTCTAAAATTAAATTGCGGGTCTACAATGACGGTTTCTTTTACATCTATCATCGGTTGAACTTAATAAATTTCCAAATCGGCAACAAAAAACTATTAGACGAATACAATTTTGAAGTAAATCATAGATTGCATGTTTATCAAGGAAAATAATGACCTTACACAGGTCATTATTTTATGCCTTGGAGCATATACCATTGAAACATGGTATCGTCCGGGTTGATTCTGAAAAAGAATGACCTGACGTTCTGAAAGAAAATAACTCCATATAGGTATATAAAAACTTGTATGCTCCTTAATTGTCTGTCAAGTCTGATCCATTCTAAAAATAACTGATTTTTCATAGAATTGCTCGGTTCATTGTGTATGTGTTCGATTATTCTTCTATTATCTGAGCGTAATCGTTACTTTTGTATATATGATACTTTGATGATATGAAAACTTTATTCAAGCGTTCCAACTGAGTGCACTGTAATATTTTTTGTACAAAATACGTTTAATTCTGATTTTTTTGTGTATGGATTTAGTATTGCTTGCACATCATTTGTATTGAACAATACGTTTGTCTATAAAAGTACACTTATAGATCTGTCTTTGACAAAGCAGACGACTTCTTTATATCTGATGATATTCATGGGAAGTTTAATCATGTGAGATTGGTAGACCGTTAATATCTATTGTCCGAACGTTATTACATCTTTTAGATTTGACATGGAACATAGCCAGAAAATACTAGAGCTGAAGAAAAGACTGGTGGGAATTAAGCCACTAGAAGACGAGCCTGACTTCTTTAACTCAGAAGAAACGTAAGTTTTTAATTTGAATTCTGCATTTTAAAATTCACCCGTTATAACAAACTTTTTGTTTTGTATTACAGCACGATACCAATACCAAACTTGCTTTGATTCATCTCACCTTTTCTATCTAGGACAGTGGCAGATTTAGGGGAGGTCATGAAATCTGGAACCTCTTTGTGACGCTAAACATATATGATCATATATGGTTAATGCATATAGCTTTACATGTTCCACTCCTGATATTGCCTAGGTTTGCACCCTATTTTTTCAAATTTTAGGATCCGCGTCAGTCGGAAAAATATATTGCTGCTAGAAGCCAACCGCCTTAGCCACTTGTAGAACTCTTGACTATGTCGTGACCACCGGTTTTTGTCGAGCCTGCAACTTTTGTTGTAGAAAGCTCGACATATGGATAGTGATGCAGCGGCGGCGGCGTTAGCTAACTTCTTAAAAGCTTTATATTTTAGAAGGTAGAAGACCTGGATGCTTCATACTTTGTATATAGATGCCTCATGTTTTTCCGTCAGTAACATGTCCAATGTCCTTGACCTCATTTTCATGGTTCAGTGACAACTTGAAAAAAAGTTAAGATTTTTTGTAATGTTAATAAAATCAACGTTACCAATTTTGTTGCACCAGATGCGCATTTCGACAATACATGTCTCTTCAGTGATGCTCGTGGCCAAAATATTTGAAATCCAAAGCTTATATAAAAGATGGAGAGCTATAATCCAAAAGGTCCAAAAAGTATAGCGAAATTCGTGAAAGGAATCAAAGCTTTGCACGAGGGAGATACATTCCTTAATTTATAATAATTTTTAATATTTTGTAACAGCAAATTTTAATAACACAAAAAAATCCGTATTTTCATGCCAGTACCGAAGTACTGGCTACTGGGCTGGTGATACCCTCGGGGACTAATAGTCCACCAGCAGAGGCATCGACCCAGTGGTAGTAATAAAATCAACGGTACCAATTTTGTTGCACCAGATGCGCATTTCGACAATACATGTCTCTTCAGTGATGCTCGTGGCCAAAATATTTGAAATCTAAAGCTTATATAAAAGATGGAGAGCTATAATCCAAAAGGTCCAAAAGGTATAGCCAAATTCGTGAAAGGAATCAGAGCTTTGCATGAGGGAGATACATTCCTTAATTTATAATAATTTTTAATATTTTGTAACAGCAAATTTTAATAACACAAAAAAATCCGTATTTTCATGCCAGTACCGAAGTACTGGCTACTGGGCTGGTGATACCCTCGGGGACTAATAGTCCACCAGCAGAGGCATCAAATTCTGTCTTATTATAAGTAATTGGATAATTATATTTGGTATGTGCGTACCTTGCAAGGTCCTCATACCTGTCAAGACAGTTTTCACTTGACCTCGACCTCATTTCATGGATCAGTGGTCAAGGTTAAGTTTTGGTGGTCAAGTCCATATCTCAGATACTATAAGCAATAGGTCTAGTAAATTCGGTGTATGGAAGGACTGTAAGGTGGCAGGTGTCATCTGACCTTGACCTCATTTTCATGGTTCAGTGGTCAAAGTTAAGTTTTTAAGTTTTGGTCTTTTTATCTAATATTATATGCCAAAGGTCAACTATATTTGGTGTATAGAAATATATTATGATCTATATGTTAGTCCCGCAGGTTTAATTTGACCATGACCTCAATTTCACGGTTCATTGTACAGTGTTAAGTTTTTGTATTTTGTTCTAATATCATAGTTTTCTTAAACTATAAGTAATAGGTCAACTATATTTGTTGTATGGAAGCATTGTTAGCTGTACATGCCTGCCTGGCATGGTTTTCTTGACCTTGACCTCATTTTCATGGTTCATTGGTCTTTGTTTAGCTATCGGCTTGGTTTATGTTGAAAATTTATGTGACAGTTGTACTAAAGCTTTATACTTAGGACTATCAACATAATATGGATGATTAGTAAAGAAGGCGAGACATTTCAGTGTGTGCACTCTTGTTATTGTTAGCAGTAGGAAAATTTGTAGAGAACCATCGACCTTTTGCAGGAAAATGACAATCGTTGTCAATTAAGATAGGAATAAAATCGCACTTGTCACGAGCGGTGTTCGAACTTAAAACCTCATTGTTAACAAGCTAGTGGTGACTATAGACTAACTATTGAGACCACGAGGCCACCGATTTATTATAGATATTTTGATAAATTTTTAGCAGGTCTGTTGATAAATTTTATAAAACTTTGTGCGCTACTTTCAGTCAGGCAATTAAGAAATTAACAGGATTATTTTTACCCTTTAATGCAACCGTTACACTTTTCGTGATTTGTCTTGACTCAAAGAGTAAAAATGTCAAAAATAGGGGTGCAGCAGTCAATATTGTGTTATCATCTTAATCACTAGAAAATATAACCTAGGGATGTGTAACCTTAGGCTCTACACCATTCATAAATGTATTAACCTAGGGATGTGTAACCTTAGTCTCTACACCATTCATAAACGTATTAAAAAGTAAAAACACAAAAATACTGAACTCCGAGGAAAATTCAAAAAGGAAAGTCCAAAATCAAAAGGTAAAATCAAAAGTCCAAACACATCAAACGAATGGATAACAACTGTCATATTCCTGACTTGGTACAGGCATTTTCTGATGTAGAAAATGGTGGATTGAACCTGGTTTTATAGCTAGCTAAACCTCTCACTTGTATGACAGTCGCATCAAATTCCATTACATTGTCAACGATGCATGAACAAAAAAAAAAACATACCCAAAGAGTAAAAATGTCAAAAATAGGGGTGCAGCAGTCAATATTGTGTTATCATCTTAATCACTATAAAATATAACCTAGGGATGTGTAACCTTAATCTCTACACCATTCATAAACGTATTAACCTAGGGATGTGTAACCTTAATCTCTACACCATTCATAAACGTATTAACCTATATTATCGATAACCCAGACGCATATTTAAATATAAATTTTGATACTAGATACTTACCGTTTTCCAGGGTGTTTATCTATAAGACATATCCGCTGTCTATTTCGGGGGCTGGTGCTCAGTTTGTGAAAGCGCAATATTTCAGAAAGAAGACCTGAATTCGTCCTGCCTTTTATATGGATGCCTCAAATTACGAAGTGTGCGTATGTCATTTGTATTTTTGATTTCTCCCTATATGAGTAATAGGATAACTATAATTCGACTTTGTTTAGAATGTGTGTTCCTTGCAAGGTCTTCATTCCGGTCAGACAGTTTTCACATGGCCTTGACCTCATTTCATGGATCCAAAGTGTTTGTGGTCAAGTCCATTTCTTAGATACAATAAGCAACAGGTCTACTATAAATGGTGTAAGGAATGATTGTAACTTGTACATGTCCAGCTGGCAGGTGTCATCTGACATTGACCTCATTTTCATAGTTCAGTTTTTGTGGCTTAGTCTGTTTTTATATCACTGTATGCAATAATAGGTCAACTATATCTGGTGTATGGAAGTAATTTACGATGTACATGTCAGTTTGGCATGTTTTATTTGGCCTTGACCCCATTTTTATTTTGCATTGCTCAATGTTAAGTTTTTGGTTATTTTTGTCTGTTTTCTTGTTCTTAAAGCAATAGGTCAACTTTATTTGGTGTATGGAATAATGATAAGATGTATATTATGTTTGTCTTGAAATATCATTTAATCATGACCTCATTTCATAGTTCGTTTGTCAATCTATCCACCAAGTTGAAATGAAATGGACTTAAGCTATGATAGACAACCAACCGTACGACATTTAACGATAAGAAAAACACATCCTGTATAGTCGCTATAACAGTTATAAAAGGCACCAACATGAAAGATCATGGAAAATATGAACTGTACGTGTTCAATTGAGAAAACTTACGGCCAATGCGATTGCCTTTAGTTGCTAACATCCACTAGATTTGATCTTTGGTGGATATTTGTCTCATAGGAAATCATACCACATCTCCTTTTTCATTTATATTCTATAATACATACTGTAGATAAATGCTCGTTAGACTTGTTAGACACTAGTGTTATTGTAACACTAACGACTATTCAGCCTGTTCTCACTGGATTGCTAACGATTCAGTCTGTTCTCACGGGATTGCTAACAATTCAGCCTGTTCTCACGGGATTGCTAACGATTCAGCCTGTTCTCACGGGATTGCTAACGATTCAGCCTGTTCTCACGGGATTGTGTGCTAGGCTGTATGTATAGGGATGCGGAGTGTAGGTATTAATAATACAAAAGTTGTTTTTTCGGAGACAAGTGTGTGTTTTCTGCTTGTAAATTTGACATTCTCAAATACATATTGATGGGGAATACTGATTAAGAATTACTCAAGTTGTAAGCACGATTTGCTCACCGCATTATGGGGCATATCTCTTACACTATTTCATTTGTAATTTCAGGCTAGTAAGATTTTTGAAATCAAGGGAATGGAATATAAACGATACTGAGAAAATGCTAAAAGAATCAATAGAATACAGAAGAAGAATTCGGCCTTTACATTTAGATTGTAAATGGTGCCATGACCGACCGGGTTGTCATTCAATGGTATTTTTTGTGTATAATTTTGTATGAGATGGCTCATTAACATAGATTCTAAATGCACATTAAGCATAATGACTTGTTTACATATCAGATATATCACCCGATAGACACATTCTCATTAAGATGGACCAACATTTGTACTGCTTCCAAGACACCTTTTGCCGAATGCGTACGATTAATAACTCAGTCAATAAATAATACCAGTCCGTCAATCAATTGATCAATCAATCAATCAACAAATCAATCAATTACGCAATCAATTCGTCAAACAATTGGTTTGATTACTTATATTGAAAAAAGACTGAACCGGTACAGTAGTTGGTAAAAAGGAAACATGATACTGAAAATTTATATCGGATTAAGGTGTGTCCCCAAATATTCCAAAAATAACACTTGACAATCATTGAAATTGTACAGGGCACTGTCATAACTATAACCAATGGCTTATAAATGGTATGACCACTCTATTTTACTGTCAAAAGCATCTTCGTTGGTAACATCATGGAGTGTTACACAGAAACTGTTATATCATTCTTACATTCAATGACAACTGAAAACTGCATTAGTCTTAATTTAATTATATTCATTTCTTATAAACCCTTGTGCAGATTGTGTCAGTTCAATGTGGTTTTTATACTTTTGTTTTGATTATAGACTTTACATTGAATTCACTTCAGAGACAAGTTGGTTTTGATGAAGCTGGAAGACCTGTCATTTACTCCAATTTTGCTCAGGCTAATCTACGTCATAATACAACGGAAGATACTATCTGTCATTGTACCTATCTTATAGAAAATGCAAAAAGGACTATGCCACCTGGAGTATCAACTTGGGTCTTTGTTATTGATTGTACAGGTAAGGACCATGCCACCTGGAGTATCAACCTGGGTCTTTGTTATTGATTGTACAGGTAAGGACCGTGCCACCTGGAGTATCAACTTGGGTCTTTGTTATTGATTGTACATGTAAGGACTATGCCACCTGGAGCATCCATATGGGTCTTTTTTTATTGATTGTACAGGTAAGGACTATGACAACTGGAATATCTACATGGGTCTATGTTTTTGATTGTACAGGTAAAGACAATGCCACCTAGATTAACAATATGGGTCTATGTTATTCATAGTACAAGTAAGGACTATGCCACCTGGAGTATCCATTGGGTCTATGTTATTGATTGTACAGGTAAGGACAATACCAAACGGAGTATCCACATGGGTCTTTGTTATTGAGTGTACAGGTAAGGACCATGCCAACTGGAGTATCCAAATAGGTCTTTGTTATTGATTGTACAGGTAAGGACTATGACACCTGGAGTATCCACATAGGTCTTTATTATTAATTATACAGGTAAGGACCATGCCACCTGGAGTATCCACATTAGTCTTTGTTATTTATTGTACAGGTAAGGACCATGCCACCGTGAGTATCCACATGGGTCTTTGTTAGTGATTGTACGTGTAAGGACCATGCCACCTGGAGTAACCACATGGGTCTTTATTATTGATTGTACAGATATGTACTATATGCCACCTCAAGTATCCACATCTGTCTTTGTTATTGATTGTACAGGTGAGGACACAACCACCTGGAGAATCAACATGGGTCTTTGTTATTGATTGTATAGGTAAGGTTCATGCCACCTGGAGTATCCACATTGGTCTTTGTTATTGTTGTACAGGTAAGGACCATGCCACCTGGAGTATCACATGGGTCTTTGTTATTGATTGTACAGGTAAGGATTATGCCACCTGGAGTATCCACATTGGTGTTTGTTATTGATTGTACAGGTAAGGACCATGCCACCGGGAGTATCACATGGGTTTTTGTTATTGATTGTGCAGGTAAGGTCAATGCCACCTGGAGAATCCACATTGGTCTTTGTTATTGTTGTACAGGTAAGGACCATGCCACCTGGAGTATCACATGGGTCTTTGTTATTGATTGTACAGGTAAGGACTATGCCACCTGGAGTATCCACATGGATCAATGTTATTGATTGTACAGGTAAGGATTATGCCACCTGGAGTATCCACATTGGTGTTTGTTATTGATTGTACAGGTAAGGACCATGCCACCGGGAGTATCACATGGGTTTTTGTTATTGATTGTGCAGGTAAGGTCAATGCCACCTGGAGTATCACATGGGTCTTTGTTAGTGATTGTATAAGTAAGGTCAATGCCACCTGGAGTATCACATGGGTCTTTGTTAGTGATTGTATAGGTCTTGACCATGCCACCTGGGGTATCCACATAGGTCCAAAATATTTGAAAGACTGCAATTGTGTTATATCACATTAAAACATACTAAATTTGCACTTCAAAATTATCTACTTAATAGTATCAGTCTATTTTTGCTAGTTTTTAATAATTTGATGAATTTAAAACTTTCATTCATTATCACTCAATATAAAAAAGAAGATGTGGTATATAAACTCATCATAGATACCAGGACTAAATTTTATATACGCCAGACGGGCATTTCGTCTACAAAAGACTCATCAGTGATGCTTGAATCCAAAAAAGTTTCAAAAAGCCAAATAACGTACAAAGTTGAAGAGCATTGAGATCCAAAATTCCTAAAAGTGTTGCCAAATACAGCTAAGGTAATCTATTCCTGAGGTAGAAAAGCCTTAGTATTTCAAAAAATTCAAAATTTTGTAAACAGTTAACTTATAACAGCTACGCCCCTGGTTTTTCTGTGTAAATATAAAAAAGAAGATGTGGTATGATTGCCAACGAGACAACTATCCACAAAAGACCAAAATGACACAAACATTAACAACTATAGGTCACCGTACGGCCTTCAACAATGAGCAAAGCCCATACCGCATAGTCTGCTATAAAGGGCCAAGATAAGACAATGTAAAACAATTTAAACGAGAAAACTAACGGCCTTATTTATGTAAACAAGAGGCTCTCAAGAGCATGAATCGCTCACCTTAATTCTTTTGGTTAAATCTCTCATCAATGATTATTTTGGCATTTCAATTTATTTAAATGTTTTTTGGATCGTCCTATTTTCTTCAAAAACCAAAAAAAATAATCATTTTCTCCTATGTTCTATTTTAGCCATAGGAGCTATGTTTCTTGACATACAAGGAAATAAAATATAGAATTTATACTAGATACTCTGAAACTCATTTAGCCTAAGTTTGGCTGAAATTGATACAGCAGTTTCAAAGGAGAAGATTTTTTAAAGTAAGTCAACATGATGAACAAATTGTGAAAAAAGTCTTTAAAGGGCAATAACTCCTTAAGGGGTCAATTGACAATTTTGGTCAAATTGACTTAATTGAAGATCTTACTTTGCTGAACATTATTGCTGTTTACAGTTTATTTCTATCTATAATTATAATCAAGATAATAAACAAAAACAGCAAAATTTCCTTGAAATTATCAATTCAGGGGCAGCAACCCAACAACAGGTTGTCTGATTCATCTGAAAATTTCAGAGCAGATAGATCTTGACCTGATAAACAATATTACCCACGTCAGATTTGCTTTAAATGCTTTGGTTTTTGAGTAATAAGCCAAAAACTGCATTTGACCCCTATGTTTTATTTTTAGCAATGGCGACCATGTTTGTTGATAGATCATAACTTCGGATACAATTTACAAACTAGATACCCTAAGGAACATTCAGTTAAAGTTTGGAAGTATTTAGCCCAGTAGTTTCAGAGGAGAAGATTTTTGTAAAAGATTACTAAGATTTACGAAAAATGGTTAAAATTGACTATAAAGGGCAATAACTCCTAAAGGGGTCAACTGACCATTTCCGTCATGTTGACTTATTTGTAAATCTTACTTTGCTGAACATTATTGCTGTTTACAGTTTATCTCTATCTATAATAATATTCAAGATAATAACCAAAAACAGAAAAATTTCTTTAAAATTACCAATTCAGGGGCAGTAACCCAACAACAGGTTGTCTGATTCATCTGAAAATTTCAGGGCAGATAGATCTTGACCTGATAAACAATATTACCCCATGTCAGATTTGCTCTAAATGCTTTGGTTTTTGAGTTATAAGCCAAAAACTGCATTTGACCCCTATATTCTATTTATAGCAATGGCGACCATGTTTGTTGTTAGATCAAAACTTCGGATACAATTTATAAATTAGATACCCTAAGGAACATTCAGTTAAAGTTTGAAAGTATTTGGCCCAGTAGTTTCAGAGGAGAAGATTCTTGAAATAGTTTACGACGACAGACGAAGACAACGACAGACGACGGACGACGACGGACGCCAGTGATGGCATAAGCTCACTAGTCCCTTCGGGACAGGTGAGCTAAAAAAATGAACAAAAAACAAATATGCAACACATAAACAAGCGACAACCACTGAATTACAGGCTCCTGACTTGGGACAGGCACATACATAATGTGGTTGGGTTAAAGAATGTTTGCATATAATATCATCAATACTGGTATATAGTTAATGTCAATATTGTATTTTGCAGGTATGACTATACAAGCTTGTAATCCAAAGCTTGGTTATGGTGTTACACAAGTAATGGCTAATCATTATCCAGAACGTCTAGGACTTGTTATCTGTGTTAATCATAACCCAGTCTTCCAAGGTATCTGGAAAGCCATGAAAGTATTTATACACCCAAACACTTCATCCAAAGTCAAACTTGTCAAGTCAAAGTCTAAAGTCAAACAAACATTCCTGGAGGTATTCCCGTCAGAATTGACAGACTGGATTCTTGAGGAAATGAGACAAAACAAGATCAAGCCATTACCTTCAACACAGAGGGAGTTCTGGAATAAACCTGCCGACACTGGACGTCATGATCCAAGAGGTTGTTTGTCATATGTAGAAAAATACATTGAAAGAAGTGAAAAAGAAAATGCTGCTATTGAGATTGAACATAAAGCACATCCGAATATGATAGATTCTATAAAGGGAAAAGTTGTATCGTTGAAAAAATCTTCTGAACTTGAAAAGAAGTCATCACCATTCCATCATGTTGATTCTTGTAATTCGGACAGTGATGAGGAATTTGAACAAATTGAAATGCTAGATATTCCAGATGAGTTCAAAGTTCCTGATGATGCAGTCAAATTTACATGAATAAAGTTTTGTTAATTGTTTTAAAAGTATCACATATTTCACCAACAGAACAAATCAAAAACCAAAGTATTAATTCTATACCATGTCCCATTCTTCTATTGGCTATACATTTGTCAATTTTGGATAACAAGCTCTTAGGTCATTTTTGGTCTTTTGTGGATAGTTGTCTCATTGGCAATCATACCACATCTTCTTTTTTATATCTTCATTCTCTTCAAATAAATTTTGTTGTCAAATATTTTTGCTACAAGCACCATAAGGCAAATATTGTCAATAGATCTGGTGCAGAAAAAAAGGTCTTGATTAGGAATTTACTTTGGAAAGTTCACATCATAATGCACATATGTTCCAAGTATAATGATGATGTTTATAGTAAAATACCTAAAACAAAGTCTTAAAACTGAAACCCAATGACCAAATGAAAGAAAAGATAAAGTGTGGAGATGGCGTAAACTTTTTGTATTTTAGAACATGTAGAAGTTAGACAACCTGGATGCCTCATATTTTGTATACAGATGCTTTATGTTGTGGTTTTTCCTCTGTGATATATCCATTCTGTAATAGTTGCTTATTAAAGTGAAAAGAACAACTATATTTTGTATATGGGATCATTGTAAGGACTAATGTTTGTTTTCCTAGACCACTTAACAAAGTTAAATTTTCATGGTCAAGTTCTTATCTCAGATACTACTAGTGATATATCAACTATATATGGTTTATGCAATGATTGTAAGGAATACAGGTCAGTCGTTTTGTCTGGCCTGATTCTGACCTTGACCTCGTTTTTGTGGTCCAGCAGTCCATGTTGTTTTTGTGAATTGATATATTTCTTAGTTACTATAAGCAATAAGGCCTGGGTGTCAAACATTTTAGGATGCATACCTTTGTAATTTTAAAAAAATGATCAGTATACTGCAGTTTCATTATGATTCTTGGAGGACGTATTATTTTCAATTTCTTAAGTCAAAGTAAAACCTGAATATCAATGTAAAACAACAATTGTTTTTACTCTAAATATGAGCATGGAAATTTGTGAAAACCACAAAATTAAATATTAAGCAAAAAATTGTTCCCCTCAATCTATGCAAATTAGTGTCCATGAAAACAGTAATGTCCTTAATGATGATTAATCGTATTTAACATCAAACAGAATAACATTAATTTTGCAGAAGGTGACTCAAATATCCTACATCAGAAAAATCATATAGAAACGCTTTTAGTCCAATAAAAATAAACAAAATGAAAAGGAAATATGTTGAATAAGAAACTGCTTCAAGGTTGGACAGAAAACAATATGTTCTTGGATACTGGAGTAAAAATGTTTCACAAACAAAATGATCAGAAATTTATCAATTTATAAAGGAAAACCTGTTTTGTAACAGTACATACTTATTGATCAGAATGTATACACATGGTAACATATGTTTATGTACCTTCTATACTATTTTACATTCACAGAATGAATCATAAAAAACAGCTGTATGGATGAACCTTCATAAATAGTGTTACATACTTATAATATTCGGTGTAAACAAATGAAGCTTCGATAGTAACAATTACAGGCAAGATACATAATTTCCATACTACATAAAACTATAAGTTGGTAGAAAAGGAGACAGCAATATTCCGAATGTTTTAACCTTTTTACCCCTCCCCCTTATATCAGATTTTTTATTAAATGCTGATGACAAAACTTAAAGATACCATATTCTCAGGTCAAAGTCCCAAAGCTAAAATAGAATTGCAGAATTGTAAAAGTAATAATACTTTAGTAAGTCAAAAAAGTTTATGAAAAAATACAAAATTATATTTTCTAACTCTAAACTATAATGACCAATTATACTCAAGAATTTGACTTATATCAATAATCATAATTCAACCAAATAATCAAAGAGACATATGAGAAAATGGAAGAAGGAGTTATCCCAAAGATTTGAAAAGCATATTGAATTATTTGTTATACTTGTCTTTTATATAGTTTTCAATAGCTATTTCAGCAATAAATCAAACATTTCTAAAATTTTAGAAATTGGGTGTCAAAAAAATTTACGAAAAATACAAAATGATGTTTTCTAACTCAAAACTATAATGACCAATTATACTCAAGAATTAAAAATCTCAAAAAAAGTTGGGGATTGTTGAGTTCTGTTATACAAACTTATATGAAGATCTTTAAAAAATATTGTTCTCGACATACTCAAGCATAGCCACAATCTAATAAACATCATTTCTTTTTACATTCAAGCAGCAAATTTATACCAGACATGATTCATAACAGACATACTGGTCATGTGGTTCTCATGGTCAATATTGTCCAGCAGAATTGATACTAGTTTTATGAACCTAAGTCTTTCCTTTGTCATGATTTTGTTTTATGATTGGCTCCAACTGCCTCTGTAATGCTTTTATAACCATCCTTTCTGTAATGATAAACATAATAATGTATTATGATTATGGTGATAATCTGAGAAGACACTCATTCAAATGGTCAGATAAAACAACAAATTATATCTTATCTGATCATCATGTTCAAATGGACAAAATTACTTTAAATCATGTGCTCTTTTGATTGTACATATTTAACAATGAACAAAAATTGCATTAAATTTAATGTTTATGGAGTAATGAAAGACAACGGGGGAAAATGTCAAAGAGACCAACTTAAAGAGGAGAAAACATCCCAAGGCCACCAATATATGTTTATGTGTGTGTCACTGGGGACACTCTATAGTGGTTGTCTCATGTTAATAAACAGTATTTTTGTCCACAATTTTTATTATTATTAGTGGCAGATCTAAGAATGTTTCTATTTAATTTATTATGCAACCCACAATCAATCAATCAATTAAATTGATTTGTAAACTTTGCTGTTAAAAAAAGCTGTTTTCATGTGGGTATATGGTAAATAAATGTCTCCTTCTGAAATACTTCAAAATTCAATAATACTTACATTAATAATTCTGATAATTCCCTATTAATTTTGCCTATAACAGGTGGACCTTGGTAAATTAAAGCTGTATATAACTGGACTAATGAAGCCCCTTCTTTGATTTTATCATAGGCATCTTCACCTGAACCAACGCCACCTACTCCTATAATTGGTACTTTTCCTGAAGTATAAAAATTGAAATAATTATTATCAAAATTATGTATCCCTAAAATGAGTAGTTTGTGGCCTTTTCTGGTTGACTTTGATGTATAGAATTTGCTATTGTTTTGATGTCGTATGGTGACATATAGTTGTCAATTTCTATGTTATTTGGTGTCTTGTGAAAAGTTGTCTCATTGGCAATCATACCACATCTTATTTTCTAAAGGTGCATTCACACAATACGATTTTCCGTTCGATTTTCCATTCGACTTGACACCGTCGCACAGGTAAATCATACAGCGTTATGTTCACACGATACGATTTTCCATTCGATTTTCATCAGATTTGAACAAGTGCTTTTTTTATATTTCTAAACGCAGCAACTTCCGAAATTATCTTTATACGCAAATATTATTAAAGTTTAAACAAATATTATTGAGTTTTTTTTTATTGAATGGTGATTTGATAATGAATTTCCAAGGACTATTCCTAAATTCTCCAAAATATTTGTTTCGCCGTCCAGCCAGTTTTCTTTATGTATACCTTAAGCTTTTACTTCTTTATCAGATATTTTATATTTCTTTAATATTATATACATATTGCACTACCATCTTATATTGAGACTACCATTATAATGATCGTACTGGCCGTTATTTATAAATTATAGTTCTTTGCAAACCTGTAGTTTCCGTTAAGACTAATAAGAAATAAGAGATAAAAGACCCAAGCTTGGCGAAATATTTAGCACAATAAAGAGTGTAGTACGAGTTATAAGTTTACCTTGAATACTTTTTGTTTATATCAATTGTGGTCATTTTTAAAATACTAGTACTCAAAATTATATGATTATCAGTCTTGAAACAATGTCAATGGTGAAAAATGCAGAAATTTATTAGTCATGTAATCTCTGTTTTCTAAATAAACAGTTTTGAAAATAGATTCTACACCCAACATATTGATATCGGTATACAAATTAATTCTAGTACAACTTCTGTCTTCAGATACAGGTATAGTTTTATAAAAGATGGAATACTCGAAATGTAATATCCGTGGAATGTAACATAATAATTTAATGTGGTAATATATCCGTTGAAGTTTTGGTGAAGAGTGCTTTCTTTCACGTCCGCACTTCTATCAAGTATGGCATGCCAAAATAACATTTAAAAATTTATTGCGGATCATGGTGAATATATAAATTACAGAACAATAACATACAGAGACACCATGTGACACTCTTAATTTTTCGATTATATTAGTGTAACAGAGTTGATTTTCTTCTCAGATCTAGAAAAAAAAGTAACGGATATTTATACATCAATATTAATGCTAGTAGAAAATTTAAACACGATTTCAATATTCAAAAAATAAAACTTGTATTTAAAATATAGATTAAAAGGAGAACTCGATACGATTGAAGAATAGAACTCTAAAACAGATAACCGTGTTGCTTGGTGTCTTAATTTATTGCTACACATATGTCTTTCTTAAATAGGCGCATGTTTTTTGTGTTATTCACGTCTTTCTTGGTAGAGTTAAGTCATATATTTAACTAATATTCTATAGTGTGTCTTTTCGTGTTGTAATGTTATATACATATACATACTACTTTTTAGGTAAGGGCGAAGGTTGGCGCCTTTTAAAACATTCATACTTGCTATATTATCATGATGCAGCTGTCCCAAGGGCTGTTGTTAATTATATGTCGTGTGTGAGTTTCATAGATGTTTTTATATGACCGCAAAAATATTTTTTTTGTCGTACATTAGTGAGTTTCCAGTCAAAATAAAGTCCTATCATTTCTACTAAAACAAATATTTTTCAAAAAATGATGAACAGTTCTTTATATTGGTATGTAATCATTTTAAACATTTCAAATTTATGAAATTATATTTGTACATCAATGTTTTTGATACACCAATAACTAAAACTGAAATATATTGAATTGATGCATTTTGTAATTATTCAAAATTATATCAAAAACCTATACTTAATTATAAAATAATGAACCTATTAAAGGGAGACAATACTCGCATAACTTTTTCGAATTAGCACATAATACAACGGAATGTCATTCTTGCATACACATGGCACATCAAATTAACTATTTAACTGGGCAATCGTGCTCCACCTTCAATGATGATTTATATATAACCAAAAGTTGTTAATCTATGGATAGTGAAGACTAATGAAAGCTAACCCACTGTTAAAATATTTCTTTGCAATATTTTAAAACTTCCTCCGAAAAATGCTCGAGCCACTTGACTTTCATAGCTCATAATTAACGTTTTTACACAATGTTTAAAAAAGTAACTTAAGATTATTCGCTTCTCAAAGTGTAAGACGCAATAAAAATGGTATGCATGCACCATCTTACCCAAATACAGATTTAATTAAGTTATAAACATTTCGACATTTCTTCGTTTAAAACAAATCACAAGTACATGTTAAGATCCGACTTATTCCCTTGGAATATGTACAAAATGGTCTATCTCTATTATTTATTATATCTGTAGTTTTGATACAATTTAAGTTTGAAAAGTTTATACAAAAATGGCTACAGAAGGGTACATAAGCCTTAACTCATCAGACGATGAAAACGAAATGTATATTGGTATCACGAGGTCGTCGACATCGTTGTTGTCGTCTGCGTCGTCGTCGTCCGAAGATCAATGGTTTCCGGATAATAACTTAAGTTTTTAAGTTAATCGATAAATATTTAACGCAAGGTTAATTACCACTAAAAGAAGGTTTGGATTGAGTTTCGGGGTTTTGGTCCCAACGGTTTGTGAATAAGGGACAAAAAAGGGGCACAAATAAGCATTTTTCTTTATTTTCGCACAATAACTTCAGTATTAGTAAAAAGAAATTTTTGGTCCCGTTTTCAAATAAGTCTACATTAAGGTCCAAAGGGTCCAAAATCAAACTTAGTTGGATTTTAACAAAAAATGAATTCTTTGGGTTCTTTGATATCCTGAATCTAAACATGTACTTATAGTTTCGACTACGGGCCCACTTTTCAAGTTGGTTCAAAGGGGGGTCCAAAATAAAACTTTTGTTTGATTTCAACAAAGTAATTGAATATATGGGGTTCTTTGATATTCTGAATTTAACCATGCATTAATGTTTTTGGTGTTAGGGCCCTTTGTCAAATTGGTCAACATTGAGTTCTCAAGGGTTCAAAATTGAACTTTATCTAATTTCACAATAAACGAATTATTGGGGTTATTCTGAATCTAACCATGTATTTAGATTTGGGATATTGGACCATAATAATAAAATGTCCAATTTAATTTTTTAAAGTTTTTAGTGTCAACTATTTTATCACAATCCAAATTCAGAGCTGTATCAAGCTTGAATGGTGTGTCCATACTTGCCCAACTATTAAATTTCCTGTTACAAAACTTTAAATTTTTTGAAAAACTAAGGATTTTCTTATCCCAAGCATAGATTACCTTAGCCGTATTTGACACAACTTTTTGGAATTTTGGATCCTCAATGCTCTTCAACTTTGTACTTGTTTGGCCTGACAAATATTTTGATATGAGCGTCACTGATGAGTCTTATGTAGATGAAACGCGCGTCTGGCGTACTGGATTATAATCCTGGTACCTTTGATAACTATTCAGGGTTCGATCTCTGCGGTCGTATAAAGCTGCTCCCTGTAGAGCATCTGGTTTGTTTCCCGTTTGTAAATAAATTAGACCGTTGGTTTTACTGTTTGAAAATTATACACTGGTCATTTTGGGACCCTTTATATTTTGCTATTTTGGGTAAGCTAATCAAAAGACGGCTCAGTGTTGAAGGTTGTACTTGGACCTATAATTGTTAGATTAAATTCGCTGAGACTTGGATGCGGAGTTCTCTCAATGGCACTTATACCACATATTCTTTTTTTTCAAACTTATTTCGAAATATTTTAATTGGAAAATAAAGAACTTTATTCATGTGCGAACTAAAGTTGGGTTTAGGGGTGGCATGAATATAGGAAAATAATTCCTTTTTATAAATTAATGCTAAAGGTCTTCGAAACTTTGCAATAACATAAATTGGAAAATTTAGAATAAATAAAAAGGATATGAGACTTTGCAATCCCTTAAAAAAAATTGCCAAGATTCAAGGTCGCTACACGTCATAATATTATAGGACAAGGAATAGCTAGCATGATTTGATTTCCTTTACAATGTCCATTCGAATATTCAGTATTAATATGATCCTACAATATAAGCTATACTGCCAGTTCATACATTCTCAGATCTAACTGAATCTTACCTCGAAATCCAGAAGTTTATAATTTTTCTGATGACACGACTATTTCAAGAGCTAAGAAAGTTTGACCTATTTTTATAATTTGGATTATCGTCACTGGTTTCTAAGATACAACAGGGGTTGATTCCTGATGAAGCCAGAGGCAGGGGATCATCCCCCCCCTTTTTGTGAAAAAAAAATGGTTGATTAAATAGGGAATCACTTAAGCATAACTGGAGCCCCTCTTAGGCAGTCAATGGGCCCTCTTTTATGAAAATTTTTGGATCCACCACTGGACGCGGTATAGATTATATTTTTCATTCGATTAAGATAGATTATTTTCCATTGTGTTATTCATTTTGATCCCTTTTGATAGAGTCAATGCATACGGTTGTTGAGTTTAAAGGGTAACAAACTACTGAAAAACACACTTAGCCAAACTTTTCTTAATGGTATTTAATATTCTTATTTTCAAACCGAAATTTATGGGGTCTTTTGCATAATGTTCCTTATAATGTTCATCTCTTAAGGACTGCAATTTCGCGGACATCATTGAGTGTATGCTTATATCAAAGAGAATATATCGGCTTGCGACGTTCTATCAATGTATTCTTTAATCTTTATATTTGGAGAAATGGAACAAAACATCTGTTATTCAATTTTTAATAACTGGATTTAAGTATGGCCGTTGCAATTTGGTTACTCCGCATTACGGATCCTGGATCGTTAGGAGGTCTGTTCAGACCAATTTTTCTTTGATTCAATATGAATTCAAACTCAAAGTTTTATTTATTGTCGATACAAAGTAAACAAAAGTGAGCTTTTATAATCGACATTATTTTTTTTCAAAATTCAAAATTAAATTTGTGTAAACAATGATACCTCTACAAAATAAACACAGAAAGGAAATTTTTGTCTAAATAATAAAAAAAACCGTAAGTAATTTTTTTTATAAAAAATAGGTGCATAGTATACTATTGTAACTATGTATATTGTTTTGGTGAATTATTTAAAAAAAAAATCATCTACATTGTATTAATCAATTCATTATGAGCTGTTTTATTTGGGAATAAAACATCCTCTTTTAAATGCTTTGTCGATTACCACTGTGCCTGAAGTGAAATATTTATAAATAGATATCAGAACGCGGACGTGATAGAAAGCCTAATTTAGAACATTGTCTAGTCTAGAAGAAAGCCGGAAAGGAAATAAGTTGAGTTAAAAGTGATAAATATTTAAGAGGTGCATCATATACGGCTTGCACATTCAATGCACAGAACTACTCACAACAAACAAATGCTGGCCCCTCGTCATCCTTTGGAGATATGTTGATAGTAGGTCTTCCCATTGATAGAAACATGCAATCGCCTGTGTATGAAACACTTCCTTAATCTTCCTTATCTTTTTGTAATTCTTGAACAGGCAAATTCATCCAATGTCACTCCTCCTGACTTTGGAAGTGCTAAGGTAAATTGCATTGACTAGCACTTGTCACCCTATTAACGCCATGTAAGTCCGTCAGTTCTTATCGTTTATTTGAACCACACCCTCTTTTCGTAACTTGGTCTAACCATAATCCCCCAGCCAAGTACACGATAATATAGCAGTTACTGTAGTAAGTATTATGCCAGGATTTACCTACTACAGTATTATGCCAGGATTTACCTATTATTCACAATCATTATTTACGAAGGCTTTGTGAAACGGCTGTAAAACCTAATATTTATTAACCATGGTTTTCACTATGGATCTAATGACACGTAGACTTCGGAAGGCTTTGTAAAACGGTGGCCAGGTTTATGAACAAAAGATGACAATGTTTCCTGTACGAATTAAAAACGTTTAGAATGATGCCAAAATCGGAATGTTGTCGATTAAATTTATAAGCTTGATTTTTTCAATCGACTGATTAATTTAGTCGATTTGGCGTTCACAAGGTCCGATTCCAGTCAAAACGTCGAATGAAAACAGCGTATGTTTCGATTTCAAAACAACGTTTCGACTTGACGTTCGACTTCAGATTTTAGTGTTCACACGATACGATTTTAGTCGAAAGCAGGTGCACAGGTAAAAATCGAATGAAAATCGAATGGAAAATCGTATCGTGTGAATGCACCTTTAATGTTTCATTATGTTTAATTGCACTAGTTTCTGATAATCCCATGAAGCAGTGTATTTCCCCTTTATAGTCATAAAGTTGATTAGTATTCACTATAATTTAAAAAATCAATACTTACCTCAACACTTGATAAATTTTGAATTGTTCAAGCAATTAAAATGCCATCTCCTATTAAAGGCAGAGCTAATGTTATTTGGTTTTTATTATTTTGTTTAGGTCACTTTTGGTCTTGGTCATATAGTAACTTAAGTTTTTATATATACTTTTTTTTTAATTCTTGATATTTAGGGAAATGTATAAAAGAGATTCTCAAAGTGTTGTTTTGATTTTTAAACATGTTGTTTACTGTTAGGTATAGCTGATAAACTCACCTTCAGTTAACCTGTACATATCAGATATGGTCTTTGTAGAAAGATCTTTTAATGGTTCTCCACTTAAGCCTCCAACTTCATCTTTATGTGAACTTTTTAGTGAGTCTGGTCGACTCACTGTAGTATTACTAACAATTAACCCTCCAAGAGATTCCTGTAAATATACAAAGAGTGTATTACAATGGGATGTTCAAATTCACTGTGATATTACCAGGAACATATATACTGTTCCCAGGCAGTGACATAGTATGTATGCTCAGATTCATCCACATCATTTTGAAAAAACTAAATTAAGAACAAAAAATTATTGCATGTTTTATCTGTCAAGCGGAGCCATGGCGTATATATGATATATCAGCATCACACCAGTATTCATATCAACTTTGCCAAATCTAAACCACCATATCATGATATCTGGTCCTCTTACATGAATGACGATGCGATAAAAACTCAATTTGTCAGAGTGAATGACTGATCATTCCTGGGGTAATACTTCTCCAGTTTGTTTTACTTTGGTTAAACCTCAGAGTTTACATCATGTCCTTTTGTATTCTTTGCCAAATCTAATAACACTTATTAATTATTTATTTTTTCCATCTAGGTAAAAATACTTGTTTTATTTCCATGATTTCATTTCCAATAGTATTCATTTTGTAACATTGGATACGCATAAGGTCATTGCTTGAAGACATGCAATTTTAGGCCCTCACGGGGGTTTGGAATGGACCAAGCAATTTCATAATCACTGAAAAGGCCAAGCAACTAAAGACAAAAAAGACCACGGGGAGGCTCAAATTTCAGAAAAGGGAGTCAGTTTGTTCCCTTTAGTCGAAGTTCAATATGCCAAAGTGCCGCTGTAATGGGTCCTTTTTGCACTGTTGAATATAAACTTTTACATTTAATATTTATGAATTGAATGACTATAGTTTTGAGTATACAATACAATTCTGCATATAGAAAAATGTTTGAAAAAGTTATATTTTCTGTATAAAATGGTCCATTTTTTTTTTATAGCAGTTTGTATGTAGAACACTATTAAATTGAATAATATGCAACCAGGTTTGGAACTAGAATATTATTTAAATTCCATCATATTGTGAATTTTGAATAATTAAGAATGTCCATAGTACATGAATGCCCCACTTGCACTATCATTTTCTATGTTCAGTGGACAGTAAAATTGGGATCAAAACCTTAATTTGGCATTAAAATTACAAAGGTCATATCATAAGGAACATGTGTTCTAAGTTTCAAGTTGATTGGACAAAGTTCGAAAAACATGAAGCCATCTAGAAGGGTCATAATAATGCCCAAAAGTTTAAGAGATGGGGGCACAAATATCAAATTGGTCCCTGTATCAAAACAAAATTCTGAGCAGCATTGACAGCAAGATCCAGCTGGACCTATAATTGTTTACTTTTTACACATTGTTACTTGGCATTGGAATTCCTACCACATCTACTTTAATATTTTTATATATAAACACAGAAGCCAATTGTACAAAGAACAATAACTCAAACATTTATCTCCACTCATTCAAATGATTATGGTGACTTGAAAAACACCGGTATCACTCAGATTACATTTCTACCTTGACAGGTAAGTTTGTATTTAGCCTATGAAATACTTATTTAGCCTTGAGAATTGAAAGGTCAGTTTATCCCATTCATACAAAAGAAGTTTACCTATGAGGGTCAGAATGTGGTTTACAGAATAGAGAATACATGTAATAGCAACAAAAAAATAGAGAAAAGAGAAAATGATCAACAAAATAAAATATAGAGAATACTGTGGTGCAAAAGTATAAAGAATACTTGAAAAAGGTAACTTGAGTGACTGTAATGCAATACTGATAATATAATGATCAATGTACATAATTGATAAATAATCTTGTAACAGAAAGACTATATAGTAAAATCATTTTCATGAACATTTTACAGAATGAGAGTTACTTTCATGACTTTTAAGGCCAATAAACATGTTAAAAGGAAAATGCCATAAAAATTTAAAGAATACAGATATTAAAAAGACCCATGCAGGTCCTCATGTCATTTACATTATCAATATATAGGACACATCATTGTTATTCCAAGACTCATCTAGTCAAACTGGTTTTAAACTAAACATCTAGTCAAACTGGTTTGATATAACTGATAGTTTGTTGCCCTAGTTGTATATTTCACAGTGACCCTATGTGTTTGTGCTAAGAGTACATTGTAATGTCATATTTATTGATTTTCTGTTGGGACATGACCTACATTGTTAACATGAAAAACAGTGGCTTGAAATTTCAACTGATATAAGTATAATAAAAAATGATAAATTAATATTTGGAGTTTTATATCCTGGTTGATGATGTTTTTTTGGGATCAAGATGTTTTCTTCATTCTAGTTTATATTATGATTATTTTAACCTTCAACATTGTTCAATGCACATTTTGAGATTGAAAAAATTTCAGGTTTTATTTTGAATATTTTGCAACTAAATAATAATTTGTCAGAAAAACAAGACAGTGTAATAGATAACCTGCAAGCATAGGCTATTTCTATAAGTCAAGCAGATAGTTTTTTTTTTTAAATCTGAAAAAAAACTACCATGTAAAGAAATATGCAATTTAAAGGCCTTAAATAACACCTAAAATTCAACATTAACAGATTTTTAACAATTAAATCAAGATGCACAAAGTTTTAAGTAATGGTCAGAATACAGGGTTCTTTTGTACTTTAACAATATCACAATAACAATCAAGTGACCTTAATTTTGGACAAGGTAAATGGCATGAAGCCAAATTTATCAACTACTATTGTATGAATGGGATAAACTGACCTTTCAATTCTCAAGGCTAAATAAGTATTTTATAGGCTAAATACAAACTTACCTGTCAAGGTAGAATTGTAATCTGAGTGATACCGGAGTTATTCAAGTCACCATAAAAGATACACTGTCAATATGGATAGTAACACACTGACATGTCTTATGAAAAGTAAAAAAATTCCGTGGTGGAACCAGAACTTTTCATAAGGAGGGGCTCCCTGACTGATCTAAGAGGGCGGGGTGGGATAGGCTCCAATCATGCTTTAGTAATTCCCCATATAATCAACCAAATTTCTCCCACGACTGGGCCCCCCACCCCTGGGTCAGCCTATGCAATCACATAGTGATGTATAATGGTATACAAAGTCCAAATACATCTAAGTTAATCTATACCTGGGATAAGAAAGTCCTTAGTATTTTGAATAATGCATACTTTTGCAAACATTAAATTTATAAAATGACCTAAATTTTACCTTTCTATTTAAAACAACTTCAGCAATATCTTTTTTATCTTGATCTGTTAGATCTGGAGCTATTTTTACTAACAATGGTGGCTTTCTACCTCGTATATGATCTCTCTCTGATAATACCTGAAAATGAACATAACAAACAATGATTGCATATTATACACTTTAGATGTCTTACCATACTACAGCTGGGACTTAAACTTGGTAAACAGCATCTTTTTTAAGGTAAAATTTGGAATACCTGTAATCAAATACTGTCAACCAACTTATTTTTGCGGTTACTTTATTTCGCGTTTCATCCTTTCTTGTCTATTTCGCGGCTATTTAATTTCGCGATATTCTAATTTCTGGATATAGTTTAATAAGGAAAGATCTAAGATAAAGCATATTCGTGTTATTTTCCTACTCGCAAAAGTCAAGAAAATAAATCGCTAGCGAAATAAGTTGGTTTATAGTACAGTTGGGTATAATTTTAGAAATAGAGAAAACCAAGATTCCATTTTCAATTTTTCAAAATTATATTTAACCCCTATACATATAAAACATTGCATTTATCTTTTAAAAACACTGTATGGTTGGCAAAATCCCTTTTTTCTTCTTCATGGAAATGAATTGGTGGAAAGTTCTTTTTAACAAAGTTACCAATACTTACTTTTTCTAACAGTGTATCTAGCATATCTTTCCCTTGCATAGCTCGTAAGCCTGGAGTATTAGGACTAGATATGTTTATGACGAGGTAATCAGCCACTTTACCAAACTTTCTTACACCTTGTACATAGTCCTCCACGGGATAAGACGAGGTTTTGTTTTTACCCAGGTTTACACCCATGATGCCGGGAACTAAAATAAAAAAATAGTCATGGTGTCATTTTACAGAAACATGTGAGTATAGATAATAGAAATGTCATGGTTTTGTAATTTGATTCAGTGAAGTTCTTGGTTTTTTTTAAACATTAATTTATAGTGGATTGAGATTATTACAACTTATATCAATCCCTATCCACTTTGCAGGTGTGAGTGCTGCCTTGTGATGGCACTTAAGCCTGCTTTGTTTTCGAAATCTACAAGGGTGTTTTTACGTGCAAGAGATATTGCTCTCTGTTAAAATGGTTCAGTGATTTATCTTCCCCTTCCAATGGCTTATCATTGTTTGTTAAGACCATATTCGCATATGCTGTCATGGAAGAGCCTAAAATTCTGTCCCTACAATTTTCTCCCTGGATTGGGGATTGAAACCAGGAACCTTTGTGTTAATAGTATAATGCGCAAACTAAGTACACCACAGCTATCTGAATTCCAAACAAACTTTCCAAAATATATTTTTATTTTCTGGATTGAAATTGTTGCAATATAAACAAAAAAATCTTTGATAAAGTCCACTTTTATTATTTTTTTAATATTCATAGCTTCAAATTTACAGCATCATATACACAAAAAGTAAAAGCAATAAATCTTTCTTAGAAGCATTTTTTCTAAGTCCCAGTTTTTGAATATCACATAGTTCTTCATCTTTTTCCTGAAACTTTGAACAATGCATTATAAGTTAAATTTCAACACAGTGTGTCCTTCCAATCTGAAAATGAACATTTGTGTTTAAGAATTTGAACTAGAAATGAACTCAACAAAAATAAAAGTAAAATGATGCATATTGTGATACCTTTAAGGAGCCTTATATCATCTGGGACAGTGGTGTCTGTCCATAGATTTATATTTAACATGTTTCTCTCTTCACTCATTTGTGGAAAGTGGGGTAGTAACTCTGTAAAACAGAGTAAAGTTTTTATAATCTCACTACCAGTCAAATTGTAAAAAATGTTATTCATTGTAAAAAAAGAGAACAAATATCAATTTGTAACAAACATAGTGATAATTCTTTACTAAATATTCACCCAGTTAAACTTGTGTTTAATTTGTAGTAAAATTGTAAACTTATTTTTTTTTTACATATTATATTTTTGTTATTATATAAAAAATACATACAGCTGAGAGGAAACATTGTTAATTGAGGCGAAGCCAAGGTTAACAATGCTTTTTCCAGGGGTACCAATCTGCTCTATCACCCTCTAAGCTGTATGTTATTTAATTATTGTCTTTTACAGTTTAAATTCAAAATTCAAAGTATTTTACTTTGAAGTCATGTACATAGCAATGTTACAGTTATTCCAAATATCAACAGAAGTGAAACTATATTTATTTTATTTTGACAGTCGACTAAACTGTTCTGTGCCAAAAGGTAGAACTTAAGTATTGTCTTTAATTACCTAATGTAAATTCAATTCATTGTCAATTTTTGGATTGTTTTTTTCCCAGAGAGTGACATTCACAAAAAAATTGTCTCCTGCTCAACCATGGGAAAGAGTAAATTGTCTCCCTCGTATAAGCAATCAAAATCTTGCATTTTTACATAAAGTATAATAATTAAAATTGCCACCCTCCAAAAAAACCCAACCCAAAACAAGAATTGAAAACTGCTAAATACTAGTATTCAAAATCACCAGTTTTAACCAAATTTAGTGAAATAAGACCTGAATTCTCTGGAGGGCTGCTCTCTTTGAGTGAATGGTTCAGTTGATTTTTGTACGGTTACAATCATCTTGTGGATGGATTACATTATTGAGCATATCTTAAGAAAACTTTGCTGCTTTCATTTATTTCCATACATATCTTGATCATCCCATTATATTGTACTGATAAAGTTATTGACAAAATCTGAAGTTGTCCATTATTTCTATATGATCGAGGTATTCCTCTTGAGATGTTTTGATTTTTAACAAATACAGATTTTTTAGGCTCAGCTTATCATTCATTAAAGAAAGACGATTTAGTATTTTATTTTGTGTTGTTTAATTTTCTGTGTAGTTCTTGACATTCTATTAATTCTAAGTTATCATACTAACAAAGACTATTGTGATTTCTAAAAGTGTGGTTTTGAAGGCAGTGGTTTACAGAATGTACTGAACTATGTCGTCTTTTTAACCCTTTTTAACCCGTTGTCCTGAAAACCACACTTTTAAAATCAATTAATTAGTTATCATAATAGAGCATATTATTTTATTTGATGTATATTGATCAATGATGGTTATATGCTGAATTACTTAATTAGTCCAACCAACAGGTAAAATTTAAATCTCAATATTTTCTGGTTAACACAAAATTCAGGTAAACAAATATTATGACTATGGGTTTTTCTAGATCTATTTATAGACCTGGTTAACACAACTATGAGGCCATTGAGGGATAATATTTACAACTTGTATTTTCAATTATTTATCAGTATTATTATTGGTCCATATGCACAGTGGCATGTTTATAATGACCTTAATTAACTCAACATGGACAAGTTATTGTTTAACTAATAAATCTTTTGTAAAGCTTATATTTGAATTTTACAACTCCTCACTGTACATAGCATAGTGACTGTTAAAAATAGGCAATATACCTGTCACAATATCATTACACCAGAAACCTTGAGAGGAGAAAGACTGATTTAAAAGTAAGTCTATTTAAAGGAATAATCTTATATATGCAATTATAATACACATACAATTTTTTGTTTATATTTCTAAAATATTGGACTCTTAAATTGGTGGTGTATTAAAAACAAGGATAAATGCAAGAAAACAAAATTGTATGAAAATAACTTTAAATAATCCCCCATCTCAAAGCTCTTTTCAAATAACAAATTGAAACTTATCTATATGTGCTGAATAATGTAAAGCAAAAGGAGCAAGACCATTAAAATAAATTTTTCATGTAGGTAAGGTGCAAATGTAAATAACTTATAATTTTAACAGTACAGCATTTAATCAAGTTTATGTAAATTCAATATCTCTAATGAAATGTATAATGAACTGCTCCAATAATATACATATTTTTTCAGTTTATATGTGTATTAAGTGCACATGCATGAGAACAATAGGGATCTATATTTCAGTGTGAACACATTTAGTAACAGTAGCTAACCTGTTGTGTTGTTAGAGAGACCAGACGTGCCTAAGTAAAAATTTAGAACAAGTTCTAATCTTTTCAAAAACTGTATCAATTTTACCATTTGTTACCCAATGCCAGTTCGTTACATTAAAGCAAGGAAAATTATCTTCATTTAGCAAAAGTCTGGAAAATAATGATAGACTTTTGTTGATTGATTGGTGATATGCACCACTTTCAGATCAAAATAAACCATTAATTTCCCCATAGGCAACAATGGTAGCCTTTTCCAAGATACAGACTTAAGAAAGTTGATCTGTTTAACGAAAACTTGCTAGAATCAAAGAAAAGTTATTAAGACAGTATTTTTTGGTCCAAAACACATAGGTTCGTGTTGCTTTTCTTAGCATATTTTGTACTTATCTCCCATGCCTATCAATTTTGCTGTTACAGTGCTTATCCAGTGACCTTTGGGGTATCACATTTGCAAAGACCAAAACAGTTTACCAAATTGCAGTCAGATTTCTACTCCAACTAACTGATCAACTGGTAAAATATTTTAGCAGAATACTCAAGTAGTATGTTGTTAGTATGAAGTGAGTGCTGTAAAATAAAAAGTTATACTTACCATCCAGATCCAGTCAGTTGATACCTTTGTCAATCATTTCTAACACAAATAATATCCTAGTATAGTATGAGTCACTGAATAAAATGGTATAATTTTGACATGGAAACTTCTATCATAAATAAGTATTATAAATGAATAGTTTTTTGTAGGTGTATATTTAATAGCTTTGTCTTCTAAAATGAAGTTATTGTGCAATTGTGATTCGAATAACATTTTCTATACAAATTACTGATCTGCTGTCATTAAAGGGAAATAATTCATATTGAGTTTAAATGTACACATAAAATTTAATCAATGATACGAGGCTTATGATTTTGCCTACAAAAGATTCATAAAAAAAAATGAAATGCAAAATTAGTATGAAGTTGAAGGGCATGTAGAACACAAATTAGAAAGGTTTTGCAAAATACTGCTTATAAGTTATCTTGTGCTCCTTGGTAGACAATCCCTTATACTTTGAACAATTCAACATTTTGCAAAACAGCTGTTAATCGTCTTTCATCATTAAATAAGTTTCATCTTTCGTTTTAGAACAGAGGATAAAAGTTAAATAATAACAGAAATAATGTTACAAACAAATTAAATGGGGAAATTTGATATTTGTCAGACAGAACAAAATTTTGCTGATTATTTGTAATGTAAATTATTTCCCTTTAATGCCAGCAGATCAGTAATTTGTATACAAAATGTTATTCGAATCACAATTGCACAATAACTTCATCTTAGAAGACAAAGCTATAAAATATACACCTACAAAACAATGTTTTGAACTATTCATTTATAATATTTATTTATGATAGAAGTTTCCATGTTAAAATTATACCATTTTATTTAGTGACTCATACTATGGTATGATATTATTTGTGTTAGAAATGATTGACAAAGGTATCAACTGACTGGATCTGGATGGTAAGTTTAACTTTTTATTTTACAGCACTCACTTCATACTAACAACATTTCACTTGAGTAATCTGCTAAAATATTTTACCAGTTGATCAGTTAGTTGGAGTAGAAATCTGACTGCAATTTGGTAAACTGTTTTGGTCTTTGCTAATGTGATACCCAAAAGGTTACTGGATAAGCACAGTAAAAATATGTGTCTTGTTCCAGCGTTGAAAAGTCTTCTCAGTGCCTTTAGGGCTACAGAACAAATTTTATTTTGCCTTTTGTATAAAGCAGAGTGCACGAAGTCTCTAATAATAAACTAGAGGCTCTAAAGAGCCTGTGTCGCTCACCTTGGTCTATGTGCATATTAAACAAAGGACACAAATGGATTCATGACAAAATTGTATTTTGGTGATGGTGATGTGTTTGAAGTTCTTACTTTACTGAACGATTTTGCTTCTTACAATTATATCTATCATGAACTTTGCCCATTAGTAACAGAGAACTATATTTGGTAAAAATTTACATAAATTTACCAAATTAATGAAAATTGTTAAAAATTGACTATAAAGGGCAATAACTCCTTAAGGGGTCAATTGACCATTTAGGTCATGTTGACTTATTTGTAGATCTTACTTTGCTGAACATTATTGCTGTTTACAGTTTATCTCTATCTATAATAGTATTCAAGATAACCAAAAACGGCAAAATTTCTTTAAAAATTACCAATTGGAGGGCAGCAACCCAACAACCAGTTGTCCAATTCATCTGAAAAATTCAGGGCAGATAGATATTGACTTGATTAACAATTTAGCTTCTTGTCAGATTTGCTCTAGATGCTTTGGTTTCATAGTTATAAGCAAAAAACTGCATTTTACCCCTATGTTCTATTTTTAGCCGTGGCGGCCATCTTGGTTGAATGGCCAGGTCATCGGACACATTTTTCAAACTAGATACCCCAAAGATGATTGTGGCCTAGTAGTTTCAGTGGAGATTTTGTAAAAGATTACTTAGATTTATGAAAAATGGTTAAAGATTGACTATAAAGGGCAATAACTCCTAAAGGGGTCAACTGAACATTTTGGTCATGTTGACTTATTTGTAGATCTTACTTTGCTGAACATTATTGCTGTTTACAATTTATCTCTATCTATAATAATATTCAAGATAATAACCAAAAACAGCAAAATTTCCTCAAAATTACCAATTCAGGGGCAGCAACCCAACAACCGATTGACCGATTCATCTGAAAATTTCAGGGCAGATAGTTCTTGACCTGATAAACATTTTTATCCCATATCAGATTTCCTCAAAATGCTTTGGTTTTTGAGTTATAAGCCAAAAACTGCATTTTACCCCTATGTTCTATTTTTAGCGGTGTCGGCCATCTTGGTTGGTTGACCAGGTCACGCCACACATTTTTTAAACTAGATACCCCAAAGATGATTGTGGCCAAGTTTGGATTAATTTGGCCATGTAGTTACAGAGGAGAAGATTTTTGTAAAAGATTACTTTAATTTACGAAAAATGGTTAAAAATTGACTATAAAGGGCAATAACTCCTAAACGGGTCAACTGACCATTTTGGTCATGTTGACTTATTTGTAGATCTTACTTTGCTGAACATTATTGCTGTTTACAGTTTATCTCTAACTATAATAATATTCAAGATAACAACCAAAAACAGCAAAATTTCTTCAAAATTACCAATTCAGGGGCAGCAACCCAACAACCGATTGACCGATTCATCTGAAAATTTCAGGGCAGATAGATCTTGACCTGATAAACATTTTTACCCCATGTCAGATTTGCTCTAAATGCTTTGGTTTTTGAGTTATAAGCCAAAAACTGCATTTTACCCCTATGTTCTATTTTTAGCCGTGGCGGCCATCTTGGTTGGTTGACCGGGTCACGCCACACATTTTTTAAACTAGATACCCCAATGATGATTGTGGCCAAGTTTGGTTTGATTTGGCCCAGTAGTTTCAGAGGAGAAGATTTTTGTAAAAGTTAACGACGACGGACGCCGGACGCCAAGTGATGAGAAAAGCTCACTTGGCCCTTCGGGCCAGGTGAGCTAAAAATAAAGGGCGCACATATCAACCAATCAGGATTAGCCATACTCTTAATTATGAATACCATGTTATGCTCATAATATGGCTGCGCCCATAAAATCTAATGGTGTATTATAACCTTCAGCACTATTGTGCTATTTGGCGGTGGAAATTTATAATTGGAGGAGGACTGTGGGGAACACAGATCAAGTTTGAATTTTGAAGGGGTCACTTTACTGTTCGAGAGTTATGTCCCTTTACAGATGGAAACAAATACTGGATTTTTCATTTCTGTTACCTTACTAAGTTGCCTAAACCGAATGCAATGAAACTTGTATACAATGGTTATTTCCACAAAACTCAGATTAAGTTCAAATTTAGGTAGTTTCACTTTAACTTTTCATCAGTTATGTCCCTTTATAACTTTATATAAGATATGGAAGTTAGGGATTCATCTGTGTCCCATGGACAAATTTTCCATTTATTTGATAGTATTTAGTTTCAAAAATTGTCAAAATTGGAGTTTAAAAGGGTTAGATCAACACCTTTTATAGGGAATATTCCACATAAAGTAAGAAAGTAGACATGTACTATTCAGGTACATTCCAAATTTAGCATTTCTGGTTAACACAAAATCAAGGTAAAAAATAAAAATATTAAATTGCTGTTTTTTTAAATCTAATTATAGACCTGGTTAACCCGTGACAACCATTTGTCTTTTAAGGTATAGTGATAACAAATTGTCATTTTAATTGGTTAAACAAATAGAGGAGAAAGACTGATTTTAAAGTAAGTCCATTAAAAGGAATTATGCTATATACACAATTATAATACACATACAAATTTTGTTCGTTAACATATTTGACTATTAAGAAGGTGTTACTATGAAACAAAAATAAATACCAGAAACCAATATTGTATAAAATGCTGTAAAATCATCCCCTTTTTCAAAACTGTTAACAGTTTACTATAAATATATATGAAACTGTTCTTATAATATAAATATGTGCTGAATAATGTTAAGCAAAAGGGAAAAACAAATATCAAAATAATTTTTTGCATATATTACCATGTATACTGTGAATTCATTTATCATTGTCAATATCAGTTTTCGTAAATAAAAAAATAAAATAAACAATGATTTTTCATGATCATAGAAAAAATGTAATTATAAGTATTACGGTCAAGTTACAGTAAATATTCAAGTAACAGTAATGGGCCATGTCACAGATTTCAGTAAAATTTTGCACACAACTCGGGAAGGATATCAATGAACTTCAACTAAAAATTAAACCAGGTGCTCTGCAGGGCAAAACTTTATACAACCCCAGTGGTTGAACCCTGTACAGTTTGTGGCAAATTTGGTCACAACATTCAAGCTTGATTCTGTCTGAATTTGGATTGTGATCAAATTTTTTATATAATATAGGTTTTTGTCACAAAATTAATGTGGTCAAAGATCTAACAAATCTATTGCACAATACTGTTAAATTGAAGATTTCTTCTTAAAAATTTTCAAAATTTTGAAAAAAAGAAGCCCTTCAAAAAATGGTAAACAAAAAATCCCCCTCCCTTTTGAAACCCCTTGAAGCAATAACCCTTAAACTCAATCCCATGCTTTCCTTTGTAGTATTGAACCTTGTAGTGTAATTTCAGAGACATCCATACAAGATATTATCATGATTGTTTGGAAACTAGAAACATGCTTCTTTTTGGCCCTTTTTTGGCCCATAATTCCTACATATTTTGGGCAATTAACCCAATACTTAATCCCAGCCTCCCCTTCATTATATGGTACATAGTGGTACAATTTTAGAGAGATCCATACAATTACACACAAGTTAATGTCTTGAAACTAAAAATGCTTGTTTTGACCCCTTTTTGGCCCTTAATTCCTAAACTTTGGCCCCATAACCCCTAAAAATGAATCACAACCTTCTACTTGTGGTAATAAACATTGCGGTATAATTACAGAGGATTGAAATGCCTCTACACAAGTTATATCATCCTCAAAATAGAAAAATGCTTGTTTTCTGCCCTTTTTGGGCCCCTTATTCCTAATCAGTTGGGATCACCATCCCCAAAATCAATCCCAACCCTCTTTTTGTGGTATTGAACCTTCTGAAAAAATTTCATGAAGATCTATTCACTTAAACTAAATTCATTATCCTGAAACCAATGTGTCTTCGGACAACGACGCAGATGACAACATCATACCATTATACGATCCCAAAAATATTTTGGGGTCGTATAAACTGGAGGCTCTAAAGAGCCTGCAGTGTCGCTCACCTTGGTATATGTAAATTAAACAACTTTACTGAAAATTCTTGCTGCTTACAATTATCTCTTTCTATAATGAACTTGTCCGTGTAGTTTCAGTGGAAAATGTTCGTAAAAATTTACAAATTTTATGAAAATTGTTAAAAATTGATTATATATGTCAATAACTTCTCAGGGGGTCAATTGACCATTTTGGTCATTTTGACTTATTTTTATACGACCGCAAATTTTGAAAAAATTTTCGTCGTATATTGCTATCACGTTGGCGTCGTCGTTGGCGTCGTCGTCTGCGTCGTCGTCGTTGTCGTCGTCATCGTCGTCGTCCGAATACTTTTAGTTTTCGCACTCTAACTTTAGTAAAAGTGAATAGAAATCTATGAAATTTTAACACAAGGTTTATGACTATAAAAGGAAGGCTGGTATTGATTTTGGGAGTTTTGGTCCCAACATTTTAGGAATTAGGGACCAAAAAGGGCCCAAATAAGCAGTTTCTTGGTTTTCGCACTATAACTTAATTTTGGGAGTTTTGGTTTCAACAGTTTAGGAATTAGGGGCCAAAAAAGGGCCCAAATAAGCATTATTCATGGTTTTTATACGACCGCAAATTTTGAAAAAAATTTCGTCGTATATTGCTATCACGTTGTCGTCGTCACGTCCGAATACTTTTAGTTTTCGCACTCTAACTTAAGTAAAAGTGAATATAAATCTATAAAATTTTATCACAAGGTTTATGACCACAAAAGGAAGGTTGGTATTGATTTTGGGAGTTTTGGTCCCAACATTTTAGGAATTAGGGGCCAAAAAGGGCCCAAATAAGCATTTTCTTGGTTTTCGCACTATAACTTTAGTTTAAGTTAATAGAAATCTATGAAATTTTGACACAAGGTTAATGACCACAAAATAAGGTTGGGATTGATTTTGGGAGTTTTGGTTTCAACAGTGTAGGAATTAGGGGCCAAAAAAGGGCCCAAATAAGCATTATTCTTGGTTTTCGCACAATAACTTTAGTTTAAGTAAATAGAAAATAATGAAATTTAAACACAATGTTTATGACCACAAAAGGAAGGTTGGTATTGATTTTGGGAGTTTCGGTCCCAACAGTTTAGGAATTAGGGGCCAAAAAGGGACCCAAATAAACATTTTCTTGGTTTTCGCACCATAACTTTAGTATAAGTAAATAGAAATCTATGAAATTTAAACACAAGGTTTATGACCATAAAAGGAAGGTTGGTAATGATTTTGGGAGTTTTGGTCCCAACAGTTTAGGAAAAAGGGGGCCCAAAGGGTCCAAAATTAAACTTTGTTTGATTTCATCAAAATTGAATAATTGGGGTTCTTTGAAATGCTGAATCTAACTGTGTATGTAGATTTTTAACTTTTGGTCCCGTTTTCAAATTGGTCTACATTAAGGTCCAAAGGGTCCAAAATTAAACTTCGTTTGATTTTGACAAAAAATTAATCGGTTGGGTTCTTTGATATGCTGAATCTAAAAATGTACTTAGATTCTTGATTATCGGCCCAGTTTTCAAGTTGGTCCAAATCGGGGTCCAAAATTAAACTTTGTATGATTTCATCAAAAATTGAATAAATGGGGTTCTTTGATATGCCAAATCTAACTGTGTATGTAGATTCCTCATTTTTGGTCTTGTTTTCAAATTGGTCTACCTTAAAGTCCAAAGGGTCCAAAATTAAACTTATTTTGATTTTAACAAAAATTGAAATCTTGGGGTTCTTTGATATGCTGAATCCAAACATGTACTTAGATTTTTGATTATGGGTCCAGTTTTCAAGTTGGTCCAAATCAGGATCTTAAATTATTATATTAAGTTTTGTGCAATAGCAAGTCTTTTCAATTGCACAGTATTGCGCAATGGCAAGAAATATCTTATTGCAAAATATTGTGAAATAGCAATTTTTTGTTCTGATTAGAGTTATCTTTCTTTGTCCAGAATAGTAAGCAAGAAATATCTAATTGTAAGAATTTTTTTTATTTGGAGTTATCTTTCTTTGTCCAGAATCAACTTAAATCTTTGTTATATATACAATATACAATGTATATTCACTTTTTACTACCAACTGATAAATTAAAATAATCTTTACCATTCAGTGATAACAAGCAGTTTTTTTTACATCTTAATATTTTATGATGTATTTAAATGAGTAGTAATTGTTGCAAACTCCATTAGAAATTTTAATTGAGATTAGTTTTGGAATAAGGGAAAGGGGGATGTGATTAAAAAAAATGGGTTCAATTTTCTCATTTGAAATTTCATAAATAAAAAGAAAATTTCTTCAAACATTTTTTTGAGAGGAATAATATTCAACAGCATAGTGAATTGCTCTAAGAGAAAACAAAAATTTTAATTTCATTAGAACACATTCATTCTGTGTCAGAAACCTATGCTGTGTCAACTATTTAATCACAATCCAAATTTAGAGCTGAATCCAGCTTGAATGTTATGTCCATACTTGCCCCAACCGTTCAGGGTTCAACCTCTGCGGTCGTATAAAGCTACGCCCTGCGGAGCATCTGGTTGTACAATAACTTTAGGTTAAGTAAATAGAAATCAATGAAATTTAAACACATTTGTTTATGACCACAAAAGGAAGATTGGTATTGATTTTGGGAGTTTAGGTCCCAACAGTTTAGGAATTAGGGGCCAAAAAGGGACCCAAATAAGCATTTTTCTTGGTTTTCGCACCATAACGTTAGTATAAGTAAATAGAAATCTATGAAATTTAAACACAAGGTTTATGACCATTAAAGGAAGGTTGGTATTGATTTTGGGAGTTTTGGTCCCAACAGTTTAGGAAAAAGGGGGCCCAAAGGGTCCAAAATTAAACTTTGTTTGATTTCATCAAAATTGAATAATTGGGGTTCTTTGATATGCCGAATCTAACTGTGTATGTAGATTCCTAACTTTTGGTCATGTTTTCAAATTGGTCTACATTAAGGTCCAAAGGGTCCAAAATTAAACTTAGTTTCTTGATTATTGGCCCAGTTTTCAAGTTGGTCCAAATCTGGGTCCAAAATTAAACTTTATTTGATTTCATCAAAAATTGAATAAATGGGGTTCTTTGAAATGCCAAATCTAACTGTGTATGTAGATTCTTCATTTTTGGTCCCGTTTTCAAATTGGCCTACATTAAGGTCCAAAGGGTCCAAAATTAAACTAAGTTTGATTTTAACAAAAATTAAATTCTTGGGCCTCTTTGATATGCTGAATCTAAACATGTACTTAGATTCTTGATTATGGGCCCAGTTTTCAAGTTGGTCCAAATCAGGATCTTAAATTATCATATTAAGTATTGTGCAATAGCAAGTCTTTTCAATTGCACAATATTGTGCAATGGCAAGAAATATTTAATTTCACAATATTGTGAAATAGCAAATTTTTTTTTAATTAGAGTTATCTTTCTTTGTCCAGAATAGGAAGCAAGAAATATCTTTTTGCAAGATTTTTTTTTAATTAGAGTTATCTTTCTTTGTCCAGCATCAACTTAAATCTTTGTTATATACAATATACAATGTATATTCATTTTTTACTACCAACTGATAAATTTAAATAATCTTTACCATTCAGTGATAACAAGCAGTTTTTTTAACATCTTAATATTTTATGATGTATTTAAATGAGTAGTTATTGTTGCAAACTCCATTAGAATATTTTAATTGAGATTAGTTTTGGAATAAGGGAAAGGGGGATGTGATTAAAAATTGGGTTCAATTTGTATACGACCGCAAATTTTGAAAAAAATTTCGTCATATATTGCTATCACGTTGGCATCGTCGTCGTCGTTGTTGTCGTCCGAATACTTTTAGTTTTCGCACTCTAACTTTAGTAAAAGTGAATAGAAATCTATGAAATTTTAACACAAGGTTTATGACCACAAAAGAAAGGTTGGGATTGATTTTGGGAGTTTTTGTCCCAACATTTTAGGAATTAAGGGCCAAAAAGGGCCCAAATAAGCATTTTCTTGATTTTCGCACTATAACTTTAGTTTAAGTTAATAGAAATCTATGAAATTTTGACACAAGGTTTATGACCACAAAATAAAGGTTGGTATTGATTTTGGGAGTTTTGATTCCAACAGTTTAGGAATTAGGGGCCAAAAAAGGGCCCAAAAAAGCATTATTCTTGGTTTTCGCACAATTTCTGTAGAATAAGTGAATAGAAATGAATGAAATTTGAACACAATGTTTATGACCACAAAAGGAAGGTTGGTTTTGATTTTGAGTGTTTTGGTCCCAATAGTTTAGGAATTAGGGGCCAAAAAGGGACCCAAATAAGCATTTTTCTTGGTTTTCGCACCATAACTTTAGTATAAGTAAATAGAAATCTATGAAATTTAAACACAAGGTTTATGACCATAAAAGGAAGGTTGTTATTGATTTTGGGAGTTTTGGTCCCAACAGTTTAGGAAAAAGGGGCCCAAAGGGTCCAAAATTAAACTTTGTTTGATTGCATTAAAAATTGAATTATTGAAATTCTTTGTTATGCCGAATTCAACTGTGTATATAGATTCTTAAGTTTTGGTCTGTTTTCAAATTGGTCTACATTAAGGTCCAAAGGGTCCAAAATTAAACTTAGTTTGATTTTGACAAAAATTGAATCGGTTGGGTTCTTCGATATGCTTAATTAAAAATGTACTTAGATTTTTGAATGTTGGCCCAGTTTTCAAGTTGGCCCAAATCGGGGTCCAAAATTAAACTTTGTTTGTCATTTCATCAAAAATTGAATAAATGGGGTTCTTTGATATACCAAATCTAACTGTGTATGTAGATTCTTCATTTTCGGTCCTGTTTTCAAATTGGTCTACATTAAAGTCCAAAGGGTCCAAAATTAAACTTAGTTTGATTTTAACAAAAATTAAATTCTTGGGCTTCTTTGATATGCTTTATCTAAACATGTACTTTGATTTTTGATAATGGGCCCAGTTTTCAAGTTGGTCCAAATCAGGATTCAAAATTATCACATTAAATATTGTGGAATAGCAAGAAATTTTCAATTGCACAGTATTGCACAACAGCAAGAAATATCTAATTGCCCAATATTGTGCAATAGCAATTTTTTTTTTCAATTGGAGTTATCTTTCTTTGTATGGAATAGTAGTTGAATCAACTTTAATCATTGTTTTATACAATATACAATGTATTTTCATTTTTACTACCAACGGATAAATTAAAACAATCTTTACCATTCAGTGATAACAACCACTTTTTATAACATTTTAATATTGTATGATGTATTTAAATGAGCAGTTATTGTTGCAAAGTTCATTAGAAATTTGAATTGAAATCAGTACATTATAACTTTAGTATAAGTGAATAGAAATCTATGAAATTTAAACACAAGGTTTATGACCATAAAAGGAAGGTTGGTATTGATTTCTGGAGTTTTGGTCCCAACAGTTTAGGAATTTGGGGCCCAAAGGGTCCAAAATTAAACTTTGTTTGATTTTGACAAAAATTGAATTCTTGGGGTTCTTTGATATGCTGAATCTAAATATGTACTTAGATTTTTAATTATTGGCCCAGTTTTCAAGTTGGTCCAAATCGGGGTCGAAAATTAAACTTTGTTTGATTTCATCAAAAATTGAATAAATGGGGTTCTTTGATATTCCAAATCTAACTGTGTATGTAGATTTTTATATTTTGGTCCAGTTTTCAAATTGGTCTACATTTAGGTCCAAAGGGTCCAAAATCATAATGTGACATAAACCTATGTTGTGTCAACTTTTTAATCACAATCCACATTTAAAGCTGTATCAAACTTAAAAGTTGTGTCCATACTTGTCCCATCTGTTCAGGGTTCTACATCTGCGGTCGTATAATGCTGCGCCCTGCGAAGCAACTGGTTTAGTCTTAAATTGCTGTACATTATTGCTGTTTACAGTTTATCTCTATCTATAATTATATTCAAGATAATAACCCAAAAACAGCAAAATTTCCTTAAAATTACCAATTTAGGGGCAGCAACCTAACAAAAAGTTGTCCGATTCATCTAAAAATTTCAGGGCAGATAGATCTTGACCAGATGAAAAATTTTACCCCCTTGTCAGATTTGCTCTAAATGCTTTGATTTTTGAGTTATAAGCCAAAAACTGCATTTTACCCCTATGTTCTATTTTTAGCCGTAGCGGCCATCTTGGATGGTTTGCCAGGTCACAAAACACAATTTTTAAACTAGATAGCCTAATAATGATTCTGGCTATATTTGGTGATATTTGGCCAAGAAGTTTCAGAGGAGAAGATTTTTGTAAAAGTTAACTAAGATTTACAAAAAATGGTTAAAAATTGACTATAAAGGGCAATAACTCGTAAAGGGGTCAACTGACCATTTTGGTCATGTTGACTTTAAATATTTGTAAATCTTACTTTGCTGAACATTATTGCTGTTTACAGTTTATCTCCATCTATAATAATATTCAAGATAATAACCAAAAACAGAAAAATTTCCTAAAAATTACCAATTTAGGGGCAGCAACCCAACAATGGGTTGTCTGAATCATCTGAAAATTTCAGGGCAGATAGATCTTGACCTGATAAACAATTTTATCCCATGTCAGATTTCTCTAAATGCTTTAGTTTTTGAGTTATAAGCGAAAAACTGCATTCTACCCCTATGTTCTATTTTTAGCCATAGCGGCCATCTTGGTTGGTTTGCCAGGTCACAAAACACAATTTTAAACTAGATAGCCTAATAATGATTCTGGCTATGTTTGGTAAAAGTTTGTAAAAGTTAACGCCGGACGCCAAGTGATGAGAAAAGCTCACTTGGCCCTTCGGGCCCGGTGAGCTAAAAAAATGCATGACATGGGTTATGATCTTCTCATTTATATATGTTATGATGGTATGATACTTAACCCCTAACGGGAAGGTTTGTGCCCGATATTCTTATGATAAAATATCAGTTTAAGTCTGAAGCTGGCATATGTCAGTTAACTGCTAGTACAAAAAATGTAGTCTGTTGTTATTTATGTATTATTGTCATTCTGTTTATTTTCTTTGGCTACATCTTCTGACATCAGACTCTGACTTCTCATTAACATGTTTAACCCCGTTGTATTTTTGCGCCTGTCCCAAGTCAGGAGCCCCTGGCCTTTGTTTATAGTCTTGCACTATTTTAATTTTAGTTTCTTGTGTACAATTTGGAGTTTAGTATGGCGTTCATTATCACTGAACTAGTATATATTTGTTTAGGGGCCAGCCCGGTGCAGGAATTTCTCACTACATTGAAGACCAGTTGGTGACCTTCTGCTATTGTTTTTTCTGTGGTCGGAATGTTGTCTCTTTGACACATTCCTCATTTAAATTCTCAATTTCATTTATCTCTTTTATTATCTGAAGTATTACAGATTGAATTCTTACCAAATGGGTGAACATTTGTATAGAAAGCAAATACAAATTGGTGCAAAAAAAATAATCTAAAATCGGTCTTAAAATCATCAAATATCTTATTCTACTCCATAGATTTTTCTGACACAAAATAAAGATAGGGTCACCGACTCTGGTTAACATAAAATCAAAGATAAGAAGTAAATATAATTATCGATTCTTTAAATCTATTTATAGACCTGGTTAACACAACCATGAGGCTATTATGGGATGATATTGTCATTTAATTATAAATCAAGATCAGGGATGGGGTAATCGTAATCTGTAATCGTAATCAATTGTAATTGATTACATTTTTTCAAGTATTCAACTTTCGATTACATGTAATCGTAATTTAATCCATTACACTGAAAATTTGGATGTTATCATCGATTACTTTTCGATTACATTTCGATTACTTTAGTAAAATAGTTTGATGAAAAATAACCTATTTCAGAGGAAAATATGCATGTTATCACTTTGTAATTCAGATAAAAAATTATGCATCAACAATACTTGAGAGTTAAGCAACTGCCTTATTTCTATCTATTGTCTCAAGCTGCATTATGAGTACCCAGATCACCTACCTAAATTTACTTTATATCTAGCTTTTGAAACAAATGGATGTATGTGCTTGTCAATACTTCAAGAGCTTTTAGTATTTAAATAAATAGATTTGAAATAAAAAAATAGATCTTAAATATGAAATGTGTCTGTCTTTTGTTAATTTCTTTACTACATTTTTTAAAAGTAGTAAGCTTATTTGTATGAACTTTCCTGAAAACATAATTTTCAATCAGCGTTGAAATTAAGTTTAGAATAGATAAACAGTTGATTTCTTAAATGTTATGATATACATGTATATAAATTAGATAAAAAAGAATGCAAAATCCTTTTAACAATGAACTAATGGCAATGCATATCATTTCTTTTTAGAAATAGATACATGTATCCCTTTGACACTATAAATACATTTTGTATATAATTTGTTTGAAGAAGTTACAAATCTTAAAAAAATTTTTGCCTTTACTAATGAGATGATCAAAGTCTTCTAATCAATAACAAACATACTTTGTTTTTATTTCAATTATCTTTTTGTCTAATTAAGAAGGAAATTTACAATATGTAGCCCCAGGTTCAAATTGTACTCCAGTGGCAGTTGTAATTGTAATAAGTTTATTGCAAATCAGCATATAATATAATGCTATAGCATCAACAACATATGTAATATAGTAAGCGACATAATATAAATGAAAACAGAAAGCAAAATAATAACACAAAAAAAAAAACCAAAAAAACAACACCACATATTAAACAGATAGTACCATATATAATCTACTTTATCAGTTGTGACCGTAGTTTCCAGTTTTCATTTAACAAACAACAAAGTTTTAATACCAAAGTCCTTGAACTTGTTTGAATAAGTAATAAACATTTTGACATATTAGGCCAAGAACAATAATATTTAGGCAAAAATCTTAAACGCAGATGTCTATAGGCTGGACAAATCATTACAAAATGATATTCATTTTCAATAGCTTTCTTATTGCAACATTGACAAAGTCTTTCATTACGAGGCACATTATTATATCGTCCAGTTTCAATGTTGAGTTTAAGTGAACCACATCTAAGTTGTGCTAAGAGTTTAACATTGACATCAAGAAGTAAATATTTTTCTAAACAAAAGTCAATTTTGAACATTTTAAAAATATCCAATTTTTCACAATCGAACATACTAGAACGCCAGTTTTGTATAAACTGATCATAGAGGCGTAGTTTCAAAACATCATATGAAAAAAATACATTTTCTTGGTTATACCATAAAAAATTATAACCAAGATCATTTAACAAGGTACGAACATTTGACACCCAGTTTGTTTTACCATTCTCAGCATCATTAACTAACATTTTATATACATCAAATACAATAGGAGGTTTCTTGGTAACAATTTTCAACCAATATTTAAGTATTCTTTGTTTTCTAATAATATACATTGGGAAATGTCCAAGTTCACCGATAACAGCACAAATAGGTGAATTTTTACCAACTTTAAGTACAAATAAAAAGTTAAATAATCTGTAATTAGGGTGGTTATCCAAACAAAAGGTTTAAATCATGCATGTCATTATAAAAATAAATTTTGATCTTAAAAATTATCTAAACTAATTAATTATTCTACTTTTTTTTATATTTCCTTAAACATTTTAATTAACTATGCTAATATATTTTTTTTTATAAAGAGTAAAAACTAAATAGCTAACGTTAGTCAGTAAGAAAGCTAATTTTTTTTAAAAACAATTGCTTATGAATAAGTGATTATTGCAATGTGATGACATCTTACATTTATGTTGAAAGTCAAAATTTCAAAACACAACCATGAGGCTATTATGGGATGATATTGTCATTTTAATTATAAATCAAGATTCAAGATAATCAATTATTATAAATATGTACTATGACATGACTTATTTTTTACCTTATTTAGTTCAACATCAATAAATTATATTATAACTTATGAATCGTTTGTACAGTTTATATCTTGATTTTACAACTCCTACCTGTACATAGTATGTAGGTAGAGTAAAAAATAGGAAATACCTCTGTCACAATATCATTACATCAGAAACCTTAAGAAAGACCTTTTTAAAGGTAAGTTAAATGAAAGTAATTAAATTATGTTATATACATACACATTTGTGTTTGTTCTAACACATTCTACTCTTACAAATAGATTAAATAAACCAAGAATAAATGAATAACACTGAGGAATAAATGAATCAAAGAGCTGAAAGCTCTGTTTAAAAATGACGCCACTGTCTCTAATATTGGGATAGTTTTTATGCAAGTCTTGATTTTCACATGCCATAATTAGTTTAACAATGCAACATGTATCGTAAGCATATAATTGATATTCGTATATGTGTGTGTGTGTGAAGTGAAGGTGACAACTGGCTGTTTTTTTTAAGACAAATGAATAGGTCAAGACTACCTGAATTGTACAAATAAATACCGTAGAAAGGCTTGTATATTTCTCACTGGTACATAGTCTGAATCCGGGTCTGTTCGCTTCCATTCACGTTTGCGCCCACTCATTTTCACCCCCTTTCACTTTCACACCCTACATGTTCGCACCCAATCTTAATTGGTTTTGTGTTTAATAACTCTGTAAGCAAGTGTTTTCTTATAAGTATAATTGTTGTCATATATAATGTCTCAAAATAAAGTGAGACAGTATTTTTTTTTTGTTGAATAAATCTTAATCATATTTTGGATAGGGTATTGTTAAAAATAATAATAATCCTTTCTAAATAAAGTGGTATTTTATCAACGTTTTATTTTGTGTTGAATAACTCTTAATCATGTTTTGGTATTAAAGTGTATTGCTATAACTTGTTTCATTGACTTGTTTCAAAATGAAGTGAGATTCTGACTATATGTTTGTTTCTGTGTGTTGAATAAATTTTATCATGTTTTGGTTATATTAGTGGATTGCTATATTTTAGTTTCTATGTTTTATTGTTTTGTTGTTTCAGATCAAAGGGACCAAGCTTTTAAAAACAATTATCTTTTGTGTTTTTCCTTTAAAATCTTCAATGTTTTACTCATACCAAGCTATAAATACATTCAGTATTTACACCAAAGCAATATAAAAAAACAACCATGATTTTCCAATTATTCAACTTCAATTTGAATTAAAATTGGGTGCGAATGAGTCGAGTGCAAACGGACCTTGGGTGCGAATGTGCGAACGTGTAGGGTGCGAAAATGTATTGGGCACAAACAGACCTGATACCACATTGTCTGAACCCACTTCTCCCACAAAACATTAAGTAAATAATCTTTTTGTTACTGTTATCAAAGGTCTAATTCAAACATTTCTCAAAGAATTCTAGTCAAACCGGCACCTAGTTAAAATTGGCACCTGGACAAATCAGCACCTGGTTAAAATCGACACCTGATATAGCCAATTTGTCACCCATGTTAAATATATATTTTTAACAGTATTTTAAGCAAAAAGAGTAAAAACAAGAAAGGGGTTGCCAGAATTTTTTTAAGTATTTAAGCAAAAAGAGTTAAATACTAACTTTTACATTTTTGGGTGTTCGTGTACATTTTGTATATATTTATTTTTCTCAACTAAATGACTTTTTTGGTGTATTTTTAATGATATATATATATATGAGTAGTCCAAATAATTATTACGTCTGGCAAGGCCTTCCTATAACCGCAAGGCTATGTTAATTTTTTTCTGGGACGCCTTCATTCCTACGAATGTCGTAGGAAGGCGTCCCAGAAAAATAATAAAATAGCCTTGCCAGACGTCATAATTGTTTGGACTAATATATGAGATATTGGGTACTTTTCTGCATTATTTTAACCAGTTGAGCATTTTACAGGATTGTTGGTTTAATGCTGTTTAACTTTACTGAAAAAAAACACCTTAAATTTGCTAATTATTTTGCATGAAAGTTTGATTTATTGAAAGGGACTCATAGTTTTCCATTTTATTTTAAAAATTGTCTAATTGTTAAAACAACAGCTTTGATAAGGTCTTTGTTGTTTACCTTTATACACAACATATTCACTTTAGTTTCGTTGTTTACCTAAATATACAACAACATATTCACTATGTTCTTGGTAACAGTAATTAATTAATAGAATAGAAAATATTATAACAAATATTATTGGATGCCGAATTGACGTCATCAAAGAAAAGAAGAAACTGCTTTAAATGATTCTGGAACGCTTCATGATTGTTAAAATAAGTTTAATTCACCCAAAAAACAATTTTAAAACTTGCGATGTTTTTAAAAACAGGAAGTTTCCAAAGCACACGTAAAAGAAGAAATTAACCGGTGAGAGTGGAAATCTGTATATGACAGATATCACTATAGTACGACATTGAAAGTAAAACAGTTAAATCCTTTTGTAAAACAGTCTTTAATATACCTATCACATTAATGTTTGAAGGGTCTTAAGCTTATTAAACCATATAAGTCGGTATGAAACACCAAAACGGAATGAACAATAACCGATCACGTTTTGTAGTTTACAAATTCTAAACTGGTTCCCGTCAAACTACAACACATTGTTCGAGTGTAGTGGAATACAAGCAGAAACCAGTGTAAACTGGTTCCTGGCTGATTACTACACAATGATCATGCATACATAATGATAACACAAGCAGATTCAAGTTTGTATGGAAAATAGTAAATACGAAACCAAGCGCGGTAGGCAGAGAAATGTAATGAAGTTCAGGTCGGCAGTTATGGAACAATGACTGCGTCATTTTCCAAAAACAAGATAAAAGGAAATCCAAGAATAAATGAAAAACAGGAATAAATGAAAAACAAGATGAAATGAAAAACAAGAATAAGTGAAAAACGAGAATAAATGAATAACAAGTTTTGTATGAAAATATAAAAATAGAAGATGTGGTATAATTGCTGATTATTGATTTTCTGTCAAAATCTTAACGAGTTCAAGGTGAATTCAAAGTATTGAATGATAGGTAAAGTTAGAGAAAACCGAAAAAAGTACATAAACAAGATGGCTGAAAATAAATCGTTATATATATTTCTTTCGCCAAATTCTTTCGCCAATGACGAATTTTAATCGTCAAAATTATTATTTTTTTCGCAAATTGCGAAAATGGCGACCGCCAGCGGAAACCCTGTTGCCAATAAGACAACTCTACACATGGGACCATAAATGACACAGAAATTAACAATCATAGGTCACAGTACGACCTTCATCAATGAACAAAGCCTATACTGCATAGTCAGCTATAAAAGGGCCGAAATGACAATGTAAAACAATTCAAACGTGACAATTTAGACTGTATTATAATCCATTTCTGTTTTCAATATTTATAGATGAAACAAATCTATTATGATTTATGTGTAACATAAGGAGAAAGACCTTTAAAATAAATCTTCATAAACGTAGAGTACAAATGAAAAAAAATTGTAATCCCACAGTGCTAAAACTGTCATTAAAAAAACCAAAATCAACTAGATATCATTGAGATGGAAGCCTTCTCTGTGGGCCCCGCTGTCAATAACGTTGGGTAAATAAATATACTGTGAATCAAAATTGTAAGCGATGGACAGACCAACAGACAGACAGACCTTTGACCTAGGAAGTTGTACATACATCATGACACACCCTCTGGTGTTGGTTAAAATGGATGTCAAGTATAATATTTGAAATCATAACGGTTCCTAAGATATAGAGCGGACACAATCTTCAACTCAGGACACAGGGTTGTCAACTAAAACCAAAGTTTTTTTTACCTTGACCTTTGACCTAGGAAGTTGTACATACATCATGACATGCCCTCTGATGGTGGTTAAAATGGATGTCAAGTATAAACTTTGAAATCATAAAGGTTATCCAGATATGGAGCTGACATGATCTTCACCACAGGACACAGGGTTGTCAACTGAAACCAAAGTTTTTGACCTTGACCTTTGACCTATCAAGTTGTACATACATCATGACACACCCTCTGGTGTTGGTTAATAAACATGTTACATTGTAAGTATTAAGTATAAAATCATAACGGTTATCTAAATATGTAGCGGACAGGATCTTCATCACAGGACACGGGGTTGTCAACTGAAACCAAAGTTTTTGACCTTGACCTTTGACCTAGAAAGTTGTACATACATCATGACACACCCTCTGGTGTTGGTTAATAAACATGTTACATTGTAAGTATTAAGTATAAAATCATAACGGTTATCTAGATATGTAGCGGACAGGATCTTCATCACAGGACACGGGGTTGTCAACTGAAACCAAAGTTTTTGACCTTGACCTTTGACCTAGGAAGTTGTACATACATCATGACACACCCTCTGGTGTTGGTTTAAATGGATGTCAAGTATAAACTTTGAAATCATAAGGGTTCTCAAGATATAGAGGTCACGATCATCACCACAGGACACAGGGTTGTCAACTTAAACCAAAGTTTTTTTACCATGACCTTTGACCTAGAAAGTTGTACATACATCATGACATGCTCTTTGGTGGTTGTTAATAAACATATCATGACACGCCCTTTGGTGGTGGTTAATAAACATGTAAAGTATAAAGTATGAAATCATAATGGTTTTCTAGATATGGAGCGGACACAAAGTTAAAGTGTTACGGACAGACAGACAGACAGACGGACGGACGGACAGACTGATCATTATAGGGCGACCCGACTAAAGTCGGGGCCCTAATTTACAAATGAATCATCATCCTATTTCCATGTTCAATAATTATAACTGTTAAATCACAAATAAAGGCATCAGTAGTGTACCAATGTTCAAACCATCCATCCCAATGACAATTTATCCTTATATGAAACAAGAAATCAAAATCATCATTATTGAACTTGACCTTCATTTAGTTGTCAGTAACAACATACAAAATTTTAAAAGCTTTAGTCGAACGGTTCATGAGTTAATGCACAGACAACATTTGATTGCTGAAAGCCCGCCCACCCCACCGACCGGCCGCCCGCCGTACATCACCAAATCAATAACCGACATTTTTGTCACAAAAATCCGGTTAAAAAACAAATGAACATACACTGGAAAACACACAAAACTTCATAAACATAAAATTAAGAAATGGAGCTATACTTCAGATTCATATTGTACATTTGGAAAAAAATATCATTTATATAAATTAAAACCTCATAACAAATTGCTTAGTGACCAAATATATGTCCATTTATAACCTGTAGATATTACCATGGAGATAAATATAAGATTAAAGCCACCATAGGGGAGAAGCCAACTTTCATTTCTACAAAAGTACGACCGTTGCCAACATCAACATTCAAAAAGGCATTTTATTATCGGACATCCATAACTAGGACATTACATAGAAGATATGGTACACAGATTTGGAATAGAACACTTGGTACCAAAGTTTACAGTCAACAATGAGACATCATTGGCTCAACATGGAACAGATCAGTCTAAATCATGTTTATGTTCTGAATCTTCTTTGGATGTGGAGGAAATTAAAAAGACATCATTGGCCCAACATGGAACAGATCAGTCTAAATCATGTTTATTTCCTGAATCTTTGAAAGTGGAGGAAATTAAAAAGAAATTAAGAGGCTACAACAGAGATCTAAATAATATAAATTGTTTTGCTCTTGATGAAAGAATACCGGCAATAAGTGAATCTATAAGAAGACTAACAAAAGAACTAGAGGAATTGATTCCATGTTTACTTACACCTGAGCTACTGTCTTATTTACAAGCTTTTTTGGTATGTGATGCTTGTGCATATGTACAGTTAATTTTCCATCATGTATTAGGTATATTAGACCATCCAGCAAGAGAAAACTTCAATTCTGCTGATAAATGGAATATCACTTTCTATTACACGAATCAGTTAAAGTGTTACTTTTATCTGTTTTATAAAGATACAAATCCAGAAGTTGCCTTTGATTTAATACATAAAAAATGGAAAAATCATCCAGGGATTGAGTTTATACTCAGAATACTATGCTGTAAAAGATTGCTGGAAAAACAACAATATGATATATTAAACCATTTGATACAATATAATGAAGACTATTTTTTGACTGCTCTGAAAATAATTGGACAAGATAGTACAATTGAATACGGGCCATCTCTTACTGTAGCATTATTTCTTCTCTGTAATTATATAACCTCAAGACAAACAGAAAATATTGAAACAGTACTGATGGTGGTTAAACGCATATCAAATTTCGGAAGTTTACATGTAACTATAAGTAAGGGCTGCAAATATTTTATGCTTCTAACACTAAGCCTAAGACAGACAAGATTGATACCATCATTAATCAAAGTATTGCTGAACAGACCTGAACTTCATAATATCAGTACATGTATAATATCATTATGTAATGAAAGATTACTGAAGGTGGATTGTCATAAAATGTCAATGGATTTCATCAAGGATAATTCTCACTATATTCTAAATGTACCTTTTATTTTGGAAACGAAAAAATGTGATGAGAGACAAAAATACTGCAAACTTGTTTTGACTTTACTGCATGCTTACGTGATGTGTGATGATTTAACAAACATGAATTATGTGCTGAATAGACTACAAGAGTTCAGACAATCATTACTTTCATCCACATTTATCTCATGTGCCTGTTTTATGGGCAAACAAGATTGTCATGCCAATATGAGAATTACTTCAGGTTGTTTACTTCCATGTGATGGTCAAGACATGAATAGATTTAAATCTTCCTTATTGTCACTTTCTATAAATAATATAAGAAATAAAGTCATAAAAGAAGAATTAAGACCAGATTGTTACCTGACACAAATGATATTTGCAGTGGAAAAATACACAGATTTCAGAGAAGATTTAATTGAAGAATTCATCTCTTTTATCGAACAAACATCACTTCACAATGAGAATGGATTATATGATATCATTAAATCATTGTGTGATCTAGAGATGCAACCAGAAATACAAGATATGTTTATCCAAGGACTTATTGAGTATGTACATAGGAAATGCAACACACAGAACAGTATTTTGTCAAACTTATTATTAGATATAAATATGACATGTCGTAATGGAGAATTCTTACAAAAACTGACAATAAATATGGGACAACATTTACTTCCTTATAAAGAAGATACTGTTGAGAAAATTATTTACAGATGTTTCTGTATAGTACGACATGAAAACAAAGTGAATGATGACAAAAAAGCAGATCTTGAAAAATATAAAACCCTTTTTTCTTTCATTCCAAAAATGGAAAAAGAAGAAGAAATGGAAAAATTGTCACACCACAGAAGTTTCTTAGTAATGTTGATACTTCTGATGATTTCCTCTGGCAGTCAGCACAAGAGTGCAAAGTTAAAGAAGTACTTGTCACTGAAGTATGCCTATGAAGATGCCATCTTGTATTTACTGTGGTGCTCTGGGGATGTGGAGATAAATCCTGGACCCACCCTTAAGAAATTAGAGAAAAAAGCAGATTCAGTTAAAAAAAGGAACTGGATTCATGACATGTGTACAACTACTCTCAAAATCTTAAAGAGGATAGAATTGGATTCTAAATCTGATGGTATGTGGAAAGAAAAACCAGATAACTGGAAAGAACTTCATGGTGACAAGCCATTTTATGACCCTAGAAACAAACCAAAAGGTAAACAATACAGTATCGAGACTGATGAGGAACTCCTTAACTGTTTACTAAGATGCTGTGATCATCAAGAGAAGAATATAACATTACCGTCAAATTTTGAAAAGGAAATAACTGCCTGGAAAAATGACAAACCACTTCTTCTTGAACTCTGGGTTGCAAGACAGGAAATAGAGACTATGAGGATGGCAATGGGTTTATTGATCACTTACAGTAAAACTCCTGATTTAAAACGAATTCTGAAAGATTGTAATGTTGATCTATCATTTAATCCAAATAGCGCACAAAAGGTCAGTCCAAAAGGATATTCAGATATTGTAAGGGACTTAGCAACAACATTTTGTAGAAAAAGTAAAGATTTACCTATTTTGAAAAAAAAAGATGGAATTTGGAAAACACCACCAGATAAATGGAACATAAATAATTTATATTACAATCCTTGTAATACAGCGAAAAGACATGAAAAACACCAGGACCAAAAGTTGGTTGATGATTTATTATCTTATTGTGAGGGGAAAAAAAATATACCATCTGAACTGCAGCTAGTTGTAGAAGCATGGAAACTAGGAAATAGATGTGACATATCCAAACACTACACAATCTGGTCATGCATGGCACTAATACAACATTCTTTGAAATATCTTGAGCTAGAGGGTTTACTAGAAAAGCAACATGTACAGCAAAGCTTGAAAAAAATAGGAGTTTCACTTCACTTTGAGAAAGATCCAAAGCATTTTAACAGTGAAAGCACTATTAACACAGATAATGAAGTTTCAGGACTTCTTAATAATTCATTATCTGACAACCATAGAGGCACTGACTCAAGTTCTTCGGATATTGTATACAGTCAACATCTATATGAAGCAAAAGCCTTAACCAACAGACATTCAACTAATTCTGCGATAAAATGTTCAAACCCTGACTTTCAAAACCATCCAGGTACCTCAGGTTGTACCATTTATTCAACACTAGTACCCTGTCCAGATAGTAGAGGTGATTTACAATCCACAGATGAAAGAATGGAATTTTCTGACAGTCACACAATTTTGTCTGAGATATTATATGAAGGGACTGACTTACAATCAAGTATCTCAAGTTGTACTACTTATTCCAAGAGAGCTCCCTGTAGAGAAAATATTGGTGATAAACAATACAAAGATGAAAGGTTAGACATACCTGACAGTCACAAGTGTGTGTCTGAGATATTATGTCAAGAGCCTGACTTTCAACCAAGTTCCTCTGGTTGTTCCACTTTTACAAACAGAGCTGAGTATATAAATGTCAGAGAAAGCATTCCACCCACTGAAAGAATTCAGGTAAATATACATTCTAATTATTAAAATGAAATTAACATCTGGTACGATTTTCCTTGTGCCAAACGGAGGTTAAACCTTGCCTAATGAAGTGACAAACATTGTGCTATTATTACAGCTATATAATTCATAAATGGACAGGTTTCAGCCAGACAGTTAAATGTACTGCTTTTGCAGATAGCTCACTATGACAGGGACAAGTAGACATACCAACTTGGTAGCAATATTAAAAATAACCTACTAAGTGCAAACAGAAATGTTTTAACAAACAAGGGCAAAAGTAAACTCCATATCAAAAGTTTGGGTGATCAAATTCATAAAATGTTTATGAGCACATGTAGCTAAGATCAAAATAGTGTAACAGATCACATATAGTTTGTTTGCCTGATAAAATTATAGTCTATATTAGACAAATTAAATTCTAAATTTAAATGCTTGAAAATAGAACTATTTTTTTTAGGAACAAATAAACATTTATCCAAAAAATACAACTTATAATAAGTCAGTTAATTTCAAAGGTTACAAAAGGAGCTTGTTTTTGAATGAAAGACAATATTTCTAGCATATTTATAATATTTTTTAGAAAAGACACAGGGCAAGAAGTAAAGACAGATCTGACAAGAGACATAGACTGCATTCAGGAAATGAATCTGTAAGTGTAATTAAAATTATAAAACAAATTAAAAAATTTGAAAAAAGCATTGTATTATTTATCAATGCTAGGTCTATCAATGTTACTTAATACCCCAGTCCCACTAGGCCACCATCACACTACGATCTGTGAAAAAACTGCAAATTTTGATGATTGTAGATCGCAGTAAGGTCGTATCACGGTAGTGGTGAGGTCTTCAAGATCGTGATGAGCGTGGCAAACTTTGAACATGTTCAAAACAATCGTGGTGCGGTCGTGACAAAATCAGGTCGTAGTAGAAGCGTAGAGAGAGCGCACTAAGATCGTAGTAAGATCTCAAAGGTCGCTGTGCCATCGTAGTGAGAGCGTAATTCTATTCGGAACTACTGCGCTATGATCTCATTGCGACGTTATTACAACTTCACTACGACCATTACGTTCTCACCGCGACAAAACTACGCCTCCAGTACGACTATACCACGCTGTTCACAACCATAGTACAATTCTAGCACGCCCTTGCCGTCCTCACCACGCTCTTCTTACGACCTGACTACGTTCATACTGCGACCATTATTCTCATTGTCATTTTCCCATAAAATATATTAATTCTCTCCAGGTTTTGTTTGTATGTATGTAATTGGGACTTCTTGTCCATTTTCTCTAACGGCTCAACCATGGTTCTTGTTTTCATATAGATTAGACCGTTGGTTTTCCCGTTTGAATGGTTTAACACTAGTAATATTTGGGGCCTTTTATATCTTGCTGTTTGATGTAAGCCAAGGCACCGTGTTGAAGGCCGTATCTTGGCCTTTAATTGTCACTTTTAAAAATTGTTACTTGGATTGAGAGTTGTCTCATTGGAACTCATTACACATCTTCTTATATCTGTTGACACATCTGTTTCATATCTGATATCGTTCACTAAAATATCGTCATTTCAGCTTTATGGACCAGCAATAGGTTGTAATTTAGGTCGGATCAGTCGGTCCGACATCTCTACTTGATCAAGATTCGTTACTATGATATCAGAGCTCCATCTGCCTCTACATCAACCCTAACACCACGCCCACGTGCTCTAGTAGATTTTGATGGCATGACTGTATTTTTTTTCAAGGAAATCTACGTATTAATCAGATATAGAACTGAAGGAATGATACTGTATTGTTATGGAACACGATGTTGACGTTATTGCTGAGAGCATAGAAAGATCGCGGTTTGAACGTAGTGTAATCGTGGTAAGAACATGCTATAATCGCAGTAGAAGGGTGGTAAGATCGTGTTGCAATCGGATAACTCGTGGTATGGTCGTATTGAGCGTAGAAAGATCTTGATAAGCGTAGTAAGGTTGCAGAATAAGCGTGGTGAGAACGTGTTATAATCATAGCGGGATCGTTGTGGAAGCGTAATGAGGACGTAGTAGCATCGTGAAAGCAATGAAAATTTACATTTTCATGCCGCTCATACCACGACCTCACCACGATCTGAATTTAATTTAAATCGCGGTGAGCGTGGTGCGATCGTGGTCTAGTGGGACTGGGGCTTAAGCTGATTCTCAGTGTATAATTATTATAATCATCTTATATAAATATCACCAAGAAACTTGTAACCTTTCTGTTGCAGCCAGCATCCACATCACCAACCACCAGATGTAATGGTGATACTACCCCTTCATCTCATTGTGATTTAGATTATGCAGTCCAAAATGTACATAGTTCTAATACAGAGGAGGAAGTTGACCAAGACCTGAGTTCAAATAGAATACCAGTACTAGACAATGTATGAATGAATATAAAATAAAATGTTGGTTAAATTATTTACAATTCACATGTTGGTTTTTATTTTAATATTAATGTTGTCCTTTTTTAAACAAGTGATTGGTTTTATTTCATTCTACAGCATCACACTTGTTTGTAAAATAACAAATTGTGCCCACCTGTTTACATTCTCTCATATTCACAGTGAAGATAGAAGTTGAAGAACTTTGTTAAACACAATTATACAAAGAAAAGGACAAAGAAAAGATAGGGGTTACTGCTAATATATCATTAAAACAAACATTATTTAAATATTTATAAAACAATAATAACTGTAAACTAGACCCCTGCTGAAGTTTTGCTCTTTTCTACACAAACAACAGGTCACTGCTGATTTAAGACAGCCACGATCAAGGCCGTATTGTACTTTCTCTGGCTCTTTATGAGAGTTCAGAGTTTAGATAATTGAAAATGGCGATCAACAAGTAAACATGAATCTACACATAATTGGAAACTTAACGCATATAAATTTAATGTTTTTTTACCATCAATTTAGAAAATAAAAAAAAATTCTTTGTTGAGTGCAGAGCATAAATTCAGAAGAATGTCAAGTATTTAAATTGTTAGAAACTTAGAACATAGAATTCCCCGACTTTATTTGCAAAACTGACACAGTTCACCCATAAATTTGTATTGGTCATAGTAAAGAATACAGAAAATATTTAAGGGAAGGACTGTCTATCAAATGCTAAAACATTGTCTGAACATAATACCTGTAATTCAATGTTTTCAGATCTTTTATGTGATGATTAACAAGTATGCAGGAAAAAGATCCAAATTTATTAAGATTGTAATTTTATCACTTTTTAACAGATACCAGACACAGACTCTTCAAAGGATCAATTATTTGGCTCAGAAGATGAAATTCCTAACCATTTACTTCAATACCTAGATAATTATATAAGCTGTGATAATCTGGAAGACTTGGAAGATATAGAGAGACAATTGAAATTGTGGGAAACAATCTAAATGGAATGACAATTAAAATGTATAACTTCAGCAAAGATTGGAGTTAATAAAGAATACTTGTTTCATTAACCTTTTATTTTCATCAAAACTCTTATCTTCGTTGAAATAAGAATAACGTATTTAGTTAAGCTCTATTCAAAAAGTATAATTGAGGCTGTCAGGGGCTGCAAAGACATTTTTAGTTTATCTCATTATAACAACAGAAATTCCAAATTCAACCACATCAATTTCAAATTAGTTAATGAATGTGCTTTCTTAAATAACCTATCTTATAAATATTTCTGAATGTGTTCATTGTATAATGAAATCCTTAGTGTAAATAAAGAAATTATTGCCAGGTTTTTATTAATAGAACAGGTTTCAATACTAAAATTTTTACTTATGTGCAGAGATTTACTTAAATCGCACTAATAAAAACCGGTTGGTGCATCTACAATTCACAGTTTGCATCAGCATAATGCAGATAATATTGAAATATTGAAAAACTGCCACATTTTCATATAGCATTCATTTGATTAGACAATTTTTTAGTTCTATTACTAAAAGTTAAGGAGGTACTGAATATTTTAAAAAAAATCCCTTTTCAGTTCTCTCAGTGATACATATGTTTTTACAGATCAATGCCTACAAAATTTGGGTACACTGAATAATTTTGAACTATTTATGTAGTATTTACAATATGTAATGCATTGGCAATCAATGAATAATATATCATGCAAGTTAGAATTATTGCTGAGACATGTAAAACTTGTGCTAATTTTTCAGTCTTATTATCCTTATTCAGTATTTCATCTTGCTATGTACAATCAGTAAATTTATTAATCCTTTTTCAAATAAAAAAATAGGACTCAAATAGACACCTAGTACATATGATTATGTTGCTAAAACTTTCTTGCCTTAACATTTGAGCTTTCATTTATATATACATATTTTGTTGTATAATTTGTTTTTGAGTTGTACATGTTGTGAATTTCTTTAAAAAGCAAAACAATTCTAAAATTGTATTAAGGGAAGTTATTGCGAAAAAAAAATAACATTCCTTACAACATATAGACATTCCAGGAGAATATAGAATTGATATATTTATGTTCTAACCTCTTCAGATTTTCAAAACAAGCTTAAATAATTAGTTAATACTGTAGCAACAATATTAAATAGATATTTTCAAATTGAGCTGACAAGAAAAATAATCATCATTCATCATTTTTTTTAAAATTAGAGACGCATCTTAAACAATTTGTTTTGGACTATATTGTTTCAAATTCTCTAGTAAACTGGATTGTTCTTTCTTATCTCTCAAAGCTTACTGTTATTTTGATTTTTTATCCTTTAAATTTTGGAAATATTACATATTACAATAATTTTGTTTGTATTTCACATATATCATATGTATTTTATGTTCATTTTTATTTTCTCTTCTATTTCAATATATCATATTTTTTCAAATTGTATGTAATCGAGATGTATATATTGTTTAGTTAGTTATAATTCAAAATATTTTGTATGAATTTGATTAAACCGTAATATGAAAATACTCAGACCACAAAATGTAGCGTAGCATTAACATATCATAACATTTCCAATTATATGATAATGGTGTATAACATTTGTTCATCTTACAAAAATTCTGGGAATTTATAGTTATTTCCCCTTGCAAGAGATATTACATCATTTTTATACGACCACAAAAATTGAAATTTTTTGGTCGATTTATTGGTATTGGTATCGTCGTCCAAAGACATTTGGTTTTTCGCTCTCTAACTTTAGTAAAGGTAAATAGAAATCTATGTAATTTAAACAAAAGGTTTATTAGCAAAAAAGGAAGGTTGGGATTGATTTTGGGAGTTTTGGTCCCAACATTTTAGGAATTAGGGGCCAAAAAGGACCCAAATGAGCATTTTCTTGGTTTTTGCACAATAACTTAAGTATAAGTAAATAGAAATCTATAAAATATTTACATAAGGTTTATGACCACAAAAGGAAGATTTGGATTGATTTTGAAAGGTTTAGTTCAAACAGTTTAGGAATTAGGGGCCAAAAAGGGGCCCAAATAAGCATTTTTCTTGGTTTTCACACAATAACTTCAGTGTAAGTAAATAGAAATCTATGAAATTTAAACACAAGGTTTATGACCATGAAAGGAAGGTTGAGATTGATTTTGGGAGTTTTGGTCCCATTAGTTTAGGAATTAAGGGCCCAAAGGGTCCAAAACTAAACTTTGTTTGATTTCATCAAAAATTGAATAATTGGGGTTCTTTGATATGTCGAATCTAACTGTGTATGTAGATTCTTAATTTTTGGTCCTGTTTTCAAATTGTTTTACATTAAGGTCCAAAGGGGTAAAAATTAAACTTCATTTGATTTTAACAAAAATTGTATTCTTAGGGGTCTTTAATATGCTGAATCTAAACATGTACTTAGATTTTTTATTATGGGCCCAGTTTTCAAGTTGGTCCAAATTTGGGTCCAAAATTAAACTTTGTTTGATTTCAACAAAAATTTAATATATGGGGTTCTTCAATATGCTGAATCTAACCATGTATTTAGATTTATTTAATATTTGGGCCTGGTTATCAAAATGGTTAACATTGAAGTCTAAAGGGTCTAAAATTGATCATTATTTGAATTCATCAAAAATTGAATTATTGGAGTTCTATGATATGCTGAATCTAACCATGTATTTAGATTTTGGATATTGGACCATAATTGGTAAATGACCAATTTAAAAATTTTAAGTTTTTAAGTTTAAGTTCTTAAACCACATTCATTCTGTGTCAGAAACCTATGTTGGGTCAACTATTTAATCACAATCTAAGTTCAGATCTAACTGTATCAAGCTTAACTTGCCCCAACTGTTGAGGGTTCGACCTCTGTGTTGTATAAAGCTGCCCCCTTTTACATCAATGGCAAAAGATGACTTAAACATCCTATACAAAATTAATACAAAACTTTGTATAAGTATTCCAAGTAAGACTAAGTTTGTATTTCAGTTACTTAAGATATATTGTAGCTTATGGTCATTCAGGTTTATTTCCATTTGAATGTGAGGATATATTACATAAATTAATAGTTTTTAGATCTCAAATGATCTGTCACTGATGTTTATATTGTATTATAGGTTTTTTTACAATTGCTGTTTCAATAATTGTTTATTTTTGTTATAATTCAAAATATTTTGTATTAATTAGAATGTAAGGAGATGTGAGAATAACAAAAGGCAGCAACCCATCAACTTTTGTATTCTGATTTTCTGATAATGATAAATCATAATTAGTTCATGGAATATTCATATTTATCTCCAATTGCAAGTGAAAGATATTAAAAAAATTTTTTTTGAGTCAAATCAATGTAACATGTTTATTTTTTATTTATATATATTTTTTTTATAAATAAAAAATATTACATGTACATGCAAAATTTATTTTGAGTTTTCTAAGTCCAAATGTGTTATTGACTTCTTTAGCTGCTTTAAAATATTTTGTATTGAACTTTGTATTTTGTATGAACAAAAATAATACAGCAATCCCAAAACACACCATATCTTTTTCATTTGCTTATACATGTATTTAAAATTTTGTAATTTGGTAATTGCTAAGACCTAGGTCTGCACATTACAGTGACATACAGAAGGAAATCTACAATAAATGCACATTTTCAAAGTAATATTTGATTTTCTATATCTGGGGCAATAGGTCTGACTTTCATTTCTCTAGTGACTGTAAGAAAGTAGTGTAAATAGTTGTGCTGTTTGTTTTATTGCAATTTGTTTGTTAATAATATGATGTATTTTAGTTTAAAATATTTAATGAAATCAGGACACAATCTTATAATGAAGGCAGTATAGTGAAATGTGGGTAAAGAATTTGAAGATTTGCGAGAATACTTTCTCCAACTTTTACTTTTTTCAAATTTTTTGGAAATTCTATTCTTCATTCACTTGTTTTCTAATGATGTGTTATGTTTAAAAACATTGCTGTACAAAAAAAATTGTTTTTTCATAAAAAGATAATAACTTTTTGTTACTCTGATCAGTTTTTTTTTTATTACTAAAAAAGTAAAATTTAATAATGAAAACATTTTCTTTTCACATTTGTTTTATAAACAAATCTCTCACTTTCAAAAGTATAAAGATCTGTCTGTTTTCACATCTTTTAAAACTGCATGCATATAAAACTTAAAACAAAGAATAAAGTAGCTTTTAGTACTCGTTAAATAATATAAAACAATCTTTGAACATTTTTAGTGCCTCTGTAAATACTGTAATATTTTGATTGCATTTATTGCTGCAGCTGTTGAACTATAGATAAAAATGAGAGAATACTCATTTGGGAAATTTTGTTTACAACAAATGTTATCAAAATTTAAAATGTTAAAACAATGCAAATATTACTGAATAACAGAACTTCAACGTCTGATTTTTTTGTTTTTATAATGTCTACAAATACTAAGTTTTTTTTATTGATATGTATATATTGCTTTTAACATAGTTTTTTTAATAAATAATAGTTTGAACATTTGTTTTTGTATCATAAATAAAAATATTGGTATTTTATAGGCTATAGCATTTGGTCTTAACAAGAGTATTTATACAGAAGATATAACACTTAATTCCCCGAAGGGATAACTAACCCAGTAGTCAGCACTTCTGTGTTGACTTGAGTTATCCATATGGTCATAATTATAAATCAACTCTTGTTTTCAAAATTCCAATAGGGAACATACTTTATATAATTGTATAAATAATAAAAATTAAAAAATTGGTTTATTTATACAATTATATAAATTAACTGTTTTAAACAAATCTTTGAATTTTTGAAACACTAAGGCTTTTCTACCTCAGGAATAGATTACATTAGCTGTATTTGGCAAAACTTTTAGGATTTTTTTGCCCTCATGCTCTTCAACTTCACACTTAATTTGGTCTTTAAATATTTTTTCAATTGAGCATCACTGATAGATCTTTTGTAGACGAAATGCGCGTCTGGCGTCAATAAAAAAAATTAATCCTGGTATCTATGATGAGTTTTTTTATACAAGTTTATAGATCTGTGGATTCATTTATTTTCATTTGTACCAATTTTCGTAGATTCCACAACAACTGTATTTTCATATTTATTTGAATTGGTGTTTTAACAAAAGTGACAAATTAATGAAAATAAAATGAAATTAATCCACAGCATGGGATAAAAGAGGGACGAAAGATACCAAAGGGACAGTAAAACTCGTAAATCTAAAACAAACTGACAACGCCATGGCTAAAAATGAAAAAGACAAACAGAAAAACAATAGTACACATGACACAACATAGAAAACTAAAGAATAAACAACACGAACCCCACCAAAAACTAGGGGTGATCTCAGGTGCTCCGGAAGGGTAGGCAGATCCTGCTCCACATGCGGCACCCGTCGTGTTGCTTATGTGATTACAAATCCGGTAAATAGTCTAATTCAGTAGGTAAAATTCATGAAAGGGAAGGGGATTGTAGTTACAACGTAAGGAACATATCCGATATCATTTGTGAAACGGTTATTCCATAACGGTCAACCAACTTGTGATGGCGTCCGTAAAATTTACGAAGGGATGATTTCAACTTCACCATTTGGAACTCTTGGTTTAAAAGCTTCCTTGTGAGCAGTAACCCTCGATCAAGAAAATCATGATAGGAAATGCAAGCACAGGAATATCGTATCAATTGGGAGATATATACCCCGTATGCAGGTGCTGCTGGAATGTTGCTACTTAGAAATGGAAAGTTCACAATTGGAAAGCTGAAATCATCTCTTTTGTCGTAAAGTTTTGTCTTCAACCGACCCTCATTGTCAATGATAAGTGTCTATAAGATAGAATTTGGGAAATTACTATACTTGCTTCCTGTTCTCGTCCTGAATATGCATGAAATATTTGCCACTGGACATTAAACAACCAACAATCAATAAATCAATCCTGCTCTTAGTTCGTTACTGCATATGAGGCCATCACTTGATTTTGTGAAAATGAGACTGTAATTGAAACATATGGTATGCAAGGGAGATGGATGGAGCGATTATGGTATTCAGTATCTTAGTTATGTATCATGAATTTCAGTTACTTACCAACAACAGGAGGCTCTACTTCTCGAACTTTGAGTCTGTTATAAACTTTATCATGACCTTCACTATTAAAACCGTATCTATAATGACAATTTATTTTAATGAATTTGAGATAGTTTCTCGAGTTGTTCATTGTTCTATGCATTGTTCAAAGTTATTTCAACATTGATGCCAAAATGATGCTGAGCAGAGCTTTTTAGAAATTCACTTGACTTTGACATTGTTAGTAGATCATCTATGTTCAAATAAATGTCTGAATAATTTTTGGCCAACAATACCTTACTTCAGTTATTGAAATACCATCACAGGATATTCAGAAGAAACAAGTAATATAAAAATAAGGAAATGTGGTATGATTGCATCTTTTTAACGGATATTTTTCCGTAACATTTTTGTTTAGATGCGATATGAGTACAATGAGACAACTCTTCACCCAAGTTACTATTTGCAATTAGTTTTTTTTATTTTTTTTAATTCCCACCATGTGTTAATTGAAATTGCTAGCATAAACTAAGATGTTTAAAGGAAATAAATTATTTTCAAAAGCGATAAGTGTATTTCTTATGCTTTAAATTATTGACTTGTGAAAATTTTGTACCAGTACAAATCACTACAGATACCTATTTATAACTGCCTTATCCTCTTTGAGTCTGAATACTCTAGGTTTCTCATTACCAGGTTGTGGGTTAGGTGTGACACTGCCGATTTCAACAAAACTAAATCCCATTTTTAACATGCCATCGACAGCTTCCCCATCTTTGTCAAAACCTGCAGCTAACCCTACTGGACTAGGAAAATCTCTGTCAAATACCCTTGAAGCCTGAAAAATATGGTAAAACAAATTAATCCCTAAGTTTTGGGTATCTTATGTATATCTTTGGTACTTTCTCTTCAAATCATTAAATCCATTTTTAGAATTTTGGTAATTTAAAGGCTGTCATAACATAAAGTAACTTGTCAGAGAAAGATAGGTTGTAAGCTGACCTCAGAATTTTTTATTTATTGTTTTCCTGCCATATTTATATATACATGGTTTATTAAAAAAATATATGTATTTGGTTGGTGCATGTACATGGGAGAAAAAAATCCCTTAAAATAAATCCATTGGAGCTCCTTTTTTTTTGTTTTAACTATGAACAACAAACTATCTTGAAAATTATTTTATGAATGGCTTTCATTTATTTTGACTTTATTGAACCATAAAACTAATTTTTGACTCTTCACATTGAATAATCCGCGAAGCGGATTATGTAAAATGTGAAGAGTCAAAAATTAGTTTTATGGTTCAATAAAGTCAAAATAAATTATTGCCATTCATTATAAATAAATTTCTATGAAAAAAATAGGCTCAAAGAACTTTTAATACTATTTATATTAAAACAATAACAACATACACACATGTTGGCGTATGAATACACAACATCAGAATGGGCGTGTCTCCATAAAAATTGATAACATTGAAAATAAAACTAATACTTTTAACCAATCAGAAGACAGTAAATACACCAAATTTATTTATTAGAAAATGTTCAAATGGGAATAATCCTTTCATATTTATTGTTTTCCCTATCAACTTTCTATCTCATTTGTATGCACTGACAATTCATTTTATCCTGATTTAGAGTTATTTCTCGCAATTTGATTGGCTGATATTGTCCTAATAAATTTCAGTACAATTTTTTATTACGTCAATAGGAATTATCTCCCTAATTTATTACGTCAATTGGGATTATCTCCCTTCTACCATTGACCTAATAATATTTTTTTTTAAATGAGTTGCTTCATAGTCCTAAAATTTTAATTTTTCACAGTTTTAGATTAAATATCTAAAATATATTTGGTTGATGTTGTTATTATATTGAATTTAAATATAATAATATGTAATATAACAAAATCAGGATAAATTTGTTGCACAGTGTTCAATTGTCCTAATACGGAATTTATCGGGTCAATAAAATTCATATCGGGTTTGGCTTCGCCTCACCCGATATGAATTTTATTGACCCGATAAATTCTCGTATTAGGACAATTACACACTGTGTAACTAATAGTTCTATTTTGTTGTATTTTATTATGTTATTGTCAAAAAAATAAAAGCATTGTAATAAATGAGTGAAATTTAACACCTGCAAAACAAAAGAATTTCTATTTCTATTCTCCACATCTACTCCTATACATATTAGCAAGAGCTGAATTCAACAAAATTACATACGTAGAATACCTAAAAAGGTTCAAAAGTACACGTAAAACAAAATACAAGCTTTTAATTGATAAATATTATCAAATATAAATAAATTTGATACCAACATACACATGTACAAGGATGAAAGTTGGTGCCTGTTAAAATGTTTAAACCAACTGCATTTGTTTGAACCTGTACTAAGTCAGGAACCTGTTATTTAGTTGTTGGTGCTTTTTGGTGTGGTTCATAAGTGTTTCAGTGGTGTTTTTTTTTTATAGTTTACTCTGTATTCCTGTATGAATGGTTCAACACTTATCATTTTTTGGGGCCATCTATAGCTTGCTGTTAGATGTGAGCAATAGGATTGGGTTGAAGGTCTTATTTTGACCTATAATAATGATAATGTTTTACTTTTCACAATTGTGACTTGGATGGATAGTTGTGTCATTGGCACTAATACCACATCTTCTTATATCTATAGATGAAGATTTGAAGCCTGTGAAAGCCTCAAATATACAAACCAGCACTGGATGTGGTGTTATCTTTGATTTAGGTACCAGTTTATACTTTGCTGCCTTCACTGCCATCTTGTGAGATGTTTCAGCATCAAACAGTTGGAAAAATGGCATTACATACTCTTTATAAAACTTCTCGTTTCCTTTATATATCTGATGTCCAGCAAACATAACAGTGCCACCAGTTGTAATAAAAAAGGCATCTTTCAGCAATTTCTGAAGTATGAAATAAAACATTGTAATCAATGATCCAGTTATGACAGTGGTGTGAGGCCAGCTGAAGGACGCCTCCGGGTGCGGGAATTTCTCGCTACATTGAAGACCTGTTGGTGACCTTCTGCTGTTGGTTTTTTTATTTGGTCGGGTTGTTGTCTGAGGCAGTCTCTTTGACACATTCCCCATTCCCCATTTCCATTCTCAATTTTATTTATGATCTAGTCAATTTTTGCTGATTTTATTTCCTAATATTATTCCTTCTTAATTAACCAAAGTATAACTAAATTTTATACAGATTTCATTTGATTTGTTTGTCTTTTCTTTAAAAAAAAATCCATCTTATATAAAGCAGTGGCGGATCCAGGGGAGAGAGGTTCCAGGGGTTGGAACCCCCTCTTTTTTTTTTAGACGAACCTGTAATTGGAACACCCTCACCTTTTATCCTGGTTTCAGAACCCCTTTTTTAAAATGGCTGGATCCACCTTTGAAAAGTGTTTTACTTTTCAATCAAATGAGATAAATATCTCAGTTTAAAGAGAAAACATTAAGAATTATGAGACTTTTTTTTATAGGATACATGATCTATCACTATTGTCAGGTATTTTCTATTCAAATCAAACTAGGTCTAGGTGATGTACATTTGTAAAGTTCTTGAAAAAAAAAAATCAGAAAAGAGTGGACATATAAAGCTTGATTTTGAGGGGCTTATCAGAAAATCACCCCAGACAAAACCAGATGCTCCGCAGGGCGTAGCTTTATACGACCGCAGAGGTTGAACCCTGAACGGTTGGGGCAAGTATGGACACAACATTCAAGCTGGATTCCGCTCTAAATTTGGATTGTGATTAAATAGTTGACACAGCATAGGTTTCTGACACAGATTGGATGTGGTCTAATGAAATATTTTTTTAGCCTTTGAGCAATTCACTATGCTGTTGAATATAAATCCTCTCGAAAAAATGTTTGAAGAAATTTTCTTTTTATTTATGAAATTTCAAATGAGAAAAATTGAACCCAATTTTTTAATCACATCCCCCTTTCCCTTATTCCAAAACTAATTTCAATTAAAATATTCTAATGGAGTTTGCAACAATTACTACTCATTTAAATACATCATAAAATATTAAGATGTAAAAAAACTGCTTGTTATCACTGAATGGTAAAGATTATTTAAATTTATCAGTTGGTAGTAAAAAGTGAATATACATTGTATTTTGTATATAACAAAGATTTAAGTTGATTCTGGACAAAGAAAGATAACTCCAATTAAAAAAAATTCTTGCAGATATTTCTTGCTTACTATACTGGACAAAGAAAGATAACTCTTATTTAAAAAAAAAATTGCTATTTCACAATATTGTGAAATTAGATATTTCTTGCCATTGCACAATACTGTGCAATTGAAAAGACTTGCTATTGCACAATACTTAATATAATAATTTTAGATCCTGATTTGGACCAACTTGAAAACTGGGCCCATAATAAAAAATCTAAGTACATGTTTAGATTCAGCATATCAAAGAGGCCCAAGAATTTAATTTTTGTTAAAATCAAACTTAGTTTAATTTTGGACCCTTTGCACTTTAATTTACATCAATTTTAAAACTGGACCAAAAATTAAGAATCTACATACACAGTTAGATTTGGCATATCAAAGAACCCCAATTATTCAATTTTTGATGAAATCAAACAATGTTTAATTTTGGACCTCGATTTGGGCCAACTTGAAAACTGGGCCAATAATCAAAAATCTAAGTACATTTTTAGATTCAGCATATCAAAGAACCCAAAGGTTTCAATTTTTGTTAAAATCAAACTAAGTTTAATTTTGGACCCTTTGGACCTTAATGTAGACCAATTTGAAAACGGGACCAAAAATTAAGAATCTACATACACAATTAGATTAGGCATATTAAAGAACCCCAATTATTCAATTTTGATGAAATCAAACAAAATTTAATTTTGGACCCTTTGGGCCCCTTTTTCCTTAACTGTTGGGACCAAAACTCCCAAAATCAATACCAACCTTCCTTTAATAGTCATAAACCTTGTGTTTAAATTTCATAGATTTCTATTTACTTATACTAACGCTATGGTGCGAAAACCAAGAAAAATGCTTATTTTGGTCCCTTTTTGGCCCCTAATTCCTAAACTGTTGGGACCGAAACTCCCAAAATCAATACCAACCTTTCTTTTGTGGTCATAAACCTTGTGTCAAAATTTCATAGATTTCTATTAACTTAAACTAAAGTTATAGTGCGAAAACCAAGAAAATGCTTATTTGGGCCCTTTTTGGCCCTTAATTCCTAAAATGTTGGGACCAAAACTTCCAAAATCAATACCAGCCTTCCTTTTATGGTCATCAACCTTGTGTTAAATTTTCATAGATTTCTATTCACTTTTACTAAAGTTAGAGTGCGAAAACTAAAAGTAAAACGACGACGACGACGACGACGACGACGACGCCAACGTGATAGCAATATACGACGAAAATTTTTTCAAAATTTGCGGTCGTATAAAAACTGAAAGTGGGATACAGCACGCATATATATACAGTGAGATTTGTACAAAAACTGCCTTTAAACAGTAGGTTTAAGCAGCACAGTGTCAGTGAGCTATTATATGCACAAAAAAAAAACCCCAAAGTGGTCCCATGTTCCGGTTGTCCGGTGTATTGGTCAGCAAGCATATGCAAAAACAACATGTACACAGTCCAAGTCCTTTCATACACTATCAGTACACTGGGCTCTAAAGGAATTGGATTGCTATATTGTATGTATATATTAAATATTATTTATAAGTATGTCTGAGTCAGTGACAACTCTACAACAGATTTATCCATCGGATCACTATCAAAGATGGTGATACATGGCTGTGTACATTATGTATATACAACTCGTCTAAACATCAACCCAACAATGTTAGATCTGTAAATTTGCTTTCGCCAATTTTTTGTTCTTCCCTCGCCGGGATTCGAAACCCATGCTACTGAGATATCGTGACACCAAATCACCTGCACTGCAGCCGTCCCGCTTGACCACACGACCACCTGAGCTTCTAAAATAAAGCTTTCGGTGACCGTGTGTTACCTTTCCTCGTCAGTTTTAATCTAGCGTCGTACTACAGTACATTAATTATTATTTATACAGACTTGTGAAGTTGTGTACAGTTGTGTTTGGAAAAATCAGTGCACTGACACTGTAAGTAATGGTTGCACTTTTCTTTTTATAGTGAATGTCATCTTATGAAAATTGGAGAAAACGTTTACCAAATTACCAGGACCTTTCTTAGCTGCTCCACTCATCTCAGTATTTGTTATTTATAACTGTGATACACGGAGAAAGTTAACCCAAAGTCATTTTTTGATGTTATAAAACTCAAGAACATGTAAAGCTATGGGTAAACTAAAATCTCAAACACTTCACAATCTTATAAACTTGCGTGGAAATTCTTTTAAAAATTGAATTCAAATTAAAAATATTTGATTCTCAAGATACAACCTAAAAATTCTTTGCAAAATATATTTTTTAATTTTTATTGTTTAAAATCCGTAACTAATTGTCCGCGAAAATAGCTCTAGTAACAAACCAAAACGTCCAGCATGACAGCTTTTGAAGGTATACTTTTATTTTGTTGTATAAAGACATTTAGAACTCACACATTTAATTTGTCAATATTTTTTCTTTAATTCATATACTATACCTATGACATAAATTAAAATATAGGTTAGCATGCCTAGAATAACTAATATTGATGCCGGCGAAATGTTTTTTTTAGCATGCCGTTAGCTCCCATGAACAACCGGTGTAAATTCTCAATTCAATCAATATTATATAAATTCAGGGGCGGATTCAGCCATTTAAAAAAGGGGGGGTTCCTAACCCAGGCCAAAAGGGTGTTCCAATTACATGTCCCCATTCAAATGCACCGTCCAAAAAAAAAGGTAGGGCTCCAACGGTATCAGGACTGTGTGCCCTAGTAACATGTTCGCCCTGGGTCCGTTTGCCCTGAGTTCGTTCGCCCTTAGAGTCTGTTCGCCCTACCAAAAAATATTAATATTCAGGGCATTGAAGTTGAATAAACTTAATCAGGACTGTGTGCCCTAGTAACATGTTCGCCCTGGGTCCGTTTGCCCTGAGTTCGTTCGCCCTTAGAGTCTGTTCGCCCTACCAAAAAATATTAATATTCAGGGCATTGAAGTTGAATAAACTTAATCAGATATATTTCTATGGTATATATTCTTGAAATTTATGGAAACATGGAAATATCTAAAAGTTTATGGCTTGTTAAGGATAATTAATTTATTGTTTTATGACAAAATAATTCGGATCACTGCTTATTGTGATACCTGTCTTTTGATGGATTTATAATATAAAAAACAAATTTGTTTTGATAATACATTGTAATATATCAGCTTGAAATATTTTTTTTTTTAAATGTACGAACTGTAAAACAGATTTACAAGTTCATTCATTAAAATACTCTGAGACTAGTCTAAGTTATACTGCATACATTAGTGAATGACTGAATACAATTATTTTGTTAACAAATATCAACAAAGATAAATACATTGTATTTCAGTATTCTACTGCAATCAAAGGGAAAATGATGAAATTGATTGCGGTGTGATGATTTTTGTATCTATGGTTAAATTGTTTATATTGGTTACAGTTCAACAGAAGCCTTATTGTATATATTTGTATAATACTTTAATAAACATAGAAAAGAGTAAGATGTTTCGCTGGTAAACTTTGGGTCAGGTTCAATGTAAAGGGGTGTTCCTTAGGAAACTCAGATACGAGTAACGAGGCACTTGATAGAATACCCCTCCTTCAATAATGGTACGGCTACCATTGGGGTATATAAGCTGGAGAGAATCCTAGGTTAGAAGTCATTGGAGAAAAAAGACCACGGTACGGTGATATTCGAGATCGCTCGCTCGTATATATTATAAGTTATTACTAAGAGTAATAAAGAACAGGTTGGTGCCTGTTAGAAACACGGACTTGTACATTTACAAGCTAATCCGTATTGTACCGTATAGGACAAGTGTGAGTCTGTGTGACCACCTTGTAAAGTACATAATTGTACAAGAGGAACAAAGACAAGTGCGTAAACTAGTAGGGTACACTATTGTACCAGCAGGACAAGTTTGTTCCTGGCCTAGGACAAATTTGTAAGAGAACAAATTTGTACCAGTGTATATATTATAAAGTAGAATTGTTTATAGATACTTTATTAGAGATTGCAAAGAGCAGTTGTACATATTTTGGTTCATTGACGTTAATATTTGAATACAGATTATTTGTTATATGTTTTTTAAATAGAGCAATTTTGGATCCAGTATCAAACTGGTAACGTACTCATTCTAAATTGAAATAGACACGCTTACCCTGTGTACACGTTACATAATTTGGTGGCAGCGGTGGGAACCAAATTGTTCATTTTTAAATCCATAGTGAAATATTATATCCAAATTTGATCATCTTATTAACTTATATCCAAACTGTCTTGTGAGAATTTACTGTTCACTTTTGCACAATTCGTTTTTGTTCAAACTGTTCACTCTTGCACAGATCAAAATTGTACTGTTTACGTTTTAAATTTCCCACGGTTAAGTTACGATTATTATTTACATTTGCGATCGATAATGGTACAGGCAAAATTTTGATTGACATTTATTACGTTGTACATTTATGACATTGTGTTGATATTATTATATTGTGAATGCATAGTTATATCGCAAATTAAAGTACAAAAATGTCTTTTGACGACGAATTGACAAAACAAATTGAAGGTTTGGAAGAGACAAGGTATAGAAACAGTTTTGTTTCGTCTACACCTAAAGATCAGGGTGTTAGTCCAAAAGATACTTTTATAAAAAGAAATGATTTGGGTCTGGGATCAAGAGGGTCCTCATTGTCAAGGAAGGGAGATAATGAAAAAGTTGATTTACCAACATTCAACAACCCGAATATGCACAAAACTGTTAAATTTTCCCAAATTGATTTAAAGGAAGGGGATACTTTGCCTTTACCCATAGATAATAGTTACATTAGGGAAAAAGACAAAACTGACAAATCAAAGTACCGACATACTGGTAACACAAATAATTCTGTTGTGAAAATTAAACCATGTCAATATAACAGTAGCACATCATGGACAGACTATTTGTCCCATTTTGAAATGTGTGCACTTGTAAATAATTGGTCGGAAAACCAAAAAGGGTTATATTTGGCGGTATCGTTAATGGGACAAGCACAGGCTGTACTTGGAGATTTACCAAGTGAGAAGAGACAAAACTTTTCCGATCTAGTCAGCGCACTTGAAGAGCGATTCGCGCCTTCTAGTCAAACTGAGTTATACAGAGTTCAGTTTAAAGAAAGACGTCAAAAAGCCAGCGAATCTCTTCCCGAATTAGGCCAGTCAATTCGGAGATTGTCCAACTTGGCATATCCTACTGCCCCATTGGACGTACGTGAAACTCTCGGGGAAAGAGCAGTTTATTGACGCGCTCGTTGATTCGGAAATGCGACTTAGAATAAAACAATCGCGACCGAAAGGTTTAAATGATGCCGTGAGACTTGCTGTTGAACTAGAGGCTTACAATAAAGCCGAAAATAAAGTGAGAGAGGGACGAGGTTATTTACGGCAAACTAGGAACGATGACGAGTTAAGTAGGGAAGAAAGGATTACAAGTAGTGACTCGCCAACGATTGACATTGCATCATGGATGCAAACAATTGAGAAAAGTCTAAGTACTCTTACGACTGAAATGGCAACATTAAAAACTAGTGGTACAAAAGTGGGACCTTCTTATAATAAAACGAGATATACCCAAATTAAGAGAACAAATAAGGGTTGTTACAATTGTGGCAAATTTGGTCATTTAGCAAGGGACTGTCGCCTACCCCGAAGAAATCAGAACAATTATAATCGAAATGAGGGGGATGGGACTGTCAAAACATTAATGAAAACTAGAAAACAAAATAACCGTAAGACAAATGAAGGTGCGGTTACAACAGCATCTGAAGATGCTGGTATGTATGTCAAACTAAATGTAGGAGACATTGAAGCCAAGTTTGTGGTTGATACAGGAGCAACTTTGACTTTGGTATCTTCCAAGTTATACGATATGTTGACTCCATTAGATAAATCATATCTAAGTGAAGTTAAGACAAGTGTTAGGTCAGTATGTGGCACTAAGCTAGAGCTTCGTGGAAAAGGCAGGTTCAATCTGCATTTCGGTCCAAATATGTTGCAATCTGAAGCTGTAGTGACTGATCTGCAAGTTGATGGTATACTTGGTTTGGACTTCATGAAACGACATAATTGTTTAATTAATGTTAAGAATGGGCACTTTTGTATTGGGGACTTTAAGGTAGATTTGTGTTTTCAGGGATCAATAGGCTGTTACCGAGTGGTTGCTTCAGAAGTGGTTGTTATACCGCCAAGGTCAGACATTGTCATTAATGGCACGGTTTGCTTAGCAGATGGTCAGAAATTACCTGCTGACAATGCTTTGTTAGAGGCAAATGAGCATGCAGGGAAAGACTACATTTTGACTGCTAGAACGTTGGTAAGGTCAGGCTAAAAAGTCCCTGTTAGATTAATGAACACAGAACTAGATCCTAAGACAATCTATCCTGGTACAACTATAGCCCAAATGTCTGGTGTTGAACAAGTACTGGATGGTAATATTGGTTCAAATGAAGAGAAACATGACGGACTTAGACCAGATTTACAAGATCTGTTAGACAGGACATCAGATGAATTGACTTCGAAAGATAAACAAAAAGTAAATTCTTTGTTGATAGAAAATCAGAACTTGTTTGCTTCTTCTGATGTTGACTTGGGAAGGACCAATCTTGTAAAACATGAAATCAATACAGGAAACGCAAGGCCGTTTAAAGAACCACCTCGTCGTACACCTTGTCATTTTAACAAGGTAGTAAATCAAAAAGATATTATTAAAGGTATCCCTGCACATAAATGGGCTTGGGAACTTAAAGAGAAGTTAGAACACTCTCACAGCTTTGTCAGAGGTAAAATTAAAGGACAGATGCGCAGACAGAAACACTATCACGACCTCAAACTGTCATATCATAATTTCAGAAAAGATGATGAGGTATACGTCTATTTCCCAGTAAAGAAACCTGGGATGTCTTCAAAACTGACTAGTTTCTGGAAAGGTCCTTTCAAAATTCTCGACAAATATGGCGACCTTACATATAAAGTTGACTGTGGGTACAGAGGGAAACCACAAGTCATACATGTCGACAGACTTAAGAAAAAGAACAAACAGACATTAAGGACAGAATCGGATAACACTTTTGTTCCATTAGACACTGAAAACAATAGTGTTGAAGATGGTCCTATGGACATGATAGAGACTCCATATCTGCAAGACATAGCTGTACACGAGTCAACGTTGCCTGTTGAAGAAACTCAGGAAATTAGTGTTGAAGGGCGTCGTACAAGGCGAAAACCAGCCTGGATGGCAGATTATATTGTTAAATAGATTTTGTACATTTAACTGAATTAAAATGTGTATTTAATATTTCTATGTTTTATCCGTTTGAAACATGTTAAAGATAGTTTTAGACATGCGGGACGCATGTGTTTTTGAGGCGTGGGTTATGTGATGATTTTTGTATCTATGGTTAAATTGTTTATATTGGTTACAGTTCAACAGAAGCCTTATTGTATATATTTGTATAATACTTTAATAAACATAGAAAAGAGTGAGATGTTTCGCTGGTAAACTTTGGGTCAGGTTCAATGTAAAGGGGTGTTCCTTAGGAAACTCAGATACGAGTCACGAGGCACTTTGATAGAATACCCCTCCTTCAATAATGGTACGGCTACCATTGGGGTATATAAGCTGGAGAGAATCCTAGCTCAGGGTCGATTGTTAGAAGTCGTTGGAGACAAAAGACCATGATACGGTGATATTCGAGATCGCTCGCTCCTATATATTATAATTTATTACTAAGAGTAATAAAGAACAGGTTGGTGCCTGTTAGAAATACGGACTTGTACGTTTACAAGCTTATCCGTATTGTACCGTATAGGACAAGTGTGAGTCTGTGTGACCACCTTGTAAAGTACATAATTGTACAAGAGGAACAAAGACAAGTGCGTAAACTAGTAGGGTACACTATTGTACCAGCAGGACAAGTTTGTTCCTGGCCTAGGATTTAGGATAGCTTATGATTCTAATAAATGTTTAAAACACTTTTAACTGCAGACTGTACATGTATGTTATGTTAACTGAACAATAGAAACCAAGTCCACTTATAAGTAAAAGATTCATAATAACAAAATTTTCCTCTAGAAAGATTTATAATAACAAAATTTTCCTCTAGATACTAACTTTTGATCATTAACAAGTTTGGTATAAATCCAGGTTAGTTTAAGAAAGTTATTCAAATTTCCTGGCAGAAAAAAACTAAGTCCATTTATAAGTAAAATACAGATAGACAGGATTTTTTTTTTACCAAATTTACTTGTGTATACTATCTTATGATCAGAAGCAAGCTTCTGTCCAGTTTGGTAGAAATCCAGGATAGTTAAAGAACAATGAAGAAGGTTATGAAAATTTCCAAAATTAACCACAGAGTGAACATTTGTTGATGCTGCTGATGCCGACAATGGACTGTACGAATGCTTTTTCTCACTTTTTCAACAAAATCAAAAGGCTCAACAAAAAGGAATGGTTATGTATGATAACACCAAACAAAATCTACTAAAGATCAATTAACTTTGATGTAAGCAACTATATGTAACCATACTGCCCTCAAAGAAGAGCATAACAAACACTGCATATTATTTAGCTATGAAATGCCCTGACATAACCATGATAACAAAATGTAAAACATTTCTAACAAGAAAAAGCCTTATTTACAGTACCCTTCAAGAGTACCAACTCTCCCACACCCTACACCGAGGAAAATGTCGGAGCCACTCCGAAAAACTCTGATATTCCTCCCAAAATGTTGGGAGGAATTTGGGAGTAATCTCTCCCAAAATCAGGTAAATGTTTATTGTGATAACGAGCTCACTCTCTACACCGAGGAATTAATTGCCCTTATCCTACTTTGATCTATACTGGCACAAGACTGAATGGGTAATTGGATTACCTGACAGGTAAAGGTTGAAGTAATAAAGAATTATATTTCCGGTCTACTGTACCAGTTTAAGTGTCAAACAGGTGTATAATTTTAAATGTCTTTTATACTAATTAAATTTCATTTGTGGTAATAAAAACTAAAGTCAAAATATTTTTGTATTTTTTGTTAGCCCATCTAAAAATATCTTAACCTTAATGTACTTGCTTTAAAAAAAAACCGATTATAAAATATAGCGGAATATGTGAAAAACAAAATATTCTACTTCAAAGTTAAAGTCTTTATTTAAAAATTATAAGTCTAAAAATTTTATATATGCAAGTAAAAAGGAAAATTTATTCACCATTCATTAGACAAAATAATTGGCCCGTAATAATTGTGTAAATCTACAGCATTTTCTTTTTACAATTATCTAATTGCTGGAATGAATAAAAGATTTAAAAGCAAAATGTTGTTTTTAATTCTTTCAATTGTATTTAAGTTTTATTAAAAATGAAAACTGCTTAATTTTGACCTCGATGTCTTCACCAGTAAATTAATATTTTATTGACAAAATGAGCATACTTGTGTAAAAATAACCGGAAACTTTCGCTAAATTAATCTGAGCAGTTAAATAAAATTACGTGTTTGAAAGTTTTGTATATTCAAGTAAAAAGGAAAATATTATTCACCATTCGTTATGCTTAACATTTACGGCATTTTCGTTTTACGATTTGTTGGCAGTACAGCAGAATAATAATACATTTCCGTTACAACAGGAATACTTCCAGCTGCATTAATTCGTCTTTGTTAAATATTAACTTTCGCACAATGAATGTAAATTTGTGTATTTTCAACAAAAGATTTTAAAAACAATTATTTGCCGTGCGAAGACAATTCCACGATACACATCTCAGTTATCAACAGTTTGGGTTGAACTTGAACTTGACTTACTTAACAATGTTAAATGCTAAAAATAGTTAACATCAATGTTATCCACAGCACAAGTTTTTTAAAGGGCAGGAAAAAATATCGCGTACTAGTAAACTCAGGTGACCTTTCTGGCCGACTGGGAAAGTCCATTCAAGGTTTCTAAAGTTGCAGAACGACATTTTTGTGCAATCGTATTGAGGCTCCAGAAGGTCCTTTTACAATTTATTTTTTCGGGAAAATATAATTCTTATCCTAATAAACGTGAACACATTTTTATACGACCGCAAATTTTTAAAAAATTTTCGTCGTATATTGCTATCACGTTGGCGTCGTCGTCGTCGTCGTCGTCGTCGTCGTCGTCGTCGTCGTCGTCGTCGTCGTCGTCGTCGTCCGAATACTTTTAGTTTTCGCACTCTAACTTTAGTAAAAGTGAATAGAAATCTATGAAATTTTAACACAAGGTTTATGACCATAAAAGGAAGGCTGGTATTGATTTTGGGAGTTTTGGTCCCAATATTTTAGGAATTAGGGGCCAAAAAGGGCCCAAATAAGCATTTTCTTGGTTTTCGCACTATAACTTTAGTTTAAGTTAATAGAAATCTATGAAATTTTGACACAAGGTTTATGACCACAAAAGAAAGGTTGGGATTGATTTTGGGAGTTTTGGTTTCAACAGTTTAGGAATTAGGGGCCAAAAAAGGGCCCAAATAAGCATTATTCTTGGTTTTCGCACAATGACTTTAGTTAAAGTAAATAGAAATCAATGAAATTTAAACACAATGTTTATGACCACAAAAGGAAGGTTGGTATTGATTTTGGGAGTTTCGGTCCCAACAGTTTAGGAATTAGGGGCCAAAAAGGGACCCAAATAAGCATTTTTCTTGGTTTTCGCACCATAGCGTTAGTATAAGTAAATAGAAATCTATGAAATTTAAACACAAGGTTTATGACTATAAAAGGAAGGCAGATATTGATTTTGGGAGTTTTGGTCCCAACAGTTAAGGAAAAAGTGGCCCAAAGGGTCCAAAATTAAACTTTGTTTGATTTCATCAAAATTGAATAATTGGGGTTCTTTAATATGCCGAATCTAACTGTGAATGTAGATTCTTAATTTTTGGTCCCGTTTTCAAATTGGTCTACATTAAGGTCCAAAGGGTCCAAAATTAAACTTAGTTTGATTTTAACAAAAATTGAAACCTTGGGGTTCTTTGATATGCTGAATCTAAATATGTACTTAGATTTTTGATTATTGGCCCAGTTTTCAAGTTGGCCCAAATCGAGGTCCAAAATTAAACATTGTTTGATTTCATCAAAAATTGAATAATTGGGGTTCTTTGATATGCCAAATCTAACTGTGTATGTAGATTCTTAATTTTTGGTCCAGTTTTAAAATTGGTCTAAATTAAAGTGCAAAGGGTCCAAAATTAAACTAAGTTTGATTTTAACAAAAATTAAATTCTTGGGCCTCTTTGATATGCTGAATCTAAACATGTACTTAGATTTTTGATTATGGGCCCAGTTTTCAAGTTGGTCCAAATCAGGATCTAAAATTATTATATTAAGTATTGTGCAATAGCAAGTCTTTTCAATTGCACAGTATTGTGCAATGGCAAGAAATATTAAATTTCACAATATTGTGAAATAGCAAATTTTTTTTTAATTAAGAGTTATCTTTCTTTGTCCAGTATAGTAAGCAAGAAATATCTGCAAGAATTTTTTTTTAATTGGAGTTATCTTTCTTTGTCCAGAATCAACTTAAATCTTTGTTATATACAATATACAATGTATATTCACTTTTTACTACCAACTGATAAATTTAAATAATCTTTACCATTCAGTGATAACAAGCAGTTTTTTTTACATCTTAATATTTTATGATGTATTTAAATGAGTAGTAATTGTTGCAAACTCCATTAGAATATTTTAATTGAAATTAGTTTTGGAATAAGGGAAAGGGGGATGTGATTAAAAAATTGGGTTCAATTTTTCTCATTTGAAATTTCATAAATAAAAAGAAAATTTCTTCAAACATTTTTTTGAGAGGATTAATATTCAACAGCATAGTGAATTGCTCTAAGAGAAAACAAAAATTTTAAGTTCATTTGAATACATTCATTCTGTGTCAGAAACCTATGCTGTGTCAACTATTTAATCACAATCCAAATTTAGAGCGGAATCCAGCTTGAATGTTGTGTCCATACTTGCCCCAACCGTTCAGGGTTCAACCTCTGCGGTCGTATAAAGCTACGCCCTGCGGAGCATCTGGTTAACTATTTGAATTTTAATGTTTTATCTTTCAAAAAAGAAAGTACATTAGTTATATGTCCATGGTCAATAATATAGATTTACAGTTGGTGATGTATTAATTGAAATTATGATGGAAATTGTCCGGGGTGATTGATTGTATTCAAATGACAATAATCATGTTAATACGATAAAGAAATGCCAATTGTAGGCGGTTGGGAAATTTTGAAAATAAAATGATGACTGATTTAACTGGAATAGAATATTATGATGGGCAATTATGAGGTTTGATGAATTTTATTAATAATTAAAGGATTAGGACCTATCGGATAGCGATAAGCGGATTACTTATCATCACAACTTTTAACATCTTTTGTAAACGTAAAATGATTGAGCGTCATAAACTTGTCAAACACCGGTAGAATTATAGTACATTTATTATATAATTAATGTGAAAATATTTTTCACTTTCCAAATTCAAATGACGAAATTGATATAAATACTTTCGTCAATTTGAAAACCGCTCCGTAAAATGCAAAAATGACGAGCACTATCAATATCACTTGAAATTATTTCCTTTGTCAACTGAGTTGTCATTTAACAGTTTCTGTTCGTAATTTGAATTATTCAAGTCTGTATAAATGTACCGAGGTGGTGAAACATCATATTTTACATTGCTCAATAAATTAAGTTTACTTGATGATCCGATGAATCGGGTTACCGAAAAAACAACATGATTTTATTAGCCAGTTGATTTTTTAATAATGAACAATTAATGCGCTGATATTGCTTATTGAATAAGTTATAAAAGAAACTAATTGTGGCAAAATCGTCCTTGCTGAAAGAACACAATGTATGACCTGACCGGACTGTAATAGAAACACAAAATAACAATTTTCTTCATACTTTTTCGTATGTACGTTCTATTTTAAAGATAACGGCATAAGACACAAATATAAAAGATAATAATTATCTTATTCTAAATGATATTGTCACATCTTTATCTGTCAAAGAAAGGAAAACATTTGTTCAATTTATAATACCGTGATTTTAAAGCACACCTGTGCAACCCAACCAAGATCGATTAAATGTTCAAAGGTAAATTATCTGGGTAATCCAATTATGTTGTCACGCGTCGTTAATTTGAAGTACATCCGATGGGCAATAAACCAATTAACAGCCACACGGTGTTGGGAGAGAATCTTTGGAGGATTTTAGGAGTGAAATCCGCGGTACTCGGTGTGATTCCGAGAAACACGGAAATCGGAGAAAAAAGTTATCGAATCGATATTTTTGAAGAGTACTGTATGTACAAATGAAAAACATTTGTATTATTCAAGATCAATCAACTATAACTGAATTACATATGTGGAGACACATAAGGAAATGTGGTGGGATTAAACATATTGATGGTTACAATGATACTCAGTACAATAATACTCCTATGGAAGGCTTGTACTACATTTTGTATAAAGGAAGAAGAAGAACCATCTACTTTCCTGTTAGAGCGCAGCATAAGAAAAAACTACATTTGTACAAAAATCAGTCAAAAGGGGCTTGACACATCACTTGACATTGATACAAAAGCACAAAAACAATTATTTTAAACAATAAAGATGCATACCATGTACTGATCTTAAGTACTAAAATTTACTGAAAGCTAGTTAACTATTCCTTAGATAAAAGTCATGGTATTTTATGTACTTTTTTTTACAGAGATGGCAGTGATGCCTGAATTAGGCCAAGCTGTAGAGGAAATGGACTGGAGGTAAGCTTTATAATTTCTTGTAAACTAGAAAGTATGACAATGTATGAATAAATACTGTAAATTCAGAAATTAATGTGAGGTTTTTATTATTGTGAAAAATGCGACTGAGTTGTAAACGCAATAATTTAAACTCGCATTTTGAAATATTTTATATGAATTTAACAGGATTTTTCTCAAAATCGTAAAAATTTAAATCACATTTAAGTCGAAAATGACAAAATCGCAATAATAAATGCACGCAATAATTTCTGAATTTACAGTATTTATATAGGTCAAAGGCCTTCAAAGAAGAAAATCCTGCAATTCTTTATTTTTTTACATATTTGCAAAATGTGTAATCAAATCAGACTGCTTCAGTGGTTAATATTGATTCAGTATACAACGGTTGATTGATGAAATAATTCTTCTCAATACCACATCTTTAATTTTAGGTGGATTGTTGCAGAAAGATTAGTTAACATTCTTAAAACAAAAACAAGGACAAAAGAAAATGTATGAAAGAGCAGTCTATTTGCCTTGAACAAAAGCTATTCCATATTAAATGATCCTCGGAACTTCTAGTATAATATTCAAGAATTTAATGCTTTTTTTGGTAAATTTATTGGAGAGTAAAAGAGTTGACAGAAGTACAGTTTGTATGAAGCAAGGAAGTGCATCATTCTAAAAATGTGTGCACAATATGCTTTTACAACCCTATAAAATTACTGAAAGAGGCATTCCATACTCTTAATTACATTTTTTGTAGGTCATAATAACATGATTTTTATCAAGTTCTTCTTTTATTTACCTGCACACCTTATTCGTGTTATAGTAGAAGGCTAATTGTTAATTTCAGACTGAGAGGAGATTGTGTTAGCTAATCAAAATAATGTATAATAATGAAACATAAATATAATGTAACTATTTGTATTTGAATTTCAGTCTTCCAACAGATGTACAGTCAGAAGCCATTCCCATGATTCTTGGAGGAGGTGATGTTCTGATGGTAATACATAAGGATAGTGATATCATATTTTCTTTTCCAGAAATGGAGAGTGGTGCTGTCTTCAATTTGATATTAATAATGAAGTTTAAAGACTGTAAATTCAGAAATTATTGTGTGACTGTAGTTGTCATTGCTATATTTGAACTCGGAAGAATGGACAAAAATTGGAGATAAATTATTATTTTTTGGCTAGGATTATAAAACATAATTTCTATCAAGTTTTTATTTTGTTTACTTGTGCACTTTATTGTGGAAGCTTATAAATTCCGAAATTAATTAAAATGATTCATACATGTGATGTAATTATATAATTATGAATATTGAATATTGGCCTAAGAAAATTTTGGTTGGTTTTCATAACAAATGATTCTTTTGTCAACTTTTTGGTAACAAAATGTATATCAGCCAAAGTAAGATTATAAAACGTGAAGATGATTATTCTTTTTTTTTGTTGTAGGCTGCAGAAACTGGCAGTGGTAAAACTGGTGTAAGTATACTGTTTAAATTTATCTTAATATAAATTACTTTACAAATACATTTGGAGGAATTCAGGAATTTACAAACAAATCATACAACATAGGCCTAGAAACAAGGACAAACTATAAGAAGCAACCCATGAAGCAGATAGCATTACTTGTTCAAGCACAGACATAGTACTGTACGTTTGTGGAGGTATTTGCATATTGAAAGATTTAAAAAAAATCATTTTAAATTATTAGTTCTCAATAATTTGGGAACAAATATTCAATGATATAATCTGTAAGATTGTTTTATATTTTGTAGGCCTTTTGTTTGCCCATCATTCAGATAGTGTATGAAACATTGAAAGATCAACAGGAAGGAAAAGGGGGAAAACTTCTGACCAAGGCACATGGTAAGGAAATAAGCACCAGATTAAGGGAGGACTGTAATATCTTATACTGTGGATTTATTTATTTTCATGGATCAGGCAAAACATATATATTTATAGATATTTAGCTGATGTCTGCATTCAAGCATTTAGAAAATTGGTGACTCGTAGAACATTTAATTTTCTTGTTCACCGGGGCGTCCCAAAAAGCCACAAAACTACTAAAATTGGTTTCAAATAAATAATATTGAATCCACAGTATTATGATAATTTTACTTCAATAAAAATCTTGGCAATTGTGTTATTGAAAGATATTTTCTTTTAAAAAAAATTAAATCAAAGATAAATATTGATCTGTTGATTGATAAACAGACCACATAGACATTTCACTCTGACTTAAAATAAAAACTTCCAAAAATTTGACTTTTCAATTATGGAGCACTATATATAAATTATCCTTTGAGGGAGATGAACATGATGAATATCAGATGTTTGAATAGAATTATGACAATATCTCACTGTTTGTAGGAGGGGGAGGCAAATGGAAGATGAATGTCTACGACAGAGGTGATGCTATGGGTATGTAAACTTCCTTATCATATCTTATATACACATGTGTAATATTATGGACATTAATTTGATAATCTCCAAGTTCAAACTATCTTGATTTTCACAGACAATGATAACAGCTATTACTGCATAGCAATTAATAACTGAACCATATTTCACATAACCAGTGTTTTTAAAAGGTTAATACAAGAGTAAAATTTTATTTGTAGATGAGTTTGAATTCAACACAAAATTTTCTATTGTACCTATTAAACCAAAATATGGTAACATGTTTTATAAATTATATCTCCTAACATGAATGTGATCTTATTGTCTTAATCTATTGCAGCTATTGACCCAGAGGGTATCCTTTGTCAGGCAAGAGATCCCCAAGGCTGGCATGGTACAAGATCCAACAAGGCTGTTACAGGCAAAGGTAGGAAAAATGAACCAGTCATGATGGCAGCATGTAAAAAACAACAGGTTACCACAAGAATATATGCATCAAAGAGGGGTGAAAGATACCAGAGGGTCATTCAAACTCGTAGATTGAAAATAAACTGACAAAGCTCTGGCTAAAAAAGAAAAAGACATGCAGCCAAATAATAGTACACAAGATACAACATAAGACTAAGCAACACAAACCCCACAAAAAACTGGGGGTGATCTCAGGTTCTCCGGAAGGGTAAGCAGATCCTGCTCCACATGTAGCACCTGTTATATTGAACATCTGTAATGATGTAGAGTTATACATGTTATAACTACAAAATAGGCATAAATAGAATGTTTTGTCAAGGTAGATGTCATTATAAAAATAAGGACCCCTTCTATGTTTGCAATTTAGACAAGTATCCACCAGAGTTTAAAGAGGCACTAGCTGTCAAATTCATGGTCACCGATTTGAATCAAATTCTCATATTTGATTTATAACAATGTAAAACATTTATCCAAACTATTAAAAGTCTAAAATAAATAGTTTACAGAGCATGGGGTAGATAATATAATAGATTAAAAGTAGATGTTTCTCATTGTTTTTAACGGTATAAGAATGATTTTATGTGCATCAAATTAGTAATCAAATGATTTACCGTAGTTTCACTTTCATTGTTGACATTCTTTTTCTTTAGATAAACAGTAAACGTACAATGCATGCGTTGTCAATTTCCAGCTAGGGGTTAAATTGAAGTTCACATGAATACGGATTTAAAGAGGTTGACTCTTTCACTTGCAAGTGAATCAGTAATTATCAATGTTTCTTAGCGTAATTTGACAAAATTGAACCTTTTTGGCTGCAAAAAGCGAATTTTTATTTCACTATTTCACTTTCATATTGATAGTACAGAAAAATATCAAACTTTAGATTTTTATATATCTTGTAGCTAGTGCCCCTTTAAAATAAGTGGATGTAAGAAATTTAACTGTATGGCATTCAACTAGGAGAAAAGTTCTCACTGTATACCGGTAGTTTGCTGTAAAAGTCTTTTCTTGAATGCAACACCAATTAACTAAGTTTCAGAAACAGTATTCATGGTATTGTTTGTTCTAGATTTAGTCACTTCATTAAATGTCTGATTGTATTTTATAGAGAAATATTACTACGAGGCAGTGGTTACTGATGAAGGGCTGTGTAGATTGTATTTTATTTTACAGGGAAATACTACTACGAGGCAGTGGTTACTGATGATATTTTATTTTACAGGGAAATACTACTACAAGGTAGTGGTTACTGATGATATTTTATTTTACAGGGAAATACTACTACAAGGTAGTGGTTATTGATGATAATTTATTTTACAGGGAAATACTACTACCAGGTAGTGGTTACTGATGATATTTTATTTTACAGGGAAATACTACTACAAGGTAGTGGTTACTGATGATATTTTATTTTACAGGGAAATACTACTACGAGGTAGTGGTTACTGATGATATTTTGTTTTACAGGGAAATACTACTACAAGGTAGTGGTTACTGATGATAATTTATTTTACAGGGAAATACTACTACGAGGTAGTGGTTACTGATGATATTTTGTTTTACAGGGAAATACTACTACGAGGCAGTGGTTATTGATGATATTTTATTTTACAGGGAAATACTACTACGAGGTAGTGGTTACTGATGATATTTTGTTTTACAGGGAAATACTACTACGAGGCAGTGGTTATTGATGATAATTTATTTTACAGGGAAATACTACTACGAGGCAGTGGTTACTGATGATATTTTATTTTACAGGGAAATACTACTACAAGGTAGTGGTTACTGATGATATTTTATTTTACAGGGAAATACTACTACCAGGTAGTGGTTACTGATGATATTTTATTTTACAGGGAAATACTACTACAAGGTAGTGGTTACTGATGATATTTTATTTTACAGGGAAATACTACTACCAGGTAGTGGTTACTGATGATATTTTATTTTACAGGGAAATACTACTACGAGGTAGTGGTTACTGATGATATTTTATTTTACAGGGAAATACTACTACCAGGTAGTGCTTACTGATGATATTTTATTTTACAGGGAAATACTACTACGAGGCAGTGGTTACTGATGAGGGACTCTGCAGGGTAGGATGGTCCACAGACAAGGCATCACTTGATTTAGGTACAGATAAATTTGGTTATGGATTCGGTGGAACAGGAAAGAAATCTTATGGAAGACAGTTTGATAGTTATGGAGAGGTATTCTTAAACATTTGTATTATTGATGAAGACTTTGTATCTTTTTTGTTCTGGAATTGAAAGGATGAGGCATTTTGTTTATTTAAGAATTGAATGCTTCTTTTTGTAAATTCATTGGGGTGTAAAAGCGTTGACCGAAGTACAATTTTTATGAAGTGCAGAAGCGCTTCATTCTAAAAATGTGTGCACAATCAACGCTTTTACAACCCTCTGAAGTTACAGAAAGAAGAATTCTATACTTATAATTACATTTTTTAGCTATGATCATGAAAACATGAATTTTATATTTTTTTAAATTTTATTCACCTGTGCACTTTATTGTGGGACCATGTGTTGTCATGAATGACAAGTTTTATTGAGTGATGCAATTCCTTACGGAATAACATGTGATGTGCAGTTAGCCACAAGGGTCCGGAAACGGTCATATTTGCCAGACATGTCCTAAACTGAAACTATGATGTCCTAAACTTTTAATTTGGATTTAGGTCAAATTTTATTTTTCAACCGAAATAATTTCGGTCATTTCGTTGAGATCTAATTTCAAAATCGCCATTTTGAACATATTTTTGTTTTGTTATCTATTTCCTGTAATTAAACTGCCACTTCAATAAAGTGTTATAAACCTGAGGGCCCTCCTAATACATGTAACTATATTAATGCCTCAGGGAGCTATTGGCTAATGATTGCTAATCTCTTTACCTGTGTTTTTAATTCACACCTGGCAATTAATCACAAGCTCCAAACTATTATTATAAAGAAATAAAAAGTCCATACCAACTGGCTTCATTATTTAATTATTCAACAGGTCAGACAATTGTCAATTATGATTTAAAACAAAATTAAACTTGGTTTAATTTACGTAGAAAATTTTTTTTTTTTTACTTCTAACACACGTGCTTTGTTTACTATGTAATACGCATGCTTGAAATTCTCTTCCACAGATTTAGACAATTAATTGTAAATTAAAAAAAATTTCATCCTAAATAAAGCTAGTACAACTATTTTAATTAATATTCTTACACTATTAAAGGTAAAATATTAAAAAGCCGATGATTTCCTGTGATTTGGATAAACAAAACTAATCCCGGAAATGAGTCCGGAATTGTTCGTTTTACTATTGTCGCAGTACATCCGGGTTTGAATTTTGACTTCAGAATCAAAGGAAACGTAAGCGATAACTGAGAATATTATCGTTTTGAGTCATTAAAATCATTTTATTTTTAAATTGTTGCCTTCCCTTGATTGCTCTTAAATGATTTTTGGAACATGGTAGGACAAATCATGAAGTAAATGCGATGCAACAGTGAAACAAGTTGTTGATGCTACGAACATGACGATCGAGTATGAGCATACTCATAATGAGTCTCATGCAGTAATGTGATTTTGACAATCATTTTTTGTAAAGGGGCATAAACTTTTAAGTTGTATGAAAATGACCGAAATTAGGTGAAAAAATTTCCGGATCCTTGGTTAGCCAATCAGAGTATGAGAAACTAAAATATAGAACACTTAAAATGTGATTAAATATTCTGTATTGAATATTTTTTGTTATATTTAATGTGACAAAAGTTGACTGCTTATTTAAAAATGTACTTTACTTTATAAATGAAATAATATACAACATATACAACATTGTGATTAAAGTCCTACATTTCTCAACTGAAATAAATATTTGAAGATTCTGGTTACTCATGATTTGTTCGAAATATTATTTTGTTTGTAGGCCTATGGTATGAATGATGTGATTGGCTGTTATCTTGACCTTGAAAATGGAGACATACAATGGTCCAAAAATGGTATAGTATATTTTGCTGATTTTGTTTTAAAATTGCAGACATTTTCCATATTTTCTTATATGATAAAATTTATTTGATCATATCTTTCTGTGCATGGTCTCTTTAGCCAAATACCAGTCTTTTGTTCATTAAACTTAATGAGAAACACCAATAGAGGAAAAGAAGATTTGTAATGTATTTGATGGGATTTCCATCTAATTGTCTTTACTTTTGATTGATTTAGAGTCTTGGCATAGAGACTATTTTTAGAGCCAAGATTTTTATATTGTTTATAGCTTTATCATGAATTATAAACAACATCTCATTTTATTAGCTCACCTGGCCCACAGGGCCAAGTGAGCTTTTCCCATCACTTGGTGTCCGGCGTCGTTGGCGTCCGGCGTTGTTAACTTTTACAAAAATCTTCTCCTCTGAAACTACAAGGCCAAATTTTACCAAATTTGGCCACAATCATCATTTTGGTATCTAGTTTAAAAAATGTGTCTGGTGACCCAGTCAACCAACCAATATGGCCGCCATGGCTAAAAATAGAACATAGCTGACTATGCGGTATTGGCTCTGCTCATTGGGGCTGCCCCACTCATTGCAATTATTCTCTTTCTTACAATATTATATATACCCAAACTGTGTGGCCTGTGTGAATTCAATTAAAACATGTCCTTAGGAGCTATGCTGCCAATTTTTTGTATGCATTAAAAACATTTCAGTACACTGAGACCATTTACTTTTAATGGGGTGCTATGGATTTCACCCTAAACTTAATATTTCTTTGGTTTTCATTAAAGCCTGGCAAAAATATAACCTTATCACATATAATTAAATATTGTTAGAAATATGGACAGTTGGATGTCTTAATACTTTTTTTTCAAGTTGCCTTTTTTTCAATTGAGGAAGATTCAATGGTTATTTTTTTTTTAAATTAAAAATACACTCTTTAAAAATTGTCTTATAAATCTAAAATATATACATTTTTCTGATGAAAATACTCTACTCATGAAAACATTCTAGTCAAGAAGCATACATGTCTGTCAGAATATATTTTTTTAAAACAGTTCTAATCATAATGACATTCCTTGTTTATAAGTGTTCCAGTATTTAATAATTATACCATATTTTATGTCATAAATTGGATAATGGCACTATGTTAAAGTTTCAGTTTTGGTTAAAAAGTTTTTTATCTGGAAATGCCTGTTCATTTGATGTTGGTTTTCAGCATGTCCAGTGTTTGTTGTTTTAAAATGTTTTTTTTTTCTTCACAAGAAACTTGGTTTAGTGTAACTGCTTGTTTAAACTGTATTTTGGCTGATAAAATAAAATATTTTTCCTACCTACCGACCCTTCAGTCTGAAGGTACAGTTGGAAAACTGCAAACAAACATATTTTTAAGGTTGGCCTCAGTAAAGTAAGATGTACAAACACATCACCCCACCACCAAAACACAATTTTGTCATGTATCTATGTGCTTCTCTTGTTTAATATTCACATATACCAAGGTGAGGGACACAGGCTCTTTAGAGCCTCTAGTTCATATTATCAACTGTCACACTCACTCTAGGTATCGATGAGCTCCTTACATTATGTTTTAGAAAATGTAATGTCACAGTACCCAAATTGCACCTTTTCAACATATTAAAATAGCTGTGAGAATTTTACAAGTTTTATTTGAGACTAAACACTTGGTATTTTTATGATTTGACTTTATATACGTCTTTCAACATAGCTAAATATATTTAAATATACACAAAACCTTCACAGTTAATATCAACAGATTAAGTGTTTACTGAAAAAGTAAATATATGAAAACGTGGTCATACAACATTCTTAATGGAATGGAGACTTTTGTCTGGATCATAAAAAAAAGTAGGTGAAAAAAATGCTTTAAGACTTCCAGTTATGAGAAAGGAACTCCTTCTTATTATTTTGTAGTCAAATACCAACAAAAAAGTTTTCCCTTTTTGGAAGCTCTACCACTTTAGAGGTTATAAAAATGTATACAAATCTGTTTAAAGCATAAAGTTCCTTTTGTAAAGAAATTACCAAAAAATAAACCCAATGGAGGGTGCAAGACCATGAAATGATACTTACTTATTTTATTTTCAGGAGTTGATCTTGGAAAAGCATATAATATACCACAACATTTATGTACAGAAAGATTCTTTGCTGCAGTTGTCCTTAAGGTTAGAGGCTTAAATTGATGGTTTCCTTTCAGTGATATTGTTTGCCATAAATTAGTGGAGAATAAAGGCTTTTTCCCCTGGAGAAAAATCCCAATATGAAAAAAAATGGCTTAAAATTATTAAGACAAGCTTTTTCCCAATCAGTGCAGTGTCAGTAGTAATTGTGCATGGATACAAACTGAAACACTCATTTAAACAATTTTCTTGCCTATAAAAATTACTATATGTGCACATTTATGCATCATCACTGACAAAATGGGGTCTTGTTTTAAAGCAGGGTTTGACTCGTGAAAATGGGTCTGTAAATTGAAGTCTCAGTCAAATTCATGGTTTATTTCAAATTTCCCAATTTTATGTAAATAATCATATTTTTCCAATAAAAAAGGGTAGAGGTAGTTTTGAAAAAAAAGCAAACAATATCACTGCCTTTTGAAAAAATGTATAACAAAATACAAAATGAACTATGTATGATAGAATCATTTATTTGATTGAAGTACAATGTATTGAAGTTGTCTTTTATTTAGTTATGTTTTATGCCCCACTTAGGGACATCATGTTTTAGGTTGAAGTGTATGTTTATACTTCAGTCCGTATGTCTATCCCACCTCTGGTTAAAGTTTTAAATGAAATTGAAATCCAATTAACTTGAAACACATTAACATGTTCCCTATCATATGAACTTTCTAATTGTAATGTCAAATTAGAGAATTGACCCCTATTTAACGATCAACTAAACATAGAAAATGCTTGTGTGTGTGATGCATCCCTGTACTCTGGACACATTCTTGTTTGATTTTTAAAAAAATTGTAAATATGCAAACTGTCTTAATTTGTTTACTTTACATGAACAAATACTTACACAAAATTGTGTATAGCACATACAATATTTCATTTTCATTTTAATTGTAATCCTTTGATATTTATTTGAATTTATTATGTTTTGTAGAATGCTGAAATGAGTTTTAATTTTGGAGGAAAACCCTTCAAGTTCCCACCACAGGTATGGATTATATTAAGTTATCAATTGAAATCATATGATATACTGAAACCTAACCAAACCCAACACCCTCTGGAGATTCAAACACAATTCATGTAAGGGAAAGTTCATTGTGTATGTGTGATCTCACTTAAAAAAATTCTAAAGAAGCTTTCTTTTAAAAATTTAGAATCTGTAACAGATTGCTAAATGTGCACAGCTTGATGAAGTTAGCGATTTGTCTTAAGTTGAAGTTCTTATGTGTTTTTCATCATTCAGAAAAGTTTAGTCATATGGTCAGTATTGGCAAATGTTAACACAAGCTGAATCTGGGATACTGTAAACCAACTTATTTTCACGAGCGATTTATTTTAGTGAGTAGAAAAATAACACGAAAATAAATCATTGCGAACATATATATCTTGGATCTATCTTTACCAAACTACATCAAGTAAATTGGAAAATCCCAAAATTAAATAGCCGTGAAGTTGACTAGAAAGAGGAAAACGCGAAATAAAGTATCTGTGAAAATAAGTTGGTTTACAGTATGGGTTTTACAGGAAGGTAAATACCTTGTGCTGGAGAATGAAAACTGAAGGTTAACCTTTTAACATCCTTGTCTAATTGTGATTGTTACTTTCTTTTTGGAATGTTTTACTTCTTTACTTAAATATATATCATTGTATTTGTTGACAGAAAGGAACATATGTAGGACTAAATCAAGCTCCACAGAAAGATATTATTGAATCCAGGATTATGGGTAAGGACATAAATGTTGCTTTGTGTTGTAAAATTGGGTCTTTTCAGTATTGTAAATGTTTTGTTGAGTTCTGACCTTGCAGACATAAAACTTATAAACAGGATTATTATACTCAGACTCAAAATTCATCCAACAATTTTATAATTAGAGCACTGAATAAAGTTTTATGACCTTGAACTAACTTTTAAAGTTTGAAAAGACGTGAATTACAAATTTAAGGATTTTTTCATTGTTTCTTTTTATACGACTGCAAAAATTTACGACTGCAAAAGTATATTGGTATCACGTCAGCGTTGTTGTTGGTGTCGTCAGCGTTTTTGAAGATGGAGGGTTTCCGTATAATAACTTTAGTATAAGTCTTTAGAAATCATAAAATTTTAACACAATGTTTATAACCAAAAAAGGAAGTTTGGGATTGATTCTGGAGTTATGATTCCTAAGGTTTAGAAATTAGGGGCTCAAAGGGGTCCAAAACAAGCATATATCTAGTGTCAGGACAATAAGTTGTATATAAGTATATCAATTGTTCTGAAATTATACCACAATGTTTAATACCATATGTAGAAGAATTGGATATATTTTAAGGGTTATTGGGTAAACAGTCTAGGAATAAAGGGCCAAAAAGGGGCCAATAATCGTTTTTGTAGTTTCAAGACAATCAATTGGAGTTATCTTTCTTTGTCCAGAATGGTTGTTGAGTCAACTAAAACCAATGCTTTATGAAATCTTTAAAAATTTGAGTTATCCTTCTTTGTCCAGAATAATAGTTGAATCAACTTAAATCAATGCTATATACAATATACAATGCAATATTCACTTTTACTACAAACTAATAAATTAAAGCAATCTTTACCATTCAGTGATTACCAGCACTTTGATATCCATTCTAGGGTTATGCCCCTTTACAAGTAGAAAAAATGAAGATTTTTTTCGTTTCTGTTCTCTTAACTTAAGGCAGTAGACCTATGATAAGGGAAATAACTCTTAAAATCATCAGTACGTTTGTGTCAGCCATTTTCTTAAATATGTTCTAAGCATCTAGGATAAATAGATTACTTTCAATCTGTTTCAGGTAAATGCTTAAAATACATTAATAAAACTTGACTATTACAAACGCATCACTGAATTAAAGAGTTATCTCCCTGGACCAAGGTCTACCTCCTTAAGTTTGTCTTATCTAAATTGAATGAAATGTGTAGGTAATGCTTATTACCTCTAAACTCAGTTTAAGTTCAATTTTTGGCAGCTTCTCTTTTACAGTTCTCGAGTTATGTATAACATTATATGCTAGCATGGGCATGATCTGTGTCCTTTGGACACATTCCCCATTTTTAGCTCACCTGGCCGAAAGTACAAGTGAGCTTTTCCCATCACTTGGCGTCCGTCGTCCGTCGTCATTAACTTTTACAAAAATCTTCTCCTCTGAAACTACTGGGCCAAATTAAACCAAACTTGGCCACAATCATCATTGATGTATCTTGTTTAAAGTTTGTGTTTAATTACCCGGCCAACCATCCAGATGGCTGCCATGGCTAAAAATAGAACATAGGGGTAAAATGCAGTTTTCGGCTTATAACTCAAAAACCAAAGCATTTAGAGCAAATCTGACATGGGGTAAATTGTTTATCAGGTCAAGATCTATCTGCCCTGAAATTTTCAGATGAATCAGACAACCCATTGTTGGGTTGCTGCCCCTAAATTGGTAATTTTAAGGAAATTTTACTGTTTTTGGTTATTATCTTGAATATTATTATAGATTGAGATAAACTGTAAACAGCAATAATGTACAGCAATTTAAGACTAAAAAATAAGCCAAATGACCAAAATGGTCAATTGACCCCCTAAGAAGTTATTGTCCTTTACAATCAATTTTTAACAATTTTCATAAAATTTGTAAATTTTTACTAACATTTTCCACAGTAACTACACGGACAAGTTCATTATAGATAGAGATAATTGTAAGCAGCAAGAATGTTCAGTAAAGTAAGATGTACAAACACATCACAATCACCTAAACACAATTTTGTCATGAACTGTCTGCTTCCTTTGTTTAATTCACATATACCAAGGTGAGCGACACAGGCTCTTTAGAGCCTCTAGTTTTTGTCGAGCCTGCAACTTTTGTTGCAGAAAGCTCGACTTAGGGATAGTGATCCTTTGGCTACGGTGGCGGCGGTGTTAGCTCACCTCTTAAAAGCTTTATATTTTAGAAGGTGGAAGACTTGGATGCTTCATACTTTGTATATAGATGCTTCATGTTACGAAGTTTCCGTCAGTCACATGTCCAATGTCCTTGACCTCATTTTCATGGTTCAGTGACCTCTTGAAAAAAAAGATCAGATTTTTTGTAATGTGAAATTCTCTCTTATTATAAGTAATAGGATAACTATATTTGATATGTGCGTACCTTGCAAGGTCCTCATGTCTGTCAGACAGTTTTCACTTGATCTCGACCTCATTTCATGGATCAGTGAACAAGGTTAAGTTTTGGTGGTCAAGTCCATATCTCAGATACTATAAGCAATAGGGCTTGTATATTCGGTGTATGGAAGGACTGTAAGGTGTACATGTCCAACTGGCAGGTGTCATCTGACCTTGACCTCATTTTCATGGTTCAGTGGTTATAGTTAAGTTTTTGTGTTTTGGTGTGTTTTTCTCATACTAAATGCAACAGGTCTACTATATTTGTTGTATGGAATGATTGTAAGGTGTACATGTCTAGTGGGCAGATGTCATGTGACCTTGATCTCATTTTCATGGTTCAGTGGTCAAAGTTAAGTTTTTGAATTTTTGGTCTTTTTATCTTATACTTTATGCCATAGGTCAACTATATTTGGTGTATGGAAATACTTTATGATCTTTATGTCAGTCGCGCAGGTTTTATTTGACCGTGACCTCATTTTCACGGTTCATTGCACAGTGTTAAGTTTTTGTGTTTTGGTCTATTTTTCTTCAACTATAAAATCTGTAAAAGTTTTATAAAATCTTAATTATTTTTTAATAGTTTTTGAGAACTTAAACATGTCAATGATAAAGCTATGAGAAGTCAAGAGAGAATATTTTCCGCCAAAATTTCAATGGCTAATATCTCAAAACAAGCACAGTGACCTATATATTTTTTTTTGCTTTTATAGGATTCCTTTATTAGTCCCCTACCAATATAAACTAGTGTTTTGAAAAGTTAAATACTTTGAAAACGAGAAGTGAGCTCCCTTAATTTATGGAATACCAATTTTTGTGGATTTTACTTTTTTTTTCTCAATCAATGAAAATTGGTACCAAGGAAATAAAAGAATCCACATTAAATAGATTTGTTAAAACTAATAAGAATGTTGAATAATAAAAAAGTTATCCTGAACACTATGTTTGACCTCTGGAGTACTATTTTATTTTGTATTTCTAGGTTCAGGAGCTGTGAATGCCAAACCAGCACCCAATGCACCACAAGCTATTATTATAGAAGTGAGTTATTGTGGTACTGTTCATTCAGAAATTATTGTGTGCATTTATTATTGTAATTTTGTCATTTTTGACTAAAATGCGATTTTATTATTTGCGATATCGCAAAAAATCTTGTTTAATTCATATAAAAAAGGTGTGAATGTGTTGGATTATATGTGAGCTCTTAACCTTCCCACACGCCTGGGGCAGCAAAACATAAAGCAAGCAGTAACAATCAGTTGAATATTTTTAATACCTCAAGTTCATTGCTCAACTTAAGAGATATATAGGAACACAAAACAAAGAAGGGTTTTGGTTCAGAAGTTCTTTATGTCTCTTTATTTTTCAATTACTTATACAATGAATTTTAGGTTTTCTTTCCTATTTTTACCCTTGTCTTTCTAAGAGTAATTGCATCAATACATTTCTGTCAATTGAAGGAAATGGAAATAAGTTATCTTTCTTTTAACTCTTTGTGAAAGCTGTTGCTGTACATAAAATTTCAAGAGTAATTTGTTTGTTGATTTTTAAAAGACTAATGTCATGGCCTTGACCTGATTTTTGACTTTTCAAGGCCAGTTAAGAGTTTTGTCTCTGAGCATCTAGGGTTGACAGGTCAGCAATAATAGGGTTTGCATAGAAATTTGTCTTTTAGAGTACATGTCCATCTGACATATTTTTATTATTTTATTAGTTGAGCTCCTTTAATAAGTAGCAAGGCAAACTGTTCAACAATTTTTGGTATTCATGAATAGAAGGTCAAAAGTTAATTTGATGTTTACAGTTTTCCAGGACTATGAATTAAAAGATGGGGTTATGCTTAGCACTTCAACGCCAGTGACTTCTGGTTTTATGCTAAATTGCTGGAGAAATTATCTGATTTGGCCATATCTGAAAAACTGTTGACGTTCATTTGTATCTGTTGGCATTACTAGTATAATGATTACTTTGTTCCCTTGATCGTTCAACCATTTTTGTATTGTGATCATGACAACATGATTTTCTGATAAATGTATAATGTAGGTAGGCTCTCCTTTGTTATATTTTAGAATGATTTTATTTTTTTGTAACACATCTTCTGATTGGCTGAAAGCCTTTGGTCTATATTAGATCATAGGCATAATTTTGTCATGTGACCATGACATCAACAATTGTTTTATGATTTACTCCTGGAGTTTAGAAACAAATGAAATTATTAATAACTGAAATGTCTATTCAAAATAACCTCATAAATTTTGTGCACATTTCTAAATAACCTGTACACGTTATTGTTGTTTTCTTTTTAAATATAACCTCTAATAGAATGTTATATATTTCAGCCATCCAGAGAATTAGCAGAACAGGTATGAAAAAAGTTAAAAGTTTCAGAAATAAGTTACCTTTTTCTCCAAGTATTTGATGATATGTATCAGGGCTCACTCTAACAGGCAACTAGGATGAAGAAGTTGATTTCCCACCAAGTCACTTCTACTTATGATTGAGGGTCTGGATTGAGGGGGCGGGGGGGGGGGGGATATGTTATTCTGTAAACATTTAATTTTCACCCCTTTTTCTCTAATCTTTAATAAATTAACCCCTTTTTTTTGCCCATTATTCTCTAATCTTCATTTTTTAAGGGCATTATTCTTTAATCATTTAACCCCATCCAAACCCTCATGATTCTGAAGTTGTGTGAGCCCTGATGTACATCATTAACTGAAATTATGTTAATGCTAGAAAACAGCATCTGTGTTTCATGCTCTTTGACCTTGCAGGTAATTCATACTACTTCAGTGTTAGAACTTAGATGTATTTAGAGAAGGTTTATTTAATTGATTCTTCACTATCTTATACTTACTTTATACATACCATTTAAGTATATGTTCTTTAGTAAAAGTTCAGCTATTATAATCATGCCAGTTTCAAGTTGAAGATGATTTGACATTTTGTAATAAGATAATATGAAATTGTCTATATTAAAAAGCCATTTACTTTTAGAGATATAAAATATCAATGAATTTTAATCTGCCTGTAATTTCACAACAGTTACCGGTATATATAAATTGAAAATGTTACTTTTTAAGCCAGAATAAAATTAATATATATTTTTTTGTTGGATTGATCTGACATGCTAACAGACTTTTCCAGATTATTTATTTATATATAACTTTTGGGAATAAGAATATTTTGCTTCATTGAGATGAATGAAAAGTATTTATAACTTCTTAAACTGCTATGCAAAACTGCTCAATTTTTATATGCATTTAATTGAGATTAAAAGTTCTTTGATCATTATACATATGTTAAAAATAAAGTTCTTACAAAAATCTACTTTTAAATTTGATATCATTCATATCCTAACCGACAAAACCAGTCAAGATGGCTATCAAAAGGATATTGAACTAAAGCATTGTCTGCTGTTAAAATAAGTACCGCCACTATTGTCTATGTCAGATCTTCAGAACAGAGTAGCATGTTTAATGTATCTGATTCTTCAATTTCAGACTTTTACACAGATTCAAAAGTTCAAAGTTCATTTATCAAACCCATCAATCAGGTATGCTTATATTTGAAGTACCAGTATATAGGGGACGACATCAAAAGATAAAAAACTTAATTCAAATAGTTTGGAGATGGGGGGATTGAACTGCTGCAAGATGTGGTTATCTGACATTGATTTTTACATATATCTTTTCCCAAATTAAGTAAAGAGGGGGGTGGGGGGTCAGTGAAAAAACTATGTGAATTAAGTTTTTTATCCTTCATTGAACTTTTGATGTGGTCCCTAATCACCTTGACTACAGTTTGTAATTTTTTTATCAGCAGCAGAAAAAAAGTATGTATGACTCCAAAGTCACAATTTTATATATAAACAAAGAAACAGACAACCATATTCAGTGTAGCAGAACTTTCTTTAGATTAGAGACTAATACAAAAATCAGGAGATATGGTATGATTGCCAAGTAGACAACTCTCCACCTGAATCCAAATGATGTAGTTGTCAATTAAGATCACCTTAGTAGATAAATCCGGGTTTGTTCTGAAATTATTATTCAATTGTCACTTCCCGTTTCATTTTGTTTAAAAAATCGAAAGTAAACATGATCTACAGTCTACAGTCATTAGAATCGTCTCAATAAGTATTGAAGCAGATCTTTCTATCCAATATTAAAGATATTTATTCCAAATATCGATTTGAATGTTTTTTCAAGGATATAAATGATTGTGAAGTGAAAAAGGTCGTTACAAGTTCATTTGTGCAGTGGTTTAAAAATTAGAGACACCTGTGACCTAATTTTTGTTGATCAGGGGTGTCCCCTGAAAATAACTGAAGTGAAGTTGTGAACCATATTACCAGATCCCTGTTCTGATCTTCATATCTAAGCATCACATCAGTCAATTCATGCAATATTGCCAATAACTGCCTACATTAGCAACCCTAAAGTATTTAAAGATCCTAGAATAGTCATTGAAGGACTTGGACATAAATGAATAGCTAGTATAATATACATCCTAGACCCCTTGCTATCATAAAGAATAAGGCTGATTTTTATCACGCGCAAAAGTGACTAAAGCCCTCAAAATCCTAGCTGAAACCCTGCATCTATGTCAATTTGCCTCTGATGGAGAGTTAGTTCATTGGCAATTATACCACATTTCTTGTATAAAATCTGTATTCTTAAGACGTAAAATATATTGGATACATGAAGTACATGGTTATGAAGTTTATGAAGTACTTTTGCACAAAGGTCACACATGTATTGTTCCTTTTGCCACATTACAAAAAGTCTTAAATAACAAAAAAACAAAACAAAAAACAGTCTTGGTACAATTTAAAAAAGAAGATTTATGATACATGATACAAACAGTGATTTCTACCAAAAAAGAGTGTTGAATATATACCAAAGAGACTGTTTGTGGCAGAAAATGACCACAACCTAACAAAAAATATAAAGAAGTCACAAAGACAATGAAGTAAATGCAAAAAAAAATACATTCAAATCTAAAATCTTTTTGTGTGTATGTGATATTAAAATAAACATAGAATTGATATTGATTATATATATATTTATTGTAATTTTTTATTTTTTATAAACTTCTTTTTAAAGAGAGTTGTTAATTATTGGTGGTGTGAATGTAAAAGAACAAGTTGATGTGCTTCAGAAAGGGGTGAGTATTGACAGCAGTGTTATTTATTGCTGAAAAAGCAATCTATTATTGCGAACCCTATCATAGTTTTCCATAGATTTACCTGCAAGTTACCTGTCCATTTAAACTTTTGTAAGTTCTATTGTTCCATTGAACAAATACAACAGGTAATGTTCTCTGTATAGTTTATTTGATGGGACCTTTAAATTTCATTTAAAAGAAATCTATCACTCATTGATTAATTTACCTGAACAAAAATTTGTGTTTTTTTTTTTTTTGCCCTTTCAATACATGTAGTTATAAGCAATAAAAAATGATTCCAATTAGCACTTGTCACATTCTGATATCATAAATAAAACATATTTAGTTCATAATACATGTATATTGCTTCAAATTATATTATTAAATGTTAAATGTATACATGTTTTTTTGTATAACAAAACATTTGGAATTTGAAAAATCATAGGTTATGCCTGCCATTTTCAAAAATGCTGAGTTAGTATTCTTCAAGAATTAAAAAAAAAAAGCTTGACTTATCTGCTGACTCTTCCATCAATTGACAGAAACAAGCACACCCACTGTAGATATTCAATCCTATTGTAACAAAGATGTTTTAAAGTACCTTTCTTTGGTGTCGTTACAAAGTTCAAAATCCTACCGAGGAATAGATTTCCAAAAAAAATTCTTTATTGTAATTGCATGTCAGTAAAGTGCTTAATAAACAGAAGTTGGTTAATGGAGACAAATTAGGAGAAGACAAGTAGATAAAACTATACTTAACCAAATTACATTTCAATACCAGTTATAACACTTTGTCTCATTATAGCTGAAATAGATTTGTGGGACGGGAATGAAATGATGACAAAATCTATACATGTACATATATGTATATACTTTTAAACTAGATTTCCAAAATAAAAAAGAAAGTTGTGGTATGATTGCCAATGAGACAACTCTCCACAAGAGACCAGATGACACAGAAATTAACAACTTTAGTCATCATACAGCCTTCAACATTGAGCAAAGCCCATACCGTATAGTCAGCTATAAAAGGCCCTGAAATGACAAATGTATAAAAAATCACTTGAGAAAACTAACGGCTTATTTTATGTACAAAAAATGAACCAAAAAAATAAATATGTAACACATTAACAAACCAAAAACACTGAATTACAGATTCCTGACTCGGGACAGACACATACATATAGAATGTGGCATGGTTAAACATGTTAGTGGGATCCTAACTGGGACTGGTGTTACTACTCCATTTGATATTTTTAACATGTAAAAAATCTTTTTATCGATACATATACATATTCATTTTTGATTTAGAGATTATAAACTCCATATTAAAGAAAAAATGTCATGTGTTAATTTTATAGGACTAACTGTTTATGTGTATACTTATTTTTATTTTTTTTATTTTTTTTGGAAAATAATCATTTATACTCCTATTTTATTGAGATCTTTTCTTTAATTTGAAAACAGATTAATTGAATTGAATGACAAGATTTACCTGGGTTTTGCCTGAACAAATTGGATTTAGTTTCTCGAAATTTTTTTCACTCAAATAACTCTTTACAGAATTAGAATTGATGTCATTGTAGATAGGAATTGCTCAATGTATTTGCAACCCTTTCTAGTCTCCTTTCTTTCTGACGTGACATTAAGCAATAAACAATCAGTCACTGTCAATCTTAATTTCTTATGATTGTTGTATTGTTAGTTTGCTGTCTAATTTGGATGTACTTCTCAAAAAAAAATAATCAAAAAAGTTTTTGGTGTAATTTGAAGACAGTGAAAGTTATTGAATTGACAAAATGTTTTAATCCATATATGGTCATGGAATTTTAAATGTTAACCTGTGGAATAAAAATAGGAAGTCTGAATTTTATTTCGTAATAGACTTGAAAACAAAGTGGGTTTTGTTGGATAAAGCTTTAGTTAGTTTGACCTTGTCTTTAAATTATATTTCCGGATAAGATTTTGATGGAATTACATTGGAATTTGATCGGATTCAAAGGAAGCATTTAATTTAAAGGCAGAGGATTATTGGGATTTAGGGAAAAAACAATAAAATCTGGACTAATTTATTATGAACACATAAAACAGTTTATGTTTTTTGACATAGTTTTTCAAGCTAGTTCATGGTCACTTAGCAAAGATATCAGACTTCTTGTATATTAATGATTTTTGTTATAGTCAGTTTTTCATAAGTAAAATACTCGTACATTGATTTTTTCTTTCTTTCAATTATTGAATTAGTCTAATAGCATACCTCTTCCCCTTAAAATAATACAAAAATCATACTTTGCAAATAAATAGTAATTTTTGTTCTTTTTAACAAGAAACCACGATGATAAAGTTTTCTGAGTTTGTAAATTCAAACTAAAAAGTTATGGATATATATCTATCAAGATCTAAAACTGATATGAATAATCTACTTATTCTCATACTTCTATTGTTTGTATATTTGTAGGTAGATATTGTAGTTGGTACCCCAGGACGTTTGGAAGATTTGATATCTACAGGCAAACTGACATTACATCAAGTTAGATTCTTTGTTCTAGATGAGGCAGTAAGTCAATGTCCTGTAATAGCTACAATAAACCACACATCTTTTCTGTTTAGGCCTATTGAGGTAGTTCATATTGCAGAAGTATAATACCATAAACTCAAATATATTTGAAAGTTTTCATTTTTGTGAAAATTATGATTGGATGAGTGTTGCTAAGAGAACTTACATTTTAAATTTCAAAAACTTTTTTGATTGCATCAATTCTTGAAATGGCAAAAATTGAAACAACATTTTTGTCCATTTCAAATATTTGCAATGATACATACATGCACAAATTTCTGAAATTAAAGTAACTGATAGTTTAAAACATCCAGGGAAGTTGGCCTTTGAAAGATGATGGACATTAGTATCGTTTAGTAAGAAACTGATTACATGACAGTTACAACAACTTGAAACCATTTTTAAAATAATAGTGTAAAATTATGGCTTTGACCCTAATTCACAGTTTGCTTGCTTTACATGGAAATAATATAATGTGAGCAGAACATTGTTTTCCATGGATGCATACTGCTGTTATTGTCAATATCCCTTCTCACAATCAATTTTAATAGATATAAGAAGATGTGGTATGGGTGCCAATGAGACTTTAGTCACAATTTGTAAAAGTAAACCACAATAGGTCTAAAATTCACCACAGAGCTTTGGCTCACAGGGAATAGGAAGGAGGCTTTTAAGGGCCCCAAAAACTGACATGTATAACCATTCAAAAAGGGAAAACCAATTTATATAAAAAAGAGAGAGAAAAAAAGCACTGATATAAACAACTATTTTGCATATTTGAACAAATTCTGTTAAAACTAAAAATAATGACCCATTTAATTTAATTTGATGAAAAAAATAAAATTCAACCTTTACTGGTAGTCACTTTCTGTGATTAGAAATTTTCGTTTCTGAAATGCCATCCAATTCTGTTTGCAATTCTGAAAACAACAAATTAAGTTTTTAAAAGAAATTCATTGTTTTGTTCCATTATTATTAAATTTTTTTTTTGCGACCTATTTTAATTTGACTTGTCTATAAACATGGTGTAATTAAAGCTTGATTATGAAGTCCAGACACGCTGTAGCTAGCAAAGTTTATTAACACTAAATTCAATATGACTTGTTGTTTAGAAATCATTGAAAAGGTTAATTGAACTTTTTATTTGTTATAACACTACTGTAAAACACAAATCAAGAAATAAAATTGAAAATAGGGAAAAAAATATGTAGTTGATTTAGGAAAATTATGTGTATCAAAATCAGTACATTGCTGCCTTTCTAACCTCTTTTAAGGTTTATGGATGTTATCCAAAGATCATCTAATCCCTGAAAATTTGATTAGGTTTTATAAAATTGTTTCCTTATTTGAACACTGTTAATTCAGACTTATTGTAACATTTGTTATTGCAACTTTTGAAGAATGGACAAAAAAGACTTACTTGACTTAATCCACTTCGTCCCATGGGGGACATAGGGCGACTACAGTAGCTTTCCATCTTTTCCTGTCCTTGGCTAGTTTCTTTGCTTCACCCCATGTTTTTCCAATTTTCTGAAGATCAGATGTTAAATCTCTGCGCCAGGTGGATTTTGGTCGCCCCCTTTTACGATGCCCTTGGGGATTCCAATCTAGTGCCTGTCTTGTTACAAAAAAAAAAGAGAGATTGATTATTGCAATTTTGGGATAAAAGAGGATACAGAGTCTGTGTCTCTATGAAAAACAAGAAGATGTGATATAATTGCAAAAGAGGAGCGAAAAATATCAGAGGGACAGTCAAAATCATAAATCTAAAACAAACTGACAACATCATGACTAAACAAGAAAAAGACAAACAAACAAATAATAGTACACAAGACACAACATAGAACACTAAAGACTAAGCAACACAAACCTACCAAGAACTAGGGGGATCACAGGTGATTTGGAAGAGTAAGCAGGTCCTGCTCTACATGTTGCACCTGTCATGTTGACACAACTATCTTCCAGAGTTCAAATGACCTGTATGTGAGCAACAGTAGGTCAACATCTCTTTACAATGAGTTAAACCCATACTGTGCAAAATGTGTTTAAAACTCAAGATGATTCTGCATTTTCTTCATGTACATGTATAAAACAATAAAAGACAAGTTTCTGCTGTTGTTCTTTCTATGGTCGGGTTGTTGTCTTTCCCCATTTCCATTCTCAATTTTACATATATCTTGTTATGTGTAAACAAAAGAGATGTACTCAATTATATGTAAATGACAAAATTTCTTCAACTAAACACTATTTATATGCCTTATGTACATGTGTGAAAATGCCAGATTGTAATATTGACAGCATCAGGAAAATAATGATGATTTTTATGCCCCATTTATAGGCATTGTGTTTTCTGGTCTGTGTGTCTGTTTGTTTGTAAATTTCCATTTGTCTGTTTATCCGTCTGTCCCACTTCAGGTTAAAGTTTTTGATGAAGTTGAAGTCCTTAGTACACATGTTCCCTATGACATGATCTTTTTACTTTTAATGCAAAATTAGAGATTTTACCCCATTTTCATGGTCCCTAGAAAATGATAGTGCAGGGCTCACGCTACCAGACGACTTGGGCGAAGAAGTCGCTTTCCCGACCGGCACTTCGCTTTCCCCGACCCCCAAAATCGAAGATAAGTCGCCCAGTTGTTTACGATACTCGCTTTTAGTCGCTTCTGTCATCGGACATTTTCAATTTTTACCAAGTTGGTGAAAAATCAACTTTTTATTAATAATTACAGAAATTTAGACATAAACGATTAATTAACTTATGAAATGAGGTTGAAGCATTGTTTTTGCAGTGTGTAGCAAAGTTATTTGATAAAAAATACAACTTTTTATCACTTTGTGCACTTCCGAAAGTTCCCGTGCTTGTTACTCGAAAACGTACATCAACCTAACTTGCGGCTGCAAAATAAGTTTGTTGCTTCATTTACACTTGATAAAAGTTGCCCCCAGTAAATGTTCAATCCATTTATTGCATTAAAAACGTCATGATCCTTTTCAAATTACTTGTCAAACATCGTTTATTTTTGTAAATTTTCTTGCAATCGTCCGCCATTGTCCGATTACTAAACTACAGATCGGAAACGGATCAGCTATGACCGAAATTCGTATTTTTACAAAAATTATTAAGGATGCATGGATGGAACAGCTGACAGAAGAATATTGATCCCAAAAGGAAAAATTACACATTCCACACGCATTAAAAGACTTGGTTACATCTAAATAAACTCATCATTGATTGGTGTATATAATTCCCTATAATTTATATGGATTGTTGTAAACTATTGTAAAGTTGCTTAACTCTTAGACTATTACACAAATATCAATATATTATGGCCCAGCTTACCTTTATACATCTTTTGATGAGAAACACTGATTTCATAGACAAGATACATTTGTAGTTTGTTATTAAATTGTAATTGATCTATTATTATTTCTTTACCTTTTTAAAAAAAAAATTTTTTTTTTAGTGCTAGACATTTAGTTGGTAGTTTCTCACAAGGACCTTAGTAAAATTTAAACAACTTTTAATTTGAAATGTTACTTTATTTGAATACTCAGACATGAATTGAACAATATAAAAAGAACATTATTTACAAATGACTGTTTATACTACAGTAAAATCCAAATATTGTAGCGCACCTCGCGAATGAGCACTTCTCTTTCAAATCTCACCACTTCTCCCTATCAGTTTCAAAAAGAGAAGTCACTTCTCCCTATAATTCTGAAGTAGTGTGAGCCCTGTAGTGCAGATTGGGCATCTGTGTACTGGGGACACATTCTTGTTTTTATTATTTCAGGATGGACTGTTGTCTTCTGGTTATGGTGACCTAATTAACAGATTACACGGACAGATTCCCAAGGTCACAAATGACGGAAAAAGATTACAGATGGTTGTTTGTTCCGCAACACTTCATTCATTTGATGTGAAAAAAATGGCCGTGAGTTTATTACATTTGAATATAATTTTATTTTGAATGTAACACATTCTGATTAGCTGATGGAGTTTTGTCTATAAGCTCATAGACATAATTTTGTTATGTGATTGTGACCTTATAAACATTTTTTCATGATTTACTCTGGCTTAAAATGGAATTACGAATTATTTTATAAGGAATAATTGTAATATTTTTTCTGTCTTTTTGAAATAACATAAAAAATGGAGTGCACACTAAAAAGAAACTCGCTACACAAATTATTCAGTGTTCACCATATTTTTGATGTAATTTCTATATAGCCAGAAAAAATATTGCAGTCATTGTTTTTAAACATAAGCTTTGAAACATAAGTTTCTATGATAACATACTGATATAAGGGTTTAGGGAGCATACATATGGTTTCTATGAACTGGTACAACTAAACTACAGTAACTTTTTATTTTTTTTAAACAGGAAAGACTTATGTACTTCCCGACCTGGATTGATTTGAAGGGAGCAGATGCTGTCCCAGAAACTGTCCATCATGTGGTAAGATTTACATTTGTTTTGATACCCAATTAAACTCTTTTGCCCGATTTCAAGTAGTTTAAGGAGCTCTGAATATTTCTATATTGGCTGGTGAAATACCTCATAGAAATATATTCTTGAAAATAGGAAAGCATTAACATATATGAAGTTCGTGACAAATAACAGTTAAAAATCTTGCCAAATAACTGTATTTTAACAGTTTACTTCCCTCAAAATTGAACCGATTAAAATCTTGTATTTACTTATTACCATTGCTCTTGCTTAACCATGTACCAGGATGTCCTACCATAGAGAAGGTAATCTGTTGACAAATAAAAAATTCCAGAGTCAAAAGTTGGTAATATGAAAATGGACTATTGAAGAAAACATTATCAGAAAAATCTTGAATAGAAAACATTAGATACAAGATATCTTCTACTATTTGTAAATAATGATAGAAAAAATACTTCAGCATAGGTAAAGTTTTATTAAGAAAACTCTGTGTAAAAAATGTTGTGTGTAATATTAGAAGTGGGAATCAGTGTAACCAACTGAATTTAGTTTGGGAAATATGAACTTATTAGTGAATTGAATTCACAAGCTTTGTGCCCAAACTTTTAGAACAGCCCTTGCTAACCTGATGTTCTCTCTGTCTGTGATTATTTAAGAATTGAATGCTTCTTTTTGTAACTTTATTGGGGTGTAAAAGTGTTGACCGAAGTACATTTTGTATGAAGCACTTCATTCTAAAAATGTGTGCATGGTTAATGCTTTTCAACCCAATAAAGTTACAAAAAGAAGCATTCAATATTTATAGTTACAAAAAGAAGCATTCAATATTTATAGTTACATTTTTTAGCTAGGATCATGAAACACAATTTTTTTCAAGTCTTTATTTAACTTTCCTGTGCACTTTATTGCGAGACCTCGTGTCATCATCAATGATAAATTGTATTGTGTAATAAAGTTAAAGGAATAACGCGAGATTACAGTGTAGTCAATCAGAATAATGTATCACAATGAAACATACATCTAATGTAATTATTTGTTTCTCCTAATTGAAGTTCTTATGACATACAAGATATTGCTAAACTGACACTACTTGCCCTATGCTTATCAGTACAAAACTAACATCAAGGCAAGTTCACCTATTTAAACCCTTGTTCAAAAATCATTTGTATTTTGCAAAGCTTTTAGGAATTTTGGTCCTTAATGCTCTTCAACTTCGTACTTTTTTGTTGTTGATTCAAGCGTCACTGATGAGCCTTTTGTAGAAAAAAAAACCATTTCTGGCGTAAATTCACAATTTATTCCTGGTATCAATGATGAATTCATTTCTAATTAGGCATTTGGTATTGCACAAACTTTGAAAGACTTTACATTTTTATAGCGAACTACAGAGTATGGGTTTTGCTCATTGTTGAAGGCTATACAGTCACATATAATTGCTTAAATCCACCTCATTTGTATTCTGCTGGATAGTTCCTCATTGGCAATCATATCACATGTCCATATTTTTATACTGTCTGTATGTTATGTTAAAGTCTGTTGACCTGACATTATACTGTGGATTCATTATTATTCATTGGATTCCAATTTTCGTGGTTTTTCTGGGTACAGCGCTAGCTAGCTAAACCTTGAATTTAAATGATCAATAACGTTTTATGCACTATTTAGCAAAACCGTTAAATTACATATACAGGAAAAGGCAAGTTATTCGAAATCCACCAAAATTGGTACCCACAAAAATGAATTAATCCACAGTATATTCTATTTTCTAGCAAAACTGACACAGCTTGTTCTTTATGAAGATGGCATAATCATTGAATAAGCTGTAAAAGATTTTACAAAACAATCTGTAAATTTTTTTTTATTTTCAAATGTGTCTTTTATGAAGTGTCTAGTTTTATATCATTCAAACCATTAATCAAATGTTTAAAATTGATGAAGACATTTAGTTTCTGGCCTTGAATTGTCATTTTATTCATTGACAGATGATTTATTACAATTTATACCCAGAGCTGCATTATTAATGCATTCATTCCGTAAAACATCGATGCTTTGAATCCCATGATGAACTCAAAAATAATACTGTTACCATTCAAAGAAACATGTTTAAATATGTAACTGTTTTACACTCGATGGATTTAAATCATGAGAAAGAAAAAAATATTAACAGCTGTACTAGGTTCAATATTATTAAAACTGCATTATTGCAATTAAAAAAAAATCACTAAAATTAAGCCATGTTAGGTGTGAGCCAAGGCTCCGTGTTTAAGACCTATAATGCCAATATTAATGATTTACATATACATATTGTGACTTGGATAGAGAGTTGTCTCATTCTCACTCATACTACATCTTCCTATATCTATGGTCTTTCTGTACTTTTTTTTCCAAACTTAGTGTGGTATGATAATTTAACTGTTTATATACCATATGGTTCTTCTTCCCTAGAATTAATTAATTCAAGTGTTGTTCACGAGACCATTTTTTACACCACAATAGATATGATGTTTTCTTCAAAGTTGTAATAACTTTTAATGGAAACTTTGAGGTGATGTTTATAGAACATTTCACTTTAATGAGTATGGTCTTATGGCCTATTTAATCTAGCTTTTAAGACATTAAAACCAGTTTATAAGACTATTAATTTCTATTATTTTTGTCTTAATGAGAATCTTACAAGATACTGAATAGCTCCAATTCTCCATTTGTAAAATTGAAATGGATTTTTACGGAATCCGAATGAAATTGGACACAAAGCTTTTGGATTAAGTTTCCAATTCAACATACGGAGATTAAAATAAAGTTGAGAAAGTTATACTTCATTGATTCATTAATAGGTTTTAATGAAAATTGACAGAGATCATTAAACCAAAGTAATTTGGTATTTTAATCTGGATCATAAGATGTAGAAACCTTATAACCATTGATTTATTTCTACTTCGTATTGTAATAAAACCGCTTTAAAGAGGAATACATTGTTTTTGATATAGCTATCTTGTCTTTTTATAACCATGTAATGTTATAAACTGTTTTTATGTTTAACAAATGGCCCAACTGTCTGTCTCAAACTTTTTTTTAAAGGATTGTTTGATACTAAACAACTCATTAAACGTTATGATGACATTAATTGGCAACTGGTCTGCTAAAGGATCATCCTAGTCAAGAACTTTAGAAAAAAACATTGAAAAAAAACCCCACTTATTGTGGTTGAAACACAATTGCACAGAAGGAATAAGGATATACTGTAAACCAACTTATTTTCGCGAGCAATTTATTTTTGCGACTTTCGCGAGTAGAAAATTAACGCAAATATAAATGGTCGTGAATATGTCAATCTTTGATCTTTCCTTAATAAACTTCATCAAGTTAATCTGATAATCACGAAATTAAAGAGCTGCTAAGTGATCAAGAAAGGGCAAAACGCGAAATAAAGTACCCGCAAAAATAAGTTGGTTTACAGTATTAATTATGTAAAGTCTTCTGATTTAGAAGCTGTTTATTGAGTTGTTTGAGCTTGGATTTCAACAAGTTAAACAACTGATCCAATCTGGTAGTGAACTTGGTGCATTAATGTTTTGTTTAAAACTTAAAATAGTTGGAAGGTTAATAATAAAGTAGACAATTTATATAACATCTATGTAGATCAAAGTTTGTCTATCAAATATCAGAAGTTTTTTTTATCTCATTTACATGGTTCATTACTTTCAAAGTCTTGTTTTTAGTTCAAATCCTCTGTTACTAAATCTTCAAGTCATATTTTTTCCATGGATATTTCTTAACCATTTGAACAATTCTGAGATGATATATAATATAATTGTCATATTTTGGATGATAGATAAGGATAGGCTGTCATGTACGGAAAATAGTTGTATATTGTAATTGTGTTTGTCAAGAATAAGAAAATATCAGGATTAAGATTGTTTTGACCATCACTCTCGGACGGAAATGTTTATTATGTATAAGGATGTCCTTTGTCATTAGAATAGATTGGAATTATTTGACTGACCGTCGTAGATTACCGTGTTATTTTATGTAATCCAATTTTATGTAATCCAATTTATTGAACGGATATAATATTTTGTTCGATCAATCATGTAAATCGTCCTTAATTTTGACAAATTGATGTCCATCCGGGACAAATCAAAACATTTCCGTGTTGATGATCAAATGAAGACTTGCGTTTGTATATATCTATGTAGAGGCTGGTGACAAATGACAGATTGGAATGATTTCCGCTGACCACCGTATAAGAATAATAGATTAGAGTTATCATATAACTGGTGTTGTACAGGAAACATGATGTTGTGGTCATTAAATCTTCTGGACACATCACATGTTTCAAGTTTATTACAACATTGATCCAGGATATTAAGCAGATTAATTTCACAGAATTTTATTGTAAAATGTCCTTCTTTATATTGCTGCATAAAAAAGTAGTCATAGATTGTATACATTAACCTCTTTTGAAATACAAAACAACAGTTATGAATACTGTGGATTCATTGATATTTTTTGGATACCAACTTTTTTTCGTGGATTTTGTGGGTACATGGGAACCAAAAATTTAAATGTTCAACAAATTATTTCTTAAAAAAAATAGTAATATATTTGAAGACATGCTGTGATAAAAATTGGTAGGAAAAATAGAATTGACATTTCTTGATTAGAAAATCGTAATTATAAATGCTTTGCATTTAACGAATTGTTTTGAAGGATAATGTACAGATATGCACATAGTGGTGTTCTGATCATGGAATTAAAAATTAAGATAATAAGACTATGAAATTCTAACTTTTTTTGTCTTTGAAAGTTATGTACTACTAGGCTAATATTCTGACCAAAATTTGTTAGGATTAATTATGTCCGATAAATCACTGATATATGATATAGATATGATTATTAGGATTAATTATGTCAGATTAATTACTGATATATGATATAAATATGATTATGATTACCAATGAAACAACTATCCACCAGAGACCAAAATATGTAGATATTTTTAACTATAGGTCACTGTACAGCCATTTGTTCTCTATCAATCATTCAAATGAATGCACAGGGAAATCACATTTCCTGTCATTTTCATCAGAATATTGCCCTAACATTACAGATGTAAATATTCAAACAAAAGTTAGGCTAATAGGTAAATAAATCAAATTAACTTGTTTACTGAGCATTTGTTATTTACATATAATTGTAACATAAAACCACAGTAAAGATCTTTTTGAGAAAATCTTGTTTATCAACTTTTTTGTTTACAAATACATATGTTGTACAATCAGGTATAACCACTGTAGAGACTAAAGATCTCATTTTGAAAAAAAACAATCGGAATATTGTTAATGAAACAGACACCACTTAATTGTGTTGACAGCTTCTCTTAATTAGATGAATAGACATCCATTTACACATTTGGGCATGTAGCTTAATTGTCTCTAAATGACCTTAGATCTTGTTCAGAATGACCTTCATACATTATACAACAGGTTTGACAAAGTTTTAACAAAAAAAAAAGTCATATTATTGCTGCATGTGATGCAAAAATTAGAAATAGCAGAAAAATTTGCATATAGCATATCATATACTTCCAAGAATCAGAAATGTGTAGAATAAGACAGTGAAATAAATTAAATGAATGATCACACGGCAAAGCAACACCCACTTTTACTGAAATGAATATTCTTCGGAGACCCCCCAAAATGCAATTATGAATATAATGTTTAGAGCTTAACATATGAAACTGACACATTTCTTTTGACTGCATATTGGTGTAGGTCTTGCAGCGACGGGCGTATCATACTCTCATGGCGCAGCCCTTTATTTTATTAGTTTGTTTATTATTTCATTGACAATTTCCCACAATGTCCTATTATTCATATCCCCAAAAAGTCTTAAAATCATAAACCTTAATTTGAAAGTTTATTATTGAATTTGTCCATGTAACCTACAATAGGTTTATTGGTGGATTGAAGATTCCATCGTAAAGATATTTGCTGTTTTCCTTTATATGACTTTATAGATGCTGCATATGGAAAATGGTAGATTTATGGTGTTTCTGATTGGTCATAAACCAAATCATTTATAATATGCCAGATGATTTTATTTCCAACAAATGGTCGTAAAGAAATCATTTTACACTAGCTTCTGATTAAATCATACATTGTTTATAATTGTATTATGGCTATCAGAGAAATGGACTTGAGCCAAGAGAAAATTGCTGATCGGTTAAATTGGAAAAAAAATATGTAATAGGATTTAGCCAGGTCTGTATTTAGATGATGAAGTACATTGTCCTTGCAGGTCTTATTTTCTGATATAAAGCAGGGGTGAAAAGTGACACATAATAAAGATTTATGGGAAGGCAGTCCATACATAAAATCAAAACTTCAAGGGTGAACAGAAAAGATTATTGTGTGTCATACAATTTCTGAAATATGAATATAAATGATGGAATAGGAGCTTCAATAATGCAAAAACCCAACTACGCAGTGATACAAAAGCAAATCATCTTGTATGTAAACATATCATACTGAGCATTTGACAAGTGTTTATGTCATATGTCAGATAGTTTAGATAAGTGATTAAATTTATCAGAAACCCCAGGCCTTGCAGTCTTAAAACTTACCCCAGGCCTTGCAGTCTTAAAACTTACCCCAGGCCTTGCAGTCTTAAACTTACCCCAGGCCTTGCAGTCTTAAAACTTACCCCAGGCCTTGCAGTCTTTAAACTTACCCCAGCTAGGCCTTGCAGTCTTAAAACTTACCCCAGGCCTTGCAGTCTTAAAACTAACTCCAGGCCTTGCAGTCTTAAAACTTACCAATCATATGATCATACTAAGACTCAAAAATCAACTAATGAAACTACTTAATTTGGTGTTTTGAGGACAAACTTTGTACTCCTAGTGAGGAGTAAAGTTTTATGATCGAGAGTTGAGGTTTGTCATCAAGATTAAATTAGTCAGAGGTATAAACCCACTACAAGCATTGATGAGGTTTCTTAGACAAGCTACTTTTATTAAATAGATATAAGAAGATGTGGTATGAGTGCCAATGAGACAACTCTTTCTTCCAAGTCACAATTTGTAATAAATAAACCATTATAGGTCAAAGTACGGTCTTAAACACAGAGCCTTGGCTCACACCGCACAGCAAGCCATAAAGGACTAAAAAATGACTAGTGTAAAACCTAATTCAATTGGGAAAAACAACACTGTCTTATCTATATAAATAACTAGAAACAAGAAACACATCAACAAACGACAACTACTGAACATCAGATTCCTGACTTAGGATTGGTGCAAACAATTCAGCGGGATTAAACGTTTTAATAGGAACCAAGTACCAGCCTTCACCCTTATCTGAAACAAAAGTGTAACATTTAATTTTGACAGTCTTTCGTTTTACTCATCCAGAGATCTACCAAATACTACATCAGAACCTTGAGGTGATTGAGTCTCCCCAATGTCAACTCTAATTGCTAAATCTCATTATAACAGAAAGTTATCTTGTACAAACTATCAGCATTCCAATGGGAAAGAATTGTGCCCCTCTTCTTGCCGACTTGTTTCTTTATTATTATGAGGCTGACTTCATACAGGAACTTCTTAGGAAGAAAGATAAGAAGTTAGCAATATCCTTTAACTCTACTTTCCACTATATAGATTATGTTCTCTCACTAAATAATTCAAAATTTGGTGACTATGTTGAACGCATCTATCCCAATGAACTAGAGATAAAGGATACAACAGATACAGTTAAGTCAGCTTCATATCTTGACTTACATCTATAAATTGACAATGAGGGTCAATTGAAAACAAAACTTTACGACTTAAGAGATGATTTCAGCTTTCAATTGTGAAATTTCCATTTCTAAGTAGCAACATTCCAGCAGCACATGCATATGGTGTAATTATATCTCACAATTGATACGATATCCCCGTGCTTGCATTTCCTATCATGATTTTCTTGATAGAGGGTTGTTGCTCTGGTGACACAAGGAAGCCATTAAATCAAGAGTTCCAAATGGTGAAGTTGGAATCATCTCTTTGTAAATATTACGGACGCCATCACGAAGTTGGTTGACCATTATGAAATAACCGTTTCACAAATTATATTGGATATGTTCCTTACAACCCCCTTCCCTTTCATAAATGTGACCTACGGAATTAGACTTTTTACTGGATTTGTTATCTCATAAGCAACACGACGGGTGGCACGTGTGGAGCAGGATCTGCTTACCCAGCACCTGAGATCACCCCTAGTTTTTGGTGGGGTTTGTGTTGTTTATTCTTTAGTTTTCTATGTTGTATCATTTGTACTATTGTTTGTGTTTGTCCTTTTCATTTTTAGTCATGGCGTTGTCAGTTTATTTTCGATTTACGAGTTTGACTGTCACTCTGGTATCTTTCGTCCCTCTTTTGTACACAATGTATATTGGTTAATTAATTAACCAAAATGTATTTCATATCTAATTTAAGAAATTGTTTAAGAAAATAAAGTATCTACATTCCCAAGTCTGTTAAAACAACAAGTTATTTCTGGGAATGTTGTGATGTTATTTATGTAACAGACTTTGAAACAGAGATATTTATAGATATTTACTGAAAAAGGAAATTGATATTAGAAATAAAACAGTTTTGGTGAGGACGAAATCATTTCCTGCTTGTCACTGTAAACTCACAGTTTGCTGCCGTTGGGTTGTACTATTACATCATCAATTAGATCCAAGTGTCGGCTGGTTTAATATAAAAGAGATGCATTAAGTTGTAAAATTGTGTTAATGAAAAAATCAGAGCAAAAAAAAAAGGCATGTTTAAATTTAATTAAATTTTTACATGTAAACAAGTTGTATCTTCAATTAAATGATTAAAATTTTATGAAATGTAGAAATGTAATTCCCATGAATAAAACTTCTTGTTAACATCATGAAAATCTTCTAATTTCAGTATGTTTTTATAAGGTAAAATGCTTTGACGCTTAAAGCAGAATTTTATCTTTTGAATAAAAATCAGTTTGCACTTTTAGAATTAAATCGTATCCTTTTATAAAATCTAATAAATGTAATATTGAATAAGTATTCTAGTGGCAAATTTCAACACTTGTCTTATATCATCGTGTATATTTTATATATATAATATTGTATAAGAAAACTATATTTAGGAATTGGGACCTAGAATCTGGTATAGGTAGCAAGCATTGAAACCACTGGTTAAAGTGTCTGTCACATATGTCAATGATTAATGTTGTTACTCTTGGTATTGAAGAGGGAGGGGGTTTGTTTGGAAATTTTCTTTTTCAATTTCCTTTTTTTTCAGGGCTTTATAAAGCATTAAATAATGTATGGGGACTTACCCATTCTTGATCATAAAACATTGAACTTCAGATGTCTCTCTTGGGACTTCATTTATTTTGAATGCTGTCTTATTGGTATTTTAAATTATTATTTTCAGTTTGTACATTTGTGCTTTATTGGATGTTTTCTGTAAAATTGTTGGTTGAATTTATAAACTATACTTGCCAAAATGAATTGCAATTTTGGTCGTGAGATATAAATAGATATAAATTTACCAGTTACAGAAGACAATACAATAACCAGAAGATATCTTTTGATATTTTAATCGACCTCATCATACCTGCCAACTGTCACTATTTGCAGGGTATTTCTCCCATGGAGGCTTCCAAATTGAAATTTTGAAAGAGCAATTTTGTCTACAATTTAAACAAAACAATTAATTTTCCAATTAATTCAGGCTTATACAAGTATGAAGAAGCCAAAAAACAACATTAAAATGTATTTGAAGGCCCCCTTGAAGGTTTTTTAAGACTATGACAGCCATCTTGCACGCAAAACCCCCATGGGCATTTTGAAAAGTTGGCAAGTATGCCTCATTGAAGTACAAGCATCTACTTCTATTCACATGAAGAAATGATGACTATACTTATTTTGATAATTTTGATCAATCTTTTTAGCGTTATTTGAAGACATAAATATAAATACCGGACATTGATACTGGTATAAAATTTGTAGACATAAGCAATTACCTGAAAAAGATACCTGTATGAAATTATCAGACATATGTAATTACCGAACATGACATTTGTATGAAATAAAGAACTGATGATTACATGTAACGAGAACTGAAGTAGTATTACATATGATGAACACAGACATTTGATGTCATGTGATGTCTTCATATTTTTAAATGAGACTATGATTACTAGTGTACTGTCTTTGTGTAGAATTACCTTCTATTTTGATATTTCTTATTCCAGACCAATTTCATGTAATTAGTATTTATATAAGACAGATTTTTTACTTTTGCTAGGTTAGTGGGTTTGTTCCTTATCATGCTTATAGCAGTGCTATATAAACAATTGTCTTTTATTATAAATATTTTTATGGTCTAGTGACTACATAAAGGCCTGGGCTGTGTTAATCCATTGTATATAAAAGCCTTATATTATAAAGTTCTGTCTGTCATATGTCAATTGTCCTTGACCTCGTTTTTATGGTCTGGTGACTGCTACTTGAAAAATTAATTAAGATTGTTTTGTAATGTTCATTTTATCCCTCTGATTTTGAATAAAAGGATTGCTATATTATTTTATTGCCTGAGTGCATAGCTGTATCTATGAATAGGGATCCCTTCTATCTTGTTACGCACCATCATCCATGTCATCCTTGTTGGAGACCTTTGGAGTACTTTGACCTGTAATGGTTTTTCTTTTTACAAATTGTGACTTTGCTGGAGAGTTTTCATTGGCCTAATACCACATCTTCTTATATCTACATAAAAATTATATAATTTTTTGGCAAGTTCTTCATTGGAGATCGCTTGAAAAAACTAAACCAAAATTTGTAACCAGAGATACTAGTTATTTTACAATGGTATCTAAAAATAATCAGATTGCAGTTTTTGTTTGTGTAGGAATTTCCTGGTAATTAAATCAAAAGAGGATTATGGAAGATTTGTGGTAACATATATATTGTTATTTCTGTCTGTTTTGATATAATTAATACAGTCATTACCATTGATGAGAACTAGTAGTCCTTAATTAGAATCTTGACTGAATCTTAAAAATTTGAATAATTATAATGGTAGAGTAAATATTTTTTAAAGGTTTGGTTTGTATTAAATGTTCCTGTAGCATGCTTAAACTAATTTAGTCTTTAATGTAATTGAGCAGAGAATTGTTGTTATTTAACTTTGTAATGTGAATTGTTGGTATTAAACTTTGTAATGCACCAATTAACAGATAATTCTGTTGACTTTGATGATACAGATATAATAATTAATTCTCAGAATCTTTAATTTTGCACGATTACTGTAAAAATGAAATAAGAAAAATTCTTTCCCAGAATGTATGTTGTTTTGTTCTGGTTGTCTGCCTGAGCATTAGAATTGTTTTGTAAGCAATAGTGCTTGAGACAAATATTCAATAGAAACCAAGAGACAATTATTTTTGGTTTAGCCAGCAACTTTTGACGCAGAAAGCACAACATAGGGATAGTGATCCAATGGCCATAAAGGCCTGGGCTGTGTTTATACATTGTATATAGATGCCTTATAGTATAAAGTTCTGTCTGTCATATGTCAATTGTCCTTGACCTTGTTTTTATGGTCTGGTGACTACTACTTGAACAATTAATTAAGATTGTTTTGTTATGCTCATTTAATCCCTCTGATTTTGAATAAAAGGATAACTATATTTAGTGCGTATCTTGCAAGGTCCTCATGCCTGTCAGACAGTTATATATGACCTTGACCACATTTCATGGATCAGTAAACAAGGTTAAGTGTTTCATGGTCAAGTAAATATCTTAGATACTACAATGTATAAACAATAGGTCTACTATAATTGGTGTATGGAGTTGTTTGCAAGGTGTATATTTCCAATTGTCAGGTGTTGTCTGACCTTGACCTCATTTTCATTGTTCAGTTGTAAATGTTAAGTTTTCGTGTCATGGTCTTTTTTAATTTGAATACTTTGTGCAATAGGTCAACTATATAATAGTTGAAAAAGTCATTGATTACTTCAAAATAACATATTAATCGTCAGTTCATTACAAAGTGAGAAAATAACTTCAATTACAAATTTTTGCCATCTAATTGTGATCACTTGACAACCATCATCCTGTGTGTAGTTTTAACTTTGATGTGTACTATAATTCCACATGACGTTTCCATATTCTTTGAGACATTGTTAACTTTGTCTTTCATTCTACCATATAAAATGAGAGATTTTTAAACAATCAGATGGCTAAATAATTGAACTTGTGCACATTTCTAATAGCTTTAAATTATTTAAGCACTATCAACTTTTGTCAAAATTAATGCAGTTATTTAATGGAGTCCCTCCTTTACAAATGTAACATTATCCCTAATTGATAGTAGCTGATACTGATTGGTCAGATTTCAGACTGGTTCACCTCTGTTACCCCTTATTGTAAGTAGCTGATTGGTCAGATTTCAGACTGGTTCACCTCTGTTACCCCTTATTGATAGTAGCTGATTGGTCAGATTTCAGACTGGTTCACCTCTGTTACCCCTTATTGTAAGTAGCTGATTGGTCAGATTTCAGACTGGTTCACCTCTGCACATTTTACATCATTAAAGTGATACTTAGTGCATTACTGCAGGGAATACCAGTTTACAAATTATATTTCAGTTTAAAATGTCTATGATAATTCAAATTAATTGTTTCAGCTTTATTCTAAAATGACTTGTTCTTGCAGGACGGAACTCATTGCAGTCAACTTTTCTATTTTTCTGTCTGTTGAGTCAATTTGAGGAGAAGATTTAATCAGAATTTATATGTTTTCTATTGATTGTCTGTATTGGTTTGAAAGACGTGTAATAGTTCTGGTCATTGGTAGGAAATTATAAAGGAAATTATCATTAAATAGATACAAGCATTTATCCTTAGTCGCTACTCATAGAATCTTTTTACCCTATTATGATCGGAAATTGGTGAGCGAGATCTGACAAGTCCATCATATTTACACTTGTTTTGGCACCTTTTGGAAAGATCACACCATTTAAACATTAAATTCATGACTCCCATTTAGCTCCAGTTAAATAGGTGTCCATTTTGTCTGACAGTAAAAAATGATGATATTTTTTTAATTTGAAATACTTCATATTTCTACAGTTCAGATAAAAGATGATTTATAATGCTTCAAAATAGTTTGTTCTTTTTACACTAACAAAATAAACATTTCATTTTGGACGTGGACAGAAATACTGATTCTAATTCTTTTATTTAAGGGAGTTTCAAATTAATTAACTTTTCAAAACACTAGTTTATATAGATTGGGGATTAACAAAGGAATCCAAAAAGCAAAAAAAAGCATATAGGTCACCATGCTTGTTTTTCGAGATATTAGCCATTGAAGTTTTGGCGGGAAAATATTCTCTCAACTTTTTATAGCTTTATCGTTGACAAGTTGAAGTTCTCATAAACTGTTAAAAAGTATTAAAAGTTTTATAAGACTTTACAGATGGCTTATCATTGTACATGTAAAAGATTTACAAAAAGAAAAATGGGGGTCACTGGGCAATTTTTTTCAATGCATTCAAATGGATAAAACCAGAGGATCGGAAAATCTGACAAAAAAATCTAAAACATGACAACCCAGCTGTCAGATTTGAAATGATTTATGGAATTTGTATTAATAAGAATGGTCTTAATAATTATCTGCTATAAATGTCGTTCAAGTATCTGGCTCCTTTGAAAATGGAAAAATTATTGAATTTTTGGTTTCCGTTTTCTAACTTAAGTTGTCTCAACCAAATGTTATGAAACTTATTCACAATACTAATTACATTTTTTAACACAAATTCAGATCAAGTACAAATTTGGGCAGTGTCACTTAAACCTTTTTTTAGTTTAAATAACGTCTCTTTCTAATGTTATATGAAAGCAGGTGCCTCATCTGTTTTCCTAAATTATTGCCTTTTGGTTGCTGTCTCATTTCCACATGTATCCTTATTTAATTAGTTCTTAATTTTTTTTTTATTGTATTGTTTAATGAAGTTGAAGAAAAATGAAAGTCAATTGATTTTAATTTTTTGTTTGTTTAAATAAACTGATTTTTGTTTAAATTGATCCTGTATATATTGGAAACAGTTTTGTAAAATAAAGAAGAAATATTCACTTAATTAACATTTTGAAATTAATGGGTTGAAGATAACAAGCCTAATTCTCCAGTTAAGTATTTGCCATTTTTTTTCTTAAATCTGATTAGTTTACTTCTAATCTGAATGGGAAATAAATCATCATGCAGGGTTTCCTAAGAAGGAAGATTATTTGCCTTCAGAGACGTGATTTAGGGTCTTCCCTGTCTGCAGAAAACCCCTTCAGAAAAAAGAAACCAAAGCTTGAATGAGACATTTATTTTTATGTTTGAATGATACATAACAGAAGTTGTAACTGTACTTTACATGACCCCTTAAAACTTTGGAAAAAGATTGAATGTTGTTAAAAAAATGTCATAGATGCCAAATTCATTACTAACAAAATGGCTCAAACACTTTGATTTTACTACTTTTATTTTTGACATTACAATTTACAACTTGCAGTCCTGCATGTACCTATATCACTAGGTAAATAACACACGAGGACAAAATAAATCCTAGGCACAAAAAAGACGAGTATAGGATATGTGGAATAAATATGATTCTGTCTTAGTAGAGCAGATTGATTTAATATTGTGAAACAGAACTCTTTTGTCGTAATTTGTCTTCAAGGCCTTTAATTCTTTTTATTAGAATACAATCAAAGCTAAGTGAAATTGATAGTAGATTATTTACTGGAATTTAAAATATCTGTCTGAATTTTATACTTCATCCAATAACAGAAAAACCTATGGTAGGGCAGTGCAAAATGGTTGTCAATATTTCTGTACCTATTTTGACGTACATTGAGACAGCATTGGACACATGAAACTATATCCATTTGTACACCGTTATTAGAACTTTGACTTACCCTGCCACTTAAAATAGTGCAGAGCAGTGTTAATAGAAAAAACGGTTACATTACATTTCCTTTTATCCCAATTAACTCTGTCCCTGTTATTTGTCTTTTGTTTTTCTCAGAATTTTTCTCACACAGGAAATGTGTTCTAAAATATACTCAAGAAATAAAAACACATTTAAAAAGTATTGGCAAGAAATTTGTTATATACCTTAATACATTTGGTTTATAAAATATCTGAAGCCATTAAATTTATTATGTCCTTAGCCATACTTTAAAAACATTATAATACTAAAAGATTGAGATAAAAGGGATTTTCTTCTAATAACCATAATTCTTGGCTTTAATTTTAAATATTAAACATTCTTTAAAAAAATTCAATGAAAACAGATATTCCTGTTTGATCTAGTTTGTGGAAAAATGGTCTAAAGTTTAAACAAAACTCCCCCAGATGAACTAGCTGTCTGAAACTCACAGGAGCAATTAAAATATATTTCTATCATTGTCTATATGAAACACAATTTTGATATGAAATTGATGTTCTTTTTAGTACTTTGCTTTGTGATAATTTTGTTTGTCGTGCAAGTCTGTTCATTTGAATTTATGATATCGAAATAAACAACTTATATGTAGCACAAAATTAGGATTTGAAGTCTTAAAATATTAATTTTTTAGGATTGCTGCATGTATTAGGGTGTTGAGTATAGCTGTCAATCATTTCATATGATGGTCTCTGTCAGAATGTACTCAGATAGAATTACACATTCACTACAAATCTTCTCAAATAAATTGAATATTATTGTTTAATGGGATTGGATTGTAAGGTTTTCTGTACTTTTGTTGTCAAGACCGATTATGGTAATGCATTTTTTTTTAAATTTCTTTAGGTTGAAAATTACAGAAATTCTATTACAGAAATAAATTTAAGCTGCACTTTTACTCTGAAAAATGTTGATGAATGTCAGTCATTCAGAAAGTGCAATGTGCATCGAAGGAGACAGAGGTTACATCAATGAGACAGCAACACATCAAAATGAGCAGAAACATTTCATGTGTTGTCTCTTAAATTAGAAATTATGTTTTCTTCAGTTTGACAGTTGCAGGAAATAAATGCTACGTTTCATTGTAGTAAAACTTTTCTGAGTCATACACAAATTTCTTGGGTGTTTCAAAGAATCATTATTTTTTTATTTGTTGTTTCTATAGAATAGAGACCTCGGTGGCTAAGTGGTCAACGTTGTTACTACATTGTACTGTAATCACTAGCCAGTCAACACTGAGGTTGTGAGTTCTAACCCTGCTCCTGCGGGTGCACTTTACTCCAATCTTAATTGACTAGGATTGTCAGTTTTCCTATCAAGGGGTCATGGTTTTCTCCAGACACTCAGACTTCCTCCACCAATACATATTGGCCACCACAAAATAGCTTAAATGTAGTGCTTATAATAAAATCGGCGTTAAAACAAAAAAAATCAACAACAAAAATCTTAATAATTATTGTTGTGTCCAAGATTATTTTTGCTACCCCTGACCCAAGTTAGGAACTTTGTCTGGTTGTCTTTGTTTATTTCTTTTTTTTTTTTGTGTGTATTCACCAATTTTTCTGTTGACACTAAATCTTAGGATACCTCAACTAAAATTATGTGCAATTTGGTGATTTAGATCTTGACAAAGTTGTATTGTTAAACAACTGTTTTTTTCTCTAAATGTCATTTTTAGCTTGTATGATATTGTTGGGTTGTTGACTCAGTCAATGCCACACAGAACATCTCCCTTTATAGATATACTCATTTGTAAATAAATCATTTTTTAAGGATGATGTATGCCTCTTTAGTCTATGCCTTCTTCATATGGAATTATATATAATAAAACATCCTTATCTCGTGTATATAGATAGTCCTGATTGAAAATGCAATAAAAGATTATAGAAAAGTTATAACAAGCTATGCTACCAACTAAATATGTCTCTGCATATTTGAATAATTTTGTTTTTTTACAATACTAATTGCTAAAATATTTGACCAAATTGCTGTTTGTATTCACCTTTTCAAACTGATCAACTGGTAAGTCAAGTTAGCTAATTTTATAAGGTTTTAGAACTAAAGGCTTCTAAGCCCAGCAGCTGTGACCCTTTTCTTTGCATTCCTGTAAAGTTTCATATTGTTATGAGATAACTATATTTGGCATATGCATCACTGCCCTCATCAGGTCTTCATGTCTGTCAGAGAAGATTCACTTGATCTGAACTGAGTTCATTTCAAGAATCAGTCAACAAGGTTAAGTTTCAGTGGTTCAAAGTTCATATCTTAGATACTATCAGTAATAGCAGGTTTTATGTGACCTTGACCTCATTTAAATGATGCATTGGGTAATGCTAAGTTTTAATGGTTTTGCCAGTTTATTTAAGGTACTGGAAAGAATATGTCAACTTTATTATAATGTATGGATAAGGTGTTAATGTCTGTCTGGCTTATATAAAAAAGAATATGTGGTATGATTGCCAACAATGAGACAACTATCCACAAAAGACCAAAATGACACAAACATTAACAACTATTGGTCACTGTAAGGCCTTCAACAATGAGCAAAGCCCATACCACATAGTAAGCTATAAAAGGCCCTGATATGACAATGTAAATCAATTCAAACGAGAAAACTAACGGCCTTATTTAGTTTATCTGACCTTGACCTCATTTTCATGAATCATTGATCATGTTAAATGGTTCAATACTTGTATTTGAAAATGTATCTCAATTTTATTTTTAGGTTTGCAATGTAGATCCAACAAATGATCCAAGATGGAAAAATTTACAGAAACACGTACAGACAGATGAAGTTCATTCAAGAGACAAAGTCAGCGCCAACTCAAACACAGCAGGTAGGTTAAACACATACAGACAGTTGAAGTCTATTCAAGAGACAAAATCAGCACCAACTCAAATACTGCAGGTAGGTTAAACACATACAGACAGACGAAGTTCATTCAAGAGACAAAGTCAGAGCCAACTCGAATACTGCAGGTAGGTTAAACACATACAGACAGATGAAGTCCATTCAAGAGACAAAATAAGGGCCAAATTAAATACTGCAGGTAGGTTAAACACATACAGACTGATGAAGTCCATTCATGAGACAAAGTCAGCTCCAACTCAAAAACTGCAGGTAGGTTAAACACACAAAGACAGATGAAGTTCATTTAAGAGACAAAATCAGTGCCAACTCAAATACTGCAGGTAGGTTAAACACATACAGACAGATAAAGTCCATTCAAGAGACAAAATCAGTTCCAACTTAAATACTGCAGGTAGGTTAAACACATACAGACAGATGAAGTCCATTCGAGAGACAAAATCAGTGCCAACTCAAATACTGCAGGTAGGTTAAACACATACAGACAGACGAAGTTCATTCAAGAGACAAAGTCAGTGCCAACTCAAATACAGCAGGTAGGTTAAACACATTCAGACAGATGAAGTCCTTTCAAGAGACAAAATCAGTGCCAACTTAAATACTGCAGGTAGGTTAAACACATACAGACAGACGAAGTTCATTCAAGAGACAAAATCAGTGCCAACTCAAATACTGCAGGTAGGTTAAACACGTACAGACAGATGAAGTTCATTCGAGAGACAAAATCAGTGCCAACTCAAATACTGCAGGTAGGTTAAACACATACAGACAGTTGAAGTTCATTTAAGAGACAAAATCAGTGCCAACTCAAATACTGTAGGTAGGTTAAACACATACAGACAGATGAAGTTCATTCAAGAGACAAAATCAGTGCCAACTCAAATACTGCAGGTAGGTTAAACACATACAGACAGATGAAGTTCATTCGAGAGACAAAATCAGTGCCAACTCAAATACTGCAGGTAGGTTAAACACATACAGACAGTTGAAGTTCATTCAAGAGACAAAATCAGTGCCAACTCAAATACTGCAGGTAGGTTAAACACATACAGACAGATGAAGTTCATTCAAGAGACAAAATCAGTGCCAACTTAAATACAGCAGGTAGGTTAAACACATACAGACAGATGAAGTTCATTCGAGAGACAAAATCAGTGCCAACTCAAATACTGCAGGTAGGTTAAACACATTCAGACAGTTGAAGTTCATTCAAGAGACAAAATCAGTGCCAACTCAAATACTGCAGGTAGGTTAAACACATACAGACAGATGAAGTTCATTCAAGAGACAAAATCAGTGCCAACTTAAATACAGCAGGTAGGTTAAACACATACAGACAGATGAAGTTCATTCGAGAGACAAAATCAGTGCCAACTCAAATACTGCAGGTAGGTTAAACACATTCAGACAGTTGAAGTTTATTCAAGAGACAAAATCAGTGCCAACTCAAACACTGTAGGTAGGTTAAACAAATTCAGACAGATGAAGTTCATTCAAGAGACAAAATCAGTGCCAACTCAAACACTGTAGGTAGGTTAAACACATTCAGACAGTTGAAGTTCATTCGAGAGGCAAAATCAGTGCCAACTCAAATACTGCAGGTAGGTTAAACACATACAGACAGTTGAAGTTCATTCAAGAGACAAAATCAGTGCCAACTCAAATACTGTAGGTAGGTTAAACACATACAGACAGACGAAGTTCATTCAAGAGACAAAGTCAGAGCCAACTCGAATACTGCAGGTAGGTTAAACACATACAGACAGATGAAGTCCATTCAAGAGACAAAATAAGGGCCAAATTAAATACTGCAGGTAGGTTAAACACATACAGACTGATGAAGTCCATTCATGAGACAAAGTCAGCTCCAACTCAAAAACTGCAGGTAGGTTAAACACACAAAGACAGATGAAGTTCATTTAAGAGACAAAATCAGTGCCAACTCAAATACTGCAGGTAGGTTAAACACATACAGACAGATAAAGTCCATTCAAGAGACAAAATCAGTTCCAACTTAAATACTGCAGGTAGGTTAAACACATACAGACAGATGAAGTCCATTCGAGAGACAAAATCAGTGCCAACTCAAATACTGCAGGTAGGTTAAACACATACAGACAGATGAAGTTCATTCAAGAGAAAAAGTCAGTGCCAACTCAAATACAGCAGGTAGGTTAAACACATTCAGACAGATGAAGTCCTTTCAAGAGACAAAATCAGTGCCAACTTAAATACTGCAGGTAGGTTAAACACATACAGACAGACGAAGTTCATTCAAGAGACAAAATCAGTGCCAACTCAAATACTGCAGGTAGGTTAAACACGTACAGACAGATGAAGTTCATTCGAGAGACAAAATCAGTGCCAACTCAAATACTGCAGGTAGGTTAAACACATACAGACAGTTGAAGTTCATTCAAGAGACAAAATCAGTGCCAACTCAAATACTGTAGGTAGGTTAAACACATACAGACAGATGAAGTTCATTCAAGAGACAAAATCAGTGCCAACTCAAATACTGCAGGTAGGTTAAACACATACAGACAGATGAAGTTCATTCGAGAGACAAAATCAGTGCCAACTCAAATACTGCAGGTAGGTTAAACACATACAGACAGTTGAAGTTCATTCAAGAGACAAAATCAGTGCCAACTCAAATACTGCAGGTAGGTTAAACACATACAGACAGATGAAGTTCATTCAAGAGACAAAATCAGTGCCAACTTAAATACAGCAGGTAGGTTAAACACATACAGACAGATGAAGTTCATTCGAGAGACAAAATCAGTGCCAACTCAAATACTGCAGGTAGGTTAAACACATTCAGACAGTTGAAGTTCATTCAAGAGACAAAATCAGTGCCAACTCAAATACTGCAGGTAGGTTAAACACATACAGACAGATGAAGTTCATTCAAGAGACAAAATCAGTGCCAACTTAAATACAGCAGGTAGGTTAAACACATACAGACAGATGAAGTTCATTCGAGAGACAAAATCAGTGCCAACTCAAATACTGCAGGTAGGTTAAACACATTCAGACAGTTGAAGTTCATTCAAGAGACAAAATCAGTGCCAACTCAAACACTGTAGGTAGGTTAAACAAATTCAGACAGATGAAGTTCATTCAAGAGACAAAATCAGTGCCAACTCAAACACTGTAGGTAGGTTAAACACATTCAGACAGTTGAAGTTCATTCGAGAGGCAAAATCAGTGCCAACTCAAATACTGCAGGTAGGTTAAACACATACAGACAGTTGAAGTTCATTCAAGAGACAAAATCAGTGCCAACTCAAATACTGTAGGTAGGTTAAACACATTCAGACAGTTTAAGTTCATTCGAGAGGCAAAATCAGTGCCAACTCAAATACTGCAGGTAGGTTTAACACATACAGACAGTTGAAGTTCATTCAAGAGACAAAATCAGTGCCAACTCAAACACTGTAGGTAGGTTAAACACATTCAGACAGTTGAAGTTCATTCGAGAGGCAAAATCAGTGCCAACTCAAATACTGCAGGTAGGTTAAACACATACAGACAGTTGAAGTTCATTCAAGAGACAAAATCAGTGCCAACTCAAATACTGCAGGTAGGTTAAACACATACAGACAGATAAAGTCCATTCAAGAGACAAAATCAGTGCCAACTCAAATACTGCAGGTAGGTTTAACAGATTCAGACAGTTGAAGTTCATTCAAGAGACAAAATCAGTGCCAACTCAAACACTGTAGGTAGGTTAAACACATTCAGACAGTTGAAGTTCATTCGAGAGGCAAAATCAGTGCCAACTCAAATACTGCAGGTAGGTTAAACACATACAGACAGTTGAAGTTCATTCAAGAGACAAAATCAGTGCCAACTCAAATACTGCAGGTAGGTTAAACACATACAGACAGATAAAGTCCATTCAAGAGACAAAATCAGTGCCAACTCAAATACTGCAGGTAGGTTTAACAAATTCAGACAGTTGAAGTTCATTCAAGAGACAAAATCAGTGCCAACTCAAACACTGTAGGTAGGTTAAACAAATTCAGACAGATGAAGTTCATTCAAGAGACGAAATCAGCGCCAACTCAAACACTGTAGGTAGGTTAAACACATTCAGACAGTTGAAGTTCATTCGAGAGGCAAAATCAGTGCCAACTCAAATACTGCAGGTAGGTTAAACACATTCAGACAGTTGAAGTTCATTCAAGAGACGAAATCAGCGCCAACTCAAACACTGTAGGTAGGTTAAACACATCACTTTTATACCTGAGCCAACCTCTGATAAATATATGCAACTCTCAAAACACAATTTCTAGATCTATGGATGATTAAAAGTTAGAAGAAAGATGCAAGCATTAAGTTTATTAGTTTAAACATATTTTATTTGCGTAAATGTGCAAAAGGTCAGTGTCATACATATATATAAGAAGCAATTTTAAGGCTCAGTACAGACTTTTGATATAATGCAGCCAATAAATGCTCTTAATCTATAAATTATAAATCCCAGAACATTTTTACTTTTCATTACTGCAAGGCGAGTTTTATGCCCAATACCCTTCCCAGTGACAGTCCATCATGAATCATTACAGATCTATGTAGGACAATGTTTAACCAATTTCAGGTGATGAAGGCAATCAGGGAATGTTGGTAATTAGCAGTGGAAGTTTACCTTAAAACCCTTTGAAAAATTATAAAGGTTTTAACATTATTGAATTTTGTTTAGTCATAATTTACATTAGTAAAAGGAGTCTTATTTCATATCTTGTGCTTAGGAAATAAACAAGAAGATCACCATAAGACTATTTTTGTTCTAGAAGATTATTATTCCATGCTTTGCGCCCACAAGGCAGTTTTTTTCAACCATTTAAATTGATAGCCTGTATCTAACATGAACCATTATGAAATTTCAGGATATAACTTTATTTAGATCTTATCCTCAAAGCCACTTAGCTTTTAAGGTGTTTTTGTTCTGATACTATGAGTGAATTCAATATTAGAAACATTCTGATGATATTAAATTTTCTCCAAAGCAGAACAAGGCTATTAATACTAAAGAAATTAAATTTGATAAAAGATGAGCAGACTTTATTCGTGAGACAAAACAGATTGTTATACACGAGACTAGATATAAAGGAAGTCAGTTAACTTTTTTTTATAAGCTATTGTATTACTGTGTCTGGCTAATATCGGAAAACTGCAATTTGAATAGCTTAAGTCATAGAAATGTTTTGTAATATCTTATTTAAACCATATAAAACCTTTCTGCACTTTCGTTATTAATCTAGTTGTAAATTAGAAATATTTCAGACCCTATTTTGACATCTTAGAGACTATTTCAGTTTCACAAAATGAAAGTGTACATGAAATAAATGATTTCAGATTTGCATTGGTTAAAACAATGACTTATCAATTGTAAAATATGTGGAATTGAAAAAGAATAATGTCTTGTCTGAAAATGTTTTTTTTATTTTTATGTATTCTAGAAAAGAATTTCGAAAATTTCATTCATCCTGACATTACATGCTTTAATTTGCATACCGGGAAAAATTAGAAATACAAATGTGTATATCAGTTCTTAAAAATTTCAATATTTTATGCATTATCATTAATTTTGTAACAATGCAGATAGCTGAAAAATTAAACATGGCAAGCAAGCAACTTTTCATAGACATTGAATTTTTTTATATATATCTGATTTGTTATGGCGTAGCAATCTGGTATTGTTTTCATCACAAAAACTTGTATTGAAACCAATCTTTAAAAAAATAATTTAAAAAAAATGAAATATTTGTTTCTATATATGACATAATGACCTGGTTAAGCAATACAGACTCCTTTGGGTCTCTTATGATATAAATTTATAAGCAGGAAGTTTGAATATTTGATGAAAAAAATTTAAATGAGGTATTTTTTTTTGGTGCATGTCATAAACCATAATGATTGATATTTGAATGTTTCAATATTTAATCAAAATACACTGGTTTTACATACTGTGGATTCATTTATTTCCGTGGATTAAGGAAAACTTACATGTTCGTGGATACCAATTTTCGTGGATTAAGGAAAACTTACATGTTCGTGGATATATAATTCATGATTTTACTTAAGTCTGCATACAAGCCTATATAAAATTTGTAATTCATTGAACATTGATTTTTGTGGTTCATCTTTGCCCACAAAACCAACAAAAATTGGTATCCAACAAATAATTATGAATCCACAGTAGTGGAAATATTAATTGAGAAACGTTTCTCTTTTGATTTTACATGAGCGTTACAGGTAATTGAATTGGGAAAAAAACATTAGACTATACAATGGAGTAAACTTAAATATATATGTCTGCGACAGCCATTATAAAATTACAGTAGTTAAAAACATATGAAGAAAGGTTCATATGAAGAAATAATTTTGTAGCATACAAATTCTTGTGTAGTATATTTATTTTCTTGATGTATAGTATAAGTGCATTGCATGAGATAGATTAAATCTATCCAATGTAACTCATTTTATCTATCAGAAGAAGACAAAATAAATGAGAACATAGAAATTTCAGGGTATAATAATGTATGAAAATGTAACTTATTCACGAGATTTATGAAAGTAGATCAAAGAATTAAGTGTAACTTTTCAGCATTCTAGTCATGAGAAGGTGCATCTGCTCTGCTAACGTCTGTTATTAAAATGTTGTCAATTTAATTATCAATACAGAAATGTACATGAATAAAGATAGAATATTTATTGGTAAGGTTTTAAGAAGATCTAAATCCTCCAATTAAGTAAGTTGCATTCATCAGAATTTTCCTTATAAAGCAGATTAAAAGACAAGCTGAGACTCTGAGTGATGCGAGGTTTTATGGCGGGGCTGGCGCAACGAAGTTGTAGGTGCCATTTAGTTTTACCCTTGTCGAAATTCCATAATTCCGAAATCTCCAAAGTCCTAAATTCTGTACTTCCATCATTCCTTCATTCAGCAACAAACCATTATACAGAGTTTTTTTCTAAACACCTTCAGATATTGGGCTGATTTTTGGTATGTGAGATAACCATGATGAGTTACAGATCAAGTTTTGTTCCGCTTCGCTAATTTTTGTGGAAATTACGGGCTTCATGGCTTTGATGAATTGTTGAAAATCACAGTTATGTGGACTTTTTTTAACACTTTCAGAAATGAGTTACAGATCAAGTTTAAGTTTCGTTCTGCTCCGCTAATTTTTGCCAAAATTAAGGTTATACAGACTGTTTTTCTACACACCTCCAGATTTTGAGGGATTTTTTATATGTGAGACTACCATCATGTTTGTGTCCACATGTGATATTGAAATTGAAGAATTTGAACTTTTTGAGAGGGGTCATTTCGTGTCGCTTTGACACATCTAATTTTTCTTATGTACTTAAATTGTCATGGGTTTGAAAAAAGATGCTTTTAATTTCATAATTTTATCCTTTGTTTTTGTCAAATAACTGGAAATTTGTGCAAAGGAAGTACTTAATATAACCAACAAAATCTGTGAAAATTAGTGTCCTGAGAATAGATAACGATTCACAGTGCCCTGTAATTGATTTAAATGAAAATCATAGTGATTGTGCATTTTACATTTTCCAAACTAGGAAGTCCTGTTAGAAATAAGTTCTTCGTGACAACAAAGTGCTAATGTAATTGTTATTATAAAGTCAAATGAAGGAAATGGATTGTGATTAGATGGTTCATAGAGGACCGTGGTTCGGAGACAATGTAATGTTAATTTAATGGTACAAAGTACATATTATCAGGGTAGCAATCAACAAGGCTTGCATAACTTTTCTACTTTACTGATGAGACAGTTAGTTCTAAGCTGTTTGGTCTTAATCACAGTTATGTCGTAAAACTGAGGAAATAAAATAATTTTTACTGTGGCTTCATTTATTTTGGTTTGTAGCATTTTTTGTGGCTTTATGAAAAGTCATTCATTCAGATACTTAATTTTGAGGTAATAAGGAGTCCAGCATTCTAGCCAGAATAATGATTTGTTTTTTGTTGACTGCTTAAATAAGTTGTTCACTATTACCAACTTAATTCACTAAATCTAGTACCCAGTGTATATATCATATATATACTATAAAGATACCGAAAAGTTAGTGAAAAGTTTTTGGAGAGTTGACCCCTCTGAATATCTTTGCCATACATAAAAGTCAATAAATGTATTACTATCCTGTCAACACTGAGGCTGAAAGTTTAGCCCTGTATGCTGTAGACATCCCTCTTTAATCTTAATTGACTTGGATCATCAGTTTTCATGCTGAAGGTTAGTAATGGTCTCTCTGAAGACTCCAGGGTACTCCACCACTATAAAATGACCACCATGACAAAGCCAATGGTGCTGAAATGTGTCAATAAACACCAACAATCAATCATCAATCAATCAAACTGTGTACACACTTTGATGTGACAACCCCCAATTTGACTTTCTGTTTGGAGAATATAATACACCAGCCAATGAAATGTCTGCTGCAAAATTTTGAAGGTGTATATCAAAACAATTTACAAATTGAAGGATCCAGAAAGATGTTTAAATCAGAATGTAGAACGGAGTGCAGCAGTTTTTTGTAAGGGAAAAGTTGACACATTATCTGTATTTTAATCTGTGCAGGAAAAAAGTATTTCATAATTATTTCATAAGTATTTCGTTCCTTTTTTGGTATTGATGATTCTATCAGCATTTAATGATTTATCGATTTGGGAAGAAAAAAACAAAAGTGTAGTAAAAAAATCTCCTCTTTTTTAAATGATGAATTACAAAGATAGTGTTTCTGTCACTAATAGTCTGATACTGGTACAAATGGTTGAAAGTAGTTTCCATTTTTGTTTTGATGGATGAGGAATGTTGAATTTGTCCATGTTTATAAATAATTTTACATTAACTCGTTGATATATGAGATTTCTTGGAGTATTCCCATTGATATTTGTATAAGTACAATAAATTTATTATAGAAGAGATTTTAACAAGTATACTTTATAGTTTTTGTCCTTTGGGATTTCTGAATGGATAAAATATATAAATAGTTTGATGAAGATGACTTTAAAATGATATGCTTTTAAAAAAAATCATGATAATACTATAATTTGTAATTAAGAAATTATTTCAAAGAAAGTACTAAACTAAGGTGTCCTTCAATGATAAATACTAATACAGGATATATTTGGGGAATACCCCACATTGAATTTACTGGAGACCAAACAATTGTCAAATATCTAAGATGTTAGTGGGGAAACAAATGGTTCCAAACAGTCTAGCCAAAACCATTTCAGTTCAATTTTCTTAAAGGAGTTTAAAAAAGATATTATAATTAAAAAAATGATAAGAAACTGAAAATAAGTCATAATATATCATTCAAATCATGGGACATGCTATTTTGAGAACTTATAAAGCGAGATGAATTCATAATTTTAATGTTCATGTCTAACTTCATTTGTATCTCTTACAATTGGATGCTTTTAGAACTAATCTCTTTTGAAATAATCTGATCTTGGAACTACTAACCATTTTCTTCATGAATAAATTGTTCTAAAAACTTTCAAGAGCACTTACATCATTAAATTAAACGACAAGCGGTAAATTCATCTATATTCAATTTCTACAGCAGTAAAGATACTTAGACGGTCAGTCTAGCAGTATGTAATTCAAAACCTTTATCTTTTGTCTTATACGGCCTTACAAATAAAATGTCCGTAAAAAAGTAAATTGTTTTATAAATATTAATTTAACTATGGTTATTTTTTTAGAAAGGAAAGAATATATCAAATAGGGATAACATAAAGATGAAAATAGGTATATGTTGTATTATTGCACCAGGGACCAAATGAAGTTCAAGTTATTAACAAACGAATAACAAGATGTGGCATGATTGCCACTGAGACAACTCTTTACCAGAGACAAAATGATGTAGAAGTTTAAGTAAAGAATGACAATATTCTGGACACCTTACAAACTTTATCTCTGGGTCTTGAAACTGGAACATTTGAACCATAAATATATCTTTGTCACTTTTTGCTGTTCTTCAGTCATGCTGAATAGAAATAGGAAGATGTGGTATGGGTGCCAATGAGACAACTCTCAATCCAAGTCAATGTGTAAAGAGTTAACTATTATAGGTCAAAGTACGGCCTTCAACACAGTGCTTTGTCTCACACTGAACAGCATTTAAAGTATGAATAAAAGATGTCCACAAGTTTTCAACCGAACAACACAAAAGTAAAAATATCTAGAAGTCACTTCTTTCTAAAATTGAGAAGAACCCTCAGTCTTGTAAAGTATTTTAGAGAATCTGAAAACAAATAATGATACAATGTAATTTTCCTTGTTTGTTTTTATTTTACTACATTGTATTAGGAGTCTAAACAATTTTTTCCAATATTAATTGAGATGTCAAAGTCACTAGCCATTTTTGATTGAGAAAATTGACAAGTCAATTATAGTTTCTATTTAGTTGTTTCATCTGATGCGGTATATAAGAGTTAAATATATTCAAATCATATACCAGAGACTTCTGATGTATTATTTTTAAAATGCCCAAGGACGTAGACTGTATACATATTTATGTTTACCAGAGAATTAAGTTGATTATGTCGTTTTATAAATATATAACCTAGACCAAAGAAAAGTATGAAATATATAAGTTCCCTGGGGACTTTTAAGTTTATTCCAAATTATTTAATTAGCTACTGTGAAAGTACTTTTATTCGTGGGGTACCAATTTTCGTGGTTTTCGTGGATGACTTTATCCACGAATTTAAGTGTCCAACGAAATAAAACAACCATTGTCCAAATCTAGACGTGGAAAGATCCCTATCGGTAGGTTTGACTACTGATATGATCTAGAGAATAAATATATAGAATAACGCCAATCTGAGAATACTTTGATATCAGTCACAGAACTACAACGGCATGCAGGATTATACCCGTTTAATCTTTAATAACCTAAACTGTACAACTTTTGATCTTTTAGTTCTCATAAAAAATATTTTTCATCGATGAAAGTCAGATTTCCGGTATTGATATGCTAGTATAATAAAGTGTTCATTTTATATCCTCATAGCTCTTGACGGTGCATATAGGAAATAATAGTTTCTTGCTGGCCTTGATTTTGATAAAAATTATTTGACTATTAAAGATACGATTATAGCATTTGTTTATGTTCCTGTTTTCTTTGGGTGACATTTTTATGGCCTAATTAACACCTTTGATGGTCTTTTATCTGTTGATCACTTTATCATAGGTTAATTTATGTTATCACTACGATTTACACGGGTCAATGTTTACTTTGCAATTTCATTCAATCCAGACTATTTGTAACCTTCGTTTCTAAAGGTTTTTTTTAGAAAATTAAAATCCACGAATTTAAAAATCCACGAACATGTAAATATTGCTCAAACCATGAAAATTGATACCCACGAATTAAAGTACTTTCACAGTAATATGACAGAATGAGGTGTATAATGTTTCCCAGTGTACTTATTTTTTATAAGTCCCTTAAAACGAACCTTATTAATTAGTATATAATCATCTTTTTTCCACAATCCATCTATCCAAAGGTTTATCCCACAGTGGTCTAGCCGTCAACAATTCATGTAGTAAATCAAATTTTATTTGAATAATTCTGATGTGAAAAAGTTGCATGCTATCTAAACTGCAGTCATTATAAAGTGGGGTATGCTACCCTCCTTTCAGAGTAGTCTAGCTAGACAGATAGATTGGTTATGGGTCTGACTAGTCTGTACTCTATAAAAAGACTAGTCCAGCAGATAACCTATATATCTAGCTGTCTGTAGGACTAGACTACTCCGAAAGAGGGAAGTTAATATAATATATACAGTATTCAAAGGTTCTACAAGGTAATCAAAGGTTCTACAAGGTAGTCAAAGGTTCTACAAGGTAGTCAAAAGTTCTACAAGGTAGTCAACGGTTCTACAAGGTAGTCAACAGTTCTACAAGGTAGTCAAATGTTCTATAAGGTAGTCAACGGTTCTACAAGGTAGTCAACGGTTCTACAAGGTAGTCAACGGTTCTACAAGGTAGTCGAAGGTTCTACAAGGTAGTATAAGGTTCTACAAGATAGTCTAAGGTTCTACTAGGTAGTCATAGGTTATACAAGGTAGTCAAAAGTTCTACAAGGTAGTCAACGGTTCTACAAGGTAGTCAACAGTTCTTCAAGGTAGTCAAAGTTTCTATTAGGTAGTCAACGGTTCTACGGGGTAGTCAACGGTTCTACAAGGTAGTCAAAGGTTCTATAAGGTAGTCAACGGTTCTACAAGGTAGTCAACGGTTCTACAAGGTAGTCAACAGTTCTACAAGGTAGTCAAAGGTTCTACAAGGTAGTATAAGGTTCTACAAGATAGTCAAAAGTTCTACTAGGTAGTCATAGGTTATACAAGGTAGTCAACGATTCTACAAGGTATTCAACAGTTCTACAAGGTAGTCAAATGTTTTACAAGGTAGTCATAGGTTATACAAGGTAGTCAACGATTCTACAAGGTATTCAACAGTTCTACAAGGTAGTCAAATGTTTTACAAGGTAGTCAAAGGTTCTACAAGGTAGTCAAAGGTTCTACTAGGTAGTCAAAAGTTCTACTAGGTAGTCACAGGTTCTACAAGGTAGTCAAATGTTCTACAAGGCAGTCAAAGGTTCTCCAAGTAGTCAAAGGTTCTACAAGGTAGTCAAAGGTTCTACAATGTAGTCAACGGTTCTACTAGGTAGTCAACAGTTCTACAAGGTAGTCAAATTTCTACAAGGTAGTCAAAGGTTCAACAAGGTAGTCAAGGTTCTACAAGGTAGTCATAGGTTCTACAAGGTAGTTAAAGGTTCTACAAGGTAGTCAAAGGTTCAACAAGGTAGTCAAGGTTCTACAAGGTATTCATAGGTTCTAAAAGGTAGTCAAAGGTTCTACAAGGTAGTCAAAGGTTCTACAAGGTAGTCAACGGTTCTACAAGGTAGTCAACGGTTCTACAAGGTAGTCAAAGGTTCTACAAGGTAGTCAACGGTTCTACAAGGTAGTCAAAGGTTCTACTAGGTAGTCAAAGGTTCTACTAGGTAGTCAAAGGTTCTACAAGGTAGTCGAAGGTTCTACAAGGTAGTCAAATATTCTACAAGGTAGTCAAAGGTTCTACAAGGTAGTCAAAGGTTCTACAAGGTAGTCAAAGGTTCTACAAGGTAGTCAAAAGTTCTACAAGGTAGTCAACGGTTCTACAAGGTAGTCAACAGTTCTACAAGGTAGTCAAATGTTCTATAAGGTAGTCAACAGTTCTACAAGGTAGTCAACGGTTCTACAAGGTAGTCAACGGTTCTACAAGGTAGTCAAAGGTTCTACAAGGTAGTCAAAGGTTCTACAAGGTAGTCAAAGGTTCTACAAGGTAGTCAAAGGTTCTACAAGGTAGTCAAAGGTTCTACAAGGTAGTCAAAAGTTCTACAAGGTAGTCAAATGTTCTATAAGGTAGTCAACAGTTCTACAAGGTAGTCAACGGTTCTACAAGGTAGTCAACGGTTCTACAAGGTAGTCAAAGGTTCTACAAGGTAGTCAAAGGTTCTACAAGGTAGTCAAAAGTTCTACAAGGTAGTCAACGGTTCTACAAGGTAGTCAACAGTTCTACAAGGTAGTCACAGGTTCTACAAGGTAGTCAAATGTTCTACAAGGTAGTCAACGGTTCTACAAGGTAGTCAACGGTTCTACATGGTAGTCAACAGTTCTACAAGGTAGTCAAAGGTTCTACAAGGTAGTATAAGGTTCTACAAGATAGTCAAAAGTTCTACTAGGTAGTCATAGGTTATACAAGGTAGTCAACGGTTCTACAAGGTATTCAACAGTTCTACAAGGTAGTCAAATGTTTTACAAGGTAGTCAAAGGTTCTACAAGGTAGTCAAAGGTTCTACTAGGTAGTCAAAAGTTCTACTAGGTAGTCACAGGTTCTACAAGGTAGTCAAAGGTTCTACAAGGCAGTCAAAGGTTCTACAAGTAGTCAAAAGTTCTACAAGGTAGTCAAAGGTTCTACAAGGTAGTCAAAGGTTCTACTAGGTAGTCAACAGTTCTACATGGTAGTCAACAGTTCCACAAGGTAGTCAAAGGTTCTTCAAGGTAGTCAACAGTTCTACAAGGTAGTCAAAGGTTCTACAAGGTAGTCAAATTTCTACAAGGTAGTCAAAGGTTCAACAAGGTAGTCAAGGTTCTACAAGGTAGTCATAGGTTCTACAAGGTAGTTAAAGGTTCTACAAGGTAGTCAAAGGTTCTACAAGGTAGTCAACGGTTCTACAAGGTAGTCAACGGTTCTACAAGGTAGTCAAAGGTTCTACAAGGTAGTATACGGTTCTACAAGATAGTCAAAAGTTCTACTAGGTAGTCATAGGTTATACAAGGTAGTCAACGGTTCTACAAGGTATTCAACAGTTCTACAAGGTAGTCAAATGTTCTACAAGGTAGTCAAAGGTTCTACTAGGTAGTCAAAGGTTCTACTAGGTAGTCAAAAGTTCTACTAGGTAGTCACAGGTTCTACAAGGTAGTCAAAGGTTCTACTAGGTAGTCAAAAGTTCTACTAGGTAGTCACAGGTTCTACAAGGTAGTCAAAGGTTCTACAAGGCAGTCAAAGGTTCTCCAAGTAGTCAACGGTTCTACAAGGTAGTCAAAGGTTCTACAAGGTAGTCAAAGGTTCTACAAGGTAGTCAAAGGTTCTACAAGGTAGTCAAATGTTCTACATGGTAGTCAAAGGTTCTACAAGGTAGTCAAAGGTTCTACATGGTAGTCAACAGTTCTACAAGGTAGTCAAAGGTTCTACATGGTAGTCAACAGTTCCACAAGGTAGTCAAAGGTTCTTCAAGGTAGTCAACAGTTCTACAAGGTAGTCAAAGGTTCTACAAGGTAGTATAAGGTTCTACAAGGTAGTCAAAGGTTCTACCATTACCTACACACTCCATGCATTTTGCTTTAAAACTCAATGTTCATTTAAAAAATGCAAATAGAGAGTTAAACATTACCAAATAAAACTTTGGAAGAAATCTTGCATTAAATGAAAGGAAGATCAATATGCCACTTAAGAAAAGATATTTAAGTGTGGTAATGACCCCTGTTCTTAAACTCAGAAGAATAATAATCCTGTTGTACAGATAATCAGGTCATTTTTAGATAATATTACAGACTTTTCACTTGAATAATTTCCTTCCATCATTTTCAGGGCCATTTCATCTCTAAATCTGTTCATTATTCCTTGTTGACTGACCATTGAAGCTTGATAATATCTGATTACTAATTCTTAATTGTCTCTACAAATGCTGGACATTGTTTAATCATGCTTAGTTCTTGTTTAAAGATGATGAATGTTTGTACGATTAACCTCCTTTACAATTAGACCTTGCTTAAAGACAGGGACTGACTAGTATGTTTGTACGATTAACCTCCTTTACAATGAGACCTTGCTTATAGACAGGGACTGACTCGTTTGTTTGTACGATTAACCTCCTTTACAATTAGACCTTGCTTATAGACAGGGACTGACTAGTATGTTTGTACAATTAACCTTCTTTACAATTAGACCTTGCTTATAGACAGGGACTGACTAGTATGTTTGTTCAATTAACCTCCTTTACAATTAGACCTTGCTTATAGACAGGGACTGACTAGTATGTTTGTATGATTAACCTCCTTAACAATTAGACCTTGCTTATCGACAGGGACTGACTAGTATGTTTGTACAATTAACCTCCTTTACAATTAGACCTTGCTTATAGACAGGGACTGACTAGTATGTTTGTACGATTAACCTCCTTTACAATTAGACCTTGCTTATAGACAGGGACTGACTAGTATGTTTGTACGATTAACCTCCTTTACAATTAGACCTTGCTTATAGACTGGGACTAACTAGTATGTTTGTACAATTAACCTCCTTTACAATTAGACCTTGCCTATAGACAGGGACTGACTAGTATGTTTGTACGATTAACCTCCTTTACAATTAGACCTTGCTTATAGACAGGGACTGACTAGTATGTTTGTACGATTAACCTCCTTTACAATTAGACCTTGCTTATAGACAGGGACTGACTAGTATGTTTGTACGATTAACCTCCTTTACAATTAGACCTTGCTTATAGACAGGGACTGACTAGTATGTTTGTACAATTAACCTCCTTTACAATTAGACCTTGCTAAAAGACAGGGACTTACTAGTATGTTTGTACGATTAACCTCCTTTACAATTAGACCTTGCTTATAGACAGGGACTGACTAGTATGTTTGTACGATTAACCTCCTTTACAATTAGACCTTGCTTATAGACAGGGACTAACTAGTATGTTTGTACAATTAACCTCCTTTACAATTAGACCTTGCTTATAGACAGGGACTGACTAGTATGTTTGTACGATTAACCTCCTTTACAATTAGACCTTGCTTATAGACAGGGACTAACTAGTATGTTTGTACGATTAACCTCCTTTACAATTAGACCTTGCTTATAGACAGGGACTGACTAGTATGTTTGTACAATTAACCTCCTTTACAATTAGACCTTGCTTATAGACAGGGACTGACTTAAGTATGTTTGTTCGATTAACTTTTTTACAATTAGACCTTGCTTATAGACAGGGACTGACTTAAGTATGTTTGTTCGATTAACTTTTTTACAATTAGACCTGGTTTGTAGATGGGGAATGACCACAATATTTTTACAATTAACTTTCTTACAATTAGACCTTGTTTGTAGACAGGGAATGACCACAATATTGGTACGATTAACTTTCTTACAATTATACCTTTTTGGTATACAGGGACTAGTACCAGAATGTGCTTTGAGTTGATATAATACGATGGATTCGTTTATTTTTGTGGGTATCAATTTTCGTGGATTGCTAAAACTAGTGCATATTTGTGGATATTTGATTTCGAGATTTTGCCAATTTCTGTATACTGTCTAAAGCCTATTGAAAATATGTTATTCATTGAACATTTGATTTCATGGTTCACATGTACCCATGAAACTCACGAAAATTGGTTATCTGATGAATAATAATAAATCCACAGTAGGTAAAACCCAGGAGGAGGGAAAGTTTATCGGATTTAAATACATTTACTTCCTAGACTTAAAGAATGGTTATTTTTTTATCTATTTACAGTACATCATGCTAAAAAAATCTTTAAAGATCATTTTGCCACTTTAGTTTGTTTTCCTTAGTAAGGGAATATTCTATCGGGACATGACATGCAAACACCACATTCAGAATCCTAATTGTAGAAAAGAGGAAGTTGGTAGAAAATTAGGTTCACCAAGTACAGTATATATAAGATTGGTTTTATTTTCTTCCTTAATAAACAAATGTTAATAAACATAAGAATTTCAGAATCCAGCTGTTCTATAGCTATGATACTGTAATATGTATTTCTGTTCATGCTGTTTCATGTAATAATGTTGAGTTCTACGTTTTTGCTTTCATCAGTAAAAAAATTGTAATTATATCATTGCTATCCCTGTACTTTTACCAATCATTGATGCTAATAAGTATCCATGGACAACTTACAAGTGTTTGTACCACTTTACCAATTCTAATTAAAATCTCCTAGTCATGGAACTGGTTAGGAATCCATTCATTGAGATTTATTTGTCCATTTTGATTTTCTAATTTGGTGACAACAAACATTTCCTTCCAGATAATCTTGACGACTTTGCCAAAGTAAACAAATTCATTTTCTTACATAATTGGTGCACTGTTGAACTGATTCTTTGCCGTAGAAATGTTACATTGTGTCATATAAGGTGGTTTTACCCTGTTGACTCCTTATTAGGTTAATTTGTGTATGGGTCACCCCATTGACATTTTATATACAGTCCTGATCTTTAATACCAAGCATATAATAAGTAGCAATGTTTGCTTTCTATTGAGTTATATTCTCTACTTTATATTCAGCAGTCATACTTACTATATATAAGGTGGACAAATTATTTGATTATAACGTCCAACAAAAGGCCTCGTCTCTCCAGCTGTAAACGTGACATGGCAGTCTTTAGAATTTGGAAAGTCGAGTTCGATTTATAAAATTGTCTTTATTAGTGTAAGTGTTATATATGTTTGATGTTGTATTCAGGACAAAAACGGTTTGGCGGGTTGTGATTATTGCTGTGTTTTGGTTAATTTGATTAAACCTCTTGATGTTCTGTGGTCATTCGAGGTTAAATTATTAATATAAAGTCTAGTCTATAATATAATTCAGCCATCACACTATGGACAGAATGAGAATAGAAGGTTGTATATAAAACATTATTGAACAGTGATATCGAAGATTTTTCTCTTGGATATTTTCGTTGCAATATTTTAAGGGACAATTTCACTTTCTGAATTTATTGACAAACATTAAAGGATATTAAAGATGATCGCCATTGACCTTTCAACTCACTGCTCCAGAAGATGGCAGTATTGCAGGCTACTGATGTTTAGAATACTACAACTGTTTGAATGACATTCTTGGCTATGTAATTGATGGTATATATTTGAAGGCAAGTATGTTGGCTGTCTGATTATGACATCAATCATACAACAAAACCTCCCCCTGTGCCATCCATTAAACTGCATTTTACATATATAGTACCAAATTTTGTGTGACTTTGAAAATTATGGGTAGTCAACCAATAAGCCTAAAAATGACATGTAAAACAATTAATTCAAATAAGAAAACTAACAGATTTATGTAAAAAAACACCAATGGTTGAAAAAACAAATATGATATACACAACAAACACTGAATTATGAAAGGTCATTCTACACTCACATAATTAGTATGAACATGTATATACAATCTTTTGCTATCTGATATGGGACTGTTTAATAATATAGGCTTATTAATGTGGGGAAAATATGTGTTCTGGACATTAGTGAACCAAAGATCTAAAGTTCAGAATACATATTCTCACATGATTTACTTTTTGATTCATTTTTGCCTCGCTTGTAATTCTTGGGATTATCTTTGGCATGACATGAATTAATGTCCATGTTCTGTAGTATACATTTGTATTTGTTTCTCCTCAACTTCTGACCAGAATTTAGAGAAATTTCTCAAAATCTTCATGCTGTTATACAGTTGTATTGTTTTCATCTTAGATTTTTGGGGGGTATCTGTTAGCAAATAATTGACTTTTCATTAACTGAGGTGTCACAAAAGTTTTTTGTTGAAACCTCCAATTCAAGAATTTGTCTCAGAATCTCAACCATAGACCACAATTGTGCATATCTTTATTAGTTTCTGTATTCCAATAAATTTTGTGAGTTTCTTAGGCAAATCATAATGTTTGCCATAGCTTTATGTGGTGGTTGTATATTCTGAGTTTCATTATTTAAACATGTGTAGCTATGTTTAGGGATGGTTAAAAAGAAAATGAGTTTGCATATTCATAATGTGATTATTTATTTTGGAAAATAGATTTTGATTAATATAGACATAACATGTTTTTCGTAAAGTACATTATAAAGAAGTTTTTTAGATTGTTTGTGGTATTTTTGTTAGAGTAATTATCCGTCCCTAACCTATTTTAATGTGGTTCCTAGAAACTGTCTACAACAATTTATGAAGATCTTTTTACAGTTCAAATTGAGTAATGAATAATTTGATACAACTGTTTATTTGAAAACATACTTTAATGGGATTAATTTAGTATGATTATTTCAGATGCTGGTACAAGCATGCTAGAATTTTAAAAAAAAATCTGTTTCAAATTTAAAGTACATTGTTCTTTTAGCAAATGAAATTACCTATAATGATGAATTTTAAATGAAAGAGTGCATTTTCATTTGAAATTAAATAAAATATCTAACAGTCTCTGTCCTTTACTGGGTTAAATACTTATACATGTACTTTGAAAGTACAGTGATATTCTACATGGATCGATTCATAGATTCCTGAACATTTGTTTGTATACCCCCTTTACTAAGTTGTTTTGGCATTTCTTTGCCTCTGTCAGTTTTAATTAACAGTCCATTATTAGGTCATTTTTAATGCCTCCACTGTAGTGAATTAGGGGAATTAAATTTATCAATATCAGTGTGTTCGTCCCAAACGTCAAAAGGCTAAAATAGTGCATTGTAAATAATAAATGCAGGTCTAGTTTATGTTTCAATTTTTTTTAAGTTTTTCTGTTAACATACTCAGAATTATTACATTGTTCCAAAATAAAGAAAACAACTAAGGCTTTTTTTCAACATTTTTTATATTTGATTTGCAGCATGTACAAAACAGACAGTTTGATGTTTTACCGAGAGATGTTTAAAAAGGTTTCATTTTTATAGGTTGATCGACTTAATGGAGCTAATGTAAAGCATCCCTTTTGAACTGACAAGATATAATAATTACATTGTGTTCGATCTGCTTGTTTTGTTATCCATAAACAATTATTTATCTATTTTTTTGCACGTTAACGATGATTTTCTATCATCCTTTTTTTCATTGGAAACATGTCAATGCAATTATGTTCGAGAAATTATGTCCACAATAAAACTTGATTATTCTGTGACAAGGTTATTAGTAGGGTTATAACGGTCAGCTATACAATTTTCACGCATTACATGATTCAGACAAAACACGGAAATGTGTTGCTTCAGGTAAAATTGGATGAAGTCCATCTTGGAACAATTAACTAGCTGTCCTAACTGATATTCTTGGACTTCATGTTGTTGCATCTAATTTTTTCATTTTTTATAATCAAGATTGACGATGATTTGATTAAAGAAGACTTGTGTATAGATTAGATTTTTTATTCTGGTTCATTTTATGGCAGACACATGATTAAAAAGCCTCAAAGTAATGGTGATGTGGGTATTAGATGACATGTGAGGCAGAATTACATATTTATTCTGTCCCGACATTTTGGTATTGTGATTTCAGATTTGGATACTTTTATAAATCTTGTTAACTAAATAGTAAAATCACATCCTCAATTAGTTTTAGTACACTTTGGTTAAATATAGGTACAAATTTATTTGTATTTGTCAAAATCTTTCGTTCTCTCTGTCATATATTAGAAGTGAACAACCATTGTATATATCTGTGGTACTCATATAAGATATAATAATTAAATTGTAAAATCACATCCTCAATTAATTTTAGTACACTTTGGTTAGATAAAGGTACAAATTTAACCTTTTTTGTCCTAATTTTTCAGTCTCCGTCATATATCAGAAGTGTAACACCATTGTATATATCTGTTGTAATCCTCAGATATCAATCGTGCTTTTTTTCCTAGTAAACAATAGAATTGTGCAATATTCAAATTACTTTGACCTACAGTTCATGCATTAAGGACTTTGAGAATGATGTTCAGATACATTTCTCAGCAATCCAAAAAGTTATATTTTATAATATATTTCTGATCATGTTGACCTACATTTTACAATAGATAAGTTTCCAGATGACCTAGGTTTATTTAAAGTAAAATGGAAAAGTTGGACATAAAGTAATTTGCTTTTTGAAATTAAATTTGTTCAGGGAAAAGCCCTAAGTTGCAGATTGGGAATTCATTGAATTGGTTCAGTAATTAATGTTTACCGAATTTCTGTGCAGATTATGCACCAATACAGATTATACAAGGCTTACTACGGTAATTAATGTTTACCGAATTTCTGTGCAGATTATACATGGCTGACTACAGTAATTAATGTTTACAAAATTTATGTGCAGCTTATACAAGGCTGACTATGGTAATTATTGTTTACCAAATTTCTGTGCAGATTATACATGGCTGACTATGGTTATTTACATTTACCGAATTTCTGTGCAGATTATACAAGACTGCCTATTGTAATTAATGTTTAAAAAATTTCTGTGCAGATTATGCACCAATACAGATAATACAAGGCTGACTATGGTAATTTATGTTTACCGAATTTCTGTGCAGATTATACAAGGCTGACTATGGTAATTTATGTTTACCGAATTTCTGTGCAGATTATACAAGGCTGACTATGGTAATTTATGTTTACCGAATTTCTGTGCAGATTATACATGGCTGACTACGGTAATTAATGTTTACCAAATTTCTGTGCAGATTATACATGGCTGACTACAGTAATTTAGGTTTACCAAATTTCTATGCAGATTATGCACCAATACAGATTATACATGGCTGACTATGGTAATTACTGTTTACAGAATTACTTGGTAGATTATACAAGTCCCTTCATGGTAATAAATTATGTATGTCAGAACTGCTTTTCTGGAGTTACCTATATCTGGAATTTTAACAAGAACAATTTAAAACCAGTAATGATAAGTAGAAGCTATGCTATATACATTTGTAGTATCCACTCAGTTAATAGAAACTAATAAGTAGGAGATAAATAATTGCATAAAAGAGCATTTATTGTCACTGACTGAAATAGTACAGTTATATGTGACTTTTTGAGAAAAGTTTTATCTCTTTTTCCTCTCTTTTTCCAAATATTTGACCAAGACATTTTATAATCTGACAATTTGATTACAGTATACTTTTTCTTTGAATGAAATATAGTACAAAATTTGATGTTGTATCTGTTTATTTCCTTAGAAACCTAGTAAAGAACATCTATGCTATAATGTCTTTGACTTTTGATTGCTGCCTATCACAGGAAACAATCATTTAGGACGGAGTTACCACCTACATAATGGTAGTGTTTTGATTAGGTTTTTTATGTGATTGATTTTAGTATGACCTATTTCAGAGAAAAAAATGAGATCAATAAATTTATACGGAACTTCATAACAACATTGTACTAAAAGTGATGAATTTAGTTAAATGGCAGTTGTTGTAACTTAATATTAAAAATAAATATTTTGTAACTCTTATTAAAAATAAACCTGACAAAAACTATATCTCGTAAAGTGTTCCACGTCCTATAACTGTTTACATGTCAATAGAAATCTTCATTCTATTTCTAATCTTACCAATTGTAAATCTAAGTGGATTCCTTTTAGTATGAAAGTCTATAATTGCTTATATGATATCAAATGGAAATACGGGAATCTACAATCTTTGAAATATGGAACAAATTACATTAGGATTTTATAATGATTTAAGTGTTATGAAAAAGGAAATCCAATTGTCACTATCCTTACTGAGAGGAAGTGCGATGATTACGTGTGCATTCAATCCTATAGGGAAATCTGTCTGAAACGAAGGTTAGAAAAACTGCAAATTGATGCAGGCATCTAGCAAATTTGGTGGCACTCAGAGACTGCATGTAATTAAAATGCAATTAGTAGTTCATATGAGTGAGTTCATTCAGTCTCCATGGTTTCTATTTATAGATGAAAGGGTGTACGTCGAATCATCAGAGACTTTATAAGCATATAATTTCCATACCACTCAATTCATACTTAAGTGTTTTATATATTATTGATGGTCTTGTGAAATGTTGAAGTTCAAATTAATTACGAAATACATTTGTACCATTTATATTGTCCCACCTTAATTTGTACTTGATGAACTGAATAAAACTGGCTATTATTTGAACTTGAAATTACTTTTAATTATGGAATTTGCTTGATTTCTTGTTATTGAATTTATTTGATAAATTCCATGTTTATTCTGTACTGAAATGTTCTGTGCTGCGCACAACACTTTCTTTTACAAAGAAAATAGTATATTTTCAACGCGCACAACACCATCTAACCAAAATACCTTGTATGGAAAGTGTTATTAACCACTTAAAAGATTATAATACCAAATAAACATGGAATTTATCAAAAAAATTTAAACACAAGAAATTATGCAAATTCCATAATTAAAAATAATTCCAAGTTCAAATAATAGCCTGTTATAAACTAGTTTAAAATATACATGTTGAGAAATAGATACAGCAAGAGTCCTATAGTTGTTGCTTATTCAAGTAGGTTTTTTCCAGTGGATTTAGGACCAAATATGAAATAAAAAATCAAAATGGTTAACCAGTCGTCCAAAACACTTAGTTTCCAGACAATAACTTTAGTTTAAGTGAATAGATCTTTATGAAATTTACACAAGGTTTGAAACCACAAAAGTAAGGTTGAGGTTGATTTTGGGGGTTATGGTCTCAACAGTTTAGGAACAAGGGGCCCAAAAGGGGTCAAAATAAGTATTTTCCAAGTTTCCAGACAATAATTTGTGTACGGATCTTTCTGAAATTGCACCGTAAGGTTCCATACCAAAAAAGGAAGGTTGGGATTGATCATGGTGGTTATGGCCAAAACTGTTAAGGAATTAGGGGCCAAAAACAATACTTTTCCAATACTTTGTATAAATTGCTTATTTCTTGACCAATTTCAATGGGTTTTTATTTTTGAATTCTTGAAATCATGCTAAAATAAGAGGAGAGAGATTAAAAGTGTAAAATGCAAGAAGGTTCAATATGACAAGATGTATCTACAAGGAAAATTTGATAAAGATTTGTATGCATAAATTGGAGTTATTGCCCCTGAAGTAATATTTTTTGCACTTTTTGGCTGTGAATGTGAAAAACATAGGAGCTAAGTAAATTGCTAAAATGAACATTATAACAAGATATATCTAATCTATCTGATGTGCATCCTTGTTTTAAGGACTGCCCCTGAAATATACATGTTAACTGTTATCAGGGCAGATTAAGCTTTTATTGGAAATATTATAAAAAATAGCTAATACATTTTACTGATCAGCAACTGTTAATGTAATAAAATATATCAACTGAGGCTTGTGTCAGCTCACTCATACATAATGCATCTAGCTGTTACCAAGCATTGTGATTTTTACATTACTCATTAATGTGTCCAAATTTGGTTAAGGAATTTTATAGCTTGCATGATAGACTGTAAAGATGCTTTTAAAGTTTTAAAGTTTATTGGAAACATTGCATGTCTACTAAATTGCTTGAACAGTTGAGTCACTAGGAATTTGAAATTTTGTTACTTTTAATGTTTTCTTCATAAGTTTTGATGACAATGCACCTCTGTAAACTGACTATGGTTGGAAGGGTCTGTACTTTGAAATTAATTGAGCCTTTGTAACTATAAGTGCACCACTGCAATGGCATGCAACATGATGAAGGGTTTAAATAACAAGATGTCAACTTTTTGTCTTACTTAACCACAGACGTGGTTTCATGCAATGTATTGTATTGATCTGAGACAAAAACATGTGGAGATTAATGCACAGGTCATACATCAAAAATATTCACCTGCTAGGAATTAATGCCTTTTATAGATACTCTTGATTTCCCACAGTGCATCTGGATTGATAATTAGAAATCATGGTAATAGATTAAATCACCAGGAAATAAAACTTAACATCAAAGATTATATATTACCTTTTAATTAACGATAATATCTTAGAGACTTGGATGTTTTTTGAGGTACTGTAGTTCGGTATTAAAACATTGATTGTATCATGCTTATCAGTATAAATTTAATAATTATCAGTATAAATTTAATGATTATCAGTATAAATTCTTAGATATATAAACTATTATCTAAGTCATTTTGTATTGAATCATCACTGTTTCTCAGATATGTGCTTTGGTAGATTCCATCGGAAGAATTTTTTTAGCAAATTTGAAAGTTTGGAAATCAAATTTTGAAACTTGTTTTTTAGCTCACCTGGCCCAAAGGGCCAAGTGAGCTTTTCTCATCACTTGGCGTCAGTCGTCAGTCGTCCGTCGTCCGGCGTTAACTTTTACAAAAATCTTAACCTCTGAAACTACTGAACCAATTCAAATCAAACTTCATCTGATTGATTCCTAGGGTATCTAGAATAAAGTTTGTGTTTTGATTCCCATTTCATTAAAAAACATGGCCGCCATGGCTAAAAATAGAACATAGGGGTAAAATGCATTTTTTGGCTTATAACTCAAAAACCAAAGCATTTAGAGCAAATCTGACATGGGTTAAAATTGTTAATCAGGTTTAAAATGTATCTGCCCTGAAATTTTCAGATGAATCAGACAACCCATTGTTGGGTTGCTGCCCCTAAATTGGTAATTTTCAGGAAATTTTACTGTTTTTGGTTATTATCTTGAATATTATTATAGATGGAGATAAACTGTAAACAGCAATAATGTTCAGCAAAGTAAGATTTACAAATAAGTCAACTTGACCAAAATGGTCAGTTGACCCCTTTAGGAGTTATTGCCCTTTATAGTAAATTTTTAACCATTTTTCGTAAATCTCAATGATCTTTTACAAAAATCTTCTCCTCTGAAACTACTGGGCCAAATTAATCCAAACTTGGCCACATTCATCATTGATGTATTTAGTTTAAAATTGTGTTTTTTTACCTGGCCAACCAACCAAGCTGGCCGCCACAGCTAAAAATAAAACATGGAGGTAAAATGCAGATTTTTGGTTATTACTCAAAAACCAAAGCATTTAGAGCAAATCTGACAAGGGGTAAAATTGTTTATCTGGTCAAGATCTATCTGCCCTGAAATTTTAAGATGAATGGGACAACCCGTTGTTGGGTTGCTGCCCCTGAATTGGTAATTTTTCAGGAAATTTTGCTGTTTTTGGATATTATCTTGAATATTATTATGGATAGAGATAAACTGTAAACAGCAAAAATGTTCAGCAAAGTAAGATTTACAAATAAGTCAAAAGGACCAAAATGGTCAGTTGACCCCTTTAGGAGTTATTGCCCTTTATAGTCAATGTTTAACCATTTTTTGTAAATCTTAGTTAACTTTTACAAAAATCTTCTCTGAAACTATTGGGCCAAATTTAACCAAACATAGCCAGAATCATTACTAGGCTTTCTTGTTTAAAAATTGTGTTTTGTGACCAGGCAAACCAACCAAGATGGCCGCTACGGCTAAAAATAGAACATAGGGCTAAAATGCAGTTTTTGGCTTATAACTCAAAAACCAAAGCATTTAGAGCAAGTCTGACATGGGTTTAATTGTTAATCAGGTCAAAGATCTATCTGCCCTGAAATTTTTAGATGAATCGAACAACTCATTGCTAGGTTGCTGCCCCTAAATTGGTTATTTTAAGAAAATTTTGCTGTTTTGGGTTATTATCTTGAATATTATCATAGATAGAGATAAACTGTAAACAGCAATAATGTACAGCAATTTTAGACTAAAAAATAAGTCAAAATGGTCAATTGACCCCCTAAGAAGTTATTGTCCTTTATAATCAATTTTTAACAATTTTCATAAAATTTGTAAATTTTTACTAACATTTTCCACTGAAACTACACGGACAAGTTCATTATAGATAGAGATAATTGTAAGCAGCAAGAATGTTCAGTAAAGTAAGATGTACAAACACATCACAATCACCTAAACACAATTTTGTCATGAACTGTCTGCTTCCTTTGTGTAATTCACATATACCAAGGTGAGCGACACAGGCTCTTTAGAGCCTCTAGTTTGTTATGTCGAAGACGAAAAAATCATGAAATTATACAATAGATAAAAGAAGATGTAGTATGAGTGCCAACGAGACAATTCTCCATCCAAGTCACAAATTGGAAAAGTTAACCTTAAAGGTCAAAGTACAGCCTTCAACATGGAGCCTTAATTGTCTTACATCAAATAGCCAGCTATTAAGGACTTAAAAAATGACTATAGTGTAAAATCATTCTAACAGGAAAACCAATGGTCTAATCTATATAAAAAACAAGAAACAACATCAACAAACAACAACCACTGTCAGAACATCAGGTTCCTGACTTTTAAGGACAGTCACAAACAAATGCAGCAGGTTCAAACATTTCAACAGGAGCCCACCTTCACCCTCACCTGAAATAATAGTGACAACACAACATAGAAGTACACTATATGATATGTCAATTAGTACTTGTCCTAAGTCAGGAATCTGATGTACAGTAGTTGTCGTTTGTTTATTGTCGAGCCTGCGACTTTTGTCGCAGAAAGCTCGACATAGGGATAGTGATCCAGAGGCGGCTGTGTTAGCTCACTTCTTAAAAGCTTTATATTTTAGAAGGTGGGAGACCTGGATGCTTCATACTTTGTATATGGATGCCTCATGTTACGAACTTTCCGTCAGTCACATGTCCTCGTTTTCATGGTTCAGTGACTACTTGAAAAAAAAGTTCAGATTTTTTGTAATGTTAAATTCTTTCTTATTATAAGTAATAGGATAACTATATTTGGTATGTGCATACCTTGCAAGGTCCTCTTGCCCGTCAGACAGTTTTCACTTGACCTCGACCTCATTTCATGGATCAGTGAACAAGGTTAAGTTTTGGTGGTCAAGTCCATATCGGAGATACTATAAGCAATAGGTCTAGTATATTCAGCGTATGGAAGCACTGTAAGGTGTACATGTCCAACTGGCAGGTGTCATCTGACCTTGACCTCATTTTCATGGTTCAGTGGTTATAGTTAAGTTTTTGTGTTTTGGTCTGTTTTTCACATACTGTATGCAATAGATCTTCTATATTTTGTGTATGGAATGGTTGTAAAGTGTACAGGTCTACCTGGCAGGTGTCATATGACCTTGACCTCATTTTCATGGTTCAGTGGTCAAAGTTAAGTTGTTAAGTTTTGGCCTTTTTTTCTAATACTATATGCAATAGGTCAACTATATTTGGTGTATGGAATTATTTCATGATCTACATGTCAGTCGGGCAGGTTTATTTGACCTTGACCTCATTTTTTACGGTTCATTGCTCAGTGTTAAGCTTTTGTGTTTTGGTCTGTTTTTTTTAAACTATAAGCTATAAGTCAATTTTATTTGTTGTATGGAAGAATTGTTAGCTGTACATGCCTACCTGGCATGGTTCATCTTACCTTGACCTCATTTTCATGGTTCAGAGGTCAATGTTTAGTTTTCTTGGTATGTTAAGTTTATGTGACAGTTGTAATAAAGCTTTATTATTAGGACTATCAACATAATATCAATGATTAGTAAAGAAGGCGAGACATTTCAGTGTGTGCACTCTTGTGTAATATATACCTGTTTCTTGTTTCTTGTTTTTTTATATAGATTAGACCGTTGGTTTTCCCGTTTGAATGGCTTACACTATTAATTTTGGGGCCCTTTATAGCTTTTGTGTGAGCCAAGGCCGTACATTGACCTATAATGGTTTACATTTTAAAAAAATTGTTATTTGGATGCAGCGTTGTCTCATTGGTACTCACACCGCATCTTCCTATATTTATAGCTCAATCAAAATGAAGTTTTAACAAAACAAATCATACACTGAACAAAGAAATTTTATCTTTGACACGATATAAATACAATTATCGCTATTATCTGTATTTTTCCTTTGATGTTTTTTTGTGATAATTTTCATATCACTCGTGTAGAGTGAGAATGAAAATTATCGCTAGTTTCTAAGGTCCTTAGCAACAGCGAATTAATCTAATGCATGCCCTAGAGTGTCGGCCAATCAGAAAAGATAAGCCGGAACTATACAAAAATGTTATTGGATGGCTGCGCGCTAAAATATCAAGTACAAAAGTAACCCGAATAATTCAGTCGTTTTAATCTGCACATCTACGAAGTTGATCTTATCCATAATTGGCAAATACAATTTTAGGAACATTCTTGTTTTATTATTACTGATTACTGAGTCTTCCAGTTGACTTGGCCTTTGTATATTCAGTGTAATAACAGACAGTCTGTTGTTGAAATGTCTAGTGAAATTACTCCTATATGAATGGAATATTTAGACATCCATTGACGACCTTACCAGCTTTTGCCATCCCTTAATTGTATTGTTTGTATTTTGGTAGTTTTATTTTGCTATGGCTCTTATATTTACCTTCTGTTATTGTGTTATAATGTGCTATAGACTTTTTTGGTATTTTTGTAACTCTTTTTGCTTACGTGTTTTTTCTTAGAATATGCCATTTTGTTTTTCTTTGTTGGCATGATTGTTTCTGTATTATAACACAATATTGACTGCTTTGTAATAAAAAATTATTAACTTACCTAATTAATTTCAATATATGTTCGAATGAAATGCTTATGATTTTGGAGGGCTTTTTTTTTCTGGATTTTTTTATTAAAGATCGAGCCATAATGACATACAAAATGGGTCACTTATAGCATGTAGAAAACTTTAGTGTTCTTCCATGTTTTTTTATGACTATTCCTAACTGACAAACTCTTCAGAAAGCATAATTTTAGAATTCCTACATTAGGAAAACTGCTAATATTTTTTGCACTTATTTGAAGTGTTTACTCCACGTGAATATAGAAGAAAAAATTGCCTGTTATTTTCACTGAATTATGCTCTTAGCTCTGCTGTACAAATGTCAAGGGGAAGCAAACATTTATTATTTTCAGTAATAAAAGGTTGGATTCCATTTATATTAAAACATAAAATGAATTAAATTAAGCTTGTTTTTGTTTTTTGATTTAATCCTGTGAAATAAGAATTACTTTTATATTCTTATTTAAAAATCCTCAGTGCAAAGTGCTCACAAAAACTTTGTTATATGAAATTTCTATTTTTTTCATGTGCATCTGAAACCACTTTTTAATACTAAATCTATTATGAATGGATCGGTAAATCTTGTGTCGTCAATTTGTCATAGGAAAAATTGCTATTCATCCTACGACGTTTCTGTTTATGGTTAATACGTTATCTACATGCAATACAGAAATCACGATCACCATTAGTAAGATTGATGGTTAGCGTAATCGGAAGACATTTCCCAGTTTTATGTTTATATAGCCATTAATAAATTGTATAAATCAAACATTACTAGTGAAAAGAACAAGAATATTTGTTAAATGTGACAGCTTTCTCGACACAGGACACACACAAAAAAGTCCAAAGATTTATGGCGGTAATCTTTTGAAAGACTTGATATTGTGTCTCTTATCTCATAAGACTTATTGCAAATGTAAACGTCATATAGTGACTTTTTCAATGAATACTAAACTAGATTCCCATCCTTAGTATTTGTTTTTTATGCCCCACCTACGATAATAGAGAGGCATTATGTTTTCTGGTCTGTCCTGCTTCAGGTTAAAGTTTTTGGTCAAGGTAGTTTTTGATGAAGTTGAAGTCCAATTGACTTCAAACTTGGTACACATGTTCCCTATGATATGATCTTTCTAATTTTAATGCCAAATTGAGAGATTTTACTCCAATTTCACGGTCCAATGAACATAGAAAATGATAGTGCGAGTGGGGCATTTGTGTACTGAGGACACATACTTCAACTTGTTTATACACTAGTCCTTCTTTACTCAATACTTTTTAGTTCCAATTAGGTAACTCTTGACCAATTAATACTCAGGCAACTCTGTTGACATGTATACCAGATAAGAAATCATTTGAATTTGATTAGTGACAATTTCAGATATATCTTTGAATATTTGAAAAGTGCCTTTTAAACTATCAATACCATGATGTTTAGTGGTTGTTGTTTGTTGATGTGGTTCATAATGAAGACTTTCTCATTTCACGGTTTTTCAAATATTTCTAGAAGAAGGATGTTTACATATTGAAAGGTATGGGCTGTGCTCATTGTTGAAGGCTGTAGAGGGACCTATAGTTGTTTATGTCTGTGTCATTTTGGTCTCGTGTGGACAGTTGTCTCATTGGCAATCATACCACATCTTATTTTTTTATATTTTCTTCATCAATTCTGGACAAAACACTGAATATATCTGGTATCAGATAAATGTCAAATAACAATGTGCAGCTCAATCTACAACTGATTTTTTATTAGAAAAATATTTATATTTCTTAGCATTCAAAATAGAAAACTTTTGTTATTTGATAGAAATGAATTTTTTTCCAAAACAATATAGAAAGGATCGAGCAATTTCAGAAAATATTTTTCATGTTGTTTAACAGTTAACTAATTGGTTTCCAACCATCTTAACATTTGTGGTATGTTTTTTCATTTTCACTATTCCATTTGTTATTCATGAAGTTTTAAGTTTCAACAGATAAAAGTTTTTGATATCTCTATGTATATATATATAAAGATATAATTTATAGAGGTGTGGTTTCTGTGCACATATCAACAGTTTCAACTTGGGTAGCGGCACTGCTATTTGATCCAACATGGAGTTCATATATCCTTCTCCTTTGTTGTATACACCAGTATGAGCGAAATTTCTCCATTAAATCACGATGAAAAGCTACCAACTCCAGACGAAATGTTCTTGAAAAGAAAAGGCAGACATAAAAGACAGTAACTGTATTTACCCAAGCCATATAATGGCTAATTATACTAGCTTTCTTCAATTGTGTCATGAATTTGAAATCTTCTAACCAAGATGGAGGATATGTTCTGACGACAACGTTTATCACGGTAGGAGGAATAACAAACACAAAATACATCATTGATAATCCCAGGGTTGTGTACGTCAGTACCATTGGTAACTGTTCATGATGTCGTCCTTTTGTGGGACGTTTTAGGCACAGTCCCGTCAAGATTGACACATCAAATATAAATATAAGTGTTAATGGGATGTACGAGTAGAAACTAGCTGATACCCAAGGCCATATAATAGCATGTAGATCTTCATTGTGAAAGAAGTAACATTTACCCATCATCAGTTCGTGAAGCCACATGGCATGAATGCTTATTACCACCAGACCAACCATTATAATCACTGCCACAAACTTGGCCATGAACAGTGTACACATGCTCGATACATGTTTGGCCTGCCAGATAATGATATAGCGATCAATTGTCATGGCAACTACGAACCATATGCTTGAATATGTAATAGCTCGGCTGATAAACTGCCACAAGCGGCACAACCAGTCTGTTTGGTCGTCTATAGTCTTAGCATGGGCCAAAAAAGCTATCCATTCTGAGCCTAAAAACAGATAGATTGCCAACAGACTTGAAACAGCATAGGCAGTAATGTAAAAACTTATTGCGTAATGACAAAACGGAGGCCTCCTCATTATAAGTAAAGTCAATATATTACCAATAGATCCCAGAACAATAAGGATAGGAGGCACCCAGGTGGTTAAAACTATTTCTAATTCGTGTGCTGAAGGCATGTCATCGGACACTAGTTCATACTCATTAGATATTCCAATTAACAACAGACTTCCGTTGTTCGGTAGTTCAGTAATATTACGTAAGCTGGTGTTGGTAACATTGGTCATATCTCTGTCAATGATGTTAAATGACATAATGACACATGTTATAAATTAGTCAATTCTTCTATTATTATCTTAAATGGTGAGTTATTAATTGATTCTGCTTTCAATGAAGACAATTTCTCATGTACGGATACTGTGAAAGCATGACAGACTTTGAGGAGGCTTATATCCGTTCTAATAGATAGCTGTATGAAATCCACCAATCTCCAATGCTTAATTAGGCTGTGACGTAACAATTCCTTAATCCCATGGAGATAATTCTGTTCAATTGACGATTCCCGCAGATGTTTTAATACACGACAACTTCCATTCAAAATCTTGAAGTTACTTGAAATAACCTGTAAAAAGAAAAAAAGGAAATCAACAAAATTGAAATTCAATGTTTAAAAATTGCATTTAAATTGAAAACATTCAACGATATTTGATTAAGAAATTATTTGATTGACAAGATAGGGTTTAAATTAGGAAATTTCACTATTACCGCTTCGTCAATTTAATGTACGGTACTTTAAATTTGATTTTAACCTTTAGGGTTTTCAATTAGTCCTATCATATCAATTCTTTAAACATGATTCAGTCACCAGCTAAAATTTTAAGTGTTGCATATAATTCTGTCGTTTTCAGCTTTGTTCCATATTTAATTATTTACGTCTGTAAGATAGATCACGAGAATGTAAGGTCATAACTCTCTATATGGTTGTAGTTATTATGGTTATTTTGAAGGAGTTTATTGCTTGGTAAACTCTACAGACTAACATTCAAAATTGTTATGTTACATTTGCGAGTGAAAATTCCTCAATTATTTCTCAATATTTTTGACTGAAATTGTGTTCAGATAAAAAAAAATCATGATTGCTAATATAGCTGTGTAGGAATAAATATTTGTAATGTCATTTAACGGATTAATGCATAAATAAATCAGGGGTTGTTGTCTCTTTATGTGGTTCATCATCATAAGTGCTTCTCGTTTCTTGTTTTTTATATAGGTTAAACTGTTGGTTTTCCCGTTTGAATGGTTTTTCTAGTAATTTTTAGGGCCCTTTTTAGCTTGCTGCTTGGTGTGAGCCTAGGCTCTGTGTTGAAAACTGTATCTTGACCTAAAAATTTTCTTTTATAAATTGTGACTTTGATGGAGAGTTGTCTCATTGGCACTCATACCACATCTTCCTATATCTATTGTTAATTTCCATGACACATACCAGTACTAAGAAATAACATTTTATTTTTAGTTTCTCTGACACAAACCAATGAAATAACACTTTATTTAAGTTTCCACAACAATAACCGATTAAGTAACACTTATTTGCAACTATCAATTTATTGTTAAAAGTAATGCTTTTGTTGTATACTGTTTCTGCTTTAAATAATTTGCAACAGGCTTTCAGTTGGTGGCTTTCAATATTTAAAATGGTTTTGTGCCACGTTACCTGCTTTAATCCATTATATAGTTTAGACATTTCATAACCAATTAAACTAATTTACACACACATTAATACCAAGGCAACTAACATTTCTTAGTAACAGGGTTTTCTGGAATTGAATGAGTAAATCATTGGTCATTTATTTTGTGTTAGATTTGTAATCAAGAGTATGCAATTATGCTGCTTTGAATTGATTTACATTATTCCTAAATAGAACTTCTTTCCCGCCCCAGTCAATTAACATTGTACCCAAAAGGAACTACAGATATAACATATTGCAATCTTTATACTCTTGATTGCGGTAGAGTTTTTCAGTGAATTGTGGTAAGGTCCAAAAAAAAATCTCTGAGCATTGAACCATAACTGAAAAAACATTAAAACCAGAAAATAAAATTTTGATATTTATTATTCTGGAATATGGCCAGTATTCCAAGATAAGGTCTGAACTCTATGTTAAACTCTTTCTGAATAGCCTTGAAATATTTTAAACCTATAAACAATTTGACCTTGTGGGTGACATGAATGGCATAAGATTGAATAAGGTGGTATGTTAAACTCAATGAAAATAGAAGTGATCAATCATTGTCTTCAAACGATTCTTAAACGAATTATTTCCGGCAAACTTTACTATGAGATAGTTCTTCAAAACATCTCGGAAGTCCTTATTTTAATCCATCTTTAAACCCATGAGAACAAACCTACACAAAGTTAAGGCAGTTGGTTAACCCTATCTGTCTATGTGAGTGCTACACTACCGATTAACCAAGTTTTTAAACAACAGAGTGAACTGAACCCTTGGGTACAAAAAACTGTTATTATGTTCGAATGATATTTCTATTTTTTTCTAAAGTTTTGAACTAATTAACTCACTGTGATTTTCAGCAAAATTTTTAAAAAGATGTAAATAGTTTTTAACACAAATCTTTGGAATTTTACAAAGAGTCAACTTATGAAGATTAAGGATGTAGTTAATAGACTACAATTTATGCAGAAAAGTAGTTATTGGATGCTTAATCAATAATATATATTAGGGAAAAGAAAACTATCCATTTTGAGATAAATACCTCAAAAGTCAAGGTCATAGTTGCTAAAATCAGCTCAAAGTAAATATAAAATGATTGTAGATCATAACCAAATACTAAATGTGGGATTAAAACCTTATTTTGATATAAAGTGACACATAATAAAAAACTTCAGAATTATATCCTATTGATTTTGAAATGAAAATGTCTGAAGGTGTCTTAAGTTAAAAAAAAAAATAGAACACAATTAGTGCAATCTCTCAAAAGTTTTTTCATTTCTAATAAACATTCATTGTTGTCCTTTTCTTTGGGGTGTTTTGGTCATGTTGACCATCATGTAATTACCATACATGTTATCAAGTTACTTGTCCAAATTACCTCCAAGTCAGATTCATTAAGGGTTCTCACTCTAGGTAGTAATTGTCTTTTTTAGTCAGATTTACCATGCCTAATGTAAGGGTCTAATGCTTTAAGTCGTAATTATCTATATTTAGTCAGATTTACCATGCCTAATGAGCCAATTAATTTAAAATCAATATATCTTTTATTTGTCAAAGATTAATGCTATATAAAGATGTTTTTTTGGTTTAGAGTACTCATGTACTATGTTAGAAAGTGTAGATTTCATGTAGCACTGAACTGATTAGATGAGTAGTATTTTTTTCTCGCAGCTTCAGACTATTGTTATGTAAGGAAGGTGAAGTGTAGATTTCATGTAGACTGAACAGATAGATGAGTAGAAAACTCTCAGCTTCAGACTGTTGTTTTGTAAGGAAATAGGAGTTCAAAGAATTTTTACTGCTTCTGGTATCATAAATAGATGTTACTGCTTAATCCCTTTAAATGTCACCCATTTTTATTTCTAGATTCCTAAGTAACAAGATAATCCCATGTCGTAGTTGACATTTGTAAATCCTTGATTCTTTACATCAAATGCATTTATATGCAATAAATATTTTATTGCGAAGAATCGGAATTGCGTAACAAGCTGACAACGAATAGGATATTGGAAGATTTACTTGTTTATAAGTTCCTAAGAGATTTTACTCCTCAACTCTATAATTGACATTATGTCTTCCTGATAAAGGGGAGATAATTGACAATATGTCTTCCTGATGAAGGGGAGATAATTCTCTATAATGGTCTTTGATTGATAAGTTGCCATTCATCATTAACTGGTAATATAAGAGCATGTTTTTGCCAATCCTTGTCTGATTTAGAATAAAGAGGATGATGCTTTATTTGTACACTTAAAGAATATCCCTGAACCAACAGAATTCAAGACTTCTTGTTTGAATGAAACAATAAAGGAGTGAGTTCTGGAGGTGGGTCTATTTGAGACTTTGTTAGAATTAGTTCAAAATGCACCTATAAGATAATACCCATTTCCTACTTATGTAACATTATGCAATGTCTTAATTACCAACATGTTTCTTATACAAAAAGGGAAATTCCTTAGGATATTTAAATGCCATTATAGTCATAAAAACATATATATGTTTTGAACTGGCTTTAACTAGTAATTGGAGTTAAAAAAAACGACTACTTAACCTATTTGTATTCAAAAATTATTATTTGGTAATTTGGTAAAATCTATAGTACACAAATATATTTTAGTGTTGTTAGATTGCTGTCTAATTGATGTTTTATCAACCTTCACCTACTAAGGTCAGAAGCATCAGATATTTTGTTTTCAATCCCCTTCAGGTAAATTTGCATATTTTATGCATAAAGATTAACCCTTGTCTGACGGTCATCCCAAAATTGGTTTCCTTTTCTATTTCCAGTTTGCCTCAATCAAATTTTATGAAACTTATGCAAAATGTAAATTTGCTGTTTTAGAGTTATGCCCCTTTACAAATGGAAAAATTGCTGCATTTTTAGCTCCTGTTCAGATTTACTTGAATTTGTTGTAATCAAGAATTTTGTTATCATTTGCATAATTATTCGGATCTTTAAAACCATAATATTGTTTGTAGTTGTTCTGTGAGCAACAGCTCAATGATGATTAGTTTCTGGATTGCATTATTGACTATTTCAAATAAAAAATCCTCAAATTCCAAGTAATTAGTCATCTTCAATGAAAAAGTCTTGTAAACTTAAAAAAAAAGTTTTAAATAGAATGGAATGACATGGTAATTCAAAGTAAACCATATTGATGGATAATACCACTGTCTCGTTGGCAATCGCATTCCACATCTCCTTATCTTTATAAAAATTTTTTTTTCATTGCCTAATACCATGATTTAAATTTTTCATTAATACTCCCTCAATGGATTTTTTTCAAATTTGATTAAATAAATCTTGTCGTGCAAATGATAGACATTTATTTCCAAGTAATTAATCAGGTTATTTTGATTCACCAATATTCTAGAAACTGATAATCAATTTATAAAAAGAAAAAAAATGAAACTCTATTAAAAATCTATTTTTCAAACTTTATTTATGTAACCATGACAGCTAATAATGTTTTATGTTGTGTGATACATTTTAAGTAGGTCATTACAGATAACATGTCAGTAGGAGACATTTTCAAGGATATGGGGAAAAGAATGAACAAAATGTTACCCTGATTAATGGTATCTTTGTTTGTTAAATTCATTCACTGACTTTTATAATATTTGAAGATATAAATGTGTGCACTGTAAATTCAGAAATTATTGCGTGCATTTATTATTGCGATTTTGTCATTTTAGACTTAAATACCATTTTATTTTTTTACAATTTTGAGAAAAATCCTTTTTAAATCATATAAAATATTTCTAAATGTGAGTTTGAATTATGTCGTTTACAACTCTGTCGTATTTTGTATTTTTCGCAATAATAAAAACCTCGCAATAATTTCTGAATTTACAGTATGACAATACAAAGTCTATCTTCAAAAATAGCCAGTTTACCATATGGCTGGGATTGTAACACCGCTGTTATTGAATGGTGGTCACATGCCTATTAATTGCTATCTTATTGGCTCTTATACATGTTTCCTTTTAGTTATCATAGTCGTCATAGAAGTAAAACTTTTACTTCGTAAATTTTTTTCTGAATTTACATGTAAAGTTTAACTCTTGATGCTATTTAAGCTGTGAGCCTGGTATAAATTACTTAATCAATTATTTGATAACAGTTTTTTTGTTACTGTTTTAAGCTATTCTGACCCAATGTTTTCTCTGAACTTAAAAAGTATTTTTTTAACAACCACAATTTTCTTATTACTTTTAAGATAACACTTGCATCACATTAGCTGTTTTTACACGGATAACAATTTTAAGATAAAGTTTTTATATAGTTTTCTAATTGTAGCAATGGTTACAATGCAATATTAAACTCAAGGTAATTTGTTAAAAGATCAACATATAAAGTGTCTGTGAAAAGCAGTTGAAGTGATTGTTTTTTGCCTTCTTTCAAATCTAAACCTATTACTATGTCTGGGTAATTCAATCAAAGCTTTAACTCTTGTTAGATGTTAGAAAATATGCATTTGAATTGTATAACTTGTTATTAGATGGATTTTATCATTACTATAATGGCATCAGCAATGCATCAGTGTTGAAGATTTAGAAATTTAATTTTCATTTTGACCATGTTAGCAGGAAATGAAGCAAGGATGTTGTATAATCGTAACGATTATTGTTCAGTATTGTTTTACTCCCTTTATTTATGATGGATGCTGGTACTTGCAAATAACCAAAGTAAAAGTCTATGATTGCAAAATATGAAAATCTTTTGAAGAGAATTATTGTAATGAAAATTTATAAATGGACAACAATAAGTTCTCATCCAGTTGCTTTATGACTATGACAGGTTTCAGTATCTATATATATTGTAAATTTGTAAATTATTGCCATATTTTTATTATTGTGAAAAATGGTACACTGGGTGTTATGGCCATTATAACTACTTTAAACTTTAAACTCATATTTTGGATTATTTTTTATATGAATTCAGGAGACTTTTTCTCCAAATGGCAAAATTGGTTATCATATTTTGGTCTAAAATTACTAAATCTCAATAATAAATGCACATAATAATTTATAGAGATGTTATTGAAGACATTAAGATCATATTGCAATTAATATTGGAATAATATCCTTTGCATTCAAATGAAAATATTATTGACAAATGATGAGGTGATTGAACTGAATCTTAAAATTGTGTTTTAATTTGACCTTCATCAATATATTTTTTATTTAACACAAAACATGCAGTTTTTAATTTCTGATATAAGATGATAAACAGTTATTATTCATTCCAAGTTTTATAATCTTAATTGATATCTCAGTATCTGATATTGGTAATTATTCACTTCCATCGTGAACCATTGCAGTTCTTATCAAAAACAATTGATTTCAGATCAAGTTTTAGAATCGTGCTTTATACAAGATTACATTTTGTCACAGTGTGTTATTGGTAGATAAAATCTAGGAAAAAATTATTCGCCAACAAAAAATATAATTGAAATCAAGGCTTCCAAAACGGTCATATATTCCGGACATGACCGAAACTTTCATAAAAAGTCTGGCTGCTCTCAGTCTCAAACGGTCAAATAGAATTGGTTTGCCACTTTTGTTATTCAAGGCATTTTTCAAAATACGGTCATTTCAATTTTGACCAACTATGGATCATTTAAAATGTCCGTTTGGGTTTTGGACATGTCCGCTTGGGCATACTATTTCACAAAGATATTTTGGTCATAATTGTTTTTTTTACAAATTTTTCAATTTGAAATTGTTATGAACAAATTTTCAGATTCTCACCCTCTTGTACAAAGATTTTTTTTAAAATTTGATATGGACAAACAACAATGAGTCACTTGAAATTTTATCTTTTCCCATTTTTATCCCCCACATAACAGGTTTTTGAGGACAACTGAATATTTAATTAAGCACTATGAGTTTTATTTTTGCAATTTTATGAAATAGAATAAGCTTATCATTCCGATCTTATGTTTGTTTTCTGTTTGTCATTTATTTTATATGTATGTTTTATACATATTATCAAGCTCTTGGTATTCTCAGTTTATTTTTTTTATTTTTAAAGGTTGTATGGTAACCCTTAGTTGCTTTGCATCCATTCATTTGATCTCCTGAGTGAGTGAATTAGCTCTCTCATTGGTAATCATAGAACCATTTGATCTCCTGAGTGAGTGAATGGTATAAGCTCTCTCATTGGTATTCATAGTACCATTTGATCTCCTGAGTGAGTGAATGGTATAAGCTCTCTCATTGGTAATCATAGTACCATGTGATCTCCTGGGTGAGTGAATGGTATAAGCTCTCTCATTGGTAATCATAGTACCATGTGATCTCCTGGGTGAGTGAATGGTATAAGCTCTTTCATTGGTAATCATAGTACCATGTGATCTCCTGCGTGAGTGAATGGTATAAGCTCTCTCATTGGTAATCATAGTGCATCATCTTAATTTTATATATTGAAGCAATTATGAATTTAATTGATGCTGACTCAGCTTCTTGGTGCTATACAGAACTTCCCATTTATAGCTCAATAATTTAGTTGAATTTAATTTGTATGAACAGATTATATGCCAGGGTTGTTTAAAGCATTAGTTTGAATTCAACAATTTTCATTGGTTTAATTAACTTCACAGTTGTCAAACTTTTAAAGATTTTTCAACATTTTGTTCCAAAAGTCCAATTGTTTTGACAGTATTTTATTAAATTTTTCATTCCATATAATTCTGTCATTGAAATTTAACTTTCACTTTTAGTTGAACTTCTACAATCAATATTTGATATAATTCCATCAATACAAATTTCAAACAAATATTTAATACTTTAAAGGTTCTTGAACAATTGAAATAAGAAAAGTGAATCAAATTTGATCTTAAACATTTTTATGTAAACAGAATAGAATAAATATAAGAAGATGTGGTATGAGTGCCGAATTGCGGAAATAGTCTCTCCATCCAAGTCACAATGTGAAAAGATTAACTATATAGGTCAAAGTATGGCCTTTAACATGGAGCCTTGGTTCACTGTGACTGAACAGCAAGCTATTAAGGGCCCCAAAATCACTGAAATAATACAATTCAAACAGAAAACCCAAGATCTAATAAAAATTAAAAAAACACTGATAAGGTTCATTTCCAGTTTGGGAAGGATTTGCATACATAAAGTGCTTGGGTCAAATTCATTATTTCAAGATTTTTGCCAGGAGAAGTTTTCTTGATTCTGTATACATACATGTTTGATGGGTGAAACCATGTATCATGTATTTTAAAAACTTGTGTAAACAATTCCTGTGTTTAGGCAAACCCTTTGGAAATTTGAGTCATGAATTTTATGTGTCATTTGGTTCAATTCCCATTAGCAAAGCTTTTAATTTAGAAAATATTCTCATTTCCCATTTCATTTAATTAAAAAGGATTATTTCCTGATGATACCACATTTTATTGCGAATTTTATGTTTTTCTTTGGTCTTTATTGGTAATTATTAGATACCATTTGATACTGCACTTTTCCCTAGACATTCCGATTGTCATGACAGGGATGCATTTTATTGAAACTTGTCATCTTTTCCCACACTAAATTGTGAAACAAAAAAACTAATGTGATTTCTAGAGCCTTTATTTCACATTTCTGCTAGATTTTACAGATAACTTCATTGCTATAAAACTAAACATTAAATAGATGGACTTGCACTTTTGAATAACAAAAGAAGTTTGAAATGTTATTTTCTTAAAACTTGGGTTAAATATACTGCACTCACAAACTATTATCTGACAGAATTAGATTTTGATAGGTTCCGGAGTGTTAATTTTAGAAAATGTGTCAAGTTAATTATTTCAAATTTTTTAGCTATTTGAAGTTTTTCAATTAAGTGAAATATACATAACAGTTTGAGTTACATTTACACAAAACTTGAAATTGTGTTAACTAATTTTCTTTCAACTTAATGTCTTTTGCCAAATTTATATTTATAAATTAACATTACTGAAGATGTTTTTCTTGTTTTGGATGATTATGCAAACATTATTGTTTTTTATTTGGTCGGGTTGTTGTCTCTTTGACACATTCCCCATTTCCATTCTCAATTTTATTATAGATTTGTTTAAGCACAATCAGACAATAACATTTCATACAAAAAAAACTTTTTAGAATTACTATGAAAGAAATACAGGACCAGTACATGTTAAATTTGAGCATCAGATGCCCATTTCTAGGTTACCTCCAACAGTACATGTTAAATTTGAGCATCAGATGCCCATTTCTAGCTAGGTTACCTCCATCAGAAATGCTGAAACTCAAACATTTGAGAGTTCAGAATGTATCGATAAAAAAGACTTACAAAAACATTATTTTTTAACCTGACAAAGGCAGCTTGATACTTAGTATGAAAAAAAAACAGAATTCATCCTTGCTTAATTGATATTTTCTGCAATATTAGTTTGCCATCAGGACACATTTAGACTTTATTATTGAGTTGATTTTACATCAAGTTAATTCTTAGCATGATTTTATAAGGTGTTTCTATTATATGATTTTCCAGCTTCAGACTCCCTTCACATATTGCAGATAGATTCAATCATAATCAAGTATTTCCAATTTAGTGTTTCATGAATTTTGAGTAAATCATCATTTTTTTTTTCGATATATGCTATGCAATTTCATCTCCAGCCATGTCTTAAGTTTTGTGCTATTTTGAATGCCATAATGAAAAGGTTTCTCCTGTTCTCCGTATGATATAATCACAGATTTTTGTTTCACGTTTTGATGACTAGACACATGTTACATGTCATCCATTTCCTGGATTTGTTTGAATTTCTGAACCTTAAAGAACGTTAAAGGTCAATCTATTAAATCGACATACCTAATTCAATTTTTGAGGTAGGTTGTACTTCTCTAAAACCAATGCTGCATTTTCCTGAAGTTCATTGAACCATAGAATCCACTGCGTGGATATTGATATGATTTTACGATTATTACACGTTACCACACCATCAAGAGCTGATGGTTGCTGATGGTTGTTTTGTCATTCAGTAGTTTTTGTTTCACTAAGTGCACACAACTTCCTTGTAAATTGATATTATTATTTCATATTATGTGGGCAGATTAATATAATAACTAATGTTCTTTTAATGTTGTACAGGTGTTATTGATACTGTTACAATTAGTATGACTCTCTTTATGTAATATTTTATATAAATCATATAGAGATTTCATCTTTTAAATTTTCATCGTAAATTCTTAATCTGTCAATATTTGATGTCTTTTGGCTGCCAAAGAACTCATTATAAAATCGACTTTATGTTGTAATTAGATATTAAAATATTTTTATTTGAATTGTTATTAATCAAAATTAGAGGAATTAATCTGTTTATAAATCCATTACACGTATGATATTTAGAAAAATAAAAGATTTCAACATGAATAATAGATGCGGGGTTTAAATGATAGAGACAGAAACCCAGCAACAACTGATTTACATTGATCATGATTCATCCAAAGGGCAATCATAACCAAAGTCTTAAGCAGTAGAATGACGTTCCAGTTTTTGGTCTTTAATAACTGAAATTATACCACTATTCAAGCTTTTTTCATCACATGTAGAAAGTGAGTTTTTGTTCCTGTGTAAAATTATTGTGATTTTTGGAATTATGGCCCTTGGAATCATGCAGCTCAGGCCATCTAGACACATGTTTTTTTAAGTTCAAATATTAACAAAAGATTATCAGTGATATCATTAAGTGTTTATACTTGTCTGTATGTGTCTCAGCTTTGCCTAAAGCAATAGTTGGTATCTCAGGGACAACAAACTTGATATTACCCTCACACCCAGTCAATAGATGTATTATATGCAATGCAGTAAATATAAAGATTTGTAAGACATGAATCTGAAGTCATGCCATTATGGCCTTTAGGAAAATCATGGTGGTTTGACATATTATATTACTGCAAAAGTACAGATTTGTAGAATAAAATATTCATTGTCTGCACAGTTTTTGAGCATTTAATGCAATTCATTGTGCAAAACCTGAGTCATATTTCTAAGATTTTTTGTAATGAACTGAATTTGGATAAACATTTTTTCATGCTGTAAACAGATTTCTTTGAAGCCATATATAATTTGCCACTGAATAATTTTTTTTAACCATAGTACTATTTTCAAAATATTTTTTTCTTCTTTGATGGAAGTCAAAGATTGTCTGTTTCCATAACTTTCTTTTAAAGTCATAGTTTTATATTGTTGTTAACATTGTTATACAAATGTCTACATGCATCATCTAAGAATTTGATGGTTCCCTTTCAGGTTTTCAGGTGCGGATCAATGCATTTGAATGGGGACATGTAATTGGAACCCCCTTTGTCCTGGGTTAGGAACCCACCCTTTTTTAAATGGCAGGATCCGCCCCTGGGTTTCCATAAGATAATTAGATTATGATGGAAAAAATACATTGTTTTTGCAGATTTTAACACAGAAACCTCTCTATTTGATGTAATATTTAAAAGAGTCTGTTTTATATTATTGATCTTGATACAAGAATTAATATGGATTGTGACTTTTATCAAAGTTAATATTAACTACAAATTTAAATTGTTTAATTGAAAAGGTATGTCAAATTATCAGTAACTGATTAAATGAGGGTTTAACAAGCCACAGACTTGTTTGATCTTTGTGATGTTTACCTTAAAATGGAATGGAAATATATTTTGTGGATGTTATTGATTAGTTTTGAATATAGTAAACCTAGAGTAAAACAATTGTTTGGTTGTACCATTTATTGAACGTGAACTAGCTAATTTTGTGAGGTATCTCTTGAGTATTGTTGTCTGCTCTTAGGTTGGGTTGTTGTCTCTTTAACAGTTTATGAAGTATGAATATTCCTGCTTTGCATAACTCTGAAATGCAACATGTGCTTGGGAGGGAGCAGAACATACCAATTTAAAGTCTTCAAAGTATTTTACTGTAGTGTACTAATAGACCATATAGGCAGTGGTAATTTATAGAATTTAAATATTAATGAGCGCCAACAAACATGTTTAACCCCATCACATTCTGTAAGTGCCTGTCTCATTAGTCAGGAGCTTGGGCTCTTGGTCATAAAACTTTACTCAGTACTCCAAGTACAAAATAAGTGATCGAAACACAAAATCCAGTATTTTGATTGGTTGATTCTTGAGTCTGAGTACAAAAATCGTGCTCAAAAGTTTCATGACCGCAAGGCCAGTAGTTCAGTGGTTGTCGTTGGTTTATTTAGTCTCATATTTGTTTATTGATAGAATTGCTTTGTTATAAATTAGTTTTCTGAATTGAATAGTTTCATATTTTTTAGCTCACCTGGCCCGAAGGGCCAAGTGAGCTTTTCTCATCACTTGGCGTCCGGCGTCGTCCGTCGTCGTTAACTTTTACAAAAATCTTCTCCTCTGAAACTGCTGGGCCAAATTAATCCAAACTTGGCCATAATCATCATTGGGGTATCTAGTTTAAAAATTGTGTCCGTTGACCCCGCCAACCAACCAAGATGGCCGCCACGGCTAAAAATAGAACATAGGGGTAAAATGCAGTTTTTGGCTTATAACTCAAAAACCAAAGCATTTAGAGCAAATCTGACGTGGGGTAAAAATGTTAATCAGGTCAAGATCTAACTGCCCTGAAATTTTCAGATGAATCGGACAACCTGTTGTTGGGTTGCTGCCCCTGAATTGGTAATTTTAGGGAAATTTTGCTGTTTTTTGTTATTATCTTGAATATTATCATAGATAGAGATAAACTGTAAACAGCAATAATGTTCAGCAAAGTAAAATCTACAAATAAGTCAACATAACCAAAATGGTCAGTTGACCACTTTAGGAGTTATTGTCCTTTATAGTCAATTTTTAACCATTTTTCGTAAATCTTGGTAATCTTTTACAAAAATCTTCTCCTCTGAAACTACCAGGCCAAATTTAAACAAACTTGGCCGCAATCATCATTGGGGTATCTAGTTTAAAAATTGTGTGGCGTGACCCGGCCAACCAACAAAGATGGCCGCCATGGCTAAAAATAGAACATAGGGGTAAAATGCAGTTTTTTGCTTATAACTCAAAAACCAAAGCATTTAAAGCAAATCTAACAGGGAGTAAAATTGTTAATCAGGTCAAGATCTATTTGCCATGAAATTTTCAGATGGATTGGACAAACTGCTGTTAGGTTGCTGCCCCTGAATTAGTCATTTTAAGGAAATTTTGCCGTTTTTTGTTATTATCTTGAATATTATTATAGATAGAGATAAACTGTAAAGGGAAACATTGTACAGCAAAGTAACACCTAAAAATAAGTCAACATGACCTAAATGGTCAATTGACCCCATAAGGAGTTATTGCCCTTTATAGTCAATTTTTAACAATTTTCATAAAATTTGTAAATTTTAACTAACATTTTCCACTGAAGCTCTTAGGCCAAGTTCAATATAGATAGAATGATTGTAAGCAGCAATAATGTTCAGTAAAGTAAGATATACAAACACATCACCATCACCAAAACACAAATTTGTCATGAATTCAAATGCGTCCTTTGTTTAATATTCACATAGACCAAGGTGAGCGACACAGGCTCTTTGGAGCCTCTAGTTTAATTTCTGGGCCATTTATAGCCAACCATTTGGTAAAGTTTTTTTTCTCATAGTTGAACGCTGTAAGAGTGTCTATTATTGCTTACATTCACTTTAAACTTCCGGGATATTCCACACTCGGGCACCAAAGTTTTCTGTACCAAGAAGAAGAAGAACTTTGGTGGATAGTTGTCTTGTTTGCAATCATATCGACATCTCTTTATTTTTATATGGTACATTGACTGCACTTAATTAAAAGAACAACATGTTTTGATGGATGTTCTTACTCAAATTATCACTTAACTTTACCGTATTGTATAAAACCAATCGTTGATTAATAACGATCTTACTGTAGGATGACAATAAGCGTTCGTCCCCTAGACCTAAAACGAATTACAAACTACTTAATTAAAATCTTCGTGTGTAATTGATGAGTTTGAGAATCTTAACTATCCATCTGTTTATGTCTAACAAGATCCATTAATTATAATACTTTCCATTTTTTTTTGGTGTTGCCTTTTCATGATCAGTTAGTTGTGGCATGTTTCATGTTTATATGATTGATTTAAATGTTTATAAGAGAATGGCTGGCAATATCTACTTGATTTAAATGTTGATAAGAGAATGGCTGGCAATATCTACTTGATTTAAATGTTGATAAGAGAATGGCTGGCAATATCTACTTGATTTAAATGTTTATAAGAGAATGGCTGGCAATATCTACTTGATTTAAATGTTTATAAGAGAATGGCTGGCAATATCTACTTGATTTAAATGTTTATAAGAGAATGGCTGGCAATATCTACTTGATTTAAATGTTTAGAAGAGAATGGCTGGCAATATCTACTTGATTTAAATGTTTAGAAGAGAGTGGCTGGCAATATCTACTTGATTTAAATGTTTATAAGAGAATGGCTGGCAATATCTACTTGATTTAAATGTTTATAAGAGAATGGCTGGCAATATCTACTTGATTTAAATGTTTAGAAGAGAATGGCTGGCAATATCTACTTGATTTAAATGTTTAGAAGAGAGTGGCTGGCAATATCTACTTGATTTAAATGTTTAGAAGAGAATGGCTGGCAATATCTACTTGATTTAAATGTTTAGAAGAGAATGGCTGGCAATATCTACTTGATTTAAATGTTTATAAGAGAATGGCTGGCAATATCTACTTGATTTAAATGTTTAGAAGAGAATGGCTGGCAATATCTACTTGATTTAAATGTTTAGAAGAGAGTGGCTGGCAATATCTACTTGATTTAAATGTTTATAAGAGAATGGCTGGCAATATCTACTTGATTTAAATGTTTATAAGAGAATGGCTGGCAATATCTACTTGATTTAAATGTTTATAAGAGAATGGCTGGCAATATCTACTTGATTTAAATGTTTATAAGAGAATGGCTGGCAATATCTACTTGATTTAAATGTTTAGAAGAGAGTGGCTGGCAATATCTACTTGATTTAAATGTTTAGAAGAGAGTGGCTGGCAATATCTACTTGATTTAAATGTTTATAAGAGAATGGCTGGCAATATCTACTTGATTTAAATGTTTATAAGAGAATGGCTGGCAATATCTACTTGATTTAAATGTTTATAAGAGAATGGCTGGCAATATCTACTTGATTTAAATGTTTAGAAGAGAATGGCTGGCAATATCTACTTGATTTAAATGTTTAGAAGAGAGTGGCTGGCAATATCTACTTGATTTAAATGTTTAGAAGAGAATGGCTGGCAATATCTACTTGATTTAAATGTTTAGAAGAGAATGGCTGGCAATATCTACTTGATTTAAATGTTTAGAAGAGAATGGCTGGCAATATCTACTTGATTTAAATGTTTAGAAGAGAATGGCTGGCAATATCTACTTGATTTAAATGTTGATAAGAGAATGGCTGGCAATATCTACTTGATTTAAATGTTTATAAGAGAATGGCTGGCAATTTCTACTTGATAGAAGCTCTTAACTTTTATGAGAATAGGTTAATTGTATCTAAAGAACTTGCTGTGTAGGTTTAATTATTCAAAATAATGGAAGAAGAAAATAATATCAGTATTTGTAAATGACTTGTTAGTAACATAAAAAGTAATGAGAGGTTAAAAAACACATGATTTTATTTTCTCACCTTTTTATTAAGTAGATTATAGGAAAAACATTTCATTTTTTATTAAACCAATTTTCAAACAAATTGTTAATTCAATTTATATTGCTACCGAAGTAATTTGATTGGTTGTATCTTGCTTATATTTTAGTTTCCACTGTTTTAAAAAAATATAAACTTTCAGTTGAAACTGTGAACATGATTTAATAAAATGTTATATTGTAATTTGAAAGAAATTATTATGTGAATTTAGTGACTATCTGACATTATGGTAGATTAATTTAATGGATTATAAAATTTCAGAACACAACTAAGTCTTGTTATTTAATGAAATAAACAAATTTTGAGAGAGGAAAGTTATTCATTGGAAATACATTTTATATAAACAAACAAAATTATGATTTGAAAACTAAACAATACATGTGACAGAATATAAAAAAAAATTGGGGTCACTCACAGGACTTGTTTAAAATCTTGCTTAGAAACCAAAGGAAACAGAAACTTTCCTTCACATTCCTTTATAAAAGTATGTTTATTTGAGTTATCTCCCCTTTAATGGCAATGGTCAGGGAAAAAAATGAATATTACAAATTATTGTTCAGTATTTAAAAAAAATATTTAAAAAAAATATTTATACAAATTTTGTCAATTTACTGAATCTCTTATACTAGAAAAGCTTAGTAAAAACAAAATTTTGCCAAATAGTTAAAAAGTTATTAATTTTGAAAAAAGTGCACATTATAACCTTAGTAGAAAACTTAAAACAGGGACCAAAAGTGAAAAATGAGTGGTATCATGCACTGAACTCTTCGAATCTTTCCACTCGTGAATTCAATCACTTTGATTAATATTTTAACAAGTAGCGGTCTTTGACAATCTACATAAATGAATGCAATGAGAAGTGGACTTGACGTCAAGAGACGATCACCAAAGGACATATATATGTATACTATATATTGCCTGCCTGATCATTTGGTTGGCATGCTAGGTAGTAATTATATGTTACACTCTCCCATTTCCAGTTTTATTTTTGGTATTGATGTGTTTTTTTTCTAATTGAAATCAAGAACTCTGAGAACAAAATTAGAACTTTAAAATTAATGATGGGAAAGATGTTGGTTATTTAAAAAACAACATTCTTTTCAGCTATTCTAGCTTTCCTTTTCTTTAATTCAGTTGTGTGAAAATCTTTTAATTATTTCATCAAAGCAGTTTCTAAATGAAATGAACTGTTAAATTGCTCATTTCTGTTGGAGAAAAGATTGTTTCAGCCAATTACAATTACAATTTAATTTGTTTAAAACATCGTAAATGCAATCTGTTGTTATAATTTTTCTTTGCTAATGTTGTAACTTGTAGAAGTGCTGTTTTTTTGCATTATTTGTAAAAGATTGAGACATGATACCATGCAAACATTCCAACTACTGTAAATTCGTAAATTATTGTGATGTTTTTATTATTGCAAAACTGTGATTTAATTTCCATATCAAATCAGAAAATATCAGTCTTACTATTAAGCTAATTAAAATTATTTTTAAAGCCATTATGGTTAAACAGTCATTTTAAGATCAAGACTTTAAACTTCAAAAAGCCATTATGGTTTAACAATCATTTTAAGATCAAGACTTTAAACTTTAAAAGCCATTATGGTTTAACAGTCATTTTAAGATCAAGACTTTAAACCTTAATAGCCATTATGGCAGTCATTTTAAGATCAAGACTTTAAACCTTAAAGGCCATTATGGTTTAACAGTCATTTTAAGATCAAGACTAGATTTTTGAAGCCTATGGTTTAACAGTCAAATATTTTGCCTTAAACCATTAAAATTCAATGAATGGTTTAATAGACACAGATTGAACCTTTAAACTTTTAATCCCCTGGTTTAGTAGGCAAGTATTGAACATTAAACTTTATAAACTAATGGTTTTACAGGCAGAGAAGGGGACTGAAAACTTTTTAGATAATAGGTTTATCAGGAAATGAATCAGAGCCTTAATACCTTATTAATTTCAAATTGGCCTGGTTTAAAACTAGATTAAAATGTGTATTATATGTCTCTGATATAGCTATAGCTTAATACATAAAACATTAGTTTTTCAAAGTTAAGAAATTAAGCATATTTTCCCCAACATATATTAAACTTATTCAGGATAAAATTTGTCTTTCAATTTCTTTAAAGTATTTTTTATTAAAAAAAACAAAACAAAAAAACAACAACAAGGTATTGCTTATGTATTAAATGTTTTTTACAAGATTAATTTGTTTTAGAAAATTTTTAATTATCAAATTCATGCTGAAAAAAGTAAAAAGATTTATTAAAAAAAACAGGAATTATAATTAAGAATTTATATTTGGTATAAAAGTCTATTAACGCCTTACCTTAATTAGACACCCTATAGATTTAAGTAGTCCTATATCCAATGAAGAATATTGTATAGCTCATACAGCTCGTAAATACGGAAATCAGCCACAGATAGCTGTCACTTATCTGTTTAAAACTATATCAATTTAATTTCCCTGTTAGAACAAAGGCTTGCTGTGCTGATTCTTTTTCCAATAATGATGGAATATAAATATTTTTATTTCTCTCATAGCAGTTATAACTATTTTCTCCCGAACAAAAAATTTCAGAAAAAAGTCACTACATCATGTGATTTAAAACCACCCAATGATTTTACATGAATATTTTCAAAAAAAATAGGAAAAAAAATGCGACAGTTCTAAGTGGACAAAATTCCAGAGATTAATCAATTCACATAAAATCCAATTTTTTACGAGTTTGTTGGTGTGAAGAATTATAAATTTAGCTTTTGTTACTACTATTGCTAAGTAATTATCTGAATAACAAAAACTTCTAGTAAGTTACGATAAAGCTTTTCAGTTGATAGATCTAAAGCAGTATCAAAGTTTTTAGTCTTGTTATTTTAAGTAATTTTCCCGTTGATTAGAAGTCCTGCATATAAAGTAATTGAGAAATGTTGGAACGAAGCATGCCTATAAATTGCACGTAATTTTGTATGTATCAGGTAATGGGATCTAACAATTTAATTCTGTGATAAGTTTGTTGGGTTAATAGTGATAATCAAGTTCAGATTAACAGATATTCAGGTATCCATGGCAAATGTAGTGATTTGTTAATGTGTTAGATAACTATTTATGCCATTTGATAATATGATAATATTTCTTAATAGCTATCTAATGAATTTTAAATTATTTCAACCCTTTAGTGTCATAAAGAATACATTACACTGAGACAGAAAATCAGTACAATATTATGATCTAGCCTAAAAGGTCAAGGCCATTGAAAGGTCTCTTTGTTTTACATCCACCGTGAACCTTTGTCAAGGTCACAAAACTTGTAGTATATATTGGATATTATTATGGTGCTTTTTGTAAACTAATTTTCTCAAATTAAAAAACCTTTTTCTTATGTGATTTCTATGTCCAACCATATCGAAGGAGGCATAAAGCTTGTCCATATATCTCAAAGTTGGTTTCTGTTCTCCAACCTTTATAGTTATGAAACTTACAAATGTATATAGAATGCTTAATATTATCACAAAAAACCAGATCAATTTGGAATTTTTGTTGTGTCACTTTAACCATTCTAGAGTTATGTCCCTTTACAAATGCAAAAATTGCTGATATTTTTGTTTCTGTTCTCTAACGCAGTTTTCCTCAACAAAATTTTATGAAACTTCACAAGATTATTTTGACAAATCACAGATCAAGTTTGAATTTTGGTGGTGTCACTTTAACCGCTCTAGAGTTATGCCCCTTTACCAATGGAAAAATTGCTATTTTTTTTGTTTCTGTTCTCTAACTTTAGTTTGCCTCAATCAAATGTTAAGAAACTTGTACACACTGCTTTTACCACCAACACAGATAGAAATGGAATTGTAGGGGTAACACTATATTTGTGCTAAAGTTATGCCCCTTTACATATGGAAAAAGTGCTTAATTTTTCATTTCTGCTCTCTAACTTATTAGTTTGCCTTAACATCAAATTTAAAAGATAAGAGTAAGGATCTAAAAAAAACAACCATAAGAGTTAATCCTGCAACCAGTAATGAAAATGTTGTGATTTTGACACTAGACAAATAACATCCATCTTACCTACTCAAAGGATTCAATTGCTAAGTTATTATAGACAGATCCAGACTGTTACGAGTCTTGGTTTTTAAAATCATCCATTAAACCAATGAAAAGATTTTGTCCAATTTTAATAATATTTCTTCTGCAAGGAGAGGGTTTGAAGAAAAATAACAGTACCATCAATTCAAAATTAAATGTGTTTTTTTTATTATTAATATAAATATGTTATACAGTCAGCAATAATTAGATATTAATTATTGTGACTACAGCTTATGTTGTAAAAACTGTTTTTCCTGTCACATTTATCATAATGATATAAACATCACAATAATTTCTGAATTATGGTTTTTTGTTTCTACATAAAGATTTTATGGAATGATTTATATACACGTTACTTGAAAATAAAGTAAGATTGTTGTAAAAACAGCTAGAGCTGCAGGATTTTAAGCATCCTAACACTCACATTGATTCTTATTTTCTACTTCTTCAATTCTTGTACATTTTTGGATACTGTAGATAAACATCAATATGGACAGCAACATATCAACACATAAAAACCTAAATTATCTAGAGGTCAGCAATGTTTTAAATGGTAGTTGATACTGTAAACCAACTAGTTTTCGCGACTTTCGCGAGTAGAAAAATATCGCGAAGTTAAATTGTCGTGAATATGTAAAAACTTGGATCTTTCATTATTTAACAACATCAAGTTAATTAGAAAATCGCGAAATTAAATTGCAGTGAAATGGACTCGAAAGGGCTAAACGCGAAATAAAGTTTCCGCGAAAATAAGTTGGTTTACAGTATACTAAAATATAATCTTTGAATAATACAGAAATCCCCACAAATATTTGACAACACCCAACATAACTCCTCCTGGAAACAGACAAACAAACAACAACTACTAACAGCGATCTTAACTCCTGGCAACAGACAAACAATTAACAACCACTAACACAAAATATAACTCCTTGAAACAAACACAAAACAAACCAAACGTTATTTGGATGGAGAGTTGTCTCATTGGCACTCACACCACATCTTCCTATATCTAAAAACCACTAACAGCGAACTTAATCCTAGAAACAGATAAACAAACAATAATCACTAACACAAAATATAACTCCTTGAAACAAACACAAAACAAACCACCCACACATCCACACCTTACATAACTCCACCTGGAAACAGACAACAAACAAAAACCCTAATAACAATCACCAACACCCTACATAACTCCACCTGGAAACAGACAAACAAATAACAACACAGAACATAATTCCTGGAAACAGACACACAAACAACAACTACAAACACCCAGCATAACTCCCCTTGGAAACAGATACACAAAAGAAAAACACCAGTAATCCACTTGGCTCCTCCAGGAAACTGATATTAGTAAAACACCAATACTAGACCTAACTCCTCCAGATACACAAAAGAGAACAAACAACACCCAAGATAATTCCTCCAGGACACAGATTCACAAAGAACAACAACCACCAACAATTGACAACTTCTCAAGGAAACAGATATTAGGTCACAAAAAACAACACACTTAAGAACACCAACCACCAACAACTGACTTGAATCCTCCAGGAACCGATACTGGTTCACTAAAAAACAACAACCATCAACAACTGACTTGAATCCTCCAGGAAATAGATACTGGTTCAATCAAAAACAACAACCACCAACAACTGACTTGAATCCTCCAGGAAACAGATACCGTTTCACTAAAAAACAACTACCAACAACAACTGACTGGATTCCTCCAAGAAAACTGATACATGTACTGGTTCACCAAAGAACAACAACCAGCAACAACTGACTTGAATCCTCCAGGAAACAGATACTGGTTCACTCAAAAACAACAACCACCAACAACTGACTTGAATCCTCCAGGAAAAAAATACTGTTTCACTAAAAAAAACAACTACCAACAACAACTGACTGGATTCCTCCAAGAAAACTGATACATGTACTGGTTCACCAAAGAACAACAACCAGCAACAACTGACTTGAATCCTCCAGGAAAAAAATACTGTTTCACTAAAAAAACAACTACCAACAACAACTGACTGGATTCCTCCAAGAAAACTGATACATGTACTGGTTCACCAAAGAACAACAACCAGCAACAACTGACTTGAATCCTCCAGGAAAAAAATACTGGTTCACTAAAAAACAACCACCAACAACAACTGACTGGATTCCTCCAAGAAAACTGATACATGTTCTGGTTCACCAAAGAACAACAACCAGCAACATCTGACTTGAATCCTCCAGGAAACAGATACTGGTTCACTAAAAAAACAACAACCACCATCAACTGACTTGAATCCTCCAGGAAACAGATACTGGTTCACTAAAAAACAACAAACACCAACAACTGACTTGAATCCTCCAGGAAACAGATACTGGTTCACTCAAAAACAACAACCTCCATCAACTGACTTGAATCCTCCAGGAAACAGATCCTGGTTCACTTAAGAACAACAACCACCACCAACTTAATTGACTCTTATAGGAAGTAGATACTAGTTGTTTTCAGAACAACAACCACCAACAACTGACTTGACTCTGCCAGGAAACAGATACTAGTTGTTTTAAGAACAACAACCCCTTACAACTGATTTGACTCTGCCAGGAAACAGATCCAGGTTCACTGAAGAACAACAACTACCACCAACTTAATTGACTCTTATAGGAAGTAGATACTAGTTGTTTTCAGAACAACAACCACTAACAACTGACTTGACTCTGCCAGGAAACAGATACTAGTTGTTTTAAGAACAACAACCACTAACAACTGACTTGACTCTGCCAGGAAACAGATACAGAAACAACAACCAGCAACACATGACTCAGTCCCACAGAATGTTTTGGAAATTCTACATACACTCTATGCACACCCTGCCCAATGTAGGCCACATTATTTAAAAAGAATAAACTACAGAAAACTGTATAACACAGCCACAACTGTCTTACCTAGTTTATGAAGAAAAAAATCACCTAAAACTTCATTTTCATGACAAAGTAATTGAAATATAGCCTGTAGAACAGGGTTGTTCAGAATGGCTGTATTTACGCTATCTGTGTAGAATAATTTCATTACAGCTGGGCTTTGTTGTACAGAGTTGCTGGAAAATATGTATGCCCTGCAGAAAGTCTGTCTACTCCATTGTTGTTAACTAGAAATAAGTTTTCATTAAAACTCTTCCATTTTTTTCTGCTGTCAATGACATATCACGACTGGTCTATATTATCAAATAAACAGAATTGTCAGAATTGATTGTGTTGGTCTTTTATCACTTATAGGATAACAGTAATATTTGATCTAAATACCAAAATTAATACAATTTTTTGTGACAAAGATAAATGACCATTTCCATAACTTGATAACTTCCACTAGGTTCCTATTCATAGAAAAAAGACATCATTCTAGACTATTATTGATAGAATAAATTCTTATTACAACCACAAAATTTGTAAAGTCAATATTCAAACTGATTGGTTTACAGTAACATTTACTGCATTTTAATTTTTCTTGTGATTAAATTTACAGTGAAGTTGTAAAATAATCAAATGATACATATATGGTTAAACAACATAATATAGATCAGAGATAATATAAACTAAGTAAGTTGTCTGGCATGGTGGGCAATAGACAGATTTTATGTATAGCTTTATATTATTATTCATTACTTCATTGAGATGTTCATTGCATTACAGACAAAGTGGATGGACACTGTCTTAATTACATTTGAGTGGCAATGATCTTTCATTATGGATAGCTGACCGCATGATGTTTTATTCAATATATAAGGCATGGCCAATTATACAAAGATGATAAATTTGGCAATTGGTCTGTTTGGTTCTCATACTTACATTCACTCAGGAACTAATTGAATATGATAAACTGCTGTAACAAAACAACCTTGGTGTTGAATGGACCATTTCCAATTACCAATTGTTTACAAATTTAGATATATTATTCATTGTTATGTAAATGTATTATTCTGATTCTTATGGCGTTTTCTTTTCTATTTTCAGGTAAGAAGTTTATAATTTGACAGGTCAGTGATTTCTCCATGGTTTGTGTGGCTGTAGAAGGGTAAGTCTCTCATTGTCTTTGTTAATGTTCATAGAAGAAAACCAAAGAGCCAATTGGTAATTATATGGCATCGAGATGACAATAAAATTTCTGGAATTTGATGCGACTGTCATACAAGTGAGAGGTTTATCTCTATAAAACCAAGTTGAATCTATCATTTTCTACATAAGAAAATGCCTGTACCAAAAAATGTATATGACAGTCGTTGTCTATTCATTTAATGTGTTTCAGCTTTTAATTTTGCCATTTGATTAGGGAAGTTTGCATTTTGAATTTTCCTCAGAGTTCAGTATTTTTGTGATTTTACTTTTTATTTAACAATAATTGATTACTAAGGAAATGAAACCTTTCCTCTGAATCGATTGTGTTTATCTGGCCTTATTGTCCCATTGAGTACAATTACTATTATAGGTATAGTATATTTCTCTGGATTTCTTTCAATGGGAAGTTTAAATTTCTCCTTGGAAAATACAATCGTTCATTGATTAATAATAGGTTGTACAAAATTAAGCTAGTGGTGAAAATACATGTACCAATACTGATTCATTTACATATACAACATATATATGTTGATATCCATAAATCTGACTTAAAATGGAGTTCTCTTGCTTCAGGAAAGGATCTATTGATATTTTTACATGGTATAAAATAGATGAGACATCATAATTTTATTGGACAGACAAAAAATTCTATAAACAAATGTAATGCAATAGTACATTGGACATGAAGCTGCTAGAATGTAATTAATGCCAAAGTTTTATGGCGAACTGATGTTGGCACCAGGCTTTTTATCGCATAAAGTAAACAGGAAATTGACAATTAGATCGAAATGACGATGCTTAGTCTGTCACAGTGACATGTATTAATTACAGATATCAAAACAAAGTGCCATAACTCATGATGCATTGTAAAATATTGTTTTGTTTTAATTTGGTTGAATCTTGATGTGTTTTGCTTGTCATAATTGCTTATTTTGAATTGTTATTTTTCAAACTACTCAACAAATGTCATTTTTTGAAAACTTTGATATTTGAGTGATAAAATATTGCATAATTCATGCTTTCAGATTCAAATTAGATTTTAGCGACTAGTTCCTCGATTAAAGCTGGTATCTTTGTGAAAAGATAATATGCTATGACAGCTTTGAAATTAAAATGGCATAAAAAATATTGTTTGTTTATTAGATTACGTGTTGGAAGCATTTATTTTGTGTGCTTTAATAATGTGTTTGTGTTGAAATTTCAGTGTTCACAATCTTGAGCTCAGCTCATCTGTACTATGATCATCATTTTTGGACATCACATCTTCATCATCTTTAAATATACCACCCTCGTCTTGCGACACCTTTTTACTTGTCTTTGTAACTCTGAACTTTGACATTTAAATGAATAGTGGGTCCTTTAAGTAGTGACCAAGTGGTCAGTTTAGTAGTCCATTGACATACAGGCATCACTAGCATGTAGAATCTGAGGGTGTGAGTTCAAACCTTAAAATATGGCAAGGTCCAAGATCCTAATTGACAATGCTTACCAGTTTTCTTACTTATTTATGATAGTTCTCATTGGTTAATCATACTTTCTCCACTATTAGAAGCGTGTGGCCATGATATAGCCAAGGATGCTGAAAGTGGTATAAAGCACCAAAAAAACAGATTACTAGCTAGCATGCTTGCCTCATGCCTTGCAGGAAGACGTAATCTACATGTCATGCATATTCATGATGATTATGTCATGCATATTCATGATGATTGATGCTGTCTTTAACTTATACCCAATCTATGATGATGGGAAATTCTACAAGATATTTAAAGTTTTGATAACTTTTGCAATGAAATTAGAAAAATGACGCTAGTTTGAGTATTGCTGTTCACAATGTTTTTCCTCTTACTTGATTAATGCTTATAACGTGATGTTTATTAAGGAGGTAACAATAGAAAGCACTGCAGTATAGCTATAAATTTAAATATATGACCTCAACAATGAAATAGATTGCTTTCTTAGTGAAAGGTTTTATGTATTGACGGTAATTCAGGAATTAATTTATAGATTTTACCATTAAATAATACAATTTAATGAGGTAAGATAACCTTGGAAATTATAAAATTGCATGTCCATATAGTTAATTGTCAAATGTAAAAACAAAAGCCGTGTTAATTGAATCATTATTCAGCAAAATAAGTCAAAAAGTGGGTGGAAATTATTCAGCAAAATTTAAAAAAAGAAATGTTTCAGTTATTCAGCAGAAATTTAAATGAGGTAATATTTTACACGCAAGTATCATTTATTTTACACCCATTGAATTATTGAATAGTGAAGATACCTTGCCTTAACTCCATTTGAACGTTCTTCATTGAAAAGGTTTAAGATATATTGTTTCAGAAATGAAATGATGTCATAATTTAATGACCTTTACAATTGTCAATTGTTCCATCTATGTCTAAATAAAGCATCACTTCCATAGTCTTGGCTGTGCATGTATTTATTTTGACTTTAAAACCACAATAACAATTGACACCTTATGAATGCAAGTTCTCTTGACACCATTTGATAAACAGCTGTCTTACTTGGTAAGAATTTTGTGTTTGCCATCATGTGTTGTTGCCCATGATCATACTGTCATTTTGTTTTTATCAGGTTTTTTGTAGTTTGTGGACCTGTATGCCATATTTTGATTGTCATTATACCACAATGTGGCAGACAATTTAATTTCTAATATATACAGCTGCAGTAGACATTTTGCTACAGCATAAGTACTTTTCTCTTACTTGTTAAACAATAACAAAAGGGAGCCTCTGGTATGCATTTATATTCATATAAGTTTACATAATTGTTTAAAAGGAAAACAATTTTTCCTGCATATGTAAGGGAAGATGGGATCTGATCTAAATATTTCGCAACATTGAGGCAAAGATTAAATCATTAATGTCTTGTATCAAATTTCTATCTTTGGAGCCATTAGTAAAAACATATTTTATTGTTTAAAACACTAAATGGATCTATTAAATATGTCTAAACTAATGGCTTAATTATAAGATGTAAAAGACTGAGCACAATAAGGGTCTTAAATTGTTTGTCTAATTTTTCAAAGAAATACAAACTTTAAATTCAAGATTACCGTTTATGTGCATGAAAATCAAAAGCAGATAGATTAAAGATCACATCATAAATGTAGCTGTATATGTCATCATGAAAAAGGTGTTTTTGTGAAAAACTCAAAGATAATTCTTGTCAATTTTGAACTACTTTTTAGACCCTGAAATATGGAGCACATTTGAAGTACCAAGTTTGTAAATTATGTTGTCAGTTGTAATAATTCACATTTTCCATGGACAGTTGACAATAATTCATTCATCTTAATTCATACCACATCTTCTTATGTCTATATACATGATCTTTTCTTTATTGAACATTGGTAAAGGTTTAATTGTCAGTTTTAATTCCTGTGAGTTCTATCCAGCAGGTTACTTATTCTAAGTTAAGGCTTCATCAAGGGTAGCTAAGCGTGTTGTAAGTTGCATTCTGATAGTTATCAATAGTTACCATAGTTTGGTTATATTATCTACATGGGCCACCAACCTTTTCCCACATACAGATTCTATAGTTATCCTTAATTGTCTCTCATGCAGACCAAGGTCCGAAGGCTTTCAAAAAACTTTACTCAGTACAAATCTATCATTTTGATTGGTTGAGTCTGAGTTCAATCATTTTTGTGACCATGATGCCTGGGGTTGTAGTCATAAAACTTTGCTTAGTGCTCGGAGCACAAAAATTATGCTCGAAACATGAAATCCAGTCTTTTGATTGGTTGATTCTTGAGTCTGAGTACAAAACTCAGGCTCAAAAGTTTTATGACCGCAAGGCCTGGTTTTCTATTTCTGAGTAATGGACTAAAATCTTTTAAGAGCAATTTTGTCAATCATTACTGCACTCAGGGGCTGTCACTCTTTGTCCATCATGTAGATCTGGTTTTTGATATTATCCATATTGGTGATTTTGACCGCAATTTTACCCGTTTACTTAAACTCATCTGATTTCTTGATTGTTTTTGTTTTTCTGTAAAAAAACAATTTATCAACATGTTTCATGTGGTACTAAAAGACATTAGATGTTGATGCTTAGATAATGAAGCATATTTTGTATATTTAGCTTCCTTCCTCTAAAGATAGATTTTAATCACAATGAGATGATGGTTTTAACCATTCAATTAACAAGTAAATGTATATTGTAAGGATTTCCCATAGAGAATGGACTATTGTCAAGTCATTTCCTGCCATTGATAGTGAACATATTGAAGGAAGTCACTCAAAGTAAGAAAGGGAACATATTGAGGGAAGTCGTTCAAAGTAAGAAATATTGTGATGTAGGGAAATATTAAGAAAATAAAATACAGCTGTCAGTTTATAGATTCATTAACAGACCTTGAAATGTCTTTATCAGCTTTAGTGGTCTCCTAGTATTATATTTGCCTGGAGTTTGACAGTTTTGATCTCTGGCTGATTTAAACTTAAAAGACCTAGTTGTGGTTTGCTAATGTGCTTCAGAAGTGCTTCTCGTTTTGTGGTGTTTTTTTTTTATGTCACTGCCATAGGGGAGTAGGCATTAAGTTTTACCCTTGTCTGTCTGAATGTATGTATTTACGTACGTCCCAAAGATAGTTTGCTGTTCTCTAACTTTAATTTGCCTCAACCAAATGTTATGAAACGTATACACAATGTTTATTACCACTAAATACAGATCAAGTGGACTGCACATACAGATTTTTAAATTATCTATGTCTATTTTAGAACTTTAGCCAAGTACATGAAGGTATATTGACATGTTGAAAAATATATAGCTGAGGGTTTTTGATGAAGTTTACAAAATTTATAGAAAAGTGAATAGTAGACTACATGGAAAGTTCAGGGCAAAAAAAGTAGACTATTGGGCCAAAAAATGTAAGAACAGAGAAGGATGGAGTGCAAAAATCTATATAAAAAAAGAGAAAAATGCCATAAAAATTTAAAAAATGATGAAATAAAGACCCCAACTTTTTATGTCCTAATAACTGACTCAGTCTGTAGAGAAATAAAGGAGAATCAGTAAATATTAACCACCATCCTTTATTCATGACTATCTGAACTTCACCTAGCTGCATATTAAGCCATGTCACATGTATAAATGGGAAAATTTCTAATCAAGAATTGTTCTTGGAAATCCCGGCATCAATAGGCTATATATTGTCTGAATGTATTTCAAGCATTAATGAACTATTCAAATATCTCGAAGAAAAAGAAATATTTCAAGGATGTCTTGACAGTTGTCAAACTTTTTTAGAATGATAGATCATTTAGATGAAGATTTATTCTCTATATGAGTTTGAAGTAAGCTATTCTCATCATTTATCCTCCATTGTGTCAGTTTAAAAACAGTAAAATGATCAGCTTGACAAGATCTACAGAAAATTTAAAATATAATGATAATGATCAGGTCAAATCGCCAAATGACTCCTATGTGGATTTTTACCATTTGTTTGCCTTTTGCCTAAACTCTTCAAAACATAAATGTAGATAGAGAGAAAATTTGAATAGCAAAAGTTATCAGCAAGACAAGTTTAACAAATAAATGATCAGCAAAGAAAAACTTGTAAGACCACTTATTAATTATAATTACTATCCTTTAGCCTCTAGTTAAGGTGTGAACAGATTTAGAAAAGTTGCGTAAATTTGCTCCCTAAAAAAAGAATAAAATCACGTACAAGAAAGATGCAAAAATTTAAACCTTGGGGAAAAGGTTATAAGCACCAGAAATCCAAAAGTTTAAACCCCCGCTAAAATTAACTGCTTTATAGTAGTAAGGTAACGTTTGATAATTATCGTTAATATGTAAAGGCTTTACTTTTATTGGTTATTAGCATTTTTTTTGTTTTTATGTCCTCAACCTTAGGAGTCGAAGTAATGATGTTTTAAATGATTCCAGCAAACCAAATATTACAGAAATACAGCACTTATTTATTTTAGTAAATTGTTAAAGACAGTTACGTGATGTTATTAAAGTAATCAAGCCTTTAGATATAATTTAATGGCCGTCATAAAATTTTCATAGCCAAAGGTATATTGGTGTTTATAAAACAGAAACAAATTTGATGCTAGCTTATATCAGATGTCAGCTTGATTTTTTTTTATTTGTAATTTAATTAAAACCAATGGTTGTTGAGATAATTTAGAGATATCTTACGTTATTTTGCTTGTTTGATGTGGAGTGCAAACTCAGTTGCTTGTGGGGCATGGATCTTGATGATGAGCCGAGATAACGCTCGTTGATTGTAGACAGGGTATTTATAATGTTGTAAGAATCTTATATTATGTTATTTGCTGGGTGGTTTATTGGTTCGTACTGAAACTATCAATGATATAGGCAATTAATCTACCGTTATTAGATTTGTAGTAGAAATTGCATCAATGGGTTGCAATTTTTTCTTCTTTGGGAGTTTTCGATAAATAGATAAATACGGGTGATTGCCTTGTTGTTGTTTTGGCGTTGAGAAGAACTACGTGACATTTGTCAGTGCTCTTGAGTCGATATTAAAAGTTACTTTTAGCATTAATCATAATAAAATGCAGAATCAAAACATAGAACACTCCCGATTTCTATATGTTTGATTTGTGTTACTCCATTAAAAGTCAGTTTAAACCTTAGAATTCTCTGTGCATTAAAAGTCAGTTTAAACCTTAGAATACTCTGTGCATTAAAAGTCAGTTTAAACCTTAGAATTCTCTGTGCATTAAAAGTCAGTTTAAACCTTAGAATACTCTGTGCATTAAAAGTCAGTTTAAATCTTTGAATACTCTGTGCATTAAAAGTCAGTTTAAACCTTATAATTTTCTGTGCATTAAAAGTCAGTTTAAACCTTATAATTTTCTGTGCATTAAAAGTCAGTTTAAACCTTAGAACACTCTGTGCATTAAAAGTCAGTTTAAACCTTATAATTTTCTGTGCATTAAAAGTCAGTTTAAACCTTAGAACACTCTGTACATTAAAAGTCAGTTTAAACCTTATAATTTTCTGTGCATTAAAAGTCAGTTTAAACCTTAGAACACTCTGTACATTAAAAGTCAGTTTAAACCTTATAATTTTCTGTGCATTAAAAGTCAGTTTAAACCTTAGAATACTCTGTGCATTAAAAGTCAGTTTAAACCTTAGAATACTCTGTGCATTAAAAGTCAGTTTAAACCTTAGAAAAATCTGTGCAAATTTGCAAAAGAACAAAAAGGAGAGCTATACAAACTAAATTCATAATGGAACACTTGATTATTGTATCTTTGAACTGAAAAACATGTTGTAACTAACAAAACAGCAAAACATTCAGTATCCAGGAAATTAAAAAATCTCAAGCTGGTAGCTTAAAGTTCTCTAAAAACATTGAAAATGTGAACCTGTGAAATTAGTTTAAACTGTTTACTGTAATTGTTTGTTATTGATGTTGTTTTCCATGGTTTATTTTTATCAGTCTCTAATTAAAACATGACCATAGTTTACAGTTAATTCTGTTACTGACGTAGTTGTTGATAGTATAGTGTACAATGAACCCAGACTGATAAGAAACATATATTACATCTCCAACGTTGAACCATGGTATAATGTTTAGTCTATTCACAATGTTATGAAATTTAAAAAGATACAATTACATTTGAAACAGTAAAGTATCTATGCAATCTTATTAAGTATAATTAAGAATTTGTAGTACCATAGCTCGCTCTTTAATCACTGTCTAATATCAGAGCGACTAAGTGTTGTAATTGGTCCTCATTATACACGATATAGTAATTTGCTCTCTGTAGGGAGCCATGTTTAGCGGGGATAACAATTCATCATTATTTTGACGAGCAGTGATAGATACTTTTGCACTGCTGATTGATGCAGAAGTAGGAACAAAGTTCTCTTTCAATGTGCAGCAAACTAATTATTTCAGTGGTAATAAAAGCATATAATAGTTTCATAAAACTGGATGATTTCTGTGGTATGTTTATTGATCAGGATAAAAATTCTTTGAGAGCTGGTACAAATGACTGAACAAATGCTTCGAGACATTAATTGAAAAAAAACTTGGACCTACTTTTACTGGTCCATTTCTTAATTTGAATTGCTGGTCCTGTTTACAAGTTCAAGCTCTATCCTACTGAACAAATATATTTATTAGATCCTTCAAATAAACGCACATACTAATTAAATCTTTAAAATAAACAAACATTCAAATCAGTGTTGTAAGAATAATTGTAGGTTTTTTTTAGTTTTTTTGTTGCTGTATCTTTGTTTTTCTGTATGGTGTTTTGTAGACTATTGTGTGTGTTTTTGTTGTTGTTTTTAGTTGCTGTATCTTTGTTTTTCTGTAAGGTGTTTTGTAGACTATTGTGTGTGTTTTGTTGTTGTTTTTTGTTGCTGTATCTTTGGTTTTCTGTGTGGTGTTCTGTAGACTGTTGTATGTCTTTTTGTTGCTGTATCTTTGGTTTTCTATGTGGTGTTCTGTAGACTGTTGTATGTCTTTTTGTTGCTGTATCTTTGGTTTGTCTGTGTGGTGTTCTGTAGACTGTTGTATGTCTTTTTGTTGCTGTATCTTTGGTTTTCTGTGTGGTGTTCTGTAGACTGTTGTATGTCTTTTTGTTGCTGTATCTTTGGTTTTCTCTGTGGTGTTCTGTAGACTGTTGTATTTTTTTGTTGCTGTATCTTTGGTTTTCTGTGTGGTGTTCTGTAGACTGTTGTATGTCTTTTTGTTGCTGTTTCTTTGGTTTTCTGAGTGGTGTTCTGTAGACTGTTGAATGTCTTTTTGTTGCTGTATCTTTGGTTTTCTGTGTGGTGTTCTGTAGACTGTTGTATGTCTTTTTGTTGCTGTATCTTTGGTTTTCTGTGTGGTGTTCTGTAGACTGTTGTATGTCTTTTTGTTGCTGTTTCTTTGGTTTTCTGTGTGGTGTTCTGTAGACTGTTGAATGTCTTTTTGTTGCTGTATCTTTGGTTTTCTGTGTGGTGTTCTGTAGACTGTTGTATGTCTTTTTGTTGCTGTATCTTTGGTTTTCTGTGTGGTGTTCTGTAGACTGTTGTATGTCTTTTTGTTGCTGTATCTTTGGTTTTCTGTGTGGTGTTCTATAGACTGTTGTATATCTTTTTGTTGCTGTATCTTTGGTTTTCTGTGTGGTGTTCTGTAGACTGTTGTATGTCTTTTTGTTGCTGTATCTTTGGTTTTCTGTGTGGTGTTCTGTAGACTGTTGTATGACTTTTTGTTGCTGTATCTTTGGTTTTCTGTGTGGTGTTCTGTAGACTGTTGTATGTCTTTTTGTTGCTGTATCTTTGGTTTGTCTGTGTGGTGTTCTGTAGACTGTTGTATGTCTTTTTGTTGCTGTATCTTTGGTTTTCTCTGTGGTGTTCTGTAGACTGTTGTATGTCTTTTTGTTGCTGTATCTTTTGTTTTCTGTGTGGTGTTCTGTAGACTGTTGTATGTCTTTTTGTTGCTGTATCTTTGGTTTTCTGTGTGGTGTTCTGTAGACTGTTTTATATCTTTTTGTTGCTGTATCTTTGGTTTTCTGTGTGGTGTTCTGTAGACTGTTGTATGACTTTTTGTTGCTGTATCTTTGGTTTTCTGTGTGGTGTTCTGTAGACTGTTGTATGTCTTTTTGTTGCTGTATCTTTGGTTTGTCTGTGTGGTGTTCTGTAGACTGTTGTATGTCTTTTTGTTGCTGTATCTTTGGTTTTCTGTGTGGTGTTCTGTAGACTGTTGTATGTCTTTTTGTTGCTGTATCTTTGGTTTTCTGTGTGGTGTTCTGTAGACTGTTGTATGTCTTTTTGTTGCTGTATCTTTGGTTTTCTGTGTGGTGTTCTGTAGACTGTTGTATGTCTTTTTGTTGCTGTATCTTTGGTTTTCTGTGTGGTGTTCTGTAGACTGTTGTATATCTTTTTGTTGCTGTATCTTTGGTTTTCTGTGTGGTGTTCTGTAGACTGTTGTATGTCTTTTTGTTGCTGTATCTTTGGTTTTCTGTGTGGTGTTCTGTAGACTGTTGTATATCTTTTTGTTGCTGTATCTTTGGTTTTCTGTGTGGTGTTCTGTAGACTGTTGTATATCTTTTTGTTGCTGTATCTTTGGTTTTCTCTGTGGTGTTCTGTAGACTGTTGTATGTCTTTTTGTTGCTGTATCTTTGGTTTTCTATGTGGTGTTCTGAAGAATGTTGTATGCCTTTTTGTTGCTGTATCTTTGGTTATCTGTGTGGTTTTCTGTAGACTGTTGTATGTCTTTTTGTTGCTGTATCTTTGGTTTTCTGTGTGGTGTTCTGTAGACTGTTGTATGTCTTTTTGTTGCTGTATCTTTGGTTTTCTGTGTGGTGTTCTGTAGACTGTTGTATGTCTTTTTGTTGCTGTATCTTTGGTTTTCTGTGTGGTGTTCTGTAGACTGTTGTATATCTTTTTGTTGCTGTATCTTTGGTTTTCTGTGTGGTGTTCTGTAGACTGTTGTATGTCTTTTTGTTGCTGTATCTTTGGTTTTCTGTGTGGTGTTCTGTAGACTGTTGAATGTCTTTTTGTTGCTGTATCTTTGGTTTTCTGTGTGGTGTTCTGTAGACTGTTGTATATCTTTTTGTTGCTGTATCTTTGGTTTTCTCTGTGGTGTTCTGTAGACTGTTGTATGTCTTTTTGTTGCTGTATCTTTGGTTTTCTCTGTGGTGTTCTGTAGACTGTTGAATGTCTTTTTGTTGCTGTATCTTTGGTTTTCTGTGTGGTGTTCTGTAGACTGTTGTATGTCTTTTTGTTGCTGTATCTTTGGTTTTCTGTGTGGTGTTCTGTAGACTGTTGTATGTCTTTTTGTTGCTGTATCTTTGGTTTTCTGTGTGGTGTTCTGTAGACTGTTGTATGTCTTTTTGTTGCTGTATCTTTGGTTTTCTGTGTGGTGTTCTGTAGACTGTTGTATATCTTTTTGTTGCTGTATCTTTGGTTTTCTGTGTGGTGTTCTGTAGACTGTTGTATGTCTTTTTGTTGCTGTATCTTTGGTTTTCTGTGTGGTGTTCTGTAGACTGTTGTATATCTTTTTGTTGCTGTATCTTTGGTTTTCTGTGTGGTGTTCTGTAGACTGTTGTATATCTTTTTGTTGCTGTATCTTTGGTTTTCTCTGTGGTGTTCTGTAGACTGTTGTATGTCTTTTTGTTGCTGTATCTTTTGTTTTCTATGTTGTGTTCTGAAGAATGTTGTATGCCTTTTTGTTGCTGTATCTTTGGTTATCTGTTTGGTGTTCTGTAGAATGTTGTATGTCTTTTTGTTGCTGTATCTTTGTTTTTCTGTATGGTGTTTTGTAGACTATTGTGGTTGTTTTTAGTTGCTGTATCTTTGTTTTTCTGTAAGGTATTTGTAGACTATTGTATAAAATTGAGAATGGAAATGGGGAATGTGTCAAAGAGACAACAACCTGAATGTAGAAAAATACAACAGCAGAAGGTCACCAACAGGTATTCAATGTAGCGAGAAATTCCCGCACCCAGAGTGTCCTTCAGCTGGCCCCTAAACAAATATATACTAGTTCAGTGATAATGAACGCCATACTTATTTCCAAATTCTACACAAGAAACTAAAATTGAAATAATACAAGACTAACAAAGGCCAGAGGCTCCTGACTTGGGACAGGCGCATAAATGCGGTGGGGTTAAATATGTTTGTGAGATCTCAACCATCCCCCTATTCAGTTCAAGAGAAGTTCGAGTCTGATGTCAGAAGAAGTAACCAAAGAAAATAAACAAAATGACAATAATACATAAATAACAACAGACTACTAGCAGTTAACTGACATGCCAGCTCCAGACTTCAATTAAACTGACTGAAAGGTTATGATTTTGTCATATGAGCATCAGGCAGAATCCTTCCCTTATGTCTTTTTGTTGCTGTATCTTTGTTTTTTCTGTGTGATGTTTTATAGACTATTGTGATTGTTTTTAGTTGCTGTATCTTTAGTTTTCTGTGAGGTGTTTTGAAGACTGTTGTATGTCTTGTTATTGTGTTTTTTGTTGCTGTATATTTAGTTTTCTGTGTGGTGTTCTATAGACTGTTGTATGTCTTTTTGTTGGGGTTTCTGTGGTCTTGCTTGTTTGTTTTTGATGTTATTGTTTTTGGTCATGGTGTTGTCTGTTTATATTTGATGTTTGGTTGTTGATTGTCATCTTGGTGTCTAACCCCTCACTTTGAGACCATGAGAGGACTGTAAAACAACAATATAGTGTGTTTTTCTATTTTGTGATGTTATACTATTGTTTCAGAAAAGGGAGAAGGTTTGGTGATATTAAAAAGTTTAATCCTGCTGCATTTGTTTGCACCTGTCCAAAGTCAGGGATCTGATTTTCAGTGGTTGTTGTCTGTTTATGTGCTTAATAAGAGTTTCTTGTTTCTTATTTTTATATAGATTAGACTTGGTTTTCCTGTTTGAATGGTTTTACACAAGTAATTTGTGGGGCCCTGTATAGCTTGCTATTTGGTGTGAGACTGAAGGCTCCATGTTGAAGGCTGTACCTTGACCTATAATGGTTTACTTTTATAAATTGTTACTTAGATGGAGAGTTGTCTCATTGGCACTCATACCACATCTTCCTATATCTATCAAGTAAAATTCAACATGGAAAGATTCAGAAAAAAATTCTTATTTAGCCAGTTTTGCAACAAGTCTTGTAATTCAGGAAACAACATGAATTATAAATGTTGAAAGTAAAGTAACTTGCATAATTTCAGTAATAGAGTTGCTCTTTGTCTGAAAACATGTCAATTTAAAATTCTATATTAACACTATCTTTTTTAGGGCTCAATGCATCAAATATAGAATATCTCAATATTAGAAAATAATTAGTTCTATTATTGAAACCATCTTTTAATATTGTGATAAGTTCGTCATCATTTCACCAGACTTTTATATAAGTGACCTCAATGTTGAAGTTATTATATACTGAGACTACTATAACACATGTGTTAAACCTTTTCTGTCTTAAATAGACCTTGTATAGTTGACAGTGCAATATGAATTTTACGCATTGCTTAGAGCCTTTTGGTCACCTTAAAATGTTGATGTCTGTATCATTTGTTTTCTTGTGGAGAGTTAGACATTATATTGCATATACTGTACAGAAAAAAATGAATGTCATACACTCGCATATCAATATGTAATAAAAAAATGAAATATTTGCCACTGGACGTTTAGCAACCATCAATTAAATCAACCTGATCAACAACAACAAAAATGAAATATTTGCCACTGGACGTTAAGCAAGCATCAATTAATTCAGTCTGATCAACAACAAAGGAAGACACCTTTTCGTGCAGTTTGTATAAAGTAAAAAAGGGTTTTAACTAACAATCAAGTCAAAATGTTGTTTCACTATTCACACAGGTCCATGTCAAAATGTTTCAAAATTAAAATGAGATTTTTCTAGTCTAAAAAGTAAAAAAAAGAAGGGAAACATGTACATTACGCTTACAATATGGTTAATCCCTTTATATTCGAGGTCAAAAGTGAGACTTGTATTGCAATTTTCTATTAAATGATCATTAAGTGTAAATTAAGTCCTAACTAAATACACAATCCGTGAAAAGGAGAAACCATAAATTTACCGACAATCATAAAAACAACTGAATGCAAGCTCATAGTATTTCGAAAAAACACAATTAGAAAACAATTTACAGACAATCATAAAAAATCAACCCAATACAAGCCAAATTAATAATGAACCCAGAAAGTAATCATTTTTTAATGATCTATACAAATTATAAATATAAGACAAAGTCGATCATGATAAACGATATTTGTCAAACAATATTTATTATTTAATTCTATAATTTGTAAATAATATTTTCGGAAGGAGTGTGAAAACCTGTGGTGTAACTACTTCGTGTGTACCAGGTGTCAAATAAAACTCATTTTAACAGGTTGTGATTTACCTGACCATCGGATAATTCAAGCCGAATATACATGTCGCACTGACATTATGTCTCCGAGACAGGTGTATATTTAATAGAAACCCATTATGAAACAATCAAATAATTAACTCCGATACATGACATACAATTTATTACGTATTAATTATTTAATATCGTATTTTTAATACAATATCAAATCTGAGACTACTATAACACTATATGGCCGTAATTAACCTTTATTTGGAAAAACAAAAACAGAAGCCTTTTTCCATTTTTTTTCAATCATTCATGAAAATTTAAAAAAATTATTAAATAGTTTCGATAATGAGATTTATATATCTGAATTCCATTTTTAGTTAGCACGTGTACACGTGTATACGTGTATCAAAACTATATACCAGCCAATTCACAAATGCACCTGTTTTTACAGGTAGGTAAAACAGGTAAAACATTTGTATATTTGATCGGGGGATTGTTTATATGATTCCTTGATTGGATGAAATAAACGGGACCTGTTTCAACAACTTCGTTTGTCGGATTTATGAGAATTAACAATCCATTCTCAATCATAGTCGCATAGCTTATTTTAAAAACTTTTAAAACATGTTTATTATGAAAAACTATTAAAATACATTTATTATTATAAACTATTATAATATAATAATTATTAAAGTAGGATAATCATAATAATATTCATATAATAATAGGAATAATAATGACAGCATTGAAAATAATATTTTGCTTTGTATTATTCATTTTTAATTGAACAATTACATGTCGTCTGCTAACGGTAAAATACGAAACTACGTTAAATTAACGCAGCTAGCTTTTTTGAGTGTAGCCGGTTTAATAGGGAAATCGAGAGTGACCAATCTCTGTGTTATAGTAGTCTCAGTTATATATCATTGGTAATTTGATCATTATATAAGCATGAAGTTCAGATAGACCTGTATATTTTATTCACAGTCATTTCATGCCTGCATGTCTACAGTATTTTTTTCTCATGTTTACTGTCAATATGAATAATAGCTTGATTGAAATAGTATAATTATGTTTTATTGCATTTTATGACATGTATGCATAAAAGTTCCATGTTTTAGCACAGAAGCCTATATTTTACTGTCTACTAAAGTATTTTTAAGAGTACATTTCTGGATATTTACCATATATTATAACATTTATCATAAATCATGGAAGATTTTATTTTTTTCTACAATTATAGCGGACAATTGTTTTAAAAGAGGTCTTGGATAGTCATTTAAATGCATTCAAAGAATTTAAGCAACATAAATCTATTTTAGATATGTCAGATTTGCACATGAACTTGACAATGTCTAGTACAAAGAAACAACACTTAAACTATTGCTGTTCTTGGTCTCAAAGTCACAGTAGTTAAAACACCCCCTGCCACTGATTTGAGTGGCATTATTTGCTTAAAATCGTTATAGTTAAAACACCCCCTGCCACTGATTTGAGTAGCATTAAACACCCCCTGCCACTGATTGGAGTGGCAATATTTGCTTAAAATCGTTATAAAACTACAACTGTGCATTGAAAACAATCCTGTTTATATTCTTAGAATAAATATTTGCCACTGAACGTTTAAAGCAACCAACAACCAATTAAATATTTTTCTAATAATGGCTAATTATTCATTAAACATATATATGTATAATGAAATATCAGTGCAGATTGGAGGATGCAGAACATCTAGATATGCATTGGAAGCCATGTCAACTTTTGCATAACTCATTTGATTAATAAATAATATATTGAAGTTTTTGTGCTTCATTTGATGAATTTATTGTAAGTGTGCTTATGAAAACTGTCAAAGAAGAAAAACATAATCATAGTTCACAGTGGTCATGAAGTTTTGAGTTTTTAATGCTACAGTTAATATTGATATTATGATAATTTTTATAACCTGTACCAACTACATTTGTACTTTTAGAAGATGATCAACAGAAAGTTTTTCAATAATAACAGACTTTTTCATATCTAATGAAGTTGTTATAAATTATATGGAAAAATTGAAAAGTCTATCCATTGACATTGGAAACATGGTAGTGGAATAAAGTATATTATCGTATAAGTAACAATTAAGTCAGTAACCTGTAATTCAGTGGTTGTAAATGATAGTTGCTGTATATCTTATTTTTGAATTGTTTTATACTTCAATTTGGCTGTTAATTTTCTATAATTGTATCAATAAACCAATTTTTTAAGACGTTTTGGCCATTGGCCCTCTTCAAATAATTTTCTCTTTTGAATAGTTTTGCATTTGTTATTTCGGGGCCTTTTATAGCTTGCTATGCAGAATGGGTTTTGCTGATTGTTAAAGGCTGTATTTTCCTCACCTTCAGTTTCTTTCATCTCTGGTGGTGTGTTGTGTCAATGGCAATCATACCACATTTTCTTATTTTATAATTAACATAAGAGAGGTTAATCATTTTGCTAAATACAGTATATGTAAATTGAAAAAGAAAATGAAAGAAGAATTGCCCAAACTACTGAACTCAATAGAAAACTGCTCTTACATTCAGCTTGTTTTAGACAGCAATAGACATTGAAAACAATGTATGCATTATTTTTTTTTATTTAGACAAAAGTTTTTGTGTCTCTAATCTGTTAGTGGAAAATCTCATCACTTGTTTTACTGATGATAACAAGCAAAGACAATAAATAAGTTGATCTGGTTTTTAAAATAGAAAAAAATCAATTTAAAGTTTTAATTATAAATTGGAGCATTGCTCAGTCAGTTTGTCTGTCCTCAGTGCAGCAATTAATTGTGAAAAGTCAAAGATTTATCTGCAATTTGCCAGTTTTAAAACTAGGATTGGAGGAGTCAAAAATGATTTAAGTTAACTGCATATAAACATATGTTTCAACAATTTAATTAATGAAGTCTGTTTAAGATACTACATAGAGAAGTTTATTTCAATAAAAGTGACAGACAAAGAGGTTTTCTTTTATTTGAAATATAAAGTCGAGCAGTAACATTTTGTGAATTATTACGAAAGTAGCTAGAGGGGCATGTTTTCTAGTCTGTGGGTCCATTTGTCCATTTATCTGTTTAGTCTATTAGTCCTCTGTTCTGCTTCAGATTAAAAAATTTGGACAAGGTAGTGTTTGATGAAGTTGAAGTCCAATCAACTTGAAACATTTTGTGAGAATCTGAATATAATGCACTTAGACAGAACATTATGCTTCAAAACAGCTTCTTGGTAAATTCCATGCAAAATATTTAATAGCAGAAACAGGATAGGTTATCTGCTGTAAAAAAATAAGTTCTTAAAATTTTTATTTAGATGTATTGTGAACTTTTTAACAGTTAAAATTAATATTTCCCTTATGTGTTATTTAGTCCTCAAATCTTTTAAAACAATGATGTATTTGTTTCTGATGGGGAAAAAACTATTGAGAATCTAGTGTATTTGCTCTGATATGATTTATATGAAATCATAGTGAATATATCTTTCCCCAATTTATAAGATGTTAGCATTAATAATGATATTCTTTAGATTTATTGTCCACTTGAGCTTTGTAATATTTTTTTGTGGTAAATTTTAATTTCAGAATCATTGTTTAGGGTATTGTGATTAGATACAAATTGTTCCTTTGAGTATTGTGAATTTAAAGATTGAATCAATTGTTGTTAGTGTGATTTTATTTATATAGAGTTATAGGAGCATTATATATGTCATGACTGGGATAAGAAGATGTGGTACCATTGTCTATGAAACAACTATCCTCCAGAGACAAAATGACTTTGTTGCAAAATAGCAACTATATGTATCACTTATATGGCCTTCAACAATGTTCAAACTACAAACAGCATAGGAAAAGCTATATAAAAGATTGCAACATAATAAATTGTACAACAACTTAAATGAGAAAACTAACGATCTGATTTTTGAACATAACCACAAATTGTAAGGGTTCAAACATGTCTGAATGTCAAACAAATGAGGCTTTAAATTTTTCAAAAGAACTTGAACAGTAATTTCAAGACTTTTTGTACATACTCATATAGACAATAAGGAATAGGCAATTAGAAGATTTATCTGATCTATAAGAGTTGCTTTTTAATCATATATATTTCCTTGATACTTATCCTTAACTCAAGCTTTATAACTTCAAATGGCTCTGAGTGACATTGCAAAAATATCAGGTGATTGGTAATTAAAATGTTTTGAACTTTTGATTTAAGAACAAAATATAAACACAACAACACCCTGAACTAAGGTCGGGTAAACCAAGGTTGTATACTTGTCTATATTTGTATCCTTAACATTACCATGCAATTATATTACCATTTCTGTTTTAAAATGCTCGTTCATACCAAGGTTGAACTTGTCTATATTTGTATCCATAACATTACCATGCAATTATATTACCATTTCTGTTTTAAAATGCTCGTTCATACCAAGGTTGAACTTGTCTATATTTGAATCCATATCATTACTGTGCAATTATATTACCATTTCTTTTAAAAAGGGCTCGTTCATAATGATGAGATAATGACAAGTCTTTTGACGACTATAGTCACGTTGTTGATTACAATATCAGGTTTGTGTCTGATATCTACCTAATTAGTATGATCAGAGGGATAGGTAAATTAATGAACCTTAATTAGTATTTACAAACCGGAAATTTGTCAATCACATCATTATTAGAATATGCTTCAGATCTTACTGTTATATGATGAGTTTGTTCATGACAAAAGATACAGTCACGGAAATTTGATGACTTTGAAATTATTTTTAATTTGAAGTCATTAGTAGATTTTCGTTTCATTTCAGGAAATTAGATTGTTCTTGTATGTTTTCTGGTAATTTTGTTTTACTTAGATAAAATAGATTATTTATTATCAAACAGTTTATTGGAAAAATAGAATAGCGAATCCTTGGTAAACATACCGTTTCTCTGTTTAGTTCAGTTAGTTCTAATCTTAATAGTTTTAAGTAACAAATATGTGGAGAAAATCAAACAAATATATTGGATTATATAAGATAAGAAGATGTGGTATGATTGTCAATACGACAAATATTCACCAGAGACCATTATTACGTAGATATTTGGCAAATTAAGGTCCACTTGCATGACTAAATACCATCATATTAGCTTTGAATTTGTTTTGCTCTCCTTCTGTTAGGATTATTGTTTTCCAAAAAAAAAAGTAGTACAAAAACAGTAATATTCTTGACTGTTTCTATTTTTGATTCCAATATTTTCCTGGATTAATTATGAATAATATTTTTTTAATTAATCATATGTTTACTTCTGATCATTAGTTTATATTTAACATCATCTTTTAGACTTAAATTAGAACAAGCAAGAAAAATGGAGATTTTTTGGCTTGCTACTTGTGCAGTATGGGTTTTGCTCATTGTTGAGGGACGAGCACAACAACTTGTATTTGCGAACATCATTGTCCTTTTGTCCCCGGTGGATATTTGTCTTACTAGCAAACTTACAACCTATCCTTATTTTATATAACTAGAGCTCTCATAAAGTTTTTCTGTGATATGACAATTTCAAAACACAAAATTTGCTGAAATTATACATATCAAGCAAAAGATGAAATTCTCTAACCAAACAATTTATAATATTATACCCTAATAAAGACCAACTATAAAAACCCTAAATTTAGCTATTTTGAATTAAAGCTGCACTAAATGACCTTTCTGAAGCTATTTGTTTCTGTCAGAGCGGGATAATTCTATTTGGTTAGTGTTATTTATATTAAACAGTAATTTATAAACAGGATTTAATTGTATAAATTAAGCTAAACTTAATATAACACATTTGTAAGTTAAATTATTGGCAGTTTCAAATTCACAAAAGACTGAAGATTAAAAAAAAAACATGACAAAACATAGCAAAAACAGTTCAATATATATGATTGCTTTACTTTATAACCTTTCTTGATAAAATAGGTTGTTCCGACTTGTTAGAAGTGTATATTCTATGGGTTAACTTTATTAGAATACTGGTCAGACAGTAATGTCTATTACCATGAATTCTATCAGTGTTTGTGTGATTGTTGACAGCTTGTTGCATGTTAATCAGTGGTTAAGATAAATATTATTACAGTACAATTCACATTTGATTATTGTTTTGGTCAGTAGATTTTTATACGACCCCAAATTTTGAAAAAAATTTCGTCGTATATTGCTATCACGTTGGCGTCGTCGTCGTCGTCGTCGTCGTCGTCGTCCGAATACTTTTAGTTTTCGCACTCTAACTTTAGTAAAAGTAAATAGAAATCTATGAAAATTTAACACAAGGTTTATGACCATCAGAGGAAGGCTGGTATTGATTTTGGGAGTTTTGGTCCCAACATTTTAGGAATAAGGGGCCAAAAAGGGCCCAAATAAGCATTTTCTTGGTTTTAGCACTATAACTTTAGTTTTAGTTAATAGAAATCTATGAAATTTTGACACAAGGTTTATGACCACAAAAGAAAGGTTGGGATTGATTTTGGGAGTTTTGGTTTCAACAGTTTAGGAATAAGGGGCCAAAAAAGGGCCCAAATAAGCATTATTCTTGGTTTTCGCACAATAACTTTAGTTAAAGTAAATAGAAATCAATGAAATTTAAACACAATGTTTATGACCACAAAAGGAAGGTTGGTATTGATTTTGGGAGTTTCAGTCCCAACAGTTTAGGAATTAGGGGCCAAAAAGGGACCCAAATAAGCATTTTTCTTGGTTTTCGCACCATAGCCTTAGTATAAGTAAATAGAAATCTATGAAATTTTAACACAAGGTTTATGACTATAAAAGGAAGGTTGGTATTGATTTTGGGAGTTTTGGTCCCAACAGTTAAGGAAAAAGGGGCTCAAAGGGTCCAAAATTTAACTTTGTTTGATTTCATCAAAATTGAATAATTGGGGTTCTTTAATATGCCGAATCTAACTGTGTATGTAGATTCTTAATTTTTGGTCCCATTTTCAAATTGGTCTACATTAAGGTCCAAAGGGTCCAAAATTAAACTTAGTTTGATTTTAACAAAAATTGAAACCTTGGGGTTCTTTGATATGCTGAATCTAAAAATGTACTTAGATTTTTGATAATTGGCCCAGTTTTCAAGTTGGCCCAAATCGAGGTCCAAAATTAAACATTGTTTGATTTCATCAAAAATTGAATAATTGGGATTCTTTGATAAGCCAAATCTAACTGTGTATGTAGATTCTTAATTTTTGGTCCAGTTTTAAAATTGGTCTAAATTAAAGTGCAAAGGGTCCAAAATTAAACTAAGTTTGATTTTAACAAAAATTAAATTCTTGGGCCTCTTTGATATGCTGAATCTAAACATGTACTTGGATTTTTGATTATGGGCCCAGTTTTCAAGTTGGTCCAAATCAGGATCTAAAATTATTATATTAAGTATTGTGCAATAGCAAGTCTTTTCAATTGCACAGTATTGTGCAATGGCAAGAAATATCTAATTTCACAATATTGTGAAATAGCAATTTTTTTTTTAATTAATTTTACTACCAACTGATAAATTTAAATAATCTTTACCATTCAGTGATAACAAGCAGTTTTTTTACATCTTAATATTTTATGATGTATTTAAATGAGTAGTAATTGTTGCAAACTCCATTAGAATATTTTAATTGAAATTAGTTTTGGAATAAGGGAAAGGGGGATGTGATTAAAAAATTGGGTTCAATTTTTCTCATTTGAAATTTCATAAATAAAAAGAAAATTTCTTCAAACATTTTTTTGAGAGGATTAATAATCAACAGCAAAGTGAATTGCTCTAAGAGAAAACAAAAATTTTAAGTTCATTTGAATACATTCATTCTGTGTCAGAAACCTATGCTGTGTCAACTATTTAATCACAATCCAAATTTAGAGCGGAATCCAGCTTGAATGTTGTGTCCATACTTGCCCCAACTGTTCAGGGTTCAACCTCTGCGGTCGTATAAAGCTACGCCCTGCGGAGCATCTGGTTATTTTAAGCACTGATTTGTAGATTTATCCTTCTAAACTTGAGACATATAAATTATATACGCTTTTGAACAAGGTGATTGTTGTCTTATTTGGTATTATATGGCACATAAACTCTCATTAACATCATATAGATTTTAATATAGGAGCAACAAATCATCTTTCAATGCTAAATATTGTGTATTTGTATATATCAGTGTGTATGGTCAGTGTATGTTTATGTGTTTAAGAGAGAGTTGTTCCCCTTTTACCAGTATTTTGTATTTCTGTTTGTGACATCATTTTTGTCTGAATAAAATGAAAATGGAAGTAGATGTGCTTTTATCTGTCCATATATAATCACCTCTATCCTTGCTACCAGAGCCATTCCCCAAGTCTGTTACATGGTGGAGGACCAGTGTCCTCTACCATATTACGTACATAGCGGGACATTTATACTTAAGAGCAACAAAAACACATCTATTTTCATAGCACGTTTATTTATAAGAGGCAGATAACATCACATGACAAATATGCAACATTATACAAAGGGACACAACTCTCACAACTGAACTACAAAACACATACTACCATACATAGACATAACATTATGTACAAACTTGTTGAATAATTTCAGTTACTTTTATCTACTTTTAGAATCCTTAAAATTAACTGCATTTGTTAAAATTCATTCAGGATTTCTTTAATCTTCCCAATTTTGTCATGATATATGTCATAGGTTATACATGTAATAATCAACCTTATATTGATATGCTAAAGGAATGGTTAGAAGTTAACAATGTTATTAAGGCAGAGAGTATTTCATATGAATGTGTATTTAACATGAGTAGGTTATGATGACCTAGTTTTTTAATTAGAAAACTGTGACATTTTCAAAAGGGAGTTTCCATAATACAAATGAAAAGAGCATCTAAGTTGCAATTACCTAGCTCAAGTTATATTTATAAAATCATTTTTCATCCATAAATGAAATATAATTTTAAGCTATCGATCACCTGACGATGATTGCATTTATACTGATTGCATTAAATGCATTAACAAAAGTATTAATTTTAAAGGTCAAAACTTCAACGTTAATGGGAGTGCACTGTTCACTACTATAACAAAATGTCAGTGATGTCATTCTTTCAATAAATGACTGTCCTTGGTGATGGTCCTTGGGTCATTGCTGAAAAAAATAAATACACAGTCATAAAAAAAAACTAAAAACATAAAAAATCAGACATGCTCTGTTTAGAGTTTTTTGGTTCTTGTTTAACTATATTTATAATCTGATATTTATAGAGTAAAATTGAGAATGGAAATGGGGAATATGTCAAAGAGACAACAACCCAACCAAAGAGCAGATAGCAGCTGAAAGGCCACCAATTTCTTGGTCTTCAATGCATTTAGAAAATCCTGCACCCAGAGGTGGTCCTCAGCTGGCCCGTACATAAACATGTTTTATAGTTCAGTTATAATGGACGTCAAAATTAACTTTAAAACACAAAAATGAACTAAAATTCAAAAATATACTAGACTTAAACAAAGGCCAACTAGAGGCTCCTTTTTTTAGCAGGAATATGGAAAGCCTTATCTCGCAGAATCCTCTTAAATAACACATTAGAAAGGTTGTGGAAAGCACCCATTACAATTTCTGTGCTTAGAATGCTTCAGAACTTGGAGACCTTCTGTGAAGATTGTAAAAACCTGTGATTATGATAAAGTACATATCTAATTTTAGTAAGCAAAATACATGTTTCTGTAAAAACATGCTTTATAAACACCTAAAAGAACAAAAAATTTGGTTAAAATATTGTGTGTGGCCATAAAAAGTACAGCTGTTTGGAATGAAATATGAACTTGATGTACCTGCTATTTCTGTTCAATTTTACAAGCTTTTTTGTTGTTTTGATGTTTTTTAGTAGAAAACTTTAAAGTGTGCATTAGTTTCAATGGTTTGGTAATTTGTTCTTTGGTTATTATCTTTTAATGAAGTAAAGTAAGATATTACAGAGAGTTTATTGTGAGCATATAGCAGTTATTAGTGAAACTATGTTCATGTACTAAAAGAGAATCTTCACCGCTGCTTGTAATGCACATTTAATTTTTTATTATGGAAGAATTTATTTCAAAATGTTGGTCATAAAATTCATTTTTGAAATGATAAATCCAATTTTCCATTGGTATTCAGTTTGCTGGAAATTTTGTCATTTCATTATAGATTGTTTTAAGAATTTTATTACAAAACAATTCCAAAGTTACATAATCTTAGCAGAATTAACCAGCTTATTAATAAAGAAAATATTATTGAAAATAAAGGTCAATGTAAAAAGCCTAAATATATTTCAACCTACTCATTATATGCAAATAAACCTCTACTAATTATAGTATATTGTATTCAATCAACTTATTATTGTGATTTTCACAACTTTGAACTGTTGCAAGAATGTCAAACTTTGAGTTTTGCTGTTGGATTTTTCAACAAAGTAAAAATAGATTGCCAGGAAAGGGCCATTTTAAATAAATGTATCAACTAAAAAGTTGGTTCACAGCATTTGGTGTCCACACACATGTATGTACTTTTGGTGTCCACACACATGTATGTACATTTGGTGTCCACACATATGTATGTACTTTTCGTGTCTACACACATGTATGTTCTTTTGGTGTCCACGCACATATATGTTCTTTTGGTGTCCACACACATGTACTTTGGGTGTCCACACACATGTATGTTCTTTTAGTGTCCACACACATGTACTTTTGCTGTCCTAACACACATGAATGTACTTTTGTTGAAAAATCAGTGAGTGAACAACTATGTTATCAAGATCAGTTTTGTCATATACCAGGTTTAATATCAACTGCAAATTGAGTATATTTGAATTGAGTCTAATAGTAACTCCTGGCCATTATTGGTTTTAACATTTATACATAGATACAAAGTCCAATTGTTAAGACACCACTAGTGGCACTATTTCCAAAGAAAAAACAATAACAAAACATTATACAGAAAACCAAATATTGACCAATATGAACACAAGGGTTGAATACAGGTGCTTTAGAAGTGTGAGCAGATCTTGCACCAATAGTAACTTCCTGTAATAGTTGTTGAATTATCCTGAAAGAATGTTTTCATTGAACTCTTTAATTACAAGAAAATTGGTTTGATTTCTGTTGCAATGTATTTGTTTCAGTTAATTCATAACTGCGGAAAGTTATTTGACTTTTAATTGAAAAGTACAAAATATTACATGATAACATCTGAACCTAATCTTGGAAGTTTATTTTAATGAGGCCACATATTGCATGGTATTTCTATAAGGTTGGAAATAATGATATTTGTTCCCTGAGCCAAAAGAATTGTGATATCATCATAAACAAATCTTGTTTAATTAGGAACTAAATAGGAAGTGGTTTTAAACTGAAATTACCAATTAGCAGAATTATAGAGATTCTGTTTTTGACAAAATGAATATTTGTTTCTAGTTTCCTTTACTCAACTTTTCAAGGTTTTAAAAATTCAATTATTTTTAAATTAGAACCAAATAATGTGCTGAAGAATTGTCAATTTCATTGTTAAATATTCACACTTCTGGCTTTCTTGAGTACAGTGACAACTGGGATTATAGCAGAATATGTTGTATGAGCTTTGCTAATTGTTGAAGGCAATATATAGTGACCTAAAGTTGTTAACTTGAACATCATTTGGTCTCTGATTGTCTAATTGGCACTCATACCACATCTTCTTATCTTTATATTAAGTTGAACGGATGGTTTATAGCAATGAATGCTTATCTGTGTTCAAATTTCTTTTAATAATGGTCACTTTTGTAGAATTCAACAACCAAAATCTTAAATTTACCAATTTCTTGTAACTCAGGTCAGCTTGATTTAAAATGTTAAAAGGACCACATTGATAAGTTGGAATCCGACCTGTTATATAGTAATCAGCTGGAGTCACTGTTCAACTGAGTTTCCCCTGTGCATAGGTACAAAAATGGTTTCTACAGCTTAAGCTCTCACTTTAAAACACCTTGTGGAGCAATGTGGTTCATCTGTCTTGTTTTGAATTATCTCCCTTTTATTTTTCTTAAATCATGGGTATATTGAGCTGTGGATATTCCATCCCAGAAAACTTCAAAAAATTGCATCCCAATTATTTTGTGTCTGTTGTTGCAAAAAACTTTGACTTAGTTTTCAAAAATCTGTGTTATCTATTTAATAATCCTTGTGATATTTTAATTATAATGAATACATGATTCAAGATTTACATAAGAACCATTAACCCATACTATACTGCTCTCAAAGTATCACTTTTATGTTTAAGTACCATTAGAATTGTCAATATGCAGCTGTAATATTATACAATGTATTCAGGTGATACAAACTAGGACAAATAGTTTATGAGAACTTATATTGATAGTGAATACAACCAGTTATAGGCGTAAAATAAAAAAATCTGTTTTTAGTGTTTTTCTTCCTATATGCCTCAAAATACCTATGGTAACTTTTTGCCGAGATTCATGTCAAAATTGTTGGGGATTACCTGAAAATGAAGATCAAGCAAAATAACCAAAACTTAATTTAATTCCTACCTAAATTCCTAGACTTTTTTTGCCCCGTTTGAGTGGAGGAGGCATTAAGTTCTTCCCTTGTCTACCTGTACGTCTATCAGTATGTCCCAAACATGGTTTCCATTCTCTAACTTAAGTTTGCCTCAACCAAATGTTATGAAACTTATCCACAATGCTTATTACAACATAACACAGGTTATGTTTGAATTTTGGTGGCATCACTTTTACAGTTTAAGAGTTACAAAAGGAAAAATAGCTGTTCTAAAAATATAAATGAAAATAATCTTTTTCAAAAATTGGAGTTATCTTTCTTTGTCCAGAATGGTAGAATCAACTACAACCATTTTTTTTATACAATGCAATATTCAATTTATTTCCACTGATAAATTAAAACAATCTTTGCAAGTACTTTGATTACCATTCTAGGGTTATACGCCTTTACAAATGGAAATTGCTGAATTTTTTTGTTTCTGTTCTCTGAATTTGTCTCCACTAAATTTAATGAGATATATATATATAATGCTGATTACCACTAAATTCAGTTTAAGTTGAAATTTTGGCTTCACTTTTATAGTTCTTGAGTTATGTCCCTTTATAAAGTTATATGCTAGCATCATCTGTATATTCAAATGTATATTACTCATTGATATTGATGCTCAGCCGAAACTTGAATTTTAAGTATTTTGGGTTGAGCATTATATCACTTTTAAAGAAAACACTTTTTTTTAAATATGCTACTATTTTGTCGTGTTTTTACATCAAAATATTTGTGTTTATAAAACAAAATTTAAATTTGTATCAATGAATGATGGAAATCTGTCATTGGGTTTTATAACAGTAGAATCTTGTAAAACATAAAATGTGGCTTTTCCTGTGTCTTAAAACAGATTGACTTTAGCCACTTTATTTCTCAGAGATATGTATTTTATAACTAATAGGTTACAGATAGTTTGCTAAATATCCTGTTTTTTTAAGGGTGTAAAAGCGTTGACCGAAGTATATTTTGTATGAAGCGCGTAAAATTCTAAAAATGTGTGCACGGTCAAATTTTTACAACCCTATGAAGTTACAAAAAGAAGCATTCAATACTTATAATTATATTTTTAAGCTATAATCATGAAAACTTGAATTTTATTGTTGTTTTATTTAATTCACCTGTGCACTTTATTGTGGGACCATGTTTTATCATGAATGAAAAGTTTTATTGAGTAATGCAATTGCTTAAGGAATAACATGTGATGTGCACTTAGCCAATCAAAATAAAGTATCATACTGAAACATACATCTAATGCAATTATTTGATTATGCGTCTGATAGTGGAAGAAAACATTGGTAAAGTACAAAATTGTCTGTTCTATCATCTACCAGATGATGTTAATGATGTGTTATATCAATTATCAGGTCCCGCTTACTGTTTTGTCAGATTCCGTATCCAGCTTACACTATGTAAGTAAGCAGTTCTCATTTTTTTGTCATTTCCCGGATCCCACAATCCCTCATTTCCCGTTTTCACGCCACAATATATTTTTTTTTACTTTCACGTGTCACGCTAACAAAAAAATCAGTAATCCCGTGTCACACTTAGACCCCAATGAGACCAACTATTATAAGAGTTTTTAATAATTCTATATTTTGCCAAAAGATAATAAATTTGATATAAGTAGATAAAATTTTATTAAAAATAGATATCTCCTTATATGGTCATTTTTCAGGGTTATTGCACATATTGTTTGGTTCTGGCAGTAATTTATTCTGCTAGATGGGAAGTAACTCTGGCAGTAATCTATTCTGCTAGATGGGAAGTAACTCTCCACTTATAAGAGATCAAAATTAGTCAAATCTATTGAAAACGAAAAATAAATATTGCTATTTCAGGAAAATCTGCATTTGTTTATATGTAACAGAAATATTGACCGTGAGTTCTTATTATTGTAATACTCACCTATTTGCATAGATAAAAACTTCGCACAATAATTTCTGCGTGAACAGTAATCAGCTACAGATAAGAATTTAAATGATACTCGGACGTCAGATTTTTATAAAACCCTTAATTACTAAAGCACTACTAAAATAGTGGACAACTCATTAATATAACTTAGTTGACAGTTTAGAATGGGGATATATGATAGCTTTGAATTATGGAGAGATCTTCTTTATCTGTTGATTAACAAGGCTTGATGAACCTTGATATTTCAGTTACATATCATATGTAAATATGACCAAGAATTCACCCCATTCTATCATCTTTAAGGTGGTACCTAACACTACAGGGAGATAACTCTGTAAAATCAGCTGAACGTTTTAATTACGTTCTGTTGTGAAGGGAATATTAAGCTTTTCAATAATCAAAATTAGTGTTTGTCAAACTGCTATATAACCAGTGTAATTTTTCTGATAAAAGGTTGGTTCAAATTTTTTGAATTTTTTATATTTATGTCAAAGGGTTGAAGTTAATACTTTGTCCAAATTTAAGATAAAATTAAACGAGCCAAATTAATTTTAGTGAAATTGTTGGGTACCACCTTAATATCAAAGAAATTATAAATGTTGTGATGTTGCTTTCTCAATGTATAACCAAAGAGAATATACCTGATTATGTGTACATTAATTACAACTTAGTTCTACTGCCAGGTATAAATGGAAAGTAGAATACTCACTTTGTGTATTCCACAGGTTTTAGTTTCAGAAGTAAAAGTGAAAAATATGATAAAAAAAGATGGATGGTGTTAGATTGCCTTACTTGTTTACAGAATGCATGACATATGAATTCTTATATGGATATATATATAGTATTTAAGATGTATGGTTGAAATCTACAGGAAAAAGTTCACTGCACTTTAAAGTCATAAGAAACCTCAAATCAAAAAAAAATAATGCATATGATTTTAATAACTCAATGGATAGTTTTCATTATAAAATTTATGTACATATACTTTTTTCTGAAGAAAATTCTTTAATTTATTCATATTTAGAAGAAATTTACTTTATTTCAATCAAGCAATTCCCCCGACATATTTTCCGTATGCAAGGTGACCTCAGAGTGACCCATCTCGTAAAAATCCGGTGACCACAATACGCATCGATGTCCTTAAAATAAACTATTATCTGAATTTACATGTTAAACACGTGCTCAATTTACTTGCTTTTTTGTTTATTTTTCGTCAATTGTTGACAAACAGGTGACAATCGTTAAACTTCGGCTTCAAAACACGAACTTTAATTACCTGCCATATTTTTACAACAACACTGACCGATTGAAAAAAAAATGACAATTATACGTAATTTACACGAAAAAAATGATAAATTCGAGCACAGAAGACTAAGTTTATGATGTTTGTATTGCATCGGTTCAAGAATTGGAAGAACATTATTTTTCACCGGTCACTCGTTTCTTATGACTTTAACCTCTTCAACAGTCAGTATATTTTATCAAGTGTAAAGTTGTCTTGCAGTCTGTCTGACAGGAGTCACTTGACCTTAACATTTTCTGTAGTTCATTGATAATAACAAGTTTTCTTTATATAATTACAGGTAGATCCTTATCACAAAGACTTGTCAAAACATTTTTTAATTTACAATTTAGCATGTACATTCTTGGGTTGGTTTTTTTAAACATTATGTATCCTCTTTTTCTTTTAGAAACCCTCTCAGAAGCTATAAAGATACTGAAGGGAGAATATGTTGTTACAGCCATTGATGAACACAACATGGATGCTGCCATTATTTTCTGTAGGACAAAGGTTGATTGTGATAACCTTGAAAGATATCTTGGAGACAGAGGCAGAGGTCAATTATCCAATATAAACTAAGAATTTGATGAAGCCATAAAAAATCAGCTCTTTAGCCATTGAAAAAAAGAAAGATTGCACACACTAATTATTTCAACGATTATTTTTTTTCTTAGTCAGCAACAACAACACAACTGTTCATTTAGAACTTTGGTATTGTTTAAAACACAACAAATGTTGCAATTTCAATTTCTGACATTAATCATGATCTATAGAAATAAGATTATAGCTTTATTACCTGCACTTATTATATACATCTTATAAGAATCTGCATGGAAAACTTGTATTAGATTAGAGATGCTTGTCTGTGATTACCATTTTGTTCTTGAGAAGGTTGTCAAATAATGCTATTGGCATAGAAGTTTTGTTCATTTGAAAACAAAAAGCTAGGTATCAGTTATACAGCATTTCAACAACAGTATGAAAAGACATTTTGAAGTAAACATTGGTCTTCCACAAAAGACACTGTCTACACTTTAATTTCTTAATTGCCAAAGTCTTAACATGTTGTCAATGCATTTAACATAAGGACTGTCAAAAGTCTGACAGCAACTGCTAATTTTCTAAAACAACAAAAAAATGAAAGATAAACAGAGACAACTTGGGAAGAAGTTCTTGACATTAACATGTTCTATATGATGAGAGTAAAGAGATTATCAAGACATGTGATCAAAATTGTCTAATGCAAGCAGTCAATTAATGTCACTGGCTGATGTGTTAGGCAGGATGTCTAAGTTTTCTTTAGTAGAAATTTTGTTGAATTTTGCCTAGAACATTATTTTTTTCAGGGAAATATAGCTGTGTATGTCTCCATGGTGACAGAAAACCACAAGAAAGAAAAGCAAATTTAGAGAAATTTAAGGTGTGTTACCAGTCAATTTTAGGACCATTAAGTGCATTAAATGCTTTCACTGTTGGTGAATAGTCATTTTGTAAGAAAAATCTCCTCCCCTCCCCTCCCCCCAAAAAAAATTCACTAGGAAAAAAGAAAAAACAGAAAAGTTTCTAAATCTGAAAATATTATTAAATTTTAAAAGTGTGGTTTCCTTAATAATATTTTTTTATCTTTAAAAATTGAAAGTATTGTGATATTTTCTGTATAATGCCAAACTTTTACATCAATAGGCATTATTTTTTTAATGACAAAATAACTAACCTCATATACATTCATATTGTTAATATATGTATACATATTCCAACCTAGTTGTTGTTTTTTTTCCTCACCAATGCTTTTGTTTGTTCAGTTATTATAAATTAGAACTATTTTTTGTTATCTGACATATAAACATTAAGGTTGCCATGTTTTAACTCACATTTTTGGCTATATTGGTACAGAACTACTGTGTTGACAAGGAAATTAGAAACACTTTTGTCTAAATCTTAATTTTGGGAATAAAAATGAATTGATGATATATTATTTGTGGAAGCCTATGACAGACATAGGAGAGTCATGAGTGATTTTTGTCGTTCCGTTATAATTAACTGTCTGATGAAGAAGACTATGACAATATAAAGTATTTAAATGAAGCTGTAAATCTTCCAAGGAATTAAGACATAGGCTTCAGGGCAGAATGGTCAAATAGTTCAATTAAATACAGACTTAGTACTGACGATAAATTTATATTAAACTTAGCACATGGTTTTGTCTAGCTTTAATTGTAAATAAACATAAATGAAATCTGATGAAAAACTGAACACATAAATGGGTAAATCTCAATAAGGAGAAATAATGAATGAATATTGCAGGGGGTCTCATTGGGGGTTCTGATCCAGGATCCCGCTTACTGCTTTGACAGATTCCTGTATCCCGCTTTCACAATGTATGTAAGCAATTCTTATTTTTTTGCGATTCCCTTCTCCCGCTAGACTTCATTTCCCGTTTTCATGGCACAATATTTGACTTTCATCTGTCATGCCTACAAAAAAATCTGCAATCCCGCGTCACACTTGGACCCCAAAGAGACCCACATTGCAGACTGTTTTATTGCATGTTTTATCATTGATTAGCTTTGTCTGAGTGAAAATTAGACCTCAAGTGGAGCAAAAGTAGAGGGACATTTTAAATGAAGTAGGATTTTATAAATGATTAAATATAAACTTCAGTATATATGCAATGAAGTATTTTTTATTATGATAGAAAATGTTAAAAAAAACCAGGAAGTTCCCCTAAATTTGTGTAGCACCAGATAAGATCATTTCCTAATTTATGTTTTTGTCTTTACAAGACTGTTTTAAACCATGTCTATGGTATAATCTATAAAGCTGACCTTATAATCTGTCTCTTGTGAACATATTTCTCATTTCATATCTTTTTGAACTTTATGTTTGTATGTAGACAAAAAAAAGAATAAAAAATTGACATGAAAATTTTAACACACAAGAGACAGATAATTCAGTCTACCTATAAATCTAAACCAGGGCATTTTACTTTAACCAATCATACCACATCTTATTTCTAAGTCAATCTGATTAAAATAAAGATACTGCGTCTAAGCTTTGCTTTGCTTACAAGTATCTGAGAACTATCCATTTTACTATCTCTTCTGAAATTATATCATCAGCCAATGAAATGCAGACTTTAAATTTATGAAGGTCTGTATTAATTTGAAAAAGCCAGATCTCAAAAATTCCTTAATAAAGAAAGTAAAACAGAGCATGTTCAGATCCTTGTTATCAAAGCTTTGACAGTCACATTTACTTGCATGATAATCAGATGATTTCTATATGTGAGGTAAACTAGAATTTGAATATTACTGGTCACTCAAAATAAAATCAGAATAACTAAGCAGTGGATATTTGCATAGTATACAAATGTCACATAATTTTATTTGCTTAGTAAAATTGTTGATTGTAGGATAGAATTAACGGCTTTGGCCAGTGTTTCTTTCTATTAAGAAAATTTGAAAAAAGTCAATTTTCAATTAAGTCCAACATGATTTCTGAAACAATTTGAAAGGTTGAATTAAAGTAAACCAGTCATGGTAATGTTAAAAAAAAATTTTTGGAGATGATAATTAAAAGTTTGTATTTGTTAACCTATAATGATACTCACAACGGCTTGTCATCATTGGCATTTAATGTACTTAGATTTTTTTCTTGCTGATATTTGGATGATTCTAAACAGACTAATATCAAGTGAATTATGGAAATTTTTATATTTTTTTATTGGTTTTATTTGGTTGAATCTTCCAAAAAAACAGGTGTCCAAATTAATCGGTTGTAAATACATTATTAACTCTTCCAGATAAAAGACCACATTTTTCATTTTGAATGTTTAGAAATATCTTTAAAGCTTTGATATCTCTTTTTTCTGGCGGCTAAATATTTTATCAAGACCTAAAAAAGACGTGGAAATGGTTTTTTCATGTCTAGTGATTATCAGAGTTGGAATTAACGTTTTATTTCGTTAAATCTTGAATGATTTATGGCCAATAAATGTTGTGGGTTGATTATTAAGGGAATTATCAAAAATGTCAAACCAGGTTACTGTAATATTACACTAGACGAAGGTGTTACCGATTCAAAAGTTGCTTTTCACAAAGATTGTTATTGATTGTCATACAGCAGATTATACCACCCGTTGGGGGAAATGCATTTAAAAGTAACAAGATTATTCCAGTAAGGTGTATTACTAACTTGTAATGTTTTAATTATTATTAGTCTATTTACATTCATTGTTTAGAGAGAATTGAAGTCAGGTTATTTCTCTTAATGTAAGACTTGTTTAATCTTTTTATTCTATTGCAGTCGTTTCATATTTTATTCTAAATTTAGGTGTTTTCATGTGGAGCAGATACTATGTTAATACAATGAAAATAGTTCAACTTAGTCTATAGTATAATTCTGACACCTTCATCAGTTCTGATATTACTGTAAACAAACTTATTTTCGCAAGCGATTTATTTTCAAGACTTTCGCAAGTAAAAAAATATAAATCGTCACAAATGTGTAAATCTTGGATCTTTCCTTATTATACTTCATCAAGTAAATCAGAAAATCGTGAAATTAAATATCCGCGAAGTGGTCAAGAAAGGGTAAAACGCGAAATAAAGTATCCGTGAAAATAAGTTGGTTTACAGTATTCAAAGAAGACCTATGGGAAAACTGACTCTCTGAGGGTTGCTTTTAAAGATTCACTCATATAGAAACCTTGTATGTTGTGTAAATCATGAAATACTTGTATTTCTGCAAAACTTCTCGTTATATATATAATAAGGCATCCTTTGGAAAAGCAAAATTTGAAATAATCTTTTGATTGATTGATTGATTGGTGTTAAACACCACTTTCAGCACTTTTGAGCTTTTACATGATGGTCAGTGGGTTTTTTATGCCCCACCTACAATAGTAGAGGGGCATTATGTTTTCTGGTCTGTGCGTCCATTCATTTGTCCGTCTGTTACACTTCAGGTTAAAGTTTTTGGTCAAGGTAGTTTTTGATGAAGTTGAAGTCCAATCAACTTGAAACTTAGTATACATGTTCCCTTTGATAAGATCATTCTAATTTTAATGCCAAATTAGAGAATTTCACGGTCTAGTAAACATAGAAAATGATAATGCGAGTGGGGCATTCATGTTTATTTGTGAAGTAAGCTACAGTGCACAGTGCACAGTGCCCAGAGGCACACTAGCTTTGGTAGGAAAACTGATAATCCTTGTCAATTAAGATTTGACTCATTTGAGAACATAAATCTAAATCCACAGAATTAAGTGTCTTGACTGCAACAAGTAACAATTTTTGATTGGTTAAAAGTTGAATTTTGAACATTGTAGATTCATTCTTATTAATGGTATTGACTTTGTGGATATAGAAAATCTTCAACAAAGTGCTAGTTTCCAATAGTCTTGTATACAAAATGCTATTAAAATTACCAATTCAATTATCCAGGTATCCACGAGAATTAGTACCAACAAAAATAATGGAATATCTCGTTTTTGAATTCACTTTAAGCTCTTTTTTTTTTTTTTATAAATTCTTAATCAAAGCCATTATTAATTTAGACCTACAACTGGTTACTCTTTATACATTGTGACTTGAATAGAGAGTTGTCTCATTGGCATTTATACCACATTTAGTTACTATACCATATTTCATTCTACTTTCAGCAAAAGAAAGTTCGTTTTTTGATCTGTACAGATGTAGCAGCCCGTGGACTGGATATATCAAAGCTTCCTTATGGTGAGTACTCCATTGTTATCCAAGAAATATTCTCAACCAATTATCATGCTGCTTAACTGTAGAGTAAATTTCAAATATTAAGACATGTTGCCATGGATATGAATACTTGTCTTTTTTCCTTGACAACTATTACAACTTCATGTATAAAATAATTTATCAAAAAACAAACTTTTTTTTCAATGCTTGTTGGGCTCAAACCATGGTACATATATAAAAGTTAGATAACATGGTATTATTGCCAAATGAGACAATTCTCCACCAGAGACCTTCAACAATGACCAAAGCCCTTACTGCATAGAAAGCTATAAAAGTCATCTATTTGACAAATGTAAAACAATTCAAACGAGAAAAACTAATGGCCTGATTTATGTACAATGCCATAAAGAAACTTTATGTTCAAGGCTGTAGTCAAATTATGTTTGATCCATAAACAAACTACTTGAATGATGGATGTCTATGTTTATCATTATATCAAGTGGATTGAGACATATAGGTTTTACTTATAAGTTTTCACTTCACGTTGTATAATATCATATTTAATTTGTAAGAAAGAAAAAAAGTTGAATTGTATGAAATTAATTACACCCAAAACTACTTAAGTTTTAAGCAATTTCTTGACACTGGGCACTTAATATCTAAACTTTATATCTAGAACAATTTCAACTATTTTAAGGTATTGAAATATATATATTGATATTGAAGTGACACATCTTGCTTTTTAATCGTAAGGAGAGGTGGTATGATTGCAAACTATTGAAGAGAGACACAACTACAACTGTAGGTCTCTGTACCATACAATAATTTACCATAAGCAATTTTGTTTCTACCATATTTTCCAAAACATTTTTTGATTAAGAAATTGCTGAAAAGCTAAACTTAAAAACCTTTCTTTTCAATCAGATCAATATAAAACAAGAAGATGTGGTATGATTGCCAATGAAACAACTATCCACAAAGGACCAAAATGACACAGACATTAACAACTATAGGTCACCATACGGCCTTCAACAATGAGCAAAGCCCATACCCCATAGTCAGCCATTAAGGTGACTGTGTTAACTAAATGACATGCAAAAATAAAATAGATAAATTAGTAATAATGAATAGTATAAAACAAATACTGTGACTTTGTTGATAGTTGGTTATGTATATTTTCAGTAATTAATGTGACACTGCCGGATGAAAAACAGAATTACATCCATAGAATTGGTCGTGTAGGTAGGGCAGAAAGGTAATTAATTCTATTTTAGTCAATGCTGAGATCCAATGGCCTATTGATGCCTGCATCCCTTTTGTCAACTAAATAAGGTTTGTGGTTCCAATTAGCAGCTTAATAGAAAAAATAAAAGATGTGGTGTGCCAATGAGACAACTCTCCGTCCAAGTCACAGTTTGTAAAAAGTAAACCATTATAGATGAAAATAAGATTATTTGAGGAATAGAGCATACATTGAATTAATAAAGTATGGCCTGCGACAATGAGCCTTGGCTCACACCGAACAGTAGTCTATAAAGGGCCCAAAAATTACTAGTGTAAAACTATTCTAACATGAAAATCAACAGTCCAGTCTATAGAAAAAAATTGAAACAAGAAACACTTATGAACCACATCATCAAAAGACAACTACTGAACAACAGGTTCCTGATTTAGGATAGGTGCAAACAAATGCAGCGGGTTTAATGGTTATAACAGGTGCTAACTTTAACCCTAACCTGCATGTACGTTACAATATATAAAGACACATATATAAAATATCAATATAAGTTTTGTACTTGATAAAAAAGAAATATTACTAAAACAAGTAAAAAATACACTGAAGAATAAATTTAATCTATGAGACAATATGAATACAATATCAAAAAGACAACTTTAACCTGGGACAAAATGTGAACTGTATTGGCAGGTGTCATCTGACCTTCACCTCATTTTCATGGTTCAGTGCTTAATGTTAAGAATTTGTGCTGTGGACATTTTTCTAATACTATGTGCAAAGGTCAATTATATTTTGTATGGAAATATTTGAGGATGAACGGCAAGTTTTATTTAACCTTGAACTTATTTTCAAGGTTCATTGCTCAGTGTTTAAATGATTTTGTGTTTTGGTCAGTTAATCTTGGAACTATAAACAATAGGTCAACTATATTTGGTGTATGAAACAAGTGTAAGGTGTGAATGTCTGTCTGACAAGTATCATCTGACCTTGACCTTCTTTTTCATTGTTCATCAGTCAATGTTAAGTTTTCATGGTTGAGTTTGTTTCCTAGAAACTATTAGCAATTGTTCAACAAAATTTTGTCCAAAGAATGATTGTACAATGTACATGCAATTCGGTTTGGTTTATCTGAGATTAGCCTCATTTTCTTGGATCATGTTAAGTTTATGTGATGCTTGTAGGAAAGCCTTATATTTAGGACTATCAACATAAATTCAATGATCAGTAAAGCAGGCAAGACATTTCAGCGTGTGTGCTCTTTTTGTTTAAATATCGGACATTCACTGATTCAAACCAATAATTGTGTTGTCAAAAAAACTAAAATATTAGGGTAATGGAGACTACACTTTCAAAATCAGTAGATCTTTTTTCAATAGGTAGGTATTAGGAACAACTAAGAATCGGTACATTTGGCATGAATGAAAACAATGTAAATAAGGTTAACTAGAATACAGACGGTTTAAATCATTCTGGCTTCCTGGGAAGTAAATGCTTGTTAATCGGTACTATTTCATAAAGACTCTGAAGTATTGACAAAAGCTATATAAGATGGTCTGCAGACATCCTGTATTAAGTTATCGGACGATAGATATCTTCATTAAATCATAGTCATTTTACAAACTTCATAAAAGTCTGGCTTTTATCAATATACCAACCAAACCAGGATGTAAGACATTATATAGGATATTGACTTGTCAATGGACAAAACTTTCACTCCATAACTAACCATATCAGAATTTTTTACAGGAAAAAATATTATTAATTCTATATATATAGTCTAACAAAGGTTACATTTTTGTAAAACTACATATTCCAGTGCTATTATGGGTCAAATACTTCATTTTATTTTAACTTAACTTTTAATAGTACCGAAACAAAATTATAATAATTTTTCCTCTTTCAAGATGATGCCTTGAAATTCAACATGCAACAATTTGTATGCCCCTGACGTAGCAGAGGGGCATTATTTTTTAGGCTAGTCTGTCTGTTCATCTGTATGTTCCAAAGTTCGATTCTGATCTCTTAACTTTAGTTTGCTTCAACCAAATGTTATAAAACTTGCACAATGCTTACTTCCATAAAACACAGATCAAGTTTGAAATTTGGTGTCACTATTACAGTTCTAGAGTTATGCCCATTTACAAATGGAAAAATTGCTGAATTTTTTTGTTTTCTTTTTCTAACTTAATTTTGTCTCAACCAAATGTTATGAAACTGATCTACTTTCATAACAATATATGCAAACAGGGACATTATCTGTGTCCAATGGACACATTCCTCATTTATGTTCAGGATGTTTTACTGTGCAAAATGCTTTTGTCCTGTCCCATTACCATTACCGTTAAATGTTGTACCAAATTATAGTTTGGATTCACATTTACAAATCTATCAACTGTTAAAGCATTTAAGCTCATTGTATAATGGTTGTTAATATGAAGATGAAGTAAGCAGAGTTTAATAGCAATCATCCCTACCGTCTAATTCCATTGATTGGCTGTCTGTTGGACAGTTTGTAGAGTGAATTTAAACAGCAATAATGTCATACATTTCAGCAATTGGTACTTTCAAAGGAGAAAGACTTTTTGATTTTAACAACAAGTGGGTTAAATTGTTTCAAACTACCTATATGTACCTTGTACTCAGGGGCAGATCCAACCATTTAAAAAAGGGGTTCCCAACCCAGGACAAAGGGGGGTTCCAACTATTGTCCCCATTCAAATGCATTGATTGGACAAAAAAAAGAGGGGGTACCAACCCCTGGAACCCCTCCCCCCCCCTTTTGGATCCACCAATGGTACTTATGTAAGAATCTGTGTTGCCTTTACTTTAGACTGGAAAAAGTGAATAAGACAATGAAATAGACCACTTTCAATTTATGTCTTTCAACGAAATATTATGCATGTCTGTATGATGTCAATTTACAGATTATTCCCTGCACTATTAAAGTTTATCAAGTTTCTTTGTGATTTTCATAATGCAGGGTTAACTAGAAATAGTGTATATTATTTAGGTACCTAATCACAATTCCCGAATGATAGCAGTGATGATAATCAGTTAAAAGAATTTGATCTGTGGATGATAATTTGTGCAAAATAGCATCATATTTTTTTAAACACTTGCTCAACATTGGAAGAAAGAGACTATGCCCCTAAATGCACGAATGATATTCACAAAAACCAAAGATTTTGACAGAAAGGCAACAAACTTGAAAGTTGTCTATTTAAATAACATGAAAACAGCTCAATCTTTTAGTTAAATATTGAAATATTGCAAATGTTTGTGTTTTTCTTCTTTTCAGAATGGGATTGGCAATATCTCTTGTAGGAACTGTCAAAGAAAAGGTTTGTTTAAACAATTTCTACATTCTTAATAGTATAATGTATTTTTAAAAGGGATAGTTATAACAATAGCAGATTTTCATTTGCTAACCAGCAAAGGGTATTTGTCTTGCATGCATACTGTTTTTTTCAAATTACTTTTTCATTGACTTTCTTTCAATAGTTTTAGTGTTCTCTATACTAAGTAGAATAGCACAGATGAATTATAATCTGTATTATGAAAAACTAAAAATAATTTCTTTTGGGAAACATTCTTTGTATAAATTGTCTGCAGAAATCTTGATTCCGTTGACTCAAAAGATAAGTATGGTCAGATCGTATGTTTTCATACGTCAAATGAATTTGTTTTATACATGCTTTTCCAATGGAAACTGTGATGTCACAATGCATTCTTAATAGAAATAAAACCCATGAGACGAAGATATATTTTTAAATTCCAATACTAAGGTCTTTAATCTAAAGTCAGTCATAGCACTTTTTTACTTTACATGGAACACATTCTGTGATATATTAACTTCATAAGAAAATATCCAACTATTCCTATAAAATAGAAAAAGTTATATACTATTCTTTTAGGCCAATTGAAATTAATTGATAGATTTTCATAACCGCCCGCCCCTCAGAAATCATCCCACCCCATTTTTTTATTTTTTTTAAATTTACGATTCCGGATTTTGTTCTTGTCCGTAACCAATAACCATTTATAATTTTGTAATTACATTTATAACAGTGGTTACCAATCAGAGATATTTATTCAAGAGTTTGAAAAATTATGTACATGATATAAGCTTATTTACACTTGCCTATACGCCCTGCGGTATGAAGAACTGGACACAAGAGGGTTTCGTATGAACTAAAATTTTAAAAATAAAATACTCCCACCCGCCCCAGTTTTTTTTAAAACCTGGATGAAAATCTACTAATCAATTTTAGTTGGCCTTACCTAAGATAACAAAACTGGAATGCTAATTGAGGATAGTATTATACAAATGTACAATATAAAAATGAGGAGATTACCAATGAGGACAACTTTCCTCCAATGTTCAAATGAAGCAAATTTAAGCAACAATAGGCAAACACACAGCCTTCAACAATGGGGAAAACCCATACTGTGCAGTCAAAATCACTGCTTAAGGTGGTTAAAAACCAAGACTAAGTATAACTGTTTCTACCAGCATAAAGTATTTTTTAGATACACATAAATAATTAGTACTGCCAACATGGACTTTAATATTGGTCTCAGTTGCAAACATGTTCATTTTTAGAAGAGAAAGAAAAAAAGCATTACTCTGAATTCATCAACTTTCATTGGAAACAAAATTTAGGGAGTTTTAAGTGTAAAACTTTTTAAATAACTTTTAAATTTTCAATATTATGGAAATATATTTACGGCATGTATAAATCTATACGGAAATGAACACAAAATTTAAAAAAAATCAATATTTACAGTTTTGATTCGTCCAGGGTAAAATTGGTACCCTGGACAAAAATAAATGAATCAATAGAAATATTTTTTTTTTAAATAATTGGTCCTAACTAACGATGATGACATCCTGTCAACAACCAGGTTTTTCCAATTTGATTGCTTGCAGTTTTTACTTGCTTATAAATATGGAATCCAGTGGCGGATCCAGGAATTTTCATAAGTGGTGGTCCACTGACTGACCTAAGAGGGGGCCCGCTCCAGTTACGCTTCAGTGATTCCCTATATAAGCAACCAATTTTTTTCCCCAAAAGGGGGGGGGCTGGCCACCCAGCCCCCCCCCCTAAATCCCCCTCTGGAATCAATTATTCAATTTTCTCTTACAATATAGCTTAAGAAGTTGGTTTTCAAAATCTTTCTATTTCCTTATTTCCATTTGATTTGAGCTTTATTTTGAGAACAAATATTCTGAATTAGAGGAGGAAGCTTTCTTTAGTTCCAAGGTAATTTCGATAATCTCTGTAATGTGTACTATTTGTATTGCTTGAACTAATTCCTTCTGAAAGCAGGCTTCATCTGTCAACATAACAACTAAGCGGATCATATAATTAAATTAAATTTATTCTCTTTTAATTATTTAATTTCCTTGTTTGCACAATATTGTGTAAGTTCATTGTCGCCATAACTCACCCACAACAACTTGTACTCTAATTAGATATTCTTCATCCTCCTTTAGCACTAGAACTAAGAATTTGTTACAATTATCTGTCATATAAGAAGCTTATTATATCTCAAAATGTACTTCACAATTAATTTCCTTATTCCATATGACATTGTTAACTAAGAAAATTAATAGCATTTGCGCCAAGGACAATATTTTATTTTATTGGAACATAAAAGAATGTATTATTTGTATTTTAATTTCCATCTTGTATTAAGAAATATCTCTTGAAAAATAGTTTTCCTTTGAAATTTATCAAAAAGGTGCACTATAAAAGGCCTGAAATAAGTTCCACTCTGTGTGAGGGCTGTATAGCCAGTCAAGGTCGTTAAACACTTCCATCATCATCACTTTGTGTTTGTAAACTTCTTAAAAAACACTGTTTTCTTGTTTTTAAACATTTGTACTAATAATACGTACAATGTAATGTATCTTAATTTGTGAATACCAAATGTTAACTTCTACAGAATCTTTTGTATTTATCTCTGAATATAATTTTTATAAGGAAAATAATCCCTGAAGCTTTATATGCAAGTTAATATACAAACTTTCACAAGAGGCCATTTGAAGCAAATATTTTCAACTATAAGTCACTGTACTTCCTTTAACAATGAGCAAAACCAATACCACATAGATATTTTTTTCTTTTTGGCTTTTATAAATCATCTAAATAAATTCTGAATATAAACTCATCAAATATACCATATTTGTACAAGATGTGCATTTCTTCTACAAAAGGCTCATCAGTAACCTCAAATCTAAATTAGTTAATAAAAAGGCCAAATGAAAAACAAAGTTTAAAGGATTGAGGACCAAAAATTCCTAAAAGTTTTGCCAAATACAGCTAAGGTTATCTATTCCTGAGGTAGAAAAGCATTAGCATTAGCATTTCAAAAATTCAGTTTTGTAAACATTTAATTTAAATGATGACCATGCATATCAATGAGAATAGATTAGTGCTGACTTTTAGGCTGGGCTGCAATTTTACTGTATATCTTACAATGTTTTATAGGTATGGTATCATTCTAATTGTAACACCAGAGGGAAAGGATGTTATAACACAAATCTGACTGATTATGGAGGATGTTGTATCTGGTATGACGAACCAAAGGTAATTTATTAGCACTTGGCAGGAAAAGAGGTTTTATTCAGTTGAAATATTGCATTAGTGATCTACCTTTAAAATTACCTCCCCAAAGAAGATGAAAATGTAATTTATAATCATCATGGTAAAATGTATTTGCTTTTAACTTAAGGATATTTTTTACATTTTTAGCTCACCTGGCCCAAAGGGCCAAGTGAGCTTTTCCCATCACTTTGCGTCCGTCGTCGTTGTTAACTTTGACAAAAATCTTCTCCTCTGAAACTACTGGGCCAAATTAAACCAACCTTAACCACAATCATCATTGGGGTATCTAGTTTAAAAAATGTGTCCCGTGACCTGGCCAACCAACCAAGATGGCCGCCATGGCTAAAAATAAAACATAGGGGTAAAATGCATTTTTTGACTTATAACTCAAAAACCAAAGTATTTAGAGCAAATCTGACATGGGGTAAAACTGTTTAGCAGGTCAAGATTTATCTGCCCTGAAATTTTCAGATGAATTGGACATTCCGTTGTTGGGTTGCTGTCCCTGAATTGGTAATTTTAAGGAAATTTTGCTGTTTTTGGTTATTATCTTGAATAATATTATAGATAGAGATAAACTGTAAATAGCAATAATTTACAGAAAAGTAAGATTTACAAATAAGTCAATGTGACCAAAATGGTCAGTTGACCCCCTTAAGGAGTTATTGCCCTTTATTGTCAATTTTTAACCATTTTTCGTAAATCTTGGTTATCATTTACAAAAATCTTCTCCTCTGAAACTATTGGGCCAAATTAATCCAAACTTGACCACAATCATCTTTGGGGTATCTAGTTTAAAAAATGTGTCCTGTGACCTGGCCATCAAATCAAGATGGCCACAACAGCTAAAAATAGAACATAGGGGTAAAATGCAGTTTTTGGCTTATAACTCAAAAACCAGGCATTTAGAGCAAATCTGACATGGGGTAAAATTGTTTATCAGGTCAACATCTATCTGCCCTGAAATTTTCAGATGAATCACACAACCTGTTGTTGGGTTGCTGTCCCTGAATCGGTAATTTTAAGGAAATTTTTCTTATTTTGGTTATTATCTTGAATTTTATTATAGATAGAGATAAACTGTAAACAGCAATAATTTACAGAAAAGTAAGATTTACAAATAAGTCAAAATGACCGAAATGGTCAATTGACCCCCTAAGGAGTTATTGTCCTTTATAGTCAATTTTTAACAATTTTCAAATTTGTAAATTTTTATTCACATTTTCCACTGAAACTACTGGGCCAAGTTCATTATAGATAGAGATAATTGTAAGCAGCAAGACTATTTAGTAAAGTAAGATGTACAAACACATCACCATCACCAAAACACAATTTTGTCATGAATCCATCTGCTTCCTTTGTTAAAGATTCACATAGACCAAGGTCAGTGACACAGGCTCTTTAGAGCCTCTAGTTGATAATCATGATAATATGTGAAGTATTCAAGAGTTGCCTTTTACTGTTAGTTTTGATTGAAACTCGCCAAAAAATGTATTTTATGTGTTGTGACCTTCTCAAAATGTAATGGATTTCATATTTATTGTGGAAAGATAATTCCCCTTTTCAGAATCTATTGACTATTAGTAATCTCATTGTTTGTACACCAAAATGAAAATAACTTTACATCATTGGCTCATTTTCCATTGTATAGAATGTTTTAAACCAATCACAACATTTTGGTGTACCCGTTTAGACATATTAACTGAATGCATTAAATTCTGAGACAGTGAATTGATTAGACTGTTTATACAAAATTCTCAGAAATGATCCTGAATATGTTTAATTGTCATTTGTTCCATGTTTGCATTGTGTTCTGATTCTTTGTAAATATTTTTAAGGGTAGATTTATTTCTGTTTGATGTGATGCTGTTCTAATCTAATTTTAATTGTCTTTTGTTTATACTGTATCTTTTCTGTGGTAATCTGTTATGTAATAGGGAAATGTGTGTTAACACCTGAGCAAACATCCAACCTCATATCTTCTTGCAAATTCTTTGACCTGACAATTAAACCATCCTGATCTAACTTTCGGCCCTATATTTTAATTTTGCTAATAAATGTGTCAGTGAACAAAATCCTCAAAGTCACACATAATGAGTTCATATTAATTTCATAGTAATTTAAATAATTTAATTACCCCTGATTTCTTTCAGAACACGCCATTTGAACTCATGATATGTAAAATTAAGGATTTAGTGCTCACATTATTATCAACCTAATTTGTCCTGCTATCACCTATCTTGTAAATAAACTCCTGGGAAATACTGTGTAGCAATGCCATTGGTATCCATGTTTGAATTAAACATAAATCATAATTTAATTACAACTTTTATTTTATATATATACATCACAATTATAATTTGGCCCTTGGGGAAACTACTCAGCTAAAAAATTAAATTTTTTGCTCCATGCCTAAACCAAGAGCCTAGCTATGTGCATACTGAAAAGTAGCAAAGTATAGACCCCTGGCTTGACATCACACCAATCCAATTCAAATTCAAATTCAAATTCTTTATTACCTTGAACTTTACAGTTCATCGGTGTAAATACAATTTTTCATAGTAAACAAGTAAGCAGACAGAGAATGTTCATGTAATATTGTCTCTGATTTTAAATGCATTAAAAATGTATTTTCCTAAATTGGTTAACTGTTTGATATTCTTTAAACTTAAAAGTTCAATAAATTTAAACACACTTGGTCTAGACCAGTAGTATTTCTTTATAAATTTTACTCTAAGTTCCTTATATTTCGGACACACTAAGATGAAATGGAATTCGTCTTCAATACACTGACGGCAAATTGTACATATACGACGTGACTGCTCAATGTTTTGGTAGCGTCCAGTTTCCACTGCTAAAGAATGAGAAGAAAGTCTTATTTTTGAAAGAGCTCTTCGGTACACAATAGGAATATATTTTGTCAAATAAAACTGCAAATCAAAACTGTTTATAATGTATTTATAGATACGGCACTTGCTACTGTTATCAAGTAACGAATACATTTCCTGTTTTTTAATATCTAAAAGTCGTTGTTTACAATTGGAACGATGGTTCAAAATAAATGCATGAGGCTATCAGGAAGCCTATGAGGCTATCATTCCTAGAGGCTATCATGCCTATGAGGCTATGAGGAAGCCTATAATGAGACAATGAGGAAGCCTGTAAGGAGGCTATGAGGAAGCCTAGTAGTGTTGATGTTGAACTGGTGTTGGAATGAATTTGTATGAAATTTGACAGTTTATCCTCAGAAATTCTTGGGGGATGAGTGAAATTTTTGAAACAACCAGTGATAAAATTTCATAAATGAAATCAATAAACATAATGCTGAGATTGCTTCCCCTGTCATGGCAATATTGAAGGTGAAAGGAGGGGTCGGTGGGAGGCAAGTTTTTAGCTAAAACACTATTAGCACTATTAGCCAAGATTATTCTATAACTGCTTAATCTGCATTTAGATAAATGAATACTCAAGGCAGCATACACAGGTTTTTAATACACAACTTCTTAATGAGATACTCCTAAGTGGGAGGAGTTAAAACTGCACCCAGATTAATGTATCAAGAAACAAAGGACAAAGGAAGCCAAATGCCACAAGTGGTCACTAGTTTACATAAATGCATGAGGCTATCAGGAAGCCTATGAGGCTATCATTCCTAGAGGCTATCATGCCTATGAGGCTATGAGGAAGCCTATAATGAGACAATGAGGAAGTGGTCAGGAGTCAGTTTATCAAAAAAACTTGGACTTCAGATTGATCATAAATCATGAACAATTCAGTATACTAATAATAAATCTTAGTATATTTTGGTGAAATTGACTCCTGGAGTAGCACACAACCTGTGTTTAAATATGATTCCAATCCAATCCACTACATTAGAAAATGCCTGTACCAAGTCAGGAATATGACAGTTGTTACCCATTCGTTTGATGTGTTTGGACTTTTGATTTTGCCTTTTGATTTTTGATTTTCCTTTTTGAATTTTCCTCGGAGTTCGGTATTTTTGTGTTTTTACTTTTTACAAGACATGTATATTTGTATTGGAACTGATGAAATTAGACCTCCTGCTAAGAACATGTGATAAACTTCATATCTAACTGATTGACATATGATAATATATCTTTTTCATCTCAACAGCAAAGAAAATACACATCCTGGGAAAATCCTAAAATAATGACTACTGAGTAATTAAAATCAAATTATGTATAAACATAACTTATATAACATATAAGCACCAATTTTCCAATTCTCTTTCTGTCTATTACAGTTACTATCAGATATACAGGAGCACCTTGATATAACCATTGATTCAGTACAACCGGATATGAAAGTGGCTATTAATGAATTTGATGGTAAAGTAACATATGGACAGAGGAGGAAAGTTGGAGGTAGGTTTAAGATTTAGTGGTCAGGAGTCAGTTTATCAAAAAAACTTGGACTTCAGATTGATCATAAATCATGAACAATTCAGTATACTAATAATAAATCTTAGTATATTTTGGTGAAATTGACTCCTGGAGTAGCACACAACCTGTGTTTAAATATGATTCTAAATCTGTTTCACTTTAGGAAAGTAATTTGACCTTGCCCTTAAAAATGGTTTACCAAAGTACAATCAGTAGTATGGTAATTTGACATTGACCTTGAAAAAGGGTCATCAAAGTACAATCAGTAGTATGGTAATTTGACATTGATCCTGAAAATGGGTCATCAAAGTACAATCAGTAGTATGAACGATCAGTTAGCTAATAGTAGTGTTGTTGATGACTTCTTAAATGTACATTAATAATACTTGTGGGGAAAGGGAAAACATTCTAGATTCCATCATTGTAAATATATTGGAATTTTATGCAACTGTCATACAAGTGAGAGGTTTAGAGCTATAAAACCAGGTTTAATCCACCATTTTCTACATTTGAAAATGCCTGTATCAAATCAGGAATATGGCAGTTGCTGTCCATTTGTTTGATGTGTTTTACCATTTGATTTTCCAAATTGATAAGGGACTTTCCACTTTGAATTTTCTTCAGAGTTCAGTATTCTTGTGGTTTTACTATTAAGTATCACTTCTTTATGTAAGTTTAATTTCACCTTTATAGTAAAAAATCAAAAGATTTTCAGTTACCTATTGGGACCCATACTCTATTTATATTTTTGGTTATTTTAATACAATTACACAATTATATTCTTATGGTATGCATGAATACATTATAATTTGATACAAGAAGATGAGTTATTAGTGCAAATGAGACAACTCTCCACCCAAGTCACAATTTGTACATATTAACCATTATAGGTCAAAGTTTGGTCTTCAAAAGACAGAGCCTTGGCTCACACCCAACAGCAACCTTTAAAGGACCTTAAAAAATGACTAGTGATCATTGAAATGGAAAAAATACCTATTAGAGCTATTACTGATTACTGATTTTCAGCTTCATAATTTACAAGTAATGATTGGTAAAGACATGTACATGTATTACAATATCTATTATAATTTGTCTTACAGGTGGGTCATACAAAGGTCACATAGAAACATTGGCTCCATCTGTTAAAGAATTAGCAGAACTAGAAAAGAGAGCTCAGACGTCATTTATAGATCTTAAATACAGGAAAAAGTTCATGACTAGATAATTGGACATATATTTTTAGATCCACAGTAATCGTGATGTTAACTAGTCCTTAGGTCCTGGGATTATGTTTATATTAAGCTTTAACATTTTCAGTTTAATTAGCCTGACTGTGGAGTTATTCAGACATTCATTGTTGTGCAGTTAAATATGAATGAAATCCATTATTAATGCTTCTGGTGCAATTGTTATGTTAAGAATATAAATATCTGGGATTAAAGTATAAAAAAATAGATGGAATAAGTACCTTGTTAAGGATTCTGTTGATGTTTTTTTTTAATCTGTTCACACTACATTTTTATTGGACAATGATCACATATTCACTTTGGATATGATGTTTACACTACATTTTTATTCAGCAATACTCACTGATTTAATGGATATAATAGATATAGAAAGATGTGGTTTGAGTGCCAATGAGACAACTCTCCATCCAAATAACACTTAACAAAAAAAAGTAAACCATTATATGTCAATGTACAGCCTTCAATACAGAGCCTTGGCTCACACCGAACAAAAAGCTATAAAGGGCCCTAAAATGTTCACATATAAAAAATATCTAAAAAGATTTATGACTAAAAAAAAGTAAGATCATAATAATATGAATATTGCTGTTAAGTCCCTTAGGAGTAAGAATTACTTAACAATCATTTACATTGTCGTCAAAAATAGATATGCACTGTTGTTTTTAGATGCCTGTGGTTAAAATGTTCGCATGAAACTTTATATTTCAGGGTAAAAAAAAATGCCACTTGTTGACATTAGACAAGTTTTTTCCCTTTTGATGTATCAAGCCCATTATGTTGCAGGTTCTTAAACTTTTTAATTCAGAATTATGCAATATTGCTGTGGTCCAATTTTTGTTGATTTTTTATATGTAAATTCTATAGTCGTAACCTTCTTTTTTCATTACCAACTTTTGGTATAATGGGTCTTTAACCTAACCTCATTTCTAGAATCAATAATAAAGGTTAAAGTTATGTGATTATGTCTGTTTCTCAGAAACTAAAAGTGGCAGTAAACTATATGTGATGTATATGCCTCAATATGAAATTAAGAAGATGTGATATAATTGACAATGAGAAAAATCTCCACCAGAGACCAAATAAAATAGAAACTTCATTATATAGGTCACTGTTGAGCAAAACCCATTCTGCATTGTCAGCTATCAAATTCCTTGAAATGACAAATGTATTAAGCAAGTCAAACATAAAAATAATGGCCTGATTCAGGTGAAATAAAATATGGAACGAAAAAACAAATCAAATACCAAGCAACACACAACAAGCACTATATTACAGGCTCCTGACCTGTATCAGGCACATACAGAATTGCAGGTATTGTCAGTCATTGATATCATTTTCACAGTGCTCTGTCGAATATAAGCTTCAGTAGTTTGGTTCCATTCTCAGATACTATAAGCAATTGGTCAACTGTATGCAAAGTATGAAATAATTATAAGGTGTACATGTCTATTGCCTGATTCATCTGACCATTACCACATTTTTATGGTTCCTTTGGCAGTGTCAAGTTTTCTTGGGTAAGTTTGATTCTTAAATACTATAAGAAATCAGCTAACTATATTAATGGATGAATTGATTCTAAGTGCACATGTCTGTCTAAAATGTATCATCTGACTGTAACCTCATATTAATGGTTAATTGATCAATGTTAATTATATGTGGATAGGTTTGTATCTTAAGATATTTCAAGCAGTAGGTCAACCTTATTTGGGTATAAAATGATTGTAATGGAAACATGTCTGTCTGGCAGGGTTTATCTGAGCTTTACATTGACCTCATTTCTATGGGACCTCTGTACAGGGGATCGAAATATCCACTAGCAGTGGTATCAACCTATTGGTTCTAAGATACCATAATTGTTTATTCTAGACAATCGATTCATCTACACAAGACTCATAGAAGACCCTCCAATCGAAATTGGTAAAAGATCAAGATAACACCAAAGATATATTTTGAAGCAAGTCTCACTAAACTCAACTTGATTTCAGCATTATTGGCTATATAGCTATATTCATACCTGCCAACTGTCACTATTTGCGGGGGATTTCCCCCATGTAGGCTCCCAAATTGATATTTGAAAGACCAATTTTGTCCACACTTTAAACAAAACAATAAATTTTCCAATGAATTTGGGCTATAAAAGTATGAAGAAGCCAAAAAACATCAAAATGTATTTGAAGGCCCCCTTGAAGGTTTTTTAGGACTATGACAGCCATCTACCACGCAAAAACCCCATGGGCATTTTGAAAAATTGGCAGGTATGTATATTATGTATATTTATAAGGATAATATTAGTGAAAACAGACAATTTCAAACAGGTGGAATAATAAAAACCCTGAAGTTTTCTTTTCATCATTTACTGGGTGGATGCCACTAGAATGAACTGATAGTCCCGATGTTATCACCAACTTAATAGCTGAATTATGGACAAAGATTTCTATTTGAATGATAAACAAGAATCTGTGTTGTCAAATCCTGTTGGAGCTCTATGTAAGATTGAATTTGAAATATCACCAGGAAGAATAGCAGGTCCTTCTCTTGGATTAGTTCCTAAAAAAAGCCTGGGGACAAGAAAGTCACAGGACAAAAAGTCACAATTCAGTTTTTACAATTTTTCTTTGAACAAGTTTACCTTGTAAACATCAAAGGAATGCTGATCCAATTCCATCATCAGGTGGAGTCCTCCTTCCTTGGCTGTTTCGGCGCTATTCCACAACAACCTCCAGAGGTGCGCCGGCTCAGCCGTGATCAATCTGAACCTAGAACTGGATGGCCTACACGGCTCCGATGTCTCAGCTGATGTCAATGATGTTCTTCTGTAACTGAATGCTGTTCTGTAAATCTATATCTGGGACAACATCCCTAATGCGCCTTGAAATGAAGAACTCAAAAGTCACGTGTAAAGAAAAAATCTCTGTGTAGAGATATTGGACATGTTTCTATTTTTAGCAAATGACTGAACTTAATTATTTGTGGTGATTAGGAAAGTAGAGGAACATAGAAACTATGGAGCTATTGAATGTGTTCAAAGTATTAAATTTTCAAAGAACTTATTGTGTTAAAAAGGGGATATTTTACCACAAGGAGCCGCATCACAACAGGATGTTCGGGGTTTGCTAATTTACGGAAAAAGTAATCTCACTTCGTACCCCGAAAATTTAACCACATATGTGAAAATGTCACAGCTTCGAAACAAGCTATCATACATTTCCAAGTTAACGATATGGACTGAGCTACAGGAAAGAACGTTACCATTACCGCCTATGTAAAAACAATTAAAGATTTTGACCCATCTGTCCATTATCTACACAATAAATGTTCATTGTTCTATCACTTTGCACTTTTCCACACTTCGTCTCTTTTCCTCCAAATCCACTGTGATGCCACTTCTGCTTCTCTTCACACTTCCTCTCTGCTCCTACCACTCCCAAGGTCCTAAGTGCCCGCCACATTGACTGTCCTGCAAAGCCCATGCATCCGACTTCTATTGCCAAACACCACGTTCTCCATCCCCGCTGTTTGCAATCCTCTACTAGCTGCTGGTATTTTGCCATCTTTCTTTCATAAGCTTCCTCTATTCTGTCTTCCCATGAAACTGTCAGTTCCAGCAAGACCGCCTGCCTAGTTCCCTGTGACCAAATGACTATATCTGGTCTTAGCGATGTTGCTGCTATTTCTGCTGGGAAACTCGTGCGTTGATGTATGTCTGCTGTCATCTGCCAGTCTGCTGCTGTTCCAAGTATCCCTAAACCTTCTGCCTGGTTGTCTTTCTTTTCTCCAGCCCTCACAAAATTTACAAATGTGATGTTCTTCTGCATCTTTCTCTTCTTTCCCCTGGTGGTATCCAACTTTGCTGCTATTGTTTTCAACACACTGTCATGCCTTCATATATATCTTCCATCTTTCAATGCGACTGGACATGCTGACAACACATGCTGTAGAGATGCTGGTTTGTCTTTGCATAAGGTGCATGTTGGGTCTTCTATCAACCCCCAGGTATAGAGGTTTGATGGGCTTGGTAAAACATACACTGATCTTAGGAGAAAACTCAATCTGTATCCCTCCATACTCCAAATCTCGCTCCAGGTCAAAGCCCTGCTTCTAGCTCCTTGCCAATTCAACCAACTACCCTGCTGTTTCATTTCTACTGCCTTAACATTCCTACTCTCTTCTTCCATCTGTCGTATTTCCTGTTGCACCAGTTCCCTCCGTCCCTTCTCATTTGCTGTATCCCACCTTGGTTTTGTTGTCATACCAAATCCCTGTCTACCAACTGCTGTTACACCAACGATGACACTGCTTTAGTCTGGTCTCAGCTTCCTTAACTGCTTCCTCTGCTTTCCATTTTCTTCCTGTCCTGATCTTTACTTTGGCTCCTCTCACTTTAGCATCTTTGCTGTCTCTCAACGTCATAACCTGTCTTGTCTTTGTAACTTTATACTCTTCTATCAATGCCTTCATTGGTAATTGTAGCTTTGTTCCTGTGCTGTACAATCCAATGCTGCTGAAACTTCTTGGCACACCCAACCATCTTCTTAGGCATGCACTGATCTTTCTCTCTAATGCGGGGTTCACACATTGCCGATTATTGCTCCCGTTTGAGATCGGACAGCAATACGATATGAAAAGTGAAAAAGTCGGATTGGTATCCTCAATTATCTGGAATGTCCTATCATTGTCTGAACGCATTCGTTTTAGTTCGTAACAGATTCCTACGGATCGGGAAGGGTCCGAATAGTTCGGCAAATCATCCCGACAGTTGGGTGCGTCCCGTAACATTCGGGGCAACTCAGCCGATTTTGTCTAATCGGATTACAATCGTGGCTATGTCGTGACAGATTCTGCTGTATCGGATCGAATTCCGAACAATGTCTTGTGTATTCTGGACGGTGTCCTGTGGAACGGGAATGATCCGGAGTAATTTTTCATAGCTGTTTTTCTGCCGATTGAGTCCAGATTGCATCCAGATCTTGTCGATTGCGAACCGTTTTTTGCCGAAACCGTTCCGAAACAGTCCCGTTATTAATACGAAATTCGTCAACGATACCCACGTCAGAGTCCCGACAACTACAGAATACAATACGACTGAGACCAGACAAAGCCGTTTGCAATGCGATAGAGCGGACCGTGATAGGATTACGTTCCGACAGTACCTGATCATCCCGAAAATGCCGACAGTTTTCGAACAAATAACTTCCGTCAGCGTCGGTTCACAGTCTGGTCACTGTCTGATCTCAGTCGGATTACATTCGGTAGAGTCGGGACGCAGTCGTGACAGACTCGGTCGAATTTTACCTGGCGAAAAATACAAATCGGATTAGAAGCGGATTAAGAACGGGATTATCGGGACTTATTCGCTTAGAAACGGTTGAATATCGTTGCTTCCTGAACACTATCTGATTGTTGTCGTGATCACATTATTTTTTTTACAAATTTTAATTTAAGTTTGAATTTCCATCCACGATTCACAGGATCTTGATCAGACTTTTAATAAATTTTAATCGGGAATGGTCCTGTCAAGAACGGTAGTAAAAATCGTGAATGTGTGACCCTAGCTTAAGGCCTCCACTTTGAACAATGGGAATTCGTAAACTAGTAATGGCCACAATATCCTTGGTAAGACCCCATGTTGATATATCCAGGCCTTATATCTTCCTGGGAGCCCACTTTTGTCTATCTTCGTCAGCCGTTTTACCAATTGCACTTGAACTTCACCCATATTTACCATATCTGCTAGTGTTGCATCAAACTTTTTACCTAGGCATTTCACTGGTTTCTCTCCAACTGTTGGTATCTTTTCACCTGCTAACTCAAATGTCTCATCTTGCACTTTGCCTTTCCTCACTATCAAACTTCTAGATTTGATAGTGAGGAAAGAACTTCATTCTGGTCCACTTAATTATCCTTTCCAATTCCTCTAAAGTCCATCTTCCCTCTATGACTGTTTTTGCTGTCACTGTCATATCATCCATAAAAGCTCTTACTGGTGGTTGCCTGACCCCTGATGACAATAATCGTCCTCTACTTGGTTTTTCTACTGATTTTACAATTAAGTTCATTGCTGCTGCAAACAGGACTACTGATACTGTACACCCCGTTAGTATTCCAACTTCAAGTCTATGCCAAGCTGTGGTGAAGTCGCCAGCTGTGAACCTCATTTCAATCTTGTCAAAATACTCTGGCAGCATAGTTCTGATAGTTGGTGGAACATGATACCTCTCCAATGTCAGGTCTTTTAGTTTGTGAGGTATGGACCCATAAGCATTAGCCAGATCTAGCCAAAACACTGCTAAGTCACTTTTTTTCTCCTTTGCTTCTCTTAAAATCTGTGTAATAACGCTGGTGTGTTCGATGCACCCAGATACTTCAGGCATGCTTCCTTTCTGGACTGCGATGTCTATATATTCGTTGCCAAGCAGGTACCTCGTCGTTCTTGCTAAAACTGCCAGGAATATCTTCCCCTCAATGTTCAATAGGGAGATGGTTATAAACTGTTTTACAATGCGTATATTCTTTCACATTTGGATTACTGTTGTTCAGTATGGGAAAATTGTAAAAAGTTTTTAGTTGACAGTTTACTTAAATTGCAAAAAAGGGCAGCTAGAATTATTTTAAACAAACACAATATTCGTAAACCATCCAGTGAACTATTTAAGAAAATAGTTACTAAAAATGTTACTAAGAAAATATCTTACCACAAATCATTATTAATGTATAAATCAAAACACCAACTGGCACCAAACTATTTATCAAATCTTATTGTGCCTACAAGTAGTAAACAATCGTACAATACTCGACTTTCATCATCGGATAATTTTATTGTCCCTAAATCAAATACAAAATTATACAAATCAAGTTTTTCTTTTAGTGGTCCAAAAGTGTGGAATTCATTGTCCAGTGAAATTAAAAAATCAAAAATATATCTGCATTTAAAAACTCTTACAAGTCATTTTATTTTGAAAAGTGTTAAATTTTAAGTTAAGCCACAATGTATACCATAGGTGTTGTTGTTGTTGTTGTTGTTGTTATATTACTTTCTATACGTCTATTCTTTACATGTGTGTAATAGTAGATTAATTATGTTTTATTCATACTGTTAACATTGTATGTATATAAAGAGAGCCTTATTGAAAATTGGTTTAATCCAAATAAGTTCAGTTTTAATTATACTCATCATAGATTTTAGGATAAATATTGTGTACGCAGACGCACGTTTCGCCCACAAAATACATAAATCAGTGACGTTCGAACAAAAAAGTCAAGATTTACTCGTTTCTTTGTGAACCATTACAGTGTAAAAAATACTCAATGTAAGGAAAATATAATTTCAAAAGGTTGTAACAAAGAAGTATTAACACTAGATATTCAAGAATAGACAAAAACGTACTGCTGAATTGATCCTGCGTTTAAACAAAAACATAAAATAATCATCAACTTGGTTGAACTAGTATTTTGAGTAACAATTCTTCCTTTATTCTTATTCAAATTAAAAGGATAGCTGAAAATAGAACATTTCAGCGGCTTATATACTGTAAACCAACTTATTTTCGCGAGCGATTTATTTACGCGACTTTCGCGAGTAGAAAAAAAACGCGACTTTAAATCGTCGCGAATATGTATCATTTGGATCTTTTCTTATTTAAACACCTCAAGAAGTAAGAAAATCGCGAAATTAAATAGCCGCGAAGAGGCCTAAATAGGACCTAACGCGAAATTAAGTATCCGCGAAAATAAGTTGGTTTACAGTATTCTACATTGTTTGATATATATATTCTACATTGTTTGATATATACACCTGAAAGTCGAAACTATTTTGTTTAAAAAATGGCTAGCCATAAAACAAGGTTCAACTAAACATTTTTTCTTCAAATGTCCTGTACCAAGTCAGAAAAATAGCAGTTGTTATCTGATAGTTCGTTTTTTGTGGGTTGCATTGTCTTTTTTATTTTGTTGCACTTCAGTGCTTCTGTTGTTTCGTTGTTTTTGTCTTATAGTTAATGTGTTTTCCTCGGTTCTAGTTTGTAACCGGGATTTGTTTTCTCTCAATCGATTTATGACTTTTGAACAGCGGTATACAACTGTTGCCTTCATTTACTAATGAATGTGCAATAGTAGCTTTCCATGATCATGTTTCCTCACAAGTTCACTTCTTACTACTAGCTACTCGCAGATATTGCTTTTTGCGGTTATTCCGTGATATTCTTTTAATGTCTACTGATGACTTTGAAATACGTATTATCGGATTAAAATGTGTTATACAGTTCTATACATCTCTCTTTAGTAATTTTGTTCCGTTAGCTTTCAAAATATTTCACCTATCGTTCATCAGGAATATGTCATTGGCTTTAATATTCCCTAGCTTTTCCCAGGTACCTTTGCTCAGTTTTTTGTTTGTAAATCATGTTTTACGGACGTTTCACTAATAAACATATCCTCTAATCCATTGTATCTCCTTTATCTATTCTCAAGAAATAGATTGTTGTAGTCACTTGTTGTTTGAAAAATATATATCTGGATTAATGACGTCGGTATACAAACTTTTATAGTTGCAATTGTGTTTGTCATTTGTTTTAAATTGAAGATCTTAAGAAAATATGATGTCTTGAAACAAAGTACTATAAAAGAATTGGTGTGAAAGGATTTTGTAAATGTTATGCTATAATAAAAGTTTAAAAGTGGAGGGCAAAAAGTCAGATTCAAACATTTGAAATTTGCCTTCACAGGAATAATATTTTTATTGATATGCAACTCAATTCTTGTCATTAGAGAAATGGTAATAAGCAGAATAAAGTTCTTTAAATGCTCATTAGGTAAGAACAAATTAAGATTTGATCTCGCCTTCAAAATATGACTACACATACATTTGTCCAAGTTTTTTGGCTATTTTTAATGTAAATGTTTATTAGTTTTCGGGTTGTTTAAAGGCGTTTATTTTTATAACTTCGTCTTTTTGTTGAATGTCGGAAGTCGGAAAGAGACAAGGATGATGTTTGTTTACTTGTACCGATTTAAAATTAGCTGAACAAGGTTGACGCATCCTTGACCATCATTTTTGTTTTGTATACAACTATTAACAAATCTTAAAATAACTTTATTTTGCAATAGTATTAAAACATTTGACCTTTCTACACTTTACACAAGTATTACCAACTCCAAACTGAAAGACACATTGAAAGAGTTGGTATTGCTTTGTTTCATAAATAAGAATCAATAGAATAGCAGAATATATGTACACGTAGTAAGGAATGTACCCAAAAAAGCTAAAAAAAAAGTCATTTTATTAATTTCATTATAAGAAAACTAAAAAATCGAACTCCGAGGAAAAAATAAAACGTTAAGTCCCTAACCAAATGGCAAAATCAAAAGCTCAATTACATGAAATGAATGGGTAACAACTGTCATATTCCTGACTTTGTACAAGCATTTTCGTATGTAGAAATGTAGATTAAACCTAGTGTTATAACTAGGAAATCTTACTTTTATGACAGTCGCATAATTTCCATCATATTGAACAAAAAGAACAGACATAATAGGTAAAAATGTCAAAAATATACAATAAACCGACCACTGAAAAGAGTGTAAGTCCGGGAAGTCTGGTACACACAAGGGTAAACTTTCGGGCCGTTGAAAAGGTTTAGGGTAAAAGAAGAAATCAATGAGACTACACTTTTTCATTCAGGAGGTTAGGTTAAATTCATCAACGATATTTAGACTAAATAGGAGACGAAATATATCAGTCTATATCAATCTTTCAATAAAAAACCAACAACAGGGTGATAATTTGAATGATATATATACACCTTTCAAGATCATATTTTGCAGAAAAATTGTTCCATCGTTCTGCCTGTTGCACTATCTTTTAATCTCTTCCTTACTACTTCATATTTTTTATTTGAACAGTCCTATGGGAGACACCATTTTACCAAAATATTTTTTGCGTTCTTTTTGTGTTCTGTAATGTTTTTTTATGACCATAGGATCTAATGAATTGTGCAAAGAGTTTCGAGATAAATTATAAAACAACTAAAACGAGCTAAATACCGAAGACAACGGAAACTATACTGATCTTTAAAGCTGTAACATTAATAAAGTAAATTCTTTTTTTCAATCTATTATCCGAGTTTTTTCTGGATTTACTTTTAAAAGTGATCAACGCTCATTTCGTTTCCTCTTTAAAACAAACTATAATCTACAGTTACTTAAAGAGCATGTATTAATTTGATGTCTTCATATCTAGAGTACCCGAAATGAGGAAATCTTATCACTAAAGATAGATTTCTTTAAAAATACGCATTAAGCATACAAGGCTATTCTGAAGGACACTTGTTTTCCTGTGTGTGTCCTGTTTGTGTTGTATATGTTGTATATAAGCCACCATCATGCTTATTTCCGAGTTGCTGTTGCAGTGTTGCAAATTAGTTAATCAAAAGTGAGTATATGTTTAAAGTAATTGATGTAATAGTGGTATTTACTTGTGCAGTTTATCTAAAAACAATTACTTCATATTTCAGAGTTGATTCCTGTTTCAGATGAAAGCAGTATTCGTCTTGTTGGTGGTTGGTGTGTGCATCATGATGATGGATGGTAAGGACGATTCTATTCAATAACATTAATTTAAAAAAAAAAAGTGATAAAAGTACATATCTTTACCTTTCAAGAACTGGATAATGGAAACTCTTTGTATTGGCTTTTTTTCGGGAAATAGCTATATATATATATATATATATATAGTGGGCAGATTGTATTTAGCTTTTTTATTGTTTTTTTTTTTGTATTGGGCGGGATATGCAGATCTGCAAAAGCCGTTGCTTTTCTATTGAAATTAACTTTTTTTAAATTGAAAAGTTGACACATGTAAAAAGTAAAATCACAAAAAACATTGAAATCCGAGGAAAATTCAAAAAGGAAAGTCCATAATGAAAAGCTCGAACACATAAAACGAATGAATAACAGGTTTCATATTCCTGACATGGTACAGGCATTTTCGTATGTAGTAAAAAAACATCCACATCACCATCTTTACTAAACCAGATGCGCATTTAAACAATCATTGTCTCTTAGTGATGATAGAGGTCTACATAGTTGAAAATTCAAGACCAAGAAATACTTACCCAAAATAAAAATATAAAATGATTTTTAAAAATATGCCAATCTCTTTATAGTGGCGAGTGCTGGGTTTGGCTGTCCAAACAATTATAGTTGTCATGCACATTGTAAGTCCATTCCAGGACGATGCGGTGGATACTGTGGTGGATGGCACAGATTGAGGTGCACTTGTTATAGATGCGGTGGGAGAAGGGAAGATGTGGAGGATATTTCTGATATCTTTGATAATGAAGCATCAGATCGCTTCTGAATTTGGTAAGCGAATGTCTTAATTGTATTTTAATTCAAAATTGCAATGTTGTATTATCTAGCTTAAATGGTTAAGGTTATTTCAGAAACACGTGGAGTCCACTCAAAAATCATACCATTTCAAAATATAGAGGAGACAACAAGAGGGCAATACAAGAATACGAATGGACCAACAATGGTTTGTATAAGAATATAAACATAATGGATATTTAATAATCCATTTCAAAGACTAAGGTCTCCATGAACTTATGAACTCCAAATTCAAAAGTTAGATATCAATTTAAGTGAATTACTGTGGTTTATATCGAAATGTAATTACAGTCCGTGTTAAAACATGCTTTCTTGTGATGCACATAACATTAGATAGAGTATTACTTATAACATGTAATCTTATCTTGTTATTTGGCTCGTGAAATCTAAATACACTGTTGTCATATTACATTTAGAAGAAAAAAAACTGTTGATTAATATTACTAAATAGATGCTTCTTATATTTGCTAAATGGTAATTGATTTATAAAATGTCATAAATTTTATATCAATTCGATTTTTCCTTGATAGTTGAAACAAGCACACAAAAATAATTAGGATAGAAATACAAAAACACATTGTTTGTGTTCTGGACCTGTTTGGAAATTATCTTTACATGGTGGCGTTACTATATAGTTGAAATGGAACATAATTTAAAGCTTATACATATCAATGCATAACAAGTTTTTTTTTAACTTACAGATGGATATTTTCGAAACGAAAGATGATGAAAATGAATCAGCTCTATTAAAAGTATTTTTCTTACTGATACTAAATCAATATATATTCAATGACTTTTTTTTTACTTTAAATGTTCTTCTTTCTAGTACTAAAAAAAAATAAAAGTAAAAAAAAAAAAAACTCTTTAGCATCAGTTTAGTTTTTATTCAGTCCTAATTTGGTAACTGTGATAACGTATAAATAACGAGTTTGTTAACCGTGATGGGATAACCGTTTCACATGTGATATCGGATATGTTCCCTATGTCGTTAATACAATCGACTTCCCATTTCACCACGAATTTAATCTATCTATTTAGATTATTTACCGGGTTAGTAATAACATGAGCAACATGATAGGTGCCACATGTGGAGCAGGATCTGTTTACCCTCCCAGTTGGTTTGGGTTTTTTTTTTTGGGTGGGGGGGGGGGTCGTATTGCTTCGTCACTAGTTTTCTATGTTGGTTCTTTTTTGTACTATTATTAGTCGGTTTGTCTTTATATTTTTTAGCCATGGCGTTGTCAATTTGTTTTCGATTTGTAAGGTTGACAGTCCTCTGTTATATCTTTCGCCTCTCTTTTAAAGGATTAGTAGTGTATCGATGTTCGAGTCTCATTAAACGATTTGAAAAAGATATATCTAGATAACAAACTAAGAGAATCACATGACTAAAAAAAAATATATAATCCGATGCGCCATCGGGCTATGCATGGACATCTACCGGTTTACAGAAGAATATAGAAGTGAGTATGGAGACAATCAATTTTTTTTTATAAATAGGAAATACTGTTCAATGCAAATAGGCAACGTTTTATTCAGCCAAACACAAATATAAACGCCGCAAACACTGACTGAAAAGACTGTAGAAAAAAACAAGGCAATATGTTGTATACGTTTAAAGAAAAATGTTAAGCCATTTTAACAGAAATTTAAAAGCACAAACCCATGTTATGTAAACACATCTTGTAGTCAATTAAAAAAAAACTTTTAGAACTAGAGTGCGAAAAGTTTCACTGAAGATCAGAATAGCATTGAAGAGTTAGACTCTCAATTCACAGAATCAAACCCTTCCAATTCTATTAGGTCTACAAAACGGGGGGAAAACTATAAGTTATTACAATTTCAATTCAATTCAATTCAAAGTTGTATTGCCATATAAACGTTACAGTTTGTGACATATAACAACAACAAAAATAAATAAATAAAGACAATAACTAAGTAACTCAATATATATACACAAATTCAGGTAAATATTAAAGGGTCCCCTGTCCTAAGTTCCATTGATGAACCTGACCGAATATATTTTAAAAGGCAAAACAATTATCAAGCCAGTGTTGAGAAAATTGTTTAATCATACATAGAGTGTGGCTATTTTCAAATATATGGGTTGCTATTCATGGCCGACACTCGGCTAACCAAGAGATAGGTCAGTTAATCTATATTGAGTATGCGGCTATATCGGCGGTGGGTCTGTTAATCGGGTTGGTTATACGTCTGTTAAGAGTAAAACACACAATTTAATGTCAAACTCTGTTAAATATACAGATTTTTTGACATATTATGAGAATCACATCAAAAAAAGAAAAGTGTCTGACAAAATGATATCTATCACAGAACATTTTCCACCATTAAAAAAAAGCATAGCCTGTGCAATTTTAAGTAAAACGAAAAGGCGTCGCGCAAGTATGGAGTTTGTACGCATAGCAATATTTTAGATAAAAGGCCAAAAACCATTTGTAGATATGATTTAAAGGACACAAAGTAGTACTTTGGTTTTAAAAAATCAATTGTCGTTGATAAATATTTTATAATTGTTATATAAGTTGAGTTATACCACATTTTAATGAATATTAGGGGATACAGTCTGTAAATGGGTTGGACAATTTAAATCGTGTCAGTTAAGAGTTATTTAGCCACGACAAGCTTAAGTCTTACTACCTTGAGTTTATATTTTCACATTGAAAAAAATGAGATGTACTTGCGACGAAAAAATTACAATACGGCGCAACAGTATCCTTATAGAAAAGGCACTTTTTTTTTTCTCTCTGCATTTCATTAAAAGGGTGTGTCACTTCAAATTAGCGTTATATGGACTGATTGGCCGCTCGAATTCGCATGAATTTTTTATTTACGCCAAGTTATCAATCAGCCTTATTTTTTGTCTGTTCAAAATCTGTAACATCTATGAATTTGTCATGTGTTGCAATGCAGCTGGTTAAATTCCATGCGTTTTCTTTGGAATTCTAAGGCTTTTCTACCTCAGGAATGCCGGCGTCACACATTGGCTGATAGACCGGTGTGCACCAAACGTACAAAGAAAACTGACAAAGTCGGTATACGTTAGTTGTACGCCATAAGAAAGCTTAGCAATCGTTCAAAGCGCGTTGCATAAGTTTGAAGTAAGTCGAAATACAAAGGTAAAATTGAGAAAGGAAATAGGGAATGTGTCAAAGCGACAACAACCCGACCATAGAACAGCTAACAGACAAAGACCACCAATGGGTCTTCAATGTTGAGAGAAACTCCCGCACCAGGAGGCGTCCTTCAGCTGGCCCTTAAAAAATATGTATTAAAATACAGTGATAATGGACGTCATAATAAACTCCGAATTATACATAAGAAACTAAAATTAAAAATCATATAAGACTAACAAAGGCCAGAGGATCCTGACTTGGGACAGGCGCAAAATTGCGGACGGGATAAACATGTTTATGAGATATCAACACTCCCCCTATACCTCTAGCCACTGAAGGAAAGTAAATACGCTTGATGAACACTACAACCCGAGTAAAATTACTAGCGTATTGGCAGCGTAAATGATTTTTAACACGCCGGAGCTATTCGCTGATGCGTGACGCCGGTATAAGTTACATATTCCCTCAATGCTTTTCAACGTTGTTTTTGGCCTTTTTAAACATTTTTTTTCGAGCGTCACTGATGAGTTTTTCGTAGACGAAACGCGTGTCTGGCATAAATATAAGGCGCAAATATCAAATTTCAATCCTGGTATCTATGAGGAGTTTATTTCCGGTATCTATTTTCCTTATGCCGAGTCATCATGCTCATTTTCTGTTGCCTAAGGAAATGTCTGTACCAATTAAGTTCTAAACCGTGGTTCTAAACAAGAAATTAACATTAGTAAGTTTTTTTTATGTTAGTGTGGGTGCTGATTTAACGTGTAACAACAAGACAATTTTATATTCCTGTAAATCACAATGAAAGCATAATATTAATTTTATTTTTCGAGTAATGATGTATTCCTATGATATCGTTAGTCATTTAGCAGACTGGCAGTCCGCAAACGTGCTTGTTTTTCTATCGAGGGACCTTCAAGGTGGTGAAGAGAAAGGTTGATGTTGAAAGGTTTGTCTATATTTGTTTGCATTATAAACATATTTCAGTTCATTTGATAAAAAAAAATCAAAACATTACGAAGTTTATCTCTGATTTATGTACTTGTTAACTATGTAAATGACAAATTGGTGCCATTCATATCATTGAAACAGAATCCACATGATATATGCGACCATTCTTTGATGAAATTAATATTACTTTGATTTTACACTTTTAAAAATCATTTCTATCAATTTTCAGATTCCATTGTCTAAACTTATGTTTCATTGTTCATGTGTTGTTTCCATTTATTCAAGCCACTAATCTTGAGCCTATCTCTTTATTCAGATAACACCCCATATAGCAATTAAATTATACTTGTAATGTCATCCATAACTCTTAACAGACCAGTTAACAGACCGAGTTTTATACATCCGACCCATGAACAGACCATATTTTTATCAAAAACTTATTTATGTCACCAAAATACAGTTTTTCGTGAAGATTTTTCAAATATTGATGTTAATATGGTAAACAATATAATGCCAGTCCTTTTTCGATGTTCAAAAGATTGCATGCAAGTAAACTCAACCAACTTGTCATTTTTGTGTACATTTTTTGTGTGTAAAATGTGTATAAATTTACTTATGAGTAACTCGCCTTTTTATTTTATAGATCGTTTATTGAAGCTAGAAAAAAAATAATGACACCACTGGATTCAGTACTCCAAATCATTTTGTCAGACATGAATAGTTTTTATGATATAAATACAATTAAAAAGTTATACAATGAAACATACTGACTTTGCACTGATTTTCACGATAACACTTGATTAACAGACCCACCGCCGATATAGCCGCATACTCAATATAGATTAACCGACCTATCTCTCGGTTAGCCGAGTGTCGGCCGTGATATTGTTATTCTGGTTTATGAAAATCTACCATTGACGACATCGACAACTATTGTGATATTTCACCCGATGCCATATTCGCAATTCATTCCTTAACATTCGAGTTGAACATAGTAAAACATAATTTCTAGGTACATAAATGATAACCATAATTATGATACATCAAGAATTTCAGAAAAAAAAGAAACATGTGTAAAACTTTTAAAAAAAAAAGAAGAAGAAAAAAGTCTATTGAACGATGTTTATTAAAAACAAAAGACTGCTTACACCAATAAGTTGTTTGATTATAATTGTCCTTGTTTTCAGATACAACCTAGAGACAACTTATGTGGTATTTTAAAAAGCAACTTCACAGACAGGAAGCTTTATTTATTAGAAAATATATATCAAGGAAATGAAATAGCAATGACCGAAATATTTTGAACAGATATATTATGTTATGGAGGGGTATTTGCGAAAAATACAAGTCAAGGGACTTAAATTTCCCGAGCCGCTAGGCAAGGAAAATTTTGTCCCAAGACTTGTATTTTTTTGTAAATACCCCTCCATAACATGATATATCTGTTTAATTACACCGAATACATTTTAATTTAAACTCTCTGTACTAGGAAAAGGAAATATTTAATTGAGGACAAGTACTGTCATAAAATATACACCGGGAACTATACATGTACGTATACGCGTTCACGCTGTCTTTATGTAACGTCATATCCGAAAAAATGGCGGGAAGATGCTCGCGAGGGTAAAAAGGGAATATCCCAAATGGCAAATACCATGGTAATTGAGGCAAATTAATAGGAAATAGGAAATTAAGGGTGATAAATAATCCTAGACAAATACTTATGTACTAAAATAACAGGATTACTGATGAAATTTCAGTGTCCGATATTTATGTATGACCAGTAACTATTTTGACAATTAAACATGTCTCTTCACTGATGCTCGAATCAATATATATGTGAAACCAAAACATTATATAATGTTATACAGCTGACATAATCGAGGAAAGTATTGCAAAACTCGGTCAATGATTTAAAGATCTACAAGAAAGGGATACATTTCTGAATTGCGAATTAGTTTCGTAGTTTTACAACAGCAAATTGAAATACTCAAGATCCGAATTCTATTAATGTAGTACTGACATACTGACCTTCTAGGCTGGTGACACCTTCGGACACTTACAGTCAAAAAGAAGACGTACCGACCAAGTGGAAATAATAAAATGTAACAGTACCAATGTTACTGCATGTACCAGATCCCTTTTTTTAAATAATGGCTCTACGTTGATACAATTTCATGTCATTACTTTTGATTTTTCACTTATCCCTGATTGAAATTTTGTCTAAAATTTATAAATTTCCAGTGGTATTTCTTATATTGCTAAAGACTTACTTTTTGGTAATTTTTTAGGTAAACACTTTCCCTCATATTTTAGGGGTTTTATTAATTATTTTAGAGCATTTCATTTCTTTCAAACGAGAACCAAGAATCTATATATTACAAAAAAGACAAAGGATTACGAATGGAAAAAAGCATTCGCCGTAGAAAAACAAAACAATTGCAAAAAACGAAATACCTCTAAAAGACTAGCAATTGTCTACAAAACACTAATTAAAGATAAAAAAAAAGGATGGACACAGGGAATGTGTCAAAGAGACAAAACAAAGTGACATAAGAGTAGAAAACAACACACACGGACGTTTATATCTTAAATGTGACCTACCGAATTATACTATTTACCGGGTGTGGAATAACATGAGCAACACGATGGGTGTAACATGTGGAGCAGGATCTGTTTATATATATATTTTCCTTCCGGAGCACCTGAGATCACCTCCAGTTTTTGGTCTTTAGTTTTCTATATTGTGTCTTGTGTACTATTATTTGTCTGTTTGTCTTTTTCTTTGTTGTCAGTTTAATTTCGATTTATGACTTTGACTGTCCCTCTGGTATCGTTAGCCACTCTTTTACAAATTAATTACTACACCAAAAAAAAACAAAAAAACAACCGCTTACAGTATCCACCAAGAAACGAAATATGTCATTGAAATGTAGTGTAGGTTTCATAGAATAATAATGAGGTCAAGGACACTTATAAATGAACTCTGGCAGAGAGACATGTACACCTTTCACTTATTCCGTACACCAAATAAAATTGACCTATTGGTTGTAATATCTGAGAACTGGACTTTACCAATTAACCTTGATAACTGTTCAATTAGATGAGGTATATCGTTGTCAATATAAGAAATTTTACACGACTGTCATTCAAGTGAGAGGTTTAGCTAGCTATAAAACCATGTTCAATCCACCATTTTCTAATTAAGAAAATGCCTGTACCAAGTCAGGAATAAGAAAGATTTTATCCATTCGTTAAATGTGTATCAGCTTTTGATTTTTCCTTTTGAATTTTCCTCGGAGTTTAGTGGGTTTTTTATTTTACTTTTTTCATAGATTTGCTGCATGAAATAGACTCCAAGAAACAACCTCCGACACTACAGTGTAGGTAGGTATAGTGGAGTGACAAAGTCGATGAATTTTCAACGTTAATGGACCACCCTACCTGCAGGCTAAATTATACATTTTTGGATAGAAATGATTAAAGTTTAATGTTTATCGAAATATGATGCATTTTTTTTTAATTTGGGGTTAAAGTGCAGTGGTCGATTTTTTCACCGAAGTACATTCATTTCACACGGGGCTATGAACAATCAAAAAAATGATATCACAATTGCTTTAATAAACAAAATTTAATCCTTTTTTTTTTTTAAATGGCGATTTTAAAGAAAATTCAGATCAGCAACAGTATTTACACACAAAATAAACATGTTTATGACCTTTAATTGGTATTTTTTTCTTCACATATACATTTTACGATGTATTTCTGATTTAGACGTTTTTTCAAATTAAAAGAGAGTAAATTAAGTTCTGGTAGGGTATATACCATTTGTCAGTGGCAAATATTTCACCAAAAGTATGTGAATGAGATCGAAACAATTAATTCCAATGCGTCATTGTTCTGTGTACTCCATTAAAAATACATATTGTACGGATAGAAAAACAAACTTTCCCTTATTGCAGGACAGCTATGAATACATGAAACCCATAAAAAAAAAAAAAGTGGTAAGTCATAAAGGGCAGTTGCAAATGCAAGCAAAACATACACAAAAACAAAGAACCAAACAAAATACACAGGTTCAAATAATCGCATAGTCGAAGTGAAATTAATCACAAAGAAACCAACTGTAATCATTTTGTTAAAATATTGTCATGAATATATACAGCTTTACATGATCCACTCAGACGCCATTTTCATCGTCATCTTCTTCACTAATTTGAATGTGAGTAAGATAGTTTTTACAACTCTCAGAACCTTCACACGAACAAATAGTTGTACAACCTAGATTTTGCTGATTGCAGACACAATTTTTATCGCAAGCCTTTTTACCCTTGCATGTGCAAATAATGCTTGAAAGAAATCTACTGACATAGGTCCTTCAAACAAAATCGGTAGTAAGCCATTTTTACTCTCTTGCCAACCAGAGTTTTTGGGCTGTCTGGTTGCTGGTTTTGCAATGTGTGAATGCACCCAAACTTGCGTCTGTAACATTGCACGGAGGATGTGTTGTAAAAAGGACGCCTCACATGGGGTTATCTAACAAGATTCATATCTTTTGTTGTGGCAAATTTCACCTTTAACTTGTTCAGGTCTTCATGTAAATCACTGAATTTCCTCTTCGGATCGTATAACAAAGCAACAAATTTGCGTCCATCATGAATGGCAGATTCCTGATCTCCCGTTGAAAAACCTATCTGAAGGGATTGAAAATTGTCTGCACTTTTCTGCAAAAGTTTGTACATAGACTTCTTTCTGAGACCAAAAAAAGAAAAAGTCGTATCGCATCCTGTGAGGGCATCTGTGGCTGGCAGTAAATTACAAATTGAGGGTTCAAGTGAGCGACATATATCGTGAACAGGTAGAAAACACCTTCCATCTTTCAAATTTGATACTGACCCAGTTTGGAACCACATCTCCTCTGTATTTTCAAGTTTAGGAAAATAGTGGACACAGAGCACTAACACATCAGTGTCAGATGACTTTATAATTATACGACCTTTTCTATCATTCGAAAAAATATTGGCATCTGCATACACCGAATGAAGAATCATTCGTGTATCTGCCTCTTCTTGTGTGCTGTATAAGTCAGTACAATTTCACAGGCCATTACAAGAAAATCTCTTGACAACTTCTGGGTTTTCAAAAACACCCGCGAGAAACAATTCGGTACCTCCCTCTAAAGGAGACTGTCCACAATACCGTTCGCAATACTCACCAAAATCTGATAAGTGACTGTTTATTTTCTGGATTGCAAAGGATCTTTTTCCAGTCCGGAATTGCTCTTCCTCTAATAACCTGATAAACCTTTTGAACTCCAAATGACAAGGTTCGACGCAATCTTTCCGCTGCTTTGATTGAATTTTTTACATCGTAGCGATCAGCATTTAAAAGTCAGAAGCATTGTTACATAGTTTCGTAGCAGATCACCAAATGTTTTGCATTTCTTGACATCCATACATTGAATAATTCCCATACCATCACGTATCAAAACTGTATTTGCTGTGTCATAATTTGGAAGGTTGAAGGAAGAGCAGAATCCTCTTCAAGTAGGTGAATTATATCTGATTTGCAACACTTACGCATGGTACCATCATCGTGGAAAAGGTATTGAACCAATAGGATATGCCAATATCTTGTCTACTGTAACATCTTCTCAAACATTAGCCAGAGCTAAAGTGCGACGAAATATCATCTCTGGGTTTATATGGGCTTTCACAAAGTCACCTGTTTTATATTTGAGTTTTGAAGTCTTAGTCATATTCTCAAATGTCTTTAGTGGAGACCTCGAAATAGGACTGTAGAAAACAGGGTTTTGCCACGTTCAAGAGATTTTAGAAGAGAATCTTGAACGTCTTTTGAGGCTTGTATCCCTGTAGAAATATTGATCAAGTATTTTGAATGATCGGTGATGTTAAATGGATCAGTCATGTTTGAATGCACATAACTAACCAAATCAGACACATTTTGTTCGTCGCGATTCATTGCTGTTGGTTTGTTTTCTTCGTGCTCACCTTCTGTGTCGGTCGATAATCCAGATCTTGCTCTCATTTCAGCACTGAAATGCGCAAGAATATGCCTTGTAAGCATCCACCGAAGTAATGCTGTTTTTTTTCCTTGTCAATCCTACAATGCCGCCACAACCTTTGGAATCTTTAATGATAGTTTTTTTCTGTGGCCATGTCACTCCAGATACCATTAAAGGTTCCAGGCTTTTGTCTGACTGCAAACTCACCTGACAAAAAGAAGGACTTAACCGTTTCTGGTAAAGGAGTAGGTCCGGTAAGAGCCCTTTTTGCCCCCAAAATATAGCAGTTTTACAAAATTCTGAAAATGTAAACTTTTAGTTATTTATTGGATAGTAGAATGGTTCTGCTACATAAATATTGGCTGTTTTTGGCAATGCAATGCACATATATTGAGAACTAGCACCATTAAGTCATGCTAAATTACTGAAAACATCAAAATTCAAGCATTTTAGTTAAATTTTAGACGGTTTTCGTGTAAAACGAAAGTGGCCGCATTCGTGTTCATCCAAAATATTTAAATGGAAGTTGTATTTGATGATAATGCATAACATATAAAAAGATTGAGGATGAACACGGATGCGGCCACTTTCATTTTTGACAAAAACTATCTGAAAAGTGACATTTTTTCGCATATTTGGTAGGTTTTTCATATTTAAGCTTGAATCGGATCATTTTTTATGACTTAATGAGTTAAAATCTTTCACAAAAAATAATTGAATCAAATGAAATAGACACTTAAGTGTTTAAAAAGTGGTCAAAATCTTTCGTCAGATGAAACTGAAATTTGAGGCCAAAATCGGTCCTTACCGGACCTACTCCTTTAACATATCCAAAACGGAGGCTGGAGGCCACCTAGCATAGTTTGTCCGGTTAGTTATGAAGAAGTATGGCAACATTGCAGACACTGATTTCAAATGTAAAAGCCACAAATCATCCCGTTCAGCTCTTATATTCTGTAACAATATTGCAACTGCACGAAGAAGCATAGCCCAAAATGCAAAGGTTGGTGATATACTACAATAATGTGTTCTGAATTCTTCAAACAAAGGTAAAATATGTTCTTCAAAAACATTGAAGAACTCCTCCATATCTTCAGTGCTTTGTGGTGTGCTGGGGACAGCAAATGAGCTATGAAAGTCAAGGAACACCTTCCACACATGTGGTTGAATTGTTTTCATACGGTTTTCATCTCTACAACAATTAAAGAACGCCTTAAACAAAAGAACCACAAGAGCCTCATAGGCCAATGCTAATTCTCGAACATTGTTTCATGGTGGTATATACTGTTGCCATGTCGCTAGGTTTGGCGTCAATGACCGGAGCATAGGCTACAAACGTAAATTCATATTTTGATTCAGATAATCTTTTGTAGGAACCGGTCCAAATTGTCCCATTTCGTTCATTACTTTCTACAGAAATAGGAATAGGATCAATGCTGCGTGTCGACAGTATTCGAAGGAATACCCAAGACATGTCAGCAACATCTATTTTTGAAACAATAAAGCTCGACACAATCTTGTCATAAGCATCTGCATATCGTGGGGGGGGGGGGGGGGGGGGACATAACGTTCTTTTGGCTTGTCGTAAGGTAAGCATGCCACAAGTTTGGTATTAGAATCATCCAACGTCAGATATCTTTCTGGTTCACGTTTAACCTTAATGGAACTAATACTTGCGTTGGATGTGTCATTTTGATACTGAAAGACAGCTCTAACCATTGAGTGAAAGGTATTCTTACCATCTATAGTTTCAACATAAATATCAATATTATCAGCCCCCTCCGGAAAAATATGACAACCTTCTTCAAAAGAAGCAATCCCATTAGGTAAATATGATGTGTCTTGGATTCTGCCTATTTCAAAATTTGCTAGACTAGTCAGATATCTTCGTACTTCTGTGTAGAATATGACAACGATATTTCAGATGGTGTTTGGTAAGTCTCATTTGATATATCTTAGGACTGCAATTGTCTACGGATTATTGAAGCGGCTGCATGTAAAGTCTGGTCTTCATTTAAAGGTCCTATTTCAACTTCAGCTTCCATTTCCGAAAGTTTTAACTCACATTTTAAATGGCTAGCTGCAGGAATGGCTTCGGCAATTGATATAGAACAGATGAATACTATATAGGATCTTCCCTGCCCTTTCTGTGTCTGAATGACGATCGAATTTCCATAATGCTTTTCTAGCCTTCGTTGAAGTTTGGCTGAAGTATATCTCGCTTTTAATAGGGAGGTAAGATGAAACAGTAGTTTTCTAAAAGAAAAGACATTAAGTATGCCTTTTTGTGAATAAGCAAGTCTTTATTGATGTGACCAACGAAGGATTAAAAAGCCTTGTCATGTACAGAATTGTCCACCTCATCATTAAATTTTTCTTTCTTTGGAATGCTAAGTAAATAATTAGCAATGCAATAATTAGCAATCAAAAGTAAGAATACTGCGTATCGGTAAGGAATTAAAAATCCGGAAATTTCATAGCAATGTTTATAAATTGCTTAAAATATAGATATACTCATCCGAATGAGCTGAAGTTGGTCTCATAGGTTTAGGAAATGAAGTTTTATTACTTTTCACATAAAAAAAACTTTGTAATATATCGATAAATTATGAATTACAAGTTTTGTAACCTCTCCGTTAAAATAAAAAAAAGAGTATGCATTTTTCAAAGGGGATAAAAAAGTTAAAAATAAGGTTCAATAGAACAAGTTTTCATTTTATAATATACATGTGTAGTTACTCTCTTAATAAAATCCAAAATTAAGAGTTTGTGGATTATAAAAATGAAATCATGTTAAAAAATGTTTTTGGAATGCATTTCAAGTTCAAATAAAAAAATTTAATTTCTTTTCACTCTCAACAAAAATTGCACCGTACGAAATGTCTACGACCGGGCAAAACAGTTAGATTAATGTATTGGCTTTGCAAAAATTTAATTTTCAGCCTGCAGGTATGCCGGTCCATTAAACTCGTAAAATAAGCACCTTTTTCGTGATTTGTCACTCCACTAGTATGATTTCGTATACGTAAGTTGATAATTTGATCTTTCAACAACTGAATTTTGTTCTTAATGCAATGTTGCATATTATTGTGTATATTCTTTCCTCACTGTTTTTACTTTTGTTATCCATTATACTTTCCCTTTTCAGTACTTATCAAACGTTCTCCTTTATATCCTTTTGTCATGTCAATGATAGATGTTAAATGGGATTCAAACACTTTAATACCAAGTAATGTTCCTTTGTTTATTCAAAGTTGAAATCAAATATACTATAGAAAATTAAGAATATTTATTATCGAAGGCAATATAAAACTCTAGATGCTTGTTTGTGTGTGTGTCATTTTAAATGCTGTGCCCATGAAATGTACCTTCTTTTATGATCACTAGAACACACCCGCGAAATCGCGGGCATATAGAGGTTGTGAACAGTTGTAGGATGATTTTTTTTTAAAAGATATTATGTATGGAGAATTTCATAAAAAGTATCAAAAGCCCTCTCCCTTTTTCCAAAGTCCGATACTTGTTTCCTTTCTATTAAACTCAATTATTTTCGTGTTTCTGGCTTAAGGCTACAATTATTATTCTCCTTTCCTACAATGCATCTTTTGTTAAAAGTCAAATTAAATTAAGAATTTGCACCGCTTCTAACATGAAATAAATGTAACTGTTTAATGTATACAGACCATTATAAGATACTAGTATGCTTCTAGGACAACTCATCAGTGCCTTTTCTTTTGAGAGCCTTATTAACATGCCAATGGTAGGATATGAATCTTGTATAAATGACTAAGACCGACTAAGGCTAATTTGAAGGGTGGTCGGAGGGGTCCTGATCCTGAAATCCCGGGCTTAAAATCATGAAATCCTGAGAGACAGAATTTAAAGAAATTCATATCCCGAAATCCCGAAATCGAAAAATATATTCCCGGATCCCAAAAGGATCAATCCCCAAATCCCGAGCTTAAAATCACCCGATCCCGACGTCCTGCCTCCCTCTAATCTCTACCCTACTTTCATTTTTGCCAAATCACTACTTTCATCTATGAATTTGTATGCCCCGTTTATGGGCATTATATTTATTAGTCAGTGCATCCGTGCGTTCGTTCGTTCGTTCGTTCGCCCGTCCGTCTGTCCCGCTTTAGATCAAAGTTTTTGGTCGAGGTAGTATTTGATGAAGTTGATGTCAAATCAACTCGAAACTTCACGGCCGACACTCGGCTAACGAGAGATTGGTCGGTTAATCTATATTGAGTATGCGGCTATATCGGCGGTGGGTCTGTTAATCGGGTTGGCTAAAGTCTGTTAATCAGGTGTTATCGTGAAAATCAGTGCAAGGTCAGCATGTTTCATTGTTTAACTTTTTAATTATATTTATATCATAAAAACTATTCATGTCTGGCAAAATGATTTGGAGTACTGAATCCAGTGGTGTAATTAATTTTTTCTAGCTTCAATAAACGATCTATAAAATGAAAAGGCGAGTTACTCATCAGTAAATTTATACACATTTTACACACACAAAATGTACACAAAAATGACAAGTTGGTTGAGTTTACTTGCATGCAATCTTTTGAACATTGAAAAAAGACTGGCATTATGTTTGTTTATCATATTAACATCAATATGTGAAAAATCTACACGAAAAACTGTAATTTGGTGACATAAATCAATTTTTGATAAAAATATGGTCTGTTAATGGGTCGGATGTATAAAACTCGGTCTGTTAATTGGTCTGTTAAGGGTTATGAATGACATTACAAGTATAATTTAATTGCTATATGGGGTGTTATCTGAGTAAAGAGATAGGCCCAAGATTAGTGACTAGAATAAATGGAAACAACACATGAACAATGAAACATAAGTTTAGACAATGGAATCTAAAAATTGATAGAAATGATTTTAAAAAGTGTAAAATCAAAGTAATATTAATTTCATCAAAGAATGGTCGCATATATCATGTGGATTCTGTTTCATTGATATGAATGGCATCAATTTGTCATTTACATAGTTAACAAGTACATAAATCAGAGATAAACTTCCTAATGTTTTGATTTTTTTATCAAATGAACTGAAATATGTATATAATGCAAACAAATATAGACAAACCTTTCAACATCAATCTTTCTCTTCACCACCTTGAAGATCACTCGATAGAAAAACAAGCACGTTTGCGGACTGCGAGTCGTCTAAATGACTTACGATATCATAGGAAAACATCATTACTCGAAAAATAAAATTTATATTATGCATTTATTGTGATTTACAGGAATATAAAATTGTCTTGTTGTTACACATTAAATCAGCACCCAACCCTTATATAAAAAAAAACTTACTAATGTCTATTTCTTGTTCAGAACCACAGTTTAGAACTTGGTACAGACATTTCCTTAGGCGGCAGAACATGAGAATGATGACTCGGTACAAAGGAAAATACATACCATAAATAAACTCCTCATAGATACCAGGATTGAAATTTGATATTTGCACCTTATATTTACGCCAGACACGCGTTTCGTCTACGAAAAACTCATCAGTGCCGCTCGAAAAAAATGTTTAAAAATCCAAAAACAAAGTTGAAAAGCATTGAGGAAATACAACTAATACCGGCGTCACACACCAGCGCATAGCTCCGGCGTGTTAAGAATCATATACGCTGCCAATAAATATGCTTTAAGCGTGTATTGGACGTACCAGAAGCGTACCTAAGGCTTAAGCGTGTATCCGGCGTTCAAGAAACGTATGTTGGCGTATGTTGTATTTTTTTGATGCTGCATAAACATTTCCTCAGGTTGTAGCGTTCATCAAGCGTATTTACATTCCTTCAGTGGCTAGAGGTATTGGGGGAGGGTTGATATCTCATAAACATGTATATCCCCTCCGCAATTTTGCGCCTGTCCCAAGTCAGGAGACACTGGCCTTTGTTAGACCTATATGATTTTTAATTTTAGTTTCTTGTGTATAATTCGGAGTTTATTATGACGTCCATTATCACTGTACTAGTATAAAATTGAGAATGGAAATGGGGAATGTGTCAAAGAGACAACAACCCGACCAAAATAAAAAACAATAGCAGAAGGTCACCAACAGGTCTTCAATGTAGCGAGAAATTCCCGCACCCGGAGGCGTCCTTCAGCTGGCCCCTAAACAAATATATACTAGTTCAGTGATAATGAATGCCATACTAATTTCCAAATTGTACACAAGAAACTAATATAAAAATAATACAAGACTAACAAAGGCCAGAGGCTCCTGACTTGGGACAGGCGCAAAAATGCGGCGGGTTAAACATGTTTGTGAGATTTCAACCCTCCCCCTATACCTCTAACCAATGTAGAAAAATAAACGCATAACAATACGCACATTAAAATTCAGTTCAAGAGAAGTCCGAGTCTGATGTCAGAAGATGTAACCAAAGAAAATAAACAAAATGACAATAATACATAAATAACAACAGACTACTAGCAGTTAACTGACATGCCAGCTCCAGACTTCAATTAAACTGACTGAAAGATTATGATTTCATCATATGAACCTCAGGCACAATCCTTCCCGTTAGGGGTTTAGTATCATACCATCATAACATATATGAGAAGAACATAACCCGTGTCATGACAACAACTGTTTTAAGAATAAATGTCTTTAGTTCCGACGCAAAGACCTGATCAGTTACTCAATATTAACGCCAAAATATGCAATCTTTAATGACTTGACAACAGTATCGTAATTATATCCCTTCTTAATCAGTCTGTTTAAAGGTTTTGTAAGTTTCGGAGGTGAATACTGACACCTTTGTGCTTTATAAAGAATATTTCCATAAAAATTGGATGTGAAATACCTGAACATATAAAAAGTCTGCATGTTGAGCTATATTTACGAGTGATGTCTTTATACCGATGATAAAATTTAGTAAAAGTTTTGACTAGTTTGTGATATCGAAAACCCTGGTGTAATATTTTTTCAGTAATACATAAATTTCTCTCGTTAAAATCTAAAACATTGTTACAAACACGAGCGAATCGTACAAGTTGAGATATATAAACACCGTAAGATGGTGACAAGGGAACGTCACCATCTAAAAACGGATAATTAACGATAGGAAATGAAAAATCATCCCTTTTATCATAAATTTTAGTATTCAGCTTTCCGTTAGTGATATAGATATCAAGACCGAGGAATGGGCAGTGGTCATTATTAGTATTAGCTTTATTTAAAGTAAGTTCAGCAGGATAAATTTCATTAATATACATACTGAAGTCGTCATTATTGAGAGCCAAAATATCATCCAAATATCTAAAAGTATTATTAAATTTGTTTATCAAATGTTGTTTTGATGGGTCTTTGCTTATTTTTGTCATAAATTGTAACTCATAACAATACAAAAAGAGGTCCGCAATAAGTGGTGCACAGTTAGTCCCCATTGGAATTCCGATAATCTGACGATATACGGAATCCCCAAAGCGAACAAAAATGTTATCTAGTAAAAATTCAAGGGCATATATAGTATCAAAGCATGTCCAATTAACATAGTTTTTTTGTTTATTGCTACTAAAAAATTACCTAAAAGAGTTTGAACATATATATTCAAATTCTGATTTTTTGAATGCCCATTTAATTAGGTGTGTGAATTTTTTCTTAATGAGAATGTGAGGCAATGTGGTATACAGGGTAGAAAAATCTAAACTTTGAACAGATTCAAAATCACCAATATGAGCATGCAATTTATCAAGTACTTCCAACGAGTTCTTGACACTCCAAAAGTAATTTATTCCACTATTTTCGAAGGCCTTATTTGAACAATTTATTATAAGGTTTTTAATTGTACCAAGTGTGCTGGTAAAAAGAATAGACAATTTAGTAGTTGAACAATGGCTTGAAGACGAAATAAATCTATATTTGTAAGGGGTTTTGTGTAGCCTTTGAAGCCAATACATAGTTGGGACTTCCATTGTATTTGGCTCTGCTTGTAAAGCGGTGGCTAAAAGTTTATGTTTGTTACAGATTTCGTTTTCTGAAAATGGAGTCAGTTGGAATGTTGGTGAATTGGTGATTTCCTTTTTCAGAACCTCAATGTAAAATTTACGTCAAACAATAATAATATTATTAGCAGCTTTATCGGCCGGGACAAAAACAAATTCCTTGGCTAGTTCTTTTAGTTTATGTTTGATACGAGAAATAGGTTTATTGTGGTTATTGTTAATAGTAAAATGTTCTTTAAAATGTTGAATACGTATATCAACTATCTTCATTACTGAATTAAAAAAAGAGTCCAAAGATTTTTTGTCAGCTTTTTCCCGTTTTATCCATTTCATACAGTAAGTATGGGAGTGAGTCGTGGATGATATTACGACACTCATTCCAATTAATAATTGACGGGGGAAGATATTTAGGTCCTTTACTGAGGAATGATTTTAACTCTCAGTCTTGAACGATGTTAAGATCTCCTGTTATAACATGGGAAATGGGTCCATAAATATATGCGGAATTACTGCAATTACATGAAGTAGGTGTATTTTCACTGATATTAATATCTTTACACAATTGACTATAATTAAACACAAATTTCCGGGTAGATTTCTTGTAAATATAACAAATAAGAGGTAGCTCAGTATTGTCAAAATAACCAGTAAATTGTTCTTAAACAGAATGGTCGTTAAATATACCGGCAATATTTACAAAATCAAAGCCTTTATTGACATACTTAATTTTAATAAAATGTTTTTTATGATCTTCAGGGCGATCAATTTTGGGAAATAATTTAGAATAACAATATGCCATAATAATTTGAACAATTTCATACTTAGGACTGCTATATGAAATTGTGTTGCAATCCTCCAAAATTTTATTTAACTTATTAATCGGTAACGAACAGAGTTTTGTTAACAGATAATGTCTGCCGTTGTTTTTTGAAATAGAAATTAGGTCCGAAATATTGGTATGATTGGCCCGAAATTTTCTTTGATTGCGATTTGTTCTACGACCGTGAGAACGGTTTTTACGAACAGTTTTAGAAACTATATCCAAAATGTTAACGGAATTGGTTCTACCGGTAGATATGCATATATTTTAAGGGGCCAGCTGAAGGATGCCTATGGGTGCGGGAGTTTCTCTCTACATTGAAGACCAATTGGTGGCCTTTGTCTGTTGCCTTTTCTTTGGTCGGATTGTTGTCGCTTTGACACATTCCCTATTTCCTTTCTCAATTTTACCTTTGTATTTCGACGTACTTCAAACTTATGCAACGCGCTTTAAACGATTGCTAAGCGTTCCTATGGCGTGCAACTAACGTATACCGACTTTGTCAGTTTTCTCTGTACGTTTGGTGCACGCTGGTCTATCCACCAATGTGTGACGCCGGCATAAGGTAATCTATTCCTGAGGTAGAAAAGCCTTAGTATTCCAAAGAAAATGCATGGAATTTAACCAGCTGAATTGCAACACATGACAGATTCATAGATGTTATAGACTTTTGTAACGATATCGCCTCGTCGTAATTATAGGTTTTGGGTTGGGACTAGCTCAAGCAATAAAAACACGTCTTACATTGACGACATTTAATAAAAGAGAGCGTAAAACAAAAAGGCGTTTCCGGACATCACTTGTACAATTCCGTTAAACATATAAAACTGAATTACACATATATAAAACATATATATCTAAATATATAACACTTTGAACAGACAAAAAAATAAGGCTGATTGATAACTTGGCGTAAAAAATAAATTCATGCAAATTCAAGCGGCCAATCAGTCCATATAATGCTAATTTGAAGTGACACACCCTTTTAATGAAATGCAGAAAAAAAAGAAAAAAAAAGTGCTCTTTCTATAAGGATACTGTTGCACCGTATTGTAATTTTTTTGTTATAAGTACATCTCATTTTTTTCAATGTGAAAATATAAACTCAAGGTAGTAAGACTATTGTCGTGGCTAAATGACTCTTAACTGACATGATTTAAATTGTCCAACCCATTAACAGACTGTATTCCCCTAATATTCATTAAAATGTGGTATAACTCAACTTATATAACAATTATGAAATATTTATAAATGACAATTGATTTTTAAGAACCAAAGTACTACTTTGTGTCCTTTAAATCATATCTAAAAATGGTTTTCGGCCTTTTATCTAAAATATTGCTATGCGTACAAGCATAAAAACCACACACTTGAGCGACGCCTTTTCGTTTTACTAAAAATTGCGCAGGCTATGCATGTTTTTTAATGGTGGAAAATGTTCTATGATAGATATCATTTTGTCAGACACTTTTCTTTTTTTGATGTGATTCTCATAATGTGCCAAAAAATCTGTATATTTCACAGAGTTTAACATTAAATTGTGAGTTTTACTCTTAACAGACGTATAACCAACCCGATTAACAGACCCACCGCCGATATAGCCGCATACTCAATATAGATTAACCGACCTATCTCTCGGTTAGCCGAGTGTCGGCCGTGAAGTTACTCTCTTTAAATAAAGCTATTATTATTATTATTATTATTATTATTATTATTATTATTATTATCACAGGATAGTGCGTTGTTGGTGATGACTTGATGACATCCAACGAACATTGATTCAACTCGCAGTGATGTATTCAAATATCGTTCATTGGGCTGTTATGGATCTTCCCAGCAGCAAGCAATTGTTTTGCATTTACTGTTGGTTTCCCTTCAGTGACCAATTGTCATCAAGATTCGACTTGTTGGTTGTTTGACAAATTGTTGGTTTATAAATATTGTTAAAACGTGTTGAATATTGCTAAATAAATGCCATGACAAATAATTAGCCAAATTTCAAATTTTAATTGTTTGTTTCTTTTCTTGCTTATATTATTCTTGCAAAAAAATGAAACAAATCAAGTATGTAGTTGTATATTCATTACGCATATTGAATATGCAATAACATAGGTCTATTCTGCGTTCCTTTTAGAATGTCGATCAAAGATGAATAACTAGATCTTCTTTCACTGTATTGAATTTTTAATTTGCTTATATGTCTTTACAAACAACTTTTTACTGTTGGATATGACAAGTGCTATACTAAACCTCTTTCTAATTAATGGAAATCAATTTGATCAGCAAGCTAATTCGGTAATTGGTTATTGTGAAACTAATACTCCTGGGTCAGTGTGAACCAGACTGTGAATACTTTAAAAAAAAATATATTTGAAAAGATCAGTTAGAATACATACTAACGTACAGTGTCATTCTCCTTGCAATAGTATTAAAACCTTTGACTATTTTACTCTTAAACACAAGTACTTTCCATTCCAAACCTAATACAAATTGACAGAATGATGTCATCTCACTTAATAATACAAGTGTATGCAACAACGATGGACCCTTCGAGATAGCAATAGCTCACATAAACTTTACTTTTTCTTATACCGGATCAGATAAATAAAACTTGAAATAACTTGTCATTTTAAAATTGTTTTTTCAAATGTCATCCTGCCAACCAGCAGAGATCCTCTAGTGGAATATGACTTGAATGGTGAATTCTATCTCATCGAACTTGTAATAAACAGATGGTCCGAGTACACAGTTATTTCATAGTGCATTTCTCTTCGACAATAAATGGAAATTAAAAAAAATTCCACCTGCGCTTTCTCAATAATATTTTAACAGTGTGTTGTACTACTTTTGGGACAAATTAAATCATAATAATTATTATAGAAAACTTCATCAGCTTTAACTGAAAATATGGAAAAATTGTATGGTAAGAGGGTCTTGAAATCTTTTAAGAGCTTCCCAAGTGCTAATTGTTCATCTTTTTCAGCTGCACCTAATCACTGCTTCACATTAATATTTATGATCCAAATTTTTTACAGTGTCATTTCTGTTTTCATGTAGCAGCATTCCAGTAGTGCCTACATAATGTTGAGTAGATATTCTATAGATTGCATTTCTTGTCAAGATTTCCTTGATAAAGAATTGTTGCTATAAACGAAGATAAAAGTTTAAACAGAGAAGTTAAAATCTTCAATTCATAAATTTCACAAACGCCATGATGACACGAAACAACGGTTTCACAGGTTATGACGGATATGTTCAAACAATCGTAATAGCAATCTCGTCCTTTTTAGCTCGAGTTCGACCTTATAAATTAACTAGATTTATAACTGTGTTTTTACCTACATGAGTTAACGGGGGCATGATCTGTTTACCTTTCAGATAACCCCAGTTTTTGTCGAGCCTGCAACTTTTGTTGCAGAAAGCTCGACGTAGGGATAGTGATCCGGCGGCAACGGTGTTAGCTCACTTCTTAAAAGCTTTATACTTTAGAAGTTTTTGTGTTGTGGTCTGTTTTTATTATACTATATGCAATAGGTCTACTATAATTGGTGTATGGAATGATTGTAAGGTGTACATGTCTAGCTGACAGGTGTCATCTGACCTTGACCTCATTTTCATGGTTCAGTGGTCAAAGTTAATTTTTTTATTTTTGGTCTATTTTTTCTAATACTTTATGCATTAGGTCAACTATATTTGGTGTATGGATATATTTTATGATCTATATGTTGGTTACGCAGGTTTTATTTGACCTTGACCTCATTTCCACGGTCCGGTGCTCAGTTTTAAGTGTTTGTGTTTTGGTCTGTTTTTCTCATACTTTATGCAATAGGTCTACTATATTTGTTGTATGGAATGATTGTAAGGTGTATATGTCTAGCGGGCATGTCATCTGACCTTGACCTCATTTTCATGGTTCAGTGGTCAAAGTGATTTTTTTAAGTTTTTGTCTTTTTATCTAATATTATATGCAAAAGGTCAACTATATTTGGTGTACTGAAATATATTATGATCTAAATTCAGTCTCGCAGGTTTTATTTGACCATGACCTCAATTTCACGGTTCATTGCACAGTGTTAAGTTTTTGTGTTTTGGTCTATTTCTCTTAAACTTTAAGTAATAGGTCAACTATAATTGTTATATGGAAGCTTTGTTAGCTGTACCTGTCTGCCTGGCATGGTTTATCTGACCTTGACCTCATTTTCATGGTTCATTGGTCTTTGTTTAGTTATCTTGGTTAATGTTAAGTTTATGTGACAGTTGTAATAAAGCTTCATACTAAGGACCATCAACATAATATCAATGATTAGTAAAGAAGGCGAGACATTTCAGTGTGTGCACTCTTGTTTGTCTTGGGTTCGTGTTGCTCAGTCTTGATTGTCTTATGCCTTGTTCTCCTGTCTATTCTATGTTCTTTGGATGGGTTGGTTTATGTTGCTGTTTTCACATTGCATGAACAGTTCGTTTACTACTGAGTTTTAACATCCCTTTTGTATCTTCTGCAGATCTTTTAAATTTCAAAGTGTAGGATACCTTGGTGTTTCATTTTTATTTACAGATACGAAGTTTCCAGCTGCTATGTGTTATTTGTCCTTGGTCTCATTTTTATGTACATGTCTGTCTGGCAAATTTAAACTTTTAAGTTGTAATTATGACTGTCTGTTGAGATTTATCTGACAATGTCCTCATTTTCACCGGTTATTAGTCAGTCTTAAGTTTTCATAGTCATGTCCATTTCTCAAATATACTATAAGAAACAGTCAAATTGTGTATGGCATTATTGCAGGGTGTACATGATTGTCTGGCTAGATTTATTTGACCTTGGACTCATTTTTGTGTTTATTTGTTTTCATGGTTCATTGGCTAAAATCTTTAATTTTAGAATGATAAGGTGTATTTCATACTATAAGCAATATCTTACCTACAATGTATATTTAAATATATATTTGGTGTATGGCATCATTCAAGAAGAGGGACGTCAGTCAAACTCAATGATCGAAAATAAAATGACAACGCCATGGCTAAAAAGAAAAAAACAGACAAATAATAGTATAGAAGACACAACATAGAAAACTACAGACTAAGCAACACGAACCCCACCAAAAACTGGAGGTGATATCATGTACTCCGGAAGGGTAAGCAGATCCTGCTACACATGTGGCACCCGTCGTGTTGCTTATGTTATTTTACAAATTCGGTAAATATTCTAATTCGGTAGGTCACATTCAGGAAAAGGGAAGGGTATTGTAGTTACGACATAAGGAACATATCCAATATCATCTGTCAGAAACGGTTACTCCGTAACGGTCAACCAACTCGTGATGGCGTCCGTAAAATTTACGAAGGGATGATTTCAACTTCATCATTCCTTGTGAGCAACAATCGTCTATCAATGAAATCATGATAGGAAATACAAGCCCGGGAATATCGTATCAATCGAGAGATATATACTCCGTATGCAGGCGCTGCTGGAATTTGCTACATAGAGATAGAAAGTTCACAATTGGGAAGCTTAGATCATCTCTTTTGTCGTATTGTTTTGCTTTCAATCGGCCCTCATTAAGTCAAGATATGAGGCAGACTAAACTGTATTTGTAGTATCTTTTATCCCCAGTTCGATGGATATATGTCAACAAAGTCACCAAATTTTGTATTATTTAATGAGAAAACATCATCTATATAGCGAAACCTAGTAATTAAAGTATATTGCTAACTTATCTTTCTTCATAAGAAGTTCCCGTATGAAGTCAGCCTCAAAATAATAAAGAAACAAGTCGGCAAGAAAAGGGACACAATTGGTTCCCATTGGAATTCCGACAGGTCACATGAATCATTGATTATGGTTAGTAAATTCTGCATATTACAGACATGCGAAATAGACTGGTCATGATCTATAATTAAAAAAAGGTTGTTTTTTTTCAGATTTTTATCCTAAAAATATAAATAAACAAATTAAGTGATATCACTTTTTTTTAATATATAACAGATAATATATCCAGTAACAGATTTTGTAGTTGTGTTTGTAAAACATATATATGTACGTCATGTATATGGATGTTTAAACCACCAATGCTGTATATCATATTGCACTAAGCTCAAATAAAGAATTTGTCTAATATTCGGCAATTCTTCAACAACACGTTGAAGTCAATGATAAAAACAAGTCCCTGATAAAGCAAACAAGCACCTGTGACTAATAACGCCACGAGACCAAAGTAAAGTCTTTCAATAAAACAATAATTACAAAATTTCGTTGTTTACGCTTGCATATAAGTTTCAACATTATTTTTCAGTTTTTCCATAGTTCTAGTAAAGTGTTCCTGAACTTTGTCTGCGTTGTACTCATTATGTCCATGTGGGTTTTTGCAGATGGGTTTACTACACCGACAGGGGAATGAGTCGTCCTCCACAAAGCATTCGATACCTGCCAAACTACACGCACATGTATTTGGGTCGCACATGTGCTTACAGTTGCACCCACTTTTTCTCCGTGAATCTCGAATGTCCTTGCAATCGTCTGCTTCACCTCGATCTATGTTTACTAAGCTTGATTGTCGTAGAAGTAAACGCCGCTGAGCAGGTGTCAATCTGTGTTCGGATTTTAAACGTTTTGTAGAATAATACCAATCTTCATCTTCCAGCTTATTTATTGCATTTGTCTCACTTTGTTCATCTTCCATCGCCGAATCTCCTAATGCCGCGTGGTATGACCTTTTTCTCATTTTAGCATGATCGGCCAAAGAATATGTATCGGAGTCTGTATGACCATACGACATTCCTGCAAGTTTTAAAGGAGTAAATTAATAATAAAAAAATAGGATAGCACACCTCACATAATTATACATATTGCTACCCGTTAATAAAAACTACATACATCATAAAAAATTATAATGTTCCTTGTCCATGGACTCAATCATTTCAAATTATCAGGCTCTCGGGTCGTTCTATGATCTCATCTGCGAAGCTTATGTTTACTTTTTATCATAGTATTTGATCTTGTGGTCTCATGTACTATCATTTGGAATTTCGACTTTTAAGGTATAAATTTTGAGCAAAATATGTTGAAACTCGTATCAGAGTTGGCAAATTCACACAAACAAGACCAGGCAAGTCATTTTCATAACAGCATAGACAACCGCAATACTTATGATCACTTATGTTGGTAATAATACTGAATCATTTATCTTTAACTTATTGTAAAAAAAAGTAACTAAGAATTTATCATAGCTTTGCTTCGACATAGTACATAGACGTTATTTTATTAATAGCATCTCAACCTAATTCAGATATTCCTGATTCAAATATAGTCGGTTATGAAATTACTCGAAGGGGAAAATGTGTCTATCATATAAAAAGATCTAGACTACAAGTCGGTATGTGGCTAGTCTTGACCGATTCTGTTCTTTCTGTTCTATAAATTTCAAGAAGTTGCGATTTAAAATTAATGATGATCCAATTAAAAAGTTTGCATATTTAAACAAAATAAGAAGAAATAAAATTAAATTCAGAGACAAATACTTAAGTAACGAAGCAGAGTAAGTCTTGCAAGAATGGACAATTATTCCGAAGTGTTTTTTTTTATTAAATTCCAGAGTGTCATGGCAAAAGCTGCGTGACGAGTTATACTTTACCTAATGTTGAACCTCCTTCGTGTGGTACGGATGTAAATCCTTGTTCTCTCGGGAAATAATACACAGTGACATCCTTAAATCGAACATTCTTTTCATCCTTGGATATTTTCAAGTCGTCTAAATAAAAAGTAAGATTCAATAGTCATTTTGACGGCAACAGATACAAACAAACAAACAAACAAACAAACAAACAAACAAACAAACAAACAAACAAACAAACAAATATTTTACAAGATATGTGTTTATAGATGTCATATAACATTTACGATGTCTGAGGGAAATGTTTTTTCCAAAGAGATTCACGTTTTCTAGATTTTTTATTTTGTATTAAATACGAGAAATTGCGAACAAGTGAATTTGATGTCCATCTATGTACGTATTTTTTTAAATTTCGCATTGCAACAAGATGGTGTATTAAAGACTTGAGATCATATGAAGTTTTTTTATTTTCGTTACGGTAAAGTTTATAACATCTTTATTCTGTTAAACAATGGCTCAAGTTCCTTGTCTGCGACGAATCCATCTTTATTTAATGATGTATAATGCAATAATACTTGAAATTCTAGTTGGGCTTCGGTCCAATTTTTTTTCACTTTTGTATGGTGAAATGCATTCTTGTTAAAATATTGATTTATGTTGCGCTCTTAAAAGACGGTATAATAACTAAAAAAAATCCAGATAATGAATCTAAATATAATATTGCCATCTTAATTATGTCTTTAGATTCTCAAACTTCGACCAATCTTGCTGTATTGAATTTGATTGGATAATCATTAATGTGCTTTTCGAATCTGCTTAGACTCTATCTCTGCTACTCGGTGACTTTTTACAACGTAACTATATCACTGCCTGTAGCCATGCAGGTGACTGCATGGTTGGTATCGCTATTGCATCATTGAATTGGAATTAAAGATTTCATTCTCAATAGTAAAACCAAGGATTTGTATAGTATGTAAATCCATGGTAAAACAAAGTATATTCCGTTTATTTCGTAGTTATGTCATATACATTTGTGGATTATAAATAACAATGGTAGACAGGGGTTACTCTTTTTGGCCGTCTTGTCAGTAACACATCCATAAAATGTGTTGCTATTATGCTATTGATCATTTTAAAATATTTTACGATTCATGACATGCAGTTAACAAAGCTTCACATTTGACTAGTACGATCCACAAAAGACATTATTATTGCAGCTAAATCAATGATTTGCATATTTATCAAAGGTACTGCCCAGGATTATAATTTAGTACGCCAGACTCGCGTTTCGTCTACATAAGACTCACCAGTGACGCTCATATCAAAATATGTATAAAGCCAGACAAGAACAAAGTTAAAGAGCATTGGGATTCTAACTTGAATTCTAAAAAGTTGTGCCAAAGACGGCTAAGGTAATCTCAGATATGCCTGGGATAAGAAAATCCTTAGTTTTTCGAAAACTAAGTACATATGTTTGACCAATAACGTGAAATCAAACAAACCTAGACAAATACGACTGCACGTGATCGCTTTCTTTTATATATACAGCCTTCAAGCTTAACTTTTGAGCCCAAAAGCCAGAAGCTCCGCCGGCTCATTTTTGTTTTGATTTTAGTTGGCTTCAGTTGTAGAGGTGAATTTTACAAGCCCATTAATCTGTGGTAAGTTATTTAAAGAGAAGGCCGGCGACATCAGTGCCGTTACTGTACCACTGTCGTCTGCTCGCGGTCACAGTAACGTTAACTCCTTAATGGGCGTCTATAGTAGGTCTAGCAGCATGGCATTGACGGCTGATATGTTTCTTACATTCGCTTTAAAACATCTACATTGTTCTTAAAATTCCAGTGTAACTTACCAAAAGAAGCCATACAATTATCCATTCCCAAGTCCATCAGACAAGTCACATACGGAAGTTTCACTCTGTACTGGGGTGTATAACACTAGTTTCAGCTCAGAACGGTTGCATTTACATACTACGGGCTATGCCGAGCGAAAGCCAGTCACGTATAATGTAGGCCAGTCATGCCATGGTGATGTTTATGCCGGGTGTTTATATCAATTTCGTTTTTAAGACAAAAGGTGTCGTGACAAGCAAGTTATGTTATTGTATTTACGTGGATTAGACAACCGGATGTTTTAAAAATTATAGGTAAGATAGCATTTAGGAATTTTACGGAAATCTGTTGTGGCTATTCCGTATCTGATTTATAGATATTTTGAGTGATCACACGAACGTTTGAAAGTACGTTAAAAATTATCAGAAAATGTAGCATGTAAGTAACATTGACTGAGAAAAAGTAAAAAAAATGTGGTGACTTTGAAAATCAAATTATGGCATCATCGAACATTAGGAGATTCTTAATTGGCCAAGTAATAGCAAAGGGTTCAGAAAGGATACCCTCAGTTCAAGTCCGTGTACCAAAAATGGTTCTAGATAAATATCTGTTAATGGTAAGATATTTTATTTTTTTTGGATACAGGCTAGTATAATAATTTTTAGTAGTCCAAATAATTAAATTATGACATCTTGGAAGGCTGTCATACAAGTTAAATGACTTAGTGAGTCATTTAAATCACTCGAAACTAGGTGAGACATGCACAAAACCTTAGTATGGATAGTAAAATTTGGTATTTTCACTAAGTCATTTAAATCACTCGAAACTAGGTGAGACATGCACAGAAGTGATAGATAGATATGCATAATAAATATAAAAAATTGAGTATTTTAATAAAAAAAAATAATTGTATCATATACCCAAGTGCCTGTGCCTATATGAATCGATTCAGTGAATATTTTCCTTTAACATTAAACTAATTTTATTATCCCCACAGTGTTCCTCTTCACGGTAATCTACTCTCAATTTACTATTAAACCATGTCGAAAACTCGAACTACCATCTTTTCAATGTATCTACTTCTGGTTGTGGGCAGAATGCTATCTTTTTAAAAACGAAATGATTCTGTAAAATTACCAGGTTATTATTTTCATTATCAATATATTTTTAAAGAGGGAATTTCACGGAAATAAGTACATTTATCTTTGTTATTAAAAAAATCAGAAAGTCAGTAACTAATTTGAATGAATTCGATAATACTAGAGAATTCCTAATGTATATGGTAATTCTAAAGATTTTCATCGATCTTTTATTTTGGAGGTAAAAAACATATTCAGATTCATAAGAATTAGGGGAAAGAAACTGAGTCAATGAAAACAAAATAAATTTGCTGCGATGTCAATTGGAAGTAGTTACATTGAAAAATGATAGTTCAAGTTTTCGACATGGTTTAGTGAATTGAGAGTAGATTACTGTGAAGAGGAACACTTTGGGGATTATGAAATTAGTTTAGTGTTAAAGGAAAATATTCACTGAATCGATTCATATAAGGTAGGGATTTTTAGCATTAAGTTGAAGGGTCGAAGAAGCGTCCTAAGCGGAGACTGTCGTGACCTAAAAAAAATTTGTTAGCCACCTTCTTCTATTTATATGGATAGTCGACCTTCCTATGGATAGAAACAAGTGCCTGGGATTTAGCTGCTGAGCTAATCTAAATTATTATGACGTCTTGAATAGGCTATTATACTCTTTTCTTTGACGCCTTACATCGACAAGAAAGCGTCAAAAAGCTTTTAAATAACTTTAAAATAACCTTCCAATGAGTCATACTGACTATTTGGATTACTTCTAAACCTGAATTGATAACAATACACCCTCTTTACAAACCATCCCAATTTTCTGCTTAGACTCCCCACTTTTAACCAACTTGCCACGCTTTTGAAAAAGAGTTTCATCGTGTTCAAATAATTATGAGTTGTAAGGCGTCACAGAAAATTAGATAGCCTTCAAGATGTCATAATTATTAGGATTAAGTTTCATTCTGAAAAAATTTGGTGTAGCACTAATTAGCAGTAGCAAATATTCCCACCTCTCAAATGTAGACCCAGGGTAATAACACTGACAGCCCTGTAGCCATGGTAGCCAGTACTTCAATACTGCTGGGAACACTCAACAGTATATATATATATCAAATATGAAATGAATCTTAATGAAGCACAATTAAAATTCAGATTTATCTTGTTTCTTAATGTACATTTTACATGTAGTCATGCATGTTAATGCTGTAGACTTGAATTGTTCTTTTCTGGGCAGTAAGAGTTATCCTTCGTTCCATATATACAAATGTACAATGTAGGCAACTGACTCTCCTCATAAAAAAAAAACAAAAAAACATTTGCATTTGTATTTTATTTTTTTCATTTACATGTTGTACTGTTAAATCAATCATCCTTTTTATTTTTACTTTATGTGATTACATGCTTGTTATGAGCCCTATGATTAGGAAATAAAATATCTTTATCTTTATTTATCTTATCTTGTAGAGTGTTTACACTACATGTACATGTATACTGTTATTACACTTATTTTTTTAGACTAAAAAGAGCTGACCCAAATTTTTCTATTGAAATTTGCAAATTATATGTATAAATATATTATTTATTTGATCCTTTCAGTATTTCAATCATCCTGACCAGTTCTGGGCAGCTGAAGCACCAGAAACACAAAGTAAAGTTGGAGATATAGTTAAAATACAAGAACTTGAAGAAAGAGCTAGTCCAACAATTACTCATCAAGTGCATGAACATGTGTTTAAAACGGGAGAAATAAGAGATCCTGTTACTGGAAAAAGATGTCGTGGCATGAAATATGTAGATGAAGAATGGAGGGATGCTGTTCAATCCAAACTAGAAAATGAAACTGGAAAATGGTTTTCTTGACGATTTTTAATATAAATAAAATTATCATACACAATTCTGACATATAATTTTAAAGACATGACTTCTAATCTTTTGTTTTCTGTTTACTATATTCTTGCCCCAACCATTTCCATTATGTTCTGCCTATGATGCATGTTGTAGAGTAGCATTATATTTTCTTATGTGTATCCACTGACCATGGACATAACATGTGTAATTGAGGGCATACAAGGGCGGATCATGCCATTTCAAAAAGGGGGGGGTTCCCAACCCAGGACAAAGGGAGGGTTCTAACTATATGTCCCCATTCAAATGCGTTAATCAGCCAAACAAAAGGGGAGGGTTCCAACCCCCAGAACCCCTCCCCCTGGATACGCCAATGGAATAATTTTGTCCTATAAATAAGGGGAATATAAAAATGAGGATTGGTGAAGTTATATGATTTGTTTTATGATTGCACTTTGATTTCTATCAAGATTTAATTAAATTAAAAATGGAAATTGGGAATGTGTCAAAGTGACAACAACCTTACCAAAAAAATAAAAAAAACAGCTGAAGGCCGACCACTAATAGGTATTCAACACAGCAAGAGAATTCCATATCCCCAGGTGGACTTCTGCTGGCTCCTAAACAAAATTGTGTACTAGTTCATCAGTGAAAATGGACGTCATAATAAACTCCAAAATATACCTGTATAAATGAACTAAACAAACATTAAATTTACCAGACTTACAATAGCCAGAGGCTCCTGACATGGGACCTGGTCAAACATAAAGCATATACATTCTAAAAAATATTCTTTAAACTTTAGATTTTAGCTGTTTACAGTTAAAAAGTTTTTTTCTCATTTCTTTTACTGGTAGTTTTGAATTAAAATGGGATGAAACACCATAATGGCACTTTACAATTAGATTGTTAGGTAGCTAGCCCTACTGCTAACTTAGGGAGCTACCATTTGATTTTTAAAAAAAATAGGCAGGACAGGAGTTTTGAGTAAAAAAAAAGGCAGGATGAGACACTTGCAAAAAAAAAAAAGTCAGGACGACAATTTAGGTAAAAAAAAGTCAGGATAAACTATAAAAAAAAAAGAAGACAGGACCGAAAAGAGTGAAAAATAAAAAGGCTGGACAGAGATAACAGCTAAAAAAAATGCAGGACAAAATTTTTCATCCCCCCCCCCCCCCCCCCCCCCCCCCCCACATAAAAATCAAATGGTAGCTCCCGTAAGTACAGAAGGATGCCTGTTCTGTCTTGAACAGTTTTAGAACGTTGAATTTAGTGGTCATTTTCAGACTTTATTGTGTTGCTCTATGAGGAAGTACTCTTACAGTTTGTGCCAAGTTGTGCAAATATCAACAAAATTAGACTGGAAGTGGAACTCTTTCCATAAAAAAAATTATCTGGATTTGCTCAAGTTGCTGCAATCAGGCTAATTTAATTTATTTTATTTTATGATGTTTATATTAACTTTAGTATGTCCAATGTAGTGCTGTATTCATTAAAAATGGCACACTATAAAAATAATCTGTCTGTAATCAGAAAAAAAATTGGAAAATTCTGACTTATACAAGATATCACAAGAGTTTTCAGAATTTCATTTCAGTGTGGAACAATTTTGGCCACTATTGAGCATTCCTGCTACCTGTAGAAACCACATCCAAAAGGGAGGAAACTGAGATAAGAAGATACATTGACTGCAGTTGTTTTAAGTGTTAAAAAAATGTAATGGTGATCAGTGGCGGATCCAGAAATTTTCATAAGTGGGGGCCCACTGACTGACCTAAGAGGGGCCCACTCCAGTCACGCTTCAGTGATTCCCTATATAAGCAACCAATTTTTTTCCCAAAAAGGGGGGCCCCCTGCCCCCTCCTAAATCAGCCTCTGGTGATGCCCTTTTTGTATTCTGTGCCAACTAAACTGATGCAAACTAATGATGGTTCCTGTTAATAGTTTTAATCTTTAATCAATTTGATAACACTCAGTAGAGCAGGGAAGACATTGAAGATTGTCAAAATAGAGTGTTACCATGTAATTCCATCGTCTTAAAAATGCATGAAACATTTGTCACTGGATTATAAGCAACAGCATTCAATAATATAATTCCAGTCGGGTTTTGTGACACACGCTTCTAAAAACCTTTCATCAGAATCAAATGCACAAAATCTTTAAAAAACACAAAAGCACAATCTTGGCTTTAACTCATTTCAGCAAAGTAGCTGTTATTAAGAATTAGAATACAATAGTAAAGAAAATGTTGGGGAAAACTTTAATAAGAGGCTGAGCGCATCCAAATGACATAAATGACCAAACAACATTTAGAGGTGTCTGTAATATGTTGGGTTTTTTTTTTAGATCTTTCCAAGTCAATATATTGATCGACATCCTATCCCCAAATAACGAAAATATTAATGTCTATTTGACGAAGTTCCTAGTTTGGGACTGGCTCGCGAAAATGTGGTGTGGTTAAACCAGCATATTTGAAATATATATTTCCCCCGTTTTAGTCGCGATTAGTAGATTTACGAAAGAAGTAAATACAAAAAGGGGGAAGCCCGTAAAAAAATGCCAAATAAAACTCTAAAATATATCAACTAATGGAATACATCTATCATATTCCTGACTTGTACAGGCATTTTTAGTGGATTGAACCTTATGTTCATAGCTAGCGGAACTTCCCACGGATGTGTGTAGTTCTGTTGTGTCGATAATTTGGCTGAGCAAGCAAAACACTCAATTCAATTCTTAATTACTTTAAGCACATTATGCTTATCAGTGCAATAAATACAAATACATTTCTATAACACAACATGACATAATACATCAGAGAAGCAAATAAATATCAAGTATTGACCAATAACAGTTTGGTCCTATGATTAAGTGCATTAAACAAGAATTTACATACTACAATAAGAAATCAATATACAAAGAAATCTCACGAAGAAACCAACCCAACAAAAAAGTATTGCAGTTAATAGTAAATCTCACAGAGACGTTAACAAAAAAAAATGTTATATGATTAAATTGGAAGACACAAACAGACTTTTTTTGTACTTTTATATCTGACAAAAGAGCCAACACAAAAGCTTATGTATTTAAAATTATGACCAACTGAAATTGCAATTCGTTTAAAAAAAACAAACTGTTCAACTGGTCAGAATTTTTTTACAAACTGCTGTAGATAACCTCAATCGACTTGCATATTAACAATCCTATAAGACTTTTAATTCCACTTCATTTATGCAAAGACATATAATAGTATTATGTATCACTGATTTATGTAGTGAAAAATCACTGAGTTAACAATTTTATACACATTTAATTGTTGTTGTAACTTTGAATTATGTCAGTGACTGCTATGGATAGACTTAAGAAAATTTGGAGATGATAGTAAATAGAAAATACAAGTGCTTTGTAGTATATTGTTATGACCGTATAACACAGTCAGACTGAAAAACTTAAGAAGAAGAAAAACCGGATTTAAAAAAAAGGAGGGCTAAATGAAATAGTCTTTTCCCCCCAAGTACCTATATGCTTTGAAGAAGTGAAATGATAGAACATAATTGGAAACCGTTATCAGCTTCTTACGGCGGTCGAACAACGAACATAAAGTAATGAAATTTTTAGAAAAAAAACTATAGGTTTTCTACAGGAGATACCATTTTCGTTTATTTTGGTTATGCAGACTAAAGGCAATATTGGAACATAGAACCTCCTTTGACATTTGGGGTTTCATTTGTTTTTCTATAAAATTTTCTTAATTATTTCATTTTATTTTCTCTTATTTGTTCTCGGACGTGATATGAATAGAAAAGTGTTGTCCGATGAACGCAAAGGATAGTCTTGCATTGGCATTTTGATAATTTTGATAAATAATTGACACATATCATTCGGTTGCAATGATATTTACACACTTATATATAAATACATTAATACTTCTCTGCCAGTGCCGTAACAACATTGAGGCAAATGAGGCGAATACCTCATGTTGGAAATTAAAAAAAAAAAAAAAAAATTTAAAAAAAAACTGAAACAAAAGATTGTCTTCTGACATATCAAATTCAATTTTTCTTAGTATGGACAAGGACTTATAAAGCCTATATACGTCCCTGGTATGGATTGTAAAAAATTGGGTATTTTCTCTGAGTCGTTTAAATCACTCGAAACTAGGCGAGACATGCACAGAAGTGATAGATATGTAAATATCGAATATTTTAATCAGCAAAATAAAAATTAAAAAAATATCTACAGATATATACCCATCACGCGCCTAAGGATAAAACTAGACAGCTGCCATGGTTTAAATCAAAGTAAGACCACCAATTTCCCGGTATTAAATAATTTGGAAAAAAAATCCAATGTATTTGCATATGACATTTTACATTGGGTAAAACTTGCATTAAGTCGTGTTCAGACCCTTTAACAGAAAATAAAGGAATATGGAGTAAACATGCAGGGAACATAATCGCACACAGAGTCATTGCATAGAAAAAAATACAAATCAATGGTCAAAGCTTTTATTCCTGTTCTACATCTTGATAGTGAACTTGTTGGAGGGTCTTCAATAATAAAAGAATCATTAATATACCGTAAAACAAAATCAAGATAGTTCCTAGTGTCAACCTATGCAGGACTAGAACTTAGAGTATAATACTGCACTCTCAATATATTTAAATCTAGTCATAAAAAATCAGCACAATATTAGACAAAAACTGACAGACCGGTATTAATGATTATAAGAATTACGATTTTTGCTTTATCCTACATATTGGTCTTTTAATCTTGTCCCTAAAACCGAAAAAATCTTGTATTACAATAAATCTATATTTTTGATTTGAGACCAGAATATTGTGGAAAAAATAGATAAATTTTTTTTGCGTTTCAATATAAGAAAGAGTCCGGGAAACGCTCAGAATGCACGATTTCGCGTTATTCGTCTAACGGTCCTGTTTGCGATATATGATTCTTTTTTTAAAAGTGAACCATCTTAATAGTTTGAATAAATATTTTTATGGTGTATCGTATGCTTTTTTAGGAATGTTTCTGGCTACTCTTTTTTGTAGTTTTAACTTTTTTCATATTTGTATCACTCGTGACTGTCCATATAATACAGCAATGATCAAAGAGAGGAAGTACATTACCATAATAAAATAAAATAAGCATGAAATTGAAAAAGAGCACACACATTTTAAAATAAGGTAACATAAGTTGATAACTGAAAGAACACACTTTCTTTCTACCATTTATCAATTTCACTAAAATGACAAAAAACACTTCCACGCCCAAATAAGCGGCGATACTGGCATTCTTCGTAGCAGGTAGTGACGTCGTCGTCTTTTTGATTGTGTCGTACTGTCGCCTTGACGTTGACTCTATGGTTTATGAGAGGGAGCTTCTGTCGAACGTTTTTCAACATGTAAGTAATTAAAATGTCTAAATAATTCTACTACTAATAATAAATTCTTTAATTAAAGAGGTTAATGTCTTTCTTTGTTCTACTTTTGATAATCACTTACTTTGTAAAGAGCTCACATCAAATACAGATTACGATTTTATACTTGTAAGCAATTCAAATTAAAGAAATCCTTTCCTAACTTCGACAATGATTGGGATTTACTTGGATAATATAAAAAAATGATTTGAAGAGATGGTAGATAAACAAGTGTAGAACAAAGATACAAGTTTGGCTAAAGTATAAAATATAAAATTGCCTCTTCATAGCTAGTCTTTTTTTCCATTGTTGGGTTACTGTCTCAATGATTTATAATCATGATTCCTTTGTTAATATGTATCACAATTTAGTGTTCTATTTAAAAAATAATTAACTAGGGCCTTTTTAATGTCTTAATAAGATGTCATAGAAGTTACATATCTAAAAGAGTGTAGCGTCTAACTTTTGCCGATATTTTTAAAAGATTGATTCGAAGAAACTACTTCCTTATGGTTTAAAAATGTGTTTATCTTAAAAAAAAAGAAAAAAAAGAAAAGAAGATTAGATATGACCAGAAATGTATACGTTGTATATGAAATTAAGGAATTGTAGAGTAATCCATGTTGAAATCATCTAGTCAAGCCATTCAATACCGCATCTCTTCGATATTTGTTGTTTCTTTTTCAAAAGGGTTGAGGTTGGTTGGCTTTTGTTTGCAAGGTGTAACAGGTCGGGACCACCACCTTATATTGAAATGCATAAATTTGCATATTTATGTTTTCGCACATGTACTTGTTTATTTACATGTGACGCAATTTATTTTTTACCGGGCTAGGTTTTTTACCAATCCACTAAATGAGTTACAATGCATGATGGACTACTACGTGTTTACAATCAACCAAAAACACGTGTTATTTACTGAAATACAACACATTATTTCGTGCAATGCGGGATTCTCAATTTCGCTTTGTTTTTCATTTTGTGTATCCTCATTTATAGTTCGTGATATAAAGTATTAATGCTCAGATTAACGAAGATTTGTTTCTATGCGAAGAAAAAAGGGTTTGAATTACCCGATATATAGCCATTAACGTGTTTGATGATGGCACAGAGATTTCATGTATTTGTCCACCAGACAGCAACGAAACAACAGCAAAAAAAAAACACAATTACCCATGAGACAAACTAACTACTGTAAAGTAATCCGTCGATAAACGCCGGTGCTGATATTCACGAGTACAGCAATATTCGTATAGATAATTAAAAGGATATATGGAAACCTTGAATTTTGGGTTCGTAAAAAGGCGAAGAAAGATTTACATACATGTCAGTGTTAACAAAATCTATAAGTATTTTTTTGGGTCACATTTCAGTATATGGGACTTCCAAACTGTTCCCTTTGTTTTGAAGGTAGTGAAGTCAGCAACTGTAATTTCAGTTTATTCGTTTTTTAACGGGCTCGGACATTTGCCAAACTGAATAAAATCATTACAGCTGATTTCTTTTACCTGCAAAGTAAAACTTTGGTTGAGTTGCTTGCTTTGTTTGTATAGTTGTTTATATACAAGATTTGAAAATAAGATTAACATATTTAAACAATATATATATAGGCATAGTTAAACTTGCATATTTTATATTTTGTACAATATACAAATAAAGCAAGCAAGCTAACCAAAGTTTTGCTCTACATGCATTGGGAAATAAGCTGTAATGATTTTATCCATATGTATGTGCAAGGTTGAACATTTGATATGTTTTTGCCGCCTAGAAAAACACGAAAACTTTCATTGAAACTCTTCTTTCTGTACTGAATGTGTTTTTTTCTATCAGGACCTGAAATAATAGTAAGAACATAATAATATTCAGTATGCTAAAAATAAGTGTTATGAAAGCGGCAGGGACAGATCCATCCATTTTAAAAAGGGGGTCCTAACCCTGGAAAAAATGGGAGGGGGTTCCAACTACATGACCCTATACAAATGCACTGATCGTCCAAAAAAGGGGGTCCATCCCCCGGAACCCCCGCCCCCTGGATCTGTCACTGAGCAGAGATAGTTGAGAACCGATATGCATATTTAAATGTTAATGAGTAAACTTAAAACCCTTTGAGCTTGTCATTGTCGAGCCTGCAACTTCAAAAAGCTAAATATTTCAGAAGGTAGAAGACCTTGATTCTTTCTTTTTTGTATACAGATGCCTTATTTTACGAATTTTCCGTCTGTCATATGTCCATTGTCCTTGACCTTATATTCCCGATGTTCCATGACTACTTGAAAAAAAAGTTTAGATTTTTAGTATTCTTAATGAGTAATAGGATAATCATATTTGGTATGTGGAAGGTCCTCATGCCAGTCAGACAGTTTTACATTGACTTCAACAACATTTCATGGATCAGAGAACAAGGTTACGTTTTTCGTGGTTAATTTGTAAAAACTATAATCAATAGGTCTACAATATCATTTGGTGTATGGAATAATTGTGAGGTGAACATGTCTAACTGACTTCGATCTCATTTTCATGGTTCAATGCTTATAGTAAAAGTTTGTGTGTTGTGATCTGGTTTATAACATTGTATGCAAAAGGTCAACTATATATATCTAGTGTATGCAAATATTTTATTATTTACATGTCAGTTTGGCATGTTTCATTTGAGTTTGACTTCATTTTCATGGTTCATTACTCATGCTAAGTTTTTGGTCTGTTTTTTCTTGTACTTTTAAAAGCAATACTAGGTCAACTATATTTGGTGTATATGTCTCTCTGGATATTATCATATGACCACGACCTAATTTTCATGGTTCATTGGAAAATCTTAAGTTTTCCTGGTTAAGTTTGTTTCTTAGATACTATACACAATAGTTAAACTATATTTAAAGCATGTGATTATTCTAATCATTTTCTTGTATAATGTTAAGTTTGCTGTATACTGTTACAACACTGTCCTAGGTTCTGGACAGGGAATGGCACTTGCAAAAAATGTTCAACTCTACCACATTCAGTATTCACCAGTCCCAAGTCAGGGGCCTGTAATTCAGTGGTTGTTGTTTATTGCATTATATTGTATTAGTTTTTTTGTTTCTTTGTACATACATGTAACTCAAGCCTTTAGTTTTCTGGTTTGAATTATTTCACATTTGTCATTTTGGTGCCTTTTTATAGCTTACAATGTGTGGATCTAAATCTGTTAACTTTTACACAGTTTGGTTTCTGGTGGAGTTGCCTGATTATACCACATCTTTTATCTTTATATTATTGTTTACTGCCGCTAAAATGTATTAAAAGGACACTGCAAAGAGAACAATGCCAACAACCAAGTAAAGTACAAAAATTAAGTACATTGAATTTGATGAGATACAAATTACAGAAATGGGCAATATAGGAAAGGTGTACTGACACAAGTAGTCTCTAAACACATTAGCTCCAATGGAGCTTTCGTTAGTAGAAGCCATATTAACTATGTGTATCAGTGAGAAAAGTGTAAAAGCATAAAAATATAGTATATATACCAATACACATAATTAACAGCGCCTGGTGATGTTTTATAGCCTGACCGGTTTCGGTCCATAAAGGACCTTCATCAGAGGCAGAATGGTGGATTAATGTTTGCACCCTATTTATATAGATATGGTAACCGGCGGTTGAGTAAGCCAGCGGTTGTGTTAACCGGCGGTTGAGTTAACCAGCAGTTCAGATTTAACTGGCCGTTTAGATTTAACCGGCTGCGGTTGGTTTAACCAGCGGTTGAGTTAACCAGCCGTTGAGATTTAACCGGCGGTTCAGAGATAATTAAATTATTAAAACACTCTTTACCCAATTATAAAGCCAAAATATGGTTATATCATCAGGTCACATGATTACCGTATAATGTCTAAAAGTTTACCGTAACATGTAAAGAAAGTTTACCGTAACATGTAAAGAAAGTTTACTGTAACATGTACATTAGCTAAATATAGATATTTGTAACCATGGAAAATCCCACTGAAAGGATAATTGAACCTTTTAGATATCAACAAGATACACATTTATCCACTGGATAACTTTGAGCCGCTGGTTCACTCTGAACCGCCGGTTAAATCTCAACCGCTGGTTAACTCAACGGCTGGTTAAACCAACCGCCTTTATGGACCGAAACCGGTCAGGCTATAAAACATCACCAGGCGCTGTTAATTATGAGTATTGGTATATATACTATATTTTTATGCAGTTTACAGAAATGACCTTTATCATCATAATCATTATTAATCAATGTCATGATATTACTTAAGGACATTTGGTAATAATTATATGGACAATTTCTAATATTACAGCAAGTTCTATTAAATTTTGGCCTAGCCAATAACAAGATGGTCATTGGATGGCTAGAGTGATTGTATATATTGGTACATATACATGTATCCCTTTTTTTCATCCAGAAATTGTGGAAAAAAAAATAAAGGTCAAATGAAATCTTTAACCTTTTATTACAATATTAACAAGTTACAGTAGATCTTATATTCACATTACTTGTGGTTCAATAAAACAGATCTGTCCTTATTTACGGACAAACTTCAAAAACAGATGTATACATTTACATTTTTTCAGTTCCTGTTTTTAAATCCAAGCTGCCTTTACTGAAGGTAAACAGACGTATAAACAAAAAGTGATTTTCTTTGTTTTAATGACTGTTGACCATAACTCTACATAATTATTCCAACAGTATCAAATAGCCAGTGCATCACTTTGTATTTCATGACTGAGTTGGGTTTGTAGATCACTTAGTTTTTTCTTCAGCACAGATAATGTTGAAAACATTATATTCTCAGGTCTCAGTGAACCACATGATTCAACATTGTAGAAAAATTTGTTTGCTTTTCCAAGAGGATTTGGTTCTGCTTGTACTGAAACAGAAAAAAACAAAATTATTTAGATTTAAATATAGATGTACTAAATCAATATGAGGGGGGATAGGAGGGGTCCTGATCCCGAAATCCCAGACTTCAAAAAACGAAATCCTGAGGTCCCGAATTTAAATAAATTAAATCCTGATGTCCCGAAATCCGAAAAAAAGGAATCCCGGATCCTGAAAGGGTCAATCCCGAAATCCCAAGCAAAAACACCCAATCCCAGAGTCCCGATAAAGGTCCTATCCCCCCTCCAATATGGAGAGAGAAAAATATATTGGGTTTAAGGCCCCTTTTTATACATACTTGAAGACACCCATTGGACATAAATCTGACAAGCTTTAATTTAAATCATTACAACTGTAATTTCCATTAGAAATAAAACTAGAGGCTCCAAAGAGACTGTGTCGCTCACCTTGGTCTATGTGAATATTAAATAAAGGAGACTGATGGAGTTATGACAAAATTGTGTTTTGGTGATGGGGATGTGTTTGTAGATCTTACTTTTTTAAACATTCTTGCTGCTTACAATAATCTCTATCTATAATGAACTTGGCCTAATAGCTTCAGTGGAAATGTCAGTAAAAATTTACTAATTTTGCGAAAATTGTTAAAAATTGACTAAAAAGGCTATAACTCCTTACAGGGTCAATTGATCATTTTGGTCATGATGACTTTTTTGTAGATCTTACTTTGCTGAACATTTTTGCTGTTCTATAATAATATTCAAGATAATAATCCCAAAACAGCAAAATTTCCTTAAAATTATCAATTCAGGGGCAGCAACCTAACAACGGGTTGTCTGATTCATCTGTAAATTTCAGGGCAGATAGATCTTGACCTGATAAACACTTATACCCCATGTCAGATTTGCTCTAAATGCTTTCGTTTTTGAGTTATAAGCCAAAAACTGCATTTTACCTCTATGTTCTATTTTTAGCCATGGCGGCCATCTTGGTTGGTATGCCGGGTCACCGGACACAATTTTAAAACTAGATACCCCAATGATGATTTTGGCTAAGTTTGGTTAAATTTAGCCAAGTAGTTTCAGAGGAGAAGATTTTTCTAAAAGTTTACGGACGCCGGACGACAGAAGCCGGACACCAACGGACGCCAAGTGATGAGAAAAGCTCACTTGGCCCTTTGGGCCAGGTGAGCTAAAAATTAGCATGGGTGTACTGAAAATTCAACATTTTTTAAAAAAATGACCTGTATATGTGAAGAATAATTTTGGTACTTAGCTATTTGATTACGACATTGTTTGTAAAACCCCATCGGTACTGGCATTTTCAAAATTTGAAAATGGTGGATTGAACCTGGTTTTATAGCGCTAAACCTCTCACGTGTATGACAGTCTCATCAAATTCTGTCATTTATTTACAACCATGCGTGAACAAAACAGACATAATAGGTAAAATTGTCAAAGTATGGGTACAGCAGTCAAATATTCTTACTAATAAGTACTAATATTGATATAACAAAAACACTGCTATGATGTTTTAAAAGTATCGCATTGATATTAGAACTAATAGCATTTGTATATTTATGTATATAAGAAAAACACTGCACTTCAAATTTTACAGGGACATAAACATTTGCTTCTAACTAACTTCTAAATGTATATTTAGACTCAATTGTTGTTTATATTTGAACAATAAGTTTTAAAGTTAGTATTTTCTTAATTTTTCCTTGCCGAAAAAAAATATTTTCCGCATTAAATGTCTGCATATTTACAATTGATATAAGACAATATTGCTATGTGATATAAGAAAAGTTTTTAACCATTCGCTTCTTCCATAGACTGAAAATGAATATTTGTCTTATACATACTTTCGTCTTCTTCAAGTTCTGTGTACTCACTCTTTGGCCTGAAATAATCATAGGGATTCATTTAACTATGTAAAAGTGTATAATGTGATTATGCTATGAATTTTTACTTGAACAGGGAATAGCCTTTTCATAAAACTGGATTCTATACCTAAAGACTGGCAGTGTTTTATAATTTTCAGTACATGATATTTTTGTGGAAATATACATTCCAGATAATTTGAAACTTAAAATTACTTGGATTTAGAGTATCTTACAATTTTGTATGGAGGGTTTGATCCTAAAGAACACAAGGTTCATGAATAACCAAATAAGGTCATTTTACAAAAATTTAATAAAAACCAGATGCTCAGCAGGGCGTAGCTTTATACGACCGCAGAGGTTGAACCCTGAACGGTTGGGGCAAGTATGGACACAACATTCAAGCTGGATTCCGCTCTAAATTTTGATTGTGATTAAATAGTTGACACAGCATAGGTTTCTGACACAGAATGAATGTATTCAAATGAACTTAAAATTTTTGTTTTCTCTTAGAGCAATTCACTATGCTGTTGAATATTAATCCTCTCAAAAAAATGTTTGAAGAAATTTTCTTTTTATTTATGAAATTTCAAATGAGAAAAATTGAACCCAATTTTTTAATCACATCCCCCTTTCCCTTATTCCAAAACTAATTTCAATTAAAATATTCTAATGGAGTTTGCAACAATTACTACTCATTAAAATACATCATAAAATATTAAGATGTAAAAAAACTGCTTGTTATCACTGGATGGTAAAGATTATTTAAATTTATCAGTTGGTAGTAAAAAGTGAATATACATTGTATATTGTATATAACAAAGATTTAAGTTGATTCTGGACAAAGAAAGATAACTCCAATTTAAAAAAATTCTTGCAGATATTTCTTGCTTACTATACTGGACAAAGAAAGATAACTCTTAATTAAAAAAAATTTTGCTATTTCACAATATTGTGAAATTAGATATTTCTTGCCATTGCATAATACTGTGCAATTGAAAAGACTTGCTATTGCACAATACTTAATATAATAATTTTAGATCCTGATTTGGACCAACTTGAAAACTGGGCTCATAATCAAAAATCTAAGTACATGTTTAGATTCAGCATATCAAAGAGGCCCAAGAATTTAATTTTTTAAAAATCAAACTTAGTTTAATTTTGGACCCTTTGCACTTTAATTTAGACCAATTTTAAAACTGGACCAAAAATTAAGAATCTACATACACAGTTAGATTTGGCATATCAAAGAACCCCAATTATTCAATTTTTGATGAAATCAAACAATGTTTAATTTTGGACCTCGATTTGGGCCAACTTGAAAACTGGGCCAATAATCAAAAATCTAAGTACATTTTTAGATTCAGCATATCAAAGAACCCCAAGGTTTCAATTTTTGTTAAAATCAAACTAAGTTTAATTTTGGACCCTTTGGACCTTAATGTAGACCAATTTGAAAACGGGACCAAAAATTAAGAATCTACATACACAGTTAGATTCGGCATATTAAAGAACCCCAATTATTCAATTTTGATGAAATCAAACAAAGTTTAATTTTGGAACCTTTGGGCCCCTTTTTCCTTAACTGTTGGGACCAAAACTCCCAAAATCAATACCAACCTTCCTTTTATAGTCATAAACCTTGTGTTTAAATTTCATAGATTTCTATTTACTTATACTAACGCTATGGAGCAAAAACCAAGAAAAATGCTTATTTGGGTCCCTTTTTGGCCCCTAATTCCTAAACTGTTGGGACTGAAACTCCCAAAATGAATACCAACCTTCCTTTTGTGGTCATAAACATTGTGTTTAAATTTCATTGATTTCTATTTACTTTAACTAAAGTTATTGTGCGAAAACCAAGAATAATGCTTATTTGGGCCCTTTTTTGGCCCCTAATTCCTAAACTGTTGAAACCAAAACTCCCAAAATCAATCCCAACCTTTCTTTTGTGGTCATAAACCTTGTGTCAAAATTTCATAGATTTCTATTAACTTAAACTAAAGTTATAGTGCGAAAACCAAGAAAATGCTTATTTGGGCCCTTTTTGGCCCCTAATTCCTAAAATGTTGGGACCAAAACTCCCAAAATCAATACCAGCCTTCCTTTTATGGTCATAAACCTTGTGTTAAAATTTTATAGATTTCTATTCACTTTTACTAAAGTTAGAGTGCGAAAACTAAAAGTATTCGGACGACGACGACGACGCCAACGTGATAGCAATATACGACGAAAATTTTTTCAAAATTTGCGGTCGTATAAAAATCATATGACTATTATAGGGAAGTAATTATGAATCTTCTGACACAAGATTTGAACTGATAACATGTTATTTGGATATACTCACCATTCTTCTGGCTTGGGATAGATTGTGTGTCTCAATGCATTATCTGGGTCATACTCGAATGCTACACCACATGTTGGGTTCCACTTAGCATGCTCCTTGGCAAATCCTTTTCTGGCAAAGGCTCTCACTTTCAATTCCTGTCCTTTTCTTAATTTGACTATCAAGATATCTACAAAATTAATAAACATTTCCAGTTGGTGAAAAAATGCTCAGGTGAACTATGTATATCTGAGTAAGGTCAATTGAAGACAGTTGTTTTTCAAAAGCAATAATTATTTCAATACCTATAAACAGGTTTACAAAGCTGCAAGTTGAATACATGAAACTTATCTGCCGAAAAAAGGTAACTTATACATGAATAATTCTGTGAGAAATTTCTACTTTATCTTTTATTTCCATTTTGCATTTACTTGAATTTGTATTATTTTTTATTAAAGAAGTTTTAATCTCATTAGTTCTGCAATATAAATTTTGTGTTTTCATAAGTTGTTTCTTTTCTGTCTTGGATTAACCTGACGCACAATTTCTTTATGACAATTTGAATATGCATGAGTTATCATTGGTTGCAGTTACTTTGTAGACCTCTTTACATCACTATTAGTTAAACGAATAATATTGTGTGCTCTTTACACACTAGAGGTGAATCATATATTTTTTGTACAAATAAAAGATAATATTAGTTACATAGTGTGCACTATGTAATGCATTTATCTTACCGACAATCTTAACGCGTAAAATTTAGACTAGTGACCTATCAAAATGAGCAAGTCTTCAATACAGGTAGCATTAACATGATCTAGAAACTACTTCCTTTTTCTCCTACAAAAACAGATGCCAACAATGACAACTTATTAGATTTAAATGTGTTTTATGAATTTATTTCCATTTATCATCTTTTTCTTCGTCTGTCAAAGATTTTCTCTCAGTACTGTTTTGTTATTCTAAAGGGACATAACACCACTACTAACCGTGTATGAAATAAGCCCTGCCTCCTCCTCCTGGAGGTAAGATAATGTTTTTTACCTGAGAATAGACTTCTTTTTCAAATACTTTTTTTTGTACTTACATGTTTCACTAAGCTTTGAGTGGGTAAAAGTTTATTTAAAAGTTAAAAATGAAATTATAGCGAACCCTATTGAACCTTTCTATAGATTCACCTGCAAGTTACCTGTCCATTTAAACTTTTGGCAGTTCTATTGTCCCATCTAACAAATACAACAGGTATTGTTCTCTGTATAGTTTATTCACCAGGACCTTTAAATTTCTTCTAAGAGAAATATATCACTCATTGATTAATTTACCTGAGTAAAAAATTTATCTGCTAAATTAGATGGAAATAAAATGTGTACTATTTATAAACCAGATGCTCCGCAGGGCGAAGCTTTATACGACCGCACAGATTGAACCCTGAACGGTTGGGGCAAGTATGGACACAACATTCAAGCTGGATTCCGCTCTAAATTTGGATTGTGATTAAATAGTTGACACAGCATAGGTTTCTGACACAGAATGAATGTATTCAAATGAACTTAAAATTTTTGTTTCCTCTTAGAGCAATTCACTATGCTGTTGAATATTAATCCTCTCAAAAAAATGTTTGAAGAAACTTTCTTTTTATTTATGAAATTTCAAATGAGAAAAATTTAACCCAATTTTTTATTCACATCCCCCTTTCCCTTATTCCAAACCTAATTTCAATTAAAATATTCTAATGGAGTTTGCAACAATTACTACTCATTTAAATACATGATGTAAAAAAACTGCTTGTTATCACTGAATGGTAAAGATTATTTAAATTTATCAGTTGGTAGTAAAAAGTGAATATACATTGTATATTGTATATAACAAAGAGGTAGTAAAAAGTGAATATACATTGTATATTGTATATAACAAAGATTTAAGTTGATTCTGGACAAAGAAAGATAACTCCAATTAAAAAAAAATCTTGCAGATATTTCTTGCTTACTATACTGGACAAAGAAAGATAACTCTTAATAAAAAAAAAAATTGCTATTTCACAATATTGTGAAATTAGATATTTCTTGCCATTGCACAATACTGTGCAATTGAAAAGACTTGCTATTGCACAATACTTAATATAATAATTTTAGATCCTGAATCTAAGTACATGTTTAGATTCAGCATATCAAAGAATTTAATTTTTGTTAAAATCAAACTTAGTTTAATTTTGGACCCTTTGCACTTTAATTGAGACCAATTTTAAAACTGGACCAAAAATTAAGAATCTACATACACAGTTAGATTTGGCATATCAAAGAACCCCAATTATTCAATTTTTTATGAAATCAAACAATGTTTAATTTTGGACCCCGATTGGGGCCAACTTGAAAACTGGGCCAATAATCAAAAATCTAAGTACATTTTTAGATTCAGCATATTAAAGAACCCCAAAGTTTCAATTTTTGTTAAAATCAAACTAAGTTTAATTTTGGACCCTTTGGACCTTAATGTAGACCAATTTGAAAACGGGACCAAAAATTAAGAATCTACAAACACAGTTAGATTCGGCATATTATTAAAGAACCCCAATTATTCAATTTTGATGAAATCAAACAAAGTTTAATTTTGGACCCTTTGGGCCCCTTTTTCCTTAACTGTTGGGACCAAAACTTCCAAAATCAATACCAACCTTCCTTTTATAGTCATAAACCTTGTGTTTAAATTTCATAGATTTCTATTAACTTAAACTAAAGTTATAGTGCGAAAACCAAGAAAATGCTTATTTGGGCCCTTTTTGGCCCCTAATTCCTAAAATGTTGGGACCAAAACCCCCAAAATCAATACCAGCCTTCCTTTTATGGTCATAAACCTTGTGTTAAAATTTCATAGATTTCTATTTACTTTTACTAAAGTTAGAGTGCGAAAACTAAAAGTATTCGGACGACGACGACGACGCCAACGTGATAGCAATATACGACGAAATTTTTTTCAAAATTTGCGGTCGTATAAAAACTGTATATGAGTTTGAATGTATTATATTTTCAATCTGTTGAATGTAAACACTAATTCAAACATTAATAAAAGTTGATTCCTAAAAAAAATTAACATTATTCCTATTTCCAAAAAAAAATTGATAAAAAAAACCTAAAAATGTTGATGTTTACATATTAAGGCCTTCTTAAAAGTATTCTATAACTAAACAAAAACTAAAAAATGCAAATTTTCATACGAACAATACTTTTTATTTTAAAAACAAACTGTTTATGATTAAGTTATTATTTATTTTGAACATATTGGAAAAAATATTATAAATGTTTAATAAACATGAAATCACAGGCATTTTTTTTTATGTGAAACATGTAATTTCTATCAATTTAGCAGATAAATTTTCTACTGAGGTAGATTAATCAATGAGTGATATATTTCTCCTAGAAGAAATTTAAAGGTCTGAGTGAATAAACTATACAGGAAACAATACCTGTTGTATTTGTTAGATGGGACAATAGAACTGCCAAAAGTTTAAATGGACAGGTAACTTGCAGGTGAATCTATAGAAAGGTTCAATAGGGTTCGCTATAATAATTAAAAAAAAATAGGAATTGCCGATTTATTCTGATGTTTCCAATTTTGTGGGATTTTGAATTTTGTATCTTTTATAAATTATCATGATTATATGTTTCATAATTTTAAGCATTTGAATTTATGATGATAGCCTTAACTTGCTTAAATTTAAAAATAGATCAGTGTTACAGTTTACAAAATAACAAAGATAACTTAATGAATGGAGGTGCTCATTTAGATGCTAGATTGAGCATTGAGTTATTGTCCAAACAGGTTTATAGAAATACAGAATTACTGTGTGATATTTATAGGAATGGGAGTCATAATTTTTTTTATGTGTTATACTGTTTTAATGCACTTTAACTTACCATCTGTTTCTTCATATTCGCTTGCTTCTTCTTTTCTTTTAGATGTAACCTAGGGATATAAATATAATATAACATGAGTTAAAAATTATCATATTGCTGTAAACTATCTAGAAATCATTAAACAATATATTATATAAATAGAATAAATGAAACAACTGCAAACTATAGGGTGATAAAATATGATTTTAAATCTAGCATTCAGAGCATGTATAGCCAAATTTTTTCAGAAAAAAATATTTTGAAGTCTTATAAGCATGCTTCAAGTTGTGAACTTTAGTTATGTTAATGTAGAAATCAGTTTATTATTATCTACATGGAACTTCTACCCAGATTACTTTACAGTTACATATAAAAAGGTTGATGACAGTTTCGCATTTCTACTTTTAAGTTACAGTTTCACATTTCTTTTTTCTATTAATCACCTCACCTCACCTATCCTCTTCATGCTGGTCGGCATTTAAGGCTTCTATTAATAGTTACACATTTCTACTTTCTATTTTCAGTTTCACATTTCTACTTTCTATTTACAGAAGAATGGCTAACCTATGAACTAACCCATCATGTCTGAACAATTCAACCCGTTAACAAAGACAGTCAGTAGAACTGCCCCAGTAACTAATGCACCAAGTTTACAAAGTATATGTAGGAATACAATTTTACATGCTATAACACTCAAAAGAATCAAGCAGGTAAATATTACAGTAACATGAGGTTTAGGTAATGAAAAAAATAGTACAAAAATTCCTCTTCTAAGTTTATACAAATTTGTATTTGTTTGGCTTTTAAATAACTATTTTGATCTGAGCATCACTGATGAGTCTGATGTAGACAATGTGTGTCTGGTGTATTAAATTATAATCCTGGTACCTTTGATAACTACTACACCACTGGTGGATGTTTCGTCCCTGGGCGTTTCACCAGCCCAGTAGTCAGCACTTCGGTGTTGACATGAATATCAATTATATGGTCATTTTATAAATTTCCTGTAACAAAACTTTAAATTTTTCTAAAAAGAAGGGATTTTCTTATCCCAGGAATAGATTACTTAAGCGGTATTAGGCACAACTTTTTTTGAATTTTGAACCTCAATGCTCTTCGACTTTATACTTGTTTGGCCTTAAAACTATTTTGATCTAAGCTTCACTGATGAGTCTTATGTAGACAAAACACGGGCATGGCGTATTAAATTATGATCCTGGTACCTTTGATAACTATTTACAGAAAGAAACATGTTTGGTTTGGCATCAATTGATGTTTCTAAAATGGGTTGTAGTCATTAAGCTAGTAGGTATTTCACAATCTATAGAATATATTTATCCTAGAATTCAGAACTCAACACAATCGGGAACAAACCAAGTTGGAAATTTATAAGAATTATCATACTTTAACGATTTGTTTTTATTCAATCCTTTTCAGTCTTAAAATGAGTTGAAAAAATAAATAATAGGCTTGTGAAATTACCTTACAATGAAAGGGTTTTATTTGGCCAAACATGGGGTATACTTATCAATAAAACAGCGAAAAAGTGACCTATACATGCAGTACACCAAGACCAGAATAAATACCAAATTATGTGTGCCACAACTTATTTGCATACATGATACTAGTTGGATATATATTTTGTTGAATGTTCTTATTTCATAGTTCTGTCATATAAATAAGAACTTTTTTTTTACCTAACCTCAGAAGTTTGATATTTTTTATCCAGATACAAATTATACTGTTTTTGTACTCCCTTACATTATTAGAAATTTAAAATATACAGAAAATCATGAAATATTCTGTACATTTTTGTATTACCATTTTTAGGCAGATGAGTCGCTTCCCTTACCTAAACCTCTGATGAGAACAGTCAGTGTTCTCAACTTGAAAGATTTTGTCATTGACGCAGAAAAATTAGAACCTGGTAATCACCTGAAAGAAAGCTACCCAGCTACATGTATCTTTGATGGAATCCCATGTATCATCAAAGTCAAATCTAAAGGTATTCCATACAAATTTACATTTTTAATTTAAATTTGTTTTACACTGAGTCTTGTCATTTTTTTGAGGTGATGGATATTTATTTTAATGTCTTTATCATAAATCAAGCCTTTGTTTTTTTCTCTTTTGAATTGTTTCACAATTTGTCAAGCTGGGGCCTTTTATTACATTCTTTTTGTTCTGTGTTTTGGTCAACTTGAAGGTCATAAAATATCCTACATCCAGTTGAAGTATTTGTCTCCTTGCCAATCATACCACATATTTTTATTTTTACATTTATAAATGTTTTGCCTTTATCCTATAGATAGCAAGCCAGAATTGGACAACCCAAGTTTCATGGCATCGTTTGAAGACAAGAACTCTGTCTGTTGTGTTTATGAAGTAACAGATACTCTTAAAGATAGAATTGTTCAATGCAAACTCCAAAACACCAGATTCCAAGAGGTTTTTATATGGCGTTTAGCAAAGACACTTTTGGAGTTTGCACTAAATGGAAAGATAACTCTATCTACAAAAGTAAACAGTACCATGATACATTTTTACGGTCCAAAAGGAACAATCTTTCTTGAAGCCACTGATAACCCAATGACTGAAATGATGGGAGCCGATTCAGCAATCTATGAGGCCCCTGAGGTTTTACGACAGGAAGAACCAACTAACCAAGCATTTTCATGGACAGTTGGATGTATCATTTATGAAATGTTAGCATTGGAACCTGCCTTCTTTGATAGAACTGGTACTAATCCATTTCAAGTATTTATGGACATGATGCAGGGCATACTACCCCCTGAACCTACAGAGGGTAGTCCAGAAATAATAGAAATTATGTGGCACTGTTTTAAATCAGATCCTGCAAAAAGAATTCCTCCAGAAGATTTGCTTAGATTTGCAATAGCCCATTCAGAATAAAGCTTTTATTTTATGTCAAATGTTTAGCTCTTAAACGGCTTGGTTATTTTGTTAAGATTCTCTATTTGATAACTTGTTTCCAAATATTAACAATTAATTTGTTATGTTACTTAACAATTTTAAGAACGGATGATTTATTTTAGCCAGATACTTATACATGTTATTGCTACCTCTTTTAAATATTTTTTTTCAGAAATCTTTCTTTTAAATATAAAAATACACAGACTGATTTTAATCCATATCAATGTTTTATATAGATTGTATGTTTTATCAATAAAGTTTTATTATAATTATTAATATATTTAATTCAATGTAACATTCAACAACTTGGCAACATCATGGTGGTCAGTTTATATAAGCAACACAACAGGTGCCACATGTGGAGTAGTTTCTGCTTACCCTTCCACCTGAGATCACCCCTTGTTTTTGGTGGGGTTCGTGTTGTTTATTCTTTAGTTTTCTATGTTGTGTCATTTGTACTATTGTGTGTCTGTTTGTCTTTTTCATTTTTAGCCATGGCGTTGTCAGTTTGTTTTAGATTTATGAGTTTGACTGTCCCTTTGGTATCTTTCTCTCCTCTTTTATATAGGCAGAGGAAGCTAGATTACCTAGGAAAAAAACATTAACCTACTGGCAGTAAATCCTAGTCAATTAAGATCAAAGTCAAACCCACCTTGCCGTAAGTGGGGTTTCAAATCTCACAACCTGGGTTGATAAGCCAATGTTTACTGTAGATGAATAACTAAGACCATGTAGACCACTTGACCACAACTGGATATGTGTTTAACCCCACTATTTTAGATTCATATAATTTTGCATGCTTTCCCATATTGCCTCTCGATTAAGGATTTTTTTCGTTATTCAATGATACTGGAATACTCATTTTACTGCTGTTTACAATTTACTTCACTAGTCCAGCGTTTTAGTGAAAGGTTCCTGTATTTTTACAAGAAAAAAACAGTCAAAACTACATTTAACAACCCTTCTGTAATAGCTTTGGAGAAAAACTCCACATAGGTCGTGTTATTTTATCATGGAAGAGATGAACACATTTACATAGTGTGAGAAGTCAAATTGCATTGACCGTATATTCATATGTGATATACAGTCACAGCCTCGCTTTCTACTTGTTTCTAATCCTTGTACAAATAAAATTGATATTTCGAGACGATATAAAAAAGAAGGTGTGGTATGCTTGCCAATGAGACAACTATCCACAAAAGACCAAAATGACACAGACATTAACAACTATAGGTCATCATATGGCCTTCAACAATGTATGGTTATTCTATATATACGTATACACACCCAACTCCACACAAAATTATTCCCATCTAGTGATAGCAGAGGTATCTTGTATTTCTAAGTTGGATTACTTACAGGAACACATTTAGGATTACTGGAGATGAGATGTGCACTAGTTACGTGGGTGGTCTGGTCATCGTTACATTTCATATCCAATGTGAACTCAACTGAACACTCTGGGCAAAACTCTTCACATGTACAATCCTAAAAACAAATGTGAAAATATTAATTACTAGTATATACAGGAAATTGACAAATCTACACATGCATTTGTATTTAAAATGAAGAATTACATATCCAACTTTTAAACCTTTACTCTTTAAGTAATCACATGCTAGAAATGAATAAGAAAAGATTTTACATGAATTAAACATGAAACTACTCTTGCCCTTCAAGGAATGGATGAAAAAATAACATCAGCATCTGATACTTTAAAGTTTGGTATTCATCAAGAACATCCACAAACATTCAGAGTTTGTGAAAAGTGTCAGTCCTCATGATTTCACCACCAAAATTTTAAATAGGACTGACATAATTTTAGTATTTTTCAATAGATTAATAGTGAGGACCAGGTGATTTTCTTCAAGGACCACCTGGAGGGAAAAGATTTCCCAACTCTGCAAAATCCTTTTCCATTGATTATAATCTTACTCTAGAATACTGCATCCTGTCCACTATTTCATCACTGGTCAGCGGTATCAAACCAATTCTGTGGGCTAGAAACTCATCAAATAACACCGTAGAGTTGGATTCCATCTGTACCCAATCTATTGCTGAAATTAATAAAATAAACATTGATAAACATCATCTTACATAAACATTATAAACATAGTTCAAATGATATCAATTTATCTAATTCATCATTCCTAACTTTAACTATATTCAAATAAAAGGACTATTGTAAAAATATTATGTTAAACATAAACCTGATCATAAACCTAATCACCATGATCACAAACTAATAAATTGAAACCCCCTCCCCCCCTCCGGGATTGAGACAGTATGCATAAGTCTCGCTACTCCAAACTAGCTGAGGCAAGACAAAGCATTGAAACGTAAAATTCTTTGGCTGTCATGTAACTAGTAACTGTCCTTACTTTTTTAACCCAAAAATGTACAATGTAGTATACATGATTTTTTTTTATCAAACAGTCTAAACTGCAAATTATATATCAATAAGTGTTATTTTTTTATATTTTCTTTGGAAAAAAATACAAGTAATTTACCCTAATTCATTCATTCTTGACACATAATTCACATAATAGATCAAAAGTAATTATATATCTTAATATCATTCTATAATATACATGTACCAACCATCTAAGATTGAACATTGAACTCAAGAACTGTGTTTTGAAATTAAAGCTGTGTATTGAGTTGTGTAATAAATAGTGTAAGACTAGTCCATTTACCATGAGAGATAATACATTGTTATATGCAGTATATATTTGACCATGTTGACAGGGTTAAGTAAATAACAAATGAGTAAAAGCCCCTATACTACATGTACACAAATTAAAAGATGTATAAACTCCAACTTCAGACGAAAACATTAAACTATGTCATGTATGTGCAGGATTTAACCTGTGTCAACCCTCTCTATGACTTGCAATTGCAACAGACTGCAAAATTAAATTAAAATTATTGTTTCTTTTTCATTTTATTATTTGTCATTATGGAAACTTCAATAAAGCTTTTCATTGTAGTTTTTGTGCAAGATAAAACTTATAATATATGACTCAGCTGATATGATTTTTTTTATAAACAATCAACACAATAAAAGTAAAATACAATTCATAACATGCATATTAATGTTAAATATTTGTTTAATTATATATCTGACATAGTTACCCATGGTTGGAACTTCAGCTATGCATACTCTTCTAACAGCATTTGCAACACTGTAATCAAATAAAATGAAATATAATCGTTATCAAATGCCAGAGCTCCAGATAAGCTGCGTATTTGCGTGATCACGCAATACAAATATTAGAAAACCCAATGCAATTGTCCATTGTAGGGTTCAACAACCCAATTAATTCAACGGAAAACCCAATTATATGCCAAAACCATGAGTTTTCAACCCTTTTATTGACCACCGTTTGCGTTATTTACCCTTACATGTATCTGTTTAAAGTCGTCGCGTAAACTATTTTTATAATATTTATAATTGGAAATTTCCTGTCGTTCTAAAAATAGATCCCTGCATCAAGTACCTGAAATGGGTCCCTGTTTGAGATTTCCCTTGCTCAATAGGTACACGTGTTTTTGTAAACATTTCGATCTTCTCGGCGTTTATCTAATGAGTGTGTTTTATGAGTCATATTTTTTTCGCACTGCTCGGGATTTATCATAACATACATTGAATTAAAACGAAAGTGAATGTCCGGTAAAAATATTGAATAGAAGCATGTTTTCGGCTTCTTTTGAAAAGCTGAGGGAAAGTTATGATGATAACAAGACTCAGCTAGTGTTTTTAGGAAGCGTCCATCAAATGCACGGGCGTTTGTGCGTACCATAACGAGAACATTGCTAATAAACACGGAGTTTCATCAAAATCGAAATCAGTTGAAAAATGTAAAAGGCCAAATCAATTATGAAATGATACGGCATCAGAAACCAAAAGTTATAAATAAAATACAACTAAACCCAGATTTATGTCAATTGAATAAAACAAAAGTATTCAGGTATAATTAGATTTTATATACTATTTTTTATTCATTTTACGGTTAATTATATAATGAATACACATACCATGCACACAGGCACTGGTCTCAGAATTTATTATATTAAGGTATAAGACGAGTGCCTGTGAATACACATATCCGTTTTTGTGAGAAAATACAAAACTGGCAAAAGGTTTGAAACGGGACACAATTTAAACCTACAATTGCTCCTCAGTGATTAAACCAAATAAAACAGCTAGCAAATAACCTAACCATAACCCCAAACCAAATAAAACAGTTAAACAAAGAAAGAAACATATTTAAGATGGGAAAAATGGGTTGATATTGCCTAAATATTCAATATTGTGTCGATGAAAAAACCCAATTCATTAAGGAGCTTGGTGGTGAAAAACCCAATTTGATATTAACCTGAGGGGTGAATTGGAATTGATAATGCAATTAAAAAACTTTATCACCCAATTATATAACAAAATGGTGGGTAAAAACCTCAATTTGTGAATTCTTATCTGGAGCTCTGAATGCAGAACTAAATTCCTTTAGAATGTTAGACAAAAAGATTTAAAATACCATGGCCCAATCATTGCAGATCCAGATGAGGATAATTTCTTCCTCTTTTTAAATGTACATACATGTAGGTTGTGGATGCAACTGCATGTAGTGGCAGTTGTCAAAAATTATGAAGGAGTGCAGAAATAGGAAAGTAGATAGATAACAGATATAAGATCATATACATGTACAAGGGAGGATCCAGCTTTTTTTAAAAGGAGGGTTTCAAACACAGGAAAAAGGTTGGGTTCCAACTACATGTCCCCATTCAAATGCATTGTTCGCCCAAAAAAAGGGGGGTGTTGGCTCCCCCTGGATTGGCCACTGCATTTACGAAGATGACATACCTGCCAACTGTCACTATTTATGGGGGATTTCCCCCATGGAGGCTCCCAAATTGAAATTTTTAAAGAGCAATTATGTCCACAATTTTAACAAAACAATTAATTTTACAATGAATTGAGGCTTATTAAAGTATGAAGAAGCCAAAAAACAACATTACACTGTATTTGAAGGCCCCCATGAAGGATTTTTAGGAGTATGGCAGCCATCTTGCACACAAAACCCCCATGGAAATTTTGAAAACTTGGCAGGTATGAGATGTAGGTATGATTAGTGCCAATCAATGAGACAACTCTCCATCCAAGTCACAATTTGTAAAAAGTAAACCATTTAAGGTCGAAGAACATCCCTCAAGGCAGAGCATTGGGTCACACCAAATAACAAGCTATAAAGGGCCACAAATAACTAGTGTAGGACAATTTAAACTAGAGGCTCTAAAGAGCCGGTGTCGCTCACCTTGGTCTATGTGAATATTAAACAAAGGAAGTAGATGGATTCATGACAATATTGTGTTTTGGTGATGGTGATGTGTTTGTACATCTTACTTTACTTTAATAACAGTCTTGCTGCTTAACATTATCTCTGTCTATAATGATCTTGGCCCAGTAGTTTCAGTGGAATATGTTAATAAAAACTTACAAATTTTATGAAAATTGTTAAATATTGACTAAAAAAGGACAATAACTCCTTAGGGGGTCAATTGACCATTTCGGTCACGTTGACTTATTTGTAAATCTTACTTTGCTGAACATTCATTGACATTATTGCTGTTTACAGTTTATCTTTATCTATAATAATATTCAAAATAACCAAAAACAGCAAAATTTCCTTAAAATTACCAATTCAAGGGCAGCAACCCAACAAATGGTTGTCCAATTTGTCTGAAAATTGCAGGGCAGATAGATCTTGATCTAATTAACAATTTTACCCTGTCAGATTTGCTCTTAATGCTTTGGTTTTTGAGTTATAAGCCAAAAACTGCATTTTACCCCTATGTTCTATTTTTAGCCGTGGCAGCCATCTTGGTTGGTTGACCGGGTCACGCCACATGTTTTTTAAACTAGATACCCCAAAGATGATTGTTGCCAAGTTTAGATTAATTTGGCCAAGTAGTTTCAGAGGAGAAAATTTTTGTAAAAGATCACTAAGATTTACGAAAAATGGTTAAAAATTGACTATAAAGGGCAATAACTCCTGAAGAAGGCAACTGACCATTTCAGTCATGTGGACTTATTTGTAAATCTTACTTTGCTGAACATTAATGCTGTTTACAGTTTATCTCTATCTATAATAATATTCAAGATAATAACCAAAAACATCAAAATTTCCTTAAAATTACAAATTCAGGGGCAGCAACCCAACAAAGGGTTGTTCGATTCGTCTGAAAATTTCAGGGCAGATAGATCTTAACCTTATAAACAATTTTATCCCATGTCAGATTTGCTCTAAATGCTTTGGTTTTTGAGTTATAAGCCAAAAACTGCATTTTACCCCTATGTTCTATTTTTAGCCGTGGCGGCCATCTTGGATGGTTGACCTGGTCACGCCACACATTTTTTAAACTAGATACCCCAATGATGATTGTGGCCAAGTTTGGTTTAATTTGGCCCAATAGTTTCAGAGGAGAAGATTTTTCTAAAAGCTAACGACGATAGACGACAACGGACGACAGACGCCGAACGACAGACGCCGGACGAGGACGACGGACGCCAAGTGATGGGAAAAGCTCACTTGGTCCTTTGGGCCAGGTGAGCTAAAAAGGAAAACCAAGTCTCATCTACATAAAACATTAGAAACAAGATACCCTTATGAACCACATCTAAAAACAGATTCCCGACTTTGGACAGGTGCAAACAAAAACTTTAACCATTACCCCAACATGACGCAGTATATATTATAACATAACAATTTACAACAGTCAACATAGAGAAGACACATTTCAATAATGTTGATTATTTGATCGTTTTTTTCTTCAGCAATGTCATTAATCCATTCTTTCTGTACAACTTGAACAAATCAATGTTGTGGCAGTGATAAGAGTTCGAAATATCTAGTTTAAAGAGGAAAAGAAATCCAGTTTTTTTAATTTTTAAAATCACTTTCATCTTTTTACAGACTACATTTTTGTACATGCAGCACCAGTATCAGAATCAATCTAATTTAAGAGGCATAGCAGATATGTTAATTAAGTGTTTTTGTAACCTCAAATCAGTATCTTCAAGCGTGAATTTAAGATTTTCGTCTGTTAGTTCTGTTAAAGTTACAGTAGGTTGATTAGCGTATGGCATTTTCTTGCTTGTGTATTGCAGTAAACCCTCGAAATCTTAAACCGGAAATAAAACCGTATTGTCCCATTAAAATTTGTAGGGGTGGACAAGTTACAAAAAAATCTTTGGAATCAGTTTAAAGACGAGATATTAATAAATACTCCTTTATAAATAAAGAAACTGTCAGCCTTAAGCAATAACATACTTCAAGAATGACATTGCCAGGCAAAAACTATGTTTGTGTGATATAAATATCAAACTTACCCTACAGCAATTTATTTGGCACATCTTGTTTACTTCCGGTTTCGGGACAGCTGTGGTCATCAGAAACAAACAGCATAAACATGTCTTCATTTACAGATAGCAACTTCGTAAAGAAATTAAGCGAACTGAACAACACACAGCAGAGTATTCAGACTTTATCTTTATGGCTGATTCACCACAGAAAACATTCAAAAACCATAACCCAAGTATGGCTGAGAGAACTGCAAAAAGGTTATACCTGGCTACAATATCTAAATACACAACAGCACGTGTAACGTGTCTAAAATGTCAATATTGTATATATTTGATGAAGATAACATTTCTAACAATGAGTTGACATTCTGCAATGTTAGCTAGTAAATGCCATAGTCTGTTAAGGTGCACTTGCAAGCCTCAAAAGAAGTTATTTGTCTCAAAAACAGGTTAGAACCAGCTACATGTACCTGAATGAGTTTGAACTGTTTCACATACATGTAATGCATCCGTTCGTTAAACATATTAAAAAAGTCAATGAGGATATGAATTTTAAATGTTAATAATTTTAAATGTTATGAATTTAATTATGTGAGTAAGCCCATGATCTTTTTTTGAAAATTATATTCATGGATATACTAGTCCGAGATTACTCTGATATCCAACGGCTGTTTTGCCAGTCAATCTGGACCGTGGCCAGGGCGCATCAGAGCTCGTCCAATATCAAAAAGTGGATATTTACCTTCTAAAACAAATGCAAGTCTACCGTTCTACCATGTCACTGTAATGTCTACATAGCTTCTGGAGCTGACTGGTCTTGGATGTAAATAAATCAATTACAGATTCTTTAACTCTCTTTCAACTTCGCACCCTACACATTAGCTTTCAAAGCCTGTTCACACCCTACAAGCTCCCATCCTTTTTATTGGTTTTGTGTTTAATAATTTGGAATCAAGTTTTGGTAAGCATGGTAAGTCATGAAAGTGTATTGCTACAGCATGTATAAAAAAAAAAATCATTATCTTCATTCATGTTTTAAAATAAAGTGAGATAAAAGGTGCCAAGTTAAAAACAATTATCTTTCATGTTTCTATTAAATCTTAAATGTTTTACCAAGCTAAATACATCAACATGCAGTATTTACATCAAGACAAGTTAAAACAAGTTGTAGGGTTTTGAGTGTGTTAGTACTTACAAATGTAGTGTTGTATTTGTCTGCATGTAGGTTTGACTCTCAATATAATAACAAGTATGTGGTTCAATATTCATTCAAAACAAGCATAGAATCATAAGTACAATATACGTAGAAACGCGACGTCACATCATTGGTGGCGATGGCACACATACGAACGCATAACGTTTCCACAATCCTCGACACAAGTCATGATTTTCATATGCTTAATCTTGTTAAAAGGAATTCATAACAAATTGCCACACACCAAATCACCCCACTTTGTTACCAACTCGGCCCACGTTTAATCGCTCCATTCACTGAATGTTTACCAACACGACCCACTAATGAAATGAGTAAAATACCATTGAATATACATTTTTAGGTCTAACAACTCGTCCAGCTTTTGAAACCAAAGGGCTAAAATCCCTCTGAATATAGGTCTGCCAACTCTTCCCACATATATATGAAAAATAGAAAAATTCTGAGGAAATTTTTCCTGCCAACTGGCCCAACTTATGAAACATGAGGCAATCCAATAGAATATAGGTCATCATATGTTCCAGTCTGATCTCAGTTCTTCATTTGTGATATTTTGATGTTAAATTTTCTACCTAACCTCTGAATTTCCTATTGTGACGTCTTAGAAGAGGCGACCATGCCTGATAACATCACATAGAAATAAAACATTTTTGTAGATCTTTGATTAACTTCGTCTGCATTTTGTCTAAACATAATTAATTTACATGTACATGAATATTAATTTGATCTTATATCCTGTTAAACTGAAAGCCAAGTCATATTTGCTCTAAAGACTATTGGTGGTAACAAAATATTATTGACCACATACATGTATCTTAAGACCATTGTAAATTTTGTAAACTGCATGCACATGAATGATTGATGTATGTATTAACCTTACATGTGTGTAAACTATTCAAAGAACAGATAATTATTTACTTTATTGTTTTCAGTCCGTCCTTCAATGAGATTGATATATATGTACCTAGCTAATGATGTAATACAGAACAGTAAGAAGAAAGGACCTGAATTTACCAGAGATTTTGCTACTGTAATGACAGATGCTTTTGCTTCAGCTACAAAGTAAATATAAACCTGAGTTACTGCAAGAAGCTGTTATACCAGAAAAACTTTCATAGATAGATACATGTATAAGAAGATGTGGCATGTATGCCAATGAGACAACTCTGAAAAGTCTGAAAATAAGTTTTGGTTTGGGAAGAGTACATGTACAATATAAATGGCCTATAGCATTGAATTGACATGCAACTTAGATTTGTATGCCCCACCTACGATAAAAGAGGGGCATTATTTTATCTGGTCAGTGTGTCCGTCCATCTGTTTGTTCCTTCGTCTGTCCCGCTTCAGCTTAAATTTTTTGGTCGAGGTAGTTTTTGATGAAGTTGAAGTCCAATCAACCTGAAACTTAGTATATATGTTCCTTATGATATGATCTTTCTAATTTTAATGCCAAATTAATGTATTGACCCCAATTTCACGGTCCAATGAACATAGAAAATGATTGCGGGAGTGGGGCATCTGTGTACTGGGGACGCATTCTCGTTTTAAGCAAATTTACAAATTATAGCTCATTTGAGAGTCTCTTTATAATATCAAGGTCCTCTGTCATAAAACTTGACTCAGTGCTTGAATACAAAATATGTGCTTGAAACACTCAATCCAGCCTTTTGATAGATTGAAATTTGAGTCTTTTGGGGAAATAATTATACACCAATTTTTTATGACTGTGAGGCAAGTGCCAATATGGAAAAGGCCATGTAATAATCTATAAATATTTTGTAAGAATAAAATAATGTATTCCATTATTAAACAGAAAATTAATATTTTAGAGGAATACCTTTTCTGAAAATTAATATTATACATTTTGTACATGAAAACCAAGGAAATATATATATTAAAACAGACAAAAAATTATCTGAATAATGTATAAATAGACTAATATGTATCTTTAATTTAACATATATTTTAAGTACATTCTATGTCTTTTAAATATTTCACAGTTTTTAAAATAGTTGAGAGTACACTTTGATGATATAGATCGTGTGCATGTGTAGAAAGAACAACGGCATTGTCAGTTTGTTTTCCATCTATGAGTTTGACTGTTCCTCTGGTATCTTTCGTCCGTCTTTTGTATTAACTAAAATAGTTATCCTGTAAATATTTGTGGAATAGTTCTGAAAATAAAGAGCTTTAGTAAATATTTTAATGCTGTTAATTTGTAGAGATGCTGAGGAAAAGGTGAAGAAATCAGTGGATAGAATATTAAATATATGGCAGGAACGAGGTGTTTATAGTAAAAACACAATAGACAAAATCAAAAGTGGAACAGGTGAGAAAAAACAAATGGGTCATACTTAGATGCAACAAACCTAGGCATAGAATTATCTTATATGTGTACCACCAACTTTGGGTTTGCCTGCCATCTAAGAAAAATGAAATATTTTCCCATAACTTTTGGGGATCACTCATGTACATGTATGTGTTATCTGTTTGCAACAATAGGTCAATTGGCACAGATATTTTTGGGTTTATACTTGGAGACTAAAGCATAAAACATCATTGTTATTTTATTCTTTATTAAAACAGATTCATCTTTTGAATGAATTCGAATAAAATAAGTGGTTCATCTAGGATATAGATGTTTGAAAGTTACATTTGATGCTTTAGGCAACCTTATACAATCATTGGTTACTGTTAAGTTTTTTGTATGGCACAAAACTTATGTTTCATCATTTGTTTTAAATAGGTATTGTTTGAAGATCAAGAAACATATGTCACTCTCTCAAGAGTATAAGCTTTATTACATATTTAATTTTCAGGAAACCAAATTGTTCACAAAAGTGGTGAGTACGCTATCAATTTTACTTTGCTTGTCTGGAACTCTGTATATACATTTTGTACCATCTGACCATCATCCATATTGTATGTGTTTTAAGCAGAAAAATTATTGTTTCAGTGTTTTGTATAAAAGAGCACTCTATGGTAAACTAAATATCTTGTAGTTGTTATATGGTAACATTTGAAATTTCCAAATTGTTCAGATTAAAAAATAAGGTTAAGGCACCTTAATCAAGATGTGTCATCTCAAAAATTATTTTTCAAGATTGATTTTTTTTGTTTGAAAAACTCAATAAGATTGATTGTTCTGTAAGAAACTTGATAAACTGTTGAGTGCTCTTTAGGGTAAGTAATAAATAGAAGTGGTACTTGGTTGCCTTGGCAAACAGATTTCTGGTTATTGGACTGTATTTCTCAAATTTGCAATCTATAGCTAATCAAACATCAAAAATCTCTAATTTCTTAAAAATATTGGTTTGAAATTTATTATTTAAGATAAAATGTAACTTTATTGTTATAAATTATTTATATTTAATTTTATAATTACTTTGAACATTCATTTGTTTTATAGCCATAGTCATGATAGTCAGATAAAAAGTATTTTAGATAATAAAAAAAAAAGATACATAATAGTGTGATTTTAAGTATGAAAAACATATTACTCGTTTAGCTATTGAATTTGAGAAATACAGTTACTATGCGTGGTGTTTGCACTTACATGCTTGCTTGCAATTGATGTATGTTGTGGTGTGTCTTTCTATTGTAGCCCTTCAAGACATTACAGAGAGAAGGAAGAAAAAGATTGAAGAATATATACCTACCTATAAAAAAGGTGAAATTTGTGTAGTGTGTTGAGAAGGGAAAGGGGGAGGCAACCTGATATAACTTATTTATACATAAGTCATTTTCATCTTAAATAACATCAACATCATTCATTTTAAATATTATATGTTGTCGGTAATTATAAATAATTTCAGAAGATTTCTAGAACAAATGTTTTATTTTTACAGCTATATCAGATATAGCTGCTGAAATAAACTTAAAAAGAGGAAGAGACAAGAAAAAAGTAGAGGAATATGTACCTGTCAATAAGGTCAAAGGTTAGTATAGAAAAAAGTAGAGGAATGTGTACCTGTGAATAAGGTCAAAGGTTAGTACAGAAAAAAGTAGAGGAATATACCTGTCAATAAGGTCAAAGGTTAGTACAGAAAAAAGTAGAGGAATATGACTATGTACCTGTGAATAAGGTCAAAGGTTAGTATAGAAAAAGGTAGAGGAATATGTACCTGTGAATAAGGTCAAAGGTTAGTATAGAAAAAGGTAGAGGAATATATACCTGTGAATACGGATAAAGGTAAGTACAATCAGAGGTTTTATTACATTGGTTGCAATGAATTACATTGATTTCCCAGTTAGATAAAAACCGATAATTTCACATGTGAAATAAAGGTGGTTATTTCACTCATTGATGTCATACAACAATAAGCGTTGTCAAGACGTCGATAACGTCGAAGCAAAACATGCGTAGGAAAAACATATAGTTCCTTACATTTTCTACATTAATTTCATAAAAAAACAATTTGACAATGTAATAAAAAGTATAACTAATTGCCGTATTTGAATATAAAAAAATAACACAACGCATGACCGAACGACGCATGGATTAAACTACTATGAAAAAAACACTCAAGGGAATATGGTAGTAATTTGATTAGACACATGTTTGTTTGTAGGGCATTTTCTTCAGGATAAAGCAATAAAGTAACACAATCAATACAAATTTGTTCAATAAGATACACTTCAAAAAGACACCAGGGGAAGTAACTTACTTTCAATATGAAACTATTCTAGCATTTTATAGGAAATTCAGTTTTTTTTTACGATCATTAATTTTTGATTTTTCATGATCATTATCTCTGCTTTTATTAAAGATTAGTTGGAAGCTTCTTTCATGGATATGAGTGAGCCAAAAAATTAGATTTTCAAAAGAATTATAATTTTTAATTCCAAAAAATGGAGCCCACCAAAATAAATGAATCTGCAGTATTTATGTGATTACGTTTAGGATTCTAAGAACATGATACACTGTCATTAATTTTATTTTAAGTAAGACCTGTAGAATAAAGATTAAATAAAATTGAGAATGGAAATGGGGAATGTGTCAAAGAAACAACAACCCCACCATATAAAAACAACAGCAGAAGGTCACCATCAGGGGTCTTCCATGTAGGAAACATTCCCGCACCCGGAGGTGTCCTTCAGCTGGCCCCTAAACAATTATATACTAGTTCAGTGATAATGACTGCATACTAATTCCCAAATTGTACACAAGAAACTAAGCTAAACTTTTGATTTTTTTTCCAAATATTGACATATTCCTGAAATCAACATGATCAAAAGCAAATGCTTGCAGTCTAATTTTGGAAGTGATTTGTGACAAATTTGCATGTGTACCCAATGTCTATAGGTTAATAAAAAAAAATTAACTAACTAAAATAAATTCCAACTACACACCTATATTTCTTAAGCAGAAAACGGTAAACACACATTTATCTTATATAGTGGTGTCATATTTTTGAGAATGTCACAAGAAATTTAGTATTTTTAAGAGCAGTTAAATTTTGTTTTATTAGACCCACAGCCAGTTGAAGCAGCACCTCCTAATAAGAAAAAGAAGAAAGAAGAAATGTTGTCATTGAGGGAAGAAATAGAGCTTATGTCAAAAGATGATACAAGTGGCCCACCAGATGTAAGATCTTACTATACACACATTTGGAAGTTCCCTCTCAATATTTACAAGTATTTACAATTCTAGTAATAAAGTTTGGTGTTCTCTTTGAATAAAAAACAGTACTTTTTACATTTTGTCTTTTGATGCTTCTAAAGGTTTTTTTCAAAAAGATATTGAAATTAATCTAATTTCACAGTTGCATATTCATATTTATATTTGAGACCATAACATAAATTTGTAAATACTCATGTGGAACTCATGTAGATCTGTGTTGAAGTGGCTTGAGCTTTCAATGTGATGCCTAACATTTTTTTAATAGCTCTTAATAAAATTAAAAATGAAACGATTGGTTACGAAAAAAAGTTTTTGTTTTAGATTAAATATTTGTTAATCTATAAGTGTAATTTGTTTCTGAACATATCTTTAAGAATAAGATAGTTGATAAAACACAAGAAAGTCAAGTGAAAGAGATTAATAATTGTATGAAATGAAGCATAGGGTATATGCAGCAGACTTGTAAAATACCAACACAATAGCATTGTGGGTACAGAAAAATACCACAAAGAAAGTAAAATACCAGCACAATAGCATTGTGGGTACAGACAAATACCACAAAGAAAGTAAAATACCAACACAATAGCAATGTGGGTACAGAAAAATACCACAAAGAAAAAACAAACAACAAATGTTGTACTTCTGGTGCAATACTCACTGGTATTGACATAGTTCACATCTATGTTGTATACATTTGCTATGCTGCATTTTTACTAGTTTTCATTGTTTTGTATTTACAGGCAGAAGAATTAGTGAAACGTTTATCAGACCTTGAGCATTCAGCGTCTAGTGATGCTGCTGTAAGAGAGAAGATTGCTGCTCTTCCACCTGAAGTGTCTGATGTTAACCACCTTGCCAAAATTCATGGTAAAAATTCATCTACTGTGAATTCATTTATTTTTTGTGTGTACCAATTTTCCTTGATATTTTATTCAGAGTTCTTCTAAAGTCTGAATTCGAGCCTGAAAGAAAATTTGTTCTTCCTTGATTGAAAATTTGTGGTTCACTATCATGAAAGAAATCCATGAAAACTAGTGTCACAAGAATAATTAATAATAAATTCACAAATGACTTTTTTTTAGGACATTTCTTTTTATGTTTGAGCAAAATTGATGAATTACTTACCTGTGGAATTATTCAAAGTATATTATTTTTTTCCCAAAGATTTTCGGATAGAATCATAGAAAGCATGGCAACAAGTTAGATGTATGTATCAAACCTAGTTTGCAGCACATCATGACTTATTTTCCTTAGCCTCTCTCCTTATGGACATTTTTTAAAGTTTCTATTTTATACAACACTTTAACTATTTGATAAATTCTGTGTAATATGTGATCAGGATAATAAATAGGATTTGCATATTTTAAAGTGTATGTAGAAAGCTCGGGTCAGTGAGGGTCCTAACGTCAAATTCACAGTTGAACTTTTTGTATTAAAGCAGCTGCCATGTTCAGACATGCTGAAATCAATTAACTTCATTTTAATGCAATATCATCCGAAATTGGCAGGTTCACTTAACGGAAAAGCCTTCAGCTTTGTATGATGCAATGTTTTGAAATGACTTTTAATGTAAAAAAAGCAGTAATTAAATTTCACAAAAATTTATATTTTGATTTTGTTTGTTTTTCTGAGCTCTAGTGAATTAAATATTTATGTTATGTTTTGTTAATACACAAAATGTAGTATTATTTTTTAACATATACTATTTAAATTTCATGTTAAAAATAAGTATTAAATGTTGACAGAGTTGGTTGATAATTATCAACTTCAAAAATTTCAAATTTGATTGATACTGATGATACCTGTGGAAAGCCCACCCTGTAGATGATTATCAATCAAATTTTCCTCTAATTTAAGGATGAACAATCTTTTTTATATTGTACAGATTAGAAATCAAAAGAAGTACTGGAGATATTATCATTCATTTACAATGAATTATTTTTGTAAACATGCAGATTTGATTTTTTTTTTTTAAACAATTCATTTTAATATTTTGTAATCATTTATTGACTCATAAATATTTTTATGAACAACAATTTTTTGTTCTGCACTAAAATTTAAAACATTAGGCAAATATAAGGGAAGAAACTCTTTCTGAATTTAACATGATTTGTTTTGCCTATTTAAAATTTGGAAGAAAGACAACCTATTCAATAGACCTATGTATTACACCAAGACTAACTGTCAATAGAAAGGTCAAAATTAATTGTGGCAGATTTATCAAACATATTTAAACGAAAAAATTTTGGTCATATATTGGTATCATGTTGGCGGCGGCGTCGTCGTCGTTCAAAGACATTTGGTTTTCACACTCTAACTTTAGTAAAATTAAATAGATATCTATGAAATTTAAGCACAAGGTTAATGACCATAAAAGGAAGGTTGGGATGGATTTTGGGTGTTTTGGTCCAAACAGTTAAGGAATTAGGGGACAAAAAGGGCCCAAATAAGTATTTTTCTTGGTTTTCGCACAATAACTTTAGTATAAGTTAAAAGATTAACAGAAATCTATGAACTTTTAACATAAGGTCTATGACCACAAAAGGAAGGTTGGGATTGATTTTGGGAGTTTTAGTCCCAACAGTTTAGGAATTATGGGCCAAAAACAGGTCCCAAATAAGCATTTTTCTTGGTTTTTGCGCAATAACTTTAGTAAAAATTTATAGAAATCTAACAAAATTTTAACACAAAGTTTATGATCACAAAGGGAAGGTTTTGATTGATTTTGGGAGTTTTGGTCCTACCGAATTAGGGACCAAAAAGGTCAAAAATTAAACTTTGCTTGATTTCATCAAAAAATGAATTATTGGGGTTCTTTGATATGCCAAATCTAACCATGTATTCAGATTCTTAATTTTTATACCCCCACTTTAAAAAAGAAGGGGTATACTGTTTTACCTCTGTCTGTCAGTCCGTCCGTCAGTCCGTCCCATGAATATTTTTCGTCGCATTTTTCTCAGGAACTACAATACAAGGATTTCTGAAATTTGGTTTCAGGGTTTATCTAAGTCAGCTATACCGTTTCATGTGTTTTCAGATTGATCACTTGACAACTTCCTGTTTACCGAACACTTGTATGATTTTACACATGATAGCCAAGTTGAAAATTTTCGTCACATTTTTCTCAGGAACTATACAAGGATTTCTGAAATTTGGTTTCAGGATTTATATAAGTCAGCAATACCGTGTGATGCGTTTTCAGATTCATCACTCGACAACTTCCTGTTTACCGAACACTTGCATATTTTTACACTATTAATATTATCCACTTGCGGCGGGGGTATCATCAGTGAGCAGTAGCTCGCAGTTTCACTTGTTGGTCCTGTTTTCAAATTGGTCTACATTAAGGTCCAAAGGGTCCAAAATTAAACAGCTTGATTTTAACAAAAATTGAATTCTTGGGGTTCTTTGATATGCTGAATCTAAACATGTACTTAGATTTTTGATTATGGGCCCAGTTTTTAAGTTGGTACACAGTATTGTGCAATAGCAAGAAATCTTCAATTGCACAGTTTTGCACAATAGGAAGAAATATCTAATTGCACAATATTGCGCAATAGCAAGAAATTTTCAATTGCACAATATTGCGCAATAGCAAGAAATTTTCAATTGCACAGTTTTGCGGAATAGCAAGAAATATTCAATTACACAGTTTTGTCCTGTTTTCAAATTGGTCTACATTAAGGTCCAAAGGGTCAAAAAGTAAACTTTGTTTGATGTCAACAAAAATGGAATACTGTGGATTCATTTATTTTCGTGGGTACCAATTTTCATGGTTTGAGGAAAACTTACATATTCGTGGATATTTAATTTCGTGGTTTTGGCAAAGTCTACACTCATTCCTTTACAAAATTTGTATTTCGTTGAACATTTGAATTCGTGGTTCTCCTGTACCCACGAAATTTGGTATCCAACGAATATTAATGAATCCACAGTACATGTATATGAGTTTCTTCAATATGCTGAATCTAACGTTAACCATGTATTTAGATTTTTAATATTTGGCCCCAGTTATCAAATTGGTCCACATTGAGGTCTAAAGGGTTTAAATTGAACATTACCCCATTTCATCAAAAATTGAATTCTTGGAGTTCTATGATATGCTAAATCTGACCATGTATTTAGATTTTGAATATTGGACCATAATAGGTAAATGTCTAATTTAAAATTTTTAAGTTTTTAAGTTTAAGTTCTTAGACCACATTCATTCTGTGTCAGAAACCTATGTTGTGTCAACTATTTAATCACAATCAAAATGTTATGTCCATACTTGCCCCAACTGTTCAGGGTTCGACCTCTGCGGTCATATAAAGCTGCGCCCTGCAGAGCATCTGGTCATTGATTGCCAAGGTAAAATTTTCAACCAATATCAGAATTAGTAAGCCAGTATTTATCTAGTTAAAATTTGTTGTTTAACAATTACTCAGAAAATCAAGATCTACTTTACACATTACATTTTCAACAAATCATCAGACATCTCCTAATTGGACCGACCACCGTTATGATATTTTAGGGTTTTTCGTAAACAAGACATGGTTCATGTCATATATAAACAAATCCAGGTAGTAATTTGTATCTTTATTGCAATATTCAAATTATCAATGCCACTTTAAATGCAATTCTATATTGTTAAAATAAAGGTCACATGGTAAAGTGATAGAATCTTTTTCTCCAATGATTAAAGGAAAAAATTAAATGTTTTAAATGACTGCTTGGAGATTACAGTAGACTTTCAAGCAGGAAGGATAATGAATAGTGTGTCCTCAGTCAATCAAATTGTTCAATTTTCTAGTGTGTGCATTATGTGGTCATGTCATATCTGGTCTATCAATACTATTACTCTTCCCTAAAAAATACATATAAGTCATGATTAATATAGTTTGTGTTTTTGTATTTCAGACAAAGAATCTGGTGTGATATTGTCAAGAAAAGTAGAAGATGCATGTATATTGTTGTCTGAATATAATTTTCGATTAAATGCAGAGTTAGAAGAAAGGAAAATGGTTGGGAAAATGTTAAAAGATTTTATAGCTTGCCAAAAAGAACAATTAATGTCTGCAGAGAAAAAAATAGAGGTAAAAATGGATTTTTTATTATTGTTTTTTTTTAAATGTTTTATGAAATTTACTAACAGGAGCACTAAGATATTTATGGATTTGTTAAAAAGTATTGTTATCTCCCCTTCCACAGTTACCTCGGCTGAACCTTGACTAATATTAAAGAGAAATACATCTTTTGTTTTCTTTATTTTTGCAATACAGATAGATTCAATTGTCAGTATAGGTGGACTAAACATTAAGTTTAAGTCTGTAGTTTAAATGAATTCAGGCCTTAAAAAATATTGTCACACATTTCAAGAATTAAAAAAAAATATTTGACAGAAGCTTTATAGTTGGTTTCATTGGGTTGTAAGTGAAACGCAGATTGGCTGGTTTTTTAAAGCTTGACACGTGAAAGTCCAATAATTAAGCAAGAAAATGGGAAAACAAGTCCAGTTGGACACTGGAAATTACATGCGCTATTATGGCAACGAGAAGCCAGATACAGGATTCTCACTAAACAATAAGTGGAATCCTGAATGTGACCTCCCAATGAGACCTCTGTATAATATCCATGAGGCAGCATCTAGAGCAAATTTAAAAAAAAAATGTTTCTGTTAAGCCTTTAAAAGTGTTACTGTAAACTCATTAAGGCCGTAGTTTTTTTATTTTTAGTTTTACGAACCCTCCTACCCTAATTTTTGCCAAATAGGAAAAAAAATAAAATTAAAAATGTTGATTTTTATTTATTTTTTCTCCTCCGACCTAGTGTTTTTCATGCAAAAAAAATATATTTTTAGTTCATAACTGCATGAAAGAATCTAAATTTATGCTCTTGGTGATTTAGTAAGTTGTTGCACATTGATTTTCAATTCAAACCTTGTCAAGAAAAAAAAATAGTTGTTACACTAGTAGAAAATCTCCTGGTGAAATAAAAAAAAAAAATTTTGATATTGATGGTTGGTATTAAAAAAAAATCAGCAGCAGCAGTTTTTTTTTTTTTTTTTTTTTCGTCCTCCTACCCATTGGTTTTGTCAAAAAATTTCGTAAAACTAAAAATATAACTATGGCCTAACAGTATGATTTTTCTTATCTTTCAGGAATACAAGAAACGATTAGATAAAGTGACTGAAGTCCGAGGAGAATTGGAATCTCACATAAAAAATTTACCTGATTTTGATCTTTTACCTCGTTTAACTGGTGGTCTTGCACCATTGCCTTCAGCTGGTGATCTTTTCAACATGCAAGATGGTAGACATTGACACAGTATTAGGGTATGGTTATGTTTTACATCCCCACTGATCTTATTGTTGTCATCTCTAATTTAAGTAAGCCCCTACCAAAAATTTATACACAATGCTTATGACCACAAAATACTGATCAAGTTTGAATTTCTGTGGTGTCACTATAACTATGAAGAAAAATTACTGAATAATACATATCCATTCTCTTACTTAAGTTTGCCTCAACTGAATGTTGTGAAACTTATACACAATACTTATTACCACAAAAATAAAATCAAGTACAAATTTGGGTAGCTTCACTTTTGCTGTTTGTCAATTATATCCCTTTATAACTTATTTGATATGCAAGAGGTATCTGTGTCACATGGCCACATTCCCTTTCTTCAGTTAGTAGTATGTAGATTATGTTTTGTATGAAATTGATCAATGTATGTTGTTTGAACAGCACTTGAAATTTATTAGGACAAATCTAATTTAAGGGTGAAAAATGGGTATCTTTTTAAGGCAACAATACCAAGAGGACTTTAAATTTCATAAGTCATATAGAAAAACTGACAAAACCATGGTGAAAGATAAAAAACTACAAAAAGACGGAACAATAAACAACACTCTGCATAGACAACTAAATATTGAGAACATTACATCTACAGATGTGCATAGACAACTAAATATTGAGAACATTACATCTACAGATCTGCATAGACAACTAAATATTGAGAACATTACATCTACAGATGTGCTGATATAAATGAAAAACATTTATCTTTTGAATACAAGACGGGGAAAAAAGGACAATGTGGTGGGTCTCATTGGGGTATGAGCGTGAAGCAGGATTGCCGATTATTTTTAAGCGTGACACGTGAAAGTAAAATTATTGTGTCGTGAAAACGGGAAATGAGGTCTTGCGGTACCTGGGAAATGACAAAAAAATGAGAATTGCTTACGCATATAGTGTAAGCGGGATACGGGAATCTGACAAAACAGTAAGCGGGAACCGGGATCAGAACCCCCCAATGAGATCCCCAATGTGTGCTGAATTAATGAGAAATTAACAATATAATTTATACGGATTTTTGTTTTTTGTAGGTTTGGATAAAAATGGCTCCGTATATAAAGAAGGCATTCCTGTTAGTACAGATGAAGTGACTAGTCAGTAAATGTGCAGATATTGTCTTATTCCATCATCATCCTCCATCTATCACCGTGATGAGTGCTCCTATTTATATGTTTCAAATGAATGGTCATCTCTGTTCTGAAACTAGTAGTGCTGTGTAATACTTAAAATGTTGTTATAAAAAATTATTTCTGTAATTATTTCAGATTGTATAAATCTTACTGGTATTCCTGGTAATGATCACATGTCAACTTTTGCAAAGTTGTCTGTCATCCATTCTTTTAAAAAATGCTTTGAAATTGATGGACCATTTTGGAGCTTTTTGTATGATCCTAATAGCAGTTTTGTGCTCTCCAGCATAAAAGTGCTATCAGAATGCTATTTAATAGCATTTTTATGCTGGCCCTGGAGAGGGAATTAAGTGTTACCCTTGTCCATTCCTACCTACATTCTTCCTTAAATTGGTCATTCTTTTACAATGTTGTGGATCCTATACACAATGCTAACTATGAAAAAATGGAGATGAAAATCGAATTTGGGTAACTTCACTTTTACCGTTCTAGTGTAACGCCCCTTTATAACATTATTTGCAAGCAGGGGAATCATCTGTATCCCATGGAAACATTCTCCATTTATTAATTTAAAAAACCTTCCTGTAGACTTCTTGTCAGCCAAGTGCTTAATGGGTGTCAACATGACAACAAATTTTTCCCTCAAATTCTATAAATGTGATGTCATGGAGAATTATTTTTTGAACTAATTTAGCAATTTATTGTGGGCATTTTAATCTGAGTCTCAGAGTTACCAAATGCATTTCTCCTCATTTGGTCACCCAATCGCAAAGTTAATTAAATTGAAAGAAAGATGGATTTTTTTAACTCAGATGATAGTGGACATTGTATTAAAACTGTAGTATATTAAGATTACCCTATAGGCATTGCATAATAACTCCAGTATGGATGATAGATTGGGATACAAGCTCCTTAAGTTTTTTATTTGTAGTCGTTTAAAATTTGGGTTTTTGGTAAATTTTTAAAGAAAAAAAAATCAAATCTTCTTAAAATTGCATATAGCACACGTACACAATATAATTAGTTATAGTAAAAGTCAACTTTGTGATTTATTTTGTTTGTTGTGGATTTGTCCAATTATAAAAAGAAATTTGATTAAAAGGCAATTTTTGCCTGAGTTAGATTTAGATATTAGTTTAACTATAAACACAGAGATTTTGAAAAAGAATTTTAGAGCATTTGATTATAATGAAGACGCATTGACTGCACTTATATTCTTGGACATTTACACTTGAACATTTAGATTTGGACATTTAGACTTGGACATTTAGACTTAGACATAACAAAACACCTAAATGAGGTAGTATTGTTTATATATAATTCATTATACAACCAAGTGTAAATTCTTAGATTACATTGATACTGGTGAAATGTTTAAATAACTGTGGATTCGTTTAGATCTGTGAGTACCGACTTTAAAAAAAAGGGGGGGATTCAGGAAAACTGTATTTCCATGAATATTTGATTTTGTGGTTCTGCTAAAGTCAGCCTATAAGCCTATAGAAATTTGTATTTAGTTGAACAATTAAAATCCTGGTCTACAAATTGGTACCCCACAGATAATAATGAATCCACAGTAAACCATAATGCCTTGTAGTATGAAAGTTGAAGACAGAATGGCAGTATATTTTTATGAGAGAGAAGAATGTTTGTTTTTTATTTTGTTAGTTTTACAAGAAAACATGTATTTGTTATTACATCAATATTAATGTGTAGAGATTTCTATGCATCCTTTTATATTTTGTAGTTTGTATTGTTCTACCCATAGTTTGAAAAATTTCAAATTTTTCAAAAATATTTTCATTCACAAAAGAAATACATTTGTAAAATAAACTCTTATCTGTGTAACAAAAGCACAAGGTGACTTTAAAGGTTTTGTTGTATATTCTACTACTGTGAAAGTAATTTAATTCGTGGGTATCAATTTTTGTGGTTTGAGCAATATTTACATGTTTGTGGGTTTTTAAGTTCGTGGATTTTAGTTTTCTAAAACAAAATAAAAAATTAAAGCCTTTAGAAACGAAGGTTACAAATAGTCTGGATTGAAGGAATTTGCAAAGTAAACATTGACCCGTGTAAATCGTAGTGACAACACTAATTAACCCAAGTCTGGATTGAAGGAATTTGCAAAGTAAACATTGACCCGTGTAAATCGTAGTGACAACACTAATTAACCCAAGATAAAGTGATCAACAGATTAAGGACCATCAAAGGTGTTAATTAGACCATAAATATGTCACCTAAAGAAATCAGTATCTTAAATTGTAAAATAATTCTAATCAAAATCAAGCCCAGCATGAAATTATTATTTCCCATATGTACGAAAACTATGAGGATATAAAATGAACACTTTATCATACTAGCATATCAATACCAGAAATCTGACTTTCATAAATAAAAAATATTTTTATGAAAATTAAAAGATCAAAAGTTGTACAGTTTAGGTTAATAAAGATTAAATGGGTATACTTTCTGCATGCAGTTGTAGTGCTGTGACTGCTATTAAAGTATTCTCAGATTCGAGGTTATTCAATATATTCTCTAGATCATATCAGTAGTCAAACCTTCATGGGGATCTTTCCGTGTCTTGATTTGAACAATGGTTGTTTTATTTCGTTAGACACTTAAATTTGTGGATAAAGTCATCCACGAAAATTGGTACCCCACAAATAAAAGTACTTTCACAGTATTATTGATCACATTTTCCAAAATTATTTAATTCGATTTGTGAAAAAATGTCAGTCTTTGTAACAAAACATCAAACTGTTTACTGAGTAACAGATTTAATGCTAAATTATACAATGGCGGAAAATGTTTGATTTTTTTATATGGCTCATTCTTGGTTGTTAATAATCTTTCCTCATAAACACCAAGCTCTGTACGCAAGAAATGTTGTCTTCTCGAGAGAGCATTGAAATTGTCAAACAATGGAGAAGAAATAATTGCATAGGTTGAAAAAAAAATGTTCAATTGATTTGAAGTTTGTTTGTTGATGCATAAAGTAAATTGGTAATTGAAAGTACCTATAAATAGAATATTCAAATTCAAAATTTTATCACAAAACTTTTTTGTAACAATACATTTTACCTGATTTATACTGATTATAAGTACATGTATTATTTTAGTTTGCTAAGATGATTAAAAAGAAGATTTTTGCATCAATAAGTCATGTTGTTAATGTTCTACTGATATTTTTGTTGCTTTGGCTCTTTATGGGTTAATGGTAGCCCTTAAGTTTTTTTGAAAATGAATTTATTATTTTTCTGTAATCAGTAGGAATTTTTAAGCATTGTGTACTTTCAACTGTGCTAATTTTGTATTTTAAAAAGGTCTGTTCACTGTAGTATAAAAACACATTTTCAAGGTTTACTTTACTCAAAATAGACTTTTAAAAACATAAAAAAACGAATTAAAAAAAAATGATCCCCAAAATATGAGATATGGAGTACTTATAGTTAGAATATGTCACACAATTTCGCGTCTTGATAAGATTTTGACTTTATTTTCTGATTTAAGGTAGTAGTTTGAGGTGTAGTACTGTGGATTATTTTTGATTTCCTGGATGGATATTTGATGTTCTGGTTTTGCAAAAGTCTGCATAGAAGCCCATAGAACATTTGTACTTCTTTGATCTTTAAATTTGTGGCTCACCTTTCCCCAAATTGGTATCCCATAAACTATAATGAATCCACGGTATGACATCATAAAGATAATCATAGGTATGTCAGTTTTAATGCAAGGAACAGTATCTAGTACATTTTACTACACATTAATACTTGTAAGATTGAACACATGTCATTTGTCATCATTTGATGGACAGATTCTAGCTTGATCAGAACGCATTCAATCTTACCAGGAGATTGATTGGCTACCAGAATATACATGACGTGATCAGTAAATTTACTTCCAGGAGATTGATTGGCTACCAGAATATACATGTGATCAGTAAATTTACTTCCAGGAGATTGATTGGCTACCAGAATATACATGTGATCAGTAAATTTACTTCCAGGAGATTGATTGGCTACCAGAATATACATGTGATCAGTAAATTTACTTGTGTCTTATTTCTTATTGGGCAATTTTTGCTCAGTTTGAATTTGCATGGCATATGATGCCTGCAGAGATGCTTATACTGCCACCCACCAAGACTAACTGTGTTTTGAAATAACATTGGGTTAACTTTGTAATAAATGTAGATTTCTGAAATCAGATAGAATAAAAACCCTCTGGCATTTTGCATCAGTTTGTATTTTTCACCACATATTTTGAAAACAAAATTTGATATTTACCGGTACATTTAAGATTCACTATAAAATTAGAATGTCTTCTAAGGGAAATAGTTTAAGGGAGATAACTGACCTTGTTCATCATTTTTAATCAGAACTGATTTGTCTTTCTAAAATCTCAAAAGATTAATTGTTTATAACTTAATTGATTCTAAGATTGACTTGATGTTGGTTGTTAAAGAGGTCACACCTGTGTATTGTATGATGTTATTACAATATTTTAGATAATAAAATCATTTTTATGTGTAGAGATGGTAATTTAATAATACCAACCAAGCAATGAAAAATGACTAAAATAAATTGCATGAAGTTTCATCATAGAATTTTATGAAATGAAAAATTAACACAGCAAAAAATGGAAAAGCTGGGTCCTATTCAGAAAAAAACAAGAAACCTGTCTTGAAGATGTATGACACAACTTCTTTGTTGTCGTGGAAATATTTTACAACAAAGAATAACAAACAATTTAGATGACTACATTGAAAGCTATTGCACAAAATGATAAAAGGACATTCTCTTGTATATTATATGCAATATTCCACTGTCATTGGTTTTCTTCTTGTTTGAACTGAATGAGGATCACAAATTATGAACCATCTATACAGAGGCTGGCTTTTATAGTGGTAATAGCTCAGCAGTCATCTAAATGTCAAGCATGCTCTTTATCCAAAATCATTATCAGAATTGATAACAACAGCCAATAAATACCATGGTTTCAGTTTTCAAAAGACTATCCACAAACCATTGCATAAAAAATTAACAATTGAGTAACAGAAACTATATAATTTTACCCTTCAAGAGCACTTGATATCACCAAGTTTTTTTGGTGGGGTTCATTTTGCTCATTGATATAAGCCATTAAGGAGATGTGTTTTGAGTGCAAGTTAGACTACACTCCATCCAAGTAACAATTGCAAAAAGGTCAAAGTACCGTTTTCAACATCAAGCCTTTATTTTTCTGTTGGATTTCCTAAACTTGTTTTTCCTTTGGTTGTTTTAAGTTTGTTGTCATGGTGTTGTCAGATTTAATTAACTTGGCAGTTTAAATAATTCTTTGGTATCCTTTCTTTTATCAAAAACTTCGGGTGAACTTGATTTCTGTGAAAGAGTAGCTGTTCCTGGTCCACTAATAGCAAAATCATAATAGGTGGCCTAGAAAAGTTTAAAAAAAGGGTAAGAAATTTGTTAAGTAAATATGATGAAACAGTCCATACAAGTTCCTTGATGCCATGACTAAAGAGGAAAATTTCTACAGTTTGACAAAAGGGCCCCAACATTTTAAATTTAAAAAGAAAATCCAGATAATTGCCCCCTGAGTGCTATAACAACACCCCAATACTTTTAAGGGGTTTACACTTTTAGTTTTTGTCATGCCTCTGATTGGAAAATCAGAGAACACAAGGCTGTATAGTGATTACAACGATGTATATTTATAGTATAGAGCTTTATATTTCAGAAGCTAGACAACCTGGAAGCTTCATACCTTATAGGAACTTTTTTTCTGTCAGTTACATGTTCATTGTACTTAACCTCATTTGTATGGTTCAGTGGCTGCTTGAAAAAAAGTTTTAAGTTTTTTGTCACCTGAAATACTCACTCATTATGAGTAAAAGGAAAACATAATTTTTGTATATGGATCTGTGTAAGGTCTCAATGTCTGTAAAAAGTACAACAAAAAAATACGGACCTCCCAAGAAAAATTCAGAACGAACGAAAGGTCCCTTATTAAACAGCTATTACTGGTGATCAAACATACTAATGAAATCGAAAACTGTCGTATTTCTGACAGGCTTCACCTGACCTTGACCTCATTTCATTGATATAAAAAAGAAGATGTGTTATGATTGCCAATGAGACTAACTCTCCACAAAAAACAAAATTCCATGAATTAACAAAAAAAAAAAAACCATTCCTTATAGTCGGCTATAAAAGGCCCTGACATGACTTATATAAAACAATTCAAATGAGAAAACTAAAGGCCTAATTTATGAACAAAAAAACAAGTATGTAACACATCAACCAATGACAACCACTGAATTACAGGCTCCTGACTTGGGACAGACACATACATAAACGATGTGGCAGGGTTCAACTTGTCAGTCTGTCTTGTACTTTAAAAAGGTCAATAAAATTTGGTGAAAGTCTAATTACTGTAAATTCAGAAATTAATGCGAGGTTTTTATTATTGCGAAAATGCGACTGAGTTGTAAACGCAATAATTTAAACTCGCATTTTGAAATATTTTATCTGAATTTAACAGGATTTTTCTCAAAATCGTAAAAATTAAAATCGCATTTAAGCCTAAAATGACATAATCCCAATAATAAATGCACGCAATAATTTCTGAATTTACAGTAACAGGTTTCATCTGACAGTGATTTTAATTCCATGGTTCATTGAAAAATGTTTAGATTGTGCGGTTTGGTATATTCTGTAAATACATATAATAGGGTCACTATATTTGGTGTATGGATGGCAGAAAGGTGTAACTGTCTATCTTGCTAATGCTGGTTTCATTTCACCATTACATCATTTGTTTAGCAAGTGGTAAGTACTATAAGCAATAGGTCAGCAATATTTGCCGTTGGTGATGATTACAGATGTACATGTCTGTCTTGCAGGGTTCATTTGACCTATGACCTTACATTATGACCAAAAAAAAAAACAATAAGCAAGACATTAAACATGTGCACTCTTCCCTGGAATACTCATATAAAACCATTATCAAAAATTGTTGAAAATAAAAACACAAACATGTACATTGTATATATTAATGTTAGTAATAAAGTTATGTTCAATAGTAATGAAAAAAAAATGATAAAATATAAAAAGTTTTTTTTTTTTTTTTTTTTTTTTTTTTGTATGGGTTAAATCAAGAAATGTGGTATTTGTATTTGATACAATCTGGTATTGTAAACAAAGTTCAATTTATATCATTACACATATCCGATATCATATAGTAATCTCAATAAAACTTCTAAAGTCGCTCCAGTCCACATATTTACTCTGTGTTTTAGTAAATGCCAAAATTATAGTAAAACGTATCCGAGAGAGAGATCGGACAAGCGCTTATAAATAAAAAGGTCAAGGTAGTTAAAAGGGGCGGACAATGCATTGATGCTGAACTGTGTTTCATTTTACAAAACAGATTTATTATACATTCAAATCAAGTGGACTATTTCATATGCTTCAAGCAAATTAAAGAAACAGTAGGTCCGTGAATCTGAAGGCTGCTAAAGAGTCGACAAGTAAGTTATCTTAGTAAATATCTTTAACGGCAAATTGAAATTACGCGTTTGAACCATTATCTCCAAGATCGACCGACTGGGATGTATAGGTTTTCATTGCATTGAAACTAGATCCATCATTGTCCATAGTGCATGATTGAGGTGTAAAAACTTAAGCTGCCAAAATATAAAAAAAAAATTATTTAATTATTAAGCATTGTATTTTGTAAAGTTGAATCTTTTTTTAATAAAAATTTAACATGAGTTACAATGTATATATATCTATCATGTCTATGATCATCTATTTATCTATTCCAAAGTTTGATCAATAATATTTTTCTTGGATTTTCTATATTTCTTTGATATTACAGTTTTTATTTTTTTTTAAACATGCATGCATATGACATTATTGACAGAATAGTACACAGTTTTATATAGGGGACAGCTGAGGACCACCTCTGGGTTCTGGATTTTCACACTGTTTTGAACAGTCATTGGTCATGTTGGTGGCCTTCAACTGTTATCTTCTCTATGTCAGTGGCGGATCCAGAAATTGATTTTCATAAGGGGGGCCCACTGGCTGCCTAAGAGGGGACCTGCTCTAGTCAGGCTTCAGTGATTCCCTATATAAGCAAACAACCCCCCCCCCCAAAAAAAAAAAAAAATCCGCTTCTGTTTGGTCAGGTTTTTGTCTCTCTGACATATACCCCATTTCCATTCTCAATTTTAATTTTATACATGACATACATGTATTTACACTTACATGCATGCACACTTTTATGTCATCATGCCCATTATTCATGTTACTTAAAACCTCAAAAGATCTTACAAAATACTGCACATTTCAAAGTAAAAATTTGACGTTCCAATTCAAAAGCTATTGTGGCATGATATCAAATTGAAAAATGTCTAATATGCCTGCAGAACATATATCAGGAATAAAGTTCTCAATATTCTGTATATTTTTATGATATCAGGAAATTGTTTGAAAGATATGTTTATTGGGGTATATATAATAGATTAAACAAGAATGTGTCCATAGTACACGGATGCCCCACTTGCACTATCATTTTACCTGTTCAGTAGACCCTGAAATTGGGGTCAATACTTTAGTTTGGCATTAAAATTAGAAAGATCATATCATAGTTAACATGTGTACTAAGTTTCAAGTTGATTGGACTTCAACTTCATCAAAAACTACCTTGACCAAAAACTTTAACCTGAGCTTCACACTTTCTTTTTCTTTGTTCAGTGGACCATGAAATTGGGGTCAATACTTTAATTTGACATTAAAATTAGAAAGATCATATCATAGGGAACATGTGTACTAAGTTTCAAATTGATTGGACTTCAACTTCATCAAAAACTACCTTGACCAAAAACTTTAACCTGAAGCGGGACTAACGAACGGACGAACGGAGGCACAGACCAGAAAACATAATGCCCCTCTACTATCGTAGGTGGGGCATAAAAATAACATATTGTCATTAAAAGTTTCATAGTTTTTTTTATTTTTGTTGTATGAATGAATGGGAATGATATATCACATGCAGTACAATTCATTGATAAATTGAACCGGATGCACATGTACAAAGTAATGTTGCTGCATTGATATTGAGGACATCATCATGGCATTGCATAATATTTTCAAGTACACTATCCTGGATAAAAAAAATACTGCTAAATCACAGGGAAAATGTTATGTACAAATTTTCAAAAACTGTTGCATTTTAATTTTAATATAAATTTATGAAATAATACATTTCATGATTTGTAAGCTTTTATTTCCTCACTTTAAAAAATAGACACTTGAAGCAATCGTATATATATAATGTATAATTATTTGTATGAAAGTATCTTATTTAAATCCTCTTGTTATAATGATCTTTATAAGATGTTCAAAGTCAAAAACGTGACAAAACCTGAAAGTCAAACACTTGACCAATAACCTGAAAGTAGAACATAAACTTTAATATCGTCACATTTGTAATACAAATTTTAATCAATTTCAGCTTTTATTATAAGATATTATGAATAATTAAAAGATACTATTTAGATTTACAGGGGTACAAAAATATGAGCTTCACCCATCTGATAATTCTGTATTGATGGGTAATTAAAACCTTTTTTGTGAAAGAGAGGATTAACAATTTGGTGGCATGTGTTTTACAAATTATATTCATCCACATTTGGTCAAAACCCTGACCTAATATTTTACTGTTTGGCAGTTAGTGTTGCTCTGTATTTACAATGTACTATCAACAATTGAATAAAAAAATGAAACAAAAATATTAGATTTATTTTCTAAATGTATGTCTAATGTCACACATTGCTTTCACCATATGATATTATAATCAATGACATGGCCAGATAATGATAATTTGTTTCAATTGATAAATTATTTAAACTTCAAAAATTAAGAAGTATTTCAATAAAATTTTGATAAGTAAACCTGCTATTTATTGTCAGTTAATTCATTTAGACAATCTTAGGAGAATTCAACAGGAAATGGGTTTAAAATATACTTTTGATTGATTGTACATTTATATTTATGTACCTGTACATTGTAAAGGAAGTTTCATAACAAGAATTTCATTATAGCAAGCTTAAGGTATTAGTAAAGATTCGCAGAAAATAATTGTATTAGTAAAGTTGTATTTCAACTGAGTATTAGAGGGATGCAGGGAGATTTGTAACAGTTCGATGCGCTCTATTATAAAAGGCCACATGATATTTAGTTATTTGTATTAAGGGGTAATGTCTTGTATATATATATATCTAATGTCTGTAAAGTAATGACGTATTCCCAACTTCTCCTTTATTTTATGTGTTTGCTTTTCATGTTTTGTCAAGCAAACCATTGTTTATTTATTGTTATTGTGGGGTTTGAGAGAGGATTACTGTACCTGTATTATGTTATAATATAGCATAAACATGATCCAGTTTAATGCTCCAGATGTGCATTTTGGACTTAGCATCACTGAAGATACATTTATTATCTTAATAAATGTATCTTCAGTGATGCTAAGTCCAAACTTTACCTTTAGATATTTATAGAAAGTGTTAACATATTCAGATACAAATCTTTTCTGATAAATGAATATACAAAATGTATACAAAATATAAACAATTAATTGATATTGTTGATAATATTACTTTCAAATGTTAAGGAAATGATTAAATTGAACACAAAAGAACATCAGCATGATCAGGAAGAATAGAAAAAAAGAGTTAAAGAAATTGAAAGACATGTGATTGTGGTGAAATAATTTAAGGAAATAATATTTCAGGTATTTGTACAAACTTTGACTTTATAAAATGAGTATACAAAGTATATGTACATGTATCAATGTTCCCAATAAGATTTTTTCTAAGAAATGTTAACGCTAGTACATAACCTCTGGTTCTAAATGTATATGACCATGTGTATCAAACATGTTCACATATGTGGTGCATGTCTACAGGATTTCAATTTCACACAAGGATCACGAAAAATTATATGCATCAACATTCATTAAATAACATTTAGTGTGAACATTAGATTAGATTTTGAGATAAATTGAATGTGTTATTTACGAGGTGTTCAAGTTATATCATTCAAATTATAAGGTCATTGACTTGCAATTACTTATGCATATGATTCAACAGTTGTCATTCCATCAGAGGTAAATATTAGTTGTTGATAGCTATAGATCCATTGATGTTTGCTATCAATTTCTCAAATTTTTCTGTGGTAAGTGTCTAAATATTTCTTAATAAATGAAAGATTTTATAAATTTTGTAAATTTTTCTAATATTTTACTTTGAAAATTTTAAATATTAGTGATAGAGCTTAACATTAGGAATTTTGATATTTTTATTATGTTTATTTTTGTTGTTGTGTTGCTGTCTGATACTTATTGTACTCTATTGTTCAGATGACTTTCTCATTTCCATTGGTATCTGTATAAAGGTACTACATTGTAACTTTCATTGTGTTTTTTTTTTACAATTTTTAGATAGAAAAAAAATCTTAACTTAAGGATCGTTCCACTGAACACTTATACACAATGCTAAGAACTAAAAAAACACACATCTAGTTCTTATTTTGGTGGCTTCACTGTTATCTTTCTAGAGTTATGCCCCATTACAAATGGAAAAATTGCCGAATTTCTGTAACCATTCTCTAACTAAGTTTGCCTTTACCACAAAAATCAGGTCAGGTACAAATTTGGGTAGCATCACTTTAACTGTTCTTGAGTTATGTCTCACTATAAAATTATATGCAAGCTGGGCAACATCTGTGTCCCTAATTCATTTTGAGTTTGTTCTTTCAACTGTTGTTCTTTGTGAACTTTGCATTGTTCTTGAAATTGGAAAAGTACATGTCAATGTTTTTGCAAGACCATGTGTTACACAGTGTCAGGAAAAGTACAGACTGAAAGTCAAAGATCTTTGAATGTTTCATGCTCATGATAATGCATCTGACAGTTGCTTCCCCTTTGAGAGAGATGCTCCCAACATGATATGGATGTACATGTCAGTCCACTAAATAGAATGTAAATGTTTATTGATTTTAATAATTTGAATTGTCAGACATTTGATAAATTATAATTCAACATAGGGGAGTTTATAGAATGTAATACCTGTATCTGATAGGTAATTAATGTTAAAGGGAAGTACTAAGACAGAGAACTTTACAGAAAACTTCTTCAGCAATACATGTATGTAAAAAAATTGAGAATGGAAATGGGGAATGTGTTAAAGAGACAACAACCTAATCAAATAGCAGACAACTGTCAAAGGCCACCAATGGGTCTTGTGCGCTTTTATGACATCTTTTACTTCATGTACCAATTACTTGCAGATAACCTTCTATTTCCCAGCAATCTTTGAAATGAATGTTTTCTGATAGTAACATTAAGACACTATAAAAGTATAATTCACTTATATGAGGTAGGTTTTACCTGTGTAAGTATAACTTCTTTTTAGTGCATGTACTGTAATTTAGAAAACTAAATTTATCAAAACATTTGATAAAAAAATAAATTGCAAAGGGTTTCAAAATTTGATTTTGAAACCTCTTTTGTTTAAAAACGGTGCTGTATTGTCATAGCAACACAATAGCTGTTTTCATTCAATTAATCATTGAAATTGCATTGCATATATGGTAAAATGTGACAATAGAATGTTGACGATTTAATTTGGATTCTCAAATTTGGATTCACATATTGATAATTAAAACTATTGTCCTTCTGATGGGTTTAAACAGGATTTAAAAAAAAATGTTTTTTTGTTTCTTCTCTGTCTCTTTCCAAATGTTTTAATCCTGAAATAAAGTAATGAAAAATATTTCTTAATAAATTTTGCTGTATAAACATTAAATTATGAAATATTTCAAAATGTGAGATAGTGTATAAAGACCTCTTGTTTACATGATTGGTATATGAGAGACATCTGTTACACCTGTGTTACAGTTTGACTGATGAGGCGTGAAAAGTCACAAACATAAATGTCAAACCATGAATCATCCAAGGATACTCAGTGGCCTTCACATTGAAGTTGGATTGGTTTTTATTGGTATCTGATTTGGGCAATAAGGAGAAGAAAATCATCAGAAAAATGTAATAAAACACTACGTCTGTATGTCCCATGTAACTTTTGTTTTCTTCAACCAAATGTAAAGAGACTTGTACACAATGCTTATTACCACATAATACAGACCAAGTTTGAAATTGGTAGGGCGTCACTTTTACCATTCTCTAGTTATGCCCTTTCAAAAATAAAAAAAATACTGAATTTCTCATTTCTGCTCTCTAACTTTAGTATGGCTCAACAAAAATGCTATGAGACTTATAACACATTATCACAAAACTTAGATCCAAATACAAATTTGGGTAGAATCACTCTTTCAATTCTTCAGTTATTTTACTTTACATGTTTATAACTTTATATGATACTAGAACACACCCGTGAAATCGTGGGTCCGTGACTGAATTAAAGTATATAACTATGCGCAAGCCTTACTTTAGTATTAGTATTGTCATCTGATAAAATCATGCCGATTATAAGATACACAGTTTTCTCTGCTTTCAAATCTTTCTGTTTGAACCCGTCGAACTGAAACTTATCAATTATTAGTCATGATAAATACTAATTATTTGGAGAACAAAAGGTCCTGGAATGGAGTATTTTTTATCAACAACATTGTCCTATATTAGTTATAAATTAAGGTGAATTATTTGATTCGCTGTTTGACGTCACTCATGCCCGCTAACAAATTAAAAACTATACCTATACGCCTTATTTTTAGTCCAGATTTTTAGTATTCGTATTGTTATCTTAGAAAATCTTACTGATTAAAATACTGCAGTAGGTAACAATTTGACAATTTAGTAGTGTCAACCCTGTGATTATGACCCGTGTATATAGCATATTAATCCTGCATACACTGTTTGGTTGTGCCCCTGTCAGATGCGGAACGTACAGATAAGGTAATAAGTAACAGGTGATTATACTATTGATATCGGTATCGGACTCGACCCGGAACTTTTTGATTATTGGCAATTTTAATTACGTGGAAAACAAAAGGGCCTGGAGTGATGTAATTTTTAATCTACACCTTTGTACTATATAAGTTGTATATAAAGTTGAATGCTTTGATTCGTCGTTTTCACGTGATGACGGCTGACAAATTGGACCTCGTAATTTTAGTATTATAGATGCAAGCGGGGCATCCTCTATATCCTTATGGACTCATTCTCCATTTATTTGAAATGTTATTTTGACTGGTTTATAGATCAAAAACAGTCTGACCTAATTAAAGTACTTGTACAAAAATGATAAAAAAATCTTTAGCAGAGGTACATGTACTTATAATTCTGGTAGGAAAGAAAAAAAGATGTCACAAATGTGAGAATTTATATTAAAAAAAAGAAATGAGGAAAACTTTTTTAACCAAAATAATAAATCTATAGGAGATAAAGCTATGTTTTATATTCAAATGATTTATTATGGTTCAGGATGTCCTTTGATTTAAAAATTGACAAAAAAAAATCAATCAAATTTTTTATCAATGAATCATTGATGTATTGCACTGAACAATGCTGAAAAACTTGAATATTTTTTTTTTTATATATGTAAAAATTTGTTGAAATATCCTTAAAAAACAGCTGAATTTCACAAAAAAATCTAAGAAGAAAAAAATCTCTTTACGACATGAATAGAAGAGTATATATAATTTTGTTTGTCGCTTTGACTTCATTGATATTTGGACTTTTACTCTTTACATGTAAAAGAATAACTTAAAGGTGGAATTTGTCATACTTAAAAATGAAATGACTTTTTAGTTTTCAAATATTATTTTCAATCCGTTTTAAAAGTTGTTTTTCTGATTTATATTTGCTTTCTTTACGTGAAACGGCAGCAGAACCTTTCAACTTTTGATCCACTATATTCATTGCATATATATATATGAAAATGGTAGATATTATCATGACTTAAGAATAAGTTTTTGAATGCTAAAACATGCTTAATTGTTTGGAAAAAAAAATGAAACAAACACAAGTTTTTCAGCTTAGTAACATCCTCCACAGTTTTGATAGATGTGGTTTTAATTTAAAGTGTCGACTGCTTTGGCAAAGTTAGCAAAATGTATTTGATATTTATACTTTATGGGTGTATAAAGAAAACTGTAAAGTAAAAAGTGAGTGACTCATTTAAATCACATTGTTTTGAGTAGGTGTAGGAGGAACTCTTGATAAAGTTATTATTGTGATCAATAGTTATAGGTTTAAGACACCTACAACCACCTGAAATACACCCAGTCTACATCAAGTTTTAAATTTCACTAACTTTTCTTGTGAAAATAATTTCATGAGCTAATAGGTAAATAGCCAGTAGAGTATATTTGAATCAGATGAAAGTCTTGAATTCTCAGGAAAACTAGTTTTAGAAATATAGCTTTTCTGAAAACTATTTTCAGTCATTCCAAATTAAAGCATGTTTGCTAAAAAAAACAAAGACTAAACTTTTCAATAAAAGAATATAGATCTATTACAAGACTACAAGTTGCCATGACTGACAGAAAAAACACATACCAGTAAAAGTATAAGACTGAAACAATTAAGTTTGAATAGTATTTACTGATTTGTGCAATTTTGCTATATTTTGCTATATTTACGAATGGACAATATGTTTACCAATACATATATATTTTATAATGACACTTTAATAAATAAATTTATCCATATATAATTTCAAGGGTCTGTTAATGTGTATCACATAATAAGGACATTTGTATTTAAAACACTTGATATTTCAAGTTGTATTGAACATTATTATCATACTTGACTTTTTATATTAATGTATGCAATGTATATGTTTGCATTTTGTTTGATTTTTCATGATGGGGGGCCTCAGGGAAGATTAGTTTTATAGCTAACTGTGTTACCCTCATAAAATAAAGTATTGTTGTTGTTGATACATCTCTAATTTTATAATTTACACATGCCAGGAAAGTTACTTGCATTTGTTTCACTCTAAGATAAACTTTAAAGAATCAATGTTGATAGACAGTAATGTCAATTGTCAGTCATATGATAAAATTCAATGAGTGTATGTAAATCTTATAAGTTATGAATGAGAGCTCTAGAGTGTCTGGAGATCTAATTACATCTATATCAAGTCTATGTAAGTAAATCAGTGTGAATGTATAATGAGCTAGGCTATTAATGTATTTAATTTCAAAACTGAGACAGTATGTTGAATACTTTCTGATATTTAAAAATTTGAGTACAATGTCATATACTGAACCAATTTTTAGACTTAAAAATAATAAAAGTAAACTTGTATTCTTTGTCTAAATTAAAAATGGACTTAGGTAGAATTAGTTTATGTTTACATGGGACCTATCATCTATGGTGAAAAGGTACACATCATTTGTAAATCCAAAACTTAAAAGAAATGTTTAGTACCTAGATGACTTGATATAGGACTCATAAACTACATGTACATAGTTTATATTACATGCATAAGACTAAAATTATATACTAAAGTTATTGAATTAATTATTAAAATATTGATCAGAACACTTTTTTGCCATGCATAGTTGTGAAGTATTTTCTTATGATTCTTTTTTGCAAAATACATGCATAGAAAAGATTAAGATACTAATATTGATTCTGGTATTCAGGAGATGTTTTGGAAATATCACTGAGATGGTGACAACCATTGAAAGGTTATTTTACTCCTCAAATACAAAAACTTGCAGAGTTCCTGAAAAGTGGCAGTCCTCAGGATTTTACCACCAAAATTTTGAATAGGACTGTCACACTTTTAGTACTTTTCAATAGAATGAATAGTGAGGACCAACAGTTTTTCTTCAAGGACCACCAACGAAAAAAAAAGATTTTGGGATTTTCTTTTAGGAGCCAGACCAATAAATTAAAACATCTCTATTTTACACATATGTTCTTTAATTATTGTAAATATGTGTTCTAATTTTTATTTTTTGACAACAGTAGACCTATGATTTATCATGTCTATTGTGAAAAAGTACACATCATTTGTGTATCCAAGACTTTAAACAAATGATTATTTTTGTTGAGCCTTCGACTTTAGTCGAAAAAGTGAGACTAAGCGATCCTACATTCTGGCGTCGTGGGCGGCGTCAACAAATATTCACTCTGTGGTTAAAGTTTTTGAAATTTTAATAACTTTCTCAAACTATACTGGATTCTTACCAAACTTGGACAGAAGCTTGTTTATGATCATAAGATAGTATCCAGAAGTAAATTTTGTAAAAATAAAATTCTATTTTTTCCGTATTTTACTATAAATGGACTTAATTTTTTCTGCGGGGAAACAAAACATTCACTCTGTGGTTAAAGTTTTTATAATTTTAATAACTTTCTCAAACTATCCTGGGTTTGTACCAAACTTGGACATAAGCTTGTTTATGATCATAAGATAATATCCAGAAGTAAATTTTGTAAAAATAAAATTCCATTTTTTCCATATTTTACTTATAAATGGACTTAGTTTTTTCTGCAGGGAAACATTACATTCACTATGTGGTTAAAGTTTTTAGAATTTTAATAACTTTCTTAAACTATCCTGGGTTTGTACCAAACTTGGACAGAAGCTTGTTTATGATCATAAGATAGTATCCAGAAGTATATTTGTAAATCCATTTTTTCCATATTTTACTTTTAAATAGACTTAGTTTTTCTGCGTAGAACTATTACATTCACTCTGTGCTTAAAGTTTTTAAAATTTTAATAACTTTCTTAAACTATCCTGGGTTTGTACCAAACTTGGACAGAAGCTTATTTATTATCATAAGATTGTATCCAGAAGTAAAGTTTGTAAAAAGATTACTCTGTTTTTTCTGTAATTTACTTTTAAATGGACTTGGATTTTTTTACAATCATAAAATAGTAACAAAGGAATATTTTTATTGATTTTTTTCCTCATTGTTGTTGAGCCTCCGATTTACAGCAAAAATAGGCGAGACACTGGGTTCCGCGGAACCCTTACAATTTTTTTTAATCCAAAACTTTAAAGAAATGTTAAGTACCCAGTCACAATTGATATTTGACATATAAATTTAAGACACTTTTGTAATTGAGGTCATAGTGGTTATTTATTTTAACTTAAAAATGTCAAAGTTTGACTGTCAGAAGAAACAAGATTATTTTTAACATAATGACTGAAAAACCAGGTCATGCAGTGAAATGTAAGTGTTTTAACACAGGAGAATCGTGATCAGTTCCTTTTGATGTGCTAGAAAACAAGTCAGTTGTTTCACTCAACAGCCTCAACATTCCTCTATATTGTGGTTAACTAGGTAATAATGAGTAACTTGAGGTCAGTTGAGTACACATGAGTAAATAATAATGCAGAGTTCATGACTAAGTTAATTGGACAGTAACAAAATTTCTAATTAAAAAATTTCCATAGAGAGTCAGTGATGGAATAATTAACATAGGTTTCTGTGTTAATTATATCATGGAAGTAATATTTAGATTCAATATTATACTTCCATGATTATATTAACAAAGGTCCTGATCTAGACAGGAAATAAATTTCAAAGTAAGTTTTTTTTTATATAATATATATACATGACTTGTGCTTGTGTACTTCAGAATCATTGCATGAATTAAGTGTCTTGTCTTTTTTTCTGACTTGAAGAATTGGTAAGACTTTTGTAGAGATCTAGGTACATGCATTTGTTCTTGTTTGCCCACAACACAACAATGTTTGCTTACAACAATATTGCTATATTGCCATTTGCTCCATAGTATTGTATTGACTTGGACATCCAATGTGTTTTATTTTTTTCACTTAGTACCAATAGAAGCAGCAGGGGCAGATCAAGCCATTTAAAAAAGGGGGTGGGGTGTTACTAACCTATAGTAAAGGGGGAGTTCCAATTTTATTTTCCCATTCAAATGCATTGATCGTTAAAAAAAAAAGGGGGGTTCCAACCCCTCAAGATTCAAGATTCTTTATTTCTTATAAAACCAAGTAAATGGTACAAAGAAAGATATTTTTACATACAATAACATACAGATTTTGCGCATGACAAGTTTGCACAAAAACGAGCAACAAGAATGAGAGATTGTTGATCAACCTGGAGAACATACTTCTATATTGATAATTCTAATTAATTTACACAAATTTTTCAATACACGAATATTTTTTGAAATAAATAAACTGCCGAATTTCAAAACATTTACTCGGCTTATATAGTAAGGTTTAAGAAAAGCTCTTCTACTTTCTGTTAGAGCTGTACAGTTTAAAATATAGTGAAATTCATCACCTATCTCATGAACAATCCCCCACTTGAATCCGTCATGGAGCAGGATTGTCCTGATTACATGTTTATTTTTATAACTTATCGACAGCCACTTTATTACACTCCTGGCAGGACACAGGATCATTATAACTTTTGACAGGGTTGAATATGTTTGTAAGTATTCAGTCTCAGTACCCTTATTCAGGAGCAGTTGTTTTGATCAACATCTCATTCCAACTCTGGTCAATAGTTGTCAGAACGGTAATCATAACACATTCCACTGAGTTTGTTTAAATGAACTGTTAAAATCAATTAAAATATACTCATTATAATTTAATTTTATGTTAGAAAACAACAAAAGATATCGTTTTGTGTACCAAATGGCTAGAGTAAAGTCTACTTCATTGAAAGATTATGACCACTAACATGTATTAAATCAACAGCTCCATGTAGAAGTATATATATGTGGTCTTATCTGTCCTTAAATGACCACTGGTATTTAATCAAATATTTTCTTTTTTGTAGGTCAGTTGATAATCCTTGATTTAAATGGTAGAAGGTTATCTGGATGTGAAACAAGGTCAATTTTTAAAGAGACTTGCCATAATATTAACACTTTGATGGAGGCTAATTACAAGGGAGACGCGACAGGTATCGTTAATTTCAGCAGGAGATACCAGTAAGAATCTACCTGATGAGTAAAAATTTGAATAATGAATAAGGTATCATATGGATTATAATATACCTGTGAATGAATAGGTTTTTAACATGGAAAACTTGCCGATAATAAACACTTTTCAACGGATATAGTTCCTGTGCATATCACTTCGATTTCGCTTTCAAATACTTAAGTTGTCTGTTTCCATAATGAAAAGAATATAAACAAGAATTGATTTAGTTATTTGAAAAAAAAATATAAGTCAATACCTTGCAGTAAATTTATTTAAAAATGGGGGCCGTCAATAGCTGCTGCATCCCCAAAAATCGGGATTATGATCACGACAACAAAAAACTTAAAAAACACAGAAGGAACTTAAGTGCAACTTTTAATATGTCTATGATGGATGAAACTCAGCAAAACATGATCAACATCAATTATGCAGCTGAAGAAGAACTGATGACACTTCCTGGAATAAACCGTGCAACGGCACAGAACATCATTGAGTATAGAAAACAAATTGGAGGATTTAAGAAAGTTGAGGACTTGGCTCTTGTCTCAGGTGTTGGTGCTGCAAAATTGAACACAATAAGGAACGAAGTTTGTGTTTCAGTGAAAAGAATGACAAGCACAACTGAGGGGAATTCTGGGGGGAGTTCATTAAGTGGAAGTAATAAAGATTTGGAAGTTTTTACAAATGATTCGGTGAAAAAGAAAAATGGTAATTCAAAAATGAATATTAATTCTTCCAATGTTTTCCAGTTAATGAAAATTAATGGTGTTGGACAAAGTCTTGCGGAGAATATAGTAACCTATAGGGATAAGAAAGGACCCTTTAAATCTATAGATGACCTTGTGAAAGTGAAGGGCATTGGAAACAGTATATTAAGTGCAATAAGATATCAAGTCTGCTTGGATGATTCTGAGGACCAAACATTCATGAATGGCAATATCACACATAAAGATGATTCTAATTCAAACTCATCATCTATAAACACAACTACATGTACAAACAGACATTTATCTGAGTCCACAGAAAATATGTTGGATATTTTAGAACCTATCATTAAATCTTCTTCTAGACCAAAAGTGGCACCGTTTAATTTTAAACATAAAAACAAAGGTGTTGTGAGGATAGCTAGTTGGAATGTGGAACGATTCGATGAAGAAAAAGCTAATAATCCAGGAGTTAAAGAGGTCATTTGTATGACAATTCTAGAAAATGGGTAAGTTTGTCACATAAATTATATCATGGCCTAGTTGTAAGACAATATTGCATCAACTGAGCCCATGCTACATATCATCATTTTAAAGCAAAAGTTTAGAATTCATCTTAATTTTAGTCATTTCCTTTTTCTTTTTTTGAGATGAAGACTTCAATAATAAACTAATTAACCATAAAATTCCCCCTTCTCTCTGTTGAACCGTAGTAATGGTGGCCAAAGATGACAAGCTTTGGTACTGGCTTACAAAAAACTTTACTTGGACTCATGCTCCACGGAACACCAACAAGAGAGGTGTATAGTTTATAATTACTCAATATCTATGTGCATATACTGTACAATGTATATCATATCAGAAACTTTTCCAACTAAGCAGTTTTAAAACGTGACAAATTCTCTCACAACCAAATGTGATTGAAATACCATGTGATAATTGAAACATTGGTAAATTACTTGGTATTTACATCTAGTTGCCCTTTAGCTTTATCTTTTTTTTGGCATTACATGTTAACAAACAAATTACATCCAGCTGTGAACTTATTTAAATATCTATCTGTAGATCATGTAGATTTTGGAAACTTGTTTTCAAAGTGATCTTTTATATTATGCTACATAGGTAGCAGATTGGGCATTATGTTTTAATGTTGTCCCTCTGTATGTATGTCCATACATACGTACGTACATACATACTTACATACATAAGTACATCAAAAGTTAGTTTCCGTTCTCTAACTTCAGTTTGTCTTAACCAAATGTTATGAAACATATACATATGACCATAAAAATGCTCTTACCACAAAACACAGATCAGGTTTGAATTTTGGTGACATCACTTTAATCATATTTATATTGTATTGTTTTTTCATACTTTATAACATACTTTTTACTCTTTTTTTTTTTTATCATTGCTTAATCAAAAAGTTTTATTTAAAATACATTCATGTGGAAACAGTTTATATATATGAAAATGTGAAGAAGTAGCATGGTTGCCAATTAATGCACAACTCTCCACCAGAGACCAAATGTTACAAATAATGCTTTTTAGATCATGAGATAGAGTAAACACAATTTAATATCTAGACATTTGGTCTGATGGGCTAACTTGCTTAACACTAGTGCTTTCAAACTTCATCCTTTAATAAATATTGTAAATATTTATAATCAAATTAATTGTCATTTAGCTATGCATATTCAAGTGCTAATGTGCATCTATTTCAGATAATATGTTATTTTAAACATTTATCCTATGAATTACAAATGTAGTCAATGAAAATGAAAAAGAATTCAATTTCATTTGTTTGTTTGTTTTTAAGTAATAGCTAAAAAGCTGTATAAATCAATCCAGTCAATAAATTTGATCCTTGATATTTTGACTTTAAACTTCAATAATTTGATACTTTTTAATAGCCTTTGACATTTAGGTATTTTTAATACTTCTATATATGATGCTTATTGTTAAGTGAAATAAAAGAACAATGATGGAAATCTTATACATGTACATGTATTTGTATGAATTATTTTAAATAAGATTATACATATACATGGCTACACTGTCTGGTGACTATCATATGCACTTGTCAATTTATATCAATACATGTAGATGACTAAAAAAAAAGAATCCCATGAAACAAAGAGTTAAAAGATGTGTTAGAACTCAGGACTTCTTTTAAATTGAGTTTTACTGAGCATATTGCTATGTGTTTCTTTATTCTTCATTGGCTAGAGCTAGTATCTCTAAATGCACATATAATATACATATGTAAAGAGCTGCTGAACCAAGGCCTTTGTGGTGAAGTGAAGGTAGAGTCAGTAAAGTGGATTCCTGACTTGCAGTTCACTTTTTATTAAAACAAAAAGTGTTGTTGTCAATCCAGCGGTATTTTATATAATATGAATATACATGTATAAATGGCACTGATTTTTGAGCCTATATGTAAAACACTTTAAAAATCATCTGAAGTCATCCTTGCATTCTTAGTTTTCATATTGTTATGTAGTGCTTTTAATTGTATATTTTTATTTGTTTGCTGGGGGTGGATCCAGCATAAAAGAAAAGGGGGTTTCAACCCTGGAACCCTCCCCCTGGATCTGCCACAATTGCTTGTCTTTTTTTTATGAACATGGGAATAGAAGTCTGTTTCATTCTGGGTGTTTGATACATTTATTAATCATTTTTGAATCACTGTACCATATTTATGGCTACATCTAGTCTAGGTGAAAGTTGACAGGTTGTGAAATTATAAATTTATTCAAATGTAAGCTGTAATATTTTATTACATTCAGATAAGGTCAACTGATAAAGAATTGTACATGCAATCATTATATTATCCGTTTTAGATTTGATAAATTTTCTAATATTGTCCTGGTGTTGTGATGATTACAATGATTATATATATATAGTTTGTGAAATTTTCACAGGGGAAATTTCGAAGATGAACAAAAGTCAGGAACGTGTAGATGATACATTTGGATGTACATTGAGAAAATGCTCAATTGATTTTTTTAAAATAATTTGATTTTTTTTTTATTTAACAATGAAAAATTTTTTTTTTAACAAATCTCTCAAACCAATGCAGCCTATGTACTCAACCATCTTTATTTTTATCTAGAAATGATTAAATATGATAAAGGTTAATAAAATAGTTTTGTAAATTTGAATTTGAATAATTTATTACAGTACCAGGCCATGATAGTATATCAGAACCTTGCTATGAATTGTCAAGAAGTAATATCATCATGATGAACCTCAGAAAGGATAATTAGCAAGGAATAATTATATAGACACACAGTTTGATTAACTGCCAAGATTTCTTGTTGTAGACATTTTATGGGTTATGTAAGGACATGATCCTAAATCAGTTATTAACAGATTAGTAAGTCAGTTATTGTAATCAATGGCATATTATAAAATGAGGACTGGAAGAATGGAATGGAATTAATGCTAAAGTAAATGTATTGTAGATATCGTTTGGTAAGGTTTGATATTGAACATGTTTTCTGTAAGTTTACTTATTTTTTTTAATTTCAGATTTGGTTTAATTGCATTTCAAGAGCTTGCTGATGAGAAAGCATTAGAAAAGGTCTGTATCAATTTTTATTGGACAATGAAGTTATATGTAGCACAGCATGGCTCTTGTTTACTGGTACTACCACAACCAATTTAGTCTCTTGATTTGGGGGGGGGGGGGGGGGGGTCGGTCCTTGATCTTGTCAGGATGTATTGTGGGGAGGAGGGGAAACTGTTAACTAAGCATTCACTCACACCACATCTTCCTATATCTATTTAAAATTATTATAGGTGATTATAGGTTTAATAGGATTTTAACAGCATCAACCAGTACAAAAATATTCTATTACAAATACCAAATATGAGGTCTTGAAGGTGTTATCATTCCTAATTTTGTTTATCCCAAGTTATCTTGCAGTAAAAACATAATATTGAGAATGGAAATTGGAGAATGTGTAAGAAACAACAACGTCGTAATCCCAACCAAAGAACAGAAAACATAGGGTCTGAATTAATTAAAAAAAGTTGATGACTGTAGATAACAAAATGAAAGAGTTTATAAAGTAGTGTAAAATGTGAAAATTGGGAATGATACATAGAAAATTGATTTTTTTGGGACTCTGCACTTGTTTATTATAAAGTTCATAACTCTTGTATAAATTTTCCCCTATACAGATATGTGTAGAACTAAACACTCCATCTTTACCATGTACAAAGAAGTGGTCAGGTCGAGGTGGAAAATGGAAGTTTGTAGTATCAGAGGCTACTGGTAGGATGTATCAGGTATATATAACTTATCTGATATAGGTTAGAATGGATACTACATACATGTAAAAAGTACCGTAAATACTGGGAAGACACAAACCGGTAACAACCAACTCATTCATTTTAGGAAACAAAATAATAAAAAAAGGATCATCACTGATTGTTTTAATAAAAAATGACCTTATATTTAGGTACAAAGTATTGACAAAGCTGCTAATATCAATTTTTATTTTGAATATTTCAATCATTAGCCATGTTAGCTATACGCCCTTATAGTGACTGTTAAGAACAACAAAGCTGGGGACCTGTTCAGCTGTGTGGTATTTAATTTATAGTAGTCAGCTGTATTCTGCCAATACTAATGTTGTAAGTTCCCCTCTTGTGGCAACAATCTTTGGCATCCAATGAATAATGTAGTGGATTTCTGTTTGTTGATCTCGGCATGGAAGTATTATATAATACTTCCATGATCGCTGTAAGCAATTAAAACAAAGACAGTTGTACTATTAAAGAATATAGAGGAGTATAGAGTATTTTCACAACATTGGTTGTAGCATTCATAGTTAGTAATTAGGAGTATAATTAGAACTGACAAATTGATTGTTGTAGCAAAGTTACTAGGTATTCATGTTTACCTAACAAAAGTGTGTTATTGTACCACTATATCAGTGTTAATTACTTTGTACTTAGGTGGTAGATGCAATTCACTCATCAGATATTTACTGTAGATAAGATCTTATCCAAGTATTACATATTATATTTCTTCTGATAATCAACCCCCCTTGTGGAATTGGTAATATTCTAGTAGAATAGGGAGATTATTCAAGATACAAAATTATACCTATGAGGGGGTACAAAAGGGGGTCTGTTAACATGTTAACAACACCTTGATTTTGGCATAAACAGTTAACAAAGTGGGTTGAAAACAGTTAACAGTTAAAATTTATCTTTACCCCCCCCCCCCCCCTTTCCCCCTACTATGTATCCAGTAGTATTTGTAGATAGCATGGTGATTATGGAATTTGAAATAAGACTGTTTCCCTAATAATAGCATCATATTTATAACAAATCTGAATATGTACATTCAATTGTAAATTTTATTAAGAAAGCATAATGATAATGAATTTAGCATCACACTTAATGGTATGGGTATCTTGCAATAGAATAAGTAACTTGGACATTTAAGGTGGTACCCAACACTACATGGAAATAACTCTGTGAAGTCAGTTTAACGTTTTAATTACGTTGTGTTGTAAAGGGAATAGCAAGCTTCTCAATGATCAAAATTGGTGTTTGTCAAACTGCTATATAACTAGTGTAATTTTTCTGACAAAACGGTTGGTTCAAAATTTTTGAATTCTTTACATTTTTGTTTAAAAAGGGTAAAAGTGAATACATTGTCAAATTTTTATGAAAATTAAACAAGCCTTATTCATTTAAGTGAAAGTGTTGGGTACCACCTTAACTTCAAAAACTGTCATGATAGCTTTATGTAACATAGTTTTTTATTTTCATAACATTATCAATGATTGAAATTCTTTAAATTAATAATAGTTAAGACTTTTTATGAATTGAAGAGTTTTTCTTTCAATTATGGCAGATTGTTTCTGAGAAGTTTAAATGCACCACTTAAAAAGATTGGAATAATAACTAATATTTATATTTTAGAGTAATGAATATAATGGCTTCCTGTATGATGTTTCACAAGGGATAACATTAAATCATTCGGCATTGCTGGAAAAACCTGATAACTCTCCAAAACCATTCACCAGAGCACCATTTATTGGAACTTTTAAGGTATGATTATTGTTGTATTTTTATAATATATATACATCTGTAAATCTAAGTCAACTCTGATACAGCAACTTAACAACATCTTAAAACAATAAAGGCCATTATGTAAAATCACACAATTTCCCATAGACAGTATAACTTCAAAATTATAAAGTGATTGTGCTTGATGTCAGAAGGTGATTTTGGAGCAGATATAAGGTCATTTGGAGACTAAAGTCAGCTCAATACTAATGCTGAGTTCACACGTATTTCTAATTTGATTTGCATTAATTAATTCGAATTAGTTTAATTCACATTCGAAACGTTTTACGTCCTAACGTCAATTCTAATTCGAATTACAATGCGCGTCAAATTCGCTTTACTATCCAAACGACATAAACTTTTAATTCGTATTGACGAAAGTGTATTTCTAATGTGAATTCGATAATTCGAATTAGCCAATTCAAATCAATTCGAATTAAATAAGAGGAGTGAGTGAACGCGACTAGCAAATTCGATTCACATTCGATTCAAATTCAATTCGAATTAAATGTATGTGTGAACAAGGCATTAAAAGTGTAAATACGTTGATAAATATATAGCCCTTAGCCTCTCCCACAGGTTGTGAAATAGTTTAACCTATCCTGTTGTGGATTCATTCTTAATCATTGAGTAGTATTGTTTGTTGATTTCTTTCTTATATGATTGGATAATATTGAAATATTTCACAGCATCAATGTCACAGTTGGTTTCATCAATGTTTTTCCATCATTTGTTTTGCATTATCTCTGATGATAGAAAATACAATACAAAGTTAATCTGTTATTTTAAAAATTACACATGTATTATAACTCATGTGTTGTAAGTCAGCAGATGCTAGTTTTGATCTATCATTGTAATTCGCCGTTTCAGAGTCTAATGCATCCTGGGTAATATTTTCAAAAGTGTACACCAAAACGTCCTGATTGGTTTAAAATATCATAAACAATGGAAATTTGACCAATGGTGTGACGTTATTTTCATTTTAACGTGCAAACAATGAAATTACCCATGATGCTTTAGATTCTGAAACGGTCAATTGTTGCAAATAATTATTGGGTGGCTCGGCTCTACTAATGTATATGATCTTAGCTGAGTTTTTTTTAGCTATAAAATAATTGTTGATTCTGGCAAATTTAATACTTTACTTTAAGATATTTTTTAAATAACAAAAATAAATTTGACATGAAAGTGTCTAGAATTGAAAATAATAAGTGACTGAAATAAAATTACGTTTTATCAGATGAAGAAGTTTGATTGTATAGTTGTGAGCGTACATATGAAGGCTACAGGATTAGCTAATGAAGACTTGGACAGACTTCAGAAAGAAATAGATCAAGTACCACAACTGATCAAAGCCATTGAACAACAATATCCAGGTAGATATAAAAATAGAGGGAGACGATATGGCAATCAAAATTAATAAGTCAAAGAAACACAAGTCAAATTACAATACCATTGTAAAATATGAAAACAATGAAAAAAACAAAGAACAGTCAAAACTCAAACAAGGGTCTCATCTTATATATAAAGATTCTACCGTTACATCAACTGATATGATATTTATCCTTTGAGAGAGTTAAATTTTCAAATTTAAAACCCCAGTCAAGAAACACAACAAGAAAACTTAGAATTGACAACATAAACCCAACTAAACCATTATATTTCCAAAAAGATATTTATCTATATTTATAGAGACATCAAAATCTTAAAAATAAAAGAATTGTAATTTTCCCATTAACACACATATATGATGATAGTTATAAAAGTAGTCATACATTCGTGATGTACGGTTCTAATCTTCACTAATTTTACAACTTTATACATACATGTACAACATAAAAGTACAAAGCAAATAAGGCCAGGATTTTTTAATTTGTTGGTTTACGGATATGCCGACCCGATTTTGCCGATTTCCAGAATAAAAATAAAATAGACTTTTCAAGCTTTTTTATTCCCGCCGCATTATCCCTGAAAAATAATTAAAATATTATTTTTTTTATGAAATGAAATGCATTAATCACCAACATAATTGATAATACTTTCTGTGGGAAAAAATACAACTTCCAGTTTACCTTCTAAAAATAGACAAATCAATGTTAACTGACCTTGAAATGTCGTTTACGCAAATAATTTTGCGGAACGAAACCTGCGCTTAAAACCAATTACATAACAAGTTCGTTTCGCTTATTTGTCATCAGTCTGTAAGATGCAACATTTCATAGAAATAGACTTGTCCAAATGTGGACAGGTGGAAGTTCAAAGCATCAAGTTAAATTACTGAATATTAACAAATCATTTGCAATTTTCTTGTTTCCTAGATAATAAAAAAATAAATCGTCCATTTGGATAAATAAAAAAACGGGAACAGATTAATCCGATATTCTCGTTTTTACAGTGGACGAGTCTATTACAATTTTGACACGTGTGTTGAAACTTATTTTCGCATGACGTTTTTACAACTGTTTCTTTATCATTTTTCGTGCTTGAAGATCATTATTCACAAAGTTTTCTGGAATTGATTAAAAGAGCTACGGGAATCTGTTATTCTTGTTTGTGAAATGACGATTTAATTTCGTCTTTGTCCGTGCATCCCCCTTTTTTACGGGAAATTATTAGACAATGTTGTGCCATGTTTATGACAGCTCTAGCAATAACATTTCAACTAAAATTTAAGAGATGATGACAAAACAGCATAAGAAACATATTATTAGAAAGTAGAACTATATATTTATTTTGCATAATATCCGAGATTTTTCTGTATCGAAAGTTTTTTTTAAATTTTTTTCCTGCCCGACCGACCTGACTTTTTCATTGAGAAATCCTTAAACCAACAAATTAAAAAAACGTGGCCTAATGGATGACACAAAAGATTTTACTTTTACAAGACTACAAATTGATGTACTGAAGTAATAATATTAGATGATATATATATGCAAATGAAATTTTCAGTTCTGTTAATGATGATGTAATTTTTCAGGGGAAGAAGATATTATTATGTTAGGGGATTTCAACTTAGATCCACAGAAAGAAGGTATGTATTGCAAGCCAGAGTTTCTTAAGGATGTTCGCTAGTCTCTTAAAAAATAACAAGCTTTCTAATAGACTATTATGAATTGATAGTATATAAATAAATAATCTGAAAAAGAAGAAAAAAATGGAGGGTCCGGTCTGTGTGCTTGTTTTGCGAGAAATAAGCCATTGAAAATTTGACAGGAAATAATTTTCTCTAGATTTTTCATATATTTGACATTGACATCTTATTTGTTTCAAAAACAATAAAAAAATTACAAGAATTTTATAAAATTTTGAAATATGTCTTTTTAAACTTTGTTATATAATTATGAAAAGAAAAGTAGGGGTTAGTGGGCAATTTTTTTTAATGACAATACATGGATAAAACCAGAGGATTCCAAAAATCTTGAAAAATATTAAAAAAATGGAGGAGCAAACATCCTTAAATGAAGGTAAAAGGGAAATATGCATAGCTCTAGGAAAACATCAAATCAAACAACAAGTCTCAATTAAAGTAGTTAAGACTTGCATTGGTTAGGTGGTAAAATTAATTCCATACATCTACTTGGTAATCAGAGCATGTCATCAGTTAGTTGTAACTATCAGATCACACAATAACCATAGCAAATACTGAAATATGATTAAGACTGCATTTGTTCCATCTAAGTTGTCAACAAGCCAACCGCAAAATGTATTTTTGTAGAAAAATATTTGATAATCTGTCATTGACAATGCCTAATGCAACACCTACCACTTTAAAATTTGAAATGAAACAAACACACTTGCAGCAGTCTCTGGTGTATTCATTTCTCTCTAAATAAATTTTTGTAATCTATTTGAATAATCTAACAAAAATTTCTGCTCTTGTGGGGTTATATTTGTATACGTTAATTAATCTTTTATGAAATGTCCAATTCTGTAATTCTAAACAGAGCATTTCATGTCCCCTAATTTTAAGCCCTGTTACCTTCTTTCTTTTTTGTTTGTCTAAATAATGTTTTCCAGATCATATTCTTTTTACAAAATTATTGATTTTACAAATTCTGATATAATTAAACTTTTGTAGGGGTGAAATTTAGGTAATGAAATTAGGTAATAAAAATAATATTACTATCAATTAGTTAAAATTCAGGTATACAAACATTCTTTTATTACAAAATTTAGAATTAATTTTAATTTAAAAACACAAAAAATGAAATAAATATTTATTGTTTTTCAGATTTTGATGTGATGCGTAAGAAAGGTTATGAAAATTGTGTACCGGTAGGAGAATATACAAACATCAGCAATAACAACCTTAAAGGGAGTCAGACGTATGACCATATATGGTTAACAAGTAGCACTAAAAAGACATTTTCAGGTATGTCCTTGCTATGGTTGTAAATATTTGGAGTTCATCAATGAGTGTTTGAATCAGAGTTATCTTTGTCTCATGGGTTTTCATGCTAATAAGAATGCATTGTGACGTCACCATATCCATTGAAGAAGCATGCTTAAAACAAATTCATATAACGTACCAAAACATATGATTTGACCATACTATCAACATTTATCATAACATAAGTTTATCATCAAGAATACCTGGCAACTTTCAACACTGAAGTAAGGTAATTGATTAAAATGTTGTTTTATTCAGGATAAAGACTTCTTAAGTTAGAAATTCTTTATGTGTGTTTAATTTACATTCATGAGTTTTCATCTGCCAATCAGTTAAATTAGGAAGTAATTAATGCAAGCTATACTTTATTGTAGTTTTAACATGGGTAGGCATTATATTTGTGATAATTTTTGCCCAAGCGATAGTTATAATAATGTGCCAGAAAAAAATATTGGATTTAGAGCATGTGTATATTCATAAAGCCCAAGAAGCACATCATATCAGGAGTGGAATTTAATGCAATCAAAACCCTCTGATACTGAATTGATGTCTGAATCTTCCAAGGTGCTTTTGAGATGCACAAATATAGTGCACTGAAAACAACAGTGAAACATCCTATCTATGAACATTTCTAGAAATCTATCATTGAAATATTAAAACAAGAGGCTGTCACAACGACAGCAAACAGGATTTATTAGCATTTATTTGTGTCCTGGCAATATCACAAGAACCGTTACTGATGATTGGTGAAAGTGAAAATCGTCAATATCAAATTTGACCTCTATTTTGTCATCAGTATCAACATATTAAAATTTGAAAAGCTTAGATTGAATGGTTCATGAGTAAATGCAACAACGTGAATGGAAACACCATTTTACAATCTTTCAAGAACCATAACTCCTGAACGGTAAAAGTCAAAATCGTCATTAATGAACTTGACCTCTATTTTGTCATCAGTAACAACATATTAAAATTTGAAAAGCTTTGGTTGAACGGTTCATGAGGAAATGCACGACACGACTGGAAACATCATTTTTCAATCTTTCAAGAACCATAACTCCTGAATGGTAAAAGTCAAAATCGTCATTATTGAACTTGACCTCCATTTAGTCATCAGTAACAACATATTACAATTTGGGAAGCTTTGGTAGAACAGTTCATGCGTAAATGCACGGACACAACTGGAAACACCATTTTTCAATCTTTCAAGAACCATAACTCCTGAACGGTAAAAGTCAAAATCGCCATTATTGAACTTGACCTTTATTTAATTGTCAGTAACAACATATCAAAATTTTAAAAGCTGTGGTTGAACGGTTCATGAGTTTATGAACGGAAACATTTGATTGCTGCCTGCCTGCCGCCGAGCATCCCCAAATCAATAACCGACATTTTTGTCACAAAAATCCGGTTAATGAACAGATATTCAAGTTTCTTGTCAAGAATATTACATAAGTTGTGCAGGAATCAAATGTCTGTTTTAAAAATATCAATGAAATCATTGTTAAAGTAATCTTTAAAATTGTCCATTATTGTAGTTGAATCAACTACAACCAATGCTTTATACAATGTTGAATTTCACTTCCCATTAATAAATTAAAATTATTATCCGTCAGGGCTTAAAAGCACTTTGATTGTACACATTACCTCTACATTTTGAATAATCTTGAACTTTATATAACAATTCATTTGTATTTCTTCTTATTTTAGGTTATTCAGGTGTTGTAAGAGAGGGTCTGACAAGTCCTCTGATACCTAAAGGCTGGGGATGGGGAGGTGTTGTCAGTGACCATTGTCCAGTATGGACAGAGCTATACAAAGGGAAAGATTTCGATACAGCAGATTTAACCATCACTCCAGATGCCATCAAATTTACTCTTGATGGTTGATTTTGAATTTTGTGAAAAAAAACCACATAGTGATTCATATGAACAATTGATATACAATACATGTATATATTTTAAGAGGCCTTCATCTTACAAGGCAGCAGTAAACAAAATCCAGCTTTCAATTATAGAATAATTGTTTTGTTTTCCACTGACCAGTATCCTGATCTGAAATTCACTGAGGGATCCCATACCAGAGGAGTAATTAAGGATGTTCTTTTTGTCAGATATTTTGGAATCTTCTATTTTTATCCATTAAAAAGTTTGCCTGTTAAACCCCTCTATTCTTTTATAATTTTATTACAAATAGTTTAAAAAGCCTTTTTTGTTAATCTAATAAAATCCTTGTTAGTTTTTCATAGTGTTTGAAAGAAAAAAGGTTTCAATGTTAAATGTAAAAAAAATATAGAGAGAACCATTTTCTGCCAAATTTTCATAATTTTTAAATGCAAATCGGATCAAGATTTTACTTACATTGTAACTTCTTACTGTTTAATTGCTCCAGGGAATTCGGATTCCTACCCAGTGTCAGATCATAATACCAAGTGTGCTGATGAATTTGGGAAATTCAAGTGTTATTTATTAACCTTATAACTATCAATTATAGAAAGTTATGGGAAAGCATGTGTAAATTGATAGACAAGAATTATAAATGGGTTGTACAAAGAGGAGATATTATACCTCAGACAGAAGATTTTTATTTATAAAGTATTTTTTAAAAGAGACAAGTATATTTATATATCAAGAATTTCTAATGAACACAGATGCCAAACTAAACACATACTCATAGAAAAAGAAAATTTTGTAGAAAGATTTTATATATCTGGACAAATATTTGCCAAATAGTTGTTTGGAATAACAGGATTTTTATATGTTGAAACTACTGACAGCTTAAAAAAGAAGCTATAAATGCAATAATTTGTTACATGTATTATTTAACTCATTTAAAAAAAAACTTTGCATGCAAGCTGTTTTTAAAAAAAATCATAAATAGTAAAATTATTTTTAAAAATATTTGATTCTTTTTGGAAACAATTAGAAAATGTAAATTATGAGGAAAGATGAAAGGCTATTTGTTAAATTTTTATCTCACTTTTTTGTATCAGTGCTTTTAAAGATATGAATTTTAGACTTATTGAAATTATGATCAAGCCACATTTTACATGTTAATATGTATGAGATTAGTTATTGCAATAAGAACTCTACATGGTAAAGCAACAGTATTATATGTATTTTATTGTGATGTTTTATAAGTTTTATATGAAGAATTGCAATTGTACCACACTGAACAAACTAGCTGCTGGCAGTAAAATATATTAAAACTAAGATGTTTGATGTTAAGATTTTTACAAAAAAGATCAGGTTAAATTGAAAGTTAGATATTTAATTGAAAATGATAATTTATATCTTTTCTGTTTTTTCCTATGTTTTGTTTTTTCAATTGGGCTGTTAAATATTCTTTACTGTGGTCCATATAAATCATATTTTTGGTACAAACTGTTACTAAACAAAGTGAAATTCCTCTAATTAAAATAATTTATATGGGCAAAAAAATATAAGCTTTCTACTATTTAGAAATCATGTTGAATTATGAATTTCTTGTATATTATGACTTTTAGATGGCATTCAAGAACTTTTTTATCTAGTCAAACATTAAAATTAGATTTTCATTGAAAGTTAGAATTCTATTGCGAGTTTAGATTTGTATCATGGTACAAAAGGGTAAACAAATTAATTTCCTTTGGATATGATTTAAATATGTGAACTTTTTTTATGTTATTCATTATAAAAAGGACCAGTGCAGTGGGTATATTTGACAATATCATTTCAAGAGTATTATGTATCCATGTCATATTTGTATATGCATATAAAGATTCTAGTTATCAAATTATCATCTTAAATGCTTGTATCCATGTCATATTTTTATATGCATTCGATTTAAGATATATGGTTATTATCTTAAATTATTTTTATATGACCGTCAAAATTTTGAAGGGACATATTATGGTAAACAAATGTCCTGTGTCAGTCCGTCTGCCTGTCCCTCTGTCTGTCTAGCGTAAACATGTCTAACGTAACTTGAGAACGACTTATCCAAATTTCATGAAACTTAATATAGTTGTTTCTTATGATGGTAAAATGAAATTAAGATTAAAACTTTTTGAGTTACGGCACTTTGTAACTAAAACAGGGGTTTCTTTTTTTTTTACATGCATATGGCGCACCATATCTCAAAAACGATTTATGACTTTTGCTTAAAACTTTACACACTTCTTTGTTATATTAATCTTAAGATCTGTATACTTTTTGGTTTTGATTCAAATTGTTTATTAGTGATATTAAATTTTTTTAAGAAAAAAAGAGGGGGGGGGGGGGTCACATGTCCCGCTGTATCTTAAAAACAATATATGGTTATTGCTTAAAACTTTCTAAGAAACTATTTATGATTATTGCATAATCTTCCACACAATACAACGGGCGTATCATGGCACTGCTGTTTATCAATGCATTAAATTTAAGTTGCAAACCTTTAATTTGAATGTATTAGAATAAAGATATTAATTTAAGATTTTGTTACATTGAACTGACATATTCATTTTTTATCTTGATGACCAGTGCTTTAAGGTTGCTGAATGTTCTTCCCTCTACAAAGTGAAAGCTATGACGTAAACCTAAAGATCAGTTGGTCTACAAGAATTAATGAGGTCTAGATTTAGTGTATATAATCAGGGCTGTTCAATAAAACCATATGATAAGGTAGAAAACACATTTTTATGCCCCACCTACGATAGTAGAGGGGCATTATGTTTTCTGGTCTGTGTGTCTGTCCTTCCGTCCTTCCGTCCGTTCGTTCAGGTTAAAGTTTTTGGTCAAGTTAGTTTTTGATGAAGTTGAAGTCAAATCAACTTCAAACTTAGTACACATGTTCCCTATGATATGATCTTTCTATTTAATTGCCAAATTAGACTTTTGACCCCAATTTCACGGTCCACTGAACATAGAAAATAATAGTGCAAGTTTCAGGTTAAAGTTTTTGGTCAAGGTAGTTTTTGATGAAGTTGAAGTCCAATCAACTTCAAACTTAGTATATATGTTCCTTATGATATGATCTTTCTAATTTAATTGTCAAATTAGACTTTTGACCCCAATTTCACGGTCCACTGAACATAGAAAATAATAGTGCAAGTTTCAGGTTAAAGTTTTTGGTCAAGGTAGTTTTTGATGAAGTTGAAGTCCAATCAACTTCAAACTTAGTACACATGTTCCCTATGATATGATCTTTCTTATTTGATTGCCAAATTAGACTTTTGACCCCAATTTCACAGTCCACTGAACATAGAAAATGATAATGCGAGTGGGGCATCCGTGTACTATGGACACATTCTTGTTAAGTGTTTAAGACAACCCCAATGGATTTATGGTAGCATGCCTATCTAGAGTGTGGGAGGGTTTTGACTTTATTCCTGAATAGGTCAAGGCAATCTTTAAAATTGCATTTGTTGATTCTAGATCTGACATGCACCATTTTAAATTAAGAGTGACGATTTTTCAGTTCAGAGTCTGAATAATGTCTCTGAATAGATTAATGCTTTCAAGCAAGCTCTGACCTTCTAAGCTTGATTTAATATTTATGCCACCTCCATAGCAGAGGGGCTATAAATGTTACCCTTGTTTATATATCCGTCTGTACATTCTTATATACGCTCGTCCATAAGTCCCAAAATTGGTTTCCATTTTCTAACTTAAGTTTGCCTCAATTAAATGTTATAAATCTTTTTACCACAAAATACAGATCAAGCTTGAATGGGGAATCATCTGTGTCTCATGGACACATTCCCTATTTATTGTAATGTGGCTCTTAATCTTGTACAAAACAAGATATCTTCACATCTTTTTAAGAAGTAATGAATGGTTTCATCCACTTCATTTGAACTGTGGTGTATAGTTGTCTCACTGGGATTCATTCTGCTTCTCCATATTTTTATAATTAAGTTTGCTGATGAAATCCAAAATTTGCAAAACTAATATGGTAATAACATGATCAGTTTAGGAAGGTCTTTCCTGTATGGTCAGTTTAAAAGGACCTTTCCTGTGTGCCCAGTAAAGAGAATCTTTTTGATTTTACTATTTAATTATAGACTTTCCATTTTGAATTTCCTAGGAGTTCAGTATTTTTGTGAGTTATTTTTTTTCTATCTGCTCTTAATGTTTTAATGGAACAGCCCATATAACATTGTAATAATTGTCAAAGAAGTGTTGTTAACTTGTTGTATTTGATTTGCCATGATATAGGTCATAATGTATAAATCGTTTTGCTATTTTTGCCACATCATATTTTTACATATTTGAGATATTTTGACAGTAATGCATTTTGATTTTTCATACAATGTTATCATTTAAATGTCTCATTTGTATTTTTATTTTTTTCTTCATATTTTTATATATTTTTGTAGCAATTTGCAATGCAAACTTCAACTTTATTAATTGTTTATCTGTTAACAATGCAAAGAGGATTTTTTAAATTAAATTTTAAGGTAAGAATAAATGTACAGAAGTTTCTGTTTGAGGAAGGTATATGTTTCCAGCTTACAATTTTAAAATGGATATTTTAATGAGATTTTTTGGAAATATTTAGTATTAAAGCAGTATGAACAGTGGAATTATTTCTATTCATGTCCAGTTAGTAGTTTGCACATGTTGAACTCTGAAGCTGAAAATGGAAGAAATATTATGTATTACTATTTCATTTGCTTATGTTGAGAATATTCCTTCAGAAGTATATCAGAAAACAAAATAAAACAGATAAGTGCATTATTATGTAACTTAAACTTTAAACATGCAGAAATTTTTATTTCAAGTCGATTTGAATATTGAACATTATCAATTACTGTTCATTTGCCAAAATATGCTTTTGGTAACAATTGAAATTCTTTCTTTGCATCTAGTCAATTGCCTGTACACTTGTTAATCTTATATTTTTGCATATTTTATTGTAGGTTGTTGTAATATTGTCATCATTTCTTTTTTATAATAAACATCTGTTCATAATTAAAGGCCAGTATATTCTGAAGATTTCACCAAATGTACTCATACAAGTATAGGATAGCAGAAATCTAATGGTAAGAAAATCAGTCAAGGTAGGGAAGAAATAAAAAATGTGCAAAAATCAGGAAGAGAAAAAAGATCAAGAAACTTTATATGCTTTCATTGCAGAAATTTTGTGGGTGAATCAGAAGTTCATGCTTTTCTATTGTATTAAGAAAAATAGGAAATTTAAACTTTTTAATTGCAACAATCATAAATTTTATAATATATCATTGCAACCACTAGATATATAAAATGAAAACAGCTGGGTTGGGAATCAGAAATTTATGCCCTTTTCATTGCAACATTAAGATGGGAAGGATTAAGAAAATTATAGTTTTGCTTTGAAGAAATTTTGGGCCAGACACATGCAATTGCTTATTTATTAATAAGTTAATGCCTGGATTATACACATTTCTTGCTTAAATTATGCTTTCTGTTATATATAGATGTTGACATATTATTATGCAAATATAAGGCCATTTAGATAGGGTATACAGTAAAAAGATATATATTTGCTGTCCGATGACCACAAGAAAAAAGGACATTACATTATTTTTTTGATAAAATACTTATGAAAGAGGAATTATAACTAAATTGTAACATACAGGGTATATTGGTTTAAATTTTGCTTGTTGGAAAGTAGTAAAATAAAATGAATAAATTGGAATTGATATTCTGGGTTATTGATAACAATTTTTATATGTATCAGAATATAATTATTTACTTATGCTGAAGAAGCAATAGATTTTTGTTATAATTTTTTTGCTCAAATAAAAAGTTATGAGATTTTCTTGTTTAAATATTCCATCTAGCTGATGAAATTATTCATACTGTGTTATGTGTTGACCTGATATTTCACTAATAAATCCTCTTAGCAGTGAATAATTTAAAAGTTATCTCTTTGAAAATTGGATTTTGATTCTTATTCATTGCTCCTAACACAGAAATTAAAATAATGAACAACACATGACCTGATTAGAATTAAATGTTGTTGGCAAATGAGTCTCTGCTGAATTTATTGCCAACTTATCTTGATACAGGACAGTTGAAAGCTTGAACTATTTTATAGGCACATTTCTATTGTTGAAGACCTTTGTCTGAGATAAAAATTTCAATTAAGACATTAGGTTACGTGCTTTCCTCTGAAATTTCAATTGTGACCTCATGCAAAACGGGACCATTCCTTGTGAAGTAAGTAAGAACATCTTTTCACATATAATTGATCTGTAAAGAAGGATTTAGTTTATTTGAATATCATCAAATATTATTATTAGAGACCAAATGTGAATACTTCTCATGTCAGTTACCAACTTTTTTTTGTTAAACACTTGAAATTCTTGAGTTGACAAATTTTGTATCACAGAGGTAGGCTCTAGTTATATGAATACATTGAGTTAATTGACACCTAAAATATCATTTTTTCACAAAGCTTGGATTTGATTTTCTATTAATGCATTTTTTTCCTGTAGTTAATGTTTTCCCTCTAGCTGTCTTTAACAAATTCTTGTAAAGTTTCTGTTTGATTCTTGTTTTTATCTCACATTCATAGTTGGATTTATTATAGAGTAATATTTGAGCTGGTAAATGTTTGTGACAATGCAGTTAAAATAATAAACAAAAACTCAATCAGTAGATTGTGGAAAAGGTTAGCTGTTTTCTACACTACTTGGATTGAGTATACGCAAATCAATTCACAAATTATTTTTTTTGAAAAAGGGCACAAATGCACTCATGAAAGGCATTAATTTAGGATGATATATTTTCAGTTGTAGCATTTTTAATGAATTGTTTGTGGTCATTGACATAAGATCTGAAAGATTAAAGGTACAGCAATTATTTTCAAATAAGGCCCAAATCTACGCGATCACTCTTCTTTCTTTAAATTGCATTTGATTGTAGTTAACCAATATTATTTGAGAAACAGTGCTTTTTCTATGAGAATGTTAGTTGAGCATTAGATCTACATGTGACTTATCGTTGGCTTGGCATGTAGAAAACGAAATTTTAAATGTAGATGTAGTGACCAATTTGTAGTATTAATTCATAACATGTTAAAAAAAAAGCGTTGTACGAAAAATTACAACACATAAATGATGAGAATTGACAAAACGAAAATACCGATTTTTAAGGAAAAATCAAATCGAAAAGACTGCTTATGTAGTATTTGAAATTTAAGGTCCAAGATAACTGACAAAGAAAGCAAGTTAAATCAAATAAATGGTATAACTTTGCTTGAATAATTTGAACAACTTTCAATTTGAATTTATTTTTTGATTTACTATCAATATCTCTCATTTGTTTTGATTTGATCCAAAACCCCATTCTTAATTAAACAACAAGAAAAGAATTGCCTGGTATATTAATTGTTACAAGTAATTAGACAGAATCTGTTCAATAATTGGAATTTGTTGAACTGTTTGTGTTTTTTATTGTATTATTTTTAATCACTGTTCGAACCACACGAGTGTAATATGCAATTAATAGAAAAAGAAATAAACATTATAAAATATGATTGTGACATCTTTTGGCAATTGTAGCATGATTGATCTGTGTTGACAATATTTTTATCTTCTATTTCATTATTGCTTCCTTCATACCTACAGGGATAAAAACAAATTAGAATGAAACGAATTGCACTCAATACTTAATTAACATGTATCAATGTTTGGGATTGTTAAAAACCTTCAAAACATGAATAATGACCTATCATACCCGGACACATAAATCCTATTGACCTAAATACATTAAATTTTAATTGTAATAATAAAAATGAATATGATGACTGTTATACTCAGATATTTAATATTACAATCTTACTAATGATTTATTATTACACGTAGGTCAAACCATTAAGCTTACGTTTGTACTTAGTCTATAAACGGCCTATATACATCGGCATTTAAATTATTTACAAAAGTATGTCCAATGTTTGTACACAAATTTTGTACACGTTTAAACACCTTCCTGTTTAAATGAAAAGTAAGACTTACTTTAAGATAGTACGCATTTTAAATACACGTATATAAACAATGAAATTGTATATGAGGCTTTAAGAGCATATAATGTTTAGTAAAATAACGTTATAAAACGGAATTTATAATGTTATGATATTTATTGATTTTTATGATTGATTTAACAGGGATATTAATAGACGGATTTCGCATTACTTTGGAAAATTTCATTCATGTTATTGTTTAAAGATGGGAATAGTGAATAGTTGTTTTGATTCTGAAAGTCAGGGTGGTGAAGTTGAAGAGAAGGAGGTGAAACGTAACTACGAAGTTACTGACACTATATGTATGAACAAACATTTATCTGAATCCACGGAAAACATTATAAATTTGTTAGAACCAATAATCACGATCATAAAATCTTCCTCTAGACCACAAGTTGCACAGTTTAATTTTAAACATAAAAACAAAGGTGTTGTGAGGATAGCTAGTTGGAATGTGGAACGATTTGACGAGGACAAAGCTAATAACCCCGGAGTGAGAGAAGTTGTTTGTATGACAATTCTGGAAAATGGGTAAGGTTAATGAAAACAAAGGACTTTCTGTTTTGAATTTTCCTTTGGAGTTGGATATTTTTGCTATTTGACTTTCTTTGGGATTGTTTTTATTTTTATTTGATGGCACCTTTTAGTTTTTTTTTTATATTCCATATTAGAGATACCGCTTTGGTTTTACTTTCTTTTTCATGCATGAAAGTTATAAGGTTTTGTTTTCATGTGTGCAGATACAGCCAAATAAAACGACTTCTAAGGATTTGTTTTTAGCTTTTTGAAAAAACAAAATCTCCAACTGAGATTTTTTTTGGTTATTCTTATATTTTAGAGTTAATGTTAGTGCATGTCTAAATATGAGAAGATGAAAAAGAAATTAACGGATGCCGAGAATATGTTTTATTTATAGTTTGAAGTTTCGTTATATTGTATATAAACTCATCATTAATACCAGGACTAAAATTTGCAAATACGCGTTTCGTTTACAATAGACTCATCAGTGACGCTCGAATCCAAAAAAAGGTTAAAAAGGCTAAATAAAGAACGAAGTTGAAGAGCTTTGAGGACCAAAATTCCTAAAAGGGTTGCCAAATACAGCTAAGGTAATCTATGCATGAGGTAGAAAAGCCTTAGTATTTTAAAAAAATCTAAATTTTGTAAACAGTAAATGTATAAATATAACCATATAAATGACAATTCATGTCTGCACAAAACGTGCTGACTACTGGGCTTGTGATACCCTCGGGGAAATAAATCTCCACCAGCAGTGGCATCGACCCAGTGGTTGTAAATAAACTCATCATTATTACCAGGACTAAAATTTGTAAATACGCCAGACGCGCGTTTCGTCTACAATAGACTCATCAGTGACGCTCATAAGCAACCCAAAAAGGCATAATTGGATAACGTGAAATTAACTGGAAGACAAAATTATGTAAACGTACAACTTATACTTTTTTCAATTGATACTATACATAAGATAATATTAACATTTACTGCACCGGATTTGCATTCAGACACTACAGTCATAAGACAAAGGTGAGTTCTCTCTCAATCAAAAAATGCCTATCATTTCAACCAAAATCGATGTTTTCAAAAATATATTACCAAGTAACTGTATGAGCGATTTTTGTCGAGCCTTCGACTTTAGTCTAAAAAGCGAGACTAAGCGATTCTCCATTCCGTCGTCGTCGGTGTCGTTGTCGTAGTCGTCGTTGGCGGCGTCCACAAACATTCACTGTGTGGTTAAAGTTTTTGAACATTTAATAACTTTCTTAAACTGTATTTGTTCTGTATTTTATTTAGAAATGGACTTAGTTTTTCTGCGGGGAAACATTACATTCACTCTGTGGTTAAAGTTTAAAAAAATTTAATAACTTTCATTAACTATCATGGGTTTGTATCAATTTTGGACAGACGCTTCTTAATGATCAAAAGATAGTATCCAGAAGTAAATTTTGTAAAATAATAAATCCATTTTTTCTATAATTGACTTTTAAATGGACTTAGGTTTTCTGCCAGGAAACAACACATTCACTCTGTGGTTAAATGTTAAAAAAAAAATAATAACTTTCTTATACTATTTTAAATTTGTACCAAACTTGGACAGAAGATTGTTTATGATCAAAGGCTAGTATCAAGAAAGGAAATTTTGTTAACATTTGGTATCTTAGTATCTGTATTTTACTTATAAATGGACTTAGTTTTTCTTCCAGTTAACATTACATACAGTCTGCAAGTTTTTAAAACATTTATTCGATTCATAAACTATCCTGAAATTTTTACCAAACTTGGACAGAAGCGTCTTACAATCAAAAGATAGTATCAAGAGGAATATCTCTATTGATTGTTTTCCTCATTTTTGTTGAGCCTGGGAGTTACAGCAAAAGTAGGCGAGACACTGGGTTCCGCGGAACCCTTTTAAATTTTTATAACATGGATACCAAAATGATGTAAAAATGTCTGAAGTTTTATTGTTTATTTAGTCATAATTCTCTTGAGTTTAACAAATGCAAATTTTTACGATTTTAATTTGGTCAGAATAATAGCAAACTTTTCAAGAAATATTTTTCTTTGTGTTCATCTCGTCAGAAAATTAAAATGAGCATGAATACTATTATAACCAAATAATTTAATTTTGGATGTAACGCGTCTTCTGATAGTGTGACGTTGTTTTGTTATTAGCCCATAGACATAATTTAGGCATATGACCGTGACGTCATCAACGTTTTTTCGTGGTTTTGTACGGTTTAAAATGGAATTTAGAATTAAATTATAAGAAATGACTGTTAATTTGAAAATGCCTGTACCAAGTCAGGAATCTGACAGTTCTTGTCCATTCGTTTTTGATGCGTTTTGTTATTTGATTTTGCTCTGTGATTATGGACTTTCCAAATTGATTTTCCTGTGAGTTCAGTATTTTTGTGATTTTACTTTTTATATTTTTTTCCGTCTATTCGAAATAACATAAAAAATGTGATGCACACTGTTAAATAACCCGCTACGCGCTTTATTCAGTGGGCATCAAATGTTTAGCTCACCTGGCATAGCCATGTGAGCTTATGCCATCACTTGGCGTCCGTCGTCGTCCGTCGTCCGTCGTCTGTCGTCGTCGTCTGTCGTCGTCATAAACTATTTCAAGAATCTTCTCCTCTGAAACTACTAGGCCAAATACTTCCAAACTTTAACTGAATGTTTCTTAGGGTATCTTGTTTATAAATTGTATCCGAAATTTTGATCTATCAACAAACATGGCCGCCATTTCTAAAAATAGAACATAGGGGTCAAATGCAGTTTTTGGCTTATATCTCAAAAATGAAAGCATTTAGAGCAAATCTGACAGGGGGTAAAATGTTCATTAGGTTAGATCTATCAGCCCTGAAATTTTCAGATGAATCAAACAAACCATTGTTGGGTTGCTGCCACTTAATTGGTAATTTAAGGAAATTTTGCAGTTTTTGGTCATTATCTTGAATATTATTATAGATAAAGATAAACTGTAAACAGCAAAAATTATCAGCAAAGTAAGATTTACAAATAAGTTAATATGACCAAAATTGTCAATTTTTCACAATTTGTTCATCATATTTGCTAACTTTAAAAAATCTTCTCCTCTAAAACTACTCAACCAAATTCAACCAAACTTCAACTGAATGATCAGTAGGGTGTATAACATAAAGTTTGTGTTTTATTTTCTATTTCGTCAAAAAACATGGCCGTCATGTCTACAAATAGAACACAGGTTAAAATGCAGTTTTTGGCTTATATCTCAAAAACTCCAGCATTTAGAGCAAATAAGACAAGAAGTTAAAGTATTTATTAGGTCAAGGTCTACCTGTCCTGAAATTTTCAGCCGAATCGGGTAACTGGTTTTGCAGGTATAATGCCCCTGAATTGATGATTTTAAAGAAATTTTGCAGTTTTGGGTTATTATCTTGAATATTATTATAGATACAGATAAACTGTTAATAGCAAACATGTTGAGCAAAGTAAGATCTACTAATAAGTCAATTTGACCAAAATTGTCAATTGACCCCTTAAGGAGTTATTGCCCTTTAAAGACTTTTTTCACAATTTGTTCATCATGTTGACTTACTTTAAAAAATCTTTTCTCCTTTGAAACTGCTGTATCAATTTCAGCCAAACTTAGGCTAAATGAGTTTCAGAGTATCTAGTATAAATTTTATATTTTATTTACTTGTATGTTAAGAAACATAGCTCCTATGGCTAAAATAGAACATAGGAGAAAAGGTTTTTTTTTTTGCTTTTGAAGAAAATAGGATGAATCACAGAACATTTAAATAAATTGAAGAGCCAAGATAATCATTGATGAGAGATTTAACCAAAAAAATTCAGGTGAGCGATTCAGGCTCTTGAGAGCCTCTTGTTTATGTTATTTCTTCATACACAGAAAAAATATTACAGTCATTCCTTAATGCCCGCGTCACACTGTCCCGATTTTTATATACGATGGACACCCGAATGCGAAAATTGTAAGTTCGTACGTAGTTGGTCCCGATCTCGTTAAAATACCAAAAAGTGACCGAAGCAAGTACGATGAATAACGAAGTCTATGCGATGGTGCCGAAATGATATACGATAACAAAAGATGGACATGCGAAGGTTAACCGAAGACGGGTATTCAAGCTTCATATCTAAGTTGAAGCCTACACGATGGATCACGAAGGCTTCACGATGGATTACGAAGGCTACACGACGGATTACGATGATGGCGCGATGACCATACGATGTCTAAAAGACTTAGTTTATTATCCCATCGCTTACTACATGCAAGTTGCGTGTAGAAAAACAATGATATGGACACTCTAGAACCGAAATGCTCAAAACTTGATATGGTGTTACGAATATCTTCAGCGCTATTGACTTTAAAGTTCAAAGGTCAAGGTAGCAGTTGTAATACAAGGCAATATCACCCTTGTTGACACTCTAAAACCAATATGCTTCAAAAGATTTTAACTACATTTGGTATAGTGTTTCTCCTTGTAATGATTTGACATTTTTTACGTTCAAGGCCAAAAGTCAAGGTCATGCAGATGGACTTGTTTTTTCTCCTTCAAATAGCATAATACACAAGAAATTGGTTGCTCATTTTTTGAACTGCTGGTTTTAAAGACAATACTAAAGGTATTTCCAGTTACTGAATGTTTAGGTTGATTTGTAAAAAAAAATAGTTAATGTATCAAATATGCATATTCAATTTACCATTTTCTGCATGTGTCATATACAGATATAGTGTCCATATTTGTCCCAAATATGTTACATACATGGGGTGCCATGCTCGGCATTGCCTTGTTTGAACTGTAAAAGGTGTGCACTAGTCTGAATAATCACCCATAGTTATGCCCATGTTTACTGATCTATCTTTAAGGTAAAGTAATGGGTTCGTTGATCCCTTTTATTCAAAAAGAGCTCTTTCCAGAATATCATAAAAATATAGACAAAAGGAAGGATGTGGGGAAAGCAACAAATGCGGCTAAATATGACATATATACATGTAGAAAACAAAATGGTTATGGAGTGAACATTCGTGTGACAACAACTCAGACGATACATAAAAAAATCAGCAGAATAATGAAGAAAAAGTCGGTTCCCTATATACGTGTACCTGCAGTGTTGGTGTACGAGGCGCATTTCTGATTTTCATTATGTTACTTGATATGAAAAATTGACAAAAAATAATAATTTACTTGTCAAAGTAAATCCTGAGCCTGTAATAGCTGCTCTTCTTGTTCCATTTGAATTAATAGAAACAACGCTGTCGCCTTTCTTGTTCTCATAGAATCAAATGATATAAGCTCCATGTTTTGTGAACGTCTTTTTTAACTGTCGTATAAGACTGACCAGTGCATATCGCGCATGGCACTTTAAATGTATTGTAGCGCGAGAATTAACTTACATTAAGCTGGATTTATTGCCGTCGTAGTTCCATCTTGTCGCCTTCGTACTTTTATTCAATGGCAACACGACGGGATTACGAGGTCGTCACGAAGTCGTGTTGCCATCGTAAGACCTTCGGGTAGCTTCGTGATTCATTCGTTTGGACATCGTAATGTCAAAACTGCCCGATGGAAACGATGGAAACACGAATGCAATACGATGTTCAAAGATGCATTCCCGGTGACATTACGATGGTGAGGATGATGATACGAACTCAATACGAACCCTCAACATCGGACGCACCTTCGGGGAGTTTTTAACATGTTAAAAAATTTAGAACCCTTCCCGAAGTTGTCCTCGAAGGCTAGAAAAGGTGAACGATGGTTAAAGACGGCACAACGAATAGCTCGATCTGGATATGATTAGTCCCGATTTTGAAAATTTCCATAATCGTGTTTACATCGGCGTAAAAATCGTGACAGTGTGACGCGGGCATAAATAAACAATAAAACTTCAGATTTTTCTACATCTTTTGGTATCTATATTTAGAAAATCTGCACGTCTTTTCAGTTATGACCGAATTGTAGATATATGAAAAAAAAACCAAAAAAAAAAAACACCCTATAGTGTAGCACAATCCAGACAGAATTAAAGCTTTGCACAAGGGATATGTTAATTATACTGTCGTATTAGATAATGACGTATACACACTTTTCGAATAAAGTACAAATTGATAAAAATATAAGAACGAACGAGAAGAAGACAACGTTTAATATTTCTGTTTTTTAGATATAACATGTTCATTATTTTTAGTGACTTATATAAACATGATAAAGGCAACAGTAGTAAACCGCTGTTCGAAATTCATAAATCGACTGAGAAAAGACAAAACCGGGATAAAAGAGTAAATGTAAATCCTGATGAAAATTAATTCTATTTTACAAAAAACAAACTTAACTGGTCATAAATGTGAATCAACTGCTAGAGAACAAGTTCAAGCAAGTCATCAAAGTGTCGAAATGGTAAAACAAAGCTTACTTCCAATCCTTAAAAACTCCATTCCATTGTAGCTTACTGAATGTTAAATCAAATCAATGTCTGATTTTTAACTATACAGAATTTTTAATGAACTGCAAAATGTGTAGAACAACACTTGCAAACAAGTCACAGTAACATTGACTTAGCTTTTCATGATTTACGATCGAACTTATCGAAAAGAAATGATATGAATAAACTGATTCATCATATATACTAGGATTGAAATTTATATTTCCGCCAGATGCTCGTTTCGTCTACAAAAGACTCATCAGTGACGCTCGAAAGAGAAAGATTTTCCAATGTACGCGAAGTACTGCCAATTAATCATTGTCAAAAAAGACAAACATTTATATAAGCGTATATAGGTTTAGATTATTTGTTACTTTTAGGTTTGGTTTGGTTGCATTTCAAGAGCTTGCAGATAAAATATCATTAGAAAAGGTATATCCAAAAAAATAATAATATTGAAGTAAATTATCAGAAGAAAGTATTAAAATGACACAGCGAACAACAAATTACTACTCTGGTACTTGGTAGTATTCTCAGAATAGATGAAAATTAAGAAATAGTATGGACAGTTATATATTTTATAGTAAAACATTAACAAAGGCAAATTTCACTATCGATAAGAGCTGAATACTGCCGTTTCAGTTTTAAACGCACGAAAGAGTACGTTATACTAAAAAAAAAATTACAACAACAAAACAAAAAAAGTTCTGACAAAAATAACGAACATGAAATTAAATTAAGAAAGGGAAAAATCGATAAGATCTGATAAAACCACACGCTCGAGTATATCAATCAACAACAGACTCTATTTTATTTCTGACTTCATACAGACATCATATGCAAAAATGGTTTAAAATTGGTTTTATAGCTACCCACATGACCAACCTTAGCATACTTTATTAACATACCAAAAAGTGGTATCCAGAAGATAAAATTTTGTGAGCACACATCACAATTATACACAACTTACTAAAACAATTCAAACAATCGTACACGACTTGAACAAAAAGAGGAATAGTTTAAGTAATAAAATAATAGAAAATTGAAATAGTTACAGGCATGGAATTAAAATACTTGCCTCAAATCATGACTAATATATGATCTTAATATGTGTATTTTCTAATTCTTTTTAACCTATTACAAATGTATGTAATTTTTATAGATATGCGAGGAGCTCAATACTCCATCATTGTCTTGTACAAAAAAATGGCATGGACATCGTGGAGAATGGAAGTTTGTGGTGTCTGAAGCCACTGGAAGGATGTATCGGGTATATATCGTTTTGTTTGGGGATAAGTAGTTTTGTTCAGTGCGCCTGTTAATTATGAATTGAGACATATCTAGAGTGTCTATTAACAGAAAGTACATTAAAACAATAGGTTGTAAACGAAAAGGTAAAATAGTATTAAAAAAGGGAGACAAAAAGCACCCTAATTCAATGACAAAATAATGGCCAATTAGAAACCAAGATATGACAGACAACAGTCAACAAAAACTATACATGTAACTATTGAATGAGCACTGCAAATCTATTACATGAAGAAAAACTTCAGAGTTTCGAAAAACAAAATCATGCCCTGCTAGTGTGATGTGTCTTGTGGGTAATAGAAAGTTAACATAACGCGGGGTAATCTACAAGTGGAACGTGTCCTAGGTCATCGATGACATGCAAAATCAGCTATTTTTGACCAAACCATGAGGACTTAATGGCAATCATCTGAAAAACGGACTATTGTAATACTAAGAAGCCAACGTTCAATAATCTTTTTTGTCTGTCTCGTTATCGATTTCTCGATACTATCATATATATTGCATCCCAGCTCCTTTGTTCTAAGAGGGGTGATCTGAGCTGTATCACCCCTTCCAGATCACCCCAGTTTGAGTTTCGTTGTTATGCATGCTTTCCTTTGTTCTGTTTCATTTTGGCGGGAATGTCAAATTCACTATAACACTTATAATTAATTATACGTATAAAACTATCTATTAAAATTCACGTAGAAAAAAATCCAGTCTATATGCTGGGATTCAAACTCAAGACTTTAGCATACCAAGCCACGACATATACCACTACACAAGGACGACTGGATACTAACTAACAGTTATTAACATACTTAAAGGAAGCAAGATCTTTTTATAAGTGGGGCGAGTTGACACCCCTTTATTCAGTGGGGTTTAAACCTTTTCTTAATCAGTGGGGTTTAAACCTTTTTCTTAATCAGTGGGGTTTAAACCTTTTTCTTAATCAGTGGGGTTTAAACCTGTTTCTTAATCAGTGGGGTTTAAACCTTTTTTTTTTTAAATAAGTTAGTTGTCAGGCTGATTATTCAATTTGATTTTACACTTTCTCAAAAGTGGGGCGAGTCGGTTAAAAAGAGTGGGGCGATTTTTTTTATCAAGTGGCGATTTAATGTGGGCCGATTAGCAAGTGGGGCGAGTTGACATTGTTTGATATATAAACATCGTGTTTGGGGGTCATGAAGAGTATAAATCATATAGTAAACTAATATATAAAGTATATTATAATGTTGTGTGGCGTTCTAAACTAGATTTTATGAATTGTAAATGGTTTTTCGTCTAAACTTAAACAGCTGGGATGTAAAATAGTTATTCTAATCGGACTTGCTGTGTTAGTGTAAGATCACGGCGTCATTGTGGGATAGCTATTAATGAGCAGTCTAAGCTAGAACTTTGATATCTGTCATTCAATGTATATCACAAGCCCAGTAGTCAGCACTTTTTGTGCTGACATGAATTGTCATGACATTTATATAATTATATTTATTTATTTACTGTTAACAAATTTTTGAATTTTTTGAAAAACTAAGGCTTTTCTACCTTAGGCATAGATTACCTCAATGCTCTTCAACTTCGTACTTTATTTGGCCTTTTTAACTTTTTTGGATTTGAGCGTCACTGATGAGCGTATATACTAAATTTAGTCCTGGTATCTATGATCAGTTTATTTAATTTGAAATATGCAATGAATAAAGTAAGATAATAACAACCATTCAGTGAGGGATATCAAGAGTAAAGAGTAAAGCGAAATGAAAGGATGGGGGATTCTTTTCTTTCTTCTCGAAGAAACATACGTTATCTAAGCGCAAAATGTGACCAAACAGTATGTTAACGTTCCGCTCTAGATAACCAATATTAATTATTATTACCATTATTAATACCAGACTCAGTCTCAGAGGCGTTACTTATAATAGATTCGATAAGTTACAATCAGTGATAAGAATTCATACCATACCCAATTGGAGCATGTCTCAATATAATATGAATTTCATAAACATTCGATAAATATATTTAGCATCTCAATACATATTTTTCGAGTTACGACGAAAAAAAGAGAAAACAAATTGGAAAAAAATATCACACAGTTTGACCGAATAAAGTGCATAGCTATTGTTATTGTGGTTTATTTAGTTGGTACAATAAGATAGACATTAAATCAAGCTTACTATGATATATCCTTAAACGAATCTACAAAATGCAATGTGTTTAAACTTATTGTAGAGTAATGAATATAATGGTTTCCTTTATGACACTTCGCAAGGAATAACCTTTAATCATTCTGAACTGCTGGAAAAGGCAAAAAAGGGACCGAAAGCATTCACAAGGGCGCCATTTATTGGAACATTTAAGGTAAGTTAATTGGATTAGTGGATTAGTATAAAGACAAATATTTTTATCAGCAGGTTTATCCTATGTCCAATTGCTAATCAGTTAGAGCACTTTTTATTGTTTATTGTGAAGATAATTTACCTATGATTCATATTTGATACGATCTGTTTACCTGTTTTGGACACAGAGAGTAATCAAAGAATCATTGTGTTGGTGTTGCTAAGATTACCTATCTATGTAGATTTTTTTTTCCGTCTACTATCTTTTGATTATGGGTTTGAATGTTCAACATCATTGATAGCTCTGTTACATACAGTGAAATTAAAATTGCAGATACTTCAAAAATTAAAGTATAGAATGTCTTCTCCATTAACTTGCTGCTCCTGCAGTTGAAGTGTTTCAGTTTATATAATATTATTAAGAATAATCAATTGATAGGAAATACAGAATCACATAAATGGATGCAGATACGTTGCGTCTGGCGTATATGCTAAATTTGGTTCTGGTTTCTGTGATGAGTTTATTTACTGTTAAATTGATGTTCACCAATTTAACTTAAATTTTATTCATAACACACTAGAACATTTATCCAATGAAAGTCTAAAATTAAATTATAATGCATGGGCCAATTATAATGTACCATAAGTCCGATCGTAAAATGACGATTTTTCTAGGTCTTTGATTTATATATTAGAAATATATGTAAACAAGCGTTTTTACTGTATACTATATTTAGAAATGCATCTCTGTAGGCCGGATCAATCAACGACATGGCTATTTCAGGGGGCTTGCTTGATATACATTTCAATGTTGACACTTGTTTTTTTACTGAACGAACACTTGCGACATGATGAAAACATGCACAGGCTGTACCCACTAAAGTTTAACTTGCGTGTTGCACACATACTATTAAAAAGATATTGAATTATTGACTTGCAAGCAAATACAACATATTATAGATCATAGCGTATTTCGATGAAATCGAACCAAACTGACTGTTGACAGCGATATATTATTTCTATATTTAGCTTTTATAAATCTTTTAAACAAACATTTTTTTTATATGTTTCATCTAATTTGTAGCTAATGTTCCTTTAACGTCAATCTGGGAGAGTGCTGGTTTAAGAATGTTATTTTATTCACTTCAAAATGAGTTTGAAAGCCACAAAGCATACTGTCGGTTACCACTTGGGCAGCAGAATATGTTTAGTCGTGAACCTAAAATCACTTTAAGTTTTCTTTCAATGGAGTTCTTGTTGTTAAGTCTCTAGTTTTTTTCTATGTAGTGTTTATAAAGGTTTTTTTTGTCGTTTTGTCGTCTTTTGTCGATTTTTGCAATGGTATTGTCATTGTAACTTGAATTATGTGAATTTCTATCATTAGTAACATGTTAAAATTTTTATAGATTAAAAAATTTGACTGTGTTATAGTGAGTGTACATCTAAAAGCGACAGGTTTAGGTAATGAAGATTTAAGCAGACTCCAAGAGGAGATAGATAAAGTTCCTGAACTGATTGATGCCATTGAGCAACGGTATCCGGGTAAGTACCGGGTTATATGTTTTTTTTAATATGCAAGTGGTATACAGCACATATACACATGTCGTAGTTTCGCTTGATAACCGATATATATAACAATGAATGAAGATAACTTTGGAAAGATGATCATAAACGAAGCTACCATTAAGGCTGTTTTAAAACAGACTTAAATTTCTAAACGGAACCATGCTTTCTTGAATTCGCAACGTTTTATTGACTTTAGTAGGCATCTTCGCCTCTTTCTCATTTTAAACATTACTTTCTAGGCAATAATCTCATTAATGAATAAGAACCGAGACTTTTAAAGAGCAGCTATACCACTGTTAGAATCCTCAAATAGAAGGTGAACTTTGATGAGAGAGCCAATAATTTGAATCAAGAAGAGAATTACTTCTGTATTTTTTGTTTGTATCTTTGTATAACATAAAATAATCAAGTGTAAAATTATTTCCAGTTGTCCTAAACTTTTTTAATACATTTGGTTAACTTTAATTTATTTGTATTTAAAAACGCTTGCTGTTTGCAGGAGAGGAAGATATTATCATACTGGGAGATTTTAATTTAGATCCACAAAAGGAAGGTATGTAAACAAATTGTAAAGTTCAATTTAATCAATAAGTAAAATGAACAGGAGAAATTTGATGAAGGAACTTTATAAACTAAGTATTTTTCATGTCTTTTTCTTTGTGTTTAATTTCAGTTTTGATGCACAAAACCCATATATTCAAATTGATGCCGACTTCATATACAGGAGTGTGCTTCTAACGCAAAAATTGCTCCAACAAAGTTATGAGAAGGATAAATTAAAAACGACACTCCGTAAATGTTACGGACACCATCACGAATTAGTTGATCCATACGATGAATCTTCGTCCAAACTAACTATGGACATTTTTACCACGTGTTAGATTGTGGTTTGCCATTACGTCGTCTGATCTCTTTATTACCGAATGTGACTGTTTTGCTGAGTGTGAATTCGTAATGCCTTAAGATGTGGCACGGTACTTTTCCATCCCAAATTAATTTGTTGGGTTTTGATGTTGTGTATGTTATTGTCATCGGATTTTATCAAATGTCTTAACGTGTGTAGTTGTAAATCGTATTTTTTCTGTTGTATTTGTGTGTTGTGTTGGGGATAACTACTCATCCAGTTCATTTGGTAGATGTACATTTTGGATCAACGAAATTTACAGGAAAATTGGTACCGTAAAAGATATTACACGATATATTTGGTTAACAGTTTGATCAAACAAAACACCCACCAGGCTAGATAATACAATTAATTATCTTATTACTACTACAATATAATATAAATTAGTATTATAATTTTCACTGTTATTAATGTAAGTTAGATAAGTCAAACAAATCTAATATTGAATTTCATCCAAATTCTTTCTTAATTTTCGGAATAAGTTTCAGAAATTTAAATGTGACATCACTTTGGGCGGTGCATTGACTATGGCTAACAGGGCTGTGATTTTGTAACGTATTCGTTTTTATTCTATAGCTATAGTGCCTTACAAGATTTTGTGAGGTAGACGAAATTGACTTTAAAACGGTCGTTTTGACTTTTGATGTGCAGAAAAAGGCAGATCGGACATATTTTGACTTCATTTACTTACTTCTTAAGTTTGGGATTAATTGTTATCAACATATGCCAATGAGACTGTAAAATGCTTTTTTTTTATTATGATAAATAATAATTTTACCTGCCGTAGTCGTGCGTAAAATACATTTTGGCATGTCTCTTACGAAAATGACTTGTTTAATGGAACAAAACGTATCATTTGTAAACTTTCTCTTTAATCTTCACAATAGGCTTTTAAAAAACAACCTTTCAATTTATATTCCGAAAATTTTGTGAAAATAGAATAAGTTGCAATTCTTACCTTTCACACCTTAACTTTCATTGATAAAACATAATATTGACTCGTCCAGTGTCCAGTTTGAAGGTCATTTTTATTACCGTACACATTCAAGCACTATCTAATTAATCAATAGTCATGTATGAAAAGCATAAACAAGTTTGAAGGTAAACTAATAACAACTTAATCCAATCAAATTGCCTACGATTTAATAACAATGACCAGTACACATCATAAAAATGTATAGGGGTAAACTGGGTAGGGAGAAATTGTCAGATATTTTAAGTTCATTATTTTGCAATAACGAATAAAAATTTGTTAACCAATAGATATGTTATAATTTCATAAACATGTCGTTATGTATTGGTATAGTTTTTGGATCTTGCATTAGCGTATTTAGAAAGTTTGGCCTTCAAAAGTCAACATAAACATTGACTTTATACAGAAAATTCGCCTTTTTAAAACATTGAATGTTTCACAAATAATACGCGACAACAAAGCAAAATCATTTCTTAAAACACTGCAAAAAAAATAATTCTGATTGATGCAGTGGTATTGTCATAAATTGCACTGGATTGAACAGTGGTTCAGCAAACGTCGAATTCCCTCACACAATGTTATCACACACTATAGTCACCACTTCAGTTTAATCATGTTTACCTATTTTATAGTAATTTCATAAAATTTACTGTTAACAAAACTATGTATTATTCTTGATAATAATGATGTTTTAATCCCAGGCAGATTGATGTTTCTGTCCCAGGCGGATAACCCTGGCTTCACAAATTTTTGGAACTTTTGGCCCTCGGCGATCTTCAACTTTGTTTTTTTTTTTACATCTGAGCATAGTTTTGTATGGACATATCGCGCGTCTGGCGAATACAAATATTTTTTTACCTGTTACCTTTTGATGGCTATTATTCGTTTGTTTCACTGTCCTCTATTTTCTCCGATTTATCTGTTTATCACTTTATGTATTGTATCCCTGTCGTGTAATCTTGTCATTTTAATGTTATAATTAACACTGCCATTAAAGCGGGAGGTTTGTCATGCCACAAAACCAAGTTAAACCCACCATTTTTTTTCATAAAATGCCCTGTACAAAGTCCGGAAAATGGTCATTGTTACATTATAGTTCGTTTCTGTGTGTGTGTTACATTTCGGTATTGTGTTTCTGTTGTGTCGTAGTTCTCTTATATTTCATACGTTTTCTTCAGTTTTAGTTTGTAACCCGGAGTTTTTTCTCTATCGATTTTTGAATTTTGAACAGCGGTATACTGCTGTTGCCTTTACTTAACATCAGTTGTATATAAATTATAAACTGAGAATGTGTTGAAATAACTAGTTTTGAGTCTTGAGGTCACCAATAGCAAAGTGGTTTACTCGGTGAATTTTATTGAACATTCAATAAAGGTTTAGATTATATCAAATTTATCTTATTAATTGAAGAAAAGTTTAAACTCTCACGAGGTACATGAAAACAACTTAAACTAGAAAATAATATAAAATCAAATGAAACTGATTAAGACAGTTATGGTTTTTTTGCAGATTTTGACATTTTACGGAAGAAAGATTATGACAACTGCCTTCCAGTGGGTGAATTTACAAACATAAGCAACAGCAATCCTAAAGGCAGTCAAACTTATGATCATATGTGGATAAGTAACGGCACAAGAAAGGCATTTTCAGGTATAGAAGAATATAATTTTTTGCTCTTGACATTGAGATTTGCTTATTTACAGGTATTGCATCATATTGTAAAAGGTACAACAGTAACACGTATTCATAAAAGTGTATGAAACTTAATATTTGCTTCTGTTAATGAGTTTAATAAGTATAAATAGCAATCAAAATATTCTATGATCAATAAATATCCAGATAAAAAAGAAGTGTGTTTAGTTTAAACATATGTTAGTTGTGGAATTAAGGCAAAATAGACTAGACACAAGTACATTATACTTTAGAATTCTTCTCCATTTGGAAGGTTGTTTACAGAACGAGTGACTTCAATAGAACATTTTGTTTTTATATGGTATATATATATATAGAGAGAGAGAGGCAGACAGATGATCAACTACATTTATCTATTAAAAGTGTATTTGTTTCCGATAACGTAATTATTCTATTCCTGACCTGGTACAGGACAAATTGAAAAAAATGATGGGTTGAACCTTGTTTTTTTGGTCTCCCATTTATATGGCAATATTAAAAATACCGCTCAAATGACAACACTACGTGACAGGAATACAGTACAAATTAACGTTAGAACACTCAGCTCAGAGAAATACATATACAACATGTAATCCACAGAATAAAAAAGAACATATCCCATGAATTTAAGATGGTCTAAAATAAAAAGGATAGAATTTGTTCATACTTTGCCAAAATGTAGTATCTATTGATATATGTTGAATATTATAATGAAAATGATAGGTCACCGCGCTTTTTCTCAAGCTACAGGACGTGACAAAATGACACATTTTGTATGGATTATACAGGAAAAAACACTATTTTGTGATTAGAAACTAAACAAAATGATAGAATTGTTAAATACTTAAGGAAAATATAGCTTTCATATAATGCTTTGGGAATATCAAAAGAAAAGATAGGGTCACCGTACGTTTTTTCCGGCTAAAATACAAATTAGGAAAATTCCATGTAGAATCCTTCAGAAAATGCACTGTTTTAGAGTTACCTTCCCTTAAAATGCCAATTCAATGTTTTTTTAAAACACACAAAAATAATCAATATATGCAAAAATATTAATATTTATAAGTTATATTCTTTTAAATTGGTTCTTTTAAATGAAAATTCACTTTAAATATCTGTATTCCTGCATCAAATTGTGCTAGCTTGATAGAAAATCTGGACCTTTGGTTCTCGGTTTTTTAAAATCCAAGATGGAGGAAGGCACCCATACCACCTTAAGACAGCAAACAAGGACACCACAAACGAAATATAAACTGCGCATCACATGATTAGATCATCGTCACAAATTAATTGTTGTGACGTATATATGGTATTTTTTTGGCCATGACGTTGTAAGCATTTTCTGCATCTTCCGCCTTTCTTTTCTGTTGTCACTTGTAAATTTTCAAAATAAAATAGATTTATTTTATCCAATTACACGTTCAAATTTGATATAACTTCGTCATTCACAGTTGGTATTATCAATATTTTTCAGGCAATTCCGGAGTCATAAGGGGAAATTTGACAAGTCCGTTGATACCTAACGGCTGGTCATGGGGAGGTGTTGTCAGTGACCACTGCCCGGTTTGGACAGAGCTATACACAGGGAAAGACTATGACTCAGCAGATCTAAGTGTTATTCCGGATACTAATTTTACTCTTTAATATTTAATTTGAAGCATAAAATGATATGACATCAGATGAACAAGATCTTACGAAATAGAGTGTTGATTCGATTACTACGCTTTACGTGTGTTATATGGTAGGAAAACGATAACCGTAAATGAATTTTAAATATCTCATATCTGAATATGTATTAAGAATTTTGCAATACATATTTTATTATTATTGATCGTGTTTCTCCTAGATGACAGAGAAGTTGAATCATGGTCTGTTCATGTAACGTCTTTCATAAAGAAGAAGGATGAAAAATCAAGGATGTATATAAAGTACTATATTTATAATCTATAAGAATACTTAAAAGAGACAATATTCTACCTCGAGTACAGTTGTAGTCTAAATGCAATTATGAAATATATTGTTTTATGATAAATTTATTAAATAAATGATTTCAAATTCAATTCAGACATATGCATTATTTTCAGCGTGAAAAGTGGTCTTTGTAATTATACATCATTAAAAACAATACAAGCAAAACATTAATAATTATAGAAAGGAAATAACACTTATCAAAGATAAATGGCTTATAGTGTGATACACCAGACACATATTTTGTCTACGTAAGACTAATCAGTAATTCTCGAATAAAAAATGATGCAAGTCCTAATCAAATGCGAAGATGAAAAGGATAAAAATCCAAAACCTTAGAAAAATTGCGCATGAATAAGATCAAAGCAAAGACACAAATTATTCATGTTATTTAAAGTTATCTTTGTCAGTGATGTTGAAACCTTAGTAAATAGTTTGAATACAATTTAATTATTAACTAATGTGCTGGTAAACAATAACATCACAAACTATCTAAATGAGTACAAAAAGCAACATTTCACAAACTATTTAAATGAGTACCGAAAACAACCTGATATCAAAAGTACCTGTTTTCTCTTAATCATGAGCTTGGACTCATCTAACGAATGGAATACAACTGTCATAATACTGACTTGTTACAGACATTTCTATATGTAAAACCTTGTTTTATTCAGTAGTTATCAATTTGTTTGATGTGCTTGAGCGTTTGATTTTGCCATTTGCTTAGGAACTTTCCGTTCTGAATTTTCATCGAAGTTCGGTATTTTTGTAATTTTCCGTATAATTCTAATGTGATTTGCATATGCTTGAATATCTCTAGTCTTACACTTCAGTCAATATCCCATGTTGCCTAAACTTTTCTTCGATACCTTTATAAACACTATGTCGATTTCACTGTGGTATATTCCTGCGAATTACACATTAGTTGGATCCTGGGGTTCAATAAAATAAAAATAAATAGGAAAAAAATCGTACTGAAACCGTTTTTCCTATGATAATGCATCTCACAAAGAAATAACATATTATAGCTTAAAGTCTTAGAACAAATATTAATAATAAAAATATCCGCGAAATTTTATATAAATGATCTTTGTGTTTTTACGTTTATATACGTGAAAATGACGTTAAACGAATAAATGAAGACAACAGTAGTATACCGATGATCAAAACTCATACATGTCATAAGTCGATAGAAAAAAACCAAATCCGGGTCACTAATCAAAACCGAAGGAAACGCATTAAATATAAGAGAAGAATGACGACACAAAATTTAAATGTAACGCACACAGAAACGAACAAAGCATTAGACAAAATACGATGAGAATAACAAATATACCATCAAAACAAAATTCATGAATTTGGGATAGAGAATTACAGTACCGTGACAAGTCTTATAATAATGTAAATTCACACTAAAATATAAGAGGAAACAAACGACACAAAAGAATCACAACGTTAAAATGCAAAACACACAGAAACAAACTATAATATAACAATGACCATATTCCTGACTTGGTATCGGTAGCACTCCACAGTTAGGTGTGTAGTTTCGCATTTTGGCCCCTGTGGATTTTTCAAATATAAGAGGTAGTGTGCAATAAAATTCATTTTTGGATAGCTGAGTATTAAAATAGCCTTTGTTTTGGGTTTATATGAACATCAGGGTTATGTAACGTATGTAACATATGCTGTTTTCTGTATGACAGTCCGTATTTGCATGTCCATACCATACATTGGTCCGGCAATTATTTTAATGTTTTTTCCAACTTTTTATCGCACAAACCTTGTGATTGGATTTTACGAAAAATTTAGGCGAAAGACATTTCATTTGATCATTAGGAAGATTTATGAAAACAGTTTCTAAAAAGGTATCACTCAAAGGCATTAAAATTCTAGTTTGATCCAAATTTTGGGGGGATAATTGACATGTTCATCCCCCTTTTTGCAATATTTTATGGTAAATAAATGCAGAATGTTGACATGGATACACATGAAAGGAATTATTTTCACCCTTTTAACTTTTGAAAATCAAATCTATGGAAGATACTGATTACATACATATGCACATGTACAACACAAACAGTTAGGTTAATGTATTAGACATCCAGGAATAGGAGATGATAAAACATTTTCGGGCTCATTTTTAATTTTATTTTCTAACTGTGGAGTGCTACCACAGGACATTTGTTAAAGAAAAAATGGTCGGTTGAACCTGGTTTTGTGGAATGGTTTTGTGGAATGCAAAACCTCCCGCTTTAATGGCCATGTTGAATATAACATTAAAATGACAACACAACATTACAGGACTACAATACAAATTAACAGTATCGAGGACCAAAAGTCTAAAAACGTCCAGGTTTTCTGTTTGGGACCAAAACATCCTTATTATTTAGAAAAAAATATATTTTTGCAAACAGTAAATTTTATAAAAACACATCAAAAACGAATAGATAAGAACTGTCATATTCCTGACTTACTTAAAACTTTTACTAAATTTTTCCATAGATATAAAGATTTGGTTTTGAAGTTTGGTTGTACCTGTAGAAAACTTATTTCAAACGGGATAGCACATCCTCATTTTTACGGAAATGTTGTTAACCGTGCCCGGAAATTTAGAAATGATCCATGTAAGCTTGTTGCTCCTTTAAATAAACTTATTCTAAAAGGTTACATATTCAACACTGTAATAAGATCATTGACTATTGTTTTTATTGGTATAAATATTGATTTTGTTATCAGTAGATTAAAAGCTTACTAAATATTACTAGTATGTTATATACACATACATTTTCATTGATCTACAATCTGTCGATACCTGTAACTTGGCATTGCACAAGGTCTTGTTTTTCTCTGGCCGTTTATGACGTCTTTACACTAAATCCATTGTATGTTGGATGTGTACGGATTGAGTGTTTAGTCTTAGAGGCATGCTTTTTTTTATTAGTTGTTAGTGGCTCTGAACTAGCTGTCAGATAACTGCGAGTACTCTCAGATCTGTTCATTGTGTCTTTTTGTGTCGGGATGTATAAGTACCCGGCCACGTCCACTTGTATTTTTTGTCTATCTGATGAGTTAAGCCTTTTTCAACTGATTTTTATAGTTCGTTCTTATGTTGTACTGTTATACCACTGTCCCAGGTTAGGGGAGGATTGGGATCCCGCTAACATGTTTAACCCCGCCACATTATTTATGTATGTGCCTGTCCCAAGTCAGGAGCCTGTAATTCAGTGGTTGTCGTTTGTTTATGTGTTACATATTTGTTTTTCGTTCATTTTTTTTTACATAAATGAGGCCGTTAGTTTTCTCGTTTGAATTGTTTTACATTGTCTTATCGGGGCCTTTTATAGCTGACTGTGCGGTATGGGCTTTGCTCATTGACGAAGGCCGTACGGTGACCTATAGTTGTTAATGTTTGTGTCATTTTGGTCTTTTGTGGATTGTTGTCTCATTGGCAATCATACCACATCTTCTTTTTTATATTTGGTACAGTCATTTTAAAATGTAACAAATGGTGGATTAAACCTGCTATACCTCTCACTTTGTTGACAGTCTCATCAAATTCCGTTATATTTACAATGATGCGTAAACAAAACAGACATAATGAATAATATAGTCAGAATATGGGTACAGCAGTCATCATCGTGTAACAATTTTAAAGGGAACAATTTAACAGAACGCAAACACATCTATCTACAAACACATTCATTGATTCGCGTGTCCGACGTCAGAAAATTATATACGTCATATATTTTTGTCGTTTAATGTTTATACAAACAATTTAAAAATTTCACATGGGCAATGTAAGCATAGAGGGTTAAAAAATCAAAAGTATGCAAGAATTAATAACAAAAATAGACCGACATTTAAAATAGTCCAAAAGATATATAGAATTTATATGAATCCACAAATAGTTCATTCCACTACGCATTGAATGATTTTGACGTTTGTGGTTCAACGTATTTTCTAGTCCGAGATTACCCTGACGTCCGACGGCTGTTTAGCCAGACAAGCTGGGGTCGTGGGACGTCAGAGCTTGTCCCATATCAAAAAGTGGATATTTGCCCACCCACAATAGATGCGCTACTTCCTCGCTTCTGGAGCCGACTGAGGGCCTTAGAATTATATAAATCGGGAATCAATCTCTTCAGTTTTCATTTATCTCTTCATTTATGTAAGTTTCACCTACCTGCGAAACCTTTAATTTTCTATATTTTAACATTTTTCACAGAGACCCATGATTTCTCCATGTTGCCTTTCATTTTTACAAAGATTATCACGTGACCACGAGAAAACAGTGCAAATGACCATAATGTAACACCTCGTTCATTTTCGCTGTAAGTTACCTAAATGTCCGAGAGCTGCCGATTATTATCGTGGTCGGAACTAAATGCTAGTTACCGATCTCCTGTAAAGGAGGTGAAAAAACGTGGTTGCTTCTAAATGTTATCCATCGATCTCCTATAAAGGAGGTAACAAAATATAAATATTTGCATATTTGAGACTCGAGGCCATGAAATCTCTCGTAACTTTACATCCATTTGAAAGTGAAAGTAAAAAATGGAGAAATCATGGGTCTCTGTGAAAAATGTTAAAATATAGAAAATTAAAGGTTTCGCAGGTAGGTGAAACTTACATAAATGAAGAGATAAATGAAAACTGAAGAGATTGATGCCCGATTTATATAATTCTAAGGCCCAAAGTCGGCTCCAGAAGCGAGGAAGTAGCGCATCTATTTTGGGTGGGCAAATATCCACTTTTTCATATGGGACAAGCTCTGACGTCCCACGGCCCCATCTTGTCTGGCTAAACAGCCGTCGGACGTCAGAGTAATCTTGGACTACGTATTTTCTAATTCTAATTCATAATAGAAATATATCATGACATATAATAGAACAAAATCATATTGACGGAATCTGTTAAAGTACAGAGTCACGTTATAAGAACCAAAGAAACACCAAAAGTCGCATAAACAAAACACCTCAGCAAAAAATGAAAGATACTACAAACACATTGACAGGATGTGTAAGTACCGAGCCACGTTAAATGGATATCACATAAAACAATCCAACAGTAAAAGTAATATTAATAATATAACAGATACAAATGAAAGAACAATATAACAACTTTTTAAGATAATAAACAGCATCAGTACGCAGAATCTATACATCAAGACCATTATGTATTATTTGTGAAGTTGATACGGAATATTTATCAAGAAGGTCGTGGTACCTTCCAATGAACTTTTTTTTCAGAAAAAAGGACGAGACGTTCTTTGACATACCCCTGGTTCATCAACTTTCTGCTCAGACACTGATGACGTTTAACAAAGTCTGAATAGGAACTGCAAGCTCTTGAATATCGTATAAGTTGGGAAATATATATCCCATATGCAGGTGAAGTTGGTATATTGCTACTAAGGTGGACGAAGTTTTTAATTTCAAAATTAAAATCGTCTCGTTTGTAGATAAACGTAGATGAAAGTAATAACAAATTGTTTAATTTCTTAATTATAGGAATAGTTATAAAAGGTACCAGGATTATAATTTAGTACGCCAGACGCGCGTTTCGTCTACATAAGACTCATCAGGAACGCTCAAATCAAAATATTTATAAAGCTAAACAAGTACAAAGTTGAAGAGCATTGATGATTCAAAATTCCAAAAGGTTGTGCCAAATACGGCTAAGGTAATCTATGCCTGGGATAAGAAAATCCTTAGTTTTTCGAAAAAATCAAAGTTTTGTAAACAGGAAATTTATTAAAATGACCACATTATTGATATTCATGTCAACACCGAAGTGTTGACTACTGGTCTGGTGATACCATCGGGGACGAAACGTCCACCACCAGTGGGATCGACCAAGTGTTGTAAATAGTTATCAACGGTATACCACGATTATACTTTAATACGCCAGACGCGCGTTTCGTCTACATAAGACTCATCAGTGACGCTCAAACAAGTACAAAGTTGAAGAGCATTGAGGATTCAAATTCCAAAAAGTTGTGCCAATGACGGCTAAAGTAATCTTTTCCTAAAGGATTTAGATGTTTAAACTGGGCCACGCACTTTGGTGATATTTGTAAGTGAACTTTCTTGCTCACATCGGCCATGCCAGATGGTAACATGTGTCCATATTCATAATTTATTGAAGCACCTGTTCATTTATTTCTTTAAAATAATGATCGAGGATTAAACAGTTTAATTTTTTTCAACACTATAGAAACAGTACCATCATAAAAATGTTTTAATCTTTAAAATTGACATCAGTAATTAACCAAATTCTGCATTTAAGGTGGTACCCAACACTTTCACTAAAATTAATTTGGCTCGTTTAATTTTTCATAACATTTTGGGAAAGTATTTACTTTGACCCTTTAACATAAATATAAAAATTAAAAGAATCTTGAACCAACCGTTTTGTCAGAAAAATTACACTGGTTATATAGCAGTTTGATAAACACCAATTTTGAGAATCTTAATATTCCTTTTACAAAACAAGGTAATTAAAACGTTTAGCTGACTTTACAGAGTTATCTCCCTGTAGTGTTAGGTACCACCTTAAACGGACTTAACATACTCACAAACTATACACTTTTGCGTCAATTTTAAGAACGGTTTCACTGACATAATTGTTCATGGAAAGCAATTTCAGTTTTGTAAACATACAATAAAAATACCATGCAATTTCTCGTAGAAACTCCTTTTACGGCTAAACCGTATCACTTTGAAAATGAAGTTTCTTAAAAAATATATATCCTAGAATTGAAAGCTCTTATGCACTTCAATTTTTTTTCAAAGGTCAAAATATAGGGCTGTGTGGCATATTTTCAACATTTATATGCCACGAACGTCTCAGAACTTATTATAAAACTTAGTACTAACCTTCCTTTCTCTTTATAGATAATAAGTCTATTTGGTATAACTTGATTTAACGGATACTAATTTGTGTATGAACAATAATATGCATAAACGAAACTTATGTATCACTATAAGTATATACATAATCAAGGCTAGATAATGGTTATCTGTCAGCATCAATCTGATAACCTCTGTTAGTTATGACCTCAGTTAAAACTTATTAAAAAAAAAGGATGCAATGTAAATATCCTTCAACAAAATACTAAATAGCAGTTAAAAGTCTACCAAAAAAGACTTATATTATGTATGTTTGTGCCTGTCCCAAGTCGGGAGCCTGTTATTCAGTGGTTGTCGTTTGTTAATGTGGTTACCTATTTATTTTTGTTTCATTTTTTGAACATAAATAAGGCCGCTAGTTTTCTCGTTTCAAGTATTTTTCATTGTCATTTCGGGGCCTTTTAAAGCTGACTATGCGGTATGGGCTTGCCTCATTGTTGAAGGCCGTACGGTGACCTATTGTTGTTCATGTATGTGTCATTGTGGTCTCTAATGGACAGTTGTCTCATTGTCAATCTTACCACATTGTCTATTTTATAATATGTTCCAATACAACTTGAAGTAGTTCGATGTCAAATGCATAAGGTAAAATAAATAAAAAAATCCAAGGAAATTTACTATAAAATTTTTCATTAGCGCTTAGCAATAACTTAAATTATTTTTTTGGGGGAATCGTGTTAAAAATCAATAAAAGAAATAGGTTTGATTAACGGGAAGATTGATTTATTAGACAATTAATCCGTTCTCTTTGTGCTAAATGTTGATCTAGAAACTAGAATTATCTTTATTAAATAAATCAAAATAAGTTACATATTTATTGGCCAAGCAAAACACTCATTACATATAGTTCAATATATATATAAAATAAAATTTAATCATTTGAATCATTTACACCAAACTTATCATCATGGAAAAAAGACGTAAAATATTCATTTATATATGCAGTATACTATTGCTAGTAAGTATGAGTATAAAGTTTAGATATATTGTTGATTTATATTTCAAAGTGGGGAAATTTAATTACAACATAATTTTTATATCTGATTTGAGAGAATAAAGTTTTTATCAATTTCATTAGCGTTTTTGTACATGTAACATCTAGCACTATTAATTAAGGGGTATGCCTAAAGAACCCACAACATACTTATTTCATTGCCAGGGTAGGAATCCATGTTTCATCTGCCAAAATCTTAGTTAAAATTCAATGCTGCATTTTTGTTTAAGGGTATGTTGAATAAGACAAGATTTTGGGTATTCTTGAAAACAATTGTAGGCATATGTGTAGGTCTCAAATCTATGGCGGGTTCCAAATCTATGGCAGATTCCTAATCTATGGCAAACGTGACGTTACAAACGCTAAACAACTAAAATCTATGGCAAATTTTGGTTTTCTCCAAATCTATGGCAAACCTTTTTCATAACATCACAAATAAAGGTATTCCCCTCGACAACAATTTGTGAGTGGTTGAAAGGAAGGTATGACCTTTACAATGTGCTGTACCGACCGAAGCCTGTGATGAATAAGGACACCGCTGTTTTCATTACTGGATATTTTAGAAAAAGAAGTTATAATAAATATTTACTGCTGGGAAAGATTAATAAGTGAAACATCAAATAACCAGATACCAATTTGATTTCAATTGCAATCAAATAAGAAAAAAGTATTAACAATGAAAAAAGTTATGTGAAAGATTAAACTGTTCAGTTTTATTTATCTTTTTCTTATACATAAAAACCTGACTTCTTGTTTGCTAAGAAACTTACTAGTTCATTTGATGAATGGGTTAAACAGGTAACATGCACATATTAAAAAATGTGTTTTTTTTACGGGCGCATCATTCCAATCATGAAGTATGTATTAAGTTATATGAATTCATCATTTACGAGATGTTTTTGTTGACCATTATGAAATGTTTGTATAAATGCTCCTGTTGTAGTATATTTTCCTTTTTTTTAAGACAAGTCATTGGTCATATTAGTACTGCATTGTTTTCCTTTTTACACAAAAATTTCCATAGATTACCAAAAAACAAAAATCCGTCACAGATTAAAATATAACAAAACTTGCCATAGATTAAGATTGTGAAAAATCTGCCATAGATTAGGATCGTAAAAAATCTGCCATAGATTTGGGATTGCATGACGTCACATTTGCCATAGATTAGAAATCTGCCATAGATTTGGAACCACCATATATTTGAGTGCTTTTTTGTACATGTTATCGTTATACTTTTTGAAATAGAAAGTAGAAATATGTTTTGAAGTAGATCTGAAATGCTATTTCCTATATCTAGAGATTGTTTACAATAATTAAATAACTGCAAAATTCTTCAAAGAATACATTTGTTTTTCAAACTTTTGCAGAAATTGTGTTTTCGTTTCATTCCTGGATAAGAAATAAAGACAAATGTTGAAGTAATAAATGTAAATGAACCATGAAAGTCATAATATTTCATTTTAATTTGACAAAATGAAATTCATAAAATCTCAATGCAATATTAATGAAAAGCATGAGAAAAAATAATTAGCCTATATTGGCAGAAATGTCGTATTTAGATAGTGACATACAACATTGGATTTAGTGTTTGATGACTGTTAAAAATTCTAAAAACGTTTTATAACAAAAATATATTTGGGGGCAATTTTTTTTGTACTGCAAAACATTCTTTTGACTTTCTTTGAATTATTTGTTCATGTTAAAGTGAAAATTGTATGGCCTAGAAATGTCTGTTTTCAATTGTATTAGGAAAACAGTGATATATTAAGTGTGTAACGATAAACCTTGGAATGAATTAGTATATATCAACACTAAAATATGTAAAGTTGGTTTCACTTCTACAGACTACTTAATACCCCTGTCATAGAGTAATATGACGCTAAATTCAATGTTTTGAATGCCTTTCACCATCTTCATACTATATATCTGCTCCTATAAGTTAGTCAGTATCATTTGCCTGTACCGGTTTGTATTTGATAAACAAAACATACTATTGAGTACAGCTTATCAACCAATAACGTAGCCTTAAGGTAGCACAATACAAAGATTTTTTAACTTCCAATCACTAACCTTTGAAATGCTGTAACTTTCTTATGAATGCATAGACAATAATAAAAAAAGGTATATATAGATAGATCAAAGATTAATCTTTTAAATGGATGCAATATTTTTATTATGCAATCGTTATGTAATAAATTATTATGTAATTAGTGGCAAAATCTGGGTAAGTTCACTTGAATGAATTTAGCTCTATCATCTCTTTAACTAAACAGAAAATTTTAACGAAATCTAAATCAACACATCATGGGCTTCAAAAGGGTGTCTCAGATTGTCTCTATGGTATTCCCTTCTCTCATAAATCTCTAATTAGTGTAAACATCCTAACCACTTAAAAGAAGATAATGTTTAATTAGGTGTAAAATTTGTTCTATACATTATATCTGAAATCTGAGACACTCTTTTGTAGATAATGGCCATAGGAACAACATATAATAAAATCAACCCTTTAGGGATACCTATGCAGAAGCTAATTTCATTTGAAAGTGGAAATTCGGTGAAAAATATTTTAGACACAGTTAACATTATAATTGGTTACATAATTGTTGCATAATGCTAACATTGCATTTATTTGAAAGAGTAATCTGTTAGCTATCCAAAACTACCTCTTTTATAAATTTTCAAGCATTATTAAGAAAGTTACAGCATTTTAAAACTTGGGAGTTGGAGTTATACAATCTTTGTATTGTGCTACCTTAAAACCTCAGAACTTCATTTTTAACTTCATTTTTTTCCAATAATGTATTCCCAAACTTCCAAGATTTATCTTAACGCAGTAAGGAGTCATTCTAAATCTCAATAGTTTTTTTAGAAGCAATGGTCCGCCTTTTTAGGTTTTGACATGTGAATCTAATAGAATTAGATAAATAAATTCTTAATTCAATGCTTGGCTACAGTCAAATTTGTCCAATATTCATATGTGCTCCTGAGTTGTCCTCATAACCAAATGCAAGCAACATAAGAAGTGATTATTGTTTCAATTACTGCTTTATTTTAATCACGAGTAAGTGATACGATTAGATTTGTGAATTGAAACATAACATATTATATTATATTATATTATAAAACCAACTAAGTTTGTTCACGAAACGCGCGTCGGGTGTATTAAATTATAATCCTGGAACCTTTTTCACAGTGTGAGAACGGAACTGTACAGTTTTATAACGTTTTGGTCATTCGGAAGACTGCCAAGCGGGGCTCCGACATTCGTAACAATAAAAAGCTGCTTGATGGAAAGTTTGATGAACTCAATTGTTACTTTTAAACCTTCCTGCCTCAAGTTTTGATAATCAAAACATTCTATACGTTTATATTAACCAATAAAATAATAAAAAGTAAAATCACAAAAATACTGAACTCAGAGGAAAATCAATTAGGAAAGTCCATAATCACATGGCAAAATCAAATAACAAAACGCATCAAAAACGAATGGACAAGAACTGTCATATTCCTGACTTGGTACAGGCATTTTCAAATGTAGAAAATGGTAGATTAAACCTCGTTCTATAGCGCTAACCCTCTCACTTTAATAACAGTCTCATAAACGACATATGTATACAATCGTTTTCATTAGAATGGTGTGGCTCCGAGTAAATCGAGCATCACTGTGACGGAGCAGCGATCAAAGATATTTAATAATCGAAAAACACATCGTTACTTTCAGAATTTTCATATGTACCTTTTCTGATATATAGTCTTACCTGTCTGAAAGTTTGAAAGTCATTTTCCAAGTAAAAACCCAAATATATACATTTTCTAAACGTCGGATATTTGAATTGACTGTAAAATCGCTTGCAAGTTTACAGTAAAATCACTTGGAGCCCTCCTGTACAATCATCCGGAGCTTCCCTTAGCCATATCATTAAATACATTACATATGCGTTTCATTGGCTGTTTCTTGTCTGTCCTATTAAACATATGGTATTTGAAATAACAATGAGCGCGGATTCCGTCATTTTGCCGATTAATAAAGATAGTTAGGAATCTAGCATGGAAACATTTTTGAAGGTGTCTATATCAGAGAGAAAATCAACATTCGAACACTAAGTATACAAGTCAAAATAAAAGGACCGTACAAATGAAAAGAAATCGCTTAAAGGAAAATAGTGTTCGTGCAAAAATACACAACCGAAAAGATGACCAGGTGCTCCGGAAGGGTAATGTAAAGATTTAAATGATGACAGAACCTATTTTGATTCGTTTTAGTTTACAGGAGTTGTAACAGTAATCGGTGGGATTGTTCTAATTGCTGGATTTGACCAAATGAATGAGAAAATTAAACCATCATTCGATAAAGCTAAAGACAACATTCGAAAAATGATTAAAGGTTTGTTATTTGTTTTTCTCATCGAATTTTGTCTAATGGTAAGTCCGTTTCTGTGTGTGTTACATTTTAATGTTGTGTCATTGTTCTCCTCTTATATTAAATGCATTTCCCTCAGTTTCAGTTTGTGACCCCGATTTTGATTTTTGTCCATCGATTTACAAGTTTTGAACAGCGGTATACTACTGTTGCCTTTATTTGTAGTATTGGAAGTGAACTCATGTGCTACAAAATGATAACTTATTGGTCAATTAGTCGCACCTTTCGTTAATATTATAGCTTGATTGCTAGAAAGGTCCCGAAATGACGATGTAAATCAATTCAAACAAGAAAACCTATTAATTTTCAAATAGTGAACGAAAAACAAATATGTAACACATAAACAGACGATAACTTCTGACTCACATGCTCCTGACTTGGGACAAGCACATACATAGAGAATGTGGCGGGGTTAAATATGTTAGCAGGATCCCAACTTCATATAAATTAATCCATAAGAAAATCTTTATATAGATAAATTAGTAATGATTAAGAATTTGACATAATGTGTAGACACCTATAACTACAAGTATTGTTGAAATCTTTGTGTTGCCTGCTAAATGTCATTAGTTGTTGTTGTTTTTTTTGTTTGATTGCTGTGTTATTGACGTACAACCTACATCTCCTACAGTTTTAGTTCCATTTTGGTGTACTTACAAAAAGGTGTATGCAAAATCATAACTAAATATAGATGTATTGCTTTTCTTCCCCTAGGTAATATGCTTAGAGAAAGATGAACCAATGAGAAATGTACCTCAATTTAGAAAGTTGAGTAAACTGAAAAAAAAAGTTTCACTTTCCAATCTTAAACTCTCCACAGTTTTTTCCAATTTTCGTTCAATAAATTGTTTATACTTATTGACGGGAGTTCACTTTTAATTTGTATACATTTTAGGTCACGGATAAATGTGATTTTAATAACAGTTCTAATATTAGTTAGCCTTATGTAAAAACAAGGCAAATTATATTCTGACGTTTTAGTTTGTTTCCAAATACTAATCCAATACCACAACTAGCTATGGTTTCAATTATGTATTATACAAGTACAGGTGAACTGCCAATTGAAGGACCGGTAGCACGAATATTGTTTCATTCAATTCAAGAATGTAATATTTCTTTTTTACTTTTTAAATAAGTGTCATCGATATAAAAAGAAGATTATATGAAGATTAAAAATATGTGACAATATACTAAAGTTTGATTTTTATATATATATTTACGAAATGAAATGGATTAAACAGGCAATGTTATTGTTATTCGTTTGATGCTTTATTAAAATATAAAATATTTTCAAAATTTCACGTTCTCGCTGTGATTTTAATACAACTTTAAAAAAAATGTAATTCTTCTACAGGGTAAAAATATTATCTAAAGTTACTAGTTTTTTTTATATAACATTGTCACGTATCTAGTATACAAAATCAATTAAAGACAGGAGAATGTATAACCTGTATCTTAGATTTATAGATATGCAATTAATATTCATTTTTCATTTGGTGTTTTCATTTAAAAGAATTGTAAACGAAAGCTTACTTTCTGATAGATTTGATTGAAGGTTTTAAGTTACACGATTTATTTGTTTTCCAGTTTGATCTGGAAGAAATACAGACATAGCTAAAATACAATTATTTATCTAAATAATAACATAATTTTATAGTAATAGACTTGTAATTATTATAAAATACATCAAATACCATAATTACAAAACTGATCTTGAACCATATCCATTTTTTTAAATTTACCTGTGACGTTAATTGTGTGATGTCGATCCAGTCGTATGACAAGACGTTGCGTGCTTCTCTTGTTCTGTTTTTATGTACTGTCCTAGGTTGTTTTACGTGTTCGTTTTTTTCTTTGGTTAGTCAGCACTTCGATGTTGACATGACTAACAATTATATGGTCATTTGTATAAATTTACTGTTTGCAAAAGTATGAATTGTTCTAAATACTAAGGGGATTCTCATCCCAGGAATAAATAAACATAGCCGTATTTTATGGAATTTTGGACAATCAATGCTCTTTAACTTTGTACTTGTTTGGCTTCCGTACTATTTTGATCTGATCGACACTGATGGGTCTTGTGTAGACGAAACGTGTGTCTGGCGTATTAAATTACAAGATTGGTACTTTGATAACTATTAGCATATTGAAATGTGCTATTGTTTTGTTTATTAGTGTATTTCTCTGTTCTGAATGTTCTTTCATTTAATTTTACTGTAGTCCTGTCATGTAATGTCGTCATTTTAGTTTTATATTTAACATTGACAAAGCGCGAGTTTTGGCTAGCCACAAATCCAGGTTCAACCCACCGTTTTTTCTTAAATTGTCTTGCAGCAAGTCAGGAAGATAAAAGTTGTTATACTATAGCTCGTTTCTGTGTGTGTTGAAGTATCATGTTCATGTTTGTTGCACTTCAGTGTTTCTGTTGTTCCATTGTGTTCCTCTTATGATTGATGTGGTTCCCTTAGTTTTAATTTGTAACCCGGATTTGTTTTCTTCCAATCGATTTATAGCTTTCGAACTGCGGATTCTACTAATGCCTTTATTTAGGATATGCCATTTTCCGACAAACCAACGCATATAACTCAATACTGATGTTTTTTTTGATTATTTAACTATCATAACAATCAAGTTTATATTCATTCTCTATCTTACATCGACATAATCTATGATTAAGATAAAACGTTAAGTATTCTTTTGAACGAAATCAGAAATTCAATAGTTACAAGCAGACTGTTTGGTTGAATCGTTAGATATAGTGTAACGTAATCGTTAATATAGTATTGCCTCTCAAGACAATAAGTTAACCTCTTTTGGTCCGTTTCTATGTAACCTTTTATCTAACCAGCAGTTTGATATTGAGTGGATGCGCAGCATATTCCTCTACTCATAAGAAGACAAAAAAATAAATTACCTTCCAATTAAAAAGACTTATTGTATAAAACTTATGTATGTTAGTATAACTTTTGTGAGTGACGTTAAACCGACCGACTAAAATGAACAAAAAATGAATATTGATAAAAAAAAATCGAACACAGTACAGAGAAAACTAACATATCGACTAAGTCGATTGAATTTAAAAAAATATGTATTTAGTTGTGTTTATTTTTTTTTAGACTTGTGTGTTTAATTATGCTTGTACATGTAAAGTTAAAACAATTCTGTAAAAGCGTTTTCAAACAAGAAAGAAATATAATTTGAAGCAGCTAGAAATGTAACGTGTTTATTTATTTTCACAAATTCTGAAACTGTCCGTTAAAAAAATTAATTGCCAATCCTTAGAGAAACGAGAAAAGTGCAAATGTTTTTTTTTCTAATTCAAACTGAAAACTTCTAAACGTAAACGCAGTCATATTACTCCTACATTCAAAGTAAAACAAAACATTCCTTGCAAAATGGACAAGATATATAGCTTTCTGATGGCTGCAATTTACATTTATAACATTTGGTTTAGGGAGAGAATATATATATTCATATAACCAAAATGTACAAGTGGTCAAACAATTTTGAATTTACACTTTATAAAATTTCTCGTGAATTGCAGTATAATTATTATTTAATCAGATAGGAATACACGCATATTCCTTTACGCATATGAGTTCATGAAATTCTAAAGTTAACCACAATAAAGCCCGGATAAAAAATGTAATTTAGATTCTAGTCTACATTATTTTAGTAAGATTCTGTGATTTTGTACAATATTCAATGAAGCTGTTCAACATTGTAAATCCAGAAAAGCAAGACAGAAAGAAAGGACAAACTTAAGGACGAATAAATGGGGGTCAAGTGTATACCAATCATTTTAAATCATGTTATCTCATTTCATTTTTGAATTATCAATTTTTATTTTAGTGAGCTGTTAAATATTTCTTAAGGAAAAAGATTCCAATTGCATTATCATGAACTATTTATATCATTTTTTTTTACAAGTTACCAACCGTTTCCCAGGTGTAGAAATTATACACCCACCAAATGTTACACATTCAGACCCACTGGCTGACGTGGATTTTACAGGATTTGTTAGAGCATGCGGAATTTTTCTTTTAATGTTTGGTGCAGTGATTTTTGCCGTTTCAATACTTGGATTTGTCGCAACGTATCAGAAGTCCAGACGTTTACCAATGACGGTACGTATATAAAATAAACTCTTCATAGACATCAGGACTTAATTTTGTATATACGCAAGACGCGCGTTTCGTCTACAAAATACTAATCAGTGACGCTCGAATCCAAAAAAAGTTCAAAAGGCCAAATAAAGTACGAAATTGAAGAGCATTAAGGACCAATATTCCTAAAAGTTTTGCCAAATACAGCTAAGGTAATCTATGCATGAGGTAGAGAAGCCTTAGATTTTCAAAAATTCAAAATTTTGTAAACAGTTAATTTATAAATTATAACCATATCAATGATAATTCATGTCAGCACAAATAGTGCTGATTACTTGGCTGGTGATACCCGCGGAGAAATAAATCTCCACCAGCAGTGGCATCGACACAGTGGTTGTAAATAAACTCATAAAGATACCAGGACTCAATTTTGAATATACGCCAGACGCGCGTTTCGTCTTCAAAAGACTCATCAGTGACACTCGAATAAAAAAAAATAAAATCAAAAGGCCAAAAACAGTACGAAGTTGAAGAGCCTTAAGAACCAAAATTCCTAAAAGTTTTGCCAAACACAGCTAAGGTAATCCATGCATGAGGTAGAAAAGCCTAAGATTTAAAAAAAATCTAAATTTTGTAAACAGTTAATTTACAAATATAACCATATCAATGATAATTCACATCTTCTTATATCTACAATCATTTATTAGAATGAGATGTCAACAATGAAAATTGAAACAAGGGAGCCAGCAGGAATAACAGCTTCGTTGACTGTTCCAAGCAACAAAAGCATTAAAAATATATTAAATCTATAGTATAAACGATATCATATACGATTGCAGAGGTTTGTCTGTATATATATATATTATTCATTATGTACGCAGCCATGTTTCACCATCATTGATGGCGATCCGATGGATACATCTGTTGTAGGGTTGTCACTGACTCAGACGTACTTATGGATATAATTATTTTCTGTGACTGTATCTTACATTTATTTGTAGGATCCTTTACTATAGATAATTTAGCTGATCTGTAACAATAACATCTTCATGCCTTATATATCATGTACTGTAGTACACCGCTAGATATTAACACTGACGTGGAAAGGTAACACATGGCCAGCGAAAGCTCTTTTATAGAGCCCAGGTGGTCGTGTGGTCTAGCGGGACGGCTGCAGTGCAGGCGATTTGGTGTCACGATATCACAGTAGTATGGGTTCGAATCCCGGCGAGGGAAGAACCAAAAAATTGCGAAAGATCTAACATTGTTGGGTTGATGTTTAGACGAGTTGTATATATTATTTATACATGTTATTTACATTTATGTGTCAGTTATTAGATAAAGGCAGATGTGGTATGAGTGCCAATGAGACAACTCTCCATCCAAGTCACAACTTAAAAAAGTAAACTATTATGGGTCAAGGTACGGTCTTTAACATGGAGACTTGGCTCAACCGAACAGAAAGCTATAAAGCCCCCCCCCCCCCCCCCCCCAAAAAAAAAAGAGTAAAATTAAATAAATAAATAAAAAATAGTAGTGTGAAACAATTCAAACGGGAAAACAAATAAAAGAACGAGAAACACTTATGATCCACTACTCAACATCAGGGTCCCGACTAAGGACAGGTGCAAAAAATTGGAGTGGGTTACAACGTTTTAGTGGTACCAAACCTTCACCTTTATCTGAAACAATAATGTAACATCACAACAAAGAAAGAGTGTAAGCATATTTGCATCATGTTAAAGCCGAGAAACTGAAAATCTGTTATTCTGATAGTGATACGAGGATTGATGTAGACATACATATGTATAAGATAAGTCTGAAAGAAAGCCATTCTGAGTTAATGGTGTATAAACATTCCAGACTTAAAATTGTTTTTCCAAAACCAAAATATTTACTGCACGCTATTATTATATAATATTTTTACAGTATGTGGTTGCTCTATCTATACTCATTCTAATACAGATTACGGCAGTTGTTTTATACTCAGCTGATCGAACCATCGTATGTATTTTTGATTAGTTTTTTTATAGGGGCTATATATATTTATATATATAATGTGTGCTTTTTTAATCAATACTATGATATATAAGCCGTACAGTAGCTATTGTCTTGAACATTCATCCTATAGATAACAACAATCTACACAATCATATAAAATTGAAAATTAAAACTGACAATATTACAGAGTCATTTAATTAACTATAAAGATTATGTCATCATTGTATGCCAAGATTTCGCAGATTCAAATATTATTATCTTATTTTGCTTGGTCAACCTTTAAATTCTTGACTTAATTTGATTATTGAATTGTTTGAAAAGTAATGCATACTTATCAGGAGATTGTTACTCTTTTGCTGTAAGTGACTTTACTATATTTGGCATTTATTTTACTCCAACTGTTGTTTATCACATCAATTTCAATTTCGAAAGGTAGTAATTAGATTACACGGAGTATATATATCCCAATTGATACCAATTGATACGATATTTCCGCGCTTGTATTTTCAATCATGATTTCCTTGATAAAGGGTTGCATCTCACAAGGAAGCTAATAAACCAAGAGTTCCAAATGGTGAAGTTCATATCACCCCTTCGTAAATTTCACGGACGCCATCACGATTCGGTTGACCGTTATGGAATAACTATTTCACAGATGATTTCTGATATGGTTCTTACGTCGTTACAAAAATCACCTTACCTTTTCATAAATGTGAACTACCGAATTAGACTACATAGTTTGTAATAACATGAGCAACACGACGATGCCACATGTGAAACAGGATTTGCTTACCCTTCCGGAGCACCTGGATTACCCATTAGTTTTTGTAGATTTCTACATTTAAAAATGCATGTACTAAGACAGGAATATGACAGTTGTTATCCATCCGTTTTATGTTATATATCATTTGATTTTGCCATTTGATTAGGGACTTTTTGAATTTTTCTTGGAGTTTATAGTTTTTGTGATTTTTTTTCGTGTTTTCGTGTTGCTCAGTCTTTTGTTTTCCACGTTGTTTCTTTTGCACCATTATTTGTCTGTTTGCATTTTTCATTTTAAGCCATGGCGTTTTCAGTTTATTTTTGATTAATAAGTATGACTGTTCCTCTGGTATCTGTTGTCCCTCTTTCGTTAACAATTTTTCAATTTATTATTGTACTATATAAACAACAACAACGATTGGATATGACCTTATAGTAGAAACTTCATATTTTTGAAGTTTTCGTCTATATTCAATGGTCTAGAACTAACTTCGCTTTACTTTCAGGCAAATAAACTTATATATTTGCACTTCTTTAAAAGCTTAGATGAATCTTACAGAGGATTTCCGTACCACGATTCTGTAAGCATTGGATGGAACCTTGTCATGCAACAGGTAAAATTAGTAAAAACTGTAGAGTTACGTTTTGCAATTTTGGTGTGATGTGAAATTATCATTATATTAAAGTCATATGAAATTTCAAATTAAAAAAAAATGATGCATATGTTTTAAAAACTAAATGGCTAGTTTATATTCTTAAGCTTATGTCCACATAATTATATTTAAAAAAAGTTCTATAATTTGTCCAAATTCAGAAGAAATTTACTTTTTGTTTAATTATTTTCTTCCAGTAAACAATTTGCCGATAAGTGTTCCGTATGCAGTGAATTCAGCGTGAATTTTCACGTAAAACCGTCGCATTGATTTGTCATTGAAATAAATCACTATCTTATTATATATGTGCTCAATATCCATGCCTCTTTGTTGGTTGTTTACTAAGGAGACAATCACCGGTAAACTACGGCTTCAAAACATGCCAATTAATTAGCTGCCATATTTTCATATCATAACAGACCGAGATAATTTTATTTTTAAGTATTTAAGATATGGATGCGTAAAGATTGATAAACAGAAGACTGAATTTATTGTTGCGAACTAAATTACAATACCTTTGATAACTATTATGATACAAACATGCATACGTTCAATAATTGGATAACAATTCTGTTCCATCCTGTTTTTCGTTAGTTTCATCATCTTTTATCCGTTTCAATATGTTGAATCAATGTAAATAATTGTCATGCGATACAATATTAAAATATCAATCTAAAGTGTTTAATATCCCTGCATGGGGAGATGTAAGGTGAATTTCAAATAACCAGAGCATTTAAAACGAATGCTTGTAGGAAATTGTATGTAATTTCATTTATGTTAAAATAAAAGAAGAAAAAAAGACAACAACTCATTCTTTGATTGAAACCGAGTAACAAGAACTATCTTCATCGATAAGTTCGAAGCAAAACATACTAAGAAATACTTAAATAAAATTTAACGACTATAGTCCAAGGTCAAATTCAAATAGTGGAAATCCATACGAACTGACAAAATCAAACGCTTTCAAACAACAGAAAAATTATAAACAACTGCCGTATTCCTGACTTGGTACACACTGAAATATTTTATAACTTTTGCTGTTTCAGTTCAACTGTTGTGGTTTATATGGATACAGAGATTTTGAGTTGTCGCATTCTTTTGATGAGAGATGGGGAGAACCAATCCACTCATTTATTTTGCCACATGAAATTAATTTTCCGATTGCTTGCTGTAATGCAATAGAAATTCACCCAAGAGGTTTTCAGGGACCTTGTAGAGCAACAGAATATGTCCATAAGAGGGTCAGTATGTTAGAAGTATACTCATGCTAAGGTCACTGCATTAAAGTTTACAATGCTAAATAAACTAAACTGCATGTGATCCTCCTTTGTTTGAAAGGTTTTGAAATACACATTTTTTTTAATGGTTTTACCTTTTATATAAGCTGTGGTTTGAAAAAAAATTGGCCACGAGCATCACTGAAGAGACATGTATTGTCGAAATGCGCATCTGTACAATATACATAGTAAAACTAACTTCATTCTACCACTTGGGGGTATTTGATACTTAAAACGTTAATTAAAACAAAAAAAATTGCATCAACCATTCATCGTGTATTCTTATCAACTCAAAGACATTAAAATACAAAATCTGTGTATGGCAATACATTTTCAAATCTTAATTTCTTTCTTTGTTTATCAAGATAATGAAAAATCTACATTCAAAATGCAAATCAATTTAAATTTACAAGTGGGAGGTTAAGCTAGCTTTAAAATCATGTTTAATCCACCACGTTCTTCTTTAAAAACGTCTGTACCCAGTCAGGAATCGACAGTTATTATCCATTCGTTTGATTGTTTGCGCTTTTTTTGGCCATTTTATTAGGGACGTGCCAATTTTTCTCTGAGTTCAGTATCTTTATGATTTTACTTTTAACCCCAACGAAATTGATGAGCCCTTACCCTCTAGGAAAGTTTACTAAGATGTCGTTTTAGCTTTTTTGTTATGAAGTTCCTAATGTAGCGTTGAGTTACGTCTTTAAACATTTTTAATGTTCAAATAGTTAAAAGGAATGAAAAGCAATATGTAAGTTATGTAAGATTTTATGAGTTTGAAAGAGCATGACTATTAGAAATTCCTTCACCACTGTAACGTTAAACTAACAGTTACAATAGCAAATCTCATTACAATTTCTTAAATATAGAAATCTTATTCCAAATCATTGAATATAATTTGTCTGTAAATAAGTACGCTTCTGTTTGTATATTAAAGTGTTAACTTCTGTTCTATTTCTTGATACAGTCCTATTTAGAAGAGTAAAGCAACCTAACTCCAAATAAATTCAAATTGGAAAAAATCTCTAAATATTAAAAGCTCAAACACAACAAACGAATGGGAAACAATTGTCATATTCTAATACAGAAAATAGTGGACCAAACCCAGTTTAATTTGCTAGAGAAACCTCTCACTTTTTGACAATAGCATAAAATTCCATTATATTCACCAAACTATGTGAGGAAAACAAACAAACATAAAAGCTAAAGTACAAAGTTAAGGACAAATGATTTAATAATATATGTTTATAACGTACTGTAATTAGAAATTGCAATTTGCTGTAGATAACTAATTTAATTACAGGGTTGCATAGAAGCGTTCTGGGAAAAGGCAGACAAATACAAATCTGTTGTCCTAACTCTTGTGACAATCACATGTATGATTCAGGTAATGTGGTATATGTTAACGGTAACAAAAATTATTGTTATATGTATATGAGTTTTTTATATATTCGTTTTTTTTTCGATATGTATATCAAATCATATGTGTTGTACATATAAGAAATTAGAACTATTTTCCTGGTTAGGAAGAAGTTGTGAAGAAGAGTATACGACAAAATATTGTTTCAAATAGTTCTTTAATCGTTACAGTTTGATTAATATAAAATGTCTCAAATGAATTGAATGTACTAAAATTTAAGAATATGTCAAGTAAGATTTACCAACATGACCAAAACAAAACCGGATGATATAAGGTAAACCGGAAAGGTAAGCAGATTCTGATCTACATTTTGCATCAATAGTGATTCTCCTGACAAGAACAAAAACACTCATATTAAAGGACAAAATTGAGGTTATGACAATTGCAACATATCCCTGGTAGTTTGTGCTACACATATTCTTAAAAGTACAACCAAAATCATGATAGTGTCCGTACTGTTTTCTAAGACCTGACTTTATCTTATCTACTAAGATATGAAGAAGAGAATGAGTGGTATCCATGATAATGAGGCAACTCTCTGCTAAAGACAAAATGACACAGAAATTAACAACTGTATGTCACTTTACCGCCTTCAACAATGAACACTTTTTTTAATTCATCAGATCAAAATCATAGGAAAAGTGTGTAGTGTTCATAACGCTAGTAAAAATTATGTGACATATTTATGTCTATATTGTTAATTAGGGCTTTGATCATTTGTAATGACAAATTGATTGATATAGTGTATAGCCATATGTCTGTTGTTGAGCTGCAAGATGCCTTTTATTCTTTCAGGTTTCACAAATTCTAGTAATTTGTTACAACAGAAAGTTCGAATCAAACAAAGTAAACAAGATAAAGACAGAAACAAGTGCTTAAAATTGAGAAGATAACAATGTAGATGAGGAGAATAAATAAAGTATTACCAAGTTCGAATGGACATGGAATATTTAGAAAATAGATATGATAATTTCTAAGAAATATTTAGCAATCTATACTACATAAAAACGATAGCTTATAGAACCAAAAGATTCTTTAAAATTGAAATGTAATTATAGAAATGAGACAAACTGAAATAAATAGATAGCAGCAACCGTTAATTATCTATTGGTAACGTACATGATGATCGGTCTCTAATATAAAATGATTTCAGCTTTCAATGTGTCCGAATGTAGTTTCATCAGAATAAAGTATACCTTGGGATCTATGTCGGCAACACAGCTTCATTGCCTTCAATGTTTACCTAGCGTTCAACAAAAAAGAGGTCATTTTGAATCTTGCGATTTACAGTTTTATGATTCATGATAAACAAATACTTGGCAAAAAAACCCATCAAAAGATAAACAACAGTACACAGAAATCAAAAATATATAAAACAAAAAATTGAGAAATACAAACCTCTAAAAGCAATGATAAGTCTAATTTAATAGGCCCCAATTATAACCGTCAACAAATTCGTGTTTGCATTAATAAATGTTTCGGAGATATGATTTGAAGGTACCTTTTTTGAAAAGTTTTGGTTGAAAGCTTTCTTGTAAGCAATGACTCTATATCAAGGACATCATGAATGGAAATGCAAAATCTTGAATATCGTGTCTTATAGGATAATATATTTCACTTTAATCAGGCACTGCTGAAATGCTAATCGTCGTGAGGGTATAAAATTCATCATAGCTACTAATACCAGGACTTCATTTTATATATACGCCAGACGCGCGTTTCGTCTACAAAAGACTCATCAGTGACGCTCGAATCCCATAAAGTTTAAAAAAGCCAAATAAAGTACGAAGTTGAAGAGCATTGAGAGCCAAAATTCCTTAAAGTGTTGCCAAATACAGCTAAGGTAATCTATGCCTGAGGTAGAAAAGCCTTAGTATTTCCAAAAATTCAAAATTTTGTAAACAGTTGATTTATAAATAAAACAATATCAATGATAATATATGTCAGCACAAAATATGTCATGTTTTTTTCAAATGAATAGTTCATACCTTATTCTTGATCAAGCAGTTTATGTTATGTCTACGTCTTCATGTCTGTGCATTGCTCGTTACCGCGACTGAATCCTTCAACATTTGGAAGTTGTATTATGACCTTTTACTGTTTAAAAAGTATAATCACAAAAATACTGAACTACCTAAGAGGAAAATCAAATAGGAAAGTCCCAAATCACATGGCAAAATCAAATTACAAAACACATAAAAAACGAATGGACAACAACTTTTTCCGTCCTTTGGATAAAATATTTCGCAGATAAGTAATAATAGCAATCATTAGTCATCAGTGTTAATGTGGGAAGCTTGATTTTTTAATGAACGGGGAACTAGCTCAGGTAGAATTAAGTTGTTTAGACTCGAAGAAGTCAATATTGAGAAATATTTCATGCATGTTCAAAAGTCACAAATCGATTGAGAAAAAATAAATAAATCAAAAAATCAAAATACCAGTCCAAACAATTACCATTATTATGACAGTTTGTAAAGACTATCATTAATGCTATGACGACGTGATTTTTATTTGAACTAACACAATATTTTATCAAGGAAAAAGGAAATCAACTAGACTATACTGAGATGTATATTTTTTTTATGGTTTTATCATAAATGACAGCATGTTTAATTGAAGCCATACACTGGTTCAAAGTTCTAAACAAATAGTGATTAAACAATTCGGATCAGTTTTTTTAGTTCAGTATTTTTTAACATTAACTGAGGTTATTCTATAGTGAACTAAATTATAAGTAGCTTGCATTGCTATACGGCGTATTTCGGTATTTCGATAAACTAGTACATAAGATTCAGAATAAATGAGGAATGTGTCAAAGAGTCAACAACCCGACCAACATTCATATATTTAGTTCTGATGTTTCTTTTTTTGATTCAGTTGGATATTGCGTTATTTATAGTGTTTCCTCTATCACACAAAAAGGGCATGGTAACGTAATTAAAAAGGACAGCTAGAGCCCTCAAAAATCTATAAAAAGGGCACCCAGAGTGTATGGAAAATTAACAAAAGGGCACTTATAGCATGTATATTATGCTGCAGAAAACAAAACAGGTATTATACCAGTTCAATAATCCCTATATGGAACATTAGTTGTACTTTAACCTTGTTGTTCTAACCATATTTAGAAATTATTATACATGTTCTTGATGATGGTTGGAAGTTAATGAGTCTCATTTAAATAGTTACAAAAAAGAGTTTCTTTAAGTGCACACCAAAGTGCTCCTAAGTAAGGATTTTCCTATGAAAAATAACAGGTGAACCAGGAGATGATATATTGATGCAATTAGTTATCAAAGTTACCAGGATTATAATTTAGTACGCCAGACGTGCGTTTCGTCTACATAAGACTCATCAGTGATGCTCATATCAACATATTTACAAAGCCAAACAAAGACAAAGTTGAAGGGCATTGAGGATCCTTAATTCCAAAAAGTTGTTACAAGTACGGCTCAGGCAATCTATGCCTGGGATGAGAAAATCCTTAGTTAAATTTAGTCCAGTCAAACGAAGATTTAACCTCAAATTAATTGCAACAGAAAATGTTTAAGTTCTAATCTATAGCATAATGCACGTTATTTACACAGAAAAAAAGTTCCAGAAAATTAAACTTGGGGAAAACTCAAAATCAGCATTTTTAATTTCCTATGGAAATTAACATAGGAAGGGGAGATAACTCTTGCAAAAATGAGTCTTTTTTGGTCAGTTTTTGGTTGTTTTTCTTGAAATTTATGTAAAGAATGATACTTTGATGGGGTTATAAGTTTGTATTTGACTAAATTATATAATTGTCTGCTCATGAAATGTACGAAACCGAAGTGGTATGGGTATTTTTTTATTTCGTGCATTTTTCATTTAAAAAATTGCAAATTTGAAGCTTTGTAACCATTTTGAAAAAATTATGTAGTATTTTATTAGTAAATTTAGTATTTTTTATATCTGTATATTATATTTTTTCTGCAACTTAATTATCTAAAGAAAGTTTAAACCACAAAAAGAAGAATACATGCTTGATCATTTTTATTAAATTTGAGATTCTTTACCTTGACATGTTAAAAAATTCAATAAATGAATAACTAATGAATTACGAAATCTAGATAATAGCTTGATGCTATGAATGAAAATACCTTTAGAGTTGTTTGTTATACTGTAAAGACCAGTACAAAGTCAAGAATCAATACATTCTGATGAACGAAAGCGGTAAAGTTATAATCTTGTATCAATTTTAATGATTTTTTTTGCCTTTTTTGTAAGAGTTATCTCCCTTTTCAATGCAAATCTCCGTCGGAATTTTAAATGGTGATTTTTTTAGTCTTCCTCAAGCTAGATTTTATGGGACTTTTTTCTGTGTATATTTGGGGTATAATGCTTAAGATTAAAACTAAAAATATCTTCAGTTGCAATTACTTTCGGGTTAGGGTCAAATTTATGCTAGATTGACTAGACTAATTGCATATATCGAGAAGGTATAAACAGTTACTTTTTTCCCTCCATAATTGTTAAAAATATTGGCATTTGTTAAGTGGTCCTATTTAGGAGGATTATATATATTTTTAACAATTTTTTCCAAACTTTACCTTTAAAATTGTTTCAGCATTTATTTCAATTTTATGCCTACATAAATAAAAGTTGTTGGGTGTTTATGCTGTACATAAACAAATGGATAACACGTGGACATTTTCATTCTGTATCAAATATCTTGTGATTGTTTAATTATCTTAAATCCCCTAATTAGAAATCATTAACAGAGGTGATAAAACTACCAATGTACTTACCTTTGTCCAATTGTCAGTTAATTAGACTGTTACAATATCAGGTAACAATTTTAATAGAAATGCCAAATGGGCATGAAATTTTGAAATTTAAGTTTTGTAAAGGCTTTCATTTACGGCATTCTAAGAAGTGAAAAAAGGTTATGGCGTCATTTATTATGTCAAAAAAAGGCACGACGTCATTTAAATATGCCATGGCGTCTATTCATGCTAAACATGCTTATTTCTTATCTATTGTGGTTTAAATTCCTTTATTTTTGGTAAATTTCACTTATGTCTTATTTTCTTATTTGTCAGTAAATTCGACAACAACTCAAAACGTGGCCTCTTCTTGTGTTCATTAATTACAAGCAGTTTTATTTTGAGTTCAATTTGTGTATTTGATAGTTTTCAAATCAGTAAAAACTATTGATGTCAATATTGTTATATCTTATATTATTACGGGAAAACACCATACAAACCTTCGGGATATTGATTATTACGTTACGTCGCTACGGCACATCACTTAAATAAAATTGAGAATGGAACTGGGGAATGTGTCAAAGAGACAACAACCTGACCATAGAAAAAAATAACAACAGCAGAAGGCAACCAACAGGTCTTCAATGTAGCAAGAAATTTACGCACCCGGAGGCGTCCTTCAGCTGGCCCCTAAACAAATATATACTAGTTCAGTGATAATGGACGCCATACTAATTTCTAAATTGTACACAAGAAACTAAAATTAAAATAATACAAAACTAACAAAGGCCAGATGATCCTGACTTGGGACAGGCGTAACAATGCGGGGGGGGGGGGAGGGGGGGGGGGGGTTAAACATGTTTGTGACTACTAGCAGTTAACTGACATGCCAGCTCCAGACTTCAGCTAAACTGACTGAAACATTATGATTTCTTCATATGAATATCAGGCACAATCCTTCCCGTAAGGGGTTTAAAATCATACAATCATAACATTTATGAGAAGAACATAAACTTCTTTACCATGTACTGTTTTTCTTTTTCTTTACCTAAAATCTTTTGACGTTTTCATCATACTTCGGGTTTAAACGTATCTTTTGTTACATGTATTGGTGAAATCATTTATTTCCCTGAAACTGCTTCATGACCAGCGGCAAATATTACAGTCATAATGCAAGTAACAAGTTTGTAATGCAAAACATTGCTTTAGTGAAATAACAATTCCAGTTGATAGATTCTTGTTACCAAAGAAGGAGCGGTGTAGAACATATCTGAAATAAACAATGATGGACTTATCGATTTTTTGTATGTAATGTCACTCTCATCAGTACACACACAGTAATTTTTATTATCGGAAAATACCGAAAAATCGAGAGAGAATAATTAATAATTGATAGCATGAGCCAAGTGAATAGTTTATTCGTATCTATATTTTGTCGCTGGGATGCTGTCTCATTGAAGAAAACTCGCATCTATTTTTTAGATGTCAAACTTGCACAAGTCTTTTGGTTATTTGTGTCGGTAGGATGCTGCTCATTGACGTTTACACCAGACATATTTTTGGTGGACATTGTAAATTTCTAAACAAGCAGTTCAGGTGTTATTTCATTTCTGATAAAAGATGAAGAGGAGATAAAGGGACCTAATAGAAAAGAGAAGAAATGATCTTATTTAAAGACAAAAAAGATCTGTTTGGTCGCTCATATTACGGTTGTCTATAAATATAGTTCCTGTCATTTTTATGAATGTAAACTATTAGTACTGTGTCTTTTAGGGGGACATCAATGGCTTAAAATGATTAGTTATGCTTTTTTTTGTAGGGAAAATTATCATCATTTTTGAAACATTATTTTATTTTTCAGATGGCATTGTGGATTACAGTGTCAGATTTGTATGGATGGCAAATCTGTCTATTCAACAAATGAAATAGAAAATCATATGTTAAAAAATGCGACTTTTCCAATGTGTCTATTGACGCCATTGAAATATCTAAGCAGTTCAAATATGTTAACAATTGAGTATATGTCAAGATGCTCAAGAGATGTTCAACTATTTCTTCATTTAGTAACTGTATACCGCAAATGTGTGAAACCAAAAAATATGTCTTCACTGGGAACTCCAGAGCTGAAACATGAAGACTTCAGTTTAGCAGGGACTTAACTCTAAGGCTAGTTTTTGGCATTTTTGCACATAGGAACTTTACAGAAACAGATAGTGTAAAACTGTTGTGCTGCACGACAACATGTCGTTTTAACTACAGAATGATGCATTGAAATAGAGACTGTGTGATACATTCACAGAATTTTGAAAACTTTTCGACATATAAAACACCCTTTCATTTTGAAAATAAAAATTCTATATCTATTGGTGTGGACCTAAAGTTGTATGCCGAGTTTACCTGTACTTTGACAAGTTTAACTTAATATAGACTTATAAACAAAAGGTCACCACACATAATCTGTGATGGACACAAAGGCCTTAAAAAGCAGACCCTACCTATATTGTTTTGTTCTTCCACCCTTTAAACTACTTTACCATTCTCTGTTTTTATTTTTCTTTACCTAAAATCTTTTGACGTTTTCATCATACTTCGGGTTTAAACGTATCTTTTGTTAGAGGTATTGGAGAAATCATTTATTTCCCTGAAACTGCTTCATGACCAGCGGCAAATATTACAGTCATAATGCAAGTAACAAGTTTGTAATGCAAAACATTGCTTTAGTGAAATAACAATTCCAGTTGATAGATTCTTGTTACCAAAGAAGGAGCGGTGTAGAACATATCTGAAATAAACAATGATGGACTTATCGATTTTTTGTATGTAATGTCACTCTCATCAGTACACACACAGTAATTTTTATTATCGGAAAATACCGAAAAATCGAGAGAGAATAATTAATAATTGATAGCATGAGCCAAGTGAATAGTTTATTCGTATCTATATTTTGTCGCTGGGATGCTGTCTCATTGAAGGAAACTCGCATCTATTTTTTAGATGTCAAACTTGCACAAGTCTTTTGGTTATTTGTGTCGGTAGGATGCTGCTCATTGACGTTTACACCAGACATATTTTTGGTGGACATTGTAAATTTCTAAACAAGCAGTTAAGGTGTTATTTCATTTCTGATAAAAGATGAAGAGGAGATAAAGGGACATAATAGAAAAGAGAAGAAATGATCTTATTTAAAAACAAAAAAGATCTGTTTGGTCGCTCATATTACGGTTGTCTATAAATATAGTTCCTGTCATTTTTATGAATGTAAACTATTAGTACTGTGTCTTTTAGGGGGACATCAATGGCTTAAAATGATTAGTTATGCTTTTTTTTTGTAGGGAAAATTATCATCATTTTTGAAACATTATTTTATTTTTCAGATGGCATTGTGGATTACAGTGTCAGATTTGTATGGATGGCAAATCTGTCTATTCAACAAATGAAATAGAAAATCATATGTTAAAAAATGCGACTTTTCCAATGTGTCTATTGACGCCATTGAAATATCTAAGCAGTTCAAATATGTTAACAATTGAGTATATGTCAAGATGCTCAAGAGATGTTCAACTATTTCTTCATTTAGTAACTGTATACCGCAAATGTGTGAAACCAAAAAATATGTCTTCACTGGGAACTCCAGAGCTGAAACATGAAGACTTCAGTTTAGCAGGGACTTAACTCTAAGGCTAGTTTTTGGCATTTTTGCACATAGGAACTTTACAGAAACAGATAGTGTAAAACTGTTGTGCTGCACGACAACATGTCGTTTTAACTACAGAATGATGCATTGAAATAGAGACTGTGTGATACATTCACAGAATTTTGAAAACTTTTCGACATATAAAACACCCTTTCATTTTGAAAATAAAAATTCTATATCTATTGGTGTGGACCTAAAGTTGTATGCCGAGTTTACCTGTACTTTGACAAGTTTAACTTAATATAAGAATAAAGATAAAAAAAAAAAGTTTACTTAATATAGACTTATAAACAAAAGGTCACCACACATAATCTGTGATGGACACAAAGGCCTTAAAAAGCAGACCCTACCTATATTGTTTTGTTCTTCCACCTTTTAAACTACTTTACCATTCTCTGTTTTTATTTTTCTTTACCTAAAATCTTTTGACGTTTTCATCATACTTCGGGTTTAAACGTATCTTTTGTTAGAGGTATTGGAGAAATCATTTATTTCCCTGAAACTGCTTCATGACCAGCGGCAAATATTACAGTCATAATGCAAGTAACAAGTTTGTAATGCAAAACATTGCTTTAGTGAAATAACAATTCCAGTTGATAGATTCTTGTTACCAAAGAAGGAGCGGTGTAGAACATATCTGAAATAAACAATGATGGACTTATCGATTTTTTGTATGTAATGTCACTCTCATCAGTACACACACAGTAATTTTTATTATCGGAAAATACCGAAAAATCGAGAGAGAATAATTAATAATTGATAGCATGAGCCAAGTGAATAGTTTATTCGTATCTATATTTTGTCGCTGGGATGCTGTCTCATTGAAGAAAACTCGCATCTATTTTTTAGATGTCAAACTTGCACAAGTCTTTTGTTTATTTGTGTCGGTAGGATGCTGCTCATTGACGTTTACACCAGACATATTTTTGGTGGACATTGTAAATTTCTAAACAAGCAGTTAAGGTGTTATTTCATTTCTGATAAAAGATGAAGAGGAGATAAAGGGACCTAATAGAAAAGAGAAGAAATGATCTTATTTAAAAACAAAAAAGATCTGTTTGGTCGCTCATATTACGGTTGTCTATAAATATAGTTCCTGTCATTTTTATGAATGTAAACTATTAGTACTGTGTCTTTTAGGGGGACATCAATGGCTTAAAATGATTAGTTATGCTTTTTTTTTGTAGGGAAAATTATCATCATTTTTGAAACATTATTTTATTTTTCAGATGGCATTGTGGATTACAGTGTCAGATTTGTATGGATGGCAAATCTGTCTATTCAACAAATGAAATAGAAAATCATATGTTAAAAAATGCGACTTTTCCAATGTGTCTATTGACGCCATTGAAATATCTAAGCAGTTCAAATATGTTAACAATTGAGTATATGTCAAGATGCTCAAGAGATGTTCAACTATTTCTTCATTTAGTAACTGTATACCGCAAATGTGTGAAACCAAAAAATATGTCTTCACTGGGAACTCCAGAGCTGAAACATGAAGACTTCAGTTTAGCAGGGACTTAACTCTAAGGCTAGTTTTTGGCATTTTTGCACATAGGAACTTTACAGAAACAGATAGTGTAAAACTGTTGTGCTGCACGACAACATGTCGTTTTAACTCCAGAATGATGCATTGAAATAGAGACTGTGTGATACATTCACAGAATTTTGAAAACTTTTCGACATATAAAACACCCTTTCATTTTGAAAATAAAAATTCTATATCTATTGGTGTGGACCTAAAGTTGTATGCCGAGTTTACCTGTACTTTGACAAGTTTAACTTAATATAGACTTATAAACAAAAGGTCACCACACATAATCTGTGATGGACACAAAGGCCTTAAAAAGCAGACCCTACCTATATTGTTTTGTTCTTCCACCCTTTAAACTACTTTACCATTCTCTGTTTTTATTTTTCTTTACCTAAAATCTTTTGACGTTTTCATCATACTTCGGGTTTAAACGTATCTTTTGTTAGAGGTATTGGAGAAATCATTTATTTCCCTGAAACTGCTTCATGACCAGCGGCAAATATTACAGTCATAATGCAAGTAACAAGTTTGTAATGCAAAACATTGCTTTAGTGAAATAACAATTCCAGTTGATAGATTCTTGTTACCAAAGAAGGAGCGGTGTAGAACATATCTGAAATAAACAATGATGGACTTATCGATATTTTGTATGTAATGTCACTCTCATCAGTACACACACAGTAATTTTTATTATCGGAAAATACCGAAAAATCGAGAGAGAATAATTAATAATTGATAGCATGAGCCAAGTGAATAGTTTATTCGTATCTATATTTTGTCGCTGGGATGCTGTCTCATTGAAGAAAACTCGCATCTATTTTTTAGATGTCAAACTTGCACAAGTCTTTTGGTTATTTGTGTCGGTAGGATGCTGCTCATTGACGTTTACACCAGACATATTTTTGGTGGACATTGTAAATTTCTAAACAAGCAGTTAAGGTGTTATTTCATTTCTGATAAAAGATGAAGAGGAGATAAAGGGACCTAATAGAAAAGAGAAGAAATGATCTTATTTAAAGACAAAAAAGATCTGTTTGGTCGCTCATATTACGGTTGTCTATAAATATAGTTCCTGTCATTTTTATGAATGTAAACTATTAGTACTGTGTCTTTTAGGGGGACATCAATGGCTTAAAATGATTAGTTATGCTTTTTTTTTGTAGGGAAAATTATCATCATTTTTGAAACATTATTTTATTTTTCAGATGGCATTGTGGATTACAGTGTCAGATTTGTATGGATGGCAAATCTGTCTATTCAACAAATGAAATAGAAAATCATATGTTAAAAAATGCGACTTTTCCAATGTGTCTATTGACGCCATTGAAATATCTAAGCAGTTCAAATATGTTAACAATTGAGTATATGTCAAGATGCTCAAGAGATGTTCAACTATTTCTTCATTTAGTAACTGTATACCGCAAATGTGTGAAACCAAAAAATATGTCTTCACTGGGAACTCCAGAGCTGAAACATGAAGACTTCAGTTTAGCAGGGACTTAACTCTAAGGCTAGTTTTTGGCATTTTTGCACATAGGAACTTTACAGAAACAGATAGTGTAAAACTGTTGTGCTGCACGACAACATGTCGTTTTAACTCCAGAATGATGCATTGAAATAGAGACTGTGTGATACATTCACAGAATTTTGAAAACTTTTCGACATATAAAACACCCTTTCATTTTGAAAATAAAAATTCTATATCTATTGGTGTGGACCTAAAGTTGTATGCCGAGTTTACCTGTACTTTGACAAGTTTAACTTAATATAAGAATAAAGATAAAAAAAAAAAGTTTACTTAATATAGACTTATAAACAAAAGGTCACCACACATAATCTGTGATGGACACAAAGGCCTTAAAAAGCAGACCCTACCTATATTGTTTTGTTCTTCCACCTTTTAAACTACTTTACCATTCTCTGTTTTTATTTTTCTTTACCTAAAATCTTTTGACGTTTTCATCATACTTCGGGTTTAAACGTATCTTTTGTTAGAGGTATTGGAGAAATCATTTATTTCCCTGAAACTGCTTCATGACCAGCGGCAAATATTACAGTCATAATGCAAGTAACAAGTTTGTAATGCAAAACATTGCTTTAGTGAAATAACAATTCCAGTTGATAGATTCTTGTTACCAAAGAAGGAGCGGTGTAGAACATATCTGAAATAAACAATGATGGACTTATCGATTTTTTGTATGTAATGTCACTCTCATCAGTACACACACAGTAATTTTTATTATCGGAAAATACCGAAAAATCGAGAGAGAATAATTAATAATTGATAGCATGAGCCAAGTGAATAGTTTATTCGTATCTATATTTTGTCGCTGGGATGCTGTCTCATTGAAGAAAACTCGCATCTATTTTTTAGATGTCAAACTTGCACAAGTCTTTTGTTTATTTGTGTCGGTAGGATGCTGCTCATTGACGTTTACACCAGACATATTTTTGGTGGACATTGTAAATTTCTAAACAAGCAGTTAAGGTGTTATTTCATTTCTGATAAAAGATGAAGAGGAGATAAAGGGACCTAATAGAAAAGAGAAGAAATGATCTTATTTAAAGACAAAAAAGATCTGTTTGGTCGCTCATATTACGGTTGTCTATAAATATAGTTCCTGTCATTTTTATGAATGTAAACTATTAGTACTGTGTCTTTTAGGGGGACATCAATGGCTTAAAATGATTAGTTATGCTTTTTTTTTGTAGGGAAAATTATCATCATTTTTGAAACATTATTTTATTTTTCAGATGGCATTGTGGATTACAGTGTCAGATTTGTATGGATGGCAAATCTGTCTATTCAACAAATGAAATAGAAAATCATATGTTAAAAAATGCGACTTTTCCAATGTGTCTATTGACGCCATTGAAATATCTAAGCAGTTCAAATATGTTAACAATTGAGTATATGTCAAGATGCTCAAGAGATGTTCAACTATTTCTTCATTTAGTAACTGTATACCGCAAATGTGTGAAACCAAAAAATATGTCTTCACTGGGAACTCCAGAGCTGAAACATGAAGACTTCAGTTTAGCAGGGACTTAACTCTAAGGCTAGTTTTTGGCATTTTTGCACATAGGAACTTTACAGAAACAGATAGTGTAAAACTGTTGTGCTGCACGACAACATGTCGTTTTAACTACAGAATGATGCATTGAAATAGAGACTGTGTGATACATTCACAGAATTTTGAAAACTTTTCGACATATAAAACACCCTTTCATTTTGAAAATAAAAATTCTATATCTATTGGTGTGGACCTAAAGTTGTATGCCGAGTTTACCTGTACTTTGACAAGTTTAACTTAATATAAGAATAAAGATAAAAAAAAAAAGTTTACTTAATATAGACTTATAAACAAAAGGTCACCACACATAATCTGTGATGGACACAAAGGCCTTAAAAAGCAGACCCTACCTATATTGTTTTGTTCTTCCACCTTTTAAACTACTTTACCATTCTCTGTTTTTATTTTTCTTTACCTAAAATCTTTTGACGTTTTCATCATACTTCGGGTTTAAACGTATCTTTTGTTAGAGGTATTGGAGAAATCATTTATTTCCCTGAAACTGCTTCATGACCAGCGGCAAATATTACAGTCATAATGCAAGTAACAAGTTTGTAATGCAAAACATTGCTTTAGTGAAATAACAATTCCAGTTGATAGATTCTTGTTACCAAAGAAGGAGCGGTGTAGAACATATCTGAAATAAACAATGATGGACTTATCGATTTTTTGTATGTAATGTCACTCTCATCAGTACACACACAGTAATTTTTATTATCGGAAAATACCGAAAAATCGAGAGAGAATAATTAATAATTGATAGCATGAGCCAAGTGAATAGTTTATTCGTATCTATATTTTGTCGCTGGGATGCTGTCTCATTGAAGAAAACTCGCATCTATTTTTTAGATGTCAAACTTGCACAAGTCTTTTGTTTATTTGTGTCGGTAGGATGCTGCTCATTGACGTTTACACCAGACATATTTTTGGTGGACATTGTAAATTTCTAAACAAGCAGTTAAGGTGTTATTTCATTTCTGATAAAAGATGAAGAGGAGATAAAGGGACCTAATAGAAAAGAGAAGAAATGATCTTATTTAAAAACAAAAAAGATCTGTTTGGTCGCTCATATTACGGTTGTCTATAAATATAGTTCCTGTCATTTTTATGAATGTAAACTATTAGTACTGTGTCTTTTAGGGGGACATCAATGGCTTAAAATGATTAGTTATGCTTTTTTTTTGTAGGGAAAATTATCATCATTTTTGAAACATTATTTTATTTTTCAGATGGCATTGTGGATTACAGTGTCAGATTTGTATGGATGGCAAATCTGTCTATTCAACAAATGAAATAGAAAATCATATGTTAAAAAATGCGACTTTTCCAATGTGTCTATTGACGCCATTGAAATATCTAAGCAGTTCAAATATGTTAACAATTGAGTATATGTCAAGATGCTCAAGAGATGTTCAACTATTTCTTCATTTAGTAACTGTATACCGCAAATGTGTGAAACCAAAAAATATGACTTCACTGGGAACTCCAGAGCTGAAACATGAAGACTTCAGTTTAGCAGGGACTTAACTCTAAGGCTAGTTTTTGGCATTTTTGCACATAGGAACTTTACAGAAACAGATAGTGTAAAACTGTTGTGCTGCACGACAACATGTCGTTTTAACTCCAGAATGATGCATTGAAATAGAGACTGTGTGATACATTCACAGAATTTTGAAAACTTTTCGACATATAAAACACCCTTTCATTTTGAAAATAAAAATTCTATATCTATTGGTGTGGACCTAAAGTTGTATGCCGAGTTTACCTGTACTTTGACAAGTTTAACTTAATATAGACTTATAAACAAAAGGTCACCACACATAATCTGTGATGGACACAAAGGCCTTAAAAAGCAGACCCTACCTATATTGTTTTGTTCTTCCACCCTTTAAACTACTTTACCATTCTCTGTTTTTATTTTTCTTTACCTAAAATCTTTTGACGTTTTCATCATACTTCGGGTTTAAACGTATCTTTTGTTAGAGGTATTGGAGAAATCATTTATTTCCCTGAAACTGCTTCATGACCAGCGGCAAATATTACAGTCATAATGCAAGTAACAAGTTTGTAATGCAAAACATTGCTTTAGTGAAATAACAATTCCAGTTGATAGATTCTTGTTACCAAAGAAGGAGCGGTGTAGAACATATCTGAAATAAACAATGATGGACTTATCGATATTTTGTATGTAATGTCACTCTCATCAGTACACACACAGTAATTTTTATTATCGGAAAATACCGAAAAATCGAGAGAGAATAATTAATAATTGATAGCATGAGCCAAGTGAATAGTTTATTCGTATCTATATTTTGTCGCTGGGATGCTGTCTCATTGAAGAAAACTCGCATCTATTTTTTAGATGTCAAACTTGCACAAGTCTTTTGGTTATTTGTGTCGGTAGGATGCTGCTCATTGACGTTTACACCAGACATATTTTTGGTGGACATTGTAAATTTCTAAACAAGCAGTTAAGGTGTTATTTCATTTCTGATAAAAGATGAAGAGGAGATAAAGGGACCTAATAGAAAAGAGAAGAAATGATCTTATTTAAAGACAAAAAAGATCTGTTTGGTCGCTCATATTACGGTTGTCTATAAATATAGTTCCTGTCATTTTTATGAATGTAAACTATTAGTACTGTGTCTTTTAGGGGGACATCAATGGCTTAAAATGATTAGTTATGCTTTTTTTTTGTAGGGAAAATTATCATCATTTTTGAAACATTATTTTATTTTTCAGATGGCATTGTGGATTACAGTGTCAGATTTGTATGGATGGCAAATCTGTCTATTCAACAAATGAAATAGAAAATCATATGTTAAAAAATGCGACTTTTCCAATGTGTCTATTGACGCCATTGAAATATCTAAGCAGTTCAAATATGTTAACAATTGAGTATATGTCAAGATGCTCAAGAGATGTTCAACTATTTCTTCATTTAGTAACTGTATACCGCAAATGTGTGAAACCAAAAAATATGTCTTCACTGGGAACTCCAGAGCTGAAACATGAAGACTTCAGTTTAGCAGGGACTTAACTCTAAGGCTAGTTTTTGGCATTTTTGCACATAGGAACTTTACAGAAACAGATAGTGTAAAACTGTTGTGCTGCACGACAACATGTCGTTTTAACTCCAGAATGATGCATTGAAATAGAGACTGTGTGATACATTCACAGAATTTTGAAAACTTTTCGACATATAAAACACCCTTTCATTTTGAAAATAAAAATTCTATATCTATTGGTGTGGACCTAAAGTTGTATGCCGAGTTTACCTGTACTTTGACAAGTTTAACTTAATATAAGAATAAAGATAAAAAAAAAAAGTTTACTTAATATAGACTTATAAACAAAAGGTCACCACACATAATCTGTGATGGACACAAAGGCCTTAAAAAGCAGACCCTACCTATATTGTTTTGTTCTTCCACCTTTTAAACTACTTTACCATTCTCTGTTTTTATTTTTCTTTACCTAAAATCTTTTGACGTTTTCATCATACTTCGGGTTTAAACGTATCTTTTGTTAGAGGTATTGGAGAAATCATTTATTTCCCTGAAACTGCTTCATGACCAGCGGCAAATATTACAGTCATAATGCAAGTAACAAGTTTGTAATGCAAAACATTGCTTTAGTGAAATAACAATTCCAGTTGATAGATTCTTGTTACCAAAGAAGGAGCGGTGTAGAACATATCTGAAATAAACAATGATGGACTTATCGATTTTTTGTATGTAATGTCACTCTCATCAGTACACACACAGTAATTTTTATTATCGGAAAATACCGAAAAATCGAGAGAGAATAATTAATAATTGATAGCATGAGCCAAGTGAATAGTTTATTCGTATCTATATTTTGTCGCTGGGATGCTGTCTCATTGAAGAAAACTCGCATCTATTTTTTAGATGTCAAACTTGCACAAGTCTTTTGTTTATTTGTGTCGGTAGGATGCTGCTCATTGACGTTTACACCAGACATATTTTTGGTGGACATTGTAAATTTCTAAACAAGCAGTTAAGGTGTTATTTCATTTCTGATAAAAGATGAAGAGGAGATAAAGGGACCTAATAGAAAAGAGAAGAAATGATCTTATTTAAAGACAAAAAAGATCTGTTTGGTCGCTCATATTACGGTTGTCTATAAATATAGTTCCTGTCATTTTTATGAATGTAAACTATTAGTACTGTGTCTTTTAGGGGGACATCAATGGCTTAAAATGATTAGTTATGCTTTTTTTTTGTAGGGAAAATTATCATCATTTTTGAAACATTATTTTATTTTTCAGATGGCATTGTGGATTACAGTGTCAGATTTGTATGGATGGCAAATCTGTCTATTCAACAAATGAAATAGAAAATCATATGTTAAAAAATGCGACTTTTCCAATGTGTCTATTGACGCCATTGAAATATCTAAGCAGTTCAAATATGTTAACAATTGAGTATATGTCAAGATGCTCAAGAGATGTTCAACTATTTCTTCATTTAGTAACTGTATACCGCAAATGTGTGAAACCAAAAAATATGTCTTCACTGGGAACTCCAGAGCTGAAACATGAAGACTTCAGTTTAGCAGGGACTTAACTCTAAGGCTAGTTTTTGGCATTTTTGCACATAGGAACTTTACAGAAACAGATAGTGTAAAACTGTTGTGCTGCACGACAACATGTCGTTTTAACTCCAGAATGATGCATTGAAATAGAGACTGTGTGATACATTCACAGAATTTTGAAAACTTTTCGACATATAAAACACCCTTTCATTTTGAAAATAAAAATTCTATATCTATTGGTGTGGACCTAAAGTTGTATGCCGAGTTTACCTGTACTTTGACAAGTTTAACTTAATATAGACTTATAAACAAAAGGTCACCACACATAATCTGTGATGGACACAAAGGCCTTAAAAAGCAGACCCTACCTATATTGTTTTGTTCTTCCACCCTTTAAACTACTTTACCATTCTCTGTTTTTATTTTTCTTTACCTAAAATCTTTTGACGTTTTCATCATACTTCGGGTTTAAACGTATCTTTTGTTAGAGGTATTGGAGAAATCATTTATTTCCCTGAAACTGCTTCATGACCAGCGGCAAATATTACAGTCATAATGCAAGTAACAAGTTTGTAATGCAAAACATTGCTTTAGTGAAATAACAATTCCAGTTGATAGATTCTTGTTACCAAAGAAGGAGCGGTGTAGAACATATCTGAAATAAACAATGATGGACTTATCGATATTTTGTATGTAATGTCACTCTCATCAGTACACACACAGTAATTTTTATTATCGGAAAATACCGAAAAATCGAGAGAGAATAATTAATAATTGATAGCCTGAGCCAAGTGAATAGTTTATTCGTATCTATATTTTGTCGCTGGGATGCTGTCTCATTGAAGAAAACTCGCATCTATTTTTTAGATGTCAAACTTGCACAAGTCTTTTGGTTATTTGTGTCGGTAGGATGCTGCTCATTGACGTTTACACCAGACATATTTTTGGTGGACATTGTAAATTTCTAAACAAGCAGTTAAGGTGTTATTTCATTTCTGATAAAAGATGAAGAGGAGATAAAGGGACCTAATAGAAAAGAGAAGAACGTCTTATTTAAAGACAAAAAAGATCTGTTTGGTCGCTCATATTACGGTTGTCTATAAATATAGTTCCTGTCATTTTTATGAATGTAAACTATTAGTACTGTGTCTTTTAGGGGGACATCAATGGCTTAAAATGATTAGTTATGCTTTTTTTTTGTAGGGAAAATTATCATCATTTTTGAAACATTATTTTATTTTTCAGATGGCATTGTGGATTACAGTGTCAGATTTGTATGGATGGCAAATCTGTCTATTCAACAAATGAAATAGAAAATCATATGTTAAAAAATGCGACTTTTCCAATGTGTCTATTGACGCCATTGAAATATCTAAGCAGTTCAAATATGTTAACAATTGAGTATATGTCAAGATGCTCAAGAGATGTTCAACTATTTCTTCATTTAGTAACTGTATACCGCAAATGTGTGAAACCAAAAAATATGTCTTCACTGGGAACTCCAGAGCTGAAACATGAAGACTTCAGTTTAGCAGGGACTTAACTCTAAGGCTAGTTTTTGGCATTTTTGCACATAGGAACTTTACAGAAACAGATAGTGTAAAACTGTTGTGCTGCACGACAACATGTCGTTTTAACTCCAGAATGATGCATTGAAATAGAGACTGTGTGATACATTCACAGAATTTTGAAAACTTTTCGACATATAAAACACCCTTTCATTTTGAAAATAAAAATTCTATATCTATTGGTGTGGACCTAAAGTTGTATGCCGAGTTTACCTGTACTTTGACAAGTTTAACTTAATATAGACTTATAAACAAAAGGTCACCACACATAATCTGTGATGGACACAAAGGCCTTAAAAAGCAGACCCTACATATATTGTTTTGTTCTTCCACCCTTTAAACTACTTTACCATTCTCTGTTTTTATTTTTCTTTACCTAAAATCTTTTGACGTTTTCATCATACTTCGGGTTTAAACGTATCTTTTGTTAGAGGTATTGGAGAAATCATTTATTTCCCTGAAACTGCTTCATGACCAGCGGCAAATATTACAGTCATAATGCCAGTAACAAGTTTGTAATGCAAAACATTGCTTTAGTGAAATAACAATTCCAGTTGATAGATTCTTGTTACCAAAGAATGAGCGGTGTAGAACATATCTGAAATAAACAATGATGGACTTATCGATTTTTTGTATGTAATGTCACTCTCATCAGTACACACACAGTAATTTTTATTATCGGAAAATACCGAAAAATCGAGAGAGAATAATTAATAATTGATAGCATGAGCCAAGTGAATAGTTTATTCGTATCTATATTTTGTCGCTGGGATGCTGTCTCATTGAAGGAAACTCGCATCTATTTTTTAGATGTCAAACTTGCACAAGTCTTTTGGTTATTTGTGTCGGTAGGATGCTGCTCATTGACGTTTACACCAGACATATTTTTGGTGGACATTGTAAATTTCTAAACAAGCAGTTAAGGTGTTATTTCATTTCTGATAAAAGATGAAGAGGAGATAAAGGGACCTAATAGAAAAGAGAAGAAATGATCTTATTTAAAGACAAAAAAGATCTGTTTGGTCGCTCATATTACGGTTGTCTATAAATATAGTTCCTGTCATTTTTATGAATGTAAACTATTAGTACTGTGTCTTTTAGGGGGACATCAATGGCTTAAAATGATTAGTTATGCTTTTTTTTTGTAGGGAAAATTATCATCATTTTTGAAACATTATTTTATTTTTCAGATGGCATTGTGAATTACAGTGTCAGATTTGTATGGATGGCAAATCTGTCTATTCAACAAATGAAATAGAAAATCATATGTTAAAAAATGCGACTTTTCCAATGTGTCTATTGACGCCATTGAAATATCTAAGCAGTTCAAATATGTTAACAATTGAGTATATGTCAAGATGCTCAAGAGATGTTCAACTATTTCTTCATTTAGTAACTGTATACCGCAAATGTGTGAAACCAAAAAATATGTCTTCACTGGGAACTCCAGAGCTGAAACATGAAGACTTCAGTTTAGCAGGGACTTAACTCTAAGGCTAGTTTTTGGCATTTTTGCACATAGGAACTTTACAGAAACAGATAGTGTAAAACTGTTGTGCTGCACGACAACATGTCGTTTTAACTCCAGAATGATGCATTGAAATAGAGACTGTGTGATACATTCACAGAATTTTGAAAACTTTTCGACATATAAAACACCCTTTCATTTTGAAAATAAAAATTCTATATCTATTGGTGTGGACCTAAAGTTGTATGCCGAGTTTACCTGTACTTTGACAAGTTTAACTTAATATAGACTTATAAACAAAAGGTCACCACACATAATCTGTGATGGACACAAAGGCCTTAAAAAGCAGACCCTACCTATATTGTTTTGTTCTTCCACCCTTTAAACTACTTTACCATTCTCTGTTTTTATTTTTCTTTACCTAAAATCTTTTGACGTTTTCATCATACTTCGGGTTTAAACGTATCTTTTGTTAGAGATATTGGAGAAATCATTTATTTCCCTGAAACTGCTTCATGACCAGCGGCAAATATTACAGTCATAATGCAAGTAACAAGTTTGTAATGCAAAACATTGCTTTAGTGAAATAACAATTCCAGTTGATAGATTCTTGTTACCAAAGAAGGAGCGGTGTAGAACATATCTGAAATAAACAATGATGGACTTATCGATTTTTTGTATGTAATGTCACTCTCATCAGTACACACACAGTAATTTTTATTATCGGAAAATACCGAAAAATCGAGAGAGAATAATTAATAATTGGTAGCATGAGCTAAGTGAATAGTTTATTCGTACCTATTTTTTGTCGTTGGGATGCTGTCTCATTGAAGGAAACTCGCATCTATTTTTCAGATGTCAAACTTGCACAAGTCTTTTGGTTATTTGTGTAGGTACGATGCTGCTCATTGACATTTCCACCACACTTGTTTTTGATGCTCTTTGTAAATTTTCAAACATGCTAAGAAGAAAAAGCATAACCTTTTTTACATGTATTTCGGTTGTCCATAAATATTGTTCCTGTCATTTTATGAATGTAAACTATAACTACTGTGTCTTTTAGGGGCACATCAATGGCTTAAAATAGTTAGTTATGCTCTTTTTTATAGTTAAGATTATCATCATTTTTGAAACATTATTTTATTTTTCAGATGGCAATGTGTATAACAGTGTCAGAGTTGTATGGATGGCAAATCTGTCTAATCAACAAATGAAATAGAAAATTGTATGTTAAAAAGTGCGACTTTTCCGATGTGTCTATTGACGCCTTTATAAATATCTAAGCAGTTCATATATGTTCACAATTGAGTATATGTCAAGATGCTCAAGAGCTTTTCAACTTTTTTTCTTCCTTTTGTAACTGTATACCGCAAATGTGTGAAACCAAAAAAATATATCTTCACTGGGAACTCCAGAGCTGAGACATGAAGACTTCAGTTTAGCAGGGACTTAACTCTAATGATAGGTTTTGGTCACTTTTGCACATATGAACTTTACAGAAACAGTAAGGGTAAAACTGTTGTGCTTCACGACGACATGTTTCTGTAACTACAGAGTGATGCATTGAAAGGCTGTGCAATACAATCACAGAATTTTTGAAAATTTTCAACATATAAAACACCCTTTCATTTTGAAAATAAAAATTCTATATCTATTGGTGTGGACCGAAAGTTGTTTGACAAGTTTACTTTAACTTTGAAAAGTTTAATTTATAATAAACTTATAAACATAGGATGACCACACACAACATGTGATGGACACAAAAACGTTATAAAGCAGGTCCTACCTATATTGTTTTGTTCTTCTAACCTTTTATTCTTCTTTTTTTATGTTCTGTTTTTATTTTTCTGTACATAAAGATGATTGACGTTTTCATCATACTTACGGTTTAAAAGTATCTTTGTTAGAGATATTGAAAAAATCATTTATGTCCCTGAAACTGCTTTATGACCAGCGGCATATATTACAGTCATAATGCAAAATATATAGTAACAAGTTTGTGATGCAGAACATTGCTCTATCGAAATAACAACTCCAGTAAATAGATTCTTGTTACCAAAGGAATGAGCGGTGTATAACACGTCTGAATTAAACAATGATGGATTTATCGATTTTTAGTGTGAAATGCAAAAAAAAAAAAACCAATGGTATTTTTCTTCCTTCTTTGACCTTTCTTTTTTTACTAGTTTCAATTCGTATCAAAAACTTTATAAGTCGATTTGATTCGTTTTTGCGCTACATTCATATACACGAAAAGAACTAACTTTTGAATATTGTTTTCTTTGAAAATTCTTATTATTGGGAAGTTTATCATATCATATTGTCCTTGTCAGACTTTATGGTTCATCATTAGGAATTAAAAACAATATGGCTTTTTTACACATCAAAATTTACTGTGAGTACAGCCAAACTGATATAACTAAGAAAGTTTTTAGGCATGACAGGAACAAGATATATAAAAACTACATGAGGTAAACGTTTCAGAAAATTAAAAACTTACCTGGATTTTGATGTGCAATTTTTTGCCAGTGTGCAAAAGATAGCAAAATAATATAATAATTTATATATTTAGATCCTGCCATCTTTTAAAACTTTTGCAGGTGCAAACGTTTGTCTGTACTCAGAGTTAAATTTGTGTTGTAAATATGGCCATATTAGCCAAAAGGTTATGATGAACCTTAAACTGTCCCCATATAAGATAATCTTAAGATTAAAACAAGAGACCGTCCCAATAGTATTCCTTCGAATTACAACATATTTTGGACATTTGAGGAAGTAATGAGAGGTAGTTTCTACATGACATCAGGAACACAGTGCGTTTTAAATAAGCTTTTTTTTTTAAATAGATGGTTCCTTACTACTTTGGTTTTTTGTATTAATATAAGACTTTTCATATCAGTTTTGTTTTCTGTGATATGAAATCTTGCTTTGTCTTCTTGATCGATCTATTATATTTGGACATTATAAACTACTGCTATTTATCTCTATGTAGAGGAGAAAGAGAAGAAAAAACCCGGGGCCAAACCATAAGAGAATCATACTTTTTCAATTGTTTTGGTATGGAAGATGAAAGCTTTGGTTTGTGTATAAGATGCATATTTATATTTTGCATATATATATCACATTCACAATGATTAATTGTACATTGAATCTATACATATATATGAGAGTTATACATAAAATTGCACGATGGTATGTCATCATGATCAGGTGGTTAAGTGGTTGGTGCTTAACTTAATGAAAGTAGCCACGGATGTTCTTCATTACGGTAACGTACTGATTATATTTGTATTTGTCTTTTTCTCTATCGTACCTTTATTGTTGACTAACAGATTTCCGAACAAAAATAGATTGATATCTAAGTTTTTGTAACGCCACTAATTCATGTATCTTTTTTTATGTCAAGGTAAAAAGACAAAATCTCATAACAAGCAATTTTGGCGGTCTATTCAGTTTTGTGCCTGATTCAAGAAGTTTCAACCCTAATGCAACTATGCAAAAAAAGAAATCAGGAATACAGATAATGATGTCTGACAGATATCTGTCTAATACATATATGAAGAATGTTATTTACGAGATTTTTGTTTTTGATATTCGAATTTAAGGGGGAAAAGTCACCTCATCAAATCTTTTCTTGTCTTTTCTTTTTCTTGCCATTTATGAAATTAAATAACATTCTGCTTATTTGTTGGTAATTGTCACTTGCAGTAAAAAAAAATATCCAAACTTAGGAAAATGAATTTAAAAAAGAATGACGATTTTTTTTAAATTGTTAAACGTTTCCCTCTGTTTATTTCAAAATGTATTATTTTCATATAATTAGTCATTTAATCTTTACGAAATTGCAATATATAAGAACAATGGTATTTTTCTTCCTTCTTTGATCTTTGTTTTTTTCTAGTAACAATTTGTATCAAAAACTTTATAAGTCGATTTGATTCGTGTTTGCGCTACATTTATGTACACGTGAAGAACTCACTTTTAAATAGTGTTTTCTTTGAAAACTCTTATTAATGGGAAGTTAATCATATATCTGTTATAAACAGATTCACCCAGAGTGTTTCAATTGATGCAGGTATGTTTTGACATTGTTTACTAGACTTTGCTTAATTCAACGCATCAGGATAACCATCCAATCATGTGTTAAAAATGATAATGTCAACCAGAATCTGAAATTATTTTCTTTGTTCACATTCTTCAAATGTACTTTAACATAATGATATATTTGAATTATATCTTGATAAAAAAACCAATGCATTGGTACTATTAAGGAAAAAGAAACCAAAATGTGATAAATTTGTAATAACTACATATGTCAATTTTGAAATTATTTAGAAACTAAAGTTTCAACTCCCTCAGGCATAGCTGGCTTTAGATGAATTTTGCTATTTATATTAGCTATTTTGACATATAGCTCTTTAACTGTTTCGGTACTAATACGTCTTCGGATTTCAAGTGTTTGATGAAGGTAAATCCAGAAAAACGCATCGGACGCAAGAAATTATTAAACGTGTTGTTTTCAATTGTTCACTGGGATAGCTTTGTTTCATAATAAACATAAATATTGTTTATTAAGTAAACAAGTATTCCAAATAACTATATAATGAGGTCTGGTTTACTTTTTTTGACATCTCATTACGTCCATGATTAATGTAATTCCAAATACAAATAGCGCATTAAATAACATGACAGTTTGCGTTTGTAAAAAAATTAAATTTTGACATACACAGCATCTAAATAGTTATCTTCCGATAGTGAACATAAATTTCCATTTGATAGAGATTCCGAATCTTGGTATGATTCACTTTCGGTATCGTCATTCGCAGTATTATCTATATGACAGTACGTGCTGCTTTCTATAGACCTATCGCTGAATTTATCGTCATCTGCTGCATACACGATAGGTTTTGTTCTGCCACTTTCTGGTTTTGATTTATAAGAAGTATTTTCACCATTGATCTTTGCTGGTACCTTGAAATGGTTGCTGCTGCAAGAAGAAGCCAAACTCGATTCCCTACCATGAAAGTCTTGCGACCTTATATTACATAGTGTTGTAGATTGTTTGGAAGTTTTACAAGTTTCTGGTTTTCGTGTGTTCTTTGAAGATGATTTGGTCGATGACTGGCTATTCACATCCATTTGACAGTAAAAACTACTTGTGTTAGATGTACTGTTACCGTTAAATTGATCTTCCTTACAATTTTGGTTTATGCCTTCATTGGTCTTTTCATCCTTTTCTTTAAAACCAACAGCACCACCATTAATATAACTTGCCGAAGCTTCTATTTTTGAGGTGCTGTTTGGATGGAATGAAATACCTTTGAACGTGTGACTTGTTTCTTGTGATTTTGCATCCGTATATTGATCTTGACATTCTCTTTCTGATGTTAGGATATTTGCGCATATGAAACCATTACTACGAAATGATCTTTCAGATGCTGATGTATTTCCAAACTGTGCATTATGATGTTTGAACGTACTCAGCTCAGATTCGGTGTCGCTATTAATACATGAAAACTGTTCGTTGTCTCTCGTAAAAGAACTTGTTCTAGATTCGAAACTATCAGTGTGTTGTCCCTTTAATTTAAACGGATTTGTTTCACCAGATTTTGGAATTGAAATTATTGGACAAGGGCATGTTGTTTCTACAGCTGGGTTAAATTTGTCTAAACTGATGTTGTCAAGGCTGTCACAGTTATCACTATCAAGGCTGTCATAGTTTTCACTATAGACACTGTTTGTTTCATTTAGAAGTTCATAACCCCTTTCTTGTTCTGAACCCTCTGGCACCTCGTACTTTTCTTGGTCAGAGTAGCTAGAGACCTGTTTTGTTGATGTTCTGAAATAGTAAACATCAAGTTACTGTATAGCATCAATATAGAACACTAAATAAATCAAACATTTTAATTGGCATCAATATCCATGTTATAGGTTTTGGTCTTCATATCAAACTACCCATGGTCTTTTATATGTACAGATTTTGAGTTACATTTATTACAAGTTAAATAAGGAGGATACTAAAACAGGTTGACAGCCACGCATTATAATTGCGCCATACCGCAATCAACAGTTGGCCCTGGGCTACAGTTTTCTAGATAAGAATAAAGGATCCATGTACAGCAGTAGTAATGTCTCCTTGACTTATGGTAAATGATTTACTTCGATATGTAACTTTTATCTCATGTGAAAAGGTTAAAACGTTTCCATTAAATAGCACAAGCTTGCTGTGGTCGAAAATGAATAAAACCAATAAATTATATGTTCCAAAAATTACTCAGCGTGTGTCGAAATAATAAAAAAATATCAGTTGAATAATAAAAAAAAAGTGAACAAAACTTTTTTGTACGCAAATTGTGGAAATTAATAGATCGTATAACCAGGTATGCCAATAAGTTCAAAATCAGCTTTTAAATGTTTTTTGTTATTGTTATATAATTTAATTTTGGATGTAATGCGTCTTCTGATTGGATGACGGTTTTTTGTTTATCAGCTCATAGACAAAATTTAGTCATGTGAATTCATCAACGTTTTTATGGTTAACTCTGGTTTCAAATGAAATTTAGAACTAAATTAAAAGAAATAACATAAATATTTTATATGTCTTTTCGAAATAAAATATAAAATGTGGTGCACACTTTAAAAATAATTCGCTTAGCGGGTTATTCAGTGTGCACCACATTTTTGATGTTATTTCTTCATGACAAAAAGAATTCGCTTAGCGGGTTATTCAGTGTGCACCACATTTTTGATGTTATTTCTTCATGACAAAAAGAATATTACAGTTATTCCTTAATCAGTTTTCTATCGTGATTGATAAATTGTTTGAAAAGCGTTGATATTATTGTAAATTATAACTACATCTATAACTTACTCCATGTTCCTTTTAATTTCTTTGAGAATATAATTAGTAGTTGGTCTGCGTGTTCTGTCTCTGTTCCAACAAAGCTTCATAATATCATACAACCAGTTAGGACAAGAATCTGGTTGCATTGGTACTTCTCCGCTGTAAAGGTTCTTTAGTAACTACAAAAGACAGAGGGTAGTTAGATTAGATTTAACAAAAAAACTCCGTATTAACTTGTTTATTGTTGAGTATATCGTCAACTGTAAAACAAGGGCTAGATACTCTGTCGGTCGCAGCAATTAGGGGTACTCCGTATGGAGCTCGGGTGATTTCGTCTATTGGTATTCTCCCATATTTGTATGTTTATTGCCGACTCTGTGTTATTTTAGCTGACATCAGCATACTGCTGCCATAATTGGTACGATTAAATGCCGTCTTTTGTGGACAAACTTAACACAATAAATCATTGTAAAATAGTTTTGTGCAAAATATTAACATTTGTCCATTTAAGCACATCATTCCTTTATTCGACGTATTAATGATGTACTTAGTTGAGGTTTTGGAATGTGTGTCAAATGTTAGGACTCCTTGTTTTTTTTGCCTTATGATACAACGTAAAACATGTTACCCCATAACACCCATTTGTCTTTTCATGTCAGGCTTAGTAACTAATAAATGATCATTTGCAAAAATTTAGGCTGATTCTTAATTTTCTTTCTTTTAATTTGAGACCCAAAAAAATACCAATGCAAATATAAGGCAAAATTCTAAAGTACGATGGTAGATCACGGTCACGATCAAGTGCGATGGTCCAAATGGTAAGTTTTGGAGGTTTAGAAAGTCTTTTTGCAAATGCTACTATGCTACGGCATAACATATGTGATATGCTTCACAATTTACCGGTAGGCTGAAGTGATTGTTTCCAAATAAAAGTCCGACTAAGTAAAAATTGCTATAAAGGTAATTAATGTTTTGCAAATATTATATTTCATGAAAAATGATTTTTTAACAATTCGAAACGTATTGAATATTTTGATAATGTTATTTCCTCTCTTACATTTGTCATTAAAAATTGAAAATAAAAAATTCGTTCATTGTCGGAATGCAACATTTATTTGTATAAACTTTAATCTTAATGCGAGAGAAATGCAATATTCGCCGAGCTTTCTTCTTTTTCGTAGCGATAACAATTACATGTTTTACTTTCTTTTAAAAACTGTACAGTATGAACTAATGTTTAAGGATGTCTGCTGCTCTAATTTAAAATAACAAGGATTTCATGTGGTTGCTTAAAATGAAAACAACTTTGATATTTAAACAAAATAAAGTAATAAAATCATTAGTCTCGTGTGTAGTTTTCAAAATACGAGACATTTAGAAAATGGCGGGAAAAGGGTTTTCTTCAGACTTTACTATTTGTTAACATTGGAATTGTTTTTTTACCCTTTAAACCAAGAAAAAATAACAAGGATTTCATGCCGCCGGATCACTAAATCTGAAATGATCTATTGAACAGATTTATGAAGACAAAAGTGGGGTGTCGTGTAAATAAAAATTTAATACATTTGGATGGATAAAACCTGAGAAAATCGAAAATATGACAAGAATTCAAAAACATGACCAGCAGACATACTTAAGCAGACAATTTATAGTTCACGCATGAAAAGATGTACTAGAATCTATTTTTCACCGACGTTACTTTTCATTAAAATCGACATCATTTTAACGGGGATCAGAAAGGAAACTATCACATAAAAACAATGATTCGAATGTATCTGTTCGCTTTAAATAGTAGCATGATAATATTAATTATCTTGGTGTTATCAGGGGTGTACAGAATTTTTCACCGTTGTTGAAAATTCATACACCTTGATTATCAATCAAGGAAATCAAGATAGGAAATACCAGCCGGGGAATATCGTATCAATTGGGAGATATATACTCCGTATACAGGCGCTGTTGGAGTGTTGCTACATAGAAATGGAAAGTTGACAATTGGGAAGCTGAAATCCTCTCTTTTGCCGTAAAGTTTTGTTTTCAACCGACCCTCATTGTCAATTTTGAGATGTAGGTCAAGATATGAGGCAGACTTAACTGTATATATTGTATCTTTCATCTCTAGTTCAATGGGATAGATTCGTTCAACAATGTCACAAAATTTAAATTGTTTAGTGAAAGAACATCATCTATATAGAGGAACGTAAAGTTAATGGATATTGCTAACTTCTTATCTTTCTTCCTACGAAGATCCTGTGGGAAGTCAGACTCAAAATACCAAAGAAACAAGTCGTCAAGAAGAGGGGCAAAATTGGTTCCAATTGGAATTCCATAAAACTCAAAAATTTCGTGCGTCGAGATTAATTTTAGATTGATCTTTATCACGAACGACTTTACCCAAATTTGTTTAAGCGAGGGATATCTAATTACATACCAAAACAAAACCCGTCTGGCGCAATATGGCAAAAAGGGACATTATAGTATTGGACATTCGATAACGAAGTACTGGCGACTGAGGACACAGTCAAGGTCAATAAGATACGAATCAAATATAACTTTAATAGACTAATGTTCTTAGTATGAAAAGGACAACCAATTATAGTTAACATAATCCTACCTGATGTATGGAATTAAATTATTGCTACGATTAAAGTTACATTTTAAATGATAACCTATTATTTCCGGAATTGCATTAACAAATAATGTTTTGATCTATTCACAAGTTAACTCGAATAGGTTTTAAAAAAAATGTGCAGATTTGTGATATAGTGTTTATTCTTCCGGCGGTGTCTTCTTTTGTACTGATTAAACGGTTTGACTTCAATCAAACCGAGTCTGATGGTGTGTTCCATATGTTTTCTTATATACAACTCTTTTACGTTAGTCGTATAGCATTTACATTCATAACACACCACTATAATTTTATATCAATTTTATATTAATAACAGTCAACAAAAGTCATTGATTTTCTATCCAAAATTATATAACTTTTACCTCTGAAATTGAAATTGTGGCAAACGGTGCACATTCTAACTCGCTAGCCATGTTGTCATGTTGATGAACATCAAGCGCCATGTAAAGTTCATAAATTACCATTGCAAACATGTAGATATCACCTTCCTTTGAGTACTGGCCATTTTGAAGAACCTCAATCGGTAACCTATTTTATTAAATTATGAATAATATTCAATTAAATCAAAAGTTTTGCAATAGTTGAATGTTAACAATCACTGATTTTTAATCGAAACAAATTAATGTATGTTTAGACTAAGATATTTAGCTGTCAGTAACTTTGATTACTCTTAGATCTGTACTTTGTGTCTTTTTTTTTAATTTGCTAGGGATATATAAATACCTTGCAACATCCGATCTGTGAAAGATGTTTTCTGCTTCGTATCGAACCAAAAGAAATTAACTATTTAAAAACAAAGTTTTACATATGTTATTGATGGGCCTTTTAAAGCAGACTATGATGTATGGATTTTGGTCATTGTTGAACGCGGTATTATGACATACCATTGTTAATGTCTGTACCATTAAGTTACTTGTGGAGAGTTATCTAGCCAATCCTACCACGTTTTCGTATTCTTATATAATGATGTTTGTTTAATCGTAAATTTATTAATCAATTTCCATTACATATTATAATGATCTTCGCAATAGTTTGTAAAGATGAAACATGTGTGAAATGGTGTGCTTACCCTTATCAAGAACCTTGGTTCACCTTTTTATGTTCAGAAGGGTATGTGCTGCTCGACAAGTATGTAATATAATATATTGACTTTTGTTTAATTGATCGTGGAACACTTTAAGAAATAACATGTTTCATTTATAATTATGTGGTTATTTTCTTCATCTGAAATCATGTAAATGGAGACAACAAAAGTGTACCATTGTTTAATACTCATACATATATTAAACGAAAACAAATCATGTTCACAAACCAATATTTCATTTCTCTATACAGGAAAATACTGCTGACTTGAATACAGCAAAAGAAACAAATTGTATCCAATAACGATGAAGAACTATCTTCCTATTGGTATGTGTATACATATGTTATCCTTAATCTGTGCGTATTTTAAATTTTGTTGTTTGTATTATACAATGATACAAGAAATAAAAATGTTACTGAAAGTTTTTGAGTGTAAATATTTTGTTATCAGAGCAAATGGAAATTACATGTGCTGGGCTCAAATCTATGGTGGTTCATGATCTATTGTAGATTCGCAATGTATGGTAATCGGACTTCATTTGTGTTTGTCGGAGTTTGTGTTTCTTTTGTGTCGTTTGTTTTTTCCATTTAAGTGTGAATTCATATTATTATAAGACGTTTCACGGTACTTTTCTTAGCCAAATTCATGTATTTAGTTTGATGTTATATTTGGTATCCTCATCGGGTTTTGTCTAATGCTCAGTTCGTTTCCGTGTGTGCTACATTTTAATGTTGTGTCGTCATTCTCCTCTCATATTAAGTGCGTTTCCCTCGGTTTTGGTTTGTGACCCGGATTTTTTTTCTTCTATCGATCGGTACACTACTGTTGCCTTTATTTTTGACATCCCAATTCTATGGCATATGTTGTAGAATCCAAATTAATTGCAAACTGTTTAGTTTTTTTTTATCTCTTATTCTCTCGATTTACATTTTCAAATATATGGCAGATTTTTTTTAAATTGCGGGCTAGTCAGTACATATATGAACGATGATATTTTAGCTGCTTCTAGAAAAAAGCCAGTATGCGAAATTAGGAGAACGACAACAGGAGCATATGCAGAAATATTTGTGAAATGAACCATGAATACTGGTCAACCGAATCGTATTCGAACTAGTATTCTTATATCATCCGAATGAAATGCGTAGGGAACCGTTACCGGAAACTCTAATTTCTTAAATATAATTTGAAAACCGGTATTTTTCTTTTCCGTCTATAAAACAAAAACATGATAATCAACGGCTTGAACGAAATATCAAAATCTGCTATAGAATTAGAGAAAATAAAAATAGGATCTGAAATAGTTACAAGGTACCAGGAATATAATTTAATACGCCAGACGTGCGTTTCGTCTAAGACTCATCAGTGAAGCTCTTATCAAAACCGTTATAAAATCAAACAAGTACAAAGTTGAAGAGCATTGAGGAAACCCACCATAAATTTAAGTCTTGATTGTACATTCTTACCAGCGTCTCCTGTCCTCTTTGACTTCATCTATAATACAATCGTCTAGGACGCCATTTGGATCAAACCACACCATTCGACCAAGTCGTGGCATAGTGATCTGCAATTGTTGGTAAACTGATATAGGAATAGATATAATCATAGGAACTTTCATTTCCTGTTATTTTGCTACACATTGCTACATGTATATGTACTGAAAAGTGCAATATAGTAATCAAAAGACTTCTATGAAAATCCTATTTAATTCTGCAATATAGATCAATTTTAATGATTCACAATCACTTATATCCTACTGAGATAAAAGATTTAAAAAAAAAAGTCAGATTCGAAGTAACTATATTTCGTAAAATATTGTCTATTTGTTATATGTGTGTCAGTTGGATTTCTACCTTAGAAATTGAGTTAACAACAGCGAGAGCAAAATAATAACATGCAAACTGTTCAATAAACTCTTATGTTAAATGCGTTTCCCTCGGTTTTAGTTTGTTACCCCGATTTTGTTTTTTGGTCTATGCATTTATGAGTTTTGAACAGCGGTATACTACTGTTGCCTTTATTTACGTCTGTAATAACAAATAGGTTCTTCGATAATGTTTGTTTCACAATTTACTGTAGATTTTAAATTCATTCATCGATTTGAAACATTGGTTTATACCAATCAAATCAATTAATTTTACATATGTAAGCCCTTTTTTGTTTGAATATCGTATAAGCATAAGTATGATTTTTAAGTCGTTTATTTTCGTATATGCTTTTGAAGAATTTTGTTTTCTAGATTTTTATCTAAATTCCCATGTAAAGATCGATGAACTCAATAATTTGTTTGGCTTAAATGAATAGATGGTTCTTTTGGTGAATGATTTTCAACACGAGCCACGTCACCATTGACATTCCTTTCGAAATGAACAAGTTCATTGAAATATTAAAGTAAAATGTACGTCACTATTTGTATCTTTTACTTTTAACTTATCATTTTGATATTTAACATGACTGAGGTCATGAAAATATTGTGATTAATTATTCATAATTATTTTCAAGATGGCTTGTGATAAATTTATAGTAGAAGATATGTGATCGCCAGAATTGTCGCTCTTTCAGAGGCCATGTTTTTTCCCAATTTTAATGTTTTACCGTATTTGTATATTCTTTAGTAATTGATGATAAGATCTTTGAACAGCAATTAACTTCTGTACTGTATACTTTTAGCCTCCAATGAAAATTAAGGAAAATACCTCATGATTAGTATCCAATACGAAGATATTATCAGCACATAAATCTCTGAGTATCCAGTTTCGTCTATGCATCTCACCAATGAATTTAACTATTTTTTGTACTATCTTCAGATATTCATATTCATTTTCATCTGGATCACCACAGAAATGTTTGAATGCTAGTTCTAACAGATTTGTACTTTTATGAAGTTTGTATTTCTATAAAAGAAATATTGTTAATTAATTATGCACCTCTTTGATTTCAATAACAAGTATAAAGTCTTAAACATGTAATAAAAGTAACAATCTCCTAAGCAGGCTATACTCAAGTATCAATTTAACAGTCACAATCATCTTTATAAGTTAAATACGATAAGACTTTTTCCGGTAAAAAAGAAGACTTTTATATTTTTGTCACAATTTGTTCCATTCGATTTGTGTTTGATTGTTATAAAATAAGGCTAATATCTACAACTTTACTTTAAATAAATTAGTTCCAATGCCTAACAATCTCTTTTTAAATTTAATGAATTTAAATCTTCTCATTTTCTCTCTTCAATCTTGATACTTTTGTTGTTTTAGTTGATATAAAACTTACCAGTAATAATTGATAATTCCCATGTATATTTCTTCTTTCCTCTCTACTTGGAGTATCTAACATTTGTAGTACCTCTGTACATGTCTGTTTGTCGAGATGAGGTAAAGACTGGATAAAATCGATAGTTACTGGTTCCCAAACAGCAATAAAACTGTGCTGATAAGGGAGAAAATTTTAAAAGATAATAAATCATTACATATTATCGTTTATCAGCTCAACGAGATTGTTTTTTTGAGTCTGTACGGTGAAAGTTAGAACAACAATCAGGTTGAGAGGATCAATGATAATCTGTTTATCGTTATTTACCTTTAACCACCATGCCAATTTCATTACCAACGACACGTGGACCCTTAGTTTCTACCGATAATTTTTCATATCATATCGCTAAGAAAGGCAATTATCAGTCAGTATAATCAAACAAAAAATTCGTAAAATATAGTTGATGTATCTGATGGAATTATTACCCTCTAAGCGAAGATATTTGAAGTCTTTTTTTTCTAATTTAAAAAAAAATGTTTTACAGCCTAAATCTTCTTTTTTTTTTATTAGAGTAAACTTATAAAGTATCAATAAAAGGTATATATTCAATAAAAAAAAATCTATGCCACTTTTCCATTAAGAACAACTTTTATATTATACAGAATTGTATATTTTAAGAGAAAGAAAGAGACCCCTACTTACAAAGAATAGAGAAACATGTATTCGTTCATGATTAACTAAGCAATTTTGATTTTCATTTAAATTCATTGTTGCAGAAAAAAAAACCAGTAATTATAATTACCCCTTTTATATACCTTGTCTGATAGCTGACAGAAAAATATGATACATTTTTCTAAAGAAAATGAAAATAAAAGATGTTTTATGCCTGCCATTGAGACAACTCTTCACAAGAGAGCAAATGACACAGAAATTAACAATTATAGGTAACTGTACGGCCTTCAACAATGAGCATAGCCTATACTGCATAGTCAGCTATTAAAAGCCCAAACTGACAAATGTGAAAGAATTCAAATGAGTTAACTAACGGCCTAGTTAATGCCCAAGCATTTGTGTATACCTATTTCATCTGTCGATGTATATTATAATGTTTTTATATAACACTTACCTTTGCTTGAATTATAGGTTGGTCTGGTGCCTTAATGTCGGCTTTCGTAATTTGTAATGCATTTAATATGCGCCTTTGTGACTTTCTAATGTTAAAATACGATTGTCTAATCACATCTGAAATTTTAAAACACAACCACTTCAATATCAGCGTTTTAATGTCATTATCAAACAGACATTTAAAGACTTACAAATTCTGAGTTGTGATTCATTTGAACTTACATACAGCTAGACATGTTTATATACACAAATTATTTTAAATGTAAGGGAAACTTTGTAAGTTACCGGCCCATGGAAAATAGATTATTGTAGTTGATGGACAAAATCGAAAACAGTAAAACATACAAACCTCTGTTCTGTGTGTTATTGTGTTTCAGCTGTTCAAACAAGGAAGGCAGTCCCTAAAAATAATTGAAAAGTAATATCGTTTATACTTGTAACTATGAATACGCTATGAATAATATAGTAAATAAGCTCGATATTTCTCTCTTGAGGCATACAAAGTTTATATTGGGTAAACATATTATTGTGCCTTATAAAAATTTTGAAAAAGTAAATAAAATGATCAATACAAAAGTTCTTTATCATCAGAAGAAATTTATGAGGCAAAACACTCTTATTTTTTGTTTAGACAAATAAAACAAATAAATGTGGAATAAGAAAACAAGAAAAAGAAATGATATTTTATAACAAACTGATCCTGCACTCTATCGTTTATCATGTATTCATTTAATTGAAATATTCATAAATAAATCGACATTTGCAAAAAGGTTAATGCAGGAAACATACCCTTTCAGGAACATCATGCTGAAGATCTAATTCGGGGTATTTTTTGTCTTCATCAAATATATGTGACACCAAATTACGTCTTCCTTAAGTAATATGATAACATAGCTACAGAATTAACTCAAACATTCATACACAAAAAAATATGATGCCTAATATACATTTCAAGTTAGAAGATGTATGATCACCAATTACCAAGTTATTCGTCACCGACAAAATGACTTGTTGACCGGCTCGGTTCATAAAATTGAAACACAATAACAATGAAATGAAAATTTAAAAAAGGCGCAGACACATATTACGGAAAGCAACGATTTAAGAGTACTTCAGTTTCTAAAATATTTTTTCAAGCTTTAACTAAATATGGTTACTGTTCTATCGTTTTTAGTCCAAATAATTACAAATTTGTCATTCAAAATCATCATTGTCATATTCCCGGATTGTGACTGTTAACCGAGTATGAACTTGCAATGCTGTATGATGTGGTATTTTGCACATCCAACATTAATGTTTTTATTTTTCATGTTTCTGTTATCATTTCGGTTTGATAATGTGTTATTTATTATATAATTAGTTATCAAAGGTACCAGGATTATAATTTTGTACGCCAGACTTGCGTTTCGTCTACATAAGACTCATCAATGACGCTCATAGTTTTAAAGCCAAACAAGTACAAATTTGAAAGCATTGCATTTTCATACAATCTTGGTCATGGAAATTTTTTGGACAGGTATTGTGAAAATGATTGTTAAAGTATGAGATAACATGTAAGTCACGTAGGCGTGTCACTGTTTGTGATATCCTGTGATTGTCTGTTGTTCATGAAATATGTTTGTTGTTATTTTGCGGTTTGCTTGTTTGAGTCTGTAGACTATGATATTATTTGTTTATAGATATAGGAAGATGTGGTGTGAGTGCCAATGAGACAACTCTCCATCCAAACAACAATTTAAAAAGTAAACCATTATAGGTTAAAGTACGGCCTTCAACACAGAGCCTTGGCTCACACCGGACAACAAACTATAAAGGGCCCCAAAATTACTGGTGTAAAACCATTCAAACGGGAAAACCAACGGTCTAATCTATATAAACAAAACGAAAAACGAGAAACACGTATATATTACATAAACAAACGACAACTACTGTACATCAGATTCCTGACTTAGGACAGGTGCAAATTGTTTGATTGTTTCTCTGTAATAGACACTAAAATCAACTAAAATACATTTCATGGATTTAGTATTTTAACGTCACCGATAGTAACAGAAGACATGACATGTGCAATTCCAAAAATAAAAGTATCGACACGCAGTAGGATACGAAGGAGCTAACCTCTTAATAGAAAAAAGAACGTGAATGTGTATGTATACTTCCGGCTTGAAAATAATACATTTTTTTTCAAATTGCTGATAACAAATAGTCCGTGTCTATGTTTGTTTAGTGTTCGTATTGGTTGCACTTATTATGTTGTTCCGTTGGTTTCCTCTTATATGTATTGTGTTTCCCTCGGTTTAAGTTTGTATCCCAGATTTGTTTTCTCTCAATGGATTTATGACTTTTGAATAGCGCTATACCACTGTTTCATACACAAATACGTATTGCTTATGATCTTATGTTTTATGACATTGTTTATAAATACTTTACCAAAATGCTGATATTTGTTACCTCCATTAAGAGAAATGAGTATACTGTTGAGTAGTTTTCCTATCCTACATATATCTATACGGTCCTCTGGATTTGTCATGCAACATCCTATTATGATATCATGTATGTCTTTGGGGATGCATGGCCATTTCTGTGGCTTTAAATCTTGAAAAACAATCTAAAATATAGGTAAACTCATCAAAGATACCTGGCTTTGCATTTTGTTCGCCAAAAGCTCGTTTGGTCTACAAACGTCTCAACAGTAAAGATCGAGTGTTAAAAGGCAAACAGAAAACTAAACATACTGAAAAAATAAATAACATTTTTTTTCGAATTCGAAGGAAAGTTGAGAATGGAAGTCTCTAAAAAAATTGCAGAATCACTTCTACAGTACAGTACAGCTAAAGAAATGATACTTCCTCTATAAATTCAATTGTCATTGCCGTATGCATAGAACCTAAATGTGTCAATGATTTGTTTACATATTTACATATTCTAACAGCTGTTCAGTTGGAGTTCCGTACACTTCAGTATAAGGATGGCAACCGTGGGTAAACACTTCATAAATAAACTGTCCTATCATCCACGTATCCGTTTTAGTATCATAGTGGTCCTCTAAAATACTCTCGGGGGCTGACCATAAAACAGGTATCTCAGTGTTTTCCAAATCTGCATACGAAAAGAAAAAGTCATGTTTGCAGAGTTTTTCTTATATGTAGAACACATTTGCAAGTGTTTATAAAGTTAAAACTAAAGATACCATGCATTACAATTACAAATATGCATTACCATGTCTGCTTTGTATCCAGGTATCCGAAATTGATATGTTTTAAGTTACACAAAATTGAGAATGGAAATGGGGAATGTTTCAAAGAGACAACAACCCGACCATAGAAAAAACAACAGCAGAAGGTCACTAACAAGTCTTCAATGTAACGAGAAATTCCCGCACCCGGAGGCGTCCTTCAGCTAACCCCTTAACAAAATATATACTAGTTTAGTGATAATGAACGCCATACTAATTTCCAAATGTACACAAGAAACTAAAATTAAAATAATACAAGACTAACAAAGACCTGAGGCTCCTGACTTGGGACAGGCGCAAAAATGCGGTGGGGTAGAACATGTTTATGAGATCTCAACCCTCCCCCTATACCTCTAGCCAATGTAGAAAAGTAAGCGCATAACAATGCGTACATTTAAAATTCAATTCAAGGGAAGTCCGAGTCTAATGTCAAAAGATTTAATCAAATAAAATAAACAAAATGATAATTATACATAAATAACAACAAAATACTAGCAGTTAACTGACATGCCAGCTCCAGACTTCAATTAAACTGATTGAAAGATTATGATTTCATCATATGAATATCAGGTACAATCCTTCCCGTTAGGGGTTTAGTATCATATCATCATAAAATATATGAGAAGAACATAACCTGTGTCATGCCAACAACTGGTTTTTGAATAAATGTTTTTAGTTCCGATGCAAAGACCCTATAAGTGAATCAATATTAACGCCAAAATATGCAATCTTTAATGACCTTTAATGACACTATTCCAAAATATTTCAATTTTGGGAAAATTAAATATTCAAAGCAGCATACAATCGCGCTTAAAGATGAGACAAAGTCTTTCACTTAGAATAAAAAAAATTGCAGCCGAAAACTGTTTTCAAAAACAGGAAAGTAATTAAAAAAGTATCTGAAGAGTAAGGCCTTTTTCAACTGATTTTTATAGTTCGTTCTTTTTTTATGTTGTACTGTTATACCACTGTCCCAGATAAGGGGGAAGGTTGGGATCCCGCTAACATGTTTAACACCGCCACATCATTTATGTATGTGCCTGTCCCAAGTCAGGAACCTGTAATTCAGTGGTTGTCGTTTGTTTATTTGTTACATATTTGTTTTTCGTTATTTTTTTTACTTAGATAAGGCCGTTAGTTTTCTCGTTTGAATTGTTTTTCATTGTCTTATCGGGGCCTTTTAAAGCTGAGAATGCGGTATGGGCTTTGCTCATTGTTGAAGGCCGTACGGTGACCTATAGTTGTTAATATTTGTGTCATTTTGGTCTTTTGTGGATAGTTATCTCATTGGCAATCATACCACTTCTTCTTTTTTATATAATACAAAATAAAACAATATTTAAATAACCTGATATGAATCCAGTGTTGTTTCCTAAAACCTTTGACACACTGAAATCGTGCAAAACAACATTGCTTTTCCTCAAGCTAAAGGCAAATGTCGTCACGTTCCGATGGATGACTGCCTTGTTGTGGAGAAACCCAACAGCATCAACAGCATCGGACACCATTGTTGTTAATTCCCTGCAGGAAATCCATCTGCATACTTTTCTTGCATCTAAAAGATGTGTGTTTAAGTCATAATCTATTGACTGATCTGTTATATAGAATATTGGTAGAGGTCTACATTGAAACGCAATCAGTTGAATCAGATTATGATGAACCTTTTCATCTTGTAGATGTCTCAGGATATCTAGGGTATTCAAATGTTTACTGGTTTCACCCTTTTTTGCTTTATGTTTGTAGTCTGTCATGCTTCCTTCACTGATACAATGAAGAGTAGGAATCAAAGCATAAAGAACAACATTTTTGTCTTCAGATACTGTCCCTCCAAACTTTACCCATGCCGGTTCGAATCCCACATTGGCTGACTGTTGGATAACTCTGTCTATTTTGAAGTTAATTGCAGATAACTGGTGAACAATATGTTTGCTGGCCTTATCTCTTATGTCTTTTGACCTGTGATTATTCTTTGAAAACAAATATACCATGTTTTGCGCGATGTCTTTAGTTTCTTTGAAGAGAAGTGGTTCGGTGAGATTAAGAATATAAAGTCTGTCCATTTGAATGATCTTTGTAGTATCAGTGAATAAGTTTATAATCTTACATAACTTCATCTGATATTCGGTGGTTGTTCTTGGCAAGTGTAAACCTGTTTATCAGGAAAATACCGATTTATTACATGCATCTAATTTTATCGTGAGTGTGGAATTACAATATATTGTCTTGATTAATTGTATTTCAAAATGTATTTCTGATACATATATGAAAAGATCTTTTATTCTAATAAAAACTTTAAAATTTTTAATTTTCTGTAATTAGATATACAATTTTACATGACCTCTACATTTCTACCATTAAACGAAATTCCACATCACCAGTTTGAAAAATGCCGTTGTATTATGAAAGCAGTGGTTGCAAAACAGAAATATTAAGGGGATCTAGTATATATTTTATTCTTATTTTACATATGCATTTTTATGTATGTAACAAAGAATAAAATTTTAAAATATTTTCCTTAAAACAAAACCCTGGAATGTCAAATATGATGTTGCTGGGTCAAGAACTTTAAGATAAGTCACAAGATTGTTCTAATTCAAGATCATTCTACTTTTTGAATGAAAAACACATGCAAATGACTAACAATTATCAAACAATGCTTTGTTTATTAGGAGTTTGTACAGGCAAAAACAAAGGAGCACACCAAAAGTTTTATTTTTTTCATGCTCATTGTTTTTGATTCGGTCCCTTTTATTGTACCAAATAAGATAGAAAAAATAACTGGTTGAGCAGTAATTTATTGATATTACTTTCTATATCGTTAAGTATTTTTCACTCGTTGTTTCGTCATACCAACACTATTATCTTTCAATATTAATTCAACGAATATCAATATAAATCAACACCACCAAATATTTATCAATAGATTAATGAAGAAACCTTACATAATAGTCCAGTCAATCTAGCATAAATTTGACCCTAACCTGAAAGTAATTGCAACAGAAGATTTTAAAGTTTTAATCTTTAACATTTTACCCCAAATATACACAGAAAAAAGTCCCATAAAATATAACTTGAGGAAAACTAAAAAAATCACCATTTAAAATTCCTATGGAGATTTGCATTGAAAAGGGAAATAACTCTTGCAAAAAAGGCAGAAATATCAATAAAAATTGATACAAAATTATAACTTTACCGCTTCTATTTATCAGAATGTATTGATTCTTGATTTTTTAGCAATCTTTAGAGTATTACAAACAACTCTAAAGGTGTTTTCATATATTTTATCAAGCTATACTCTAGATTTCGTAATTTATTAGTTGACCATTTATTGAAATTTTTAACATGTAAAGGTAAAGAATCTCAAATTTAATAAAAATAATTAAGCACGTATTCTTCTTTTTGTGGTTTAAAGTTTCTGTAGATAAGTAAGTTGCTGAAAATATATAATATACAGATATAAACAATACCAAATTTTCACATTATTTTTTTTAAATGGTTACAAAGCTTCAAATTTGCAATTTCTTTAATGAAAAATTCCCGAAAAAAATTTAACTACCCATAACATTTCGGTTTTGTACATTTCATGAGCAGAAGATTATACAATTTAGTCAAATACAAACTTATAACCCCATCAAAGTATCATATTATACAATAAATTTCAAGAAAAACAACCAAAAACTGACCCAAAAAGACTAATTTTTGCAAGAGTCATCTCCCCTCCCAATGTTAATTTCCATAGGAAATTTAAAATGCTGATTTTGAGTTTTCCTCACGTTAGATTATATGGGACTTTTTTCTGTGTATATAAAAGGCATAATACTATAGATTAGAACTAAAACATTTTCTGTTGCAATTAGTTTGAGGTTAAATCTTAGTTTGACTGGTCTATAAGTCCAAACAAACATTAACAATAGGCATGCGATATTTAATCATTTATAGAAATTACAAAGCATGCTTGGCACATACATAATTAGAAAATAATTGATATATATTTACCTCTATATAGGAACTGCGTGCATGAATATTTAAAAACAAAGATAATTAACTATCTAGATTGAATCAATATGACACTAGCATGTTTTTGATTATAATTTAATCAAAATAAAAGTATATTATCAGAATGTTTGTTCGAAATCCAAAATAGCTAAATCAATATTAAAAGTATCGGAATCAAGTCTCAATATACCCTTAAGATATAATGACCAGCAACTATCCAGCAACTCATCATGCCGAATACTTAAAATAATATTCCTATACAGATTTCGATTTAATCTTGATTTATCATCGCTACTCTTTTCATATGATCATGCTGATTCTTTAAAATTGGTCTAATTGGCAATCATACCACATCTCCTTATTTTGATATTGCTGATAAACCTACTACCAATATTTTCCCGTTCACCAATCGTAATTTTTTAATGGTTGAAAAACTGTGGCAATGAAACTGACGTTTTGTTTATAGTCACAATTTTATGAACTATTGCACTTGATTGTACCAATTTTAATAATCTATCATCATTATATCATTATATTGAGTACATTAATTCTTTATATCTGAGTTGTCTCAAGCTGCATACAAACACATCATCTAAAAATACTTTGAACAATCGTTTGGTGTGTGTTTATTTTTTTTTAAGATTAAATAAGTTATGTACAGTTTTGTAAATCATGAGGTATAATGAAAATATAGACGTACGTGACTAAAAAATTTTCATATCGTATTTCTTTGGCTTTAATGAAAGTCTCTGATTATTATAAGTATGTTATAATTGTTATGAAATTGAGAAAAAAAAATGGGGAATATGTCAAAGCGACAACAACCCGACCATAGAGCAGACAACAGCCGAAGGCCACAAATGGGTCTTCAATGTAGCGAGACACTCTCGCACCAGATGTGTCCTTCAGCTGACCCCTTAAAAAATGTTTACTAGTACAGTGATAATGGATGTCATACCAAACTCCGAATTATACACAAGAAACTCAAATTAAAAATCATACACTACTAATAAAGTCCAGAGGCTCCTAACTTGGAACACGTGCATAATTGCGGCGGGGTTAAACATGTTTATGAGATCTCAACCCTCCCCCTATACCTCTAGTCAATTTAGAAAGGTAAACGCAATACAATACGCACATTAAAAATCAGTTCAAGGGAAGTTCGATATCAGAAGATTTATTAAACAAAAGAAAATAAATAAAACGACAATAATACATAAAAAACAACGGACTACTAGCAGTTAACTAACATGCCAGCTCCAGACCTCAATTAAACCGATTGAAAGATTATGTCTTCATCATACTTGTTTTACGTATACGTTTAATATGATAATTTTACCTTTGCATAAGCGCTGTACAACGCCTTTCGTTATCAACAACAGCTGAGGAAATATGGTCTGCATAGATTTCTTTAAAACCTTGTCAAGCAAAATGACTGACAAGTCTGACAAAAAGTCAACAATTTGTATCTCGGTCTTCAACATAATCTTAAAAATAGAAAATATGTGTATTCTTATCTGTTTACATCATTCTACAAAAATATATCACTGGTAATTCGATTTTAATCTTTCAATATGATATTTACAGGACTTAAAAGACGAAGCAATACATGTTTATGTCATTTGCAGTCTTTCGGTCAGTTTTGGGACTTAGTTTTGTCAGGTAGAGTTCATTTGGTTATTTTTAGATGAGTGCGTTGGCTGAATGATTTTTCAGTTATTTCACTCTCCAATCCCGCCGCTGAGGACTTCTCGTTTGAAAAGCGAAAATGGATGGAGCTTAAACCAGTGCATTAACTTCCATGTTTTTTTGTCTGAGTCGGTATTTGTTTTTGGGCAAAGCGAAATGAATCTTTATCAGTTTTTCAAAGCTATCAATCAAATATTTTGTTTCTAAATCTTGATTCAGAATTTTTTTTTTGGCCCCTGCTTGATCAGAAGATTTCTATTTTTTTCATCAAATTTGGGATCAGAATATCTTTTAAGAAAGAAAAAAACATATACCCCACCCCTTCCTTCTGCAAGTTAAAATTAGATTCCCCCAATGAAAGATTAAAACAAACATTTTCTACATTTGTTTTACTTGGATACATATTTTATTAAATAGAATCTATTCATAGTCTTTAAAAAATATATACATGCACTTGATGTTTAGTCATTTTCTTTATTTCCTACAGGTCTATTTCCGAGTATTTGATATGCTTTAAGTTTTCCCCCGGACCATGCACGCATTCAAAATTCAACCTTTGCAATCAATTAACCGACCTTTCTCCAGCTTTTGGGAATGAAAGACTATTTTCATTTACTTTCATAATTGGGATTAGTGATGCGTTTCCTTTTCATCACAACGTCCTTTAAAACTACAGTCTTTTATCAGATTTTAGAGCAAATAAATATAGAATAAACGAATAAATTTATGCATTTACCCGTCCCCCTTTATTTTCACTCCCAACCACATCTTCTTTTTCAAGAATTTTCGGGAAGAAAACATATTCAATAAGACATAAATTACTATCGAGTATGAATCTGACGGCAACAATTCTTTAAATTTTAAACGTACCTCTGTCGGACAAACAGATCAAACTGACATCTGCTGCATGTGATTTTTTTTAATCAGATATAGTATCACACCACTATTTGATTGGCGTATCGAAAAGTAAAAAAAAGTTTAATTGGTCAGGGTTTAACCTTCGACATGTGTCATTTTCCATTAATGTTACAAATCATACATAGACACGCATAACTCATTAACATATTTAATCCAATCAAAGCTTTTCGTGAAATAAATAAGTTAATTTGTAAAAGACATGCTATATATATAACTTAGCCCTTGTTCAAACGATTCATTAAGTGTAAAAAGAAGACGAAAGATACCAGACCGAAAGTCAAACTCATAAATCGAAAATAAACTGACAACGTCATGGCTAAAAATGAAAAAGACAAACAGACAAACAATAGTACACATGACACAATATAGAACCCTGTACATGTATCAATGAACGTGATTCACTGAACTTACCACAATCTTATAGTCTGAATAGTTTTGAATTTATCGCTTAAGAAAAATTGTTGAAAGACAGACCACACATTACAAAATAGTAAATTGTTCAGACATTACAAAAATGACATAAATATCAAAATGAGCTTTTAAGGTTAAATTTTTATTAACAGTATATGTTTCTGTGCAGCATTCGCAATAAATTGTATTGATATTTTCTATTTCTAACTTTTCCTTTTTCGCTCACGCATGGATATTAGTTGTTATGTCATTGAACTAACTGACAACTGTGTACTCTAATTTTCTCGATTCTTAGATATCCATTTAGAATAATTGGATGGAGAGTCGTCTCATTGGCACTCATACCAAATCTTCTTATGCTATAACCTATGCATTTGCTAAATCAATGTTTCTTTAGTAGTTTTAATTTTACATTATATGTCAACTTGAATAGTTACAAATAAAAACTTACCTGATTAATAACTACCATGAGTAAGGAATACTGTTCTAAATATGTCATTGATTTAACAAATTTCTTTTTCAGTTCATCACGGCTGCTCTCGTTCATTAAAGCATCTCTGAAGTTTCCCATTTGTAGTGGGCTTGATTTCATGCCAATACATTTCATGTAATGCAGCAGTTTTCGGAGAAAAAGTAGCAAATATTGACACTGACTAGAGAGAGAATTGTCTGAAATAATTTTATTAATCACAGATAATGAATTTTCGGTAAATATCTGTATATCTGGTCCCAAGTTTGACTGTGATAAACCACTAACACAAGATGCCAGATACAAAACAGCAGTCGTATCTAAAGTTAACGGTAATAAACTAACCATAGCAAATTGATTAGCGGACCATTTCCTACATAACTCAAATAAATGTTTAACTCCTTTCAACATTTCAGTAACCCTGATACATCGAGTGCATAGATTTGTTTGTAGCTGATATGTATCAATTGCACTGAAAACACTCGTTTGAATCCTGCGATCATCGATATCTAATAGATTAATCATCCCAAGAAAATCCCCGTTTCTGATAAGTTCTTTGATAGTACAGGACATAATTTGTTTGGAGAGGTCTTCTCTATCTTCTTCTGTTGCTCCATTGAAGCGTTGTTTTATATCGTTTTGTGATGAAACGAGTGAAACTAAACAATAAGGAAATAATTATATTTTTTTATAGATAAACTGATAAAGAGGACTAAAGATACTAGAGGGGCAGTTAAACTAATAAGTAAGTAAGGGTATAATTTTATTGTTATTTCTAATGCTATTTGTATCTTTAACATTATTATCATTTATAATAGTAATAATCCTTATTGATTTAATCATTTCTGTCGTGATAATAGTATCTACTAGTAATTCCTTTCGGTTTGTCGGTTGTCTATGGATATGATTACAGACATAAAAAAGTGAAGTTACACAGTTGTATTACTTTTAACCGTTAGAGCAAATAAAATTTGATTAAGTAGTCATTTTGATTAAGCTAAAATGAATTACGTTTAATGGTTTAAATAAAACAAAAGATAATGATTCGTGGTTGAAGTTTTTGTCAAATACTTACAATTAGTTCCATTTATTAAGTTTATAAACATATATTAATCAATGCAAAAAGGGGATCAACCCATTTGCTTTCAAACTCATATGTGGAGTTGAAATCAAGGGTATTGGGTGGAATCTTTTCCAAATAGATACCAAAAAGATAATTGAAAAGGTCATCGAATTTAATATTAAATATTGATAATCATGTTAAACAGAGAAGGATAAAGTTCGTGTGTTTTTTGTTCTTAATTTTCATTGTATTGTCAGGTTTTTGTTTCATCAACTGTTATCTCTTATAATGATGTGTTCCCCAAGGTGTTTTTATTCGTAAACCGGAGTTGTGTTCTTTCTATCGATTTATCACATTTAAACAGTTGTATACTACTGTTGTCAATATTTAACAAATATTTAGTACTTTTAAGAAATAGATGAATATGAAAGTAAAAAACCTTTAGGGATACAAGATGAGCGTAGCACATGTGTTCCTCTGTTTTCTGCATCGCTGGTATCAAATGTTTCTGCATTTATAAAGCCACTGGGAACAGTATTCGTACAAAATTCTAGTTTATCTAGAGTAGGTGATGTGTCTAGTTTTTTTACATTTGTCTGTTCAGTATACGGTGTCTTCGTTCTTTGTGGAATTGAGGGAGGGTCTGCATGTAGTTGATCAATAGATGGGTACCTATCTTGATCTGTCATATCTACTATTTGTTGAATATGTTGTATTATTTTGTTGCTTTCAAACACCGTAAAACGCGTAAAATCCGTCAATTTTCTGAGACGATCTGTTGATCTTGCTACAATGATAACTTTACTACGGAATGATTTAAGATCTTGCTTGAGTATTTTCTCCAGAGATGATTTCACATGATTACAGTAAAACACCAACACAAACTTTGAATCTTTAACCTTACTAAGTAAGGCTAAAGATAACACGGGTTGGCATTGGTTTATTTCATAATCAGTTGTTGTAAAACCAACAGTTTCGAGCTCTTTTCTAACAGGTACTGCATGAAGACAAGATTCGTTGTTAGAACATTTGACGATAGTGCCGTCGTAACACGGTAAAGCAAAGTTTTGTGCCATTACGAATAAAAGAGCTATGGTTGTCTTGATACTTGAAATTTCCTGGAAGTCAATTTCTAATAAAATAAATTTAAAAACAATTAGCAGTCATGTAGAAATAACGTGAAAATACAATGTTGATCTCTGTAGATATTTAATTTCTTCATTGTATAAAAGTAAATGAAATTAAAATATATGTTTCAATAAATTAGGAATTTGTATTTGAAAACATTTCTCATCTTACCTTGCTCATAATCAACTTCATTTTTATTAGAATAAATAGATATATTGAAACGGCCGCCATATAAGCATGACGAGGCAAAACAAGTTATTGTGACTTCTTATAATTTTCGAAACTTATAACAATTTTAAATTAGAAATAAAATAAACAAGCTACATAATCTTGCAGGGATATGACTTTATATTGAACTTTTTTTTTGTGGATGTAAATAAAATAAAGAGTACTACGGAAGTGTCTGGTTAAACAGAAATGCTAACCAATACATAGACCACAATTGACTGTTGAGGTTGATAAACGAATTTGACCAGTTTCTGTAAAATGTTTTATAGATTGTTTTTAAATTTACGCTGTTATACAAAAAGTGACGCTTATTTGTTCACAGAACTTATAAAAATGAATTAAAGATAGCACTTTGAAAAGTGTTTTAGTCACAAAGTTGAAGTCGATAATTTTCTCTTAACGACGAAATATGATAACTAGAAACACAAAATGCACAGAAATCTAATTTGGCAATGAAAAAAAAATAGTTCTTGTCATAGGGAACATGAGTTGTAAGTTGATTAGATTTCAATTTTAACAAAAACTACCTTGACAAAAAAATTTAGCATGATGCGGAACAGAAGAACGGACAGACGAACGAACGGATGGATAAACGGACGATCAAACGAACGGACGAACGCACAGACCAGAAAACATAATGCCCCTTCTAAGGTGCATACTTACAAAACTTTTACTTTCCGTTTCCAAAAGGTGTTGCGATATATTAACCCGAGTACAAATATAGATATGTATATATATTTATAGGTAGAAACCGTAAATAGCAATACAAAATACATGTTTGACAGGTTGGTGAATCAAGCTTTAAGAAGATACTTAATTTAAAAGATTTTAATTATCAGTGCCGCTTGCCTTTAGGTACAATCTTATATAAAAGAGAGGCGAAAGATACCAGAGGGACATTCAAACTCATAGATAAAAAATTATCTGACAACGCAAAAGTTAAAAAAGAAAAAAGCAAACAGACAGACAGACACATAATAGTACACACTACACAAAAAAAGAAAACTAAAGACTAAGCAACACGAACTGCACTAAAAACTGGGAGTGATCTTAGGGGCTACGGAAGGGTAAAGGGATCCTGCTCAACATGTGACACCCGTCGTGTTGCTCATATTATTACTAACCCGGTAATTGGTCTTATTCGGTAGGTAACTCTTGTGAAATGGAAACATGATTGTAGTTACGACATTAGGAACATATCCGATATCATCTGTGAATCAGATATTCCATAACTGTTAACCAACTCATGAAGGGTTCGTAAAACTAACAAAGGGATGATATCTACTTCACCATTTGGAAATATTGGTTTAATACCTACATAGTAAGCAGCAATCATCTATCAAAGACATCAGGAAACAAGCCCCGCAATAATGTATCAATGGAAGATATATACTACATATTCAGGCGCTGCTGGAATGTGTTGCTAAATTAAAAGTTCACAATTTGAAAGCTGAAATGATGTCTTTTGTCGTAAAGTTTTGTTTTCAGCGACCCTCATTGACAATTTCTAAATGTAAGGCAGACTAAACTGTATTTGTTGTCTCCTTTATCGCTAGTTCGTTGGGATAAATAAATTCAACATATATATTGCCACCAAATTTGAAATATTTATTGAGAGATAACATCTATATAGCGGACATTTATGTTAAAGGATATTGCCAAATTATTTTGTTTCTTCCTTAGAAATTCCTGAGTGTAGTCAGCCTTGTAAGAATTTACAATGTAGAATTTATCCCTTTCTAAGACAAGATACATGCATCTACGTTGGGCATTCTTGTTAACTAAACAGAGCAATACCAACTCTTTCAACACTTATGTTACGCTTTCGGTAAACGCGTTATTTTACAAATAATCGTTATATAATTTTATTTTCTACATAAATTAACTGAGACGTTAGGGAAATTCCGAAGATATAAGATTTCAATAGAAAAAAATGTAACGTCAATCAAATCATATATAATTTATATATATATATATATGTTTGAGTAAATATATTATATTCATGAAATTAGAAATAAAATGTTTAAATTTCAATGCAAGTTTAAATGATCCTATAAACCCATGTTGCATGCATCATTTTGAATTTCATCGCAACCATTTTAACTATCCCGGTGAATATGTATTTCAAAACCAAAATAAGGCAAAGTGAACAGGTATTAAAAATGGCGAATTAAGCATGATAAGTCGTCAGTTTTTCCGATAAAGTTTCTAATATTTAATTCGGTTAACTTTACATTTTAAATCTAAATGTAAATAGACCCTACTGTCGTTTATATAATTTTGAATTTCATCATTGATATCTTTAACTACTTCTAGTTCTAAGAATAAGTCACAAAGCATGGACACATCAATAACGTTTTATAAATAATTAGATAATTTTCAATCGTTTTAAATTTCTAATTTTGTTATTTATAACTTTGGAAATTTTGAAAGTTATGAACAGTTATCTTTACAATTCGTGTGTTAGTCATGTTATTGTATTGCCCTTAACATGATAAAGGTTAAAATGAAAAGTATCGTATACATTGAAATAGGAGTTTACGTCGTATTTGATTTGCTAACTATATCTAATGGCTTGTTATTTCATTCGTTTACATTAAATTTTATATATATTTGGAAAAAGATTGTTACTGATACTTTTAAGTGTGAAATGCAAAACTATTTTAGCAAAGACATGTGTTATATATTCTATTCTCACTGTTTTTGGTATTGTTGTGAACTTTATATACATAATTATTGTTGTTAATAAAATACTATGCATGATTTTATTCAAACTTACCTTTGTAACAAGGAAAATATCGTCAAAAAAAATCACAAAAAATGCTAAACTGCGAGAGTTTAAAAAGGGAAGACCATAATAAAATAGCAAAATCAAAATCCCAAACCACCAAAAGAATGGACAAAAACTGTCTAATTCCTAAAATTGGTTTATCCGAATTTAAAAATAAATCAAGGATTTTCAATTTGGATGCATGTGCTGTTTCTATTTTTAGATTTTAACGCTCCACATCTTCTTTTAATAACATATATTTGTAAACTTGATAATCATACGTATGTAATGAAATATACAATTCATTCGTTAATAATTTGATAATCATCATTTTTCACCAGTCACTGGTTTCAAATTACTTTAATATAATATTATAAGTAATGTTATGTCCCCAATGTTTAAACAGTGAATACATTTATGAACATGATATGCAACATTTAAGCACGAATGATCAGAGATACACACAAATGAAATAGAATCTTTAGATCAAACTGTATTGAGATTGACAAAAAACTTGCATGCTTTAAATTCACAAGGATTTTAAATCCTTTTACCTTACACAAAAACATAGTCATTTTTTTCAGGATTATCGTTTTCTTGATATTAATTTATTCCGTTCTGTATGGTTTTATAAGTCACTGCTTAAATTTTATACAGCAATATATCAATTAATAAAATGGAAAATTTGATTTTTCCTCGGTAAATATTTGACGTTTGTGTTCGTTCATAGTATATTTTGAATTTTCGGGGGAAAACATATTTACAGAGATATGTGTTAATTAGTTTTACATTCTTTTTTTTTAATTCTTCAACCCTATAGGTTGCACTTTGTAAAAACATCTGTTTCTCAAACCACGCCTCTTTTGGAGAGATATATGAACATTTATATAGTATTCATAGATAATTAGTTTTGCTTACGTACTGGTTCCCAGTTATGATCTCTATGTTTCATCACATAGAGACATAACATTGGAATGTTATCAGAAAAAACACATATGCATATTGTTTACATTGAAATCTGTGATAATCCTGATGTCAAGATACGGGTAGTAAAAAAATTCAGTGTTAGTTAAACTCTTAGAAAATCGGGGCATATAAACGTTGAAAATATACCGCACGGTATTATATTTTTACCTTTGAAAAAAATTGTAGTGCATATGAACTTTCCATTCTTTGATATATATGTCTTTTTTAAACTTCATAGTAATAGTGGCTTAGTTAAAGCCGTAAAAGGAGTTCCTATGGGAAATAAAGCATTGTCCATATTTACAGAAATGCAACCTATATTCGGTGAAAAAAGATAACATATAGAATTTAACAGAATCTGGTGTATATCAAAGATTTGAATGACATTAAGTCAAATATGAAGTTTTATAAATATTTCATGAAGATTGAAAAATCCTGGGCCTTAACTATTATGAATCAACATTAATTCCATTGTCCATACTTACAGAAATGCAACATATAGCATTGAAATCTTTGCAATTTGGAGCGATTTTAACATCTTACACACGTCTTGGTTTATCAAGATTTTATAAGTAATCCGTTCATTTATTCCTTTTTTTAACACAAAAAACTTGTGCATGTCAAAATATTAACTTCATTTGTGATTATTTTTTCTATCTCTTGTCTTAACTCAGAACAAGGCAATAATAGCTTGATATGATATAAAATTGTTGTGTCAATTTGGTCAAATGTGGAGAGTTGTCACATTTTATTTTTAATCATGCGTCATATGCAATACATGTATTGTGTTACGGCTATGCAGCTTTAAATTTAACTGAATTGAATATTATTCCGTTGTCTTTTGCTATTTGTGAATCTCGAATTAGACTCGGTCAGACGGTGTAAATGATGACAATTACATTAAAATAGAAGCATTCGACTGGAAACTGCATGAATTTGAAATTTAAAGTCGTTAATATAATATGAAATCTTAAACAACCAAAGATCAAATTTTTTTAAAAGCCATATCTTCCTTAAATAAATGAAATCAACTTCGTCCAAACTTGTCTAAGTATGCCATTTTATAATTCAAAATTGTCACTAATTTAATTTTTACGTCAATACTAACATAATGTTTAATTATGAAAACAGTAAATAGTTATCAAAGGTACCAGGATTATAAGTTAGTACGCCAGACGCGCGTTTCTTCTACATAAGACTTATCAGTGACGCTCATATTAAAATGAGCAAAACAAGCCAAACAAGTACGAAGCTGAAGAGCATTGAGGATCCAAAATTCCAAAAGGTTGTGCCAAATCCGGCTAAGGTAATCTATGCTTTAGAAAAGAAAACCCTTAGTTTTTCGAAAATTCAAACCTTTTCCTTCATCTAGAGCGCTTCGAAACAAATTAAAAACAAATTATGATTGATGTCTTTGTCCTATTACAATAGAAGTAATGCATGGGGCTTACATTTATATTGATTATTTGCCGGTTATTCCTTTATACGCTTTCGCTCGTTGGTAAATATATTGAATAAATGCCTTGGTTAAATCTCAATAAATTCAACAAATTTTGAATTATTTCTTCAAAAACAAACTTCTACTACTCATTTGCACAAGGCATTGCGATACATTTATCCAAGTACAAAGATAAACTAGTATATGTTGTGTACAAGATTTAAGATTATACAAATTATAATGTGTACAGGGTTTGTAAAAGATATACGTTTAGTGACACATACCTTTTCGCATCAGGTGATTAAAGTTTATTTTCTAAAATGTATCAGTTAAATGTCTAAAATTCAAATTTATATACTTCAACCTACCAATTCAGTGCTAATCTCTTTGTCCTTAAACTGGAAACAAGAACACCTGAATTGTTTTAATTCTATTTTTATTTATTTCATAATGCCAAAATCATATCCATTAAGTCTTCTTGTGTTCTTATAATGTTTTATTTATATCAATGCTCAGTATCAGACTGTATAAAGTAGTCATGGAAATATGACAGAAGTAAACGAAACAGAAGACTGTGTGCTTGCATCATGCATTTGTGTTTAGGGGGTTCTTAAACACTGATAACTTTTACAAGAACTATGTTTAAATTATAATTCGTGCAAACTTACATCTTGTACACAACAGATATGTATATATAGGTAAATAGCAAAACTGATCAGCAATACAAGATAAATGTTTGACAGGTTGGTGTATCAAACTTTAAGATGATTCTTAATTTATATGATTTTTAGTATCACAGCCGCTTTTCTTGTAGTTAATAGCTTATGCAACACTTTCAGTAGACGCGTTAGTACACATAATCATTCATACTTCTATTTTCTATAATAAATTGACTGAGAGGTTAGGAAAATTCCCAAGAAATTAAAATTTGAATAAGAAAATGTCACATTAAATCATTTATATATGCTCGAGTAATTGCATTATATATTTATGATGATAGAAATCAACTGTTTAAGTTCTAATTCAATTTTAGAGATAACGTTGTATCGAAAGTTTAAATAATCCAATAGACCCATGTCGAATGAATCATTTTGAATTTCATCGGAGATATTTTAACTATTTCAGTTTTTTTTTTATATTTTAAAAAAGAATACAAAACGGACAGGTATCCGAAATAGCGATTTAATTCGCCGTGTGTTCTTGTAGTGCATTTAAGTTGAAAAGCAAAGCATCTTGTTATTTGAAACAGAAGTTGTATTTTTCCACAAGTATACTTAATCACTGTTGTTAATCGTATACTATGTACAAAAGCAAGCAAACTTTCCTAAGTATCTATGAACATATCATCAACTTCATTGCAAATCGATTTATTCAAATTTGAAAAATAAATAAGGGATTTTCAATTTGGATATCTGAGTTATTTCTTTATTTAGATTTTGACTGAATGCTTCAAATATTCTTTTATTAACGAATATTTTTTACTTGTTATTCATTTATATATTTGAATAAATGTTTGACTACTAATTAAGAAAAAAAATACGTTTTGATAAGATAGCGGATCACCATGACTACAATAAGCAGAATCTTGGAGAAACTGCTTATGGTACAAATAGTATTACTAACACTTAGGCTTTGCATTAGATACACTTTTCATCTGGTATATACATGTATATTAATATCAGTGAAACTACACCTACTTCATGTAATTGCAGTTATTCCGAATATATTTATGGACCCATTTCCCATGTTATAACAAGAGATCTTAACATCGTTCAAGACCGAGAGTTAAAATCATTCCTCAGTAAAGGACCTAAATATCGTCCCCCGTCTATTATTAATTGGAATGAGTGTCGTAATATCATCCACGACTCACTCCATACTTACTGTATGAAATGGATAAAACGGGAAAAAGCGGACAAAAAATCTTTGGACTCTTTTTTTAATTCAGTAATGAAGATAGTTGATATACGTATTCAACATTTTAAAGAACATTTTACTATTAACAATAACCACAATAAACCTATTTCTCGTATCAAACATAAACTAAAAGAACTAGCCAAGGAATTTGTTTTTGTCCCGGCCGATAAAGCTGCTAATAATATTATTATTGTTTGACGTAAATTTTACATTGAGGTTCTGAAAAAGAAAATCACCAATTCACCAACATTCCAACTGACTCCATTTTCAGAAAACGAAATCTGTAACAAACATAAACTTTTAGCCACCGCTTTACAGGCAGAGCCAAATACAATGAAAGTCCCAACTATGTATTGGCTTCCGAAGCTACACAAAACCCCTTACAAATATAGATTTATTTCGTCTTCAAGCCATTGTTCAACTACTAAATTGTCTATTCTTCTTACCAGCACACTTGGTACAATTAAAAACCTTATAATAAATTGTTCAAATAAGGCCTTCGAAAATAGTGGAATAATTTACTTTTGGAGTGTCAAGAACTCGTTGGAAGTACTTGATAAATTGCATGCTTATATTGGTGATTTTGAATCTGTTCAAAGTTTTGATTGTTCTACCCTGTATACCACATTGCCTCACATTCTCATTAAGAAAAATTTCACACACCTAATTAAATGGGCATTTAAAAATTCAGAATGTGAATATATATGTTCAAACTCTTTTAGGTCATTTTTTAGTAGCAATAAACAAAAAAACTATGTTAATTGGACATGCTTTGATACTTTATATGCCCTTGAATTTTTACTAGATAACATTTTTGTTCACTTTGGGGATTCCGTATATCGTCAGATTATCGGAATTCCAATGGGGACTAACTGTGCACCACTTATTGCGGACCTCTTTTTGTATTGTTAAGAGTTACAATTTATGACAAAAATAAGCAAAGACCCATCAAAACAACATCTGATAAACAAATTTAATAATACTTTTAGATATTTGGATGATATTTTGGCTCTCAATTATGACGACTTCAGTTTGTATATTAATGAAATAAATCCTGCTGAACTTACTTTAAATAAAGCTAATACTAACAATGACCACTGCCCTTTCCTCGATCTTGATATCTATATCACTAACGGAAAGCTGAATACTAAAATTTATGATAAAAGGGATGATTTTTCATTTCCTATTGTTAATTATCCGTTTTTAGATGGTGACGTTCCCTTGTTATCATCTTACGTTGTTTATATATCTCAACTTGTACGATTCGGTCGTGTATGTAACAATGTTTTAGATTTTAACGAGAGAAATTTATGTATTACTGATAAATTATTACACCAGGGTTTTCGATATCACAAACTAGTCAAAACATTTACTAAATTTTATCATTGGTATAAAGACATCATTCGTAAATATATCTCAACATGCAGATTTCTTATACGTTCAGGTATTTCACATCCAATTTTTTATGGAAATATTCTGTATAAAGCACAAAGGTGTCAGTATTCACCTCAGAAACTTACAAAACCTTTGAATAGACTTATTAAGAAGGGATATAATTACGATACTGTTGTCAAGTCATTAAAGATTGCATATTTTGGCGTTAATATTGAGTCACTGATAAGGTCTTTGCGTCGGAACTAAACACATTTATTCTAAAAACAGTTGTTGGCATGACACAGGTTATGTTCTTCTCATATATGTTATGATGGTATGATACTAAACCCCTAACGGGAAGGATTGTGCCTGATGTTCATATGATGAAATCATAATCTTTCAGTCAGTTTAATTGAAGTCTGGAGCTGGCATGTCAGTTAACTGCTAGTAGTCTGTTGTTATTTATGTATTATTGTCATTTTGTTTATTTTCTTTAGTTACATCTTCTGACATCAGACTCGGACTTCTCTTGAACTGAATTTTAATGTGCGTATTGTTATGCGTTTACTTTTCTACATTGGTTAGAGGTATAGGGGGAGGGTTGAGATCTCACAAACATGTTTAACCCCGCGGCATTTTTGCGCCTGTCCCAAGTCAGGAGCCTCTGGCCTTTGTTAGTCTTGTATTATTTTAATTTTAGTTTCTTGTGTACAATTTAGAAATTAGTATGGCGTTCATTATCACTGAACTAGTATATATTTGTTTAGGTGCCAGCTGAAGGACGCCTCCGGGTGCGGGAATTTCTCGCTACATTGAAGACCTGTTGGTGACCTTCTGCTGTTGTTTGTTTTTTATTTGGTCGGGTTGTTGTCTCTTTGACTCATTCCCCATTTCCATTCTCAATTTTATATATATATTAGTTATTAAAGACTACGCAGGATGTGGCAAATGTGTATGTAGAATTGATAGCATTTTATTATGCAGTTTATATCGATGGGTAAACAAAAAAATCATTTCACTTGTTTTATAAATAAAGTCAGAAGAACTACATATGAAGAAAAAACAAAATTTAATGTTTGCATTTTCGTAAAAATTCTTTTTCGAATTTCTTTTTCACGAATATTATGTTTACTTATTTGTTTTTGCAATCGAAATTTATGTTTTACTGAAGTTAAAGTGGGTTTATTCTTTTTTTTAGTTAAATTATTGAATCTTCTGCTTGTTTTCAATATTTTTGTGCAGCATTATCATTTGTAATATGCCAGTTCCAGGAAACGGTTTTCAGACGAATCTGTCATGTGATTTCCATCACCACATTACACAAATAAAATTGAGAATGGAAATGGGGAATGTATCAAAGAGACAACAACCCGACAATAGAATAAACAACAGCAGAAGGTCAACAACAGGTCTTCAATGAAACGAGAAATTCCCGCACCGGGAGGAGTCCTTGAGCTGGCCCCTCAACAAATATATACTAGTTCAGTGATAATGAACGCCATACTAATTTCCATAGTATACATAAGAAACTAAAATTAAAATAATGCAAGACTAACAAAGACAAGAGGCTCCTGACTTGGGACAGGCGCAATCATGCGGCGGGGTTAAACATGTTTATGAGATCTCAACCCTCCCCCTCTAGCTAATGTAGAAAAGTCAACGCATAACAATACGTACATACGTACGTAAATTCTATTCAAGAGAAATTCAACAATTGTTGAGCAAACGGGTGAAAAAGTTAAAAAAAAATAAGATTGTCACCCTCCCTCAGTTAATCAAGATAATATATTTACGGAACAAAAATTATTTCTATACCACTGTATAAAATGACGATTATGAAAGTGCTGGGGTCTTTAAATAGAGCAGGTATACAAGCGCGCCTTCTATCTGGTAAACTTCGTCTGCGATCGAATATTCAATTTCTTCTTTTTTGAAAGACTCAATTATTTTCGGGAGTTCTTTTGATGAAACACATTATAAGCTTAAAAAATCGGAATCAATGGAAAATTGCTACTTTGGTTTGAAAACTATTTTACCTGAAGAAGGCAACAGGTGCAATTTGCAGAGACATGGCCAACAACGAGAATGTCTCAGCTCAAACCCAAACAAAACAGAAAAATAGACCATTTAAAAAAAATCACCATATACCTCATCACTCACCATTGTGTATGAATAATAACATCATGAACGAAGTTGAGTCGCACAAGCATCTAGGGATTGTTATAAATGAAAAGGGTAGCTGGAATAATCATGTAAAATGTTTATTGATAAAGCTATTCGAAGATTAGCATTATTCCGAAAGGTAAAGTTTAAACTTAAAAGGAAAAATTTAGAAACTATTCATTTATCTTTTATACGCCGTCTTAGAGTATGGGGACATTGTCTGGGATAACACACCTGAATATCTAAAAACATCTCTGGTAAACTTACAACTAGAAGCAGCAAGAGTCGTTACAGGTGATACTAAGATAACATCGAGATAGTTGCTGCACGATGAACCGGTTGAGAATACTCACCAGTCTCGGCGGAATAAACATAAGTTATAAAAATTTCACCAAATCTTTCAGAGATTGTCCTGATTATCTTTCTGTATTACTTCAAAATCATAGGCTACATCTACACGACCACTTAACTAGGGGGTCTTCAAATTTACAAAATATATTATACATAACAAACTTTTACCAAAAATCATTTCTACCAGCCGTTCTAAACCCTTCGAATAATATTGTATTTTTACTTAGACTGTAGAAGAGAACAGCTATGTATAGCAAGACGCAGACTCCAGAGTAGTGAAATAAAGAAGGATACACAGTTTTGTGATGTTTCTGATGAAATAAAGTTCAGTAAAGCACTGATCTAGGTGGCAGATTGGTATAAGTATTGACATCATTGGTCTTTCAACATAGATGCTTTGAATTTGAATTCCACTTTTCCAAGTGAGTTCGGTCTTTATTGACCTCAAACTTCGAAACAGCGGTTACGTCCTCTTTACTACGCTACGTTGACTTTAATGATAGTTTAGCAAAGCAACGTCACCACTGTTTCGGTGTTTGTATTGACCTATGATTACCAGTTATGCCGAATGTCGATGGTTCTCTTCCGGGCTTTCTCGGCTAACAAAAACTGACCTCCGTGTTTTAACCGAGTGTGCTGAAAGAATTGTTTTAAAACTATTTGTCATTTCGTATTAGATTGGTCTTCTATTTTGATTATAATGGCACTGTGGTGAAGTCAAAACTAATGCTGACTTAATGACACATAAGTTCGACAAATAAGCAAATGCACTGCACTAGCAGCAACCATGCGACATAAATTTGTAAATGTTGACACATAAATTATTTTGATCTTTATTTCGTTTTGATAGTATATTAGTTATGCAAATGTTGAAATTTGAATAATAACACGCAGCTATGCGACTTTTAAAATAATTCATGATGATAAAAGACCCAAAATAACAATACCTGCATGCCAAAAAAAGGAACCTATCGTGTAGGGTCAATCTTAATGTTTCCTTTAGACTGAAATAATCACATAAACTAAACATTAAACTATGCAAACGTGTCATGATGTTTATAGACTATAACTGAGTCAGCGGAACCAATCACTTTCCAACAAATTATTGACTCCGCTAGATAACTGACATAAAATCAGGAAACAGAACGTTTCTGCGAAGAGAGACAAAATAAACAAATCATTTAAAAATGGTTTAAAGACTAAGACCTTTTATGAACATCAAAAAGAACATGTTGATTTTTGATTTTTTTTATGGATTATGAAAACAAATGTCATACATATTGAACTGCTTGAAGATACAAATTTGATTCGCTACTCTCTATACTCTCGTTTAACTCATGTTTATTTCCTTTCGTTGTCACTGATGAAAATTTGTCATTCAATTCGTCAATATATGTTTGAAATCTCTTGTCAGTGTGTTGATATGGTGGGTTGAATTGCTTTTTTTCTTCATCTTGTTTTCTGCTCCATATTGTTGTGTGTTGTTGTGGTAAGTTTGGTGCACTACTAGTTTTAGTTGTGTGATTGTGATTTATGACAGAACCGACCTGTCTTTGTAAACGTACAGATCCTTGAAATGGTAAATCAGGGGAGATAACTGGTTGACTTTTAACATGGTTACTGCCTAACGATTGTCTTTCTGGTTCCACAAAAGTAGGTGGAGATCGAGGTATTGTATTACTATGGAGATTGTGCATTAATGGATTCTGTGAGGTATGACTAAAGGATCCTTTGAAATCTCTTGCTAGATTTTCAAAACTTGGAAATCTTTGAGGCAATGAAAACTCTGTTTTTCCAATAGTTGACGAGTCGCTTTGGCGACGATAACTCGATGATCTCTTACCACTGCGTGTGTAAACGGTTGGACCTCTTGATAAGATAAATCCTGATGACTCGTCATGACTGTTAGAAGTATCTAATTGATTAGATAGAGTTGGTTGAAATGAGTGTTTATTTGTTGGTTGGTTTATGTTTTTAGAACGAAGAGGTATTTCAGGTCTTGGAGTGTCATAATCAGCTACTTCAGTATCTAGTTGCTTATCGAAAAGTGTATGGTCTATATCTAAGAAAGGATCCCTACAAAATTAAAGTTATTATTTTGATCAATGCATCTTTTAGAATTGAGAAAAAAATTTAGTAAAGCAAGAAACTTGATTGTTTGAGATATCAACTTATCTTTTCTAATAGCTACATACCTAAATAACTTTTATTTAATGTAAACAGTCTGAAATATCGTGTTATATATTATGAATTCTTGTAAGCGCAGTTTACTTCGCATATAAGTAATAATGCAATAGTAGGTGACAAGTTAAAGTTGAAAATGAGTATACTAACTAAAACATTGAGGCAAATTTAATTATATATTTGATTTTGATATATATTTTCCTTGTTTACCATGTATTAATTTATGGCGTCTTTTTATCAGAGTTTTAAATTATCAGAAACAAAATTGTAATCAAGTTATGAATATAAGAAGAATTGGAGTACACCAACCTCACAGCACAACAATATTACAAATAACCATTTTCATTTACTTACCCCATTTGGCGTGATATTATATTTTTAAGCCACAGGGCAGATGGTCTCTGTGTTCTATCCCGATCCCAACACTTAAGTAATATTCCATATAACCAATCAGGGCATAGTTTGGGTCTTGGTGGCACTGCTCCATTATATAAAACATCTAGAAGCTGGAATGAAAATTAAAAAAATGAAAATATTTGTAATCATGCTACTCTTACTAACAGAATGATTTGAATAATGTTATAACTAAATAAAAATTCTTTTGTTTTATGTTAATAATGATTCTTACTTTGATATTTATTTTATTACGAAGTGTATCATCTAAGCAGTAACATTACAAGAATTCTGAACTCAGAGGAATATTCAAAAAGGAAAGAGTATAATCAAATGGCACTAGCAAAAGCATAAACACATCAAACTAATGGAAAACAATTGTCCCTGTCTTGGAACATGCATTTTCTTATGTAGAAAATGGTAGATTAAACCTGGTTTTATAGCTAGCTTAACATCTCGCTTGTGGAACGGTTACATCCAAATTCATTATATTGAAAACGATGAGTGAACATAACAAACAGACACAATAGGTAAAAATGCCTAAAATAGGAAACAGTAGTCAACATTGGGTTATCCGCTAATTTATAGATAATAAATTATGTTTGAAATCTGTTTAGTTAAAAAAAAAAAAAAAAATTTTCAAGTAAAAATAGTAGATGTATTAAAAAAACGCCATAGATTAAATGACTATGCTTCTTAATTTAATTTTTTTACGACGTACAAAAACATGTATCTCTGATCTTTTCTGGAAATTATTAAGCCCACAGCGTTTCTATGTGTTGATAACATTTCGGGTTTTTTTTTCGCTTTTAAAATTTCCTGCACATTGAAGTATTGACAACCGTTAAATAGTTTGCTGCTGTATTGATGGTATTGTTTTATATATTATCATAAATATATCGCGTCCTTTTTATATGGGATAGATATGCGGAGAAAAATAGTATACTAACTAACATAATACATAATCAGTCCAGTTTGTGAGGGGAATGGACCTGTCAGTCATTTATATATTTAAGTATACAGTTATTTATCATCAACTGTTTTTTTGCTTCTCCAAGACTGTTTTTTCTTAATTGTACATCAGTTTTTACTGAGTTTATAATTCAATGTAACTTCAATCATAATTGATACTAGGCTTCCTGAATGTATTTGTAATATTTTTGATTTATCTTTTACTGACAGAAATATAAATCTAAATAAATGAATAGTTGTGTTTTATTCAACTATTTTTAGTAAAACTAACCACATCACTTTCAACGTAAGCAAATGGAGCACAGTTAAGTTGATCAGCCATCGGGTCCTGGCTATGTATATTTAATGCAGTGTAGAACTCATATACAGTCATAGCAAAACGATAGACATCACTTTCGTATGAATATTGTCCATGCTGAAGAACCTCAATTGGATTCCTATGCATCATAAATTACATTTCATCACATGATAGTTTAGCATATTATGGCATATCAATTGTTCAACATATGCAGACAACTAAATAATCGATTAAATGGTTAAGTTTGCATATTTTGCATAACAGAATCAAGTGCATATTTTCTGTGATTTACAAGTAAACTGGAAGATGTCTTAATAAGTTCAGGTAATTTCTCACGGTCTTAGATATAGACAATAGAATAATTATCTAATATGTCTGATTACGAAGTTTGTCCTATTCAACATTGCAAAATGTAACCAAGTGAGGATTTGCATGGAGGATGCTGCCTGCATAGCAGTTTACACAAACTGGAGGCTCGAAAGAGCCTGTGTCGCTCACCTTGGTCTATGTGAATATTAAACAAAGGACACAGATGGATTCATAACAAAATTGTGTTTTGGTTATAGTGATGTGTTTGTACATCTTACTTTACTGAACATTCTTGCTACTTACAATAATCTCTATCTATAATGAACTTGGCCCAGTAGTTTTAGTGGAAAATGTTAGTAAAAATTGAATATAAAGGACATTAACTCATTAGGGGGTCAATTGACCATTTTGGTCATGTTGACTTATTTCAAGGTCTTACTTAGCTGTACATTATTGTTGTATACAGTTTATCTCTATCAATAACAATATTGAAAAAAATAACAAAAAACGGCAAAATTTCCTTAAAATTACCAAATCAGGGGCAGCAACCCAACAACGGGTTGTCTGATCAATCTGAAAATAGCAGGGCAGATAAATCTTGACCTGATAAACAGTCAGTCAGATTTGCTCTAAATACTTTGGGTTTTGAGTTATAAGTCAAAAACTGCATTTTACCCCTATGTTCTATTTTTGAGATGATTATGGCCAAGTTTGGATTAATTTGGCCCTGTCGTTTCAGAGGAGAAGATTTTTGTAAAAGTTAACAGACGACGCCGGACGACGGACGCAAAGTGATGAGATAAGCTCACTTGGCCCTTCGGGCCAGGTGAGCTAAAAATGTAGTAGGTACACGAACCCGTTATCACTCGTTAAAGAGTTCATGCAATTTGAAAAATTTTGGTGTGTTGTCTTGTTTACTATCTTTTTGTCGATTTCTCATATTTGAACATCACAAAACTACTGTTGCCTCAAATTCATGATAAATGATTTTACAGTTATTGGTGAAAACACATATCTTTGAAGATATGATTTATTTTGTTTTGCTTTCTATGATATCCATGTAAATCTGATATTAAATATTTCAAAAATTAAAATATTTAAGAACAATATAATTTGGAATACACAGCAGAAATATAACCATATTTTTTCATATATTTAGAGTTCTAAATTATTAACTTCTTGATACGTTTTGCAATAATTGTTATTCAAATATGTACTAACTTATTTAAAAAGCTAACACATCACTCACCATCTTTTCCTGTCTTGATACATAGACCCAAGTAAACAATCCTCAATTCCATCGGATTCATCAAAATGTAATACTCTTCCAATCCTTGGCAAAAATACCTTTGATGATAAAGAAATAACTTATTATATACTTATGTTTTAAAACAAAATTTAGGTGATTTATTTTGATATTTTGATATATTGTCTGAATTGGGGCCTTGAACTGTTCACATTTTAATAGGCTTTTCTATTTAGTGCCGATATGGTCTGAAACAGCTCTTCAATTATGCAGGTATACGTATTCTTGAATTCTAATATTTGTGAGGAAAAATCATGAAAAACACTTCGTTATTTAAAAATGTTTTTTTTCATAGATATATGCACTTGAAAAATCAAATGAGATAACAAAAAGAGTAACACTAAACCAGCTATGAATATTGGTTCAACACCAACAAAACTCTTGCTATAAGTAGAATTAGTAAAGAAACTTTTTTTTGTTTCTGTCTTTTGCACCTTCCAAACAAATGAAAAAGTAAGATAACAAAACAAACGAACTCGGAGATAAATTTAGCACGGTAAGTCCTAAACCAAATGCCAAAACTAACCCTTCAATCCCATCAACCGAATGGATATCAACAATCAAATTCCTAACTTGGTACAAGCATTTCCTCATGTAGAAAACGGTGGATAAAACCTGGGCTTATAAGGAGATAAACATCTCACTTTTATACAGTTGTATAAAATTCCATTATATTGACAACGATGTATGAACCAAATAAACCGACATAGTAGGTAAACATTTCAGAAATAGTTGAACAACAGTCAACATTGTGTAATAATCTTAACCTTTATAGAATTAACAAAATATGTAACAAGGAACATAAAAAGGCATAAAGGCAAAACAAAATAGTTAAAATGAACATAAGAATTCAAAAATATACCATGGCACAATCACACAATGACGGGATGTATAAGTATGGAAACACGTCATATGTGACAAAGAAACACAAAAAGTCATATAGACGAAGCACATTAGCAAAAATGAAAGTCAAGAAAAACAAATTTATCATTGCACAAAATCTAAATCTACATCGGAAAATACGTATACAATGTAGTTACCTGTTTTGTGTCGTCAGAAACAAATAAATTTTCCGCACAAAGATCTCCTAAAATGAAATGTCGGCGATGCATTCCGGAAATAAAATGTGCAATTTTGACAACTATGTGAATGAAATCGTCTTTGGTTGATGCTGGATTTCCATGGCGATGTTTGAAAGGATGTGTAAACGCAAATTCTAATAGGTTACTTCCTCTGATTGTCCTGTATTTCTGCAAGATTCATGAGTAAATGTTATTATTTAAGACTTGCTCGTGAATACTCAGTAAAACCGCTACTGTTTTTGATAAACAGGTACGTACAATTACTTTTACATAACAATAAGTATATGTTTTTTTCGCAAAACTTATCTTCTTAAATTAAAACTATTTCATTTTCGATAAACTCATTGAAACATTAACATTTTCATAATGCTATTAGAACTGTTGCCCCATGGTTTGTTGTTTCTTTCTGTGTTTTAGAAAATTTGTTATCTATTTTTAAAACAAACTTAAGATTGACTATCTTTCCTAAATAAATAGTTATCACACAGATAAAAAAAAAAAAAAAAACGTAAAATAACTTACCAAATAAAATGGAAAATTCTGTTCCTGCATTCTCTGGCCTGTTTGTGATAAATGCCTTTCTGGAGAATCGTATAAACACATTACTTCTTTATATGTTTCCTCGTCAATATTTGGTAAAATTCGAAGAAATTTCAATGTAACTGGTTCTCGTATGTCTAGAAATCCAAACTAGAAGAAAGTAAAATATTGCCAGTTTATCATTTGCATCCAATCAGCATTTTTTCTCTCGAAAAATCGCTAATTTTATGCTTTACCACGCAAAATGAATGTATTGAAAGTCGGATTTGCATGTTGTATGTATATTTGTTAAGATTATAATCAAAACTTCAAACAAACTGCTATGTATTTATCCTTTTACTTATCATTTGCGTTTTGAATATAAAAGATAGGCTTCTACTGTCACTGTTCCTCTCCCTCCTCCGCTTCTTCCCACCCAAGTTATTTTCTTTTAATTAGTGTCTTGATTCTTTTTTATTATAACTACATTGTTTATTGATTATAAAAAATTTCAGAAAGAATTTGTACACCATTGTGACACCAAAAAGTCGGACAGCAGCACATATATTTACTAATAACTATTATTTTCTACTCACTAGGTAAGCAACGATATTTGGTTAAAATTAATTTTCGTTAAGACCTATAACATTTGATGCGACTGTCATACAAGTGAGAGGTTTAGCTATCTATAAAATCAGGTTCAATCCACCATTTCTACATAAGTAAATGCCTGTACCAAGTCAGGAATATGACAGTTGTTATCCTCTCGTTTAATGTGTTTGAACTTCTGATTTTGCCATTTGATTGGGGACTTTCCTTTTTGAATTTTCCTTGGAGTTCAGTATTTTTGTGGTTTTACTATTTATAACTGTTTTAAAATTATCACTAAATGTTAAATTCAATGTTTAAATTGTTAATACTGTCATTTACTGTAATTATAATGAAAAAACAAATATCATACATAACAAAAATTACCCTTTTGAGGATTCTAGGTTTATCTTGTGCTGTCAAATCGAGAGGACTGATAGCAAGGCTGTTACTATGCAATCTCTGACTAAGTCGGGTATTCACATACGTATGTCCTGATATTTTCGTAGCATCTAATATAAGGAAATTGAAAATGAAATTTGTTGAGAAATTATGTACATGGATTTCTCTATATGCAAAAAGGAGTATATAAACAAAAAAAAGCAATAAGGTAAAATTTTAGAGGGAGAAAACGGTTTATGTACAGTTAAAAAAATGTTTGATTAAATTGTTCAAATATTATCGTTCTTTTTTTGTACATAAGTTAGGCCGTTAGAATTCTCGTTTTAATTGTTTTAACTTTGTCATTTTGTGGTCTTCTTTTATAGCTCGGTATGGGCTTTTATCATTCTTGAAGGTCGTACGGTGACCAATAGTTGTTAATTTCTGTGTCATTTAGTTTCTTAATGAGAGTTATCTCATTGGCAATCATACCACATTTTCTTTTTATATATAATCTGTTGCAATCGGTTAGATGGGATACGTGTTGCCAAGGCTTTAGTTTTCTTAGTTGTGTATTTTATATAGTAACTGTTAGTTGTCTTTTGTGTTGTTTTTCTTTTTACAATGGCGTTGTCAGTACATTTTAGATTTGAGATTTTTAATGACCCTTTGGTATCATCCGCCTCTCTCTTGAAAGAGGATAAGCTCGAAAAGATCGACACAAGGCATAAAAAACAACTAAAATGAAGGCAATAGACACAAAGTACCGCTATAAGTGTTCTCGCAGTAATTGAAAGCTATTTCAAAGATAAAAAAACCCACGTGTATGAACATTTCACAAACTGTCCGACCGTGCAATACCCTCATGGATAGTCCAGATATTTAAAAACCACCATCATCAACAAACCGAAGATTTCATTTTATTTTCCGTTGGTCGCAATCGAGTTATTTATAAGTTTTTTTGATAAATAAAAGGTCTTGCTTTGCAGCAGTAATGATTTATGGATGACTTGGACAACTATTTCTATACTTACTAGTTGATCCACCGTGGATACCTTTTAGCTGATAAATCAGTTTTGGAACTTCCTAAGGAAAAAGATACCCTCTCTTAATTTGAGGTATTTGATGCAGCATAAATGTAATAATGTAACAGTAATACACGTACTAACAAGATACCATTGAGATGGGAGCCATCTCTGTGGGCCCCGCTGTCAATAACGTGGGGGTAAATAAGTTGTATGGATAATCTGATATGAAGCATTATTTGAAGTTATTACATAGTCTCATGTGTGATTTTATTCTAAGATTTTAAGTTAAAACTGATAAATATTCTCAACTTACTTTCATAGTATAATAGTGATATGACTGCCTGATGTGAACTCATTGTTGACTACTCTAAGGTGACTTCTGGATATATGGATTGATGTTTGAACAATATGTTTAAAGGTGCTGCCCAATTGATATTTGTCACATATTTTTAGAATTATGCCTTCAATATATTATGACCCACCAAAAAAGAATGCCAATTAAATGTTAAAAAAGAAAAATTGCTGAGGGGCTTCAACTTTTTGAAAAATATGGATTTTACTTTAAGAAAAATATAACACAAAGAGCGGACACGATCTTCACCACAGGACACGGGGTTGTCAACTGAAACCAAAGTTTTTTTTACCTTGACCTTTGACCTAGGAAGTTGTACATACATCATGACACGCCCTCTGGTGGTGGTTAAAATGGTTGTCAAGTATAAACTTTGAAATCATAACGGTTATTTAGATATGGAGCGGACACGATCTTCACCACAGGACACGGGGTTGTCAACTGAAACCAAAGTTTTTGACCTTGACCTTTGACCTAGGACGTTGAACATACATCATGACACACCCTCTGGTGTTGGTTAATAAATATGTTAAGTATTAAATATAAAATCATAACGGTTATCTAGATATGGAGCGGACTCGATCTTCACCACAGGACATGGGGTTGTCAACTGAAACCAAAGTGTTTGACCTTCACTTTTGACCTAGGAAGTTGTACATACATCATGACACACCCTCTGGTGTTGTTTAAAATGGATGTCAAGTATAAACTTTGAAATCATAACGGTTCTCGAGATATAGAGCGGACACGATCTTCACCACAGGACACAGGGTTGTCAACTGAAACCAAAGGTTTTTTTACTTGACCTTTGACCTAGGAAGTTGTACATACATCATGACACGCCCTCTGGTGGTGGTTAATAAACATGTAAAATATAAAGTATGAAATCATAATGGTTCTCTAGATATGGAGCCGACACAAAGTTAAAGTGTTACCGACGGACGGACGGACAGACTGATCACTATAGGGCGACCCGCGGGGCCCTAATAAAAAATGTTGTGAAAAATTTCCTATCAAACATATTATCTTAGCTGTATTTGGCAGACGTTACAAATGTAACAGAAGAACTTTCTACTATATTATAAAACATCGAAAAAGTATGTTCTATATATATATAATATAAAACAATATTGTTGAAATTGGATTATCTTGAAGGCTGAACACTTCATAAGTCGAAACCTGAAGCCATGACGTTGTTCATAACAGATATATATTTAAAATCAAACAAGTGCCACGTTGATATAATAGCAAATAAGATAACATGAGGTAAAAATCCGCTGATAAAATTTGACAGTAGCCAACATTTTTTCAAGAGAAGTTCCCATGTAGAACTTTTTAAAACCCCGAATCTACTATTTGCACTACAACATAAATCAATGATTTTAAATTCTTATGTTATATCCCAAATGAAGGTTTTATCTGTATTTATACAGTAATATCATGATAATGGCTATTCGACCTTTCAATACTTTTGATTCAATTTCTTTTCAGTCAAGTGCATCACAGACCAGAAATGTGCAAATAATGCAGACTATTTATCTATGTATCTTGTTAATTTATAAAATAGCTTAAGCTTTATTTTCATATCAATATTAGAAATGAAACAGTTTTTCACAGATTAATTATCTTACTATTAAAAACTTACAATTTCAGGATTTCCTTGATTCAAATCCAGTTGTGGCAATTCTTGACTTTGTTTTGTGTCGAGTGGAACACTGATTTTGGAACCTGAAGAATTGCATTGAGACTTAATAATAGTAGTCAACTACCGGTATTATTTATTTTGTGTTTAATTAAAATTAATGATATTATCCTCACCAGAAACTCGGAAAATTCGTAGTATGAACTAAAAGGCTTAAGGAGACTACACACATACAAGATCAACTTGTAGGAGTGAAAAAAAATATCATCTTTTACAAAAGAATTAAAATATAAAATATGAAACATAGAAGTACACTAAATTTGTATTACTAGTATACAAATACCTTAAACATGAGTAATAATTTGTTCCACATTGCAGAGGTATTGTAACTTTTGTCATATAGCGACGTGTTAGGCGCCTTTAAATTTGTACCACGAGTGTACCCTATGAATATTATTCCAGATACACATGTTTGTTTCATGCTATGTACCAAGTAGTTATTATACGTTTGTTGCACTCAACTTGTGAGCAAAGGCTAGTTCGGAAGAATTTTTCCTGCTACAACTACAAACCGATATCTTAAAGAGTTAGGGAATATAAATGAAAATAACACTTAATGGAATTCCTGCATCTGAATCAGCATGAACGCTTTTAAACCTTGGGATGTTTGATAACGTACATATATAAATGTAAGGAGCTGTAAGTGTACATATATGACCAAATTAGGCCTAAAATGAATAGCAAAATTCATTAAAGATAAACTTCGCCTGGTAGAATATTATTTAGAATAGCAGTCGAATCCCATCGCAACCTACAAAAGATAGTGCCATGTTTTAAAAAACAGACGTAAGCAGGTATATTGGATATCGGACATGGAGTCTTCACATGATTACAACCAGGCATCAGATACTTGAAAAACCAAACATAAGATGTTCTTAGAAGTAGCTTGCATATGATCTTACCTTGATCCTTGAATTTTTCGTCGTTCAAGAACAATCCAATTTTTGTTTTTATCGCTGAAATTTTCGATCTATCGCTTGGTTGTGTTTGTGTTAACCCTAGTATTGCATTGTGTACTTCGTTCGGGATACATGGCCACTTGTACAACTTCAGACGACTGAACAATATCTTTACATAAAAGAGGTTACATGTTACTTGTGCTATCATAATCTTGAAATACAATAGTATACCCAGAGCAACATATGATAGTTTTGTTTAGTGCTCATCTTCAAAATTAGATGTTTATGTTCATTTCAATTTTGTTCTGTCATTTTCTACATACATTTATCAATATTATCTTGTAAGCATCTATGGTTTGAACCCAAATCATCCCAAAATAAAGCCTCATATTTTCCGTGCACAATATGTTGAAAAATGTAATACTGAGATAATTTTGTATCGAATGGAATGTTAGTGTATTTGATGGTATTGTAATGTAGTTCCCTCGTTCGGCGCTTTACACTGCATTTCTTACCAATGTTTTATACCTCATGTTATTAGAATCATTAATAAAACATATATAACTTCTATGTAAATTACTATAAAAAGCGGATTTTGCATTGAATGTATGAGTAGAATCTTCTCATTCAGTCTTATTTTCTAACCAATGCGCTAAAATATTAAATTTTTTCAGAAAATTTAGAGCAAAACTATTTTTTTTCAAATACATATTTATATTTTATTACAAAAAAAAATATGAATATCATGTTATGCTTACGTATTCTAGTATTTGATCGGTTGGAGTATTATAAACCTCTGTGTAGGGATGACATCCACGAGTAAAAACTTCATACACGATATTACCAAGCATCCAAGCGTCCGTCCGTTTGTCAAATCTATCTTCTAAAATACTTTCTGGAGCTGACCAAAGGACTGGAATTCCTACAACTTCTACAGTATAAATTTATTCATTTTTATCTTTTTGAATTTTTAAAATTAGTCAGGTTGTTTTTAATCCATAATTAATTGTATTCTGGTGGTTACAGTAAGTAGAGATAACGATTGCTGAAGGTTTTTTTTTTATTAATACAAGTTGTTTTGTTATTGTTTAGACTATAGTTTTAATTATTGAGTTTTGCATACGCTTGTTTTATATTTTTTTGATCGTTTTTCATTTATTGCCATTGCATATATTCAGTTTGTTTTCGACTTACGAGTTTGTATACCTCCTTGGTATCTACCACCTGCTTTCTACCATACTCCGCTACATATTCGTGTGAATTTCCCAAGTAATTTACCATATTGTTCTGTATCATGATATCTTGACAATTTTCCGTATTTGAGTATCTGATAATGATTGAAGTTATTACATAGATCTATTTTTTACAACTTATTTATGGAACAATTTTATGAACTATCGGAGTGTTTTTTCTGAGTATTCTGATTCCAAATTTGAAGAAAAATATTTTGATCAGACATAAGGGGAGATATGAAGTCTAGTAATTGTCATTGAATTTAATTGAATTTAGAAATAAGCTTTTTTTTTATAATCAAAAAAATAATGAATAATGTGATGCTTGCGTGGTACAGAAAGAATTCAAGAAATATTGTTTTTAAAAGATTGTTTTTTCAACTAAGAGGTACTTTTTGTTATGTGTGTGGTTTGTACCGTGACGTCTAAAAAAATCCCCTTTTATTCCTACATATATTAGTTGATTTAACTACATGGATCATGTTTCTATAATGTCTTTATCACATTTTTATGCTTAAAAATTGTTTCTCTCGTTAAATTTATTTTTATGACTTTTACTGTCAATTGTCCGGTTGAACTCACAAGATAAATATTATATACATTACATGCACTTGTTGTTCAATTGTCTCAAATTTAACAACTGATTATTGATCGAAAGTTATTGAACATAATTCAAATACCCGTTTTTAGCTTTACCTTGAATTTTATTTCTTTTGCATACCGCAGAACGACATCACTATTACGAGCTTAACGTTCTATATCAAATTTGTTTATGAAAAAATGTCAAAGTTGAGTTTTCATTGGTTTAAACTTTGCTTTCTTGAAGTATTTTAACGATTAAGATAAAGAAGGAAATGAATATTTTGAAATAGTATTTTAAAATGAAGGTATGTTAAATGATTCTAGAATACAATTGTTATCAGTACTCATTATTTCATTAAAAAAATATATAATTTTCGGTGACTTTTTTCTTCTTTTTTTTGTAATAGCTGGTCAGCCATCAAAATTTGTGAATGTGTCTTCAACGACGTTAAACAAATAAAAAAGACATTATCTAAGTTATTTACCTGATATATTGCTAGTGTGACTTGTGGCAAGACTGAAGTCGTGTAAGAACACCGTTCTTCCCTGGTGTCGTATGCTAAATGCTGAGCAGGTTAAATTTCTATGAATGAATTTGTGTTCATGTAAGAATAGCACAGCTTCTATAATGTCTAAAACTAGTTCTAAAAGTCGATGCGTCTGTAATTGATTTTCAACATGTCTACTGTTCAATAAATAAGTTAATAGATCGGGGTCTTTTGACTTTTCAGTCACATAAAATAACGGAATTGGACGACACTGGAAAGCAAACAATTGAATTATGCACCGATGGGTTACCCCTTCATGCAACGAATGGAGAACTTGTAGTGCACTTGTGTGACGATCAGTTTCATACTTCTTTGATTTCCGTATATACTCATCCACGTCACCTTTCGAGAGTGCGTTGAGAGTCGGTAAAAGCATGTGCATAGTCACTATGGTAGAGTTGGCCAGTGTTGCTTCATAATCCACCCACTCAGGTTTAAAGTCTTCGCCTAGTTCAACACTACTAATTCTTATTTTAAAATTGATAGGGTGTAATTTTAAGCTTATTGTTTTGACAAACCTTTGTCTAATTTCATATGATTTTACATCATGTTTACGTAATAAATATATGATGTTGACAATAATTTGTTGGCTGCTACTTAATAACAAGGGTTCTATCATGATCAGTAACCTTTTACGTAGAGAAAGTCCAATTCTGTCATTGTCAAGGAAAAGATTCAAAATTTTTGCCAGTTTCCAACTCAATTGAGATGGTGTTCTTTGGAAGTCGATATCTGAAATAAATTTTATATTTTAGTAGTATGAATTCGTTTTTGTCAAGTAAAATTAAAGCCATTCTTCCAATGATATTGTTTTAAACCATTAATTTCTTCATAAAAGCCTTATACTTTTTTTCTGTCTACTTCTCTATTACAAACAAACGTCTTGAACAAAATTATAATCAAATTATTTGTGTTTCAAACAATATTCTGAGCAGTGGCACAAAACATGTTCTTGAGAAAGGGATACAGATATTATGTTTTTTGGTACCGGAATTTGTTTTGATATAATCCTTAATACATTTTTATCTTTCATTTACATCAAATGCAACTTTTCCTTTCAACGCTTACATTAAAACAGTCAAACATCATATAAACTTAATTATATCTTGAAGTCAATTCAAACATTTTTCAAACTCTTTTCACATGGATTAATATTATGTGAACAAAACATATATAACAATATAATCCTTACTGTCCTTTTTTTTTGACAAGGTTCACAGAATTTATCAATAAAAAAACGTTTTGGATAGTGGATGGAGGCCAAGGTTAATTATACCAAACACAATTCAAATTATGGAAAAAATTACCAAAATTGACAATACAAGGTAAATACTGTTTATATAATTGGTCATAGCTTGATACATTTTAAAGGAAGGTTTCAAAACAAATATGTTTTGTCTTGATAGTATTATCACAAGTATTTCTACGTAAAATTTGTAATTTTTTGGTCCGATTTTAAAAACATAAAAAAATTAGGACCAATTTCAATCGTTATCCTTATCCAATTGTTATACAATTTTTAAAGCAAACGTTCTTCATTAATCGATAACAGAAAATTAATGATAATAATCTTACCTATATCCTTTCCTAATCTTAATAGTACTGTTTTAGTTACAAGATGAAGGACTGAAAATAAGACATCATTCATCTTTTGTTTTCGTCTTGCTTTTCTCAAGAACTGGCGAATAAGCTGATCGAAAAATTCTATAATTTCCATGTCCATTGTTTTCATTACCTTAATAAAATACATCCAGACAGTCTTGAAAAAAAATCTGCTATTGATCAAAGGAAAATGGTAGTGCGTGCAGTCTCCAAAATATATATAAGAATTGGCAAAGTCATTGTATTGATATGGGAAACCCCAAAAATGTACAATAATACTTGATCTTAAATTGTAAAAGCAGGCGCACAGGTTTATCTGTGAAAGTGTTTTTAATTCTGTCGATTGATACGGTGCTTTTTGTCCGATAATTTGGCTTTTTGTTCAAAAGTTTTGCTTTTTGTCCGTTGCTTTCGGTCCGTGTTCCGTGTTGCTTTTTGTTCGATAATTTGGCTTTTCGTTCGACACTTTTGCTTTTTGACAGTTGCTTTCACTCTATTTTTTTTTCTTTTCGATGATTTCACTTTTTATTAGACCTATAAATGTGTAAAAGTTATATATTGATAGAACCATAGTTCTTCTGTCGCAAAACTGGCAACCCTAGTAAATCATAATTATAGTCGAGCACATAACTCACTATCTAGTGATACCTTGATAAACTACTTTCATCTCATAGCCACCCATGCCCTAAAATTTATACAAAAATGTGAAGATTTTTTAATGCTGTGTTTCTGTTGTGTCTTTGTTCTCCTCTTATATTAGATGCGTTTCCCACCGTTTTAGTTTGTAACCCGGATTTGTTTTTTTTCAATCGATTTATGAGTTTCGAACAGTGTTATACTACTGTTGTCTTTATTTAACCCCGACGCTTAGTATTATACATGCCGGTCAAAAGAAAGGGCTCTGCAATTAAACAGTTGTCGTTTGTCTGTCTATCGAATTTGTTTTGAATTTCGTCTATGAAGTACCCTCTGCATCATTTATTGTCTTTGTTTGTCTTTTTTAAAGAAGAATAATTAGTCTTAAATGACAATGTTTTCCTTTTTTTGAAAATCATTAGTTACATTTTTGTCAACTTACCAGATTTGCGACGAAAGCGAGGCATGTATACTGTTCGAGGAAGCACATGGTGTTTTGAAAGTCTCGTAGTATGCGAATTCTATTTTCCTGAATCATCAACGCATCTTTTAAGTTTCCAATTTTCAATGACGTTGAGATTCCAACTCTTGTTTTGAAATCTACAAGGATTACCAGAAGTGAATGTATCAATCCCGACAATGCATCTTTATTCCCTGATATATGATTGGCTACTAGGCTTCGCAGAGATTGTTCTGATTCTGCGCAGAATGATTCAATTTCACATTTTACTTTCTCATCAAGCATTGTTATAGTCAATGTTGACAAATACAGCATTGAAATAGTCTCCAGGACAACCGGTAACAGGTTTATCATGATATGAGAGTCTCCAAAATTAGCTTTCACTATTCCTATTAACCACTTTGCTGCTGTAAAGAGATCGTTCGCCCGTAAGCATCTGTTCATTATATTGTCTTCTAGTTGTAAATGATTTAAAGTTACTATGATATTTTCCTGGATGTTATAATCTGCAATCCCAAGTAATGTTATCAAGCCAAGATAATCCGAACTCATACGTAGCGACTTTAATGTGACATTCTGTATCTGCTTTATCAATTCTTTCTTTTCTTCTTCTCCAACAATGTAAAACCGTCTTTTTAGATTGTCTAAGGAATCAGTACGTACCAAAACTAATAAAGAAATATGTCAGCTATTGTAAGTAGTTTGTTTTTGATGTCTTGTTACGACAAAAGAAATTACTTCATTAATAACGTTTTAATATAATGTCTTAATGTAAAAACAGTTATCAGTATCTTTCGATCAGTTCTTATGTAGCAGAATACTAAAGTCAAACTCGTTTTTGATATGTCTCGTGTTGCTAAATATTTTATGTTCTCGGTTGTTTTGTAAATCAATGTTTAGATAATAAATGGTATTGTGCTGAGAAGTAGAACTCACATTGAATATTAAAATATATAAAAAGAAAACGCTTTGATTATTATTCTTCGTCTACATATTTATGTGTATTGTGCAATTTTTTATACATGTATGAACGGTTAATTATTTTCTCATTGGTATTTTAAAACCTTTTATGTTTTTTTTATTATTACAAAACATAAAGTTTTGGTAAAGAGACGTTTGCGGTCTTATTTTGAAGTGTGAATCATAGTAACATGTTTCTTTTCTTGATTATCCATATAGAAAAAAAAGCCTTTGGATAAAAATTGGATTCTTTAATATAATATTTTATACAATCACAGTAACAACAAAAATGCATTTTATATTCAATCAATTTGTTCAAATAAAGGAATAAGAAAGAACTCATACATGAACGATTTCGCTTTGTATCAGTTATTTGGAGATATTATTAGTTTCTAGTTTCGGATTACATCAAAAGTTCATTGAATACGGATACAAACACTTCCGTATATTTTTGCGTAATAAAAGACGATTTTTCATCACATATAAAAGTGATTTAAACACCTAAATTTCGATATGCAAGATTTATTTTTCATCTTCCTGGAAGAAAAAAGAAATATAATATAGAAACTAAATTTTAGAATATAAGATAAAGGTCACTGTATCTGTTTTCATCTAAAACTGGGTTCAAAATGTAAACAATTTGTACTATTGTGGTTAATAGGTTAATAAACATATATAAGTGAAAACCTATTTTTGACACTTACAGATCTTACTTGATAAGTTTCTTATTTGTTGGAAATTAATTTTTAAAATTTTAAACCGCAAGAAAAAAATGAAATGAAGATTACCCGTTCTTGGTTATTTTATTTCACAAAAACTCTGTATTTGTTCAATTTACAGAAATATTCGATACAATCAACTCCCCAAAAATGTAAATAATTTCACAAGGCTATCTACTCCTTTGACAAGACTAAAGCCTCTTTAATACAAGAATAATTCAATACTTGCACTGTTTTCAAAAATTGTATATAAATCTTTGAAAATAGAGTAAAAAAAGGGTTGTGCGTCAACGATATAGCAACACAAAAACACAAAAAAAGCTTATCCAAGAAACTAATGTATATAATCTTAGTTTATATTCTAAATGTTTTCTCTTACTAGTATTCTTAAAACATATAATAAGGGACAATAACAAATCCAAGATGATAGCTTCGATAGATGTTCATTAGTTGGCGGCTGAATTCATTTAACAGTGGCAATCAACTATAGGCTAAATGTAAAACTGACTAGAAAAAATATGAAGGGAAGGAAAGCTTGACTCCTGAACACTATATAAATACAGATTTAGTGAGCGTGCCTGTGTGGTAAAATTATACCTTTTTTATAATTCCATCACACGAGGTTTACATAGTTACTCTTACCAGACGGGAAGCAAGCTTTGGCCAAAAGGAAAGTCCCTCTATTATTCTCTCCTGGTTCTAATGTAGACGAATGAACGAACCCAAAATGTGAATGTTTGAAATGCTTTAGTTTCTTATAAGTTCCGCCAATACTGTTGACGTCATCATAATCTGATGAGTGTTGTTTGTAGATAAAATCTTCGTGTTCATCTCTCTTACCAGAAATAGTTGTTTTTACGTAAGATGCGATAGGTTCGGCATCAGTTATCTTAAACATTTTGAAATTGTGGAATATTTGCTTGGTTTGAAGTCCATGAAGATCACCAGAAATTATCACCTTATTACTTACATCCTGTAAGTATCTCTTGATTTTTCGAATGTTTTGTTGTAGATGTTTGCAGATAACAAGAATGATGAAATCTGATTGTTCGACTACTCTCGGCACTTCTACATTTAGAACGTCTGCTTCCACTACGAAGTCTGTAGTTGACAAATCATGTTGCTCGATAGACAAATGAAGGTTAGAAGCCCATGTACATCTGTCTAGCAGAAAACATCTCATAACACATACTTGATGAGAATCCGTATTTACGTAACTTGTGCTTTCCATTGTACTATCTAGGCATGGTGTAGGTCTAACCTCGTCAGATTGCCCATCTTAAAAGAAATATTTCACACTGAATATTCCACTATAAAAAAAACATATCCAAACCAATTTTGTTAACAAATAGAAAAATACATCTTACAATAATATCAATCCCAAGGTAAACTATAAGTCTATTGAATTAACAGTTCAAAAATATATAATTACACATTGCATGTAAAGCGTGAAGAATAGTTGAATAGGTAAGTATTGAATTGTTAAATGCTACGATTTGTTGTTAAGTTGTCAGATATAACCAGGAAGTCGTAGTTCGTGATTTCAAAGTATATAAAGAAATTAAATAGATATATACTTACATGTAATTCAAAATGGCCTTGGTTAGACTGTCCGTTATTTTAAAGTATATAAAGAAATCAAATAGAAAAATCATATAGATATATCCTTACATGTAAGTCACAATGGCCTAGGCTAGGAGATATTAAATATTGTAGTAATAATATTCAATGCATTGAATGCCACTATCGTTTTAAAACATAATGGAGGAAAATTTAATTTATATCTTTTTATAACTATGCAGTATTTCACCGAAGTATTTATTTACTCTTACGACATCCGTACATCACTCTCTCAAGCGAAGAAGCGAACTCTTTTCTAGGAAGTCGTTAACAATTAAATGGTTATATACATGGTCTGTGATGAGAAGGAGTACGGATTCGGGTCAGTGAATTAAAAAACTGAAAAGGATGTGTTTCGAGTTACTTTTTCTCGCAACATAGAATTGAGAATAGAAACTGAGGATGTTTCAAAAAACAACAACCCGTCCAAAGATCAGAAATCGTCCTATTATGACCACCAAAAGATCACAATTTGCTTACAAGACCTTTAAGAATATATTTTTGGAAGCAGAATGCTAATTGGGGAATAAACAATATTGCTCTGCATTACGGGAAACCAGTTTCAGTACTGTTTATAACGAAAGGTTGACCTGAATATGCATGAAATATTTGAACATTGACGTTAAGCAACCAACAATCAATCAGTTTAACAGGGAAAATAATATTCTTGTAATTAATAACTCTCGAATTTCACCTTAAGAGTTTTAAACAATTAATACATCACATATTTAGTACTGCTGATTCTTTATACCAATGTTCGCGACAGAGTATATGCATACCAGTGGCGTATACGTAATGGCGTAATACATTTGTGTTTGTTAGTTTATTGTGTCACTTTTATCATGCTTTAATTATTATTGATCTACCTTCAAAACCCACCGGCCTTCAAAGTGAAATCTCACATTTCTTGAAAATTAAGACAAGCATTCGAAATGGCAGAAATCCAAATTGCAAAGTTACAACGATAAGGATAGAAATAAAGTCTTGAAATAAATTTGCAATTACTTAAATATTGTCGAGTTTCCTCTTTTGTCAGTACAAACCTATTATCATATCGGAATCCAAAGAGCATTCTCCTGGAATATAGAGCATGTATTCCTTCTCAGCTTGGTCATCATCAACACTGATTACATCGGGTTCTGTTAACTCGTTTGTATTTGGATGTTTACACACACCACCAATAGATGGTACATTGTTTTCTTCAGTTTCGTTGTTTCCATTGTTTTTTGTAGAATTTTGTTTCTTCTCACGTCTGCGCGACGCTCCTTCATAATTGAAATTGGCATGGACATAACTTGCAAGACTGTCAACATCAGTAACCGGAAAATGTTTGAAATCTTCGGTATTTTCAATCGATGTCTCTTTGAAATTTCCAGCAATAACGGTTTTGTTGTTTTTCAAGCACTGTAGAATCATGTCCAACTTTGACTTCAAATGGTCACAGTACATCAAAACCACATAATCGGAACGTTTTGAAATTACCAAAAGGTCTTTGAAACTAACCTTGTCGATAATGTGTTCTGTTGGAACGAGATTAAAATTTTCAAAGATTGAGAAAACATTTGAAATAGGAATACAGGAATCTTTCTCCGGACATCTCAAAAATAATATACTGCCCTGATCTATCTTCGACATAGTCAAGTTTGATTAAAGTCTGAATGTAAAAGAAGAGCATATAGTTTGTAAACAAAATCATAATGTAATTATATGGTAAACTGATGTTCCCATATTTTGACTATTTTATTGATTGTGACTGTTTATTTAACGCATCATGTAAATGTAACGGAATTTGATGAGACTGTTATTAAAGTGAGAGGGTTAGCGCTATAGAACCAGGTTTAATCCACCATTTTCTACATTTGAAAATGCCTGTACCAAGTCAGGAATATGACAGTTCTTGTCCATTCGTTTTTGATGCGTTTTGTTTTTTGATTTTGCCATGTGATTATGGACTTTCCAAATTGATTTTCCTCTGAGTTCAGTATTTTTGTGATTTTACTTTTTTTTTTTATGGTGATATATATATATACAAATTATTTACAGCTATTTTACCAGTTTAGTCATTTGTATGCAATGCAAAACAAATGTATTTAATATTTAATACCTCAACGATAATTCAAGTATGTTTGATCTGTTTTTGCAAAATCCTATAATTATAACATTCAATTTGGTAATCATATAGTCAGGCTTATAGAAATCTTTTATGTGTTTTCAGCATTTAAAGTTCAGTCATTTTTTTTTTAAATAAAAAGAAGTAGATATATTGAATTCAATGTAGATAATAAATGATAATTACAAATTACAGGTAATTACAAGTGTTCAGATATCCTTTAAGCAGTAATATGAAACGAGTTTATTGTAATAATAACGTTAAGGAAATTATTAACACCAATGCGTTCAAATATATATTAAACTTAGTCATCAGTTCTGGTTTTCTTGTTACATTTATTACATTTATATCAAGCATAATTGACAAAAAAATTAAACGATTATTGATGATGGATAATTTGGCTGCAATTAGTTTTCGAGTATTCTACCTTTTACGATAACTAGTAGGCATGAGAGAACTCAGAAACACGAAATTTGAGTCACTTCGATTACAATGTAGACCAACTTTTAGTGGTGTTCATCGACCCTGACTCGAATGTTCCGAAAGAAGACCTGAAATCTGATATCATGTGTATAACAATGGGGGTAACATTATATGACAACATTACACGACAGAACTACAATACAAATAAATGGGAGAACATGCAGGACAGAGAAACACACAAATTAAAGTTATCAAAAGGTAACAGGCTACTATTTTTTTAATTGTTATTTGGATGGAGAGTTGTCTATTGGCACTCACACCCCATCTTCCTATATCTATTATAATTTAATATCACAGTATCAAGCATCAAAGAAAGGTAAAGACAAAGTCTGTATTTATATCACAGCATCAATACAAGTGTCAAAACCAAAGAATAAAAACGACAAACATACTATTACAGTGCGCTCAGTATTTAGTGCTCTAGAACCATTGTGATTTTTATGAGTTTCCCTGGGTGTTAGTTTATAACCCGGATTTGTTTTATGACATTTAAACATCTGTATATTACTGTTGCCTTTATTTATGACACAATTCCGTATAGATTGCAATACACAAATTATGGAATCATCTGAAATAGAATTGACCGTAGACGATTCTGCGCTGGTCGTCCTGTTGATGCCGCTCTGGTTTTGCCTCTGTTTGATTTTTTTTTTATGAAGGATTTTCCTTTTTGAATTTTCCTGTGAGTTCAGTGTTTTTGTGATTTTACTTTTTTGAACCATGTATGTATTTTTCTTTAAAGCGTTACGATTCCTTTCGTTTGTGATAAAGGTATTATCTAAAACGTGTCGATCGAACTGAACTTATATGTTTATTTTATTCATTGGTCTTCAATATAAACTAGAAGATGTGTTATGTGCCATTGAGACAACTCTCCATCCAAGTTACAATTTGTAAAAAGTAAATGAACCACATCATAAAAAGACAACCACTGAACAACAGGTGCATATTACATGTTTTGGCACCTCTCCGCCAAAAATACACGAACAAATTTTGCAAGTACAAAAAATATTTGTTTTTAAATATTTTACAGCAAATCAGTCGTTAAGAAATATAACATTTCATAAGGCTACCACTTACCTGCAGGTATAAAGAACTAAACAAATTGATTCCCAAAATTGATGCCCCAATGGAAGTACTAATTACACAAATATCAATGAAGTGTTGAAACATTGCGATGCAAACATGCGATATGTTTATATACTTATTATTGATAAATTGATATTTTAATTAATGTACAGTCAACTTTGTGACATTTATAGCTTACTTATAACACAGTTATTGTTTTACTTAGCGTTAAATACTTTATATTGATTACAATTAAGATACTTTAATAATTAATTATACATAAAAGGATTGTACGACTGTTTATAACAAAGGTTAGGTTAAAGTTTTCATACACAAATATCATGTACACTAGTGGGTTAACAACACTGCTGGTGGACTATAATTATAGTAATCCGGACTTAGGCCAGGCAAAAAAAAGCGGCTGGGTATAACATGTTTTGTGAGACCCCCCTCCTTGTTTGCCCCTGTACCTCTAGCTAATGTGGAATAAGCTCACACACTACAATACGTACAGTAAAACTAAGTTTTTAAAGAAGTCCGAATCCGATGTCAGAATAGGAAACAGGAAAAACTACTAGTTTGTAAAATGACAATGTTCACCATAATAAAAAAGGACTATTTGCAGTTACTGAAATGCAAGCGCTTAGCCTCGGACCGCAACTAATTTAATCGAAATATTGTCTTCATCATATAAAAATTACGCATACTCCCTCTCGTTAAGGATTAAAATTGGCATACCATCATAAAATATACGAGAAGAACAATACTTGCATCATGCGTTAGACAATTCAGTGCATCGTCCATGTAACTCCTGAAGAAATTTCAGGATGAATCGTGTATTTGTTATAAAAATATTTACAAGTTTTTTCTGTTTTAGTTTGGCGTTTATAATTAATACAATGCTCTTCAGAGACTCTAGGTCCAAAATTCCCTGTAGCTGAACAGGTCACGTTTATATGCATGTTCGTTGTATCTGCAGATACAGATACACAGTCGCTTGTCAGACGACATTTGTTCCTACAAAATAATGACCGACATCTTTTTATTTTAAGCAAGCCTTTATTTATTCTTACTCGTTTTTGTACTGTAACGTGTGTGCAATAATAGTGGGCGATTTTTGTTTATTAATATTGCCACTACACTGTTAAACAATAATATGTCTTCATATATGTTTATAACCAGCAAGTATGTAATGTCTTATGATGTCTAGTATCTATTCGATTCAAAAGGAAGCACATGTGTATACACTCCAGGCGATGTGTCAATACAATTCAAGTAAATAATGTTAAAGGCATTTCATTACGGTGACATAAAGCGTTTAATTTCTGTGCCATTTGATCTCTTGTGGAGAATTGTCTCATTGGCTATCACACCACATCTTCTTGTTATTTCATACAATATACATGTAGCCCTTAATGAAACCTATTCAAATGCACTTGAATAAATAACATATTTTGTAAGATCATTTCTTTTCTTAAATAATACAAATATACATATAAGCAAGATTAAGCTGATATCATAAAACATGATTGATGCTTGCATAAAAGCCGAGCTGATAATTAAAATCAAATAATAAGATTGTATCCCATAATGTATAAAGTAGTGTTAAAAGAATTCTACTTGTTAATTCACGATCCTATCATGTAACAACTTGTGAAGCTTCCTGTCCTAAAATATCCTGAAGTTTTATTTCAATTGTACTTCCCTGAAAACGTGGATTCTCAACTTTCCTACAACTTGGATCTACAGCTGATTTGATCTCAGACCCATTGATGGAGATGCAATAAGAAAATTGTGGTGTGCTGGATTCGTTTACCTTCCATTCGATTGAAGATTCTGTATCCTTCACTGCTTGAAAACTTATTGGAGGTATTTTTGGCTGACATAAGTTGGTATCCAAAGTCATTTGACCTCTAGTGTCATCGCATTTTGGTGCTGTTTTTCCTCCCGTTTGCATAATTAGCTGGTCACTGTCCACTGATTCGATACAGAAATTGTTATTCCACTTTTTACAAGCGTCTTCTTGGTTTACCAAATATTGGCAATTATTCAAACATTCCCAGCTTCCATCTTTGCTCCTTTTGAAGGTACCTTTGTACTTTGCTCCACGTTGATTTTCACCATTTCCATGCCAATCTTCAACAAAGCAAGCTACAGGACTTGTAAAATATATATCTGGTAATGGAAAAGCCATAGTTATCATTCGTATCCATTTTGATTTTGGTGTATCATAAACCCAGAGACCAAAGTGCGTGTGACCATTCTGGTCCCATCTTCGAACAACCAAAGTATACCATTGATCTGGTTCCCATCTGTGTTCAAAGTTCATATACTTTAACCCTTCTCCTTCTCCGCCAAAGCGTTCTGTAAACGAATTTCCCTCCGACTTGAAAATTGATTCTATCGACCTTTGTGTTCCCACTGGAGGATCCCATAAGGAACAGATGAAGCAATTCCCGTTCTCATGACATTGTATTCCACAGTATCCTCCTCCAACTCCACCCATATTCCAATTAAGACAACAATAATAAGTATATTTAGCGCAAAGATCTGTAGGTACGCATACATTTTGTACTAAGATATCCCCTTCGCCAGAATGGTTAAAATACGTAATCACCGATGGCGCTCTGTTTCCTGCCATCTGAAAAAGAGAGAAAATCTTTGAATATAATACAGCGAATAAAGCCTTTAATTATTCCTAGTGATTGAAAATACGGTAGAGTTTCGTACTTCTATTATGGACTTGCACATTGGTTATATAACTCTGACACATGAGATACTCATACATCTGGAAGTGACTGAAATTTCTTTTTGGTGTGGATCAAATTCTGAAATGTATTTCACGCGCAGTAACATTGGTACGTCTTGTTTTGTTTTGTTTGTTCTTGTATTTTACTTTACTTTATTTTGTTTTTGTTTTATTATTCTTTCAATACTTTTCTTTTTTCTTTTTTCCTGTTTTAGATTAATTTAGGTTCGTTCTCCATTATAAATTGTACCTTTCTGAATTCAGTTTTCGCCATATAGAATCAAATTGTAAATGACTGGAATGGTGACCCTTTTTCTAGTGAGGCAAAGGAAATGAATGCCTCAGCAAGGACCAAGATCACAATACTTCTCTAGAGGGAATGGTCCACAGACAAAATCAGCATAAAAAAATGTTTACATAATCTACATATTCAATAAGGTTATTTCTATATTCTCGTCACGTCCAGTGGCAAATAATTCATTCATACTCCAACAGGAAACAACAAATCAATAATCATGAAATCCAATAGATATATATACATGTCTTACAAAAAAAGACTGCAGATAGAGACGAGGGACGATAACTTGTACTGCAACTGGAATTAGATGATATGTTGGATATGGGTCGAAATGTTGTTACATTTATGAAGGCATCTAGCACATAAGTATAAGCCCGCATCATGTCAAGTAGGCGGCAACCCAAGGCAAGGATTCACTGACGGACAGCGGAAGTCAAAGTTACCAATATATATGTCTATACTGGCAGCTGAATTGTTTTTATACCGGATACAAATTTGTTAACTAGCTATTGTATTATTAAAGAATTTTTTTTTTGTGGTTGTCTATATAAATATTTCAAATCATGATGGCGTTTAATAAATCATGAAGGATCTTCATAGGAAGCCATAATTCAATATCACAAAAATCATTATAGAAAACAAGATGTGGCATATCGTATCAACTACATGTAGCTATATGTACTCCATATTGATAAGCCTATAACGAAAGAAAATGTTAATGTGAAAAGGGGGGGTGGGGTGGGGGGGGGGGGGTAAGGCTTTGGATTTTTTTTTTTGAAAAAAAAGTTTGTTTCCAGTTTTTGGAGACAAAAAAAAAAATTTGACCCTGAGAAAAAAAATTTTTTTTTTGATCCTGTGAATTTTTTTGTTGTTTCACCCTCAGTTTCCACTATAAATCTTTTTAAACTTTGAATTGATATAAGTGATACACGGACACAGTCTAGAGGCATGTTTACTAACACAATGTACGTAGTATGACGGTATGTCTCTTTTATATACAGCTAGTGTACCCTAGCCAATGTGAAACAAACAAACACAAAAAACTTTTTATACTGAGATGTATTCAGTTACTAGTATTAAGATTCTTTCAAGTTCAAAATTCAGAGGATTTAATCCTGAAGTGAAATGAACACAGCACACGATTTTTAGACTTTGGCCAGAACCAGGCATTGTAAGATGTTTAACCTTGAATAAGCCCAATCTTTACGGCCTGTTCTTTAATTCTGAACCATTAAGGCATTAACCTGATACAAAACATTTTTATGGTTAACAGTTTTTTGACGGGTCAGTTATAACCTTGTGGTTAAATGGTTAAAGAATATTTCAACCAGATGATGAAAAGCATGTTTGCTGAGATATTTTTAAAATGATTTTATAGCTTAAACATTTTCTTTAACCGTTGCGTTCTTTACCTCCCTGTTAACATGTTGGTGTAAGCTTTAACATGTTTCAGGTTGACCAGTAACTAACCGGCAAGTTTGAGTATAAAAAAAGGCCATTATGTCGTAGTAACCCTTTTTTTGTGTGACTCCTGCAAGCATATGATAGCCTAACACCTTTTTTCTGTTGGCCCTGTGTAAATTAAACATGGTAAACATTATGGTTTCAAAATGATATCGACTGGCCAATCATTAGCAATATAAAGGGTATACATAAAGATTTATTACGAAATCGTATCCGCACGGAAATTAACTTATTATTTCCGGCAACTGTTCCGGAGATTATAATTGTGTAATGAAAAGTTTGCGAACAGAAGAACAGTTTAAAAAAAAGAAAATAATCCATGGACATGCATAGATTATAAAAGAGTGTATGAAATGAAACTTCTAAATCAGATACTGACGTAATTGCGGTGGTAAGAGCATAATCATAATAGTCAAAATAAGTTTTCAACGTGACAAAATCTGACCGAGCTGGCGTGCAGACGACCAGGAAAGAGTTCCATCCACATAATATAATAGAAACTGATCTGTAAGGTTGTTGGTCCATATGGAACTCTCATCAAATTATGCAATTGTACTTACGTTTTGATATCTCTCTTAACTTTGGATTGTGTGACTAGACAGGTTTTCCCTTATCAAGTTATTGAGTGATTGGCCATGCAATATGTTTAATGATTTAACTAAAAACCACCACAACCATAAAAGTATATGAAACAGAAAATTACTTATAAAGTAGAAATGTCAGGTAGTTTTAATCTTGTAATTTATTCACAGTATGTGCATCAACACCATCAACTGATCAAAGCTTCCATGCATTCAAATGCTTCAGCATCATATAAATTGGTGATATTTAAATTAAATTGAGAATAGAAATGTGGAATGTAAGAGACAACAACCTGACCATAAAGCAGAAAACATCCAAAGGCCCCCAAATGGTCTTCAACATACCTGTCAACCTGTGACAATGAAAATGCAGGTCATGAACTGCATTGAAGAATGAAATCTCAGGTCATAACATGCAGACACTTTTTTGAGCTGAATTTCAGTAATATTAGGGAACATTTTTTTTTATAATTTAAATAAAAGTTTCCAAAACATGTTCACTTTATTAATCATTATTTCATTGCACTTTGAAATGCTTTTGATAACTTTGTGACACTTTCTCCTCATCTTTGGTTAATGTTATTATTGACATTTATACATTGTTCTATACATGTACATGTATGTATATTAGTTCACCCTCAAGTTGTGACTGGCTTTTTTTTTTTTTTTATTTCAGTCTTTACTTATCAGCTGGTCCATTTTACTTTCGTAATTAGAGTATATAGTAAAATTTAGTTAAACAGTTAAAGGATCGAAGTGTAGATGAAAAAAATAATTTTCAACTTTTTTTTTTATAATGGTATAAATTCATGAAATTTAAGGTATGAAATAAATGAAAAGTTATATTTCAATATGTATTTAAATTCTATTTGTAGTAGATTTGATCTTTTTTACCCCAAAAAACGTAAATTTAAGGAACAATTTCGAATGGTGACAAAAAAAGGGAAGTAACTCAGTTGAAAAATGTTTGTATAAAACATGACAACAGTGTAATTTATTTACGACCTAAAGCTAAGGTAATTGGTGTTAATTAACAGTGTGTTTGACACCAAATCTGTCAAGTGAAGCCATGCACTTGATGGGTCACTTAATTTGACAGTTTACACAGGAAGTGATGGAAAAATTACAAATTTGCCTGTATTTCAAAGAAAAATCACTTCTGAAATCATTCTCTAGGCTTATGAATCCAGATGAAAACGTGTCATTTTCGGAATTCCTAGGTTATTCAGTGACCTGGCGGGTGTCCCCGCTGATCCCTCAGAATTGTGAAAATCTTGGGTCATACCCGCAAAATACGGGTCAGTTGACAGGTATGGTCTTCAACACAGCCATATATATCTCGAAACCAAGAGGTGGGCTTCAGCTGGCCCTGAAATAATCTATACGTACTAGTTCAGAGAAAATGGACATCAAACATACTAAACTTCAAAACATATAAATAAACTGAAATAAAAAAAAAACATACAAGACTAACAAAAACCAGAGGCTAAGGATACATGTAGGTGCAAAAATGCACTAGTCCAATTTCAGAAAAGGTAAAAAAAACAAAAACAAGGCAAAATGACAATGATACATAAATTAGGAAGTATTACTGACATGTTACCAACTATGCTAATTGTTTTATCTGCGTTATGCTTTAAGTCACTGATACATTACCAGTTGCAATTTTACATGTATATAAAAAAATAAGGATATGAGGTATGATTCCCAATCATTTTGCCAATGAGACAGCTATCCTCCAAAGTTCAAATCAAGTAAACATGGTAAATGTAAGCAATCATGGCAATAATTTATACATTCCATATCATATGTAGCAATAAAAAAGACACAAAACAACAGGCCAGAGAGTACTGGTAGTTACATGTACTGACAGCTAGTTTAAAGTCAATAACAACTAAAAGAAAAAAAATCTTGTAACTAAGAAAAAATATCCTCAGCACACATTCAACATCCAATGGATTTAGCGTAAAGATGTAATTAACAGTCTGACATCTGTTATTTTTATGGCCATTTACAAATGTATAATAATTATGCTTTCTGTGTTACCAGAACAATTATCAGTTTGGTCAGTTAGGTCATCTGTTACCAATTTTGTTAATTGTTTCACTGGTTGTGTTATCTGTGTGGCAAGTGATGTCTGTGCTAAAATATATATGATTTGTGATATCAGTTAACAATTATGTTACTTATGTGGTAATTAGCATACCAAGGTTATGTGTTTTGCCAATTTTGTAGTGCCATTGCACAGTTATCTGCATGCCGCCATATAGTGAATTCGATATCTTTGTTGCCATTTATCTTTTAGCCAGTTATGAATTTGTTAATTCGTGTTACCACTAACATGAATAAGGTTCTCTGTGTTGCTTGTACACATTTTAATTGATACTTAACAAAAATTTACTGATATTTTAATTCTTGATTATGACCATGATGATTGAAATTTTGTTCTTCTAACAATTGACAATTGTTGACATTTATGTACCATCTTACATGTATATTTCAAATTTTACAATATTACTTTGAAACATATTTAGAATTATATAATATACTATAAGTCTGAATTGAAAAAAAATAAAAAAAATACCAAAAGAGTGAAAAAAAATTATTTTAACAAAACGCATTTGACTAACATAATAGATTTCAACAATTAATGTCTCTTCTGCTCTTCAGTGATGTATCGGATCAAAAAAGTATTTTGAAGGCCAATTAATTTACCTCAATTTAGGATAGACTCTTGAGTTTTAAAGAGTAAAAACTTGATGAATGTATTATACCATGTATATAAACAGGAGGGAAAGTATAATACAAGCTCAAAAGAAATTAAAATAAACAAGTCTAAATTGAAAACAACTTTTAAACCTATTATTGCATTGGATACAAACTGCAATTTTTATACCTGTGCATGTAACAATTTTCATTTTAGAAGGGTCTAAATACAGCACAAACAATATTTTCAAATAGACCAAAAGAGTGAAAAAAATTATTTAAAAAAACATATTTGACTAACAGGTTGAACAACTGATGTTCTTTATCCCTGCTGACTGTCATTGACGATGCTAAATAAATTGATCACAAGGTGTAACAAAATGTAACTTTATATTGATTTGATACCAAGCAGAAGCAATCAACTTGTGGGAAAGATGGTAAACCACAACATGAGGTGCTAAATTTTTACACCATATCCGGATTTTGACAATTAATGTCTCTTCATTGATGTTAGGGATCGAAAAGTAGTGGGAAGGCCATATACATGTACATTATGTATATAAAGCTAGTACGAAATGTACATTTACATGATTTATGTGTACCCATAAATGTTAAAACCATATTATTAAACAAGAAGGTAAATTATTATTTATTATCAGTCATGTTGGCATTATTAAAGTTTTTATTTTATTTTGAGTGCAATAATAGTCAGTACAAGATTTTTTTAATACCCGCAATGTTATCACTAATTTCATATTTTACCACTTGCACCATGCAATACACAATGATAAATTGATCACGTCCATTTGGTTGTAAACATAAAACAGGTACATGCATACATTTGTTGACTTAAATATTTCAGTTTTACTACATTTTGTATTTATGTATGTTAATTATTTTTTTGTAAATGTTTAACACATACTTTTGAAAAATAGTAGTAAAAAAAAAGAAAACTGCATTGAATATAAGCATGATAAGTGTCATCTATTTGTTGTAGGCTTCAAGCCTCCAAAAACTTTCTAGAAAAAAATTTAAAATGACAATTATTTTGAGACAGATAAGTCAAAATGGCTTACGGTAGTTAACCATCTTCAAATTATTTCTCCAATTATCACTGTTTTATTTATTTCAATGTAAAAAGTTTATTGAATTGACCGCTTGCATGAAAATGGAATAATTTTAGTCTTTGCCTATATGGTTATATAGGAAAATGCAAAGGATTCATTACAAAAGATTTCTTATCTTGGTAATCTACCATGAAAAACCTGTCTTGTTCAATTTTTACTACCTAAACATTGATATTTTATATTTTCAGAGGTGACAATCATATGGTGGAAAACAAGAAAGAAGTAGAAGACACTATAAATAATACTAACAGACTTGCTGCAGTAAAATGAGTGGGCAATCAATAACCATAATCCACTTCAATGATGTGTACAACATTGAACCACAGAAAGATGAGCCAAAAGGAGGGGCAGCAAGGATGGCATCGTATATTAAGTCTTGTCAAGAATTAAATCCTGTAGTCCTGTTTAGTGGGGATATACTCAATCCATCACTGAGTAAGTAATGGGTTTACAATAAGGAAGACATGGTAAAATTTATATGTGATTAAAAGGAGAATTTGGGTACTGGTATACATTTATAAGACAGAAACTCGCAAACGAAAAAATCAGAAAGGAAATATGAGGGTAAACATGGTCTTCAGCAAATGCCCATGAGGGCATGGAAAGAGGATATTCATTTATTTATTCTTTGTTTTTGTTCTCACTTTTCTTTATTCTTTATATTGAGTATCTGTCATGAAGATTAAATTCTTTAAAGGATTAACAACATGTCTTCTTACATGTCTTACAATGTTCTAGATTTCTTTTTTTTTCAAAGAACAAAACATGTAATATTCTGTAGACAGCACAGTTCTTGTGATGTGACAATTAGCACATGATTACGTCTCACAAAATCATCTACAAGAAGGGTGGATAATTATGCAACAGCTTCGTTGTTACTATAACAAACTTATCTACTGGCCTTAGTGAATGCATTTTGCCTGTTGTTTGATGTAAATAACATTTTTGATAACATTCAAACTTATTAGAATACTAATTCTGTGTTCAAACTTTGCTTTGCTTACAATAAACTAATAATTCTGTGTCCACACTTTGCTTTGCTTACAATAAACTAATAATTCTGTGTCCACACTTTGCTTTGCTTACAATAAACTTATAATTCTGTGTCCACACTTTGCTTTGCTTACAATAAACTAATAATTCTGTGTCCAAGCTTTGCTTTGCTTACAATAAACTAATAATTCTGTGTCCACACAGTTTTGCTTTGTTTACAATAAACTGACAACATTTCATTTATTGTAATGTTCATGACATATATATACATTTTTGTTTACAGTGAGTATTTTTATGAAAGGGGACCAGATGATACCTATTGTTAACAGTTTAAATGTCCAGTGTGCTGTATTTGGAAATCATGACTTTGGTAAGAAACAACACAGTTATCAAATACAATGTATTGTGGAAAAAATAGTTAACATTTGATTACATGTAAAGTTAATATTTATTAAATATGCTGTTAAATGTAAACAAAAAACTTTCAAATTTGGTATGTAGGAAGTGCTTTTCTAGAATTACCTTCATGAGGAATGCTCAAAACCCCAAAATTTGAAATTAAAGGATGTATAACACTGATATTTTTTTAACAGATTTTGGAGTAGACCATCTACAGGAATTTATGTCCAAGACAAAGGGTTGTGCCTGGTTATTAAGTAATGTGATAGACAATTTATCAGAGAAGCCATTAGCGAATGGAAAAACACAGCATATTATAAAAGCACATGGAATAAAGGTGAAACACATAGATTTTTTATTGAAAATTCTATTGCATGTTTTGTTAAATTATATTGTATGAGAACATTTGAAAATGGTCAGGCCTTATACAGTCAAATATATAGTGAAATCATTCATGTTAGAGTAAATTGCTAGAAAACGTGTGACTGCTAGTTGTAAACAACCTTCTCAACTGATATCTATTGAATATAAAACCAGACGTGAATACTGTGAGGAATAATGAAATGTGTTTGACATTTGGACATATTGTATTTTTTATGCCTCTGCCATAGTGAAGGGGGTAATAACTTTTATCCTTGTCCATCTGAACATCTGCCTGTATGTCACAAAGTTAGTTTCTGTTCTCTAACATTATATTGCCTCAAATGTTATGAAACTTATACACAATGCTTATTACTAAGAAACACAGATCAAGATTGAAAATTTTGGTGGAGTCACTTTTACCATTCTAGAGTTATGCCCCTTTACAAAGGAAAATAAGCTGAAATTTTTGTTTCCATTCTCCAACTTCAGTTGGACTCAACTAAATGTTATGAAACTTAAACACAATGCTTATAACAACAAAACTCATTCAAGCACAACTTTGGTTAGCATCACTTTTAAATTTCTGAGTTATGTCCCTTTATAACATTTAATGCAATCAGGGCATCATCTGTGTCCAATAGGCACATTCCCCATTTATTTACATCCTATATTAAGACTTTTCAAAACATAGACTAGCAATTAGTTATCAAATAAAACAATTAGAATGAACAATTATAACTTCCAAGAACTATTTGATTTTGTTTTTAGATTGGATTGATAGGTTTAGTGGAACATGAATGGATTGATACATTAGCAACTTTAGATCCAGAAGATGTCACATTTGAAGATTACATAGAAAGAGGGAATGAACTAACTAGATCATTAAAAGAACAGGTACATTTGATTTGCTAAGTATTTGTTAGAGTGCCAAGGATATAGCAGATATTACTGTTTTATGCAAATAAAAACTATTTATCAGAAGGAGAAACGTACATGGTATACATTTGATTTGCTTAGTATTTGTTCCAATGATAAAGCAGCTATTACTGTATGTTGTTAAAAGAATCATTTGTCAGAAGGACATTCATATAAAATACCACAGACATTTAAGGAAACTACAAAATTAAATCTCCATGAAATCTTATAGAGAGAAAAAAACCACGAAATTAATGTTTCTACGGTATAAATCGCAACATAACACTAGCCCCAATCCCTAAATCATTACCTTAACTTATCATAACAGAATTCTAACCCAAGATGTAACTCTAACCCTAAATTGAGTGAAGGTACATGTAGATGGTCTAATGACAGAAGTTGTACGGAATAAATTATGTGATAGCTTTTAAGACCTAATTATACACTATTTATATTTGTTTATAGGGAGTAGATGTAATAATAGCTCTAACCCACATGAGAACACCCAATGACAGAAGTTGTAATGTATAAATATTGTGACCCCATACATGACCTAATGATACACTATTTATATTTGTTATGTAGGGAGTAGATGTAATAATAGCTCTAACCCACATGAGAACACCCAATGACAGAAGTTGTAATGTATAAATAATGTGACCCCATACATGACCTAATGATACACTATTTATATTTGTTATGTAGGGAGTAGATGTAATAATAGCTCTAACACACATGAGAACACCCAATGACAGAAGATTAGCAGAGAATGTAGACGATATAGATTTGATTCTTGGAGGACATGATCATGATTATAGTTTAGAAGTGGTATAAATATTTAAGATTTGTAATATAAAACTATAATTTCAGAAAAATTGTAGACAATTGCTGTCCAATCATTATACAAATCAAATTTTTGTTAATGCCACATGCATATATGCTGTTTGTCTACTCTTAGGTATCACCTTTTTTTTTAACGTGGTCAAAATCAATATTTCAAAAGTTATTTCAACTAATTTTTTTTTAATGGAGTTACATGGGAAAGTTAGCATGAAATATAATCAGATAATAAATGGCCTTCAACCCATTTCCAAAAATAAAATGTTTTCCTTCACTTAATGATTTCAATAGAAATTATACTTTTAAGCAATTTGAATGAATTATATAAACAAGACAAGCACACATGTATTATCAAATTTTGTAATGTACTATTTTTAGCTCACCTGGCCCGAAGGGCCAAGTGAGCTTTTCTCACCACTTGGCATCCATCGTCGTCGTCCGTCGTCGTTGTCCGTTGTCGTCGTTAACTTTTTACATTTTGAACTTCTTTTAGAGAACCACTGAATGGAATAAAACCAAACATGGCATGAATGTTCCTTATGAAGTGTTGTTACTTTGTAGCCGATCCATCATCCAAGATGGCCGCCAGCGGGGGACTGAGTTTAATATAGGACCCTATGGGAAATGCATACAAATGACTTCTTTTATAGAACCACTGAATGGAATAAAACTAAACATGGCATGAATGTTCCTTATGAGGTGCAGACCAAGTGTTGTTACTTTGTAGCCGATCCATCATCCAAGATGGCCGCAAGCAGGGGATTAGTTTAACATAGGACCCTATGGGAAATGCATACAAATGACATCTTTTAGAGAACCACTGAATTGAATGAAATCAAACATGGCATGAATGTTCTTAATGTGGTGCTGACCAAGTGTTGTTACTTTGTAGCCGATCCATTATCCAAGATGGCTGCCAGCGGGGGACTTAAGTTTAACATAGGACCCTATGGGAAATGCATACAAATGACTTCTTTTTATAGAACCTGGAATAAAACCAAACATGGCATGAATGTTCCTTATGAGGTACTGAACAAGTGTTGTTACTTTTTAGCCGATCCATCATCCAAGATGGCCGCTAGCAGGAGACTTAGTTTAACATAGGACCCTATGGGAAATGCATACAAATGACTTCTTTTAGAGAACCACTGAATGGAATGAAACCATACATGGCATGAATGTTCCTTATAAGGTGCTGACCAAGTGTTGTTACTTTGTAGCCAATCCATCATCTAAGATGGCCGCCAGTAGGGACTTTTGAATGTAATTAAACATAGCCTGAATGTTCCTTTCCTTATTAGCTCACCCGGCCCGAAGGGCCAAGTGAGCTTTTCCCATCGCTCTGGTCCGGCTTCTGTCGTCGTCCTGCGTCAGTCGTCGTTAACTTTTACAAAAATCTTCTCCTCTGAAACTACTGAATCAATTCAAACCAAACTTCATCTGATTGATTCCTAGGGTATCTTGAATAAAGTTTGTGTTTTAATTTCCATTTCATCAAAAAACATCGCTGCCATGGCTAAAAATAGAACATAGGGGTAAAATGCAGTTTTTGGCTTATAACTCAAAAACCAAAGCATTTAGAGCAAATCTGACATGGGGTCAAATTGTTTATCTGGTCAAGATCTATTGGCCCTGTAAATTTAAGATGAATGGGACAACCTGTTGTTGGGTTGCTGCCCCTGAATTGGTAATTTTAAGGAAATTTTGCTGTTTTTGGATATTATCTTGAATATTATTATGGATAGAGATAAACTGTAAACAGCAAAAATGTTCAGCAAAGTAAGATTTACAAATAAGTCAACAGAACCAAAATGGTCAGTTGACCCCTATAGGAGTTATTGCCCTTTATAGTAAATTTTTAACCATTTTTCGTAAATCTTAGTTAAGTTTTACAAAAATCTTCTCCTCTGAAACTACTGGGTCAAATTTTACCAAACATAGCCAGAATCATTATTAGGCTATCTAGTTTAAAATTTGTGTTTTGTGACCGGGCAAACCAACCAAGATGGCTGCTACGGCTAAAAATAGAACATAGGGGTAAAATGCAGTTTTTGGCTTATAACTCAAAAACCAAAGCATTTAGAACAAATCTGACAAAAATTGTGTATCTGGTCAATATCTATCTGCCCTGAAATTTTTAGATGAATCGGACAACTCGTTGTTAGATTGCTGCCCCTATAATTGGTAATTTTAAGGAAATTTTGCTGTTTTGGGTTATTATCTTGAATATTATTATAGATAGAGATAAACTGTAAGCAGCAATAATGTACAGCAATTTCAGACTAAAAAATAAGTCAAAATGACCAAAATGGTCAATTGACCCCTTAAGAAGTAATTGTCCTTTATAATCAATTTTTGGCGATATTCCCCAATATTCATGCAATAACCCTTTTATTGTATAGCAATATGATATTTGACAGTAAAAATATGTTTAAACTAAGATTTAAACGTTGATTACGTCATGAATTTTGAAGACTTATTGGACTAGTGCAATATTAGAATTTATTGCACGCTCCCTTAAGAAGTAATTGTCCTTAATAATCAATTTTTAACAATTTTGGTAAATTTTTACTAACATTTTCCACTGAAACTACACGGACAAGTTCATTATAGATAGAGATTATTGTAAGCAGCAAGAATGTTCAGTAAAGTAAGATGTACAAACACATCACAATCACCTAAACACAATTTTGTCATGAACTGTCTGCTTCCTTTGTTTAATTCACATATACCAAGGTGAGCGACACCGGCTCTTTAGAGCCTCTAGTTAGGTTGTGTTGTCACTTTTAGCCAAATTTCATATTTTTTTTATATGATTTCAAAAACCCAAGAAGAATCAGGTTAGCGATACAGGCTCTTGAGAGCCTCTAGTTTGTGTATTCTTAGGTTTCCGACACATGGATGTACAAAGGAAAATTGTATTTATAATAGTAACTTTACTTAGTACTAATGGTTCTGTTAGGGTATATACATTTAAAATAGAATTGTCTCTTTATTTACAGGTAAATGGTAAGAATATCGTCAAAAGTGGAACAGATTTTCGGAATCTGAGTAAAATAACATTAACTTTTACCTCTAGTGGTTTGAAAGTAGATGTAGAAAGAGTAGATTTAGACTCCAGTATACCAGAAGATCCACAGATACAGAAGATTGTTGCACATTTAAATGGTTGGTAAACATTTTTCTATCTTCAAAAACATGCTTGAGGAGCATGTGACAAAAGTTGTTGAAGCATGACATATCAATCATATATTATGTCATTAGCATAATCACTATTTAGTTTAAGTCTTTTTTGAAGTTCAACTTTTTTGAATATCTTTGTGAACATTTAAAATAAGCTTTTTCATATACAAAAGACTGCATCCATAGGAAAACTTGATACTGTTTTTTTTTCATTACCGGATATTCAATATTTTACAGAAAAACTTGACTTAGCTATTTTGCAGTTTTCTTATTTAAAAACAGTCTGGAGTGTTTTCAGCCATCTTCAACTTTGATAAACCTTTTTTTGCAGAAAACTTTACAATTTGTTTTTAGTATTACACATCTGTTTTTAATATACATTTTGTGTTTTACTAAAATTGTAATAAAAATATTGTTTTTGTGTTTATCATGTTTATAGAAGAGATAAGTGAAAAAATGGATGAACATTTGGGTTTTACACATGTGGATATGGATGGGAGATTTAAAATTATCAGAAAAATGGAGACAAATTTAGGTAAGATTACAGTATGATTGGTGATTTGATTTTATCTATATTAATAATAAAATTGTAGAGAAAAAACATTATTGTTCAATATCTGTATGACCCAATCATCACAAATATTAGCCATAATATAAAAGCAAAACTAGTAATGCATTGTAGGGCTGACCTGGTTTACAATCTTCTTTTTAAAGTGAGGTAACTCTGAGAGAGGCAGGTTGTGTGTTAAACCTCCAGTTGATGTCAAATCTGAAAATTTTAGAATCAGTATTAAGCAGTTTCAAATTGACCTGTGCATTGTATTGTCAAAAACAGCCCATATTCATGTATTTTGGGGTCAAAAAGCGGTCTTACTGAACCTACTCCTTTAATTAAATAACATTAAACTTAAAACACAAAATCATTATCATTACATAATTTTTAGAAAAGAACATAATTGTAGTAGTTGTGAATGATAACATTGTATATATATATATGCAGATTTGATTGTAAATGTTTTACTTTATTCTTTTCAGGGAATTTTGTTACAGATATAATGTTAGAAATATCAAAAGCAGACTGTGCCTTATTGAACTCAGGGACCTTTAGATCTGACAGAATTCATCCAAAAGGACAATTTAAGCTGAGGGATCTATTAACCATTCTACCTCTCGTTGACAATTTAGTTGTTATTGAATGTACAGGTATGATGAATATTTTTATTTTATTGATTAATTGTGACTTTAAAATATTTTAATATAAGTATGATCAAAATTACTGGGTATAACTTATTTAATAGCATATATTATAGGCTATAAGTTATAAAAGCTGAACTACAATAGGGTCAGTAGTTATATAATTTTAAAAGCATTGTTTGAAAAAAATTGGAGAAATTTGAATTACAGTTAACAGTATTAAATTTTGATTGGACATATTTGTTTTATAAATCAATGAGCACATTTTTCTGTTGAGTAACATTTTCTTTTTAAATGTCTAAGTGATTTTTTCATTGGTCTGTTGTCTCATTATTGTGTGCACAGAATCTCCCTTTATTAATTTTTATTGAGATCATTATGAGACATAATTATATGTTGTGTTGATAATATTGATTAAAAAAGTCATATTTCTTCAAATTAAATATACTTTAATATATATAGGGTAATCTTGGGGCCCTTTAAAGCATGCTGCTGTTTGGTTTGAGCCAAGAATCTGTGTTTAAGTCTGTACTTTGGCCAATAATTTTTTTTAAATTTTATCCACATTGATTTGAGTGGAGTGTCTCATTGGCACTCATACCACATCTTCTTATATCTAATTATAGGTGCTGAGGTTGTAGAAGCTTTAGAAAATGGTGTATCAAAATATCCAGCCTTAGAAGGTAGATTTCCACAAGTAGCAGGAATAAATTATGGTTTTGATCCAACAAAGCCTCCGGGGGAGAGAGTTGATCCAGAGCTGGTACAAATCCAAAATCAATATATCCACATGAATAAGGTAAGGGAAGCCATAAGATATTTCTCTTTTTTTTGGTGGTTTATAATTTTCTTATACAAGGAAGGCAAAAATTAATTTACTTTCACTGTCAAGTTTATACCCATTGATACAAAGTGTAATATTATAAACAAAGATAAGCTATTTTTATGCCCCACTTACATGTAGGGGAATTATGTTTTCGGTCCGTAAGCTGTCTGTCCTGTTTCAGGTTAAATTTTTTGATCAATAAAATTAAGAATGGAAATGGGGAATGTGTCAAAGAGACAACAACCCAACCATACAAAAAAACAACAGCAGAAGGTCACCAACAGGTCTTCAATGTAGCGAGAAATTCCTGCACCCGGAGACGTCCTTCAGCTGGCCCCTAAACAAATGTATACTAGTTCAGTGATAATGAACGCAATGTCAGTTTTATACCCATTTTAATAAAGGAGTAGGGGCATTAAGACTTAGTTTTGGCCCAAGAAAATAAAACGTCTGATAACTATTTCAAATTTGCACATAATGTTTAGAAATGCATAGGGTCAAGAAATATAAATGAAAAACATAAGGATTTTTTTCTGATGACGTCACAATTACATCATTATGTGTACTATTTTCACAAAATCGAAGAAAAATACAGAATTTATGCAGTTTTCTATCTCTATTTCCGATGTGAAAACATCGTGCGCAGCAGAGAAACAAAAAAATAATTTAACAGAAGCTTTATTACAACTATTGGCAAAATCTCACCAATTATAAAGTTGTTTCTTGGGTGCGCACATACTTTTTCAAACTAAAATATGCTTAAAATTTGATGAAAAAACAGGGAAAATCACGAAATTTAACAAAATATGCAAATTAAGTCATGATTTGTTGCCATGTTAACCTGTTCGACGTCAAATTTGTTTTGTTTTTCTTATAACCTTATACCTTAGTCAAGTTTTCAGTTATTTAAAAATATGTCTGATAACTTTGAAATTTGCAGTAATTTTTGGGCCAAATAAGGGCCTTATTGCCCCTACCCCTTTGTAATTAAAAATAAGATAAGCAATCACATGGCAGTAAACTTTTAAGCTAAGCTATTTTATGTCCCACTTAAGGGCATTACGGTTTCGGTCTGTACGTCTGTCTCGCATCCTGTTATCAAAAAATTATCAAGGTACTTTTTGACAAAGTTGAAGTTCAATCAACTTGAAATTTTTCTAATTGTGAAGCCAAATATTCTTTTTTTTTTACATGTAGTCTGAAAAAGGCATTATGTTGAGTTCAGTTGAATTGCAATGTATTATTCATCAAATTCATTTTAAACATTTGTATTTAAAGAGGTAAAATCCTTTCATAAAATGTAAATTTTAAAAAAAATTCTGCTAAAAGAGACTGGTAAGTTTTAACCTGAAAAGGATTGTCTAAGTGTTATTTATACACCTAAATAACTGAGGTGACTTCATTGAGGAACCATTACCTTGATATTGGTATTATCTAAACAATACCTTTGCAGGTAAATTTTCCATTTATAAATTGTGTAACTGTTTTAAAAATAAAGGTTCAATCCCATTAAGAAATTGTCTTCAGAAAGTTGTGCGGTTTTATTCAGGTCATCTTAGTTTACTTTTACACAATAATTTAATATTTTCCTTTTACAACCTTTTAATTTCAAATGTCCATGTTGAACGTAATTCAGAAACCATACTTTTTTTTATGTGTTTCTATTTTTAGAAATACCTACTGTGTACAAAAGAATACATAGCAGATGGGAAAGATGGATATGAGGTGTTCAAAAACTGTCCTGTAGCTGTAAGTAATTTGTACAATTAAGTTAAGGTTGTGCATAACACTACAGGGAGATAACTCTGTAAAAATCATCAGCTGAAGGGTTTGATCACCTTTAATTTGTTTACCATGTTATTCTAATGTAAATATGTTCACACTTTTATTGTTTGTTAAAAAATGTTGTACTAACATACCCCATGTGGGGGCTTTAGTGAAATAAATATATCTTATGTCACATTCTTTTGTCAAATAAATATTCAGTTTCTCAATGATCAAAATAAGTGTTTGTCAAACTGCTATAAAGTCAACGAAATTTTTCAGATGAAGTGTGTGGTTTAAGTTTTTTGAAACTTTCTATTTTTGTCAAAGGGTTTAAGTAAATATTTTGTCAAAATCTCATGAAAATTAAACCACCAAGATTAGTTTATAGTCACTGTGTTTGGTACCACCTTAATGGTTTCTTCGATTGACTATACCTTTGAAAATGTTTAGATACCACATAACTTCTTCTGGGTTTTAGATGAGAAAGCAAAAAATGAAAATAACTTTTTTTCAATCTGGGTGGTGGGATAAAAAAGTATGAAAGATAAAAGATTGTTGATTATATTTGAATATTAAAATTTCAAGTATGATTTTTATTCCTTTTTTCCCATAATTTACAATATAGTTTGTTTTATTTTGTTTTTAATATTTTAATTTAATTTGTTCCTTTACAGATTGACTCAGAAAAGCTAATGACATTGAGTACAGCTGTAAGAAACCACTTTGAGTCAGTACAAATTTTGCAAGGTGCTAAAAAGTGCAAATCAGGGCATAGGCAGAGCTTAATCAGTCTTGTAAGGTAACTTTCTTTCACTATGAGAAGGCTTAAACTTAATAAAGTACTAGGTCATAAGCTGGTTAAACCTGAGTAGGCCTCTAGTTGATTTTAGCATATAATATGAAAAAGAAAACAATGAGACAACTCTAGCAAGAGATTAAATGACACAGAAAATAACATCTATAGATCATCATTCAGCTTAAAAAAAAGTATGTCAAGTATTAATTTATAACTTATCTATAATGTTTTGCTTATTGTTGAAGCTTATTGATGAATAATTTAATGTTGGATGTAACGCTTCTTCTGTTTTGCTGATGTTATTTTGTTATTAGCCCATAGACATAATTTAGCCATGTGATTGTGAGTTATCAACGTTTGTTCATGGTTTTCTACGGTTTAAAATGGAATTTAGAACTAAATTATAAGAAATGACTCTAATATTTTTCTGTCTATTGGAAATAACATAAACAATTTGGTGCTCACTGTTAAATAACCCACTACGCTCATTATTCAGTGTGCACCAAATTTTTTATGTTATTTTTTCATAGACAGAAAAAGTATTACAGTCATTCCTTAACTAGTAGGGGTTAAAATGTCAAGATTCACATTCTTTTAAGTTAACTACTTGTAAAACATTGAAGTTGATGATGATTCATGTTTTGTTCTTGATCTAGGTTTTAATATTATGGTTGTTATTCTTAAAAAATTTTGATGCATTGGGTAATCAACACTACAAAACCAATCAATCATACCCCAAAAAAATATATCTCGATTGATAACAGCAGTTAATCATTATTTTAAGAAAAGAAAAAAATGTATCCAGGTTTACTAAAAATAACTTAAAATATGTCGTCTTGTGTATTACAGACGAGAAAGTTTGGTGAAACAAGCTAGTTTAGAATGGCACATACCACACCAGCTTGTACGACAGATGAGTGTTCATGATGTAGAATGTGAGAAAAGTCACCTTTGTCCCAAAGTTGAAGGTCGTATCTTTATGTATGATGATCAGGTATGGGATTGTAATATATTTAAACCATTTTGAAAATTATTTTACTTCCTACCATTTTTTTTCACACCATATCACATATAAGTTTGTTCATTTTGATGCCTATAACCTTTAGTTTGAATTAGATATTATTTTCTTTAAGTTATCTAAGTAAAATCAAAATTTTATTATTAGAGAATTATAGGAATATTATGCCTTTGTTCCTGAATCTTGTGTCCAATAAGCTATACTTATATAATTATATCAAGTCTAAATGCTCTTATAGTTATAAACCTGTGTAATCTGTTTTTATTAGTTATTAAATGAAGCTAATGAACAAGGTTTTCAATCAATGTTATGGAGTACAAAAATGTAGCTATTAATCTGATTCTGCAGCTGTTGAATAATTGCAAATCTAAATTTGCTGTAATGAACGGGGTGACTGATGCTGCAATGAATGGGGTAAATGATGGTGGTAAGTGTTAGCACGGGAATGAGGTGTCTAGTTATAAATGTATGTGCTTAAAATATTCTATCCAAGATAATATGTCATACCTTTAATTCCTATGTGTTGTACCTAATATTCCTATGTGTTTTGCCTTTGTTCCTGAATCTTGTGTCCAATATTTGATCCTATGTGTTGTGTTTCATTCTTATGTTTTGTGCCTTTTATTTCCGATGTGTAATGCCTTTTATTCCTATGTGTTGTAACTTTAAATTCCAATGTGTTGTGTCTTTTATTCCTTTATGTAGTAACTGTTATGCATATGTGTTGTGTATTTTACTGCCAATGTGTTGTGTGTTTTAGGTCTCTGTTTAGGGCCTTTTATTCTTTCTACGTGTTGTATCCCTTGTGTATACATTTAGTGATGTTGTGAACTATTGAGGTACATTTCCATAGGATTAGAAATCTTCATCTATTTCTCTAATCATTGCACATTCTGGAACAAAATTCAGAACACTACTACCGGCAGACATCAAAGGTTTTTGCAGACATGTAAAAAAGAATGATAATTACATTTCTCAAACTGACATGGTTATAAGTTCACTTTTAGCTTCATTTGATCCTTTTCAAATTCAAAGGATTCCATTATTCAAAAATTTGCATAAGATTAATTATCAGAAAAACCTTAAGTTAGGAACTAATTTGGGGGGAGATGGACTTTGTCTTTTACCTTCATGTATTTTAAAGACTATAAACCAAGGAACATATTACAAAAAAAACAAGGGAGAACCTCTCTTTTTGTTTGAAAGTTTTGTTTTTGAGGGGGCCGGATTTAAAACATGAAATGTTAATCTTAAGCAAGCCACATAGTACAATTAAACAGATCTTCAATATATGAACATGTCATAAACACATTTTTTCTTGAATTATTTCAAGACTTCATTTCAAAATTGACTTGGAATGGAGGGGGTAGATTTTAAGGTAAAATCAATATATGTTTTTTTTTTTGTATCGTATACCCTTAAAACAGTTTCTTTTGTAAAGGTTAAATGTCAAGAGTCTAGTTGAAATTATGTTATTTAGGACGTATAAATATATATTATACAAATACAGCCTTTGTATGAGGTCGATACAAGGATATATTGACCTGAAAGAAGTATATTGACTGAGGACGAAGTCCGAGGTCGATATACTTCTTTGGGTCGATATATCCTGTATTGACCTCACACAAAGGCTATATTTGTTATATTATTAATTTCCGACCATATTTGTATCAAACTCTTCATTTAGGTTTGTTGGAATTTTAAAGATATTACATTGTCTCCTTGACAATAGCAACATATTAGTTGTTATTTCATTTCCTTTTTTTTTTTTTTTTACATCTTATGTATTTGAAGATTTTTTTCGTCAAATAATCGATTACATGCGTTTCAAAACGTTAAACAATATCCTAAAATTCATTACATGACGTCACAAATTATATCGGTTTTTAGATATTCTAAAAATAACCGTGCGATATGCTTTTTGCCGGTCAATATGCTTTTTGCTATCCGCCGTTTTCTCTCTACCTTCGAAAATATAGTTTAACATGTGACTATCCCTAAACGAATCAAATTTGTTAAAATATACGAATTAATAATATTAAATTATATTATCTACTAACAAAAAAAAGATATGTCTGTTTTGCACATGCACCCTCCAGATTTATGACACAATATATATATATATGGAAGCTAATTTGAATATACAAAAAAGTTTTAATTTTGTTGAAGGAAAAAGCTAGGATTACTGTTAGCTCTCTTTATTGTATTTTTCATTACAATAAGTGTGAATCAGGATGGATAGATTTAATGATTTATATTCTTTCCAATTTTCAATTAATGTTGATATTAATTTACCTTTATATTGAAATTGCAGAGTGCAGTTCTAATAATTCTTATCTTACATTTTCAAGAACAATTTGGATATGTTTTACTGATTTTGTTTTCAATGATTTAGAACAATAAGCACTTATTTATGAACAAAATATAGGCTATGCAAATGATTGAAGTTGCATGTAAGGACATCAACTGAAAGTGGAAGGTTAAGAAACTTTTGACAAATTTAACTTTATTCTGGAAATTTTGTCCTGCATGAAAGCCTCACTAAATGTTCTGCAGCATTTATTTGTATTGCATGTGTATCATGTCAACCAATTATTATACTCCACGCAAGGAAGTTCCAGAAGGTATAATATTTTAGACCTGTTCAATTGTCGGTCTGTCTGTCCGACTGTTAGTTCGTCAATCATGTTTCTTGTCATCACATCTCCTCTGAAACCACACAACAGAATTTCATAAAACCTTTTTAGATAAAAAGGACATACTATGTAGATGTGCATATCGACAGGAAATTACAATTCAATTTTTTTTCAACGAGTTACACCCCTTTGAACTTATTTGCTTCAATATACTACTGTAACAGTTTGTCATCCCAACTCCTCTGAAACCACACAACAGAATTTCATGAAACATTTTTTGATAATAAAGACATACCACGTAGATGTGCATATCAACAGGAAATTATGATTCAATTTTAATTATGATTCAATTTTTTTTCTTATGCAATTATTTTTTCATACAGTTATTTTATTTCTCCAGTATCAATTTGGGGACATGGGGTATGTGAGCATGCATACTAAGGTTCTTTAATTCAAAATGTTTTCATGAGAATTTCTTAAATTTGAATTCTGTTTCATGGATAAAAGCGCTAAAAAATGTATTTCATGCAAGCATTGAATATGAATTATGTTAACCTGTGTAGCAAATCTTTTGTAAAGTGAAAATTTATTGTTACTTGTTGTTTAAAGAAAAGATTTCTACTGTGTATCAGTTATTTGAATTTTATATTTCCGAAAAAGGAGATAATTATATTTTACATTTCAGAAAAGGGAGATAACTTTAATTATACATTGCAGGAAAGGAGAAATCTATGATAATACATTGCAGAAAAGGGAGATTATAACAGTTATACATTTTTAAAAAGGGAGATAATTATGATTATACATTTTTTAGCCTGGGGTCCTGGCTAATCTTGTCAGTATACCTTACAACGTGCAGCTAGATTGGGCCAGATCCCAGGCTATACATTTTTAAAAAGGGAGATAATTATAATTATACACTTAAAAAAAGGGAGATAATTAAACATTTCAAAAAAGAGATAGTTTTAATTATACATTTTTATAAAGGGAGATAATTATAATTATACAATTCAAAAAAGGATGATAACTATGATTTTTCATTTCAGAAAAGGGAGATAATGAAGATGACGAAAGTTGAAATCCCAATGAGTTTTAGTGATGAAATAATCCCAGAGGAAGAGGAAGAAGATGGCAAGGAAAAAGACAACGGTGGGGAAGAAAGTAGACCGAAAGTCCAGACAAAGATAGAATATGTTGACATACACACACTATGATCATGTCTGTGTATTTAAAAATATCAAATGTTTGTTTAATCCAAAGGCATTAACAGTAAGATTTTAACTTATGATAAAGTTTGCCATTAATGAATGAAAAAGACTGTGAAAAAAATGTTTAATATTGAAAATTACATTCCAGTTTGAATTTTCATAAGTTCTAATTGTAATTGTTTCATTCATCAATTTTAATTCTGTATACTCCAGATATAATGCATTTCCATTTCTGTTTTTTAATATTTCATGTTCTAAAAATTAAAAAAAGAATCTCTTTTTCAAGATGTATCAAGTATGTAACTCTTACTAAGTTAATAAAATTATTTTTTAAATTACTAAATTCAGTAGATGTTTACTAAAAACAAATGTTCATCATAATTAGAATCATTTGCATAAAATTTGCATACACCATTATGCATTGCATTCTTTATCAATGCTGGCTATATATAGTGATGGTGGTAACAGTTTGTATTTTTTGTGACATCGAATGGGCTTCCTGTATATGATTTTTCTGAACCCTGCCGCATTGTGCCATATGCCATACTTGACTTTTTACTTATTTTCTGTTTAAATGTTGTTTATGATGTCAAAAAACATTATTAGTTAAAATGACACCAAATTTCTTGTCCAATAAAATTTTCAGTAGTGCCTTATTTTACTTGTTATTAACATTTTAAGTGATTTTGTTAATGTTAAAAAAAAAAAAGCTAATGGCTGGTAAAAGAAGATTTTAGTATTAAATTGTTTAACTCTTTCTTGATCTAGCACTAGAAAGGAAACAATTGATATTTCTTTTAACTGTTATTTTAAGTTTATAAATTAAATAGTTTGGAAATAAAAATACAGTTATCAGTTGTTTGGAAATTATTCAAATTTCTTATTCAATGACAGATAAAACAAACTTGTTTTTTTTAGGAGTGGATAGAAGGGGTCCTGATCCTGAAATCCGGGCTTAAAAAAATGAAATCCTGAGGTCACAAATTTAAAGAATTTCAAATCCTGATACCTAAAATTCATAAAAAAGAATCACAGACATCCCGAAATGGATGAATCTGAAATTGGAGCTTAAACACACCCGATCCCAGAGTCTGATAAAGGTCTTATCCCCCTCATTTATGGAAAGTTCAGAAACTGGTGTATCTTTTGAAGTACAATTAATTTATATGAGACACCAGTGCAAAATAATGTAACATAGTTTTTCACCCATTGGCTGGTTAAGATTTTTTTTTATTATGATTGGATATAACCACACATATTACAGATGTTTCTCATTCAAAAAAAATAACTGTAATAATGTGATTGATACTGCCAAAATATCAAAAAAGAGCCTTTGCCTATCAGAGTCACTGCCCTGTATTGAAAATATGTCATCATTTTCCATCACAGAGTTGTTATCTGTACCAATGATGTAATGGTCCAAGACCACAATTAATTCGTAGTGCATTTCTTTTAGAACATAAATTAAAATTTAAAATATCCCACCTGCGCTTTCTCAATGAAATTTTTACAGTGTGTTGTACTACTTTTGGGACAAATTATATCAAAATTATAGAAAATTTTGTGTTTAGGCTGTCTTGAAATCTTTTGACAGCTTCCGAAGTGCTAATTTTTAACCTTTTTCAGCTGGACCAAATCACTACTTCCCTGAAAAATTCTGGACCCAAATTTTTTTACAGTGTAATTTCACCCCCCTACTTACAATTTGAGGCATTAAACATGGAGAAACAAATTTGGAAGGGGTATAAAAATTAATGGCAAGTAACCCACTGTTAACACTAGGGACTATATTGGTGAACAACGAAAATCAAGGGATGACAATTGTGGTCTCGGACCTAATGCTTTCACTCATCATAATCATACTGTAAACCTTTTAAATTTTTTTTCAAATTAACAAAATTTTTGTTACCATACTTATTGTCAGGGTTAACATTCATATCCATTATAGATGAAAAACATCCAGAATGAGGAACTAACCTGTTAAATTTGTGTATAATGCTTCACTTTTTATTTTTTTTTAAACGTTCCCACATAGTTGTATTTATGAATATATAAAGGTTAGATACAAAATATATACATTTATTCATATGAAATTAAACCTACCAAACCTGACTATTAATGTCAAGATATCCTTTATTGCCTTCTTATTTTTATATATATTTTTAAAGATAGTTCCTAGATATGGCTAGTGAGGAGAGAATATGTTGAATCAGATATGAAACAATTTGATATGGAAGTTGCACAATAATTTCTATTGTGCTTGTTCTGTGTTACATCCTCATAACCTTAAATTCTTTTCAGTATGCAACACCAGTGAACACAGCCAACCTTTGTTATTAATTTGTTTATTTAACTTGCACACAAGTTAAGAATTTAAATAAGTATTTAAGCCTGTTTTGTTTGTTGAAATACGTTTGTCTTTATGTTTTGCACTATTTGTTTTCTGTCTCATTAATATATACCCTGCATTACCTTGTATTCATATGTGAAGGCAATTATTTAATCAGTTAACCAGTAAGCTTTGTTTATATGACTTTGCATATTATTATTATTTATTTTTACATTTTTTAAATCTGAATTTTACATACCATATCATATTTTTTATTACCAAAGATTAATTGTGTCAGTATGAACTACAAAGTATTAAAGGTGCAGACTGTTAAAAAATATTTTTTTTGATAAAAAAAAATCACCAAAAGTGTTTTCATGAAGATTTGCAATATTTCTGTGAATTAGAAAAATGTTTTACGGGAGTAATGAAATGAAAGTCCATTAAGTTTGGTTTATAGTAATATCAATATAAGTTTAAATATTTTTTGTGAGAGATTTTGACAAAAAGGATTCAACTACTGTAAATTCAGAAATTATTGCGTGCATTTATTATTGCTATTTTGTAATTTTAGACTACTATGGGATGTAAATATTTTGTGATATTGAGAAAAATCCTGTTTAACTCAGATAAAATATTTGAATATTGAAAATATTGTGTTACAACTCTGTCGCATATTTCGCAATAATAAAAACCTCGTCATAATTTCTGAATTTACAGTATCAAAAATACATTTAACCATTGATAATACTCAAGCATGTATAAACTGTTATAACCATGAGTTGCATTTGCATTGCATTTCCAGTTTTAATTTATATTTCACTTTTTATTACAAATTTTAATTCTTGTTAATTTTTTATATTATTCACAATGTTAACTATTAAAAGTTGGAACCAGTTATTTATCTTTGTTTCATTTTATATGAAAACTGACACCAAGAGACAACCTGCTGAAACAAGTCGCTTTTGGTCTAGTTTTCATTCAGCCAAATAAACTGAATTTAAAAAGTTATCAATATCATTCATCATATACTGGTTAGCTAGAAGTAAGATTCAAGTAGCAGATTCCGCTTAGTATTATACATGCTTGAAGCATAGACTGGTTAGCTAGGAGTCAAATTGATATAACAGATTCCACTAAGTACCGTATCATATATGCTTGAAGCACAGACCGGTTAGGTAGGAGTCAAATTGATATAGCAGATCCCACTTAGTATTATACATGCTTGAGTCACAGACCAGTTAGCTAGGAGTCAAATTGATATAGTAGATTCCACTTAGTATTATACATGCTTGAGGCACAGACCGGTTAGCTAGGAGTCAAATTGATATAGTAGATTCCACTTAGTATTAAAAAAATGTATATATGCTTGAAGCACAAACCGGTTTATAGCTAGGGGTCAGATTGATATAGCAGATTCCACTTAGTATTATACATGCTTGAGGCACAGACCGGTTAGCTAGGAGTCAAATTGATATAGTACATTCCACTTAGTATTATATATGCTTGAAGCACAGACCGGTTAGCTAGGAGTCGAATTGATATAGTAGATTGCACTTAGTATTATATATGCTTGAAGCACAGACCAGTTAGCTAGGAGTCAAATTGATATAGTAGATTGCACTTAGTATTATATATGCTTGAAGCACAGACCGGTTAGCTAGGAGTCAAATTGATATAGTAGATTGCACTTAGTATTATATATGCTTGAGGCACAGACCAGTTAGCTAGGAGTCAAATTGATATAGTAGATTGCACTTAGTATTATATATGCTTGAAGCACAGACCAGTTAGCTAGGAGTCAAATTGATATAGTACATTCCACTTAGTATTATATATGCTTGAAGCACAGACCGGTTAGCTAGGAGTCAAATTGATATAGTAGATTGCACTTAGTATTATATATGCTTGAGGCACAGACCAGTTAGCTAGGAGTCAAATTGATATAGTACATTCCACTTAGTATTATATATGCTTGAAGCACAGACCAGTTAGCTAGGAGTCAAATTGATATAGTAGATTGCACTTAGTATTATATATGCTTGAGGCACAGACCAGTTAGCTAGGAGTCAAATTGATATAGTAGATTGCACTTAGTATTATATATGCTTGAAGCACAGACCGGTTAGCTAGGAGTCAAATTGATATAGTAGATTGCACTTAGTATTATATATGCTTGAGGCACAGACCAGTTAGCTAGGAGTCAAATTGATATAGTACATTCCTCTTAGTATTATATATGCTTGAAGCACAGACCAGTTAGCTAGGAGTCAAATTGATATAGTAGATTGCACTTAGTATTATATATGCTTGAGGCACAGACCAGTTAGCTAGGAGTCAAATTGATATAGTAGATTGCACTTAGTATTATATATGCTTGAAGCACAGACCAGTTAGCTAGGAGTCAAATTGATATAGTAGATTGCACTTAGTATTATATATGCTTGAGGCACAGACCAGTTAGCTAGGAGTCAAATTGATATAGTACATTCCACTTAGTATTATATATGCTTGAAGCACAGACCAGTTAGCTAGGAGTCAAATTGATATAGTAGATTGCACTTAGTATTATATATGCTTGAGGCACAGACCAGTTAGCTAGGAGTCAAATTGATATAGTAGATTGCACTTAGTATTATATATGCTTGAAGCACAGACCGGTTAGCTAGGAGTCAAATTGATATAGTAGATTGCACTTAGTATTATATATGCTTGAGGCACAGACCAGTTAGCTAGGAGTCAAATTGATATAGTACATTCCTCTTAGTATTATATATGCTTGAAGCACAGACCAGTTAGCTAGGAGTCAAATTGATATAGTAGATTGCACTTAGTATTATATATGCTTGAGGCACAGACCAGTTAGCTAGGAGTCAAATTGATATAGTAGATTGCACTTAGTATTATATATGCTTGAAGCACAGACCAGTTAGCTAGGAGTCAAATTGATATAGTAGATTGCACTTAGTATTATATATGCTTGAAGCACAGACCGGTTAGCTAGGAGTCAAATTGATATACTGTAAACCAACTTATTTTCGCGAGCCATTTATTTTCGCGACTTCTGCGAGTAGAAAAATAACGCCAATATAAATCGTCGGGAATATGTAAATTTTTTATCTTTCCTTAATAAACTTTATCAAGTAAATCAGATAATCGCGAAATTAAATAGCCGCGAAGTGTTTAAGAAAGGGTTAAACGCGTAATAAAGTATCCGCGAAAATAAGTTGGTTTACAGTAGTAGATTCCACTTAGTATTATATATGCTTGAAGCACAGACCGGTTAGCTAGGAGTCAAATTGATATAGTAGATTCCACTTAGTATTATATATGCTTGAAGCACAGACCGGTTAGCTAGGAGTCAAATTGATATAGTAGATTCCACTTAGTATTATATATGCTTGAGGCACAGACCGGTTAGATAGGAGTGAAATTGATATAGCAGATTCCACTAAGTATTATATATGCTTGAAGCACAGACTGGTTAGCTAGGAGTGAAATTGATATAGCAGGTTTCACTTAGTATTATACGTGCTTGAACACAAACCAGTTAGCCAGGTGTCAGTTTCACTGAGTTTGATATAGCAGATCCCCACTAGTATGCTTTATGCTTAAATCATAAACTTGTTTGCTATCAGTCAGAATGATGTAGCTGATTCTTCTAAGTTTGCTTAATACTTAAAGCATAGACTTGTTTGCTAGGACTCAAATTTGTGTAATGGATTCCGCTATGTATGCTAAACACTTGAAGCATACACTGGTTTGCAAGGATTCATATTTATGTAGCAGATTAGTATGCCACATGCTTGAAGTTGACTGGTTTGCTAGGATTCATATTGCTGTGGCAGTTTGGGCTAATAGATATAAAAAGATGCGGTATGAGTGCCAATGAGACAACTGTCCATCAAAGTCACAATTTATAAAAGTAAACCAAATAAATGTCAAAGTAGGCTCTTCAACACAGATCCTTGGCTTACACCAAACAGCAAGCTACAAAAGGACCCAAACATTACTAGTGGTAAATAAACTTGTCATCGATACCAGGACTAAATTTTATATATACGTCAGACGCGCGTTTCGTTTCCAAAAGACTCATCAGTTAAGCTCGAATCAAAAAAAGTTTAAAAAAAAAGAAAAAAAAAGCCAAATAAAGTACGAAGTTGAAGAGCACTGATCTCCAAAATTCCTAGAAGTGTTTCCGAATACAGCTAACCATTCAGTTGGGAAAACCAATGGTCTTATCTACTTAGTATATAAAAAAAACTAGAAACACTTATGAACCACATCAGCAAACGACAACTGATGAACATTAGATTCCAGACTTAGCATAGGTGCAAACAACTTTATTTCAATTATTCATTCAGTTTTGTATATATGTCCGTCTGTCATTCATTTCGGATGTGATTTACTAGTAGATAAAAAAAGAAACATACATACAAGGCCAAATCATTATAATAAATATGCATAGGAATAATGGAATAATTGAAGTGCAATTATACATAAATTAAGACTGATTTGTGCATCAGAAAAGTATAGAATTTAACAAGAAAATAGATATAGTATATAGTCATATTAAAATTGAAAGATAAAAAATAATGTCATACAATTGTGAAACCTCCAAGTCAAATAGACAAAATGATCTTTCTGCTTTAAAATGAATTATTAATAAGGAAACATTTTTTTTAAATCTCAGAATATGATCAAGATTCTTTGATAGAAAGTCATTGAATTTTCATTTCAATATAATGAAGTATTTTTAAGATGCTTGGGTAGCAATTTGAATAGAGAGAACATAATTTTATTAATGAAACATCTTCATTCTATACATTTATTGCCAAAGGGTAGCTTGTTTGAATGTAACCTACTTTACACAGTTCTCAAACGAGAGCTTACTTTGGAAGTATATTTATATTCGGTTATAGCTATATAAGCAGGGTTGATTTTTTTCTTAGGTATAACCTCAATTTACTCAATTTTCTTTGTAATATATAAATACTAGTAGTAACTTGGATATCGTTTTTGGGGACCTTATAGTTTGTTGTTTAGTGTGAGCCAATGCTCCGTGTTGGAGACCGTAATTCGGCCTATGATGGTTTACTTTTACGAATAGTGACTTAGATGGAGAGTTTTCTTATTGGCACTCATACCACATCTTCTTATATTATTATGCTCATTATTAGTCATTGATATGATCTAATTATTCAAGTAGTTTACTTTGCAATTACTACAAAGGTGATAAATTTTATTATATCCAGCCTCCTCCATTAATAACTACTGTTTCCTTTGAATCTTAAATAAGAAATAAGATAAAACAAATGTTTGCGTTATATCGCAAAGGTTTGCGTTATAACGCAAACATAGGAAGAAAAATAAAAAAAAAAAATGTGTGGCGCTAATACGCTTCCGTAGATTAGTGCAAGGTTATTATTCCGGAATAATTCGTCGTTTTTTACATTTTAACAGGATTATACGTACAGTGCATTATATTATTCATATTGATATACAATGTATTTAATTCAGAATATGTACGCACCAGGTAATATTTTTTATATTATTCTAAATAAAATGCCAGGTCACTTCTTTTCCATATTTTAATATATACCTTAACCTTACGTGACTGATAATAATATTGAAACCTAAAGATAACCACTACTTATAGAGATACAGACCATTTGTGTTATTTACAAAATCATGGCAATGTGTCTAATATTTGCAGCATGTGTATTGATTTTGACAGTTCTTTGGATATATATTGGAAAAGACTGGTCATTTAGCTTTCTTGCAAATGCTATGTTTTTTCCAACACTACTTCTTCCATTGTTTGTGGAAAACTACGTCGAGTTTATCATTACCATTACAGGAATAAATGAGGTAAAAATATTCTATACATTATCATGGTATACATTAAAATGAGGAACGAAATCATGGAATGGATGATCGTAAGTAACACACTGGCTAGAATAAACTTTGATATATTTAGATATCGATTGACCAGCATGAGTTAGATCAATCTGCTCTGTTGTATTTTAGTGAAACTAGGTCATATATAAAGATATACAGAGATAAAGTTTAATTAGATTCGATCAATGAATATACATAGTTACGTGAAAGTAAACACGTTTTAAGCATTAAAGCTTGTGATCTCTAGATTTAATCTTCATTCAAGAAACCAATCATAATAGGTATCCGAATATGTTTTGCATTATCATTTTGCATTATTCACATTTGTATACATATAGACGCGTTACATTGTTTCCATATTGACGAGACAATGTTGTCATGGAATTAAAGTTCCCTTATTGAATTAGTCCCAAATATTGGTTCCAATGGAAGAAACATTGCAGTTTTTGTTCCTGACTAAAATGAGATATAAACTATTTGTCAGTCAAAAGCACCGAACAGCTGTTTTAAAAGATCAGATTTGAACTATTTGGCACTAATTTTTTTAAACACTAAACATTTAAGTGACAGGTATTATTTTCTAATTAAAACACTATATTTACATTGGCTGAAATAAAATGAATTTATTTGAACAATTGCTAAACGAAACGGAAAAATTTCGACAAGCATGAGTTTCCATCCCGTTTTCTAAAGCTTGCCTTATTGTTTTTATATTTCCCTACATTACATATATATTTAAATTAAAGAAAATATATATTTCTAAATTTCTGAAAGGGCCACACATGCATGAGCTGTCATCTACAACCTGACTTTCGTTTCGTTTGAAACCTAACTTTCAAAAACCTGCAATGATTGTAAATTACGTATACTGAATCACTTGTGATTTCGCTATGCATGATCCACACTTGAAGTATACACTGATTTGATAGTATTCATATTTATGTAGCAGATAAGTATGCTACATTCTTGAAGTTGACTATTTTGCTAGGATTCATAATGATGTGGCAGTTTTGGCTAATAGATATTAAAAGATGTGGTATGAGTGCCAATGAGACAACTCCCCATCTAAGTCACAATTGATAAAAGTAAAACATTAAATGTCAAAGTATGGTCTTCAACACGGAGCCTTGGCTCACACCAAATAGCAAGCTATAAAGGCTTGTGGATAAAGACTTCGTATATCTATTTGACAAAAATTGAAACAAATACAAAAAAGGTCTATAAACAAATTAGATATTATCATTCCTTTATTATTTTTCAGATACAAAAGTCACTGTTGTATTCCTTTGTTGCTATTATAGCTGTGTATGTATTGGTATATGGGTGTGTTGCTTTGGGTACATTGCTGTCATGGGCAACTAAAGGTAAATCATTGAAAAAAGAGGAACTATCTTGTTTGTATATTGCCTTTTCGTTTTTTAATATCATACCTACTAGATCCAAAACGTATACTTGTGTTATTTTCTTTTGTTTTGGGCTATTATATTTTGAGTAGAACACTTGGGGTTAAGTAGCAAAAGCATGATAATCGGATGAAGAGCTAAATATATATATATATAGTAAATATGCACAATTTATTTGTAAATGTACCATAAATTTCATTCGTAGAGGATAAAATTTAGTGGGAAAAAAATATAATGAATTTCATGCAGGACTTAAAAAAAATACTAAATAGATTAAAAGAGGAACGTCCTTGAAAACTGACAATAAAACGTTTGTTACCAAAGAAACGAGTGGAAAACAGCTGTCATATGCTTGACTGAGTTGATACAGGCATTTTAAGTAAATAATTGATTCAACCTGGTTTTATAGCTACATCTAGCTAAACCTTGTTCCACTTGTACATGTTGTATTGTAGTTGTTAATAGCTCCGTTATAATTTCAATAATTGTACCCTTAGACTTGAAAAACATGATGTTTTGTTAGTTGTTGTCGTCGTTGAACAGCTTTCAGTAGTAGTAAAACTAGGGGAATCATTTAAGGTTTAAAAACAAACAAAAAATGTTTTGTTTATCGAAAAATATAGACAAATTTGCTTTGAAGTTATTTTTTATTTTGTTGCAGTAGATATGCCTACTCAGGGCGGCAATGCAATCCATGAACATAATTCTGATATAATAAAAGGTTTTATAAGAGCAGCCGGTGAGGAGATTGGATGGAGATGTTACCTTCTTCCCTGTCTACTTTCCATTTATTCACCAACTTTAGCATTGTTGATTAGGTAGTTATATATTATTATGTATTTCAAAAAGTTAGCATACGTGATAAACATTAACAATAAATTAGTTTTGCTAAATAATTGGTCGTAACGAGGGGCCTGGTATCTTTGATAAATTTTTCACAACCACTGGGTCGATGCCACTGCTGATGGAGATTTATTTACCCGAGGGTATCACAAGCCCAGTAGTCAGCACTTGTTTTGCTGACATTAATTGTCATTGATATGCTTATATTTACAAATTAACCGTTTACAAATTTTTGAACTTTTTTGAAATACTAAAGCGTTTCTTCCTCATGCATAGATTACCTTAGTTGTATTTGGCAAAATTTTTAGGATTTTTGGTCCTCAATGCTCTTCAACTTCGTACTTTATTTGGCCTTTTAAACTTTTTGGGATTCGAGCGCCACTGATGAGTCTTTTCTAGACGAAACGCGCGTTTGGCGTATAGTATATACTAAATTTAGTACTTGTATCTATGATGAGTTTATTAACAACCACTGGGTCGATGCCACTGCTGGTGAAGATCTATTTCCCCGAGGGTATCACAAGCCCAGTAGTCAGCACTTGTTTTGCTGACATGAATTGTCATTGATATGGTTATATTTATAAATTTACTGTTTGCTAATTTTTGAATTTTTTGAAATACTAAGGCTTTTTTACCTCATGCATAGATTACCTTAGCTGTATTTGGCAAAATTTTTAGGAATTTTGGTCCTCAATGCTCTTCAACTTCGTACTTTATTTGGCCTTTTTAACTTTTTGGGATTCCGGAGCGCCACTGATGGGTCTTTTGTAGATGAAACGCGCGTCTGGCGTCTATATTAAATTTAGTCCTGGTATCTATGATGAGTTTATTTTCAGCTCAGTTGTTTGTACTGACATGATTTAACAAACTTTTGTAAAATTATCCGTTTATAAATTTTGAGATTATTAAAAAACTAAGGTTTCAACTCCCTCAGGCAAAGTTGACTTAAGATATATGTGGCTATTTATTTTAGGTAATTTTTTTTCTTTAACTGGTTCGGTACTTATACATCTTCGGATTTCAAATGTTTGGCATTGAGCGGTCCTGATGAATGTAAATCCAGAAATTAAAGCGTTTCGGACGCATGAAATTATTAAACGTGTTGTTTTCCATTTTTTTTGGTTCAAAAATAAATAAGACAATGAAGCATTTAAAATCGACAGTAAACATAAAATGGGTATGTTATTATATGTACTTTTATAATAGTTTTATTTAATTTGTATCATTTGTTAACTTTTAATACTATATGTGTAATAGTTACATTTCAGTGGTATTATTTGGGGCCTATTTCATGTGCCAGTCATGATACTGCTGACCTACAAGTTAAAAGTACCAAGACCATACTTAACAATATTTGTACAATCTCTGTCGTGTGTTCTTATGGCTTATCTTATTGGATGGATAGCAGTTAAGTCAAAGTGAGTAATGGATCGAATATGCTGTGATTATATAATATTATATGAATATAAAAAGGGATATTTTATTAATAATAAAACACCACACAATTGGAACACAAGCAGTTGAATCTATCGGTTACATATTTACACGGGTTTTTTTTTTATTAAAATTCGTTACATTTTTTTCTTTCTCAATTATGTACTTTCAATCTCTTTCAGATAAAACACAATAGTAATACAACTTTAGATATATTTTCTCTTATTAATAGCATGAAATATATGTCAATACTCCTAAGAACACTCTCTCCCCAAAAGACATCACATATAACGTCCTTATTTTGACTGGCCGTGATTGACAACAGAAACGCAGAACTGCAACTAAAACAAACGCTAACATACATAGAAATATGAACCGTAGGCACCAATGAATACGTGATATTTGGAACATAATTATGATGTTTTTGACACAGTCATTAGATTTTATTTTCTACTTTTATCAGATTTTCCTTATGGGCTTGTTCTATCTTGCATTGTGTCTGGAACAGAGTAAATCCTAGTATACTGGGAAGTATATATACGCAAACATCAGGAGAATATAAAGGAGAACAGTGGAAAATCAACGGCGAAGGACTTGCTGGATGCCTTGTATTTTTGCCCGTAGCATTATTGTGTGTGTATGATCTTGATTTTACCATCCTATGAGTTTGTATGACACATTAGCATTAACGATAACTATTGTGATTCCAGTATCTTTTAATTCCATTGTACATCCTTTATTTCTGTGTTGATTTTTCTTATTATCACCTTTTTATCTCAAATGGATCATGAAGATACACTAAAATATAAACAGAAGAATGCAGTTACGACATAAGTATATGAGTTTGTTTGGTTTAGGTGTTACTATTAGAGGTCGGTCATTTACAAACGTATCAACCGTATCGTATACGTTGACGTATCCGCTTCTGCAGATATATCCCAAAGTATTATGTGATCCCGAGCTTATTAATAAGACCATGCTTCATTTAAAAAAAAAATTTGGAATCTCTTCGAAACAATCAAACATACACTTTCAATATTTGTGATAGTGGTGTTTTTTAAAGAAAATAAGGAGTTCTATCAACTTCTTTTACATGCCCTTAAAAAGGAGCCAATGTAGGGCAGGTACACGAATATCGTACACAATCCTTTGATAATCTAGTTAAAAAAATATTTCAAGATCTTATATGAATATCCTCAAAAATAATTCAAATGTACTACATGTACTTATATACATGTAAGGCACTTTGCAGAGTGTTCATTTTCGATTTTATCATAAAAGGTAATAGAAAAGTACTGAGTATCACTCTATTTGTCAATTAACAATTTGGTTATACGTGAGAACAAGTTCATACATGAACTGGCAACCGATTTTACCGTATTCACTCCTATCATGCATGTAAACTGTTCCATCTATCCGGAATATCTTTAAAAGTCGGATTACATATTCCATAAAATCTCGATATTTCATAATTGTTTTGTAAATTTCTGCATTAGAAATTATTCAGTCGCCCATTTGCATTATTGAAAGTACATAAAATTAAAGCTCGGGATCATATACTGTTTTTTGGTATATCTGCAGATGCGGATACGTCAACGTATATGATACGGTTGATACGTCTTTAAATGACCGACCTCTACTTTGAGGTCGGTCATTTAAAGACGTATCAACCGTATCATATACTTTGATGTATCCGCATCTGCAGATATATCCTCGAAAAACAGCTCAATACTTAGAACATTCATTAACAAAACGTAGACAACACTTATATTTAAATAATTAACATGTATATATAATTCCTGATGACAATCTGCATTAATACTATAGTATCTATTTGAAGTGACTTATAAGTCCATTGGGCCGGGTGTAATTTAATTGAAATATTTCAATATTGTACATAACTTGTTATACACAATGTCACTACAATAAACATATTTGTATTGTATTGTATTGTATACCAAAAAACAGTATTTGATCCCGAAAATTGAATTTTATGTACTTTCAATAATGCAAATGAGCGACTGATTAGTTTCTGACACGTCTTATAGTAATGCGAATTCACATTCAGTAAAACAGTCACAATCTGGAATAAGTCACGTTTGGAAATTAAAAGATGAGACGACATAATGACAAACCACAATCTACCATGTGGTAAAAATGTCCTTAGCTAGTTTGGTTAAAGACACATCGTATAGATCCACCAATTCGTGATGGTGTCCACAAAATTTACGGAGTGTCAATTTTAATCTGTTCTCCTCATAACTTTGTTGGAGCAGTTTCTGCGTAAGAAGCACACTCCTGTATATGAAGTCCGTATAGTGTGAACAAGCACGTGAATAACGTATCAATTGTGATATGTAAACACCATACAAAGGGGCAGAGGGTATGTTACTGCTGAGAAATGGGAAATTGATAATTGGGAAGTTGAAATCGTCCCGTTTATCACAGATTTTCGTGTGAAGTCGTCCATCTACGTCAATATTGAGGAAAAGATCAAGGTATGAAGCAGTCCTTCTAGTATCTGTAGTATCCTTAATTTCAAGTTCACTGGGATATATGAGATGTAAGTATTGGCTGAAGTATGGGTTATTGAATGATAGAACATCATCAATATATCGGAAAGTAAAATTAAAGAATTTCGCAAGGTGCTTTTTCTTTTTGTCTTTTAGAAGGTCCTGAATGAATTCTGCTTCAAATTAGAAGGTTCTGAATGAATTCTGCCTTAATTTAGAAAGAGGTTTCGTTGAACACTTGGAAGAACCAGCAATATACCGTTGTTTGTAAGGACACTTGTGTAGTTTAGGTATCCAATACAGTGATGGAAGATCCAGTTCTTCATCTTTGGTTGAAATTCCAAAGGAACATAAACAGACCTATGATTATCCAGGATATCCTCTTTGGTAAGTGTCGTGAGGGTATATGTTGAGTTTCCAAGTGAATTGTCAATACCTAATTCGTTTGTCAAGCAGTTTATGTAAGGACTTTTACACACAAAAACGATGTTATTAGGGGCTTTATCTGCGGGGACAACCACATATTTGTCATGGAGGTCAGATAAGTGTTTTGCAACATTTGGGGTTTTAAAGATTGACGTAGCATGGGCATTGATGGACCCATTCAGTTTCTTAATTCTGATTTGTATCAACGACCTCACTGCCTTAGTCCATTCGGAAAGAGTGTCTACGTCTTCCTTCTCGCGCTTAGTCCTCGACATAATCCTCGACTGAATCCATCAAATTTTAAAGTTGTATTTCCAATTGATGGATTTAGGCTCACGATATTTCGGACCTTTCGATAACACATTTCGTAGAGAAGTGTTCTTAACAATGTTAAGGTCACCGGTAATAACGTGGCCAGCAAGATAATATGTGAATTGGGACTAGCACAAGTGCAATCAGGAGGTTTAGACTTGAAGTCGTCAATATCGAGATCCTGCAAAACGCGTTTGTAATTGAAAATTTTAGTTGCAATAGGTTTTGTATAGGTATAAGGAATAATTGATACAGACTGGTCTTTGAAATAAGGAGGTATTTTCGATTGAACTAATTTATGATGAAGGATATTGCATAAGTTGACGCCATCGAGACCTTTGTTGGCAATGGAAAGTTTAAGAAAATATATTTTCTCTTTTTTATCTTTTCCAATGCGAACTGGCTTGAAAAGTCTGTGACTTGCAATATCCGAAATTATAGCTTCAATATAAAAAAAGAAGATGTGGTATGATTGCCAATGAGACAACTATCCACAAAAGACCAAAATGACACAAACATTAACAACTATAGGTCACCGTACGGCCTTCAACAATGAGCAAAGCCCATTTCGCATAGTCAGCTATAAAAGGCCCCGATAAGACAATGTAAAACAATTCAAACGAGAAAACTAACGGCCTTATTTATGTTAAAAATTTAACGAAAAACAAATATGTAACACATAAACAAACGACAACCACTGCATTACAGGCTCCTGACTTGGGACAGACACATGCATCAATAATGTGGCGGGGTCAAACATGTTAGCGGGATCCCAACCCTCCCCCTAACCTGGGACAGTGGTATAACAGTACAACATAAGAAACGAACTATACAAATCAGTTGAAAAAGGCTTAACTCATCATATAGACAAAAATAAAAGTGGACGTGGCCGGGTACATATACATCCCGACGCAAAAAGACACAATGAACAGATATGAGAGTACATGTACTCGCAGTTATCTGACAGCTAGTTCAAAGCCACTAACAACTAATAAAAAATCATGCCTCTAAGACTAAACACTTAATCCGTACACATCCAACATACAATGGATTTAGTGTAAAGACGTCATAAACAGCCAGAGAAAAACATGACCTTGTGGAATGCCAAGTTACAGGTATCGACAGATTGTAGATCCATGAAAATGTATATGTATATAACATTCGATCAAGTTTGTATTGGTTTGAATGAGGGTTCCAAACATAAATTAAACAGAAAATGAAGTTTTGAAAGGGGTAATGAATAAAGTTTCGTGCGAATGTGATGAATACCTAACGGTTTTTGTATGAACGGCAGCAAGTCATTAATAGAGACATCATGCAGAGAAGGTAATGTATAATGACGATGACCATGATCGACTGCGTCTACGTCGATGAGTCGAGTTGAAAATATTCATCACATTCACCGAGTTACACGAAGGACTAGATAGAATACCTATACCATCAATTTTGTCATTGCAGCCATAAGGTGTTGCAGTTCCCAATTGTCTAATCCAGTAGTCTTCTTTTTGTCTACGGAAAGTCGTTGACAGATAAGGATTGTTAGAGCTATGGTATATCTTTTCGATAATGTGAACTGTCATAGAAACGATGGAATGATCGGGCTGATTGAAACGCTGGTATAGAATGTCGTTAGCATTAAGGTTAATGTCTGATCTATGACCGCACATACGTTTGTTTAGCCTTCCTTTCGTTTCACCGACGTATACCAATCCGCAAAGGTTGTACTCTAATCCGTAGACGACATTAATTGATTTACAATTCAGATCATCATAACTTCTGGTATGACTTCTTGGTCAAATTGCTAGTGAATTCAGCATCTGTTATTAAAATAGCACTTAGTCTCACATTTTGAAATGTGTCATCAAAAAACCAAAATGTCTTTAAGGAGAACTGAACATGGCTGTATACGTGTAATATTGCTATTGTCACTAGGACGATGATCTAAATGAGTCGTATTAGAGATATGTGTCATGTCTAGTGATGAGGAGACACCTGCCGTATCAGACGACACCGTTTTTTTATATACTTGGCGACGTCCGAGCCTGTTTCCTTTCTTCGTTATTTCATGTAATTGTAGTTTTGATACTGGGCGGATAATGTCCTCGGGGACAAAATGTCCACCAGCAGAGACTTCGACCCAGTGATAATAAAAGAATGACGAAAGATACCAAAAGGAGAGTCAAACTCATAAATCTAAAACAAACTGACAACGTCATGGCTAAAAATGAAAAAGACAAACAGAAAAACAATAGTGCACATGACACAACATAGAAAACTAAAGAATAAACAACACGAACCCTATCAAAAACCAGGGGTTATCGCAGGTGCCCCGGAAGGGAAATCAGATCCTGCTCCACATGTGGCACCCGTCGTGTTGCTTATGTGATTACAAATCCGGTAAATAGTCTAATTCGGTAGGTCAGATTCATGAAAGGGAAGGAGATTGTAGTTACGACGTAAGGAACATAATTATCCGTAATACATTCTGGAAATAAAATTGGAAGGTGTATGAACAAAGTGTTACACACTGTCCACATTAGGTACTATATATATATATATATATATATATATATTCGTCTGTGTCTTGGACCTATTAAAAGGCAAATGCAGGAAAATATCAGAACTCTTTGTAAAACTATAGAAGGGGAAGGATAAAGACATTAAAAAAACGAATATGTAGACGGGCAAGACGGCTCTCTCACAAGCAAAAAACCTTAACTGTAAAAATATAAGGGCACACACTACAGAGACGGGGACAAATTCTACTGCACCCACTCAGCACGAGTAACAAATCCTACAGTACATATATAAAAAGAGGATGTGGTATGATTGCCAATGAGACAACTCATCGCAAGAGACCAAATGGCACAAATATTGTTCAGTCTGCTACTAACACCAAAAGAAGGCGATACACTTAGTTCTGAAGAACCCTTATGAATTTTTCTTACAAGACTTTAAACATAGGTTCAAATTACAGTGTATCGTGTAGAAAAGGGATACACGTACAATTCAGAATATACCTGATTTTATCTAGTTGAACTAAAGGAAAAGCCATTAAGACGGCTGTGATTATTGAAAAATTTGTTTGAATAGATAGGGATTTTGAAATATTGGTCTTGCATCTCATAATCATTTGGCTGACTCATGCTAAAGCTGCTTAAACAAGAGGGACGAAAGATACCAAACGGACAATCAAACTCGGAGATTGTAAATAACCTGACAACGCCATGGCTCAAAATAAAAAGATAAATAGACACATAATAGTACACAAGACACGGCATAGAAATCCACAGACTAAACAACGCGAACCCCAGGTGCTCCGGAGCATGCGTGATTGAATGTATTTTGTATAGGTCCGAATCAGGAGAAATAGTATTTACATTCCGTCGTCGCGGGTTGACCATCGAAGTTGTCAATGTGCTGTGCGATGCAGAATTTCAAACGGAAACGGATAGTTAGGGTCACTGTTTACGGAAAATATCTTTTAAAATAAATTCCGCAAATACCTGTTTTTATAGTACAACTTGGCTATAACCATTGATACATAAACAAGATGAGTATCATATTACTTAAATCTTTAAAAAAAAATCTTTTAAGCAATATATCAATGCATGGATGACAATTGTTCATTATAGGCGTTGTTCAGGAAGTAAAACAATATTCGACATTTTACTAATGAATATGGGACTAATAAATGTTTTTTTGCTAACTGCACCGTGTTTAATTGAGTTTGGTCTATCTTGTGGTATGATTACAGATGTATGGATACAGGAAAGAGAATATCATCTAGGCATATGGCGATTTTGTAACGATACAAAAGATGACATAAGCTGTCACAAAGTTGCGGATATACTGCCAGATCTCAAAGGTAATCATAAAATAAGCAATATAAAGAAAGACTAAGTCTATGATAATTTAAGTTAACTTTAAAATCCATGGTTGTTTTGGGAATCTGTGTCAACTAAACTATCAAATTAGACAGAAATTGAGGTTTTTCAAACCGGAAGTAACAACTTATCTTCCTTATTTCAAACAAAAATGTGTTAAAAGCATATATTTTTATATTCAACGTACGATAAGTTATCAATTGACACCGAAAATAACATTTCTAACAGAGTTTTAGTACTTTTAACATTACAATATATCGTATGGGTGAATAGACCTTCTTTTTTATTTGATTTTCAAATATTTTATTTCGCTTAATCTTTTTCTTGTGCTGTAGTTTTGTTTCAATAGATGTCCCTAAAGACTGTTTTTCTTCTTATGAGATATCCTTAAGGTATGACGTTACGCCATGAGTTATCGTTCCTGACGTTATCAAGTAACGTTCACACATACAAGTAAATGCAGCAAGTTCTGCAATCACAAAGTGGTTAAGGTGGTATGGGAGTCTATAATAAAAATGATAGAATTTGTTCATACTTTGCCAAAATGTAGTATCTATTGATACATGTTAAAAAATATTATAAAAATGATAGGTCACCGTGCATTTTTTCAAGCTACGGGTCGTGACAAAATGACAAATTTTGTATGGATTATACAGGAAAAAACACCATTTTGTAAATAGAAACTAAACGAAATGATAGAATTGTAAAATAAATTAGGAAAATATAGCTTTCAAACAATGCTTTGATAATATCAAAAGAAAGGATAGGGTCACCGTCCGTTTTTTCCGGCTAAAATACAAAGTAGGAAAATTCCATGAACAATCCAACAGAAAATGCACTGTTTTAGAGTTACCTCCCCTTAAAATGACAATTTTAAAATATTTAAAAACCACCAAAAATAATCTACACTTGTACATATATTTATGTTTATAAGTTATATTCTTATAAATTTGATCTTTTAAATGTAAAAACACATGAAATATCTGCATTCTTGCATCAAATTTTGCTAATTTGATAGAAAATATGGACCTTAGATTCTCTGCTTTTTACAATCCAAGATGGCGAAAGACACCCATACCGCCTTAAGGATGTATTCTTCTGACATTTCAGTCTCGTTCAGTCTCGTTGAAATCTCGTTCTTGAATTATGTCTGAAACATGTGGTACAAGTGGAAAATATGAATGAATTTAAAAAATGTTATAATCAAACTCAACTATGTGAAAAAATTGGGTATTTCCAACGAGTAGTTTTTGAGTTATCAATTTTTCAAATTTTATTACCAATCAAGTCAGTATTTTTAGCCAAAATTTCGAAAAAATGGGTGAGGGATACAATAAATTATTTTACCAGAAACATGTACATCTCACATCCCTTTTTTCTTTTCAAATTTCTTAGATATGTATGTTTTCAAACATTAATAACAAAGAAGTTGAAAAAATATGCAATTTGTACTTAAAACGGGGAAAAATCTCAAATTTACAAAATTGACAACATGGTAAATTTGGCACAAAAAAGCATCAAAATATGATAAAACTTTCTTATATTAACACCTACCTATAGTGTTTGTAATTCAAATTTATTCAGATTGGTCCCCCTTATCTTTATTGAAAGTATGACAAAAAGTTTAATTGTGGAAATGTGATTTTTTTCATGATTATAGCCCAAAAATAGGTAAAAACTGATGAAAAATGAGAAAATCATCAAAATTGGGTACTTTCAAAGGGCCGTAGCAAAGAAAGAAGTGCACCACCATATGATTTTTTCTTCACCAATTATTTTTTTACAGTCATATGAACCCAAAAAACTGGGTTAGAAAAAAAGTTTACTTCTAGAAATTTTTGGCTCCTCAGAGGTGTACATCCTTAAACATGTTAACTAATAAATTCCTTTTATTTTTTTGTAACTATGTGACATTTTTTTTAACGGTACTTTCCTCAGATGCAGAGTGACGAGAGTTTTGATGCAAAACGTTTGGGTTATTTGACATAGATTGCTTTATCCGTTTCCGGCAATTCTTCTGCTCATTGTTAACCGTTAAAAATGTAATACTGAATTTTATCTGGATGCATGAGAATACGGACAGAAGAAGGTGAAAAAGCACAATACATGCCGACGTTGAAACTCATATAGAAAAATAGTTTGTTAGTATGGAATGTAAATGAAAGAGTTTAAACCTGGTTATTTTGCCGAAAAACTTTTCCTGTGTTCCAAGTAAACTGTCTCTGAAATTTATTGGTCTGTATCCGATACACCGTATACACCAGGTCTACACAGAACAGACAGCAACATCGGAATGAGGCCTGAGAAAGTTAACGAAACTTATAATTTACATGTCTTTGAGCACTTTATTCGGCAGCAATTAAATTAATCAGGTCCCGTTACAGTCTGTGAAACACAAGTTGATAGTTGGGACTGGCTCTAGTCAGACTGGTTCCGTTACATTTTTTCTCTCGAAATTTACAAGCAAACGACTGACAAGTTATTATTCAAACGGCACAAAGAGACTTAAAAAAAGCTAGACCTTGAAATCATTAAGATTTTATATTCGTGTTAATTTACGCTTGCATGTGCATTCAGTGGTACTGTGTGTGTTTTTTTTTTGTGTGTTTGTAGTTGGAAATAATGTACATGTACAAGTTGGGAGACAAAACGATTAAAATAGAATTTAAAAAATAGCCTTTTGATGCCCTGAATGGCATATTACTCACATTCTAGGCGTCGGGGAAAACCGGAGGAGTTTCACAATCTGAAAAGGAGTTTTCAGAACAAGTATACAAGTATATACATTTAAATAAGAAGTGTTTGCATTTCTTTGTGTGGATAAAAAACCTACTTGTATATTTATGTACATTGTCGGAAAATATTTATTGTATTTGTACGAGGTTTAGAAACACGGCAAAAAGCGAGACTCGCCGAGCTTTTCACTTGTTTCGTAATGAGTACAAATACATTTTATATTTCGGTATATTCGTTATGTATACAAGTTGTATAGTGTTGTTATACTTCAATTTACCCTTAAGGATGATTGGGGAATAGACATATGGTAACCTAGTCTTCTCCCGATCGTCAGTAAAACTCTTGCCAAAGTGGGCGTCTGTTTAGATGTGCGGGATATATCAAGTTTGCAGCACGTCCGGTCAGAATGGGGATGTTAAATCTCGTGTCTCGTGTAAAGAGAGTGCCAAGCTATTTGCACGTTAAGAACCCTTGCAACAACTCTTTGAGGGGTCCTTAGGTGGCCTGTTGCAAGGCAACATTTCTGTCCCTATTCAATATACCCTTATTTTCTAGTGTCAATCAAAATTTTCTTGACCATCATCTTTGATGTCCTCTATTACAAAACCTTCCTATTGTATTTATTAACTTGTTCTCGTTCTAAACATGCATGAAATATTCACCACTGGACGTTAGGCAACCACCAATCAATCAACCAATCCTACAATTTACACCCGTCACATGAAACTTTAGTTTTTAAAAAAATAAATAATTACCTTTATTTTTTTCAAAGAAATCGACACAGACTGCGAAGAGGACCAACAATTAACAGTTACGCCTAACGAAATATCTACGTTTCAACGCTTGCTCATTATGGAAGTGGGATAACATGAGACTTTGTTTTGCAAAAGTTCGAGTCCAAATAAAACAAAAACAAAAATTTGTATACATGTTATTTGTACAAACGTTGGCTGATAGAATGATAAATGGAGATATGGGATATGTAAATTATAAGATAGCAACATCTGGGCATAAATTTAAAGACATCAAAACCAAACATATCAAGAAAATCTTAATAGTAACAGTTCAGTCTCTTAGTACGTATTTGTTTAAGTCTTAGAACTTTTGTTCTTCTGGAGAAAATCCAAACCATAATGATAAAAGGAGATGCGGTACAATTACCAGTTAATCAACTTTCCACCAAAGACGAAATGACAGAAATGTTAGCTTGTTTACATTGCAACTGCATTTTAGACCTCCAAACTATCATTTCATTATATGAACTGCATATTCAAAAATACGTATTGTCACCAAATTCCTAATAGAGCACATATCATCATATTGTTTAACCCATGTCCGTTCCGCGTCCGTCAATCACGCACTTGGTAAATATAGGGTTTACACGTCTACTTATCTAGGACTACAGTCTGTTTGCTTCAGCTTTTAAATCATGTACCTGGTGCATGTTACTACTCATTGTAAAGGTGCGCATATCCTCTTTTTGTTTTGTTCATGACGAGTTGCTGAATTAGGCATTTGGATAAGATGTAAAGGCACGCAGGGTACAGACTCGGGTTCACATGTCCTACATGTGGAAGTGCAATCCGGAACTTTTATATTTCGCAGTTTCTTTTACTCATATAAAGAATTCATATATGATATCAAGATTTGTTTTGTACATAAATTTTCACAAATGAAAGAATGTTGAACTTTGTGAAATTTGCGTACAGTTTGCAAGGTTTGTCTTACTTGCTGGGCAAATAATTCACACATTTACATCGAACAGTATCAGTACACTAAACTAATGATTAAATTTGTATCAAGTCAAGACTAAGACAGCTGTTTTTTAGATTACGATTTCGTCATTTGATAAGGGCATTTTTCGTTTTTAATTTTTCTTGGAGTTTTGTCCTTTATCCTCGAGATTTTATTTTCCTTCATAATTTTCACAACTAATTGAAAGTTAAACCTTTTTTGACTGCTGTATTTTAATGTATCTTGTATAAACAATTGTTTTCAAAATTGTATTGTATCGTCCCGAACATGCATGAACTATTTGCCACTGAACGTTAAACAACCATCAAACCGAGCAATTGAAAAACTGTTAACTGAATAAAATTTTGAAGTACTCTTATTTCTGCATCGATGCAGCAAATTCGGATGACACCACCATTGTCTTATATAACGGAGTTAAAAAAAAATCAGTAATTCGAAATGAATCTGACGTAAAATTGTTCATATTATTTTCAGGTGAACTTTTTTTCATGATTTTAAATTATATTATAGAATTAAGATAATATTTAAATAATTCTATTCTAAATTTATGCGAATTTACCGTGTACCAATTTCCGGTGATTTATGCAAGAACTATTATCATAAGATTCACGTGGAACCAGCCTAACTGAGTTCACGCAAGTATTAAGTTTGCTCCTTTGGTGTGAAAGTCAGACGAGAATAATGTTATTTCATGTGAGTGAAATTTCCATGTTCAGGGCGAAATAAAATTATATCATTTGAATTTTGTATTGCATAACTAGGAAATTAACGAAACCTGACAGGGGATATGAAAATAAAATAATCACCATTTAGATTCCGACAATATTTTGTTTTCAATGTCTCTTAGTAGGAATAACGTTATACTCTGAATAATATAACGCCACGCATTTTCGTTCGAATTCTAGGTGGTATCGATCAACTTTGAAGCCATTTATCTCAAAAACAAGGACGGTGACATATGATTTTCTATACGTGTATTGATTCAGTGTGCAATCCGGGATATCATGTTAGTTTTTGTTTTCTCCATATATAAGAACATAGCCATCCATTGGAAAATCTAAAAAAGCTAAGCCGACAAAAGGCTATATACCTATGTAATTTGTCGCCAAAATTCACATTTTCTTATGAAATTACAAAAAAACAAAAATGGTGACCCAATTTTTTATTACATATTCCGTTGAAACTCGATACAAAGACCACGTTTGCCAAAAAGTTTGGAAATCTATTCCATTCGGTATCGTGTTACCTTAACAAACGTAAAAGAAAGCGACAAATTTATATCCTCAGAATGTTACGTTTTATTTTGACCGAACCGTTACGAAGATATGAGAGTTATTTACCCTTTTGCCTATGATATACGTAAACTGTATTTGTAATTGGAAAACCATACGTGATAAAGGCCTAGGGTCTTTTGATTTCAGGTCCTTGGTACATATAAATGAAAATAAGGTCAAAGGTTAAGGTCATGTTAAAAGTTTTGATTTTGGCTTGTAATCACTAATTTTCAGAAGTCTTATAAACATGTATAAGATAATATATTTTTACAGAATTTTTGGTTGTGACATGTCGTTACATGTAAATTTTAGATAAAATGGTACAGAGGCATTAACTGGGAGTTTTCTCCCCTCTTCTATTGAAAAAAAAACATATTTATGGTGATATAACTCAGTTATCATATATGATAAAGACCTAGGGTCTTTTGATTTGAAGCCTTTGTTTCATAACCTTGATATTGGGGTCTCATTGACACTCACACCACATCTTTTTATATCTATATGATAAAGCAAATGGACTTTTAGCATTAAGTTGTAAGCCAATTGAGCTTGAAAAATCTCTTTCGTAAACCGAAAGTATCTTTTTTTTTGTACTAAATTAATATTAGTATATAGAACCATTTTTTTTTTAATCAGTGTCAAGTAAACAACAAACAATACCGGAAGTAAAAATTATCTCTCTTATTTATTATTTTTTTACAGAAACCATATATTTTTTATTTAAATCAGCGCACAATAAGCTGTCATTCTCATATCAAAAAAATATCCTTACTGGTGGAAAGACCTGCAAAAGTTTTATGAACAGTTGGTATAAGTTCTTTCTTCCTTTTTGTGAAAAGACTTATTAATTTTGTTCTGATTAAGTTTTTTTCTTCTGCCTAATTTGTTTCCTGAGCTGTATTTTTGTTTCAAATATGTTGCTTTTTTTTTTTTATATATATGTTATCATACTGTCTATACGCTTTTGAAACTGACCATGTTTAACCGAATTTTTTTCTTTGTAATAGTCATCTCCCCAAACACTGTTTTTGTTGTTATGATATCTCCTATGCAACCGTAAAAAAAATGACAAATTTATTTTTCAAAATTGCTCGTCATATCCTCAGAATGTGAGTTTTTATTTTGACCAAATAGTTACGAGGACTCCAATTGAAAGTTATCCCCCTTTTGCATTTGATATATGTGATATGCCATTCTGACTGATAAACCGTAAGTGATAGAGACCTAGGGTCTTTTGATTTGAGGTCTTTGCTCCCAATTAAAAAAAAAAGGTCAGGGTCAGAGGTCAAGGTCATATTTTAAACTTAGATTTTTAACTTATTTTCACTTCTCTTCAAAAACCGTATAAGATACAGACATCATAATATTACTAAGTTGTATTATTAAAATTGCGACATGTGTAACACATACATTTTGGTGGAAAAGGTACGCTTACATTTAATTCGAGTTTTCTCCTCTCTTATATCTAAAATTATGCGTATGGTGATATAATTCATTCACCATATACAATAATGAGATAGTGACTTTTGATTTGAGGTCCTTGGTTTATGACCTGCAAATAGAGCCCAAGGTCAAAGGGATATGTAAATTTGACAATCTAGATTTTAAGTCATATGAATTTTGGAAATCGAACCGAAAGTGACCTTAAGTAAACGGGAAGTAGCAAAGTTTGTACTTGTGTAATGTAAAAGTATACAAAAACATATGTTTTTGGAATCAGTGTTAAGTTAACTAACAAATAATACCGGAAGTGATTTTTTTAACCGGAAGTACCAAATTATCTTCCTTATTTAAAAAAATGTCTACAAAACATGTATTTTTGAAATCAGCGTACAATTGGCTATCATTTGACGCTAGAAATGACATTTTAAACCGAAATTTAAATATTTTTTCATTAAAAAAATTCCCTTAAATTGTTCTCTGAACAATTGGTTTAAAATATTGTGTTTACATCTCTTCTGAAAAAAATACAAATGTTTGTTATCTGACTTTCTCTGAAACTACATGTCCAATTGACCTCGAAATTTGCAACCAGAAAGGCATATATATATATATATATATATGTCATCTTCATAAAACAACGTGGTGCGGCTAGAGATAAGGAATTTCAATGCCGAAAAAAATCGCTTGTTAGGTCCGTAAATCTCAGTGAAATCTTACAATAAAATGTCTGCGCCTAGATTAAAATACAAATATGTACTACAAACTGCTGTTAACAAATAAACATTGTAAGAAAATAATCGATAAACGTGTTTTAAAGTTAATAAATTAGAATTAACACAAAATAAAAAAACCTGCACTGCTCGTAAACTGTGATCAAAACGTCAATTACTTACAATGACAAAAGAATTATATTGTGTTGATTCCGTCGCTATACATGTTGTCTCTCCAACGTCCCCACTTTAAAAGAAATAACAATTTTTCGCTATTATAAACCTGCGTCACGTTATGTCTCATCAATCTGGCGCGGGGCCTGAAATAGAATAATCAAAGCGCGAAAGCGCTGTAAAGGCAGTTAATTACAGGTTGTGTGTATTTCTAGTCCAGTTATACCATTATCTTCCATAGAACATTGGTGGTTTGTGGAATTTAAGATTCAGAGTTCTTTTGTACCTAGATCACCTATATCTATAGTCTATGTTTACAGTATATTTTCTGTGCCTCCCATGAAATGCATTTTTAGCCATGGCCTTGTCAGTTTGCTTTAAATTTATGAGTTTGACTGTCCCTTTGGTGTCTTTCGTCCCTCTTCTTTAGACATATAAGAACTTTTCCTTTTCAATATAAATAGACTATTTTTAATTATTGATTGTATACGCATATTCTGTGACTCCCATAAAAAATAGTTCACAAAGATTGACTAGTCTCTGTACTGTGTTTATAGCAAGAACACCAAGTAACATAATGGTAAATGTACATAGTAACATGTCAACTTTTTTGATGACCATACCTGGCAACTGTCAGTATTTGCAGAGTATTTCCCCCATCGAGCTCAAGGCTCCCAAATGGAAATTTTGTAAGAGCAATTTTGTCGACTATTTTAAAGAAAACAATTAATTCAACAATGGCTATGAGCTTGTTAATGCACGAAGAAGCCAAAAACCACATCAGAATATATTTGAAGGGAATCCATGACAAATCGCCCCACTTTAAAAACAAGAGTGCACACACTGAAATGTCTCGCCTTCTTTACTAATCATTGATATTATGTTGATAATCCTAATAATAAAGCTTTATTACAACTGTCACATAATCTTAACATAAACCAAGAAAACTAAACATTGACAATTGAACCATGAAAATGAGGTCAAGGTCAGATAAACCATGCTAGGTAGGCATGTACAGCTAACAATTCTTCCATACAACAAATAAAATTGACTTATTGCTTATAGTTTAAGAAAAACAGACCAAAACACAAAACTTAACTATAACCACTAAACCATGAAAATGAGGTCAAGGTCAGATGACACCTGCCAGTTGGACATGTACACCTTACAATGCTTCCATACACCGAATTTACTAGACCTATTGCTTATAGTATCTTAGATATGGACTTGACCACCAAAACTTAACCTTGTTCGCTGATCCATGAAATGAGGTCGAGGTCAAGTGAAAACTGTCTGACGGGCAAGAGGACCTTGCAAGGTACGCACATACCAAATATAGTTATCCTGTTACTTATAATAAGAGAGAATTTAACATTACAAAAATTTTAACTTTTTTTTCAAGTAGTCACTGAACCATGAAAATGAGGTCAAGGACATTGGACATGTGACTGACGGAAACTTCGTAACATGAGGCAACCATATACAAAGTATGAAGCATCCAGGTCTCCCACCTTCTAAAATATAAAGCTTTTAAGAACTGAGCTAACATCGCCGCCGCCCCCGGATCACTATCCCTATGTCGAGCTTTCTGCGACAAAAGTTGCAGGCTCGACAAAAAAAACTGCCCCAACCTGGATTACCAAATCGCCCCCACTTGTGAACCGTGTTAAATCCCGTTAATATTACTCCTGCCAACTGGTCCCACCTAATGGAAATCGGTGAAATCTAGATAAATATATTATTAACCAGGATGAATTTAGTAATGCCAACTCACCCCACTTATGGAAAAAAGATGTTATCCCATCGAATATAAGTTCAATTCCATATATTGCATTATGATACATTTAACAGGTATCTTTTCAATTGTTATGCAAATAACTAAGCTTCAAAACTTAGTTATTCTTCAACAATCAGGTTTTTTTTAGAATTATAATTTCAGTATATATCAATAATAGTAAGTAAATTAATTTTCGGTTTGTTTGTATCCTGTGTACATTAGTTTTTATTAAAGTGGTGCGAGTTTTTATTTTTAATTATATATATATTATTAATCTAAATATTACCGTTTTTTTATAAGTTGGGCGAGTTGGCAGGAGTAATATTAAACATGATTTAACCAATTTCACATGTTGGGCGATTTGATAAATCAGTTTGTGGCGGTTTTTTAAAAAGTGGGGCGATTAGCCAGTGGAGCACTTGTCCTGCTTCCATTTGAAGACCCCCTTGAAGGTTTTGTATGACTATATGAACCATCTTTCATGTAAAACCCCCATGTGCATTTTGAAAAGTTGGCAGATATGTTTCTAACTCCAGGCAAAATCTACTGGTATGAATGAAAAAGAAGTTTTCAATTAAGGCTCTGTGGCCATAACAGCTGTCTCATTAGCATTTTAACCACTTCCAATATTTGCAATTAAAACAACAGAAGAAAATTATTCAAAGCAAAAACAAAACTTACTTGTAAATATGAAATTCTCTTTACGGTATGAGTTTTTCTCATTGTTTGAGATTGTACAGTAATACATGTACCTGTAACTGCTTATACCAATTTCTTATTCACTTTTGCTTGATTAACTCACTAAATATCATATACATTGTACCACATCTCCTTATTTTTATAAGCATTCCAATAACATGAACAATTGTAATTCAATTCTATATACCAAAGCAAAATGAACTGCACCACTTTCATTCACTAGTATGCATCTTATGGCAAAATACAAGTTCTTAAATGACACAATATATATTTATTGATAAAAAAAAATAAATTTAGTATACAACTCTATAAACAGGTATAAAAAAACACAGCTGTGTCATAACTTGTGAAATCTGTGCTGAAAACACAGACATTGATGGTATATGAGTAATTCCATATGTGAAGCTCAACATTAGCTCGTCAGTTGGTGGTGGACAGTTATAGTTGCTTTTTGCAGGCTAGGATGAATGACTTTTCAGGAAAACCAATTTCACAAATCAAAACTTTCCTCTAGATTTCTCCTACAATATTCATCCAGTTTAGTCCTTTTTTTTTAATTGGACACCGTCCTGATTTTTAATTTTGCAAACCATTCAGTCTCTTGCTTGTTCTACTTCTACTATGTAATGACCGCCTTCAACACGTTGAAGTTTACGTCACTTGTACTATGACGCTTGCAAATGGTGCATGAAATTAGGATGGGTATGGCAGTAGACAAGTCTCTTTAAAGTGGGTTTGTGCCCTGAAAAAAAGTTTTATAACTTAATTTTTTTGAAACTTGTGCAACACACATACCTAAATAACTATAACATAGAAGAGAGCAGCATTGGTGTCAATGTTTTGTTCCTGTTTACATTGTCATTGATATTTTTTTCAGAAAGCCTGAGGCATAGCTCATGAATTCCTGTCATTACATCCTAAATTAACATAATTACTGCTAGAATAATTATCAGTATGATATACGTACACTATCATTGTACAGCCCAAGTCTTCAGTATATATAATTGTTGCATTCATTCACTCCTGTGTTCAGTCGTTCAAAAATATTTAAACATCAACAAATGAACTTTAATAAGGACAAGAAAACACTAGTAAAGATACGTACATACAACCCGTGTTTAAGTGTATTTGAGAGAAATATATCGGGTTAAACGATTTATAAAGGAGAAATATATCTGGTTAAACGATGTATAAAGGAGGAAAAATTGTAGATATTGCATTACGATGCTTTCTACCTAATAGCACGTGGATATGTTTACATATTTAGACTTGACCCAGTATGACCCGTACCTTGTAGGTCACCGCCGTCGACTAGACTACAGTCGTGTATAAGACAATAAAAAGCTTAAGCCTGTACTATTTGTGTGAAGTAAATGTGTTTGTTCTGTACATTTAAATTGTTTTACCTGATAGCAAGGACGTAAATATATCCGTTTCCTTCTCAATTCACTTTGTCAAATTCTTCGAGCTTCTTCAAAACATACGTATTACTGCGCCCGGAAGTGAGAAAAATATGAGAAATCCTCGTAAAATAATGCTATTTTCAATTTTGTGGAATCCATTTTGTTATATTTATTATACAAAGATAAAAAAAGTTACGATTAATTATGAATTTGCATATCATTATACGGAACGTTTATGGACTATTTTTTCCATAGCTGTAAAACGGTCATTTTGGCGGGAAATCATGTACACATACACACGTAGATTGGCTGGTACCCGATCGTAATGTTACACATCACATACACAAAAAGCTAATACCCGGAACGTAGTACCGGGAACCAGGATAATACGTAGACAACATACATAACTAATACCGAAATTGAAAACGCTTTACAGTTTCTCGTTCATAAACCGAATTCCGCTTTGAATTATAGAAGATGCAATATTAATCATGTTCAGTCGACTTTTCATTGTTATATCAACATCTGAACTAATTAAAGAATCTTTAGATGTCAGATAACACTCGAAATTGACCCGACCTCTTTCCGCACGGAATACACATAATGATCGTTTGTAGTCAGGTTGACTGCTTATAATGCAAAATACACACTCATAACAAGTTCTATAAAACAAACAAAACACACTGATCGTTTCTTTAGTCCCCAAGAAATAAAAACCATATCATACCATAAAAAGAAGAGGAGAAATTCGAACATTTCCGGATCTATTTCTGGCCATAAGACCCCCTGCAAAGATTGCGTATGAAAAGATGAACCTCATGACTTAAAAGTCAGGCCTTAAAGCACTGCCTTTAAAAACTGTACAAACTTAACATAACAATTAACCGGGTACCAAATTAATATGGACCCTTTACAGAAAGAAAGAAAGATACAAACAAACAAGCCAAAAATCAAACTCAATCACACACATATATCAATCAATCATGTTTCAAAGAGGGAAAGACCGTTAACAAATCTTCTTTTACCGCAATTGATTTATATTTATTATTTTTGTTTTCTTCGACCTAAAGTTTTTCCTTCTCTTTTTTTTCCTTCACAAGATGTCGCTTAGATATTTGGAATCTGATATCGAAGAGTTTATACGCTTTTGATACTGACACCGCTCAACCAAATTCTTTCCCATATAAGAGTTATCTTTTAGAACACTTTTTTTCTTATTCTTTCTATAGCTTCCCAACCGTTTAAGAAACCGACAAATTTATTTTACCAAAATGCTGGCTACATCTTCAGGATGTTTCATTTAATTTTGACGGAAGCATTATAGAGATTCCATATGAGAGTTATTTTCCCTTTTGTTTTTCATATAAGTGAAATGTATTTTTTAACCGGAAAACCATAAGTGATAAAGGCCTAGTGTATTTTTATTTGAGAATTTTAGTACATAAAAATTAGGTCAAGGTCAAAGATCAAGGTCATGTTCCAAATTTTGATTTTGGCTTGTTAACACTATTTTTCGGAAATGTTATAAGATATAAACAAAGTATTTTAACAGAATTGTTAGTTGTGACATGTCAATACACGTAAATTTTAGTGGAAAGGCTACGTAGACATTTGATAGTATCTTAGGCCTCTTTTATTTCTTATATTAGTCATATCGCAATAAAACTCATTAACGATATATAGTACAAGCCTAGAGGGTTTTTATTTGAAACCCTTGTTTCATGATCTTTAAATTGGGGTCAAGGTCAAAGTTTGATTTTGCTTTAACTTTGATGTTATGCATAATAAAGCTGTAGGACTTTGTGCATTATGTTGCAAGTCATATGAAATTGAAAAAAATCAACTAGAAATGACCCGTTGGTAACTGAAAGTAGCCTTTTTTGCTACTTCTTTAATGTAAGAGTACATAGAACTAAATTTTTTGTGGAATCAGTGTCAAGAAAACCCGGCAATAAATGACACCGAAATTGACATTTTTTGAATTGGAAGTAACAACTTATCTCCTTTATGTCAAACAAAAATGTGTAGAGAAGTAGATTTTTATATTCAAAAACAATAAACTATCATTTAGCTCTACAAAAAAAAAAATCTAACCAAGTTTTATTATTATATTGTTTACATCCAAAATGAAATATATCGTAATGGATGAAAGACCTTCAATTGTTATCTCTACACAATTGGTGTCTTATTGTATTTGTATATCATTTCTTTTTTGTTTCGTTTTAAATTTTCACTGGAATTCAGACTGTTCAATTCTTATCAGATGGATGGGCCGGTGCAAAAGGGGGCTTGGCAATCACTTTTTTGTGGAAATATTTGGATGGGTTAGAACTTTTATAATATGTTTAGTGGATGGGCCAGAACTTATTTTATAGGAAAAATTTTGCTATCAATTTTATCAGTGTGTTGGAATTTCTTTTGCGGGCACATCCAACATGTCTCAACAAACTGTTGCCTTGGTTCATTTCTGTCAATTTTAAGGATTGAATTAAGGAACAAAAAAGCTAGAATTTTCTGTTCGGACTATTTTTTAAAATGTTTTAACCTTATAGAATACCATGTTGTTTAATAGTTTGGTGTATTGCTGAAAATTAATGGATTTAGTCAAAAGAAAAGAAAAAAGCTCAAATTTTCAGTTAAGGCTAAAATTCAGATAGTCACCTTTAAATTTTTTTTAACTTTTTAAAATCAATTTCGATTTTCATATATATTTACAGTTATTTCAAATACATTTTGATCTTACAGAATACCAGGTTGTTTTGCATTTTGGTGTAATGCTGTCGAAACTATGAATATGTAAGGAAAAAAAGCTGCATCAAAGTCAAAAACATGTCTTCCTAAATTGCTTCAAAAAGACTATAATCTATTTCTTTTTGAAAAGAAGAGTAGAAAAATAAACATCGTTTATTTGAAATATAAACATGTTCTGTTATTAGGACAATAACTGGTTAATCAGCATAAGATAATATGTAAGCTTAAGTCTAAGAGTTATTACCCCTTAATTAAAAGTATTTCTTTTTGATTTTCTTTGAGTTTCACTGAGGCAAGTGCTTTTTTATAGATTTTTTTTAGATGGGTAAGGACTTTTTAGGCAGAATTTAAAAGGACGGGCATTATTATATGAAACAATATAAAAATGTACCGGCCCATCCATCTGGTAAATATCGAACAGTCCCTTATTATATATACACAGCTACTTTTGCATAAGTACTATTTCTGTACTAAAAATCTGTACTTAGTCTACTGGAATTTTTTTTTAATATTCAGTACTATTTTGTTACTTTAGAATTATTGTAATATTTTGGTACCTGTATTTAACAGTACTTTATTTGAACTTGAAATTTAGGTACTACAGATTTTTGTTTTCTACCGTTACATTTTCAGCATTTTGAATGTTTTTCCATTTCAAATCTCTTAAAAATTATGATTTTGAAATTCATGGAATATTGCTACCACTATTTCTGTACCAAAATATTCAGTATAAATCAAGTACTGTAAAACACAAGTACCTAAATATTAAAATAATCTTAAGTAAAGAAATAGTACTAAATATTAAAAGAAAATTTCCAGTACTACATTTTTTTAGCACAGAAATAGTACCTGTAAAAAGGTAGCTGTGTACATGAGAAGTTATACATCCATTTATATAATACTACGATCCCTTAAAAAAAAAACATAGTCAGTAATACTGAAATGTTCAAAACATCCGTATTTTTTTATGAAATGAATCGCTCGGTCATAATTTATAATTTTTGTTTAAAAAGATGTCCGTGCAGTGCCATTCTGAAACTATTATAAAATGAAATAAACGTATGGACAATCAGGAGGAGGACGAAATGCATGCAGATATACAAAAAAAACAACATTTGAGACAACTGCTTCTAATACCGATACCAAAAACATGACAATACAGAAACTTCAAACAAATCCATTCCACAGAGAACAAGAAGATAACCTATAAATGTTATTTTTATCGAAGTATATTGCATTATAAGGCGTATAGGAAGCCTGAAAACGCTCAGTGTTGACATTTGACGCCTAATTAACATATAACATCACCTTTTCGAAGAAATTTCGTTTTATAAAATATAACACAAAACTTATAAATGGGATGAATTGATTTTTTTTGGCATTAGCCTACAGATAATTGTAACGTTCAGAAAACTTAGCTTACGTAGCACGTAAATCGAAACAGCCAATTTTGAATATTTATCTGTTTGTGCTATTGGTATATATATCATCATATTGGAACATTTGTTTTTCAATAGACTGAGATTATAAGAGAAAGAGAAAAAAGACAGTTCAAAACATGACCTACAGAGACAAAACATATGTCCTTTCACTAAAGTTTGTAACATGAAATTTATAAAAATGACCATATAACTGGTATTCATGTCAACACCAAAGTAATGTCTACTGCGCTGGTGAAACCCTCGGGGAAGAAACGTCCACCAGCAGACGACACAGTGGTGAAAATAGTTATCAAAGGTACCACCATAAAATATCCTTCACACAGGTCTATCGTACGTATATTTTGTTAAATTTTTAAGTAAACTCGAGTAGAGATATTTCAATAAAATGAATTATGTACGTTACTCGACCAAAGGACGTAAGAGGACTGGTTATTGCCAACCATTGCATTTGGTTGAAAGGTGGCGCAAGGTTTCATGTAAATGCCATCACGTGTAGGTTGATCCTCAATGCTCTTCAACTTTGTACGTGTTTGGCTTTAAAACTATTTTGATACGAGAGCCACTGAAGAGTCTTATGTAGACGAAATGTGCGTCTGGCGTACAAAATTATAACTATTTTCACCACTGGGTCGATGCCACTGCTAGTGGACGTTTCGTCCCCGAGAGTATTACCAGCCCAGTAGCCAGCCCTTCGGTGTTAACATGAATATCAATTATATGGTCATTTTTATAAATTTCCTGTAACCAATCTTTGATTTTTTGGAAAAAAATAAGTATTTTCTAATTCCAGGAATAGACTACCTTAGCCGTATCTGGAACAACTTTTTGGAATGTTTGATCCTCAATGCTCTTCAACTTTTTACGTGTTTGGCTTTATAACTTATTTTATATGAGCGTCACTGATCAGTCTTATGTAGACGAAACGGACGTCTGGCTTAGAAAATTATAATTCTGTTACCTTTGATAGCTATTGACCGTTATGGAATAATCGTTTCACAGATGATATATGTTCCTTATTTCGTAACTACAATCCACTTCCCTTTTCACGACAGGACCTAATGAATTAGACTATTTACCGGGTTTGTCATAACATGAGCAACTCGACGGGTGCCACATAAGAAGCAGGATCTATTTACCCTTCCGGAGCACCTGAGATCACCCCTAGTTTTTGGTGGGGTCCGTGTTGCTAAGTCTTTTATTTTCTATGTTGTGTCATTTGTACTAATATTTGTCTGTTGTTCCTTTCTTTTTCAGCCATGGCGTTGTCAGTTTATTTTCGATCTATATATGAGTTTGACTGTCTCTCTGGTGTCTTTCACCCTCTGTTAGATAGTAAATGTGCCAATAATAAAAAAAAAGAATAAGCCTGAATTTTCGATGGAAAAAAAGATACAAGTTTTTATTTCTATATTGTAGCGTTGTTTTTCAGACTTCTACCTTAATTTTTACTGACATAAGCTCATGTAAACTTACACGTTCCTATGATAAGATCGATTAGAGTTACCTTTAATGACCTCATTTTTGACAAACACTTCATTATTTTATATTTGTGAAACAATGATAATTTGTGTCGATATCCCATGTTCTTTCTTCTGTATTTATATTATAATGTAAATATTTTAATGGGCAAAATATGGTTTAGGTAAATACTTTACTAACAAGTTGAGAACTGTTGAAATCTGTGTATGTCAGAATTTTTCCGTTGTCTAAAAATGATTGCCTCGATTTTCATTTAAAAGGGTGTGCTTGATTTGGGTTCACCAATTCACTGACTAAAATGGCTGTGGTTACACCATAAAATATACTATATGTACAGACAAAACTGTACCATTTGAAGCCTGGCAGGACCTAGATAAATATTTTTCAGTTTTGAAAAGTTAAAAACCATTAGAGATTTTGCAGAATTCTTTTTCCCTTGCCACAGAAAATATCATGAAATAAACAAGCACCAACATTTAATTTGATACAGTCAATTCATTTACACTATTTAAATCACCTTAGTTGTATGGATTTCTATTGTTTATTTCAATCAATATGATACAATACAATGAATATCTAAGTAAGCCATCTCAAAGATTTCCCCAGACTTTGTTTATATTTACAACTTATACATCAAGCTTTTAAAATGTTTACCTAAATCAACAATAGTTTTTATCTTATTTGAAACACAAAAATAAAACAACTTGTATATATCTAAGTGCTGCCAGGCTTTTAAACTTTTTAAGTTTTACAATTTTGTCAGTACTGAGACAAATTTCAGAAGTAAAATCACTAAAATACTGGACTCTGAGGACAATTGAAAAGGGAAAGTCTCTAATCAATAGTTATCAAAGGTACCAGGATAATAATTTAAAACGCCAGACGTTTCAAATAACGAAATCAAAATCTCAAACACATCGAACGAATGGATAACAACTGCCATATTCTGACTTGGTATATGCGTTTTGTTATGTAGAAAAAATGGTGGGTTAAACCTTGTTTTATAGCTAGCTAAAGCTCTGACTTGCCATTTTTGTCAAAGCGTATTGATGAATCTTAAAGATTGCTATGTGTTTTAATTTTAAATAGGAATTACAGTGTACACGTAAAATTCCGTATGAAATCAAGTACAAAAGACATTTCCAGCAAACTATTTTGTGACAATTGAAGAACATTAACTTATAGAATTTTGCATATTTTCATGAATTTTAAATGCTCATCGAATTTATTTTTACTACATGAATTAATGAAGAACATGTGCCATAAGTGAGTAACATAGTAAACAATATGCAGATTTGAATGTACATATGCAGGAAGAGGAAATGAATGCACGTTAATAAAATTGAGAAAGACATTTCATCCTAAAAAGAAACATTATTGTGACTCCGGAACCACCAATGTTTGCTTTTGCTCCTTGATATCGCGTGCTTATAGTAGAGAGTAAGTCTTTGATTTTAACTCCATTCTCAAGCATGCGAGGCGAGCAAGCTACCACAAGTCCATCTAGACGGTTATATTATTGAAGATACGATCTTGTATATTTAACACGTTTGAAAAAGAATATCAGATACCATGCTCCCTCTCAATTTCACATTTTCATACTATATTAGCCATTAATCTGATTAAAACCCTAATTTGAAATACTTTGAACCAGATGGACGAACGAACAAATACGCAGACTCTAAAATATCAGTCTATGGAAGGTGCGAAACGATAAAAACTTTTCTTATATCAATGAGCGATATTGTCTTATATCAACGAGTTGCATTGTGGGAAATCTCAGACGAATGTTTACATTTTTATGAAGGAACGAAGATTTCTCGGTATAAAGTAATGATTCTTTTCTTAAAACAGGGTGACATTTAACAAGACATACGTCTGCTGTATAATTACCATGAATTATTTTAAGTTATACCACGCAAGGTGTATTTGAACGGGAAAATTGAATTGTTGAATAAATGAGACAAAAATGCACGATTTATCCTTTGTAGATTTACAAATTCAATTGATGTCATGTAGCAAATTATGTGGAATGCAATTGGGATGAATTCAATTGTTGGATAAGCCAAAATCGCCTATAAGTCAAAGATACTGCTATATTTTAAAATATCAATGCGATGTTTGTCTTATATCATAGCGATGTTTTAAAAATTTATGAATGCGATACTTTTGTAATATAATTGTTATAGTTTTCTAATATAAAATTAATACGATGACACGTCACAATGCATGTCAAAAGAACCGCAAACATAATTCACAAACTTAGTTTATGACCGGCTTGAGGATTAATATCACTAAAATTTCGTATCTGTAACAAAATTAACGCTTACACGATCTTATCATTTTAAAAATGTTGCTTGACCCTATTGATATTTGAAAGTGTTAACAACCTGTTCAGTCTATTGTTTTCAATCACATGGTTTAACCGACAAATTCTGTTTGAAGTGATGATGCAATGGTGGAATTTAAATGCGGTTGTAAATAGACTACCAACCTTTTAGATTCTAATATAGGTCCAGTGGCCGATCAATGCATTTGAATTGGGACATATGGTTGGACCCCACTCCTTATCCTAGGTTTGGAATCCCCTTTTGAAAACGGCTGGATCTGCCCTTGAGGTCACACTGCTATGGTCTATCCACATGGGTAATATCGAAACAGACAAAAACTAGATATGTCAAAGCAACACGAATTGTCCCGTCTTAAAATGTTGAAAAATCTGCAATTTCAATAACAAATGTGGACACAAACATGATGGTAGTCTCACATGTCAAAAATCAGCTCAAAATCTAGAGACGTGTAGAAAAAGAGTCAGTATAACTGTGATTTTCAACAATTTTCGAAGTTGTTAACCCTTAATTTTGGACAAAATTAGCGGAGTAAAACAATTTTAAATTTCATCTGCAAATCATCATAGTTAGCTCACATACAAACAAAATCAGTCCAATATCTGAAAGCATTTAAAAAAAAAGTCTGTATAACTGAGATTTTCAACAATTTATCAAAATGTCCATAGCCCGTAATTTCGGCAAAAATTAGCCAAGCAGAACAAAACTTAAACTTGATCTGTAACTCATCATGGTTAACTCACATAACAAAAATCAGCCCAATATATGAAGGCGTTTAAAATAAAACTCCGTATAATGGTTTGTTACGGAATGACGGAATTTCGAAATTACGGATTTTCGGATTTTTGGAATTACTTTGTTGCGGACCATACATATCATTACTTAAAAACTTCTTTCAAACAGTCCAATCCAATACAGCTCCAAATAACAATAAATATTCAAATGGTAAAATAAATATTCCAAACAAATTGAAATGTACAAATGCTGATGTCCCGAACTTTGAAGATACCAACAGAGTAGCCTCAGACTATAAGTTGAACAACTTCAGATAAAACGAAAATCAAAAATCTTGTTAAACAGAAAATGTAGGAAAACAGTTCTTTTTTTTTTTTATATCAAAGACTTTCACCGTTGGTAAATCGATATCACTATGAACATAATCAGCTCGCCGCCTGGACGCTCTTTTACACCGTGATGACCGTGAGGGCATTCCGTTGCTTTGTTACCACAGAGATTTGACTTGCGTTTTTTACTAATAATCAATCGTATGAATAACAATCCGTATCGCTTGTTATAAATTTATGTCTTCAATGAATACTAAAAAAAAAAAATGTTTAGAAAACAAATGAATAAGATGTAAATGTCTGTTGACGTTAGAAATATGAATATACTTTTTCTATATTTATACATTTAGATCGTTCAGTGCTGTTTATTTGGTATTTTTATTGACATAATCTTTCTTGTACCATCATAACTGTCGTTATCTTTAAAGCTTTATAAGTGTGTTTGTTCATATAGCACCCAAATGACGTTTTGAAGGACAGGAAAACAGTTATTTATAAGGAGTTTATCTGATATAAGATTTATAGATATATTAAGAAGATGGTGCATGAGTTCGAATGAGAGAACTTTCCATCAAAGTAATAGTTTGTTTTAAGTAAACCATTATAGATCAAAGTAGGGCCTTAAACACGGAGCCTTGGCTCTCAACGAACACCACGCTATATAGGAACTAAAAAATACTAGTGTTCAATCACTCAAACAGGAAAACCAACAGTCTAATTTGTATAAAAAAAGGAGATTCACAAATGCACAGGCTAAATTTTGTCAAATCAATCTGAACGAGGACAGTATGATTCATCTTTGTCAAAAGTTAGTTTCATTGTTTTCAATAAAGAAAGTCTTCCATGCATGCGTTACGAGCATATCTGATATATATTATTTCGGTGCGTTCATTATACTAAATGTTATATATATATGTGAACAATGATTTGATACTTAGCTATTTGATTACGACATTGTTTATTAGACCCCATCGGTACTGGCATTTTCAAATTTTGAAAATGGTGGATTGAACCTGGTTATATTGCGCTAAACCTGTCACATGTATGACAGTATCATCAAATTCTGTCATATTTACAACGATGCATAAACAAAACAGACATAATAGGTAAAATTGTCAAAATATGGATACAGCAGTCAAATATTAAGACTAATAATTACTAATATCGTTATTTCAAAAACACCGCTATGATATTATAAAAGTATCGCATTGCTATTTTAAAAGTATCGCATTGCTATTTTAAAAGTATCGCATTGATATTTTAAAAGTATAGCATTGATATTTTAAAAGTATCGCATTGTTTATCTATGTATATAAGAAAAACACAGCACTTTAAATTTTACACGGATATAAACTTTAGCTTCAAACTAACTTATGAATGTATATTTAGACTCAATTGTTGTTTATATTTGAACAATAAGTTTTACAAGTAAGTATTTTCTTAATTTTTCGTTGCCGAAAACAACATTTTCCGCATAGAATGTCTGCATATTTACAATTGATATTAGACAATATCGCTCATTGATATAAGAACAGTTTTTATCGATACGCTTCTTCCATAGACTGAATATGATACCCCTTGAATTTTAAATGACGTTCTATCACACATAAACACTCATCTTAAATTCCATGCATATTCAAAATTAAGCTATCTGTATAATAATAACTAGTAATAATAACTAGATTTTTTTTTTAAATAACTGATCTAGTAAAGTATGTTTATTTTTTCTTCTTCTTGAAATTTATTTTGATAAATTCTTTTTATTCTATATATATCTACGGAAAGATCTACATTTCAAAGAAACTAATACTGAAAAAGACTTGTTTAATTCTGGCGTTTTTGAAACTCCTGTTATATAAGTTTACAACTTCGTTGCAATTTTTTTTTTTAAAACTTATTGTCAATTGTAGTAGTATTAATGAGTTATCTTTTGAGAATGTGAAGAATGAATGGAGCAGATATAAACGATATGCCTGGGATAGAGAAAATCCTCATACGATATGAACACTGCTTGCATTTTTTTCATCTATAATTCACAATGAGGCTATTCGCAGGTACATGTATCAACGCTCTCACTGCAAACGAGTATCGAATATCTAGAGGTTCTTGTAAAATTCTTTGCTTGGAACACATAACATCACCAACTTTCTAATCAATAAGAAAGAGAGATTATCGTTGATCATCTCAACGAGATTGATTTTCTCGCTTGTGCCGGTAATTTCGTTATATAGAGATAAGAAAGAAATTTAATAAATTCGGAAATAATTTGTCCGACAATTGCATTGTAAAAACATTTTGAAAACCAGAGATAACGTCAATTTGTTGTAAATTGTTGTTGTTGTTGAACATATTTATTAACACAACTAGAATAACGGTCAAAACAAGTTGACACAAAAAAATCATTATTATTATCGTTATATTTTATAAATAGATACATGAATTTTGCAACTTATTGGAATCTTCTTTTTTACATTTAGGTTGGCTAGATGTTGTGATTTTCCTTTCAATAGCAACATGCAGTTGGTTCGGATTAGTGTTTTACACAACGATGTTGGTTGTATGTTATAAAAAAAATAGAATTTTTGAGGCAGTTTTATGGAACATTACTGCCATTTGGTGTAAGTGATTTGTTATTATTTTATCTTTTCCTCCTCTTATTTCTTATCACTAGTACATGAACCAAGTGACGCTGCTGTTGATAATAACTGACACATTCAAAAAGGAATATAGAACAAAACAAAAATAAACAAATTATATGATATCCGTGCGTTCAATTGTTTTTCGAAATAACATCCATCAAGTACGCGCGACCAAATAAACTTGTCTAAGTTCAATCTTATTCTTATTTTTGTCATAAATTCATTCGCGTATTCTCATGAACGAGAAGTTCACAAGCAACATGTATCATCAGAATAATGCTAGTACCGAAATTCGTATCAATAAAATCATGAAAAATACAATATATGCACTTCATGAATGAAAGGAGATGCATATGTACTTTATTGAGGCAACAATCCAGGGAATGAATAACACAAAACTCCTGCTTGTTAACATAGTTTTTAACAATAGATCAACGTTCTGCCAATTATGTCTGTATGAAGAAAATAAAACAATTGAAATTGTTTGCTCACATTGTAGATATTGATATGATATTCATACCCCCTAAAAGCGATATTGTTTCTTCATACTTCCTTCAGGGAAAGATTTATGACTTACAACTTACTACTCCCGTTAGCATCATGCGCCGTTTATGAAAGAAACGGATGCCCTCCATTCGGGGGGAAGGTTTACTGGTTTCAAATTTTACCTACATTGTACGAGCAAAAACACATGTACGGCGTATTTGATGTACTTGTACTTTTTGCTTTTCTTTAATTATTCATTGTTTTTAAATGTTTCAGGTGTTTTGCACAGTACACTGGTGATCGTATTCATAACAAAAATAGCGGGAAGTCTTTCTACAAGTGCAAGTGGTTTTGGTGTGACGTTAAATATTGTTATAGTTGCACTTGTTCTATCATGGATACTTTTAATAACACAAATCATTAGTGGCTGCTGTTGTAAGTATTTATGTTACAAATTATCTTTATTTGTCAGAGGCAAGTTATTTATACCTTCGTCCATCGCCCAGCATAGGGGTATATGACTTGTCCCTCCTCATTTAGTTTTCGAAAAAAGTAATTTTTTAAAAACTATTTAGGGTGATATTACATATAAAAAAGGTGTGCACATTGATTTACTTGAAACGTTCCTCAAATTATAGGTTATTGTTATTGGAATAGGACATTTGAGCGGAAATAAAAGTGTCGATATCATAGAAAATGTAAGAGACACAAGACAAAATACATTGTTATGTAGCATCAACTATAGTGGTCGGGAAATGTCGTGTTTTTTGAAGGCAAATGATCAGTACTGGTTTTAACATATGAGCCAGTCATTGCGAAAAGGTACAAAAACGAAAAATTTACGAAATTCTAAAAAGTGTGCATAATTATTGGTAGTAGACTTGGGATTTATAAAACACATTTACTTTTCCTCATATCATCAAGCTGTGGGCTACACGCACCTGCAAGTGCTGGACCCCCCTAGATTTATCAAGATTTGTAATGAATTATTTCATAAATTTCAATCATTTTCAAAGTAAGATTTAAATGGCTTGATTTGCCAATTGATAATGTTAGCCCCGGTAGCAGTGGGGATAAGCCTCTCGCTTAGGATGCTGATATCAATGCAATTAAACCGGGCAATGGTTGGAATCCCGTTCAACTGAGGTTGATTTATATAATATTAAATAACTTAACTTAACTTAACTTAAATTTCAATTTCTAAAACACAAGATGACATAGTTTTTGTATTTTCCCTCATGTTTTAATGTTGTCCTACTTTCTTTGAACCTGTAGAACTGACTGAAATTATTGACTTTTGTCTCTGTATAGTATCGTATTTTTTTAAAGTTTCTGGTCGGTAAAGCATTAGTCGGGGGAACAAATGATTTTACTCTTGCTCACATACAAAAAATTCAGATATTTCTACGTCTTTTTCTGTTTTGATTGACAAATTCGGGATAGAATAGGCAATTTTATGAATGTTTACATTAATGTAATTTTTTTTCGGATAAAATCGTTTTTCAAAAATAATATAACAAACTTTGATAACGTGTCCTGTAAAGTTTACCAAAAAGGACTTTTTGTACCTTTTCGCATGGACTGGCTCATATATCAATATATACAATTATTTCGGTTGTATATGTTTTTTATATATTCATTTTTAATAGAAATATCCCTATATTAAAATAGTTCGTTATATTTTTTTACTAACATGCATGTTTAGATACTGCTTTTATGTTTTAGGAATCATTGGGTTGTTTTGTACTGTAAATAACCAACATTTATAACATTATGATTTGCTTCCAGAACGTCATGTCTTTCTTTTGAAGAATCAAATCGGACGATATCAAGTTCTGTTGAAATATGCTTCCAGACAATACCTAATGACATGTGCAAGGACTAATTTGCCAGATAAAAACGCAAACTATGAGTTACCTTTAAATAGTGGTTTCAGTTGTCTGATAACAATCGTGTACCGTTGCCAATTCGGTTTTACGTTTGTTATTTTCCATCTGTTATTGGTTAAAGACAGTAACACTCCTATGATATTTGTAAAAGTCCGAAATATCAAAGATCGTCGTTGGCGCATAACTTTCGAAACAAATAATGTAAAGTTTTGTGATTCTATCGCTTTAATACAGAGACAATAAGTGAGATGAATTTAATAATGCAAACACTTACTTACAAAACACTCGTGTGTGGGTTTTTGTAAATCCTATTGATTCACATACTGTAAATCGCGAGTTGAAATATAACGCAAATATAAATCTTCGCGAATTTGTTTAACCTTTATATATATACGCCAAAATAATTTTAAAATCACGAAAGTATATCGTCGTTAATTCGGCTACAAAGGGCTAAACTCGAAATAAAATTTTTGCGAACATAAGTTTGTGTACAGCATGCATTGCATTGAAAATCTTTCTTAGATTGGTGTACATGCATCACGATTTCCAACTTTCATCATGCTTTCCTTCAAGCAGCTTCTTCAATTCTTATATCAAGATATCAAAATAATTAAATGACTAAATATTAGATTTTATCTGTAGAATGATAGCTGTGTACTTTATACATGTAATGGGATGGGGGATCGAGTTTATTAGGAAATCAAGATTCCTGGTTTAAGAAAAAAAAAAGTATTATATTTTTGCTAGACAGAAGCAACAAAGCTAATATTCTAAAAAAATAGTTAAAATCTGTTGAAAAATAAACTGCTTTCTCGCGATAAAATTGACAAACGAAAACAGAAAACACAAACAACACCCATTCATAAACTGAGTTGATACAACTATTTACAAAGTGACTTTTAGTTATCATATCGCTTAAGTGTTACTTCATTCAGTTATAGTTATATTTTTTACTAGATAATGCTTTCCAAAGTTTATACCTAAAGCAATGTGTTTAATTTCATATTAAAAATGAGTCGTAATGTGCATTTAACCTGAAGGCATCAGTAAAGAATATACCTCTTCAGTGTTTTTGGTAAATAGGATGCAAATCTTTGCAGAAAAAAATATTTTGATGGTTCGCAAGTCAGATAATGGTGATGTTGAGGTGTCATATTACACACCTCCCGGGTTTTAAAACAAGAAAAATCCATATAACATGTTTTACTTTTATAGTATTACAGAAAAGATATTAAGATATTTAGTCAACACGACAGCAATCCTTTGTTACAAATCAAAAGACACAAGTGTTCAAAGTACGATATCAAATAATCGAAATCAAGAACTAAACCACACAATCTTATTAAGCAGTAAATAATCTTTTTGTGTGGTGATCTCTCAAAATTAAATCGACATCCGAAAACCGAAATGCCGCAAAGTTAAATAGTATGGATGTTTTGCTTCAACATGTAAATGTTATATCTCAGTCATGTCGTTAGAGCATTATGTTCACAGTTAAGCATCAACCCTTTCTTTAATCGTTTTAGTAACACTTTCATTTATCTAACTTGTGACATGTATGTTGATCAGTCTTAATTTTAATATAATTTCTTTTTTCTAAATGTTGTCTGAACTATACATTACCCCACATATTTTAAAATTTTCTTTTCAATTTAGTATCTAACATTTTTTAATACGAAAAACAAAGATAGTTTGTAAACCTAAATTTTTAATTGTGATAATTCTGAGGATATTAAAAGACGTGAATGAGATAAAAACCAGATGATGTCATTATTTCTTCACATACGACCTATTTCCGATTATGACGATTAGTCGAGTATGAATTTGCGTTGTTATTATACGTGTCTTGGTATTTATTTTTCTTTTGTAAGTCTAGTCTAAATTGTATTATGAGTCATTCTCAAAATCAGTCCAGATTCATGTACGACAGACCTTTGAGGAAAGTACGGTTATATCATTATTTGAATTTTGATGTTCTGCATAGAGCATGTAAGTTCTACTACATGCTGAAAATATCAGGATTAGGTCCGTAGGTTTTCTTGGAAATTATGCTGAAAGGTCTAAAATGGCACAAAACGTCATTTCCCAACTCCCAAAATACAAAATATCTTTTCAGAATAGACATCTTTATAGTAACCAAATTCTTACAATTTTCTGTTATAAGACTGAAGGTGAAATTGCATGGCTGTGGTTTTAGATGTATCTTTATGTTTTATAGCATACTTGATATTTTGTCAACTATATAACGAAACCGGTTTTGTTTGCTATAATATAAATTATGTGTGTCTAGATAGTGCCTTGGTAATAAATCTTCACAACTAAATAAAAATAAGAGCAGAAAAGGAAAGCTCTGTAAATGATATGTTTTATAGAAAAAAAAGAGCACAGTGTTTGTGTTGTTGAAGGATCAGTGATGTTAAAAAATATATCAAAGTGTAAAATCTGTCCACTACATAACAGACAACTACATGACTATCGACATCATTTTTTGTGAAGTGGACATTTTTGTTGAGTTGTTGACCTAATCGTTATGTAGGTGATACAAAGCTTTAGTCAAAATCGTGCGTTGAACACTATAATAACCGAAGTAATTAAAAAAAAGTAAATGTATCTTGTAATATTTATGGAAAAGGTTATCAAGTTTTAGTACAGGCGGAAACCCAGTTGAAATAGACCAAAAGAGTCGAAGCTCTTTGTTTGGGAAGGCGATAAATGCGCACTGTAATGATTACTATAGTAATTTTTTTTTAAAGTGAATAGAAACAAATAGAAATTACAGTTTTCTGCTTAATCGCGAAGCATTTGATCATAAAATCACAATTTGCTTCAGTTTTCAATTTATCTTCTACATGATTAAGCAGAACCATTAGACATGGTGTCTATTCAGTTGGATCTAAACAAAGTGCATAACCTCCGATACAAAAAAAGAGTATCACGGTTGAGAACATATCAATCTATTTGTTCCTGAATTTTCGTTTCTGTCCTTCCGTTATGTGACTCTAGAAAAAAATTCACAAACAATGTGTCGAAAAGAGAAAATCGAGTGAACCTTTTTATGTTTAGGCGTATTTGAGTCGAATAATTTGTCCTGAAAACGTATAAATCAAGAGTATTTGATACATCATCTCGCTTCAGATTCTTCCATTTTTATATGTCAAGGCTACAGGTTAACTTTATGACATCGCAAATTCACAGCACTAAAAAAATGAAAAAAATGGGTCAAGTTAAATACCTTTCTTTCGAATCACAAAAACACAAACGTAGGTGTGTTCGAATAGCAACAGACTTATAAGTTGGATATTAAAAATGCATATATTTGAAAAAACTTCAGTTTTAGTGTGTGATAATTAGGATTTATAGTCTTCAACCACTGATTTTTTTAATTTGCCCTTCTACCAAATATTAAATTAGTTTTTTTTTAAATGTTCATGAATTTTCAAAAATTCCACCTGACAACCGATCAGACAATAGTTTTAAAGGGCACTAGCTGTCAAATTCAACGATTTGACTCAAATTCTCATATTTGATTTATAACAATGTAAAACATTTATCCAAACTATCGGAAATCTAAAATAAACAGTTTACAGAGCATGAGGTAGATAATATGTAGGTTCGTTTCGTGTGTATTTAAGTCCAGACGCCATCTAATTAAGTTTCGATTTGACCTCAGATGACCATATAAGCGATGTAAACATAAATAAAGATATGAATAGATTGAACCAACACATGCAATTGGATTTTAATAGGTCTGTTTGATTTCATTTTATAGGTTAAAAAAAAGATATTTCTCATTATTTCAAACCGGATAAGAATGATAAAGTGGAACTTTGGTGAAAAATGTTTTAGACACAGTTAACATTATAATTGGTTAAATAATTGTTGCATAATACTAACACTGCATTAATTTGAAAGTGTAATCTGTTAGATATCCAAAACTACCACTGGTATAAATTTTCAAGTTTTATTAAGAAAGTTACATCATTTTAAAACTTGGGAGTAAGATATATGAAATCTTTGTATTATGCTACCTTAATGTTTCTAAAGGTTAAAAATCATTTTTATTCTATTTAGCAACAATGCAAGTTTCTAGCATGTATGCGACTACACAATTCAAATTAAAAAAAATCGTCATTTCAATTAATCATATTCCAGGTAGACATGGTTTTAGTGAAAATCGTGCAACAGATGGGGTAGTAAACGGAGGTAAGACATATTTTTCGTTTGAATTGTATAACCAAAATATGCCATTTGAGATAAATCCCCGATCAAAGAAGGAAAGGGATTAACAGCATAAAGCCATGCATACTAATCAATATGACTATCCCTGTTCTATCTATCTAAATTCTTTTTCTTTTCGAAATTGCTGTTGAATATGTCCTAATGATATTCATTCTTTTAAATGATGTTATGATTTGCGCATTATCGTACTTTAGTTTGGTTTTTGCTTTTTCCATGAATGAATTTTCATTTTTTTCTAGAAATTTCGTCGCTTTTTACCTTTTTCATTCACGTTTGAAAATTCACATAATAAATTGTTATAAAATTGTAATGTCAAGGAAGGAATGCGATAACCATAAGTATTCATTAATGTGTTGATTGCTACGTTCAATGTTATTTGTGTGAAAATGTACTGTTTATTGCAATGAATTTTTCGTTCATTTTTTTTATTTAAATAAGGCCGTTAGTTTACTCGTTTGAATTGTTTTTCATTGTCTTATCGGGGCCTTTTATAGCTGACTATGCGGTATGAGCTTTGCTCATTGTTGAAGGCCGTACGATGACTTATAGTTGCTAATATTTGTTTCATTTTGGTCTTTTGTGGATAGTTGTCTCATTGGCAATCATACCACATCTTCTTTTTTTAAATTTGAAAGATAAATACACTATGGTTTTGTTTTTGCTACTCGTTTTATACCTCAGACAATGAATAGCGTAAGGCTTTATTGGGACAATTTTCGGAATTGATCTTTTTCATTTGTTTTTCTATGCTGTAAAACGTCGCTTTTGATTTCTAGCGCCATTGATTAGTCTCACCTATGATTTACAAAATTATAACTTTGGTATCGTTGATGAGTTATTAATCAAATGCAAACCATTCAAAGGTATTGTGGCAGGTGTTTGACATAAATTTGGTAAAATATGTGTATTTTCGGTCCAATCTATTCGAAGGTCTTAAGTCAATGTAATTAAACGGAAGAACAAATAAAAGGTCCAATCTTGTAGTGCATTCCGAAAGATGGTTAAATGAGTAAATATATTAACATAAATATATTAATTTGAACAGCCTAAGACCTTCCTATATTTTACCTCTCGAATAAACCAAACAACTTTTTAACTCAGGGCAAACACAAAGTTTTTACAGTACGGTTTACCCACACCCCTTCCACCATCTATTCTGTACATGGAGCTTGGTATATAGATTGGAAAGGTGTAAGAGTGAATGGGATACAAATTACAAGCAGAATGAACGGCGAATGGGTATGCACATCGTTAATTCACTACTGCGTTCATCTAGGGTTCACATATGGCACACTTTTACGTTTTAGTTTTTTACTAAATCACTTCTAATAGTACGGTGACCGAGTAAGGAAAAGTCGCTTATTTAAGGAGTTTGATTGTCATTCGGATTATACGGCATCATTGAACAACCCATACTTCAGCCAATACGTACATCTCATATATCCCAGTGAACTTGAAATTAAGGATACTACTGATACTAGAAGGACTGCTTGATACCTTGATCTTTTCCTCAATATTGACGTAGATGGACGACTTCACACGAAAATCTATAATAAACGGGACGATTTCAACTTCCCAATTATCAATTTCCCATTTCTCAGCAGTAACATACCCTCTGCCCCTTCGTATGGTGTTTACATATCACAATTCTCATCGGATTTTGTGAAATGTGTTGACGTCTTTTTATTATATTTAGGTGTTACGGATAGAAAAATTAATCACCGCCTTTATTAATTATATTTAATTTTGTAAAATTGGATTCATAACAAACTGGACATATATATATATTACAGTTAATTGCTATTAATAAGTATTGCAATATGCATTTTGTTAAATGAATTATCAGTATTTAGTTCTAATATAATCTTAAATCAATCCTAATTCTATCTCATTTTTGAATTATAGTTTTTCATATGTGACGTCATGCTGTTTCTAAATTTCATAAATTCAAATGTGGCATAACGTTTGTGCCTTTTCGCCATCGTATGTGACGTCATTTTTTAATTGCGTTGACGCCTGGACTGATTCGGGTGTGTCTATTCTGTGTTAGCATTATGTATTCGGGTTTAGTTTTCTGTAATTAGTTAATACTTCAGTTTCATTGTGTATATCTCTTTCGTATTCATTTGTAAAAAATACTGTTTGCAATAGCATGAATTGTTCTATATAATAAGAATGTTCTTATCCCGGGCATAAAAACAATGCCGTATTTGGCAAAACCTTTTCAACTTTCGATCTTCAGTGCTGTACAACTTTGTTTTTTTTTCACTTTCGATTTTTTATATCTGGGCGTTATGTAATCGGGTTTAGTTTTCTGTAATTAGTTAATACTTCAGTTTCATTATGTATATCTCTTTCATATTTATTTGATAAAATTTACTGTTTGCAATAGCATGGATTGATCTATATAATAAGAATGTTCTTATCCCGGGCATTAAAACAATGTCGTATTTGGCAAAACCTTTTCAACTTTTGATCTTCAGTGCTGTACAACTTTGTACTTTTTTCACTTTCGATCTTTTATATCTGGGCGTCACTGATGAGTCTTGTGTGGACATGGCGCGTTTTTGGCGTATTGAATTTTAAACCTGATGCTTTTTGTTATCTATTAATCATGTTATTCTTTGTCTAATATGTTCTCCTATTTATTTGTATTGTAGTCCTGTAATATTATGTTGTCATTTCAATGTTATATTTAACTTTGCCATGAAAGTGCGAGGTTTGGCATGCCACAAAACCAGGTTCAACCCACCACTGTTATTCCCCTTTTAAAAGTGTCCTGTACCAAGTCAGGAAGATGGCCATTGTTATATTATTGTTCGTTTCTGTGTGTGTTGCATTTTAAAGTTGAGTCGTTTGTGTTTTCTCTTATTTTTAAAATATTGAGATAAGACGTGGCACGGTACTTGTCTATCCCAAATTCATGTATTTGGTTTTGATGTTATATTTGTTATTCTCGTGGTGTTTTGTCTGATGCTTGGTCCGTTTCCGTGTGTGTTGCGTTTTGGTGTTGTGTCGTTGTTTCCCTCGGTTTTAGTTTGTTACCCCGATTTTGTTTTTTGTCCATCGATTTATGAGTTTTGAACAGCGGTATACTACTGTTGCCTTTATCTATAAATCACAGTACTGGTAGTTCAAAGGTTAAACTTAACATTCTGACGAAAAATCGAATAAGAAAAGTTTTGAGATCAACATTGTAAAATAACATCCGTGATATGATTTCTGTTATTATATACTTTGTTGTTACACATTATTCATGTAATTTAACGATTTCAAATAACGCTTAGCAAAATTAATTCGTTATTAAAGAGTTTTTGTAAAACACTACGAATACTTTGCATTTAATAGAGTACGTTCCAATTTAATTTCATTATGTTTTTAAACGCAAAATGTAAAATAAATAACATTAATATGATAGTTCATACATTTGTACCTTTATCAATCAATAATATCAGATTCATTTGTCTCAGAAGCACTATTTTAGCAATTCAAGCTAGACAAAATTCACACCGCTCATTTGAAGCTTATACACAGCCTCTTATAGATACATGTACGCTATTGGTATGTGATGTATTACTTACGTTTTCATATTTGGATATGTTTCTTGAAGCAGTAGAAGACATTAAGCTGTCAAATGTAAGAGGAGAATGAGAAGTAAATTGGTATCTTCCTTGAGATCGTCATCTCAAATGTAACATTATATTTTGTAACCAACCGTACGCGTACCGTACGAAGGTGGATACTCGATATGCTTCAATTTTCTGAAAATATTCGATCACCTTTTTCAGATGGCTACTTTGCTTTTTAGACAGATTTCTGGACAGTATAACAGTACTATGATATGGCAACAGAAAAGACCGTTATGCAAGCCTCAAGAGGATTAGGTGGCATAACAAATCAAAGTGTGCGCTTATTATATGGACCCTTACTAGGCTGTTTATAAAATCCATTAGTCGTCTTATGCTGAAAAGGGATGGAATAGCTGCAAATTATGCAAATTCACAAGAAAAAACAAAACCAACAGCAGTGAATAGAGATTGAAGAACATGTTATTGCCATTGTGAACCACCTGAACGGTCCATGACGGATCCTTTGGTGTGGAATCCCACCCTCAATGTTTTATCAATATTTCTTCTAAAGTACATATTTCAAGACATATTCGAGGTTGTTTGCTCACAGTTGCCGAATAAGGCTTGAACATGTCTAAACATTTTATCACTAGTGCTCTTTCTAAGTCAAACACAAACCTGAAATATAAATCGGGGAAATTACTTTCAGGTAGCATAAATCCATAACTTGTGATTAGACGTGCACTGATTTCGGTAGAATGTAGAGATTATGTTATCATATAACATGTTGTGTCGCGCCCATTCCATTATCCCGCTTTCAAAATGACGACACCATGAGAAAATCATATAAGTCGGATTTTGTGAAGCAATTCGAATGCTAAGTCTCTTGTGCACTTTCCCTACCTTCCTTTATACCATCACTCACAACTTTCATAAGAGATGGTATGGCATTGGTTCAATTTATTAATGCTAACAAAAGGTAAAACATACGACGACCTTGCAGCCTACTATTAAAAAATATGTCCCAATGAATTTCTATGGCGCACACAATAGCACATGTTTTTGACCGCTACGACACGAACCACTATATAGAGTCTGCCGAAAGGGAACGCCACACAGAGACTACATGCAGCTTCCAACAAAGTGTATCAGATTATAGAGCTGAGAAGTATTCCTTACTGGAAATCTTTGACAAATCCCACCTGATGTGAGCTTTACATGGTTAGAAAGTTTGTTAATTCCGAAATTGTCAAAGTTAATAACTTGTATACCAACACTGTTTATGGCTGTTGTAGCTTGTTCAGCACTCAAGAGAAGGCCTATACCCAATGCCTTAAACTTCGACACGGAGTTTAGGGAAATGTTAAAGAGTGGAAGAACAATCATACTGACCTCTTATACAATTGTAATTATTCTGTGTGTTCGCTACTATATATAAAAAAAATAGGTCACATACAAGCGAATTGTGGTTGCAGATGTGGAACATTAGCAGTGTAAATGATGGGCGGAGATTTTCACCCATTCAATTACTATGTGTCTGTCTTTCCCCAACAACTTGTAAACTATTGCCTGCTGCACGTGTACTTACCGGATGCGACTCAACTTCGTTTATGTTTGGAGTAGGTATGCAAACTGTCTGCAAGACTTCGAAAGACATGCACAACTATTTCAGTTGTTTTTAAAGTTTCGGTTATATTGACAATGATGAAGCCCTTTTTTGGCATGAAAGATAATTTCAAAGGTTTATGATCAGAACTATCTCTTTAAAACCACTCCATAATAATGATTATTCAAGTTTGCCACTAGTAAAGATGCAAGTTTTGTCAGGTTACCTTCCTGCGAGACGACACTGAAACAGTATATTTTACGTAATTCGTTTCAAACTAAAAATTTGGAACGCATTACACATTGCTTAACCCCTATCCGGTCACCTTTAGAATACGACTGGCCAGAGTAAAATGATGCATTACACCCCGTGTATTTTAAAGGGCATATTTCATCAGAAATCTTGCAGGATTTTGTGTCTTCATTGAAAGGAAAATCTGCATGTGAAAGAGTACTGTGTTTGTTCACTGCAAAACCTTTCATGTCCGGGGCTTTGATCCTGAAAGGGTCAGAATTATGTATAGAATTTCAAATAATGTTCATTGACAATCAATCAGAATATATAATGCTGTTGTGTGGATCTTTTTCATTTGAATGTTGAATTGTTTTCGTTGAAACTATTTTCGAAGTATTGAGTGCTTTTTAGTTTTAATGAACTTCATGAATGATCTTATGCAAATAAACTCATCATAAATACCAGGACTAAATTAAGTTTATACACCAGACGCGTGTTTCGTCTACAAAAGACTCATCAGTGACGCTCGAATCACAAACAAATTGATAAGCCAAATAAATTACGAAATTGAAGAGCATTGAGGACCAAAATTCCTAAAAGTTTTACCAAATACAGCTAAAGTAATCTATGCCTGGGATAGAAAAGCCTTAGAATTTCCAAAAATTGTTAACAGTAAATTTATAAATATAACCATATCAATGACAATTCATGTCAGCACAAAAAGTACTGACTACTGGGTTCGTGATACCCTCGCAGAAATAAATCTCCACCAGCAGTGGCATTGACCCAGTGGTTGTAAATAAACTAATCATAGATACCAGGACTAAATTTAGTTTATACGCCAGACGCGCGTTTCGTCTACAAAAGACTCACCAGTGACGCTCGAATCCAAAAAAGTTAAAAAGGCCAAATAGATTACGAAGTTGAAGAGCATTGAGGACCAAAATTCCTAAAAGTTTTGCCAAATACAGCTAAGGTAATCTATGCCCGAGGTAGAAAAGCCTTCGAATTTCCAAAAATTCAAACAAATTGTTGACAGTAAATTTATAAATATAACCATATCAATGACAATTCATGTCAGCACAAAAAGTACTGACTACTGGGCTTGTGATAACCTCGGGGGAATAAATCTCCACCAGCATCGACCCAGTGGTTGTAAATAAACTCATATGCCTGCATGACAGTAGGTGCAGGTACAAATAATATTTATCATTTATTGATGAGATTGAATGTCAGCCGGCAAGGTAACTATTGTTATTTTAACAGAATACGAGTTGATCTTGTGTAATAGAACAAGTATTTGAAAAACCCAAATTTCCAGAAAAAAATCGATTTTTTACTTATTTTTTTTGTACATTTTCGAGATAATTCATTTATTGATATAAGAAAATGTCTGTATCTAGAATTTAAACTAAATTGTTATATATTTCTTAAAATTTTGAAAGTATGGGGAAAAAATAAAAACAGAATTTGATCTTTGACCTCATTTAATGCAAAACTGTTACCACATTTCTTTTTGACGACATCGATATTTCAATAGTACTCATTTTTCCGATCCAATGATATACAATATAGCCATAAAGTATGTTTGACGATTAAATCTAAAAAATATTTGGTCTGGTCACCGTTCTGTATTAGTTGTGGATTAAAAATATAAATAATCCTGATTTTCCGTCTTGGATCTAAATATATGTGACTTTACAAACTTCCTTTGGTGGAGGTTTTTCATATATGTTGTGCAAATGCGTTTAATTTGACCATTACGAAATGGGAAGGATAAAATCATCATTGATTTAAAAAATTATGCCAAAAACCTAAGAAAGCAAGTAAGATAAAAAAATCTTTTTGTAGCTTCATTGGGATGTAAAAGCGTTGACCAAAGTTCACTTTGTATAAGCCCGGATCATAAAACCACGAATTTTATAATTGATTTATTTATTATTCAATTCACCTCTGTACTTTATTGCGGAACCACGTGTTATCATGAATGAAAAGTTTTTACTGAGCAATGCAATTGCACGTGAATAACACATGATGTGCAGTTAGCAAATCAGAATAAAGTATCCTTATGAAACATACATCGAATGTAATCATTCCAAATTCAAAAATGTATCTCCCTCATGCAATGCTCTGATTCCTTTCCCGGAGTTGGCTATACTGTTTTACCTTTTCGGTTTTATAGCGCTACATCCTTTAAAAAAAATGGATTTTCAAATAATGTGGCCCCGAGCATCACCTTGAAGATTGGTTCTATTAATGTTTTTTTGTGGACGAATCACGAACAAACTTTTCATCTCTTTATTGAAAAGAGATGATTTCAGCTTTCCAATTGTGAACTTTCCATTTCTAAGTAGCAACATTCCAGCAGCACCTGCATACGGGGTATATATCTCCCAATTGATACGATATTCCCGTGCTTGCATTTCCTATCATGATTTTCTTGATAGAGGGTTTCTGCTCACAAGGAAGCTATTAAACCAAGAGTTCCAAATGATGAAGTTGAAATCATCCCTTCGTAAATTTTACGGACGCCATCACGAGTTGGTTGACCGTTATGGAATAACCGTTTCACAAATGATATCGGATATGTTCCTTACGTCGTAACTACAATCCCCTTCCCTTTCATGAATTTGACCTACCGAATTAGACTATTTACCGGATTTGTAATCACATAAGCAACACGACGGGTGCCGCATGTGGAGCAGGATCTGCTTACCCTTCCGGAGCACATGAGATCACCCCTAGTTTTTGAAGGGGTTCGTGTTGTTTATTCTTTAGTTTTCTATGTTGTGTCATATGTACTATTGTTTTTCTGTTTGTCTTTTTCATTTTTAGCCATGGCGTTGTCAGTTTGTTTTAGATTTACGAGTTTGACTGTCCCTTTGGTATCTTTCGTCCCTCTTTTATTCCTATTTCTATTCTTCTACTTTGTTTAAATGTATTTCTAAATTTTATATAGACATTATACTACGTTTACGCTTTATATATTCAAATTAAAAAGGCAAATAATTGTGCATTTGAAAGTTACAGCATTTTTAAACTTTGGAGTTACAGTTATGAAATATGTGAATTGTGTTACCTTAATGAAGGCAGAAATTGTCTGTTTATTAAAGTTTCTAAAGGTTAAAAATCATTTTAATTCTATCTTTCTAGCATGTATGCAACTACACGATTCAAATAAAAAAATCGTCATTTCAATTAATCATATTCCAGGTAGACATGGTTATAGGGAAAATCATGCAACAGTTGGGGCAGTAAACGGAGGTAAGACATATTTTTCTCTTGATCAATTGCAATAACAAAATATGTCATTTGAGATAAATCCCCGATCAATTAAGGAAAGGGATTAACAGCATAAAGCCATGCATACCAATCAATATGACTATCCCTGTTATATCTATCTAAAAAAATATTTTTAAATTGCTGTTGAATATGTCCTAATGATATTCATTCTTTTAAATGAAGTTATGATTTGCGCATCATCGTACTTTATTTTGGTTTTTGCTTTTTCCATGAATGAATTTTCATTTTTTTCTAGAAATTTCGTCGCTTTTTACCTTTTTCATTCACGTTTGAAAATTCACATAATAAATTGTTATAAAATTGTAATGTCAAGGAAGGAATGCGATAACCATAAGTATTCATTAATGTGTTGATTGCTACGTTCAATGTTATTTGTGTGAAAATGTACTGTTTATTGAAATAGTTGTTGAAAAATAAATACGCTATGGTTTTGTTTTTGCTTGTTGTTGTTGTTTTTTTTTTTTTAACTCAGATGATGAATAGCCTTTAACAGGCTTTATGGGGACATTTTCGGAATTAATCTTTTTCATTTGTTTTTTTTATGCTGTTAAACGTCGCTTGTGCTTTCTAGCGCCATTGATTAGTCTCATTTATGATTTACAAAATTATAACTTTGGTATCGTTGATGAGTTAATCATCAAATGCAAACCATTCCAAGGTATTGTGGCAGGTGTTTGACATAAATTTGGGAAAATACGTGTTTTTTCGGTCCAATCGGTTCAAAGGTCTTAAGTCAATTTAATAAAACGTTTTCGGAAGAACAAATAAGAGGTCCAATTGTGTAGTGCATTTCCAAAGATGGTTAGATGAGAAGATATAAACATATGATAAATATATAAATTTTAAAAGTCTTAGACGTTCTTATATTTAACCCTTGTCGAAAAAACCAAACAACTATAATTTCTTAACTCAGGGTAAACACAAAGTTTTACAGTGCGGTTTACCCACACCGATTCGACCATCTATTCTGTATACTGAGCTTGGTTGGGAAGGATTAGAAAGGTATAAGGTTGAATGGGATACAATTTACAAGCAGAATGAATGGGATACAAATTACAAGCAGAATGAATGGGATACAAATTACAAGCAGAATGAATGGCGAATGGGTATGCACATCGTTAATTCACTACTGCGTTCATATCGGGTTCACATATGGCAAACTTTGACATTTTTGTTTTTTTTATTAAATCACTTCTATTAGTTGTTGATTAAAATATAAATAATCCTGACACTTCTGTCTTGGATCTAAATTTATGTAACTTTACAAACTTCCTTTGGCGGAGGTTTTTCATATATGTTGTGCAAATACGTTTAATTTGACTCTTAACGAAGTAGGAAGGATGAACAGCATTTTGCAAAAAACCTAAGAAAGCAAGTAAGATAAAAAAAAAAGTTATTTAAACTAAAAAGTCAACCTGCAAAGTGTATCCATGTCTATTTCAAATCATTCATGAATTGAATGCTTCTTATTTGTATCTTCATTGGGGTGGAAAAGCGTTGACCAAAGTACATTTTAAAAATGTGCGCACGGTCAACACTTTTACAACCCTATGGAGTTAAAACAGAAGCATTCAATAGTTATAATTACGTTTTTTAGCTATGATCATAAACCCACGAATTTTATAATTGTTTTATTTAATTCACCTGTGTATTTTATTGCGGGACCACGTGTTATTATGAAAGAAAAGTTTTTTTATTGAGTAATGCAATTGCTTAAGGAATAACACATGATGTGCAGTTAGCAAATCAGAATAAAGTATCCTTATGAAACATACATCGAATGTAATTATTTCAAATTAAAGAATGTATCTCCCTCATGCAAAGCTCTGATTCCTTTTCTTGATTTAGCTATACTTTTCTACCTTTTTGGTTTATAGCGCTACATCCTTTAATAAAATTTTGATTTTTAAATATTTTTGCATCTAGTATCACTGAAGATTGGTTCCACTAATGGTTTTTTGTGGACAAATCATGAAAAAACTTCTCTTATCTTTATTCCTATTTCGGTTCTTGCTTTTTTTTTAATATATTTCGAAATTTTATATAGCAATTATAGTAGCTTTGTGAAAAATTGTGCACATCCTTCCACAAGCATGGAATTTGGCATAGACCTTCCTCAACTATTACCCTTTTATTTCAGATAGGGAGGCATTTGAAAAAAAATGTCTCACATCCGGTATAATCCAAAATGGCGGATGTCATACATAAATCAGCCCAATATCAAAGGCTAGTGTGTAAAAATGTGTTATTATAACGCTACTATCATAATATTTGGTACACACGTTTGCTTTTTACTACTTTTGGATAAATAAAATAGATTTGATGTCTTCAGAAACCCAACTTCTGGTTAAAATTCAACATGGCGGACATTGTACTTAATAAGCATATTTTTAGGGAGGGTAATTTAAATGAGTTTTAACGTATTGCTACTATAATTACCTTTCTTTGGTGCTTCTGATTTATGTCTTAAAAACCCTTAATTCCGGTAATATCCAAAATAGTGGACATAGAAATATCAATTTATTATTCAAATATTCAACTTTTGATAATATGTAAAGAAACTGATTTTTTTTGTGCTGGTCATTAAACTTTTGGCTTTAAGTTATCCCCAAAACCACTAACTCTTTCATGTTGTAAATGTTTAAATATAAAGTTGACACTTCTGGTAAGGTACAAAAAATGTAAGTACATAATACCCAATCATCATTCTCGTTAGGAAACATCTTGAAACTGTACCAACAGTGGGTGTTGTGTCGGATGAGAACATAGACAATACTGGTAGTTTGATAGCTGTTAAAAGAAGCAAGAGCACAAGTTAGGTGAAAGGGCATACACAATGAATCCAGAGGTAAAAACATCTTCCAAAGTGTTCTAAGAGATGACATCAACAAGATAATTATTCACCACTTGATGATGTTTCAAGTTTAGCACTATGTTTACACGAAGAGACTGACACTAGAATCAATATCGAGGTGTCTGATGCAGCGAAACACAGACTTAACTGAGTCATGACTCAAACAGTCGATACTCATGTCATTGCTGTTTCGCTATTCCGTGACATAGGGGCAGACAAACTTTGGTTTGCATTTGGAAGAGGAAAAGCTTAAGATATATATATACTATATATATCTATCCATGACCTTTCAAATGTACTAGGCGTTAAAAGATAACACGTTTGCTGGAAAAAAAACTGCGTTAGTTACATTAATGGCGTTTGAGGATGTGATTTTAGCATTTAGAATGATGATTGACCAGTCAACATCACAATATGGATTTGATAAATTTAAAATCATTGAAAACAATACGTGGTTTTGTTGTAAGATCGAAAAAAACAAAACTTATCAGATTGGGTTAACAAAGCAAGAAAGTATTTGTTTTTGGAATTGAGGGATGTGAGAAACAATACCACAGTTTTTTTAAATGTGGTAAATCAGCTCTCCGATTGTGAATTACGGAGTTACGAGTATGCTGATTGGGTAATATGTCCTTGCCTTTATAAAATACCATGAAACTGTAATACGAGTGAATGAAGTCTTGGATGCGTATGGTAGTTATAGCAACAAATGGTAAGGATATTCTATCTTAGTGATCAACCAAGTGATGTATTTAAAACTGAGCACCAAGTTCACATTTAGAGACAGACACTAGAATCATGGAGCACGTGTTTGATGCAGTGAAACACGTACTTGAACGAGTCATGATTAGAACAGTTGTTAATGATGATGCTGTCACTACTCTTTCGCTATTCCGTTACATAGGGGTAGACGAACTATGGATTGTGTTTGGGGAGGGAAAAAGACATTGGATTACTATCAATCAAGGGTCTTTCAAATGCATTAGGCAATGAGTGATCTGACACACTTATTGTTATCCATGCCTTTACTTGTTGTGATATGGTTCTCTCTTTGCTTGAAAGGAAAAAAAGACTAAGTGGGAGACATTGATCATGTTGATTGCATTTGAAGATGTGACTTTAACAAAAAGAATGATGATTGATCAGACTAAATCTCCTGGGTTTTTACTGTAAGATCGCACAAACTTAACAGTTGGGTATAGCATGGTTAACGAACCAAGAAAATAACTATTTGCGCAAAAGAGAAGGCTTTTTGAGGTTATTCCCTCAACTTGGTCTAATTTTTTGCAGCATGTAAATCATGCAATAAATTAAGGTAGGTGTTTAGAGAGACGAGCTTGGGGTTGGCTCTTATGCTTCCCACTCCAGGCGGGGACAATGAGGATAACTTCAAAAACACTCTTTTTGAGGCCTCATCATTTTGTCAGAAGCTTGTACATTGTGGATGCAAGAAAGGATGACGCGGTCATTTTTAATGTGGAAACTTTTGTATCCCGTGCGCTATGATGTGTGCATTTCGTGGTGATCGTTATTTTTGGCCGTAAATTATAGTAATTTTAAATATGTTTTAGTACTATAGTGATTTTATTTTGTTTTAATCGATCTATCCAAAACTCTACATCGAAGAAATTGATTGAGGACTCATCTTTGAAATTTACTTCATATTTTTACCGGAAGTGTCAACTTTATTTTTAAACATTTACAACATGATAAAATTAGTGGTTTTGGGGATATTTAATCCAACAGTGTAATGATCAGCACAAAAAAAAATCATTTTTCTTTACATTTAAAAAAAGATGATTATTTGAATAATTAAATGATATTTCTATGTCCGCCATTTTGGATATTACCGGCAGTAAGGATTTTTAAGACATGTCATGTACATTGTATTCGTCAGAAGCACCAAAGAAAGGTTTCGGCACAATGTAATGATAGTAGCAAAACGTTAAAACACATTACAAATACCCTCCCTAAATAATAAGCTTATTTAAGTACAATGTCATGTTTTGAAATCTGCAATGAACTTCCTTTTACCGGTTTCGTATTGTATGAATCTTTGAGTAAAATATTTTTTTATCAGTCTAGTATAAAATAGGAAGGAATGCAATACTAATATATTTCATTTTTAATAATTTTTGATAATATGAAGCAGGCATAACCTGTGAATGGGGACGGAGTCTGTATGTATTATTTTTCATAATTCAATCATGTTGATAAAAGAAACCGAAAAACCGTACGTAACGTTCCCGATTTTGGTTCTGTTGTTAGGAAATACGCTGTGACGTTCTTTAAGTTATGACGTCATATTCGATGTAAACAAAAGAGACGCTCTCATCAGGTACGTTTTTCATATCAAACAATTATTAAAATTGAATTTGTATTGAGATCCAATCTTATATTTTACTAGACTGATAAATATAAAAAAAAAAATCAAAGTCTCATGCAAACAAGACAGATATCTGCGCAAATGCGGAGAAAACCGGAACAGGAAGTAGATCTGAAAAAAAAAGTTAACGATTTTGAAAAACCAATTTTGGTTGTGGCAAATACATTAAAAAAAACCCATAATGAAACATAATGAAAACTCGACAATAATATGAGGCAGGCGTAACCTGTGAATGGGGACGAAGTCTGTATGTATTATTTTTTTCATTCAAAATGTTGATAAAAGAAAACGAAATACCGTGCGTAACGTTCCCGATTTTGGTTCTGTTGTTAGGGAATTAGCTGTGACATTCTTTAAGTTATGACGTCATATTCGATGTAAACAAAAGAAACGCTTTCATCAGGTAACGTTTTTTTCATATCAAACAATTATTAAGATTGAATTTGTATTGAGATCCAATGTTGTATTTTACTAGACTGATGAATAAAAAAAAATCAAAGTCTCATGCAAACAAGACAGTTATCTGCGCAAATGCGGGGAAAACCGGAACAGGAAGTAGATCTGAAAAAAAAAGTTAAAGATTTTGAGTTCATTAGTACAATGAAAAATTCGGGAAATTTTCCCGATTTTTTTTTTTTTTTTTTATTGATTTTTCTACCGTAATTGGGGACTTCGTCCCCATATTATAAGAAATATAATAAAACAGTCACTGTTCTCCTTTCCTCAGTTCTAATGACTCTTTAATAAAAGAAACAACTGTTTTTACATCATTTGGTGTTGATGGATTAAGTATTATCACGAGTTTATCAGTAAAATTAAGTGTATTGAAATTTACATATTTTTGTATATAATATTTTAGAAAGATTTCTCTTATATTTTTATTTATTTTACAGTTGAAAAAAAAAATGAAATTCATCGTCTAAGATATTACATATTTTACATTTTCTTTCATTTCGTGGTATTTTGGTATATCATCCAGTTTCTATGAAGAGACAATGATCGCTTATTCTAAATTTGGTTAACATTTTTCTTGTCTCTTTACTTGGGTGTGATAGGTAGTATTGCATTTGGTTATTTATATTAGATTTAAGAAATTTATATAGATATATTTTATTATTTTCATTTAAGTTATTTATTTTATCATCAATAAGAGTTTGATAATAGTTGATATAACTTTTTTTTAATTGGGGTTTTAACTTTTTAGTCTGTTTTAAAGTTTTAGTTTCCTCAATAAGTTTAATGTCAATATTTATATCTTGTGACACATTTTTTGCAAAAGTAAACCAAGAGTATGTTCCCTTGGTATCTAAACTTTTAGATAATTTAAAGGCTTCATTAAGAAGTGGGTTTAGATTTTCATTATTTAATCTAGATAGGTACATCATAGTTTGGGTTTTTATGAAAGTTTCTAATGGCAAAAGTCCTAGTTCATTTCTAACAGATAGATTTGTTGAGCTTCTTTTTGTCCCCAGTACTTGTTTCATAAAATGTAGCTGGGTTTTTTCTAAAACAGTTTTATCAATAAAATGAATAGCATCTGGTGTTGAGCTATTTTTGTTAGCTCGGAGTTTAGCTCTATAAAATTGAATAAAAGTGTCCATATAGCATATTTCACTATAATATGTTAAAATAGGTTTGACCAAAGTTTCAAAAAGGTTGCAAGACACTCTCACAGGAAATTGTCCAAAGCCTGATGAGTAAGATTTAATAGCAAATAAAACTTTTCTTGCTTTTTTTGCAAGATCTGAACTACAACTAGTTAGACTGACATTAGATGTTATAACACATCCAAGGTATTTATATTCATATACTTTTTCAAGGTATTTTCCTTTAAATTTCAAAAAGGGTATATTTATTTTACTTGGGTTATTTTGTAGTATCATGGTTTCAGATTTTTTTGTATTAACTGTTAATTGCCATTTATCACAATACTCAGAGAGATTATTTAAACTATTTTGCAGACCGTTGTCGCTCTCTGATAATAGGATTAAGTCATCTGCAAATAGAAGACTTCCTATGTCTGAATTTATAAGTTTTACAGGGGTAGAGTTTGGCTTTTCAAATATCTGACTTAAGTCATTAATAAAAATATTAAATAAAGTGGAGCCTAAAGAATCTCCTTGTCTTACACCTTTATCTATAATAAAATGTTTTTACTCTGAGTTCTTATGTTTGAAAGAACCAAGAGTATGATCGAATTGTGCTTTAATAATGTTAAAGATGTGTTTACCAACTCCTAGTTTACACAATTTATACATTAGTCCTATCCGCCAAAGAGAGTCAAAGGCTTTTTTAAAGTCTTTAAACAAATATATATTTTCTTTTTATTTTCATGAAGGTATTTATTTATAATAGATTTAAGAATATTAGTAGAATGAAAAAATCGGGAAATTTTCCCGATTTTATTTTTTTTTAATTTTATTTAATTGATTTTTCTACCGTAATTGGGGACTTCGTCCCCATATGAAAAAAAGTCACCTGATGATAGCGTTTCTTTGTTAACATTACTTAAATAACTTAAATAACGTCACAACTAAAATCCCTAACAACAGAACCAAAATCGGAAACGTTACGGTATTTCCGTTACAAAAAAATATTTTTTTTTATACAGACTTCGTCCCCATTGACAGGTAATGCCTGCCTCATATTAGTTGAGGACTAATACTTGAAATTCGAAAAGGATACATTTTTACGTGTAGTGCATTTGAATGTGAACATACGCCTTCACAAGCGCTTATTTTGTTTATTTTTTCCTTTGTGGATACTGTACAAGATAATCCGTATGACTGAATTAGCGCTTTGTTTCAAAAGATATTGACACTGATTGATACCATTTGGTTTTCCGAAATATTTGCAAATACTGTTTCATTTTTATCTTTGTTAGTATCGTGATGTTGCACAAACCTTACGATGGATATTTGACTAAATAGATATAGGAAGATGTGGTGTGAGTGCCAATGAGACAACTTTTCATCCAAATAACAATTTAAAAATTAAACCATTATAGGTTAAAGTACGGCCGTCAACACGGAGCCTTGGCTCACACCGAACAACAAGCTATAAAGGGCCCCAAAATTACTAGTGTAAAACCATTCAAACGGGAAAACCAACGGTCTAATCTATATGAACAAAACGAGAAACGAGAAACACGTATATATTACATAAACAAACGACAACTACTGTACATCAGATTCCTGACTTATACCTACAATGATAAACACATTTTTTTTTATAGAATCATAACTTTTTAATGTTCTAATTCAACAGTAGGACAACTACCGGACGATATATCGGTAAAGGTGGGCGAGAGTGTTTCGATAAGAGCAGTAGTAGACAACGCAACCACTGTCAGTTGGATTAAAGGAGCAGAACGAGTCATGAGTTCTTCTACATCTCATACGGAAGAGTTCGATATTAACAATGGATTAGCTACATTAAGAATTACAAATGCAAGACTCCAAGATGATGGTGATTACACATGTGCTGCAGGAATATATGGGAGCTCAAAGCGAGAATTCCATCATAAAATTCGATTACACGTTTTGCCTGGTATGTGTGTCTTTTGGTCATTGGATTGTGAAAGCAACTAATTTTATGTAAATGCACGAACACACAGAAACATAATCGTGTTTATGCGCAATACCTGATTCTAATCTCATATTTTAGACAAAAAACTTATTTTAAATTATTTAGTATATAATGATATACTTAAATTTATACCAGCCCAGTAGCCAGTACTTTGGTACTAGCATGAAAATACGGATTTTTTGTGTTATTAAAATTTGCTGTTACAAAATATTAGAAATTATTAAAAATTAAGGAATGTATCTCCCTCATGCATAGCTCTGAGTCCTTTCACGGATTTGGCTATACTTTTTGAACCTTTTGGATTATAGCTCTTCATCTTTTATGTAAGCTTTGGATTTCAAATATTTCGGCCACGAGCATCACTGAAGGGACATGTTTTGTCAAAATGCGCATCTGGTTCAAGAAAATTGGTACCGTTAATTTTATTATACTTAAAACCCTACATTGTATCTGATTTTGACTTAAGGTCAAGTTACAGTAAATTGGCTATGTCTTCGATTTCAGTAAAATTTGGCAAACAGCTCGTGCTCGATGAACTTCAACTGAAAATCGAAATGATAATGCATTTATCTCAATTATCATTTGAATTATTACTGATTAAATTCTTACAAAATGGGTGAACATTTGTATAGAAAGCACATAAAATCGGCGAAAACCCTTCTTAAATTTGTCTTAAAATCGACAAATCTTTAATTCTACTCCATAGATTTTTCTTAAAAAACTATATGTTGTTGATACATAAATTTCCGTTATAATGATGCAAAATAAAGATAGGGTCACCGACTTCGTTTGTACAGTATACATCATTCAAAGTTGCGTTCTGTGTGAAAAAATCCAACAAAACGTCGAAATAATCGTAACGTTATCGCGGTGCAGGCCGTAAAACGTTGATTTTTGACGTTTTTCACTACCAATAAGGTAACAAATTGATTATTAGATAAAAAACGAAGTCGGTGACCCTATGATTATGTTATATCATTAAAACAGAAATTTATGTGTCAACAATATATAGTTTTTTAAGAAAAATCTATGGAGTAGAATTAGAGATTTGGCGATTTTAAGACAAATTTTAGAAGGTTTTTCGCCGATTGTATGTGCTTTCTATACAAATGTTCACTCATATTAAGAGAAATCAATCTGCAATTTTTCAGCAAATAAAAGATATAAATGTATTATTTTTTCGATTTTCAGTTGTAGTTCAACGAGCCAAGGTTGTATGCAATTTTGTAGCAAAATCTGCGACATAGCCCATTTACTGTTCCTTTACCTTAAGCGAATAAACTCATCATATACACCAGGAATAAATTTTGTATATACGCCAGACGCGTGTTTCGTCCACAAAAGACACATCAGTGACGCTCGAATTCAAAAAAGTTTAAAAGGCCAAATAAAGTACTTAGTTGAAGAGCATTGAGGACCAAAATTCCTAAAAGTTTTGCCAAATCAAGCTAAGGTAATCTATGCCTAATGTAGAAAAGCCTTCTTATTTTTCAAATATTCTTAATTTTGTAAACATATAATTCATGAATATAACCATATCAATGATAATTCATGTCAGCACAAAAATGCTGACTACTGGGCTTCTGATACCCTCGGGGAAATAAATCTCCACCAGCAGTGGCATCGACCCAGTGGTAGGAAATGAACTCATCACATATAGATACCAGGACTAAATTGTGTATATACGGCAGACGCGTTTCGTCTACAAAAGACTCATCAGTGATGCTCGAATTCAAAAAAGTTTAAAAGACCAAATAAAGTACTAAGTTGAAGAGCATTGAGGACCAAAATTCCTAAAAGTTTTGCCAAATCAACCTAAGGTAATCTATGCATGAGGTAGAACAGCCTTCGTATTTTTCAAATATTCTAAATTTTGTAAACATATAATTTATGAATATAACCATAAAATTGATACTTCATGTCAGCACAAAAAGTCCTGACTACTGGGATTGTGATACCCTCGGGGAAATAAAAGTCCACCAGCAGTTGCATCGACCCAGTGGTAGTAAATATCCTCATCATAAATACCAGGACTAAATTGTGTATATACGTCAAGCGCGTTCCGTCTACAAAAGACTCATCAGTGACGCTCGAATCCAAAAAAGTTTAAAAGGCCAAATAAAGTTCTAAGTTGAAGAGCATTGAGGACCAAAATTCCTCAAAGTGTTGCCAAATCCAGCTAAGGTAATCTATGCCTGAGGTAGATGTTGAGGAATGTGCCAGTAAACTGTTCTTTAGAAATTTGTGTTTGGAACATTTTCATTATGCATGAATGTATATATTGGGGTCTTTAATCATGAGACAGCATACCAAAAAAAAAACACCTGGAGGTTAACAAATATAGACCGGTGTCTATACCATATGACAAGTTCTTAATCATCCCAGTTTAAAACGTTGTGAAGGAATTAATTATCTACTACTAAAGATCTACCATGAAACCAAAATAACAAAATAGCAAAAGAACATAGTACAATAATTGTCTGATCATAGATCATCTTGTTCGAAGAAAAGGTCCGGAAAACAAAATGTCCAAACCATTAACAATCGAATTATCAACTTGTATTTTATGGTTTATGAAATAATGATAAAATCTAATTAAAAAAGTATTTTGAACAGATGTTCTTTGATTATCATCCCTGTCTAGGTACAGTAACACACACATGCTGCAAGATTAACCCACCTTTCCAAGATTTATAAACAGTCATACCCGACACCTTTTTGTAGGTTGACCTAAGGACCATGGAAATGTATAAAACATAACACGCAATACAATCTGTTCATAAAAAATCTCTTTTACAACGGTATAATTTATAACGCAAAACAAATGCACAACCTAACGATGTTATATCATTTCAAAAGCAACAGCTCATACAAAACAAAAGGCACGACCTGATGCAATACATGTCTATAACAAACTTGAACAGGGTATCAAAACATAAGGAGAAAAGAACTGTTTAGTTTCTTTTCGAACTTATAATTAGTGGTAAGTTGTCTCTGTATTCATATAAAAACACTGATTCTAAACTAAGGCCGTGTTCACATTGACCTAAATTCGGTGTTGTGTTAGTGTAACTCACACGTAAACTAAACACAATTGCGTTCCCATTGATAAAACTCAATGTTTACATGCAGTTAAAATCATGGTTTATCTACACACAGTCGATAGTCAATGTTGGCCTTGTGTAGGTTAAGTGTACACAAAACTAGGCATTTAGGACATTAGTTTTACCGTGTATATGTTTAAGGAGGAAACTATTTTTGAGTAAAATTGATATTTTTGATAATTATTAGTATAGTTCTTTACAGAAATTGTTGTCTAAATTTTACACGTACAAATTTTACACGTACTTTATTAACCCCTGATCAAGACTCAAAGCAGCATCATTGCCGAACCCATAAGACAGAAACCAATTGATTTTTCGGGAGGGGGGGCTATCATAGTTGAGTGTAAAACATAAAGGCAAGGGGTGGTGCTGGTGAGCTAGGGATTTTGTTTTGGAAACAAAAATGTTTCTAGTTTTTGGCCCTGAAATTTTTTTTGTTTGTTTCACTCTCAGATGCCACTTATATATGCTAAAATTGATTTAGACTTGTCATCAAAATTTGTCCTGAAAAAAATCAATAGCCCACGCCCCTCTATCCCCCTCCCCTCCCCAAAAAATGAAGTAAATAGTTGCTGCCTAATACATTTGAAAAGGTCTTCCCAAACCGACTTGACGTACACAGAAATATTCGCCACTGGTATTTACTCAAACAACGATTCACGCATTAAGTCATGACTAAAAAAAGTGTTGGGTAAATGATACGTTTGTCTAGTTTCTCAGATCCGTTAAATAACACTTAAAATAAATAAAAAAACGTTACCCTATTCCTTTACCAAATACTCCTTGGAGAAGAAATACCATTTGAAACAAACAGAAAAGATAAAAATGTAGTGATCCTTAATATCTCAAACCTTTTTTTTCGGCTGTTAGCACGCTGCTGCAGCTAACGTTCTAACGCGTAATCGAGACCTCTCTTGTATATTCAAACTATTGCAAATTATAAAAGTGGCTTTCTTAAAGTAGCAACCACTTAACTAAAAAAGGGGGAGGGTTGTGTATTTTTTTTATCTGAGTCAGATTTTTTTTTTCGCGCGTACGTTTTTATTCCTTTCTTTTCGATGCTTGTAATCAAATTCAATTTTTTTCAATATTCAATACTATAATATATGGGGAAATTCTTGATTCAGAATGTATTTTATCATCTGTATGACCAATTTTTTTTTTAATAAATTGTGGATCGGAATATTTCCATTCCCACCACCACCCTCCTTTTGAAGTCAAATGGTTCTTCCCTTATCGCTAGAAAAATTGTCAAAAAATTTTGAATTCAGTTCTACGTAATGAACATTTAAATGACATATAGTTTACAAGTGGGAACAAATCTTATGTACAGGTAGCTAAACAAGGTGTATAGATGTGAACAAAATGTAATGTGAAACCTGTGTACACTACACTAAACTAATTGTAAACATGTTTACTCTACACGGCGTTTGGTGTGAACACGGCCTAAGAAAAACATATTAGGCCGTGTTCACATAGAACTAAACTCGGTGTTGTGTTAGTGTAACTCACACATAAACAAAACACAATTACGTTCCCATTGATAAAACTCAATGTTTACATGTAGTTAAATCATGTTTTGTCTACATGCAGTCGGTAGTCGATGTAGGCCTTGTGTAGGTTTAGTGTACACAAAACTAGGCATTCAGAACTTTAATTGTCCCATGTATATTTAAAAATGAAACAATTTTTAAAGAAAATTGATACTTATAACACTTAATTAAGCTTGATATATTTATTTGTTATAAAAACACGTAACGTAGCCATATTAACCCCTATAACAAGACTTAAATCCATCATCATTGCGAACACATAAGATATTTGCCACTGGTCATTATACTCAAACAACGATTCACTCATACATGCATTACTGAAAAAGGGTGAGGTTAATTGTTTGTTTGTGTAGTATTTCAGATCCGTTAAAATACAATTAGAAATAAAAAAAAAATAAAAAAACCTTTGCCAAATACTTCTTGGAGAAAAAAATACCATTTTAAACAAACAGAAAAGATAGAAATGTAGTGATCCTTAGCATCGCAATTTCTTTTTTTTCCCCGTCTGTAGGCACGCTGATGGCGAGTCTACGTTTTTAATGGGTAATCGACACATCTTTAGACTACTGCAAATCATCTAATTTGCGTTTCTTAAAGGAGCAACCACTTTACCACAAAAATGGGGGAGGGGGGTCTGAGTCAGATTTGTTTTTTGCGCGCGAAAGTTTATAATTTTTTTTTTCGATGGTACCAATTTAATATTTAACACTGTTATGAATGGGTAAACTTTGGGTTCAGAATATTTTTTTTTCATTCTAATCATCTGAATAACCAGATTGTTTTTTATTCAATTTGTGTAAAAATCCACTCCCCTTTTTATTTTAAAGTCAAATGGTCGTTCCCTAACTGCTAGAAAAGGTGATCATTAATTTGAATTCGGTTCTACGTAATGAACATTTAAATGACATATAGTTTACAAGTGTGAACAAATATTATGTACAGGTAGCTAAACAAGGTGTATAGATGTGAACAAATTCAATGTGAAACTAGTGCAAAATACATTAAACAAAATGTAAGCATGTTTACTGTACACGGCGTTTGGTGTGAATGCGGCCTTAGACTGAATAATATCTAACATCCAATATGACGGACCATCAACAAACAAAGAAAATTTATGATTTACGTTTTGTTATTTGATATTTTCATGATATTGAATAATAGAAATAAACATTATACCTATTTGTGATTTTGAGATATTATATTTCCACAACCGTTCTAGTTGAACGGAGAAATAAGTAAAAAGGCGTAAAAATGAGGGTTGAATCTTGTCTCGTTAAATTGTGAACATTGTACAGGAAGTAAGATATAAACATGGAGATTACAGAAACATGATCAATAAGATGATACCACATTGAGGTCCAAAGGGTCCTAAATTAAAATGTTGTTGAATTTAATAAAAAAAAAAAAAAGAATTCATTGGATTCTTTGATATGCCAATTTTAACATAAGTTTAGTTGTTAAATCATATCGAATTTTATTGATTTTAACTGGAAAATAGATACTAGTATATCATTATATCTAATCTAAGAGAACTATTGTTAAGTGGATAAATCATATATAATTTTAGAAGACTAACGGGTATTTGTATATCGTTTATTCAACTTAGAGTTACTTCTCTTTAACAGTAAAGTCCTAAGTATATGGATAACTTTAAAAAAAATCATTTTAACAAAAAAATAATACTAGAACATTTATGGTTCTTTCAAATGCTAAATCGAAACCTGTATATAAATATTGCCTTTTTGGCCCAGTTTAGAAGTTTGTCGAAATATCGTGAGTCTAAATCCATCAATTGGAAACACAACTTTAAAATTTTGATGGATTCAGTCGAGGATTATGCCAGGCAATGGGCTAAGCGCGAGAAGGAAGACGTAGACACTCTATCCGAATGGATTAAGGCAGTGAGGTCGTTAATACAAATCAGAATTAAGAAACTGAATGGGTCCATCAATGCCCATGCTACGTCAATCTTCAAAGATCCAAATGTTGCTAAACACCTATCTGACCTCCATGATGAATATGTTGTTGTCCCCGCAGACAAAGCCCCAAATAACATCGTTTTTATCTGTAAAAGTCATTACATTAATTGCTTGATTAACGAATTAGGTATAGACAATTCACTTGGAAACCCAACATATACCCTCACGACACTTACCAAAGAGGAAATCCTGGATAATCATAGGTCTGTTCTTTGTTCCTTTGGTATTTCAACCAAAGATGAAGAACTGGATCTTCCATCACTGTATTGGATACCTAAACTACATAAGTGTCCTTACAAACAACGGTATATTGCTGGGTTTTCCAAGAACTCAACGAAACCCATTTCTAAACTTAAACATCCATTTTATCAGCAATCGAAGACGGGCTTCAAAGTTATTGTGAAACTGCCTATTCTAGAGGTGGCCTGAATCAGATGTGGATACTTAAAAATTCCAAAGATCTTTAAGAGTACTAGTACATACAATCTAACTCTCTTTCATCTTGTAACAGTATTAAAACATTTGACTTTTCTACTCTTTACACAAGTATTCCACATTCCAAACTAAAAGACAAATTAAAAGAGTTGATATTACTTTGCTTCATAAAAGAGAATGGCCAACGTAGATACAAGTATATTGTCTTAGGGAGGGATAAATCATACTTTGTAAAGAATCATTCTGATTCAAACAAAAAATTCTCTGAAACCGATATTATCAAGATGCTTGATATCTTGATTGACAACATATTTGTTACGTTCGGAGGACGTGTTTTTCAACAGACTGTCGGCATCCCAATGGGAACAAACTGTGCCCCTCTACTTGCTGACTTGTTTCTTTATTATTATGAGGCTGACTTCATGCAGGAACTTCTTAGGAAGAAAATTAAGAAGTTAGCAATATCCTTTAACTCTACTTTCCGCTATATAGATGACGTTCTTTCACTAAACAATTCAAAATTTGGTGACTATGTGGATCGCATCTATCCCATCGAATTGGAAATAAAGGATACTACAGATACAGTTAAGTCGGCTTCATATCTTGACTTATATCTAGAAATTGACAATGAGGGTCAGTTGAAGACAAAACTTTACGACAAAAGAGATGATTTCAGCTTTCAAATTGTGAACTTTCCATTTCTAAGTAGCAACATTCCAGCAGCACCTGCATACGGGGTATATATCTCCCAATTGATACGATATTCCCGTGCTTGCATTTCCTATCATGATTTTCTTGATAGAGGGTTACTGCTCACAAGGAAGCTATTAAACCAAGAGTTCCAAATGGTGAAGTTGAAATCATCCCTTCGTAAATTTTACGGACGCCATCACGAGTTGGTTGACCGTTATGGAATAACCGTTTCACAAATGATATCGGATATGTTCCTTACGTCGTAACTACAATCCCCTTCCCTTTCATGAATTTGACCTACCGAATTAGACTTTTTACCGGATTTGTAATCACATAAGCAACACGACGGGTGCCGCATGTGGAGCAGGATCTGCTTACCCTTCCGAAGCACCTGAAATCACCCCTAGTTTTTGGTGGGGTTCGTGTTGTTTATTCTTTAGTTTTCTATGTTGTGTCATGTGTACTATTGTTTTTCTGTTTGTCTTTTTCATTTTTAGCCATGGCGTTGTCAGTTTGTTTTAGATTTACGAGTTTGACTGTCCCTTTGGTATCTTTCGTCCCTCTTTTGTCCTAAGTGTCTCACGAAATTTAGTGCTTTATGAATTCGCTATTTAAACATCTTTTACGTATATTGGCTATCATAGTTTTACATAATTTCCTGTTGATATTATCTTTACAGTTAAACCCGAATTCATAAAAGAACTGGTAGACACATTCGTTAACAAAGATGATCACTTACTGTTGGAAGCTAAAGTTAACCAAGCAGAATCGATAACATGGCAACACAATGGCAAAGATCTTACTCCTTTAGAAGGAAAAAGAAAGATATTGTTTATGAATGGAAAAGCTACATTGAAAATTTGCAATGCTACTTTAAAGGATGCAGGAGAATACATTTGCAAGGCAAGGTCAAAGGGAGCAACACAAAATGAAGTTGAAACAACGAGCATTTGTCATGTTACTGTTTATGGTAATTTAAATAAATAATTATAAAGCCCAAAACATTATCTTTAAATTCTAATTAACGTTTTTCTCATTTCACCTTTAATGTCAATAATATGTCCCATTGGCTGTGGCGACAACTCGCCATTCAATTAATCTTTTATGGCATGTGCAGATTTGATCTGATTATTTTCTACAAACAATAAAACTTGTGTCACTATAGAGGAACGCAAATTACTTACTCTTTCAGTACATCTCTGGGATTTGATGTGTTCTTGTTGCTAAATCATTTGTTTTTTTTGCATTCGTGTTATTTTTATTTCGTTGCTATAATCCATGATATTGACAGTTTCGCTTTTTTCTTTTTTTTTAACACCACTGGTGTATTTTAGTTTAATGTTTATCATTTGTCAAATATTATCTTGATTTTATATTCCTTATATAAACATGCCGTATGTTTATCCCGAAAGCCATATAATACTTAATTTTCTTTACTTTGCGTTCCTGTTGAAGTTTTTGTAAACCTGCTATTATTTGCATATTCGTGAGTCACACAAAAATCAGGTTTACAGCTGATCACCGTGAGCTAGGGCATTCCGGTGTTTTGTTATCGCCTTAATTTTCATTACATAACTATAGTTTTGGGTTTTTTAATCAATCGATCTTTAAATACGATGAATACGTAGACATCATCAAGTGCAAACTAACATTCCTTATCGCTTGTTATAAATTCATTTCTTCAATGAATGCGCATCAAATACTTTTTTGAGAAGATAAATTCATAATATTGAAATGTTTTTTTTTCTGTATGTATATACTTACAAGTTAAAAATCAGAGATCGATTGATTAGATATATACGGACGTTCAAGTCAGTTGCTTTAGTGGTTGTTGGTGATAGTTTACTGTCACACTTATTTTTTTTTAAACCTGCTTTTGCCTAAATTAGGCCGATGACAATACCTTTGTAAATCTTTCACATTTGTCATTTCGGGACTTTTATAGCTTGCTATACGGTTGGGGTTTTACACAATCATTATTTATTGTCGTTATATGAACTATAGTGGCTAACATTCACGCCTGTCTGTGTCTGATCAATTGATCTCTTATTTTGAATCTTACAAAATCTCCTTATTCTTAAAATAATAATCAAAATTCTACTTACAGACATTTTCATCTCTTTCATTACAAAGCTCGAATAATATTATGTTATAATCTTAACAAACCGTTTCCTATCACCACTGATTTGTTTTTATACTGCATTCGTTTTATTTGAGCAGTCAAAATGTACTAATTTTCTTGCACCAGATGCGCATTTCGACAATACATGTCTCTTCAGTGATGCTCGTGGCCAAAATATTTGAAAATCCAAAGCTTATATAAAAGATGAAGAGCTATAATCCAAAAGGTCCAAAAAGTAAAGCCAAATCCGTGAAAGGAACCAGAGCTTTGCATGAGGGAGATGCATTCCTTAATTTATAATAATTTATGATATTTTGAAACAGAAAATTAAAAAAACCCACAAAAAATCCGTATTTTCATGCCAGTACCTGTATTTTTGGGAAAAAATATTTCACTTATTAATATTTTTTGTTTACAACCTATAAATCATTATGTTAAATGTTTATTGTTGATATTTTAGTCTGTAAACAAACGAATTCGTTCACCATTGATTGCGGTTTTCAACAGGTTATGATATAAATTTCACCGTGTTGTATATTTCTCCGCCTGTGTGATATGAGGCATTTTTAAAGCAGGATTTCCTCCATTATTTAAATCAAATAAATAACATTTACACACTAAACAACAATTGAAAATGTTTTTTTTTAAATTGCTGTATAAAAACAATAATCGTGCATTGACTTGACATATCAACAATGAGAGGATTTGGCCCGAAACGGTGAAAATGCTCGGCACAGCCTCGCATTTCCCCGTTTATAAGCCTCTTCCTTATATCGTTGGTATGTCAAGTCAATGCACTATTATTGTCTATTTATGTGACCGAAACGCGTGTCTCACTGGCTTACGTAATTATAAAAAAACATAGAACGTTTCTTAATGTCGGGAATTATTTTGCTTGATTGTAGCTCTTTGCCCATCATTTGCAAATGTACCAGGAGACCAAAAATTTCGGAATGGGACAACGTTTGAAATCGGAGTAAGAGTAATAAGTTATCTGAAACCCACATTCGTCACCTGGTACAAGGAAGGATATACTATCAATAAAAGTGAAAGAATAAATATGCTGTACTCAAATGGTGTTGCCAAACTAAAGGTGTACGACTCTTGTTCCGATGATTCTGGTCTCTACAAGTGCGTTGCTAAAAATAAACATAGCAGCAGCGCTTGTTGCATATTAGTCAAAATCGAGAGTGACAAGATTGAGGTAATCAATTTGTTTGGAATTGTCATATTTGTTAAGGACTTACAGGAATGAAAATTGGGAGTGAAAAACACTCAAGTAAAAATATATTTGAGGTATTTTCTTTCAATAGAATTTTTGAGATCCAGAATAAACTCATCATAGATACCAGGCATAAAATTTAATATTTACGCCAGACGTGCGTTTCATCCACAAAAGACTCATCAGTGACGCTCGAATCAAAGATGTTATAAAAAGCCAAATAAAGTACGAAGTTGAAGAGCATTGAGGGACAGTTTGACTTTATATTAAAAATGTAAATTATATCAAACACAATCAACGAAAATAAAATCGTATACAAAAGAACAAATTTAACTTTTCATGAGTCAAAAGCTTTAATTGAAAGAAACCTATAAGAAGGTCATATAATATACTTTGAATAAGTATAAATATGAAACTGTCAGTCACAATCGTAAATGGTCGGTAATATTACACACTGTTTAAAGTGTAAACTACTTCTTTCATTTAACTTTAAAATTTTGCATGCAATAAAATATGGTATGCCCCTTCTTAAGCTATGAAATTACAAAATAATCAAACTGCAATGATATCAAAACAGCAAAGATACTCAATATGGGCCATTTTTTACAAACAAGGGTGGCAATTTGGAAGCGTAAAAAACTATCAAAGTAAGTTCAAATATAAAATTGGCTTTTTTTTTTAGAATATTTAGTACCTTTTAAATGTTCTGCACGGAAGGGACTGAAACACAATCTTTTTCCTGCAAGTAAAATTCATCGTTACAGTGCTCTGTTTTCTCAAACACCTCTCCCTAGTGTTCCGTGTTGCAGATTTTGAGGCTTCATATGCAAATTTCTAGATAAAAAAATATTTTAAACGATTTCTTTCCGCATCATTTGTATAGGATTGAATTCCCAACATTGAATTTAAACAGATACCAGCTTCCTACTAAAAATATATTGGTTTTAAAACTAGTTTTTCTTCAAAATATAGAGTGTCGCTCGGGGTGTCAGATGTTGCATCTCAAGGGGTAGAGGCTTCCAATAAAACACGAATAGATTTGCATATAAATCATGGAAATCTGTCTTTATCTGATACTTTAGTTGTTCAAACACATCTACTATATTATGATAACATATTAAAAACTGAAAGTACCTCATTTTGCCTGTTTTGTAGCATTCTAAAACATGTGATTTTGATTTTATATATATACAGTCCCCCAAAAGTTAAGCACCACCTATTTTTATTGCACATTTTTTTTTTCAAATTTAAAAAATCAATTATTCCACGAAAAAAAGATAACAATTATGTAGCAATTTTGCTTATGTATAACATAAACAAACCAGAAATGTAATTTTAGTCACTTATGAAGGTTCTATGCATGTAGGTTTTCCGTTCATAGAAATAGTGTAAATTACACAATTCAGAAACAGAATTAAAGTTTCACTGTCATTTTATTTTTTTACAACAATTGATCACCCAATATTATTAAAATTTTCTACACATAAGCTTTGGTCTGTTCGGCAAATTAAATGTCAAAATTTGAGTCAATAGCATGTGTAATAACCTCACTTACGGTACATTTTCATAACATGACGTATCCTTCTCGGTTCAAGCCTTCAAGCTTTAGTTTAGGAAAATATGTTGCATTAAACAACAATTAAATCGACAAAATATTGTGATGGTTGATATCTGTGATTGAGATTTCCGCCAATGGCATCTCAGACATGTTTAATAGGGTTTATGTATGGGGACATGGAAGGCTAAAAAAAATGTAAATGGCTTGTTCCTCTTTGGACTCGGTTAAAATCCTTGCCCATTGTGTTCTAGTGTTGTCGTCCATGTACAAGGATCTTGGCAATGTAGACGCAAGTGGGGGATTATTAAAATGAGTGAGGGACTACAATGTTTTAAGGCACAAAATCTCTGTATGTCTGTCCGTTTATGTTACCCTGCAGAATATGCGTACCCAGCTTATAAGGGTATAAGAAGTAACCCCGTACTGGAACACCACCAGCACTGAATGCAGTCCTTGTGCAAACATAGTTTTTGGTCATAGGCCGTTTTGTTTCCCCGCGAAAGTCGTATTATGGCATCTACTGGCAGTAAAAGAAACTAACTACATTTGTACCATATGAACAATGAGTGTTTTCTCAGCTTCTTATGTTCAAGCATAGATAGTCATTATCCCATTAAAACCTGACAGTAGAGTGCCTACCTGTAAGTATATGTCTCTTTACACCAGAACTTGCTCTTCGGTTGCCTCTGAGAAGTCGACTGACCAATGAATGAACACTAACACAACCACCTGGAGAGACAGTGTATTTGTAAACGCGCAGATGACCTTTGATAAGAGGTTGCTTGACTGCTTTCTTGGAGTTCAATCGTTTTGGTCGTAATGGATTTTCTTAGGGTATGTTGAAGGTAATTCATAACATCAAACATTAATATTTTTTCCGCAATAGTTATAAAAATATTGCCAGTTATATTTCGGTGGTGCTTAACTTTTGGCGGACTGTATAGTAAAAAAAAATACTCAAATTTTTTTGTTTTCAAGCTTGAAAGTGATTCCTTTTCCTTTCCAGTCACTAAGTCTATTATGGTCAGCATAGAGTTACTGATGTTGCTCATTGCACCGAAACATGGAGAAATTAGAGAGCAGCCCTCCATATAAGATTTTGCCGAAGACAATTACAGTCAAACTCCATCATTGATTCTTCATCAGGTTTCTATCAAAAGCACTCCTGCACGCTGTAAAAAAATATTTCACACCAAAACAAATTGGATAACTCTCTTCAATGAAACACTCACCAGCATCTTCATCATCAAATGACAATACAGCTTCAATGAGTCCTGAAGACGATGACACGCCTATTCATATCAATTATAAAAAGCGATTTAAAGCCATAAAAAACTTAATCCGGCTGTTGATTTTTCTATCTTCTATCCAAATGATAATTAATTATCCTTTCTATAATATTTCTCTTCTTCTTTTTCTGAGGACGGTCAGATTTATGTCAAAAAGAAGAACATCGGAAATGTGGTATCAGGAAACAAGTAAGAGGTTTAGGAAAACTGGCAACAGGCTTTTTCACGTTAAACTTTTATATGTTATTCGTGGATCAAGACGTTTTGGATACATAATCAAATACTTGTGTCAGCGCAGAATGGGCGATCCCGAAGACGCAAGAATTAATTTTGTAGTTCCAAGCCAAAAGATATTATCAGACATCATCGCCATGGACATTGATGTCTGACCTCTGCTTTAGATATCTTGTTTCTATCGTTCTCCAGTCATTTTTTAACCTGTATTGAATATGTTACGTAACCATCAAAATGATGAGTTTATGTTATGTGCTGACAATTGAAGATGGAATAAATTTAAGGAAAGACTAAAAGACTAAACAAATACAAGGCAAACAATAATTGAATATAGAAAAGTGTTTGGAACTTTTTCTTTGTAAAAGGGTACATGAAGCGCCTTACGTTATAGGTCTACGTTTGAAAGGCTGTACGCCGTACGCCAAAACATTTTGTCTTCATAAGTTTGAAGATTGACAGGTGACAGTTGGCGTCAATCGAGATTTGTGTGTGATCAGTGGATTACAGACGTCATTGTTTCAGCTAACGGAACTTGTTGGAAATTGCTATTTTGTATCAACTCTGTTCTTTCTAGTGCAAGTGACAAATTTGTAACACAATCACATTATGTGAATGAAAGCACAGTAGACATCTTGTATCAAAGTAACCATTTCAGCCGCATGGAACATGATGATTTTTTTCAATATAGAACCAAGATATCTTAAGCAGAAGTCAGACTGTGTGATACTAGTATCAAGGTCCTTGGCGAAGAAATCCGATAGCATCTTTTGACTGCAAAATGTTTTCATGCTTCTTGGGGTCGGCCGTTCTGCGCTCACATACGTTATCTGTAATGTGTCCAATACAGTTTGGTCCACCTATTATTTTTTTTTCTTTCACCATTTGGAAATCAGCAGCCAAATTATTTTTTTCAAGATATTGAATAGTGGTCTTGAAATCGTTAAGAATAGTAGTGTCATCGTTTTCAGGTCTCCTTGAAGCTGTATTGCCATTCGATGTTAAAGATGCTGGTGAGTGTGTCATTGGAGAGAGTAACCGAATGCGTTTTGGAGTTAGTGCTTTTTGCGGCGTGCACGAGTGTTTTTTGGAGGAGCCTGGTGATGAACTTTGATGGAGTGTGATAGTAACTGAAAAGGAAAAGAAATCATTTTCCAGCGTCAAAACAAAATATTTTGAGTAATTTTGTACTTTTTATGAAATCAAAAGCACCGATTTTAATATGTTATCATAATATAGTAGATATGTTTGAATAAAGAAGTATTAGGTAAAGACCGATTTACATGATTCATATGCAAATCTGTTCGGTTTTTTTTTTATTGAAAGCCTCTACCCCTTGAGATGCAAATTCTGACACACCTAGCGACACTTTATATTTTGATGAGAAACAAGTTTTTAAACCAATGAATTTTAAAGAAGAAGCTGGTATTTGGTTAAATTCAATGTTGGGAATTCAATTCTATATAATTGATGCGGAGAGAAGTCGTTTCAAATAGTTTTTTATCCAGAAATTTGCATATGAAGCCTCAAAATCTGCAACACGGAACACTAGGGAGAGGTGTTTGGGAAAACAGAGCACAGAAAACGACTGATTTTACTTGCAGGAAATAGATTGTGTTTTAGTTCCCTCCGTGCATTACATTATATGATACTAAGAATTATAGAAAATTAAATAGATACTTGAACTTACTTTGATAGTTTTTCTTCGCTTCGAAATAGCCACCCCGCATGTGGCGTTCTACACGATGAAGAGGTTTGTGTTAAATAACACCAAGTTATTTTTGTAGAAAATCTACATTCTTTCATATAGAGATTTTTGTTGTAAGATTTTATAATTTTTTTAGGTAACTCACTTATTTTTCTATGATGTGCTAGCATTTGTTGTAAACAACCTTTAAATTCCAAAAAAAAATCATACTGAGTCACTATACTCCAGCGCACCCTAGAAGACGTACTTCAACTGTTCAATTTATATATATATTTTAACCAATTTCTAAATTTATAAACTTGTTATAAGGAAATCATTACAAGCACTGCATTATATAAAATGTCCATGTGTTTATAATTAGCATTTAGTCAACACAAGGGTACATAATTTGAAGGATATTCTTCTGTATGCACTAGACAATGTTAAACGTCTCACATTTTCCTGATAATGTAGTTGATCAAACCTTTACTTATTATAGATAAAATAGAATGTTGTGATTTCTGAATGATGAATGTAGGAATTTTGGAATTTAAATTCCTTTTTTATTTATCGTTGGATTGGATAGGAAACTTTTAAGACCTTTTTTTTTCTCACTACTTCATGACAGTTTTAATATTTTTTTTATAGAAGCAAGAAAACGTTGCAGAATGTCCAGTGTGTATGGATAACCCACCAAATAAGTATCTGCCATGTGGTCATGTCATTTGTGCCAAATGTATGCAAAGGATAGGAGGAGTTTGTCCTATCGATCGAGCGCCATTCAATATAAATGCAGCTACTGATCTCTATCTAACCTGATATTGACATTTATATTATGTCCATCGTAATCAACTTATACTGAAGAAAATGTGTATTATATACTGTACGGCTTTTGTTGAACGTAATATTTCTTACTTACTTTGTTAAGTTTTCTGTTAAGAGCTGTATCAAACAATATATGAATATATCACTGTCGATTTAGATCAATAAATGAAAAAAAAATGCACATTCAAATATTAATAGAAATTATTAAAAAAAATGTAAAATCAATTGTTAAAAAAATGGTGTGGTAAAACTATGAGCTCAAAATTCTTCGTCGTCAAAAATCTCCGCATTACGCCATCATTGCTCTTCAGTTGTAGAAATGTAAGGATGACACGCTGTCAATTTAGCTCATGAAAACCGATAGGTTTATCCACATCCACATCATCATGATTCTTATGCATCTAACGTGTTTAAAACAACAAATGTCTCTACTAGCTAATAAGCATTGTATGATCGGGGGTCAGCGGGAATTGTCGAATGTTCAAAAGCACAAACAAAAAATCGATTTAAATATTTCGTGTTTTGGCATAATATTCAGATGTTGCAGATGAATTACTTTAGATAATACACATGTATTATATAGAAGTATGTCGTCAATGACATTTGGTAAAAGACTGAAATTCAAACACGTCAATCCTCTTTATGACTGATTCAAAAGTATTTCACTTTACTCATGTAATTCACTGTTTTAAAGAGTTTAGGTATCAGCCTGTAGACTGAATATATACATATAATAGAATCTGAAGCGAAATGATTTATCAAACATTTTTTGTTTTATGCGTTTTCAAGACAAAATAGTCGACTCAAACACGACTTAAAATTAAAAAATGTAATCGATAAAAGTAAAATCACAAAAATACTGAATTGAGAGGAAAATCTATTCGAAAAGTCCATACCCATATGGCACAATCAAATAACAAAACGCATAAAAAACAAATGGACAAAAACTATCATATTCCTGACTTGGTACAGGCATTTTCAAATGTAGAAAAAAAGTGGATTAAACCTGGTTCTATAGCGCTAACCCTCTCCCTTTAATGACAGTCTCATCAAATTCTGTTATATTAAAATTGATGCGTTAAATAAATTGACACTATAAATAAAATCGTATATATCAATTTTATAAGGAACAATTTAACAGAACAGAAAAACATCTACTATCTACGAACACATTCATCGATTTTAGTGTCTGACGTCAGAAAATTTTATACGTCACATGCATTTGTCATTCAATGTGCATACAAACAATTTTAAAATTTACATAGGCAACGTTAGCATACAGGGTTTACTCTGGCGTTTGTGGTTCAACGTATTTTGTAATTCTTAATATAAATATATTATAATGACATATAATAGAACAATATCATACTCACGGGATCTTTTAAAGTACAGAGTCACGTTATAAGAACAAAAGAAATACAAAAAGTCGCATATACAAAACAAACAACTAAAATATCAAAGCCAATACAGACACATTGACGAGATGTATACACGTAAGTACCGAGCCACGTCAAACGGATATCACATAAAACCATTCAACAGTAAAAGTAATATTAATTAAAGAAAAAATACAAATGAAAGAACTATAAAACACGTTGTTAAGATGATAAACAACATCAGTACACATAATCTATACATCAAGACCATCGTGATTAATTTGGGATGTTGATACGGAATATTTATCAACACGGTCTTGGTACCTCCCGATGAACTTTTTTTTTTAGAAAAAAGGACGAGACGTTCTTTCACATACCCCTGGTTCATCAACTTTCTACTAGAGAATTTTACGTTTCACGAAACTTACATACGTTAACGCAAGAAACTTAGGCTTAATATAAATTGTGGTTGTCTCCCTTCGCCGGTTTCTGTATTTCAGATTTCAGTCGGATAGTTATAATATTGTTTTAATTCTAAAATACCATTCATGAACCAGGCACGGACCATTCGATTTTCGAGGGGGTATTTAAAATGAAGATATTTCTGCCAATTAGATAATTTTCAAAACAAAATTTCCCCGTCAGAGTCTCCCCCTTCCCCAGTGTAAAGGTTACAGGTTAACAGGTTGACAGGTCAACATGTGGAAAAGTCGATGAATGCATAGGTCGACAGGTTGACAAGTGCAAAGATTAACAGACCTAGGTTGACAGGTCGACATGTTGAAAAGTCTATAAATGCACAGGTCGACATATTAACAAGTGCAAAGGTTAACAGGCCTTGGTTGACAGGTCGACATGTTGAAAAGTAGATAAATGCATAGGTTGGCAAGTGTAAAAGTTAAATCTCGTGTATTGCTACATTATGTGTTGGACCTGCACAGAGAAGATCTGAATTTATAAATAATCTTGATGAAGAACTAGATGTTCCTACGGTTACATAATAAGGCCAGGCAAGATTTGAATTTATTTCGTTCTTACAAGTTAAAATTGTCAATATTTAAAAACCTTTTCAGTCCATTTTCAAATCACAGTCATCGTGTAGGTAAGCAAGATTTAATCAGACTCAACTGATGTACATTACAGCACGGACTGAAAAAAAATGATTCTCAGTCATTAAACATGTTTAAGACTTTTTACTTCGATTTGGCCGCTTCAGTCTGATTATTGGTAAATAATGGCAGGTTTTACATTGCACTACGAAATGTTTTTGTGTATTAAGTTTAACTAATTTAAGATAAACAATTGTAATGTCTTAAACGTTTGTTTCATGATTATATGACTCGAAACACAATAAATGTTAGATATATCGAGGAAAACAGTTATACTGAACAATAATGATATATTATTTGTACATTTAAAAAAAATGAACTTAAAAACAACTAAAAAAGGCAAGTGTCAGGGTCGTCAATTATGGGATTCTGCACATCAATTTCAGCTGATCACAAGAAAGTCAAATATCGTTGGTACTTCTCGGTAGTTTATCTGCAGACCATGCAAGCTTACAATGTACTACAGATAAAAAGTTACAAATAATTTACTCAGTGGCTGTACCAGGGCTGGGGGTTTGTGATTGGGTCCTACTTTTTTTCTCGAAAATACATGAATATTACGGTAAAGGAGACAACAATTCTTTGTTTTCTTTTATTCTGGAACCCTCTGTCCCTCTGGTATCTTTTTTCCCTCTTTTATCACGAAGCCGATATAGTGTGATATCTACCCAAATTGAAACGACAGAAATTTTAAACGAATCAAATATGCTGCTTCATTCAGCTTTGATTGTCGCTTGTGCCTATTATTTGGCTCCAATATTTAATTGAATGCAACTGGGAAAATTATAAAGATTACTTTTTCCGAAAATCCTTCTCATCATGGTTCACCTGTTCTGGTAATGTATTGTTTTTATTGACATCTAAGCCAGTACAGCATTGTCGGAGCCAGTCAATTTCTTAAGTTTATACGCTGATTGTCGTAAAAGGGTCCAATAATATTAGCATCAAGTCACGCTTCGTTGACATAAATGGTTGATATATTATAACATATTCTGCATCATTTGATACTGTATCTCACCTTGGATGAGATACATGTCGCTTTTAATTTTTTTTTGTAGAAAGGCCGACCTTTTTATCCTGCGACAGCTTTCTTTTTTCCAGAGTAATTACCTTTGACCAGGGATGCTTCGAAAGGTAATAGTTACACAATGCTACCTTTAATCGAGCTGTCGGTTCGTAGGTCAGTCCGTTTGTATCACCCCTGTTGCACTCTTCAATCTGCACCCTCAAAGGCATGGCAATTTATCACACCGTGATATGTATTTTTTTCACTTGCAATAATGAATTTTGCAGGTAAAAATTTTCTTGATAGATTGTGGCACACACAACCCAGATCATTCATTGGAAAATAAATGAAAACTGAGTTATCAATAAGTAACAATATGTTTGGCATTCTTACAAATACTAACAAAAGTCCTTACTCATGTTAATGGCAATAAAATAAAATAACACCCAAAACGATCTGATAATCAAATAATCCAGGTATTTTGATATGCCTAAATATTAGGAAAACACCCACTTTAACCGACTACATGTATATATTAACATAAATTACTGAACTTGTACAAGGTCCTAAATCTTAAATCAATTTTATCCTTTTTTAGAATAAATTTGTCCAGAAACTCATTTCCCGTAAACTCACAAAACGAGGCACGCCATATTCACAAGTAAGTTGAGAAGAAACTCTCTTTTTTTTTTAAAGAAAATAGAAAACATTGTTAACTGTATATCATTCAAAATATACCTTTGTCTCTTGTGAACAAAGTTTGCAGTTACGTTACTTCAATTAGATTTGAACTAAATGAAAAAAAGGGAGACACACACAATTTTACAGCGACGAAGTTAAGGTGTATTACGTACGTCAAAGTATATGACTTTTGTATTATTTGCAAGTTAAGGTAGCACAATACATTTTTTTTTTACTTCCAATCACCAACCTGTGAAATGCTATAACTTTCTTATGAATGCATAGAAAATAATAAAAGAGGTATCTATAGATAGATAAAAGATTATTCTTTTAAATGAATGCAATATTTTTATTATGCAAATATCATGTAATCAATTATTATGTAATTAGTGGCAAAATCTGGGTAAGTTCACTTGAATGAATTTAGCTCTTCCATCTCCTCAACTATACAGAAAATTTTAATGGAATCTTAACCAACACATCATGGGCTTCAAAGAGTGTCTTAGATTGTCTCTATAGTATTCCATTCTTTCATAATTCTCTAATTAGTGTAAACATCCTAACCACATAAAAGAAGATAATGTTTAATAAGGTGTAAAATTTGTTCTATACATTCTATCTGAAATCTAAGACACCCTTTTGTAGATAATGGTCATAGAAACAACATATAATAAAATCATCCCTCTAGGGATACCTATGAAGAAGCCAATTTCATTTGAAAGTAGAAATTTGGTGAGAAATATTTTAGACACAGTTAACATTATAATTGGTTACATAATTGTTGCATTATACAAACATTGCATCAATTTGAAAGAGTAATCTGTTAGCTATCCATAACTATCACTTTTATAAATTTTCAAGCATTATTGAGAGAGTTACAGGATTTTATAACTTGGGAGTTGGAGTCATAAAATCTTTGTATTGTGCTACCTTAAATGGTGAACGGGAGATGACAATGAACATTTTTTGAAATGTTAAGGTATGTTGCATATTACGTACGTCAAAAACCTAAAATTCTCTACTCAGACACTGATGACGTTTTAAAAGGTCTGCGCCTTTCTCTTTTTGATGAAATCATTGCCTATTTTGAGAATTTATTGCTAAAAATCTGTCGGCAGGTATAGATATGCAAATTAATACTGTAAAAAAATCTCTCATCTATCTTTCTGTGAATTTTGTTGGAGCAATTTATGCTTAAGCGCATAAAAGATTAACATACATGTATACATACATTGCACCTGTGAAATTGTTTGTGATATAAGAGTTAAAACATATCTAGATTTTTCATTCTGTATTAAATCAAAACACGTTCATGCTTGTAAGACGCGTATATTCGAAATCATGGACAAATATTTTACCTTTAAGTCCAAAGATACAGATGATAAAAAAAGTATTTCACTTTACTCATGTAATTCACTGTTTAGTACCTTGAGTTTTGAAAGAGTTAAGGTATCAACCTGTAGACTGAATATATTAAAATTATAGAATCTGAAGCGAAATGATTTATCAAACATTTTTGTTTTATACGTTTTTAAGACAAAATAGTCGACTCAATTCTAAAATCGCAACTTCGCCATTTTTACCTTCTCTAATAAAGAGTTCCATTTGTGGTGTTTAATTTCAACATATTTCAACTTTCAACAAGGTTTAAACATTGTGGTAGTATAAATTAGTTTTAAGTTTTACTACTAGAAGTCTTCTTAGTGTAGATTAGTAAAAAAAAATGTGTTATAAAAAGAAAACTTTATCATTGAATTTTGAGATAAAATGTCAGATGGTAGCACTTATACAATGTTTATAAACAAGAACAACAAAAAATGAGGACGGGAACTCCTGCTTGTATGGCAATGTGAAAAAAGTTATCGCTAAAATGACAAGACTACGTGATACAGCAAAAACATCAGCAACAACTCAGAGAAATATAATAGTCGACACATGAACCGAACAACAAAGATCAGCTTCCGTCAACGACAGACATTATTGACAAATAGGTGATCTTAAATTTCACACAATTATTTTCACAATACCAGTCCAAACAATTATCAATGATGGTCCTGAAAATGCTATTTCATAATTATTTGTACTATAAATGATAGTTTTACACATTATTCAACCGAAACCACCAAAAAACATCACAATTTAGTACATGAATGTTGATGTATAATATTAAATACAGAGACACGTCGTCTAGCAATGCAAATGCATATTCGAGAAAATGGTCATATTCTGGAATAGGTCACGTTCGGTACTCAGCAGCAGACGACAATACAGATGTTAAACCACAATCTAAGACATGATGAAAATGTCATAAGTTAGTTTAGACACAGAAACATCGTCCATATCAACCTTTTCTTTCTCAAACTATTGCAATTTCGAATCAAATAATAAAAATTGTCTAAACTTATAACGTAAACTAATGACTTTATATACAAGTACTAATATTTTAAGCGTACTGTTGTATATGGGGTTTTTAAATTAATTTTTTTATTCAAATACGCGTTGTTACGAAGAAATTTCACTTCAAAGTCAGTTCATCTGTAAGGTACATTTAAATAGACACCGACATAATTAAGTATGAGATAGTGCTAAAAGATTATATTACCCGTTGTAAAACATTTATCGGAATTATAAAATGCTAAAATTAACAATTTGCAAGGCATGGACTCGAAACTATGTTGGTTCGTTTCGAGTGTAATATAGACTTGGCGCCATCTAATTAATTATCTTTTTGACCTCCAAATACCGTTGATGGTCATATAAATTAACTCATCATAGATACGAGGCTTAAATTTTGTATTTACGCCAAAAGCGCGTTTCGTTCACATGAGACCCATGAGTGACGTTCGAATAAAAAAAAGGCCAAATAACGTGCTCAGTTGAAGGATCAAAATGCATATGAGCGATATCAACATAAAAATTAACATAGATAGAAAGCTAAGCGAACTCGTGAATTTAATTTGTTTAAGGTCAGTTTCATTTTATATTATAGATAATTTAAAATAAATGTTAATTATCGGTTTTTACTTGCATGAGTATGATTTTTTGTTGATCGAATTAGTCAATCAAGTTTTTATCTTTTGTTTCACTTTCAATGTTGACATTTTTTTCAATTAGATAAACGAACACGCCCAGTTAATGCGTTATTCATCTCTAGCTACGGGGTGATGTATGGAAACATATTGCATTTTACCTTCGAAACAATTCTTCAAAAATTTTATGCGTTATAATTACGTGTAAACATGTACAGAAGTGATCGAAAAAGAGGAAGTTGATGAGCAACAAACGTATTATAAAATTCATAACTGTTTTTATTTATTTAGATTAGACATTAAACATCTCTTTCAAACACCACGTAATTCTTGTCAGTTATGAAAAAGGATGGCTTTATTATCATACATCTATGAAAAGTCATTACCTGTAAAACATGTTTTTTTTTCAAATGGTCACTTTAATCTGAACAGCTCTCACAGGACCGAAAAATATAACATTATTGTGCCGTTTTCAATCTTTCATTTGTCTCATTTTAACCCAACTTCAACGGTAAATCGATGACGGTTCATACTATTCACTTGTTTTTAAATATCTGTTAAGTTGATTTTCATATGTTGTTTATAAGTAAAATCTTTTTTGTTGCTTGAACAAATTAAGGTGATGTAAACCTTACAGATAATATAGTTAAACTAACAGTGTAATTTTTCTAACCTTGTTTGTGATATAATTTGTTAAAAGAAGTGTGCGAAGACTGAATCAGATAAAGTTAATGTTTTAAAATTTAAAAGTCTGACCATGTACTCACAAATTTTGACCACATTAGCGATGTTGATTGTTGCATGGATAAAGTGCACCAAAGGATGACATATATTGTTGAATAAATTGAATAACTTTTTGGAAGAAAACGTTGAATAAATGGAATAATATTTTGGCAGAAAACAAAATTATGTGATGCATTTACATCTTCATTAAAAAATTAAATTAAACTCTACACTTTTGATAAAGTTCTGCAAAAGGTATTTAAAAGATTTAAACCAATAGATACCATTATATTCACAGTATGGAACACAGTTTTTGAATAAAGAATATACATATAAACCATTTTATTAGGAGAAAATATTTTGTTATAAAAATTCAAACAAGTTGGTGTCCATTACGTCAATGAGTTTGACAAACATTATATCATTGGTCAGATTTGATATTCATAGATCTTCTCAATATAATGACCATATTTCGTTATTCCTATTATGTTTGTCCTTGTCCGCTGATGATTCAATGGTTCAAATTAGTTTGTAGTTGTTAAACAAGTTTGTATATAATCGCTGATGTTATCATATTTGTATATCACTATTTTATAAGCTGTGTTTCATTTGAAATAATAGACTATTATTTACATTTGAATAGACGTTTAAATATGTATGTTTTGGGAGACAATCTTTTGTTGAGGGGTGCTCTCAAGATTTATTATGATCACAGTTAGTTACATAAACAGTTTTTTTAAATTTAGTATACTATAACATTAATAAATTTCAATGAAATTACTTTCTTCGAATATTTAAAAAAAAAAGGAAAACTAGAATAGGATAACAAAATAGGAAAGTTTGAACATTTTTTTATGTAAATCACACTTTATTTAAATAATGTTATGTTTTTATCGAAGAACAACTGACCTCAATGATCAGGAAATCCAGGCAAAAGTTCACTTGTGACAGTTTATAAATGTGATAAAAAGTAAAGTAACATATTTACCGAACTCCAATGTAATTTCAAATAAAGAAAATCTTTAAAAAGGCAAATTCAAAAGTTAAAACACATCATGCAACGTTTGGACGCAATTTAAAGATAAAAAATGAAAACAGGTACTTTTTGTTTTGAAAAACAACATTGAATGCTGATTATAGATACATATTAATAAAAGATTGAATATTTTATTTTCAATATACTATTTTTGCCTGATTTTAACATTGGTCTGTTTGCTGCTGTAAACTCTTTGAGTTATATCCAGCGTTATAGAATAAGAAAAAGAAATATATTCAAAATATATCGAGTGATATAGTACATGTATTTTAAACGAAATATGATCATTAACGGAATTCAACATTTCACAATGGCATATCCTCTCTTTTTTCTAATAAGACTGATAAATTGGTCTTAAATTTTGTAATGTTTTGACTGATTTTTACTGGCAATTTTCCATCGAAATTCAATCAATATAAGTTCAGAGTATTTAAATATTTTGATATGCTCCCTTTATATTTTAGACAGAACTGGGTAAAGGTGTACTTATAAGTATTAGTATAGACGACTTTTTGAAAATGTCTAATAATAATTTAAATGATCAGATAATTGTTCCTAATTGTATATTTATTCTTTTCAAAAGAAATAAGTGACGTACATTTAATATTGGGTCACACCTGGTTTTAAAAGTTTAAAAATAAAAAAATGTTCTTAAACAAAAGTTGCAATATTAAGCGCCAGTGGACGTTTTACACTTTGTTAATAAATACATAGATAAAATGGAATTAGTGAAAAAACATGCAATTTTAATCATAATTGGATATTTGTTTATTGAGGCTGGTCTTTTATGTGGTCTGTTTACAAACAAATGGATAAAGACTAAAGAATATCATTTTGGCTTAAGAAGATATTGTAACAATACTATAGATGGCACCATCTGTCACAACGTTGTGGATATACTCCCAAATCTTGAATGTAAGTAATAATACTAATAATGGAGCTATGAAAAAAGAAATATAAATTTTATTTTTGAATAACTGATGCGACGTAGAACATGTCCTTCTATATTCATTCTTGCCTAGCTTAACCGAACATAAATAGTTTTAATTAAAAAAAAATGCAACATATGTATACATTATAGTGAGCTCTCCTACTGAATAGCACACTTGTTAATATTTTATTCAGATTATATACTTAAACATCAAACCAACATTGCACACCAATGTATCCATTTAAATACGCTATGTGTATCGGAATTCCTTACAGCAAAAACAAAACGTGTTGATTAGACCGTTGGTTTTCCCGTTTGAATGGTTTTACACTAGTAATTTTGGGGCCCTTTATAGCTTGTTGTTCGGTTTGAGCCAAGGCTCCGTGTTGAAGGCCGTACTTTAACCTATAATGGTTTAATTTTTAAATTGTTATTTGGATGGAGAGTTGTCTCATTGGCACTCACACCACATCTTCCTATATCTATGTACATATCAAACAATTACAGAATTTGTGTATGATATTATTAACAAATAAATGTATTAGCACTTTAAATATTCATGTGGAAGACATATACTTGAAAAATTGGGAACAGTTTGAATGACTTAACTTAAAAAAACGGATACATTTTTTTATATTTCTTAACTGACCGAAAAAAAATCGAGGATAATTTCTTGTTCAAAATATCAACTATTCAATATTGAATTAAAAGAATGAATTAAAATTATACAGTTTTGAAATGATTTTGTGCACTAAGGAAATAATCAGATTTTTTTTCATGAAATTTGGAAATTTGTATTTTATTTGTTATTAGCATTCTACCATATTTATATCAATATGTCAACAGTCTCTAAAAACCATATTCTTTATTGTTATGATGCCTTAATTATAAGGAAACTTGCCTGTTTTACAGCCAGGTAGTATGTACACAATATAATATATATTGTGTATTAATTTTGCAATCGTCAGTGGCAGTCAGCAGGGTTTCAGGAAATCAGTTCTTCGACCACTAAGTCAAATGCGTTTAATTAAAAAAAATCTTTTTTTCTCTTTTTTGGTGTTCGAAAAATGTATTTTGTGTTGTATTTAGACCCCTCTACTAAGAAATAGGTTATATATAGTAGGATCCGTGCCTTTATATAAATTCACAGTGAAGCCGTCAACATGGAACCAATCCGCTCCTCTCACTTACAAGTTTAAGACAATATGTAGCACCGGTTTGAGCGGAATATTTACTCAACTGTCGATCACACCATAATTGCAAATTTAAGAACAAAGCCTTGGAGTATTAAATATGAATGAAATATATCTGAAAAAGAATTGAAGCCTTCACACCCACATTTTAACCCGATAAATATAATGCAAAACCAATGCACATACCAAGACAAACACGTACGTGGCACATCGATAAACATTTTGATAGCTTTAAGCGAAGAAGTAATTTATAGGGCAAATAATTCGAGTAGACGTTGTGAAAGTAAACAACACTCATTTTGTTCTGGTCAAAAGAATATCCAGTTATGTACTACATATTTAAAACAATAAGGTGTATACACTTATCAAAATAGAAATAGAAAACTATGAAGAATACATGTTGAATTTTTTTTTCTAAAAATGTCTTTTTTTTTTAGTCAGGAATATATAAGTTGTTATCAAATAGTTGATTCTATGTTGGTGTTTGTTGTTGTTGCTTTTTAAAGTTTCTGTTGTTCCTTTGTTTTCCTCTTAAAGTTGTTTCGTGTGTCCCTTTGTTTGATATTGTAATCCGGATTTGTTTTCTCTCAATCGATTTATGACTTTTGAACAGCGCAATACAGTTGCCCTTATTTAAATGAAATATGAAGGACTTGTGATTTTTGTAGATAAACTCATCATAGATACCAGGACTAAATTTTATATAAATGCCAGACGCGCGTTTCGTCTACAAAAGACTCATCAGTGACGCTCGAACCTAAAATAATTAGAAAAGGCCAAATAAAGTACGAAGTTGAAGAGCATTGAGGACCAAAATTCCTAAAAGTGTTGCCAAACATCTTTTAGGCTGATAATGTTAGCAAAATCATGACTTGAAAATCGTGCTTGAAATTAATACAAGCGTACATATAACATCTGTATATATTGCTTTGACATCTCAAACTGTTTTCTTAATGGAAGATAATTTGCAAAAAAATATCGCTCCTTTCAAAGAGTTGGTTTCATTAATTGGCGTTATATCATTTAATATAAAATCACCTTAACAGTTATTATATTATACAGATTTTCATCAACGAGGTAGTGTTTCTTGCTCCACCCAGTACGTACAAGTGCTACATGCATTCATAATCGTAATGACAATGTAATTACTGATAACCCTAACATTGTAAGAACTATTCTTTTCTGACAACTTTTATTTACAATGCAGCGCAATTAGTAATTACCACGAAATGAAATTAGCAATGATAATGAGCTATGTGACAAGAACCCGACCAAAAAACAGCACAAGATCAAAAATGAGTCTTCAAAAAATTAAAATCACAAAAATACTGAATTCCATGGAAAATTCAAACAGAAAAGTCCTTAATCAAATGGCAAAATCAAATGCTCATACATCAAACGAATGGATAACAACTGTCATATTCTTGACTTGGTACAGGCATTTTCCTTTGTTGAAAATAGTGTATTAAACCTGCTTTTATAGCTAGCGAAACTTCCCCTCATTTGTATGACAGTCGCATCAAAATCCATTATATTGACAACAATGTGTGAACAAAACAAAATACAATTAGTAAAAATGTCAAAATTAGGGGTACAGCAGTCAACATTAGTTTATAATCCTAATCGCTACAAAAACCAACAAATTTGTAACACAATTCGGCATTAAATACGTTTTGAAGACATTTACTATGTATTGAAAATCTTGCGTCGTGTCAGCGTTAGCTGAACGTATCTTAATCTTTTCAAAAATCTGTATTTGTGTTATACGGGTGCATTACCAAAAAATAGAAGAGTAATTCACCCGCTACCAATTACATTTGAATAGTTCATTAAAAGTCTGAGAACATGCCAAAAATACATGGCTTGGATTTCATTAAAAAAATATAAGATGAGGACTTAACTACATTTGCATTTGTACAAAAAGGTAAACGTACAACATACAAATAAAGCATAGCTGAGAGGGTGATAAAGCTGATTATCACCCGAAAAAAAACCCATTGCAACCTCGGCAAAGCCAATGTTGACAATGCTTTTTCGAGGGGTACCAATCTGCTCTATCACCCTCTCAGCTATGTGTTATTTAATTTATTATACTGAATGTCCTACCATTATAGAATTTTACGGATTAATTTTATTTTAAAGTAGTTTCTATTCACGTCACTTACATAACAACGTTACGGGTAATAAAAATGACAAAGATGTGGTTTTGCCTTTTTTTATTTTGACAGTTAAATGATAGATTCTGAGCCAAAACGTAGAACTTAGCCATTGCATTTAATAACTTGATGTAAATTCGATTTATTGTCCTTTAAACTATTTGATTTTTCATTGGTCTAGACGAGGGGGTTACATTCCAAAAAAAATATCACGCTCTCAGCCATGTGATAGAGTAAGTTAACACCCTTGTATCAGCCAATCAAAATATGCGATGTAACGTGAAGTATGATAAATAAACTCATCATAGATACCAGTACTAATTTCAGTGACGCTCGAATCCAAAAAAGTTAAATTGTCAAATAAAGTACGAAGTTGAAGAACATCAATTATAACTAATAAATATTTGCTCATACTTGAAAATATATTGCTCAAAATATTTCAAAGTTCTTTAAAGTGGTATGGGAGTCTAAAATAAAAATGATAGAATTTGTTCATACTTTGCCAAAATGTAGTATCTATTGATATATGCTGAAAAATATAATAAAAATGATAGGTCAGGACACATTTTGTATGGATTATACAGAAAAAAACACCATTTTGTGATTAGAAACTAAACAAAATGATAGAATTGTTAAATACTTAAGGAAAAGATAGCTTTCAGACAATGCTTTGAGAATATCAAAAAAAAAGATAGGGTCACCGTACTTTTTTCCCGGCTAAAACACAAAATAGGAAAATTCCATGTAGAATCCTTCAGAAAATGCACTGTTTTAGAGTTACTTCCCCTTAAAATGCCATTTTTTTATTTTTTTTTTTTAAACAACCAAAAATAATAAACATTTGCAAAAATATTAATACTAATAAGTTATATTCTTTTAAATTGGTTCTTTTAAATGAAAATTCATATTAAATATCTGCATTTCTGCATCAAATTTTGCTAACTCGATACAAAATCTGGACCTTTGGTTCTCTGTTTTTTACAATCCAAGATAGAGGAAGACACCCATTCCACCTCAAATAGAAAGTTCAATGTGTAAAAGTTAGATAATTATTAATATTTGCATACTTTGTTTTAAAGGAACGCAACAATTGGGTGACATATCTTAACGTATCTATAAAAGAGTTTTATAAATATAAACATAAAAAAGTGAATAGAAACCTAGATGGCAAAATACAGTCGCAAACAATATAAAAGCGTCTATACTGTATATGAAGCTAAAAACGCCAGCATCCTTAGAGCGCTGTAACAGATAGTGAAAAAAAAACGTTCACAAAGAATAAACAAACAGCACTTAAATTGCTGTACGGTTCTTTGTGTATTGGGGTAAAACACCAAAAGAAACATTCGGACAAGCACGGGGTTTACCAAAATATATGGTAGATGAACTGGTAGGAGATAATATACTAACATGATATCTAATTTACTAATTACAACAACGCAAAAACTAAGTCGACAGGTAACTTCAACATCGGTGTAACCTTAATTGTGTTTTTTTGTAGATATGTTTGATGTAGTGTACTATCTTTTAATTGCATCATGTAGTTGGATCAGTTTAGTTTTTATCGTAATGTTTTCTACCTTACGTTGTAATGGATGCAAAGGGAAAAAGACCCGTAGATGTACCAGCTTGGTTATGTTTTCTTGGTGTAAGTCATTTCTTATTACTTTGCTATCAGTAATGAATAGATTAAAAATTTTCCCTCCAATTTTCAAATGTTCTATATCAAGTTACACTATGAGATATTTGTACATGTAGTCAACTATTTATATAAATAGTATGAAAAGTGAAAATCAGACAATTCTATATCAATAGCAAGGTGCGTTTTAATTACCTCAAAAGGATGTCTTTTGTACATATCTGTATCTGGATATATTCACTAAATGAATAAGTATGAGATGGTCCTTATACATCCCCTGCTTTCAAAAATTCCGCTTTAAGAGTTCTAGATGTGGGTAAATTCAGAAAAGCGCGTAGGACTTTTAATAAACTAGCAGAATGACTTATTCAAAACCACGATTATAAAACGGTGGTTGTTAAATGAACACGAAACTGAATGTCTGCGGGATAGAATAATTCTTTTTAATGTAAGAGAACATTTATGCAAAAAATGGTAGAATAGGAAAATATTCATGAACATTTGTACTATCTACGAAAGCTGCTGATAAGTTATTTCCGTACTAAAGTACTCCTCTTATGCAAGACAGACGTTCATCTCTTATGAAAAACACTCAAAATGACATTGAACGACCCTTGCGGTACGAGAAAAGAGAGGAATCGGAACCAACAATAAATAAAACTTTTCTAAAAACTTGACAAAATATTGACTAAGACCCTTTGACAAAAATATACACACACTTTATCGGAAAAATCATTGGCTATATAACAGTTTGTCAAACACTAATTTTGATCATTGGGCAGCTTTTAATTATATAACCTTAACCTCAGAACGTGATTAAAACGTTCAGCTAATATTTACATAGTTATCTCCATGTAGTGTTATGTACCACCTTAAAACCTGTTTCAAAGAATTTTCGATATTTTTTTTTTGTACTTTGACTTTACTTCTGGACTATAATGACGAAATGATTTATCGTAAAATTATATGTTTTAGGCCTGATACAAGGTGCAGTTCTAACTATTTTCGTGACAGCAATTATAGATAGAATGTCTGCAAGTTTAAGTGATGCTGGATGGTCATTATATTTGGAAGGTGCCACTCTTATTTTATCATATGTTCTACTAACTATACAAGTCTGCTGTGAGTATTAATATGACGTGTTTAGACTTTTGGTGAAATTTTTCACAAAAAAGTGACGCTGTTAAATATTAAATGAACGTTCTTTCAGTCTGAAACCAAATATTACTTGAACAAAATGTACATTTAATGGAAACACAATGAAAAAAATCGAAAATAGGAAAGATTAATAAAACATTTACCCGATAAAATGTGGCGAAAATATGTGTTTTTCAATTAGGACGTTAACTTTTGAATGCAAATGTTCAGTGCAGATTTCAATGACTTTTATAAAGAATATACATATATTTATTTTTCAATAGTTGTTCATATTATTGCGCTATTATTCAGATACTGTTTTGATTATTCAAAAAACCAAATAAGTACGATATGTCTACTCTCAGGTCACTTGATGTCGAAAACAAAAATGTTTAATAAATCATTTAATCAAATATTCTGCAGATGCATATGTAAACAAGATATTCGTTTAGTCTCTCAGATACATGTAGCCATACCAGTAATTATATTTATAAATTATGTTCAGCATATTTGCTTTAGGCAATACATTTCGTGCTGTACTGCAAAACACGAGTTGGGTGTTTATAGTCACTATACGTATGATGTGTTGATTAAACTAGATACAATTCTGGAGTTAATCTTTTAAAAAAAAACATTTCATAATCTTTCATATTTTTTTTCGTTATTTTTTTTTTAAGCATTACATGATTGTGATCTGAAATGGTAAAATATATGCCTATTATTATTCCACATCATAGTGGGTTTTGAATCACGCAAGACAACAAAACAAATAAAAACGGTTTTGAATCATTCAAATTTAAACCTTGCATTACTTCAAACATTTACAATTGCTTTCTTTATTCATGAAACTTCAAATGTGAAATGCAGAATCTTGATTAAAAAGTTATCTAATATATAAACACAAAACATTATAATAAACCATATGTTCTTGAATCCAATAATATTACGTATTAATATATTTTTTTCTGTTTTTAAATCCAGGTAAAGATAAATCTGGTCGAGACAGCGCAACTGTTGATATAGTAGACGAAAGTAAGAAATGTTAATAATTTTTACATTATTTGCATATACTAGTATATATTTTGAATGGCAATTATCACTTTGCAGCGGTAGATATGGATTACCATCATAAATATATTCACGACTGTTGCTTATTTAAGTGTAAGCTTTGTAGTTTATGATATTTCTTTCTTGATCTTTTGTTTCGTTTAATGCCTTGAATAAACCTGTGTGTCTTACATCCTGGCTTCATATCGTGTTTTAAGTTGATTGTTCCTTTCCCGGTTTTTTTAATGTCAAATGATGCAATTCAACCATTTTTAGCTAAAATTTTATAGCACATGTTTTATCATATCAGGATATGTAGTATAAGTGCCAATGAGATAACTCTCCAACCAAGTTACTATTTGTAAATCATTATAGGTTAAATTAAGTTCGTCAACACAGAGTTATTAGATAAAGGAAGAGGTGGTATGAGTGCCAATGAGACAATTCCAAATCCAAATCACAATTTATAAAAGAAACCATTATAGGTCAAAGTATGGCCTTTAACACGGAGCTTATGCTAACATCAAACACCAAGCTATAATGGGCCCAAACAATAACTAGTGTAAATCCATCCAAACGGGAAAACCAACGGTCTAATCTGTATAAAAACGAGAAACTAGAAACACTTAGGAACTACGTAAACAAACGACATCCACTGAACATCAGATTCCTTATTTTGGACGATATCAAGTTAGCTATTACTTTGATAGGTTATCTACGAGGTATGTCGACTAAGGCAAAACTACCTCTGGAAAATTAGCCTTGCAACAGACAACATGAAGACCAATAAAAGAGGTTTTCCAATGGTTCTTTCAGATTCAAAGGCAGCAGATATGCAAATAAAACATAGTAATGTCAACATGAAGCACATGGCAAATCTACAATATATGCCATGCTCGCTATCGCCATAGTATATGGAAGTGATAAACAAATTAAACAAAATGAATTAATAGTCTGCCATCAACACCGAATGTGTTTTAATTTACGAAACACATACAAATATGATATATGACAACTTCTGACAATGTATATGTCAGTCACACGAATTCGAGACGGAATTTAACTTGTACTTTAACCTTAAACTTTACCAAAAAGTAATAGTCCTCAATGTTGTTGTAAACTTAATATCATAAATTGTTGATTTGATAAACAAAAATCATAAATGCTGGCGTAAATAACAAAACATAAATGTTTTAGGCTCTAATGACAATCTGTTTATGTCAATTATCGAAAAAATCATTTCTACCTTTGTTTTTTTTACAGCTATGTCATACTCTATTGAAAATATATTAAGAGAGGAGAACGTAATTGAAGGTAAACAATTTAAGCTTGAAGTTGAAGTAAATGATTATTATAGACCGCGTAATGTCTACTGGTATAATAAAGACATTATTATTTAAAAAGAAGCAGCACGAGTACATAGATAGTATTTACGAAGTATGCCAAGGACGAATCCTTCAATATCCATTTTTTTCGATAAAATGTTTTCTGTTTTCTGCTCTTTGGTCGTGTTGTCATATAAAAAGAAGGTGTGGTATGATTGCCAATGAGACACCTGTTCACAAGAGACCAAAATTACATAGATATTAACAACTATATGTCACCGTACGGCATTCGACAATGAGCAAAGTCCATACCGCATAGTCAGCTATAAAAGGCCCCGATATGACAATGTTAAACAATTCAAACGAGAAAACTAACGGCCTTATTTATACATAAAATGAACGAAAAACAAAATATGTAACACATAAACAAATGACAACGACTGAATTGCAACCTCCTCACTTGGGACAAGTACATACATAAATAATGTGGCGGGGTTAAACATGTGAGCGGGATCCCAACACACCCCCTAACCTGGGACCGTGGTATAACAGTACAACATAAGAACGAACTATTAAAATCAGTTGAAAAAGGCTAAACTCATGAGATGGACAAAAATACAAGTGGACGTGGCCGGGTACTTGTACATCCCGACAACAAAAAGACACTAGGAACAGATCTGAGTACTTAGTTATCTTATAGCTACTTCAAAGCCACTAACAATTAATAAAAAAAAATCATGCTTCTAAAACTAAACTATCAATCTGTACACATCCAACATCCTTTGGATTTAGTGTAAAGACGTCATAAACAGTCAGAAAAAAGCACGACCTTGTGCAATGCCAAGTTACAGGTATCGATGTATTGTAGATCCGTGAATGTGTTTATGTATATCACATATTAGTAATATTTAGTTTGCCTTTAATTTACTGATAACAAAAATCAATATTTATACCAATAAAAACAATATTCAATGATCTTATTACAGTTTTGAATTGGTAACCTTTTAGAAAAAGTTTATTTACAGGAGAGATTAGTTTATTCTCTTTGACGAATTCCCCATTTTCATTCTCAATTTAATCTAATGTTTGTTTTTGTCAATCATTTGCAATATTGGTGCAGATCAATGAATGATTCATATAACCATATACTATCTGTCGAGAACAGATGATTGGCATAGGTTCCATGATAGATTTTATACGATGAAAGCGGAATCTCTCTCAATATGGATTCTAAGAGACATTCTTTAGAACTTATATATCAATAGTAGTCAGGTGTTAAAATGACTACTCAGTACAAATACTTGTTTAAGATTATATATAATTGGAATCAGAATTTGGTCGTGTTTATAACATGTATAAGGAAAAATGTAGCAATTTCTACATCGTACATAAAGATTATGAAAAGAAATATCTCATAACATAAAAGTCAGGTCATGTGTATACCGATGAAAGCATATGGTACAGACACGTTCAAGATAATCAAAGCTAAGGATTTTATGGATTGTATCGACCTCTTTGGTGGTACATTTGCCTTCTCCAGAAAAAAAACACAACAGTAGATACAAACATATTTTTTTTCAAAACCAAGTTACCGTTCTGTCCCCCGTTAAACAAAATGAATTTGTTATCATTTTAAAATTCTGCAAATCATTTAAGATTTTTAATTGTTAACACTATACCAGTTGTTTTCTATTCATTTGATGTGTTTAAGCATTTGTTTGTATAATTTGTAAAAGAATTTTCCTTATTGAATTTTCCTTGGAGTAAAATTTATTTTGCTATACTACATAAATACCAACAAATATTACTTTTTGTTAGGGATGTCAAAATAATTGAAATTTAATACACGGATACCCTGTCATGATTATTGAGTATTCGCGAGAACTCAGATGAATCTTAAACGCCTATTGAAAAGTTTAGATTTTAGGTCAGATGCAGTTTGTTTTATTATAATCTTTCATAAACATATTAACGAAAGACAAACGTACTACAAACATTCCTTGATACTCTGTTTTTGTCTCAATTTAATAATGACTTACCGATGCCGTTTCTACAAATAAATTGTATACGTGGTCATGAACTAAATTCCGATAAAATAAAACAATATTTTCATATAAAGTCCGACAAAGTAGATTATATATGTATCATATGTGAACTGACTTGTCAATAAATTTATCAACAACAGAATTGGACTTTCATCACATTCAATATCTTAATGAATGTCAAACAATTTCATTTTTAGGAGGTCATGCACCTTTGAATCACATTATGAATGATCCAAATGCGATATATATCGACGAAGGCAAAGGTAACTACCTCTGAAAAATAAGCCTTGCAACATGAAGACAAATCAAATAGTTTTTCCAATGGTTATATCCGATGCAAAGGTAGCAGATATGAAAATAAAGCATTGTAATGTCAACATGTAGATAAGCGCATGGCAAATCTCCAAAACATCTTAGATGATTTTCTTTTTTGAGAATAAAAGAAGACATCGGATAAACTTTAATGAGACAACAACAAATAACAAGACAATACACGCATATAGATGATGTTATATTTTTTATTCTCATCGGATTTTGTCTAATGCTTAGTCCATGTCTGTGTGTGTTACATTTTAATGTTGCGTCGTTGTTCTCCTCTATATTTAATACGTTTCCCTCGGTTTTAGTTTGTTACACCAATTTTGGTTTTTGTCCATAGATTTACGAGTTTTTAACAGCGGTATACTACTGTTGCCTTTATTTATAGAGCAAAACATATAAAAAAATATATAAAATATGCCAAGCTCCATATCACCCAAAGTATATAAAAGTGATTAACAAATAAAACAAAATGAATTAAGATATCTCATCTACACTAAATTTCTAATTTATGGAACACATACAAATATGATATACGACAACTTCTGACAATATGTATGTCAGTCACATGAATTTGAGACGGACTTAAACTTGTATTTTAACCTTGAACTATCAAAAAAATTATAGTCCAAAAAGTTGTAGTAAGTAAAAAATCATTAATATCAATTTGATAAAAAAAAAATCATTAATGTTGGTATTAATAACAAGTTATAAATATTTTAGTCTCTGATGACAAACTGTTTATGTAAAAAAAAACTTACATTTAGATTATCAAATAATCATTTCATTTTTTTTACAGCTCTGTCATACTCTATTGAAAATAAGTTAGGAGAGGGGAGCGTAATTGAAGGTAAACAATGTAAGCTGGAAGTTGATGTAAATGATTATCATAGACCGCGTAATGTCTACTGGTATAATAGAGTTATTATTATTAAAAAGAAGCAACAACAATACATAGATAGTATTTAAGTAGTATGAAAAAGACGAATCCCTCATAATCCAAAAAAGAATTGATAAGATGTCTTCTGTTATCTGCTCTTTGGTCGGGTTGTTGTCTTTTTGACGCATTTACTATTTTCGTTCTAAATTTTATTTAATGTTTATTTTTGTCAATCATTTGCAACGTTGGTGCAGTTTAATGAATGATTTATGTTACCATATAATAACATTAGATGTATTTTTCATTATAATACGTTATTCTGATTGGCTACACTGCAATCTAGCGTTATTCTTTAATCAACTTCATTACACAATAAAATTTACCATTCATTATGACACGAGGTTCCATTGTAAAGTGCACAGGTAAATTTAACAAAACCTTGATAAAATCGTGTTTTCATGATCCTTGCTAAACAAATGTAATTACAAGTATTGAATGCTTCATTTTGAAACTTCATATGGTTGTAAAAGCGTTGACTGTGCGCACGGTTTTAGAATAAAGCGCTTCCTCGCTTCATACAACATGAACTTCGGTCAGCGCTTTATACCCTAATGAAGTTACAAAAAGAATTATTCAATTCTTAAATAATGTCTGTCTAGGACTGATGATTGGCATATATATTATAATAGATTTTATATGATGAAAGTGGAGTCTCTCTCAATATGAATTCTAAGAGACATTCTTAAGAACTTACATGTATATATCACTAGTAGTCAGATGCTAAAATGGCCACTCAGTACAGATACTTGTTCTATATTGTATATCAGTGGAATCAGAATTTGGTCGTGTTTATAACATGTGTAACGTTTTAACATTTCTACATTGTACATAACGCTTATGAAAAGAAATCGCTCATAACATAAAAATCAGGTTATGGGTATACCTATTAAGACATATTATACAGACACGTTGCAGATAATTTAAACTAAGGATTTTATGAATTTGAAAAATTCCCCTTCATGGTTCATTTGCCTTCTCCTTCGCCAAAACATCAGTAGGTACAAACATTTCATTCGGGATATTTTAAAGAATTATCCGTTTGAATTTTCCTTGGAATTCAGTTATTTTGTTTTAATACTTTCTAATGCTAAAGAACTTGTTCGTACTATTAAATACAAACAAATATTACTTTTTATTTATCAATGATGCAAAAAACAAGGAATTTCCTTCCTTTTTATACTGAGAGAACGCCTCAGTATTTTACATGAAACTGTTTAAAGTATCGTTTATAATTGATATCTCAATTGATTCGGTCCATTAAAATAAAATTAACATCCTTCTTTATCTTAATAAATGTCAAACAATTTCAATTGTAGGAGGCCATGCACCTATGAATCACATTATGAATGATCCAAATGCGATATATCAGTAAATTTCAGTCGGTAAGTATCAAAATGTTTTAGTATATAGATTTGTATTTATAGTGTTTGCATTCAAATTGAAGAAATGAAGAAAATGAAAGTTTGGAATAAATATTCCTACGTAATAAGAAAACAGAATCAGAATTATTCGAAATTATCATTTTGTAAAACGTAATATTATATTTAACCAGTTGTTAAACTGTTGATAGCTTTGGATATGCTTATCTTTTTTACAGAAACATGATAACACAGCTGCGCGTAGCCACCAAATACGGGTGCAAGTGAACGTGGTCAAGCCTTTTGTGAATTGTATTATGAGGAGATCCGTTGAATATGTTCCAACTGTCGGGATCCGTATAAAGAACCGTCCTTCCTTCTTCTGAGCTGACTATTTTGTAGTTATTTTTATATTCAGTTAATTAAAGTTAAAAGATTATATGATTCAGTTTTCAAAATAAAAGTGCAATGTGCACTTAGTGTTATAGCTTTCTTATAGTATTTGTTGAACATCTTCAAACAGACTGTGTATCTTTAAAATCATTAGTACCTTTTAGTTCATGTTATAAAGTTGTGTGCAATTGATATGCAGATAAAATCAATTTCTAGTCTAGGAATATTAACTTAGAAAATGTGTTTTTTACCATTTACCAAATCGCCTTACAAAATAAATTAATATATCATTAGAGGTCCATATTTTTTTTCATATTTTATCCAGTATTTGTTGTTGTTTTTGTTTAATATGTTTATTTATGTTTATTCATTCATTATTTTTATAACTTGTATCATGTTTTAAACTGATTGTTTATTTTTAATTATTCCTGTCACATAACATTGTCATTTTAACGCCTGTGTAAACATTGTCATATAAGTGGGAGGATTGGCTAGCCATAGCCATAGAACCAGGTTCGATCCACCATTTTGTCTTAAAATGTCCTGTATCAAGTAAAAAATATGGCAGATGTTAGCAAATAGTTTTAGACATGTATGATTGATTTTGCAGCACTTCAGATTTTCTGTTTTCCGCTTAAAGTTGATGGGTTCCCATTGCTCTCGATTCATGACCTGACTTGTTTTGTCTTAATCGATGTATGACTATTAAAACAGCGGTTTACGTTTATGTACCACTGTTGCCTTTATTTCCTACTCTGGCCATCGCATGAGAGCTATTTCTCACTGATGATCACCCCGATATAAGTATACAATGCACAATAAGTTGATTAGCTACGGAGAGGAAGAAACATCAAACGGTAAAGGCTAAGCATGCTTATGTTTATTTTTTAAACTCTATATGAGGGAGTTGAAATCTTAGTTTCCTTGTGATTTCGTTGGTCTGCTTTTTTTTGTATTTCCCCTTCTCATAAAAGGAACAACAAATATATAGTTGGTTTTCATATATATCTGGGATGTCATCTTTTTCGACTTCGTTTACAATCAAAGACTAAACAAAAGATTTGATCAATTAGACTATTAGTGTTAATTGTTAGATCTCTTAATTGTTAAACCTCTATTCAACTGATATTTATTGATTCTTTTCAACACTATTGTGCTACTTCCTTTTGGTCAGTTTTTATTGTTGGAGTAAGTCGGAGTTTCCGGAGGGAATCAACGACCTTTGGTAAGAAAGGCAGACATTTCTAGTCAATTAAGATTGGAGTCGAGTGCACCTGTCCCGTGCAGGAAACAAACTCACAACTTCAGTGTTGACAGCCTAGTGGTACAGTAACTCGGCTAATAGGAACATTTGGCTACTGAAGACCATGTTATTTGAGAATAAAGTATTGAAACGAGGATTATAATGACTCCTTTAAAGAACAGGTAACAGAACAAAGGAAGCAAATTGACAATTATCAAAATGTATAAGTAAACAGACTTGTAAAAAACTTGACAAGAAAGCTGAAGACCTCAATTATATTGATGGAAGGGTTATGTCTTATAAAAACAAACTACAAACCCTTCTCTTACGGGTTAAGTTTAATGTAATCAGAAATTATACAAATAGAACCTTACAGGTGTCATGCATGCCAACAACTGATATACTTCCGATGCAAATACCATATGAATGAATGCATATTAATTCGAGAATGTTCCATCTTTAATAAATTAAATACAGTATTGTAACTACATCCTTTGTGAAATGATGTCTACAGTTTGAATGAAAAGACAAGTACTAAAGCTGCAACACCCATCATAGAACATGTAAAGTGAGGCACATTTTTAAGTACATTATATAGCATATGCAGTGATTATAATTTATTGTTTAGTTCTTAGAACATCCCTCTTAATTAAGTAAAAACCATGGTATTATCAGATAATACAACAGGAATAGCGTGACGCAGATTCTGGCGCGAAAGTGGTACGAAAGATACTAGTTGGACATTCAAACACATAAGTCGAAAATAAATTAACAACGCCATGACTAAAACAAGACGGACAAACAGACAAAAAATAGGATAAACTACACAACATAGAAAAGTAAAGAGTTTGCAACACTAATACCATAAAAACTAGTGGTGGTCTCATGTGCGTAAGAAGTGTAGGCAGATTCTGCTCCATATGCGGTATCCGTCGCGTTGCTAATCTTAGTACAAACCCAGTAACAATTCTAATTCGGCTGGTTACATTCGTGAAAAGAGGGTTGTATTATAGTAACGACATTCGGAAAAAAATCGCTATTATCTGACAAACGTGTCTTCTTTAACGGTCAACCATCTCGTGATGGCGTCTGTAAAATTTACAAAGGGTTGATTACAATTTCACCATTATGAACTTTTTGAAAGAGATGTATTATGACTGATAATAGTACCAAATGCAGACATAATTTGTAAAGAAATTATTACAGAATGTCTCCAAAAAAGAATAGTAACTATATCAATAAAAAGTCTATGTCATCTATTTCTGACCTAAATTAGGGAGACAAGGAAATGCCTCTCTTCCATGAGCTGGTAAAACATATTTTGTTAATACTTTTTGGTATTAAAACATGTTTGTTTTCGACTACTAGTAAATTAATCATCATAACAATAAGCGTCGATTGGATGCTAAAGGTTTTAGATGGGTACAAATAACTGTCCTGATTATTAGAAATTATTTGTTTTATCGGGAAACTAAAATTTTCAGAATTAAATGAAGTTCTGATGATCATAAATAATAGGTTATTTTAAAATGTATCAGACTTATTTTATTGTACATGTATGTCTTATAAAATAATCGGATACCTCAGCTTTCAGTGCACGAAGGAGAAGGGCTAATATATTTTTTTATAACTTGGTTAACATAACATTTGCTGAACGATAAAAAGATAAACTCTTCCTTTTTGTATGATTACTGATTTTAATCCGGTTCTGTTCCTTTATGTACCACAGTTTGAGATTCTGTGATTGTAAAATTGTAATGTACCATGCGGCAATGAACGACAACGGTTATTTAGAATAACATTATCTTACCTGGGTATTTTAAGTATAAGAATTTGTTCAATTGGTGCAAATCGCAATATGGCAACAGTACATTATAAAATAATTACATTAGATGTAAGTTTCATTATAATACGTAATTCTGATTGGTCTAACAATAAAGTGCAGAGGTGAATTAAATGAAACTGGATAAAAATCGTGTTTTCATGATCCTAGCTAAAAAAATGTAATTAAAAGTATTGAATGCTTCTTTTTGAAACTTTATAGGGTTGTAAAAGCGTTGACCGTGCGTACATTTTTAGAATGAAGCGCTTCCATGCTTCATACCAAATGTACGTCGGTCAACGCTTTTACACCCCAATAAATTTACAAAAAGAAGCATTCAATTCTTAAATGAAAGCAATGGTATAGCGCTCTTTATTCACCAATTAATTGTTAAGCACGTATTGAAGTCGTATTATTCACTATAAATTGTTTTCCTCTTTTTGAAGACAGTTCTTTCACTTTCTTTATAATCTTCAATCTAAATTTGTCTACAAATAAGTTTTAATCCTAAAACAAAAACAGACAACAATTGTCATTCCAGACCTTTCACGTGCTATGCAAGAATTTCCTTTGAGAAATATTCGACGAGCTGGAAAAAAGAAAGGACATGCGATGTCATTGATAATGGTATATAATAAAGAGCTGCGTTTTATGTGGGTGGATTGGAAATTATGCGCATGATGACACTCAACTTATTCTTTCGAAGAGCTGTAAAGCGCAACAATTGCATTTAAATGATAAGTAATATGATCACCGTTCAACTAAATAAAATATAAATGATTTTCAGAAAATCGTGACAAATATTTAATATAAGAAAAGGCTTGGTAATAAGAACTGCCATACCACAAATTTCATTTTAAATACAACAAGCAATATTAAGCGTCAGTTTTGACTTATTATATTTGGTTCATAATTTACGATTAATGGATTTCAGGAAAAAGTTGTCAATTTTAGTAATTACTGGATATTTGATTATTGAGGTTTTTCTGTTATGTGGTTTGTTTACAAACGAATGGATAAAGACAAACGAATATCATCTCGGCTTAAGACTATATTGTAACGATACCAACTATGAAACCAGCTGTTACAACGTTCATGACGATGTGGATATACTCCATAATCTTAAAAGTAAGTAACACTGATTTAATAGGCCTATGAAAAAGAAATGTTGTGTAATTGATTCAACATATGTTTTTCGACTTTGCGTATGCATGTGAAAGACAAATACTTTTATGTTTTGTAATTGTTTGAAAGACACAACTTGACAAAAACAGATTCGGTTCTTGAAAAAAACGAATTGCAAAAAACGTCTTTGATAAATTGATAAATGCTACCATATCAACTGTTCCGTATCATATGAGCATTTCGACAATAAGCATCTCTTTATTGTTCCTCAAGGCCAATATATATAAAAATAAAAAATATATTAAAAACATGAAAAAGCTGGTAAACAAAATAGGAGAAACGACGGATAAGGAATTAGAGCTTTACGTGAAAGATATATATTATTTTATCTAAAAGGAAATTCAAAATTTTGTAATAGGAAATTTTAAAACGATAATATCCGAATTGTCATGCCAGTACCTATTCAACAGACTAAATTATCAAAGAAATATATATGAAAAAAAATGTATGTAATAATTTCATTTACAAACACCAGAGACATTACAAACATAAAAAGTGGGCATGATATAATGTACGAATATGTCAAATGAGTAACCAACGGTATAGCTACAGCCAATATATAAACACCAATAAGTCATTCGATATGTTAATCGTTACTTTTTTGCAGCTGATCTTAGTGTTTCTTTTTTTCTAAAGCTTATAGTAGAAGTTCCTTCTTGTATTTGCTTGATACAGTGTTTTATCTGTCAATTGGGGCATGTAGCTGGGCCGGTTTGGTTATTATCGTTATGCTGCTTTCTTTATTTTGTAACGGATGTAAAGGACCAAAGACCTGTAAATGTGCCAGCTTTGTCATGTTTGCTTGGTGTAAGTAATTTCTTATCACTTTTACTGTATAATAGTTATTTTCTCCATTTTTTACATACCAAACAAGTACGCTGTTTTTATTTTTGTATGTATTTACATGCAGCCAACTATATTTTAAAGCTATTGAAAAAGTTATAGAAAAAGTGTAATGAGGATTATGTTATACCAATTGCAAAATATGTTTGTGGTTATCACAAAAAAGTATTTATCTCTTGCACATGTATATGGTAACATGCATTATAAATAATTATAGACTAACAGACAGACTATATCGAGGCTAAGAACATGAAACTGATAATGTCAAATTAACATTACATGAAATTTTATTGGTTTAAAAAGGTAGGTTAGACTTTTTTTGCCACAAATCATTTATGGAAAGTATGATAGGAAAGAAACATTAACATTCACGGTACTATCAACCATAAATTCTGACAGGTTCATCCCGTGGTAGCAGCGGGATATATGGTACAAACATTCATTTCAAACGGTGGACGTCGTTTTTGATACACTCCACACAACCTTGGACGACCGGAATAAATAAAAATTAATATCCCGGATCCCTAAATCCGAGAAATTAAATCTTCACATTCCTACAGTATCCATTTAAATGCAAATGCTCTTAGAAAGAATTGTTTTTTACAATTTCTGGTACTCAGTTTTTACTTGTGGATTGAATGATACATTAGTCATTAATTAATTTTGTTGCAGGCATGATACAAGGTGCGGCTTTGAATATATTTTTTACAGCAATCATGTCAGCACTTTCTGCAAGTTTAAGTGATGCTGGATGGTCATTCTATTTGGAATGTACCACACTTTGTATATCATGGTTTTTACTTATAATGTATGTCATAACTTTGTGCTGCTGTGAGTATATGTATATATGATGTTTTCATTTGTTGGTATTAATTTCGTTATAGTAAAAAGATACTGTTTATTCTTTTGAAAAGTATGATAACACCACTTTTGATCCATTTATTTTGAAAATAGTGTAAAATCCTTCCAATCAAAGCAACAACATTACACTATGGTGGCCGGTTAAGGCCATTTCGTGTTTTCGCGTTTTCGTGTTTTCGCCTTTCATATTCTATAGGACAAAAACGCAAAAACGCCAAATCGCGAAGTCGAAAACGCGAAATCGCGAAGTCGAAAACGTGAAAAGGCGAAATATTTGTTCTTTCCTATTTCGCGTTTTCGACCTCGCCATTTCGCGTTTTTGCGATATACATGTTATTATAACATGTATAATTTTAAATATAATTGAAGAAAAGAATACAAAGTATAAGTCATTCAAATGATTATCATATAAATTTCATTTCTGTGACGTATTTTAAATATTTTCATAAATTAGACAATTTCTTTACATTCTTTGTTGACAATTACTGAACAAATTTAAAAACAGATGCATTTGTATAAAATGCCTTTTAATATACAATTTGCTGAAGTTATAGTTGGGACATTATAAAATAAATGAAATCAATCATTATTATCGCCATGGTTACTTAAAGTACATAATCTTTCATTTAATGCTTTTGTTGTGAATCTAGAATTTTTAATATTTAAACTAGCTTGTGTGAAAAAAGTTAAACATTTTTAAAATACATTGTGAAGATACGATTTTAGTCAAATAAAACTTAGGACGGTTTCGCGAAGCTATCATTAGACCTGTTATAAGATACTAGAATATCTTATGACATTTCTTATGATCATCTTAGAACTATCTCAGACCTCGCCTCAAAACTGTCGTAGGTTGATCTAAGCAAAGATATTCTAAACCTGTCGCATGTTCTTTGAATTTAAACAAAAAGTAACCTGGATTTATGGAATATTCATGTAAATGTAGTATGTGTTTCCCATATATTACTAAACGCATTGATAAATATTTCAAATTTTCAAAAATGGAAATTTGTTCATCAACAAGAGACACCAAGGGACAAGGGATATACTGTTAAACAGTAGACAATAACAACAATCCTCCCCGTGTCAGAACCAGATTAACAAAACAAATAGAGAAACTGAATCTGGTCAATTAACAAATATATTTTAAAATGTCACAAATATGATTTCAAGCAAATTGTATACTCAAAGGCATTTTATACAAATGCATCTGTTTTTAAATTTGTTCAGTAACAAACAGACAAACAATAGAACACATGACACAACATAGAAAACGAAAGAATAAGCAACACGACCCCCACCAAAAACTAGGGGTGATCTCAGGTGCTCCGGAAGGGTTAGCAGATCCTGCTTCACATGTGGGTGCATATTAATTTTATTTTTCTGTAATCAAATATAGGTGAAGATGGTTTTTGTCGAGACAGTGCAACTGTTGGTGTACTGGACGATAGTAAGAATTTCTTATAATTTGCTTAACATCCACAAAAAAGTATACGTGAATAAAAGTAGATGTTTAATTAAAGTCAATTAGAGAAAAATGTCAAATATTTATTTCATCCAAAGTCTATGAAAGGGGTGAATAAATTTAGCAATATAAATTACTGATCAACCATCAACACGAGCCGATTCACCTACTAGCAACAGACATGGTGACACGATGAATTATTTACGATGAACATGAAATTTAACATGCATTTGTTTAGGGATCAGGTTTTACTTATTTTAAAACCTTTATCAAAAGGTATATGGGGCAAACGAGAAAAATTGTTAGCTTAATCGATTAAACATTTTGGTCCTTTATTAAAATTCATAACAATGTTAAGGTGTCATGTTTAATCCCACGTGCGGTATAGTTGTTTAAGCCGGGGGGCTTTTTGTTTTTATTATTTTTGTTTTTATTGATGTCATTGACTTGAATCATTTTGTGAGTATTTTTTCTTTAAAGTGGTATCGTTCCGTAGTCAAATTGTCAATAGAATACGAACCGAAACATAATGGGTTTTTTTGCATTTAATTTGTTGTCGTTTTTGAAATATTTCGTGGTCTGTTATTACATTAATGCCCTTGAAAATGACCTGATGCTTTGTTTCAATTAAAGAAATAAATATTATTTTCTACATTTGCTAGTTCCCAGATTCAAACAACCACCAGTTGATCAGTCCGTGAGTGTCGGAAACGACGTCACAATTCATACAATAGTAGATAATGCCAACAATGTTATTTGGAATAAAGGAAGCGATCGAGTTATCAAGTTTTCGACATGCCATAGAGAGGAATTTAATGAAGCCATTGGGCATGCCACTTTAATAATCACCAAAGCGAGGTTTCAGGATGATGGCGTATACGTGTGTATTGCTGAAAGGTATGGGAAGCCCACAAAACAAGTTCGCCATGAGATCCACTTGAATGTTCGACCTGGTATGTATTCATTTAGATAAAGCATATAAATATTAAATATCTTTATTTGTCATATAAGTAACATTATACTTGTGACATAAAGTAAAACAAAAGTAACAACAACAATGAACTAACTGAGATGAACACACACATATCTATATATATATATACAAACAAGTAAAACTAACTAAGAGTCCCCTGTCCTCAGCTCTGAAGACAATTTTTTCTAAAGGAACCGGTTTTTTCACTTGGTTTATATTAGAAGGATTTAGTAGGGCTACTAGTTTTTTGAGTATCAGAAAGATTTGGAAACATAGGATTATCTATTGCCATGTCATTAAAAAGTTGTATACGTAAAACATTATTAATTTGACAGTAGAGGAGAAGTGATTTTATCTTCTAAGGTTTTACAACTTGGACATGTTCTATTGTCTCGAGGTGTTTTTAGATATCTGCCCTTCTCAATGAGCAAATTATGGTAACTAATTCTATTTTTTTTTAAATAAACGTCTAGTTGTAAAATTTGGATATTTTAGATAAAATTCTTGGTCTTGTTTGACTTTAATATTTTTGTATAGAAAAAGTTTGTTTTTTTCGTTCAAGCTTATTATTTTATTTTCCAGTAGTTCTGAATAAAATTTACCTGTAATATTCTTAATCCATATCTTTAGTTTGTTAACTTGTTCCATATTTTGACAGGACATTATTTTTTTGTTTATCAATATTCATTTCTTGTTTTGAATCTTTGATAAAAGTAGACCAAAGTATAAAATCCTTGTGAATCAAGGTGCTTACTTCATGTATAACTTTCATTTAGTAACGGGTTTATGTTTTCAGTATTTAATCTAGCCCAATAAAAAATTGCTTGTGTTTTTATATATTTTTCTATTGGTTGTCTACCAAGTTCAGCTTTAACACCTAAATTAACAGATCTTTTTTTAGTACCTAGAATATATAAACAGAAATTAACATGAACCTTTTCGAAATATTGGAAATTATCTATATCTTTTTTTCGGGATTTTAATCTGCAATTTGCTCTATAATAAGATTGATATGTATCCATGTATGATATTTTAGCATTATATGCTAAAATTGGTTTTATAAGAGAATCAAAAAGATAACAGGATACATTAACAGGGAAAAGGGGTGCATGTGTTTTTAATGAAAACAGAGCTTTTCTAGCTTTTTTTGGCTAAATCTGTTAAACTTGCATTTAGATTTCCATTATTTTTTATCAGAGTGCCCAGAAATTTATACTCAGTAACGTTATCATTTTTTTCATTGTTGAACCTTACAATGTATGGTTCCAGTTTTGTAGTTCTTTGTTCAATGATCATTGTTTTTGTTTTTTTAGTATGTAGACATAACTGCCATTTTTCACAGTAATTTGAAAGTTATTTAAGCTATTTTGAAGGCCTTCTTTACTTTCGGATAAAATTATAAGGTCACCGGCAAATAAAAGACTTCCTATATCAGAATTTAATATTCTCAATGGTTTTGAACCTTTGTGGTCAAAATTTTGAACTATGTCATTGATAAATAAATTGAAGACAGTCCCCTTGTTTTACTCCTCGGTCAATAGGAAAGAATCTAGAATGTTTATTATTATTATTTAAAGATTCTGCAGTATGAATAAACTGTTGTTTTGTTATTTCAAATATATGTTTCCCTACACCCATTTTAGCTAATTTATAAAGCATTCCAATTCTCCAAAGGGAATCAAAAGCCTTTTTAAGATCTACAAAACAGACATAAAGTATTCTTTTATTTCTATGAATATATTTATTAATCAAATTTTTAAGGATGAAAAGACTGTCTGCAGTTCTATGATCACTCTAAATCCATACTGGGCATAACTTTTTTTCCATAGTTTTAATCATTCTTTGATTTAAGATACTGATAATAATTTGGATATACGGTTGAGTAAAGAAATTCCTCTGTAATTGCTTGGATTACATTTGTCACCAGATGCTTGTACTAAAGTTATGTATGCAGAATTCCAGGAAGTTGGATAGTATCCTGTTTTTAACATAAGATTAAATAATTTAGCATATGCTTTGGTAGTTACTGGACTACTAAATTTAATTATCTCGTTCAACACACTATCTGGACCGCTTGCTTTTCCATTTTTTAAGTTTTTTTTATAATACATTTAATTTCAGAGCAAGTAATAGGCCTGTATGTCTCCGGGTTAAAAGAAATAGTATCTTCAATATTGTTCATCTTTTGCTCAATTTTGGTTTGAAAATCTTTATTTATTTTTGAAAACTTTCCTTGATTTTGGAAATGTTTAATTGTGTTTCATCGAATCTGAAAGTTAATCAAAGATTTTCTTTTTACATTCTATTTTTTTTTTGTTTCGTTAACTTTCTAAAAGATTTGAGTGAATGAAAATATGTATGTTTCAGTGAACAGTTAAAGGGATTTTGTCTTATTTCTTTTCCGACTGCATTTATTGACTTTTTATATTCATATACTTCATTATCTGACCATTTTTGTTTCTTTTAAAGTTTAGTTAACCTCTTACATGTCTTAGTGTACAAGATTTTTCTGTTAAGATGCATAAAAATAAATCAAGCTCACTAGCTGCCTGATCTATCCCATTTTGATTTTCACTGTATTTCTTTGATTCTAAGTTTATTATTTCATTTACAAAATTTTCAGCAGATAGGGTTTGAATTAATATATTCGTTCCACTTATAAGATTTCATTGTTTTCCATTTGTCTTCTGGAAACAGATATTGTTTTTTACTTGTATCACATTTAAGAAATATTTTAATTTGTGCATGATCTGAAAGGTAGTTGATTCATTAGTTTTAAAGTATATTCCTGAGGTCAGGAGACTCTTACTTACAATAGCATAATCTACTGTACTCAAGCCATTGGGCGTGAAACATGTAAAATATCCCAAAGAATCACCAATGTACTGCCGTTAAGTATACGTAGTCTTGATGACAAGCATATTCTAAAAGATTGTTACCCTGAGCATTTAGTATTTTATCTTGGTTATTTCTTTTCAAAAATTGAACCACATCATAATTTTGAGGTAATATATATTTTAAGAATGAACATTAGATAGATCTTGATCATCATTTTCTATAAAATCTGGATGACTGCTAGAGCGGGAGTTCAGATCTCATATTAAGGCAATCCTTTGTTTGAATATGTACGTATTTCCTTTTCTAGCTGAATATATTAAATAAAAGTTCATAATTTTAGGCTGTTTCCCAAAATATTATGTTTTTTGTTCATTGTGTCAAAAATCCATCAAATTATTAGTTATGTGTTATTTTTTTTTTATTAGCTTATATTAAAGGCCGATAATTCATTCTTGTTTGAAATACAGGGAAATAAAAACATGCATGGTTATGTCTAAAACTACATAATATCATAAAAGGATTTGTCAGAATGTACTGCGTTGAATTTTAATCGTTTTAAATTACAGTGAAACCGGAATTTCTTCAGAAATTAGTAGATACCTTCGTCGATAGTGGGGAATCATTTAATCTTGAAGCTGAGGTCCGACCGTCTGAATCAGTCACATCAGTTACCTGGCAACATAATGGGGAAGATATTACGTCATCAAATGTAAACAGGAAGTTGTTATGTAGGGATGGAAAACTAAGTTTGAAAGTTTTAAATGCTACTACTAAAGACTCGGGGAAGTACTCTTGTATCGCAAAATCAAAGGGAACTTCAAGCCATGAAGAGGAATCTATATCTCACTGTCATGTCACAGTTCACAGCGGTAATATAATACTTATTTTGTTACAGAAGCAAAAATATCCCAGCAACCTAACATAATCTAATAACAAGTCTTAATATTGTAGCCTTTAAAAAAATTAGTCAGAATTTGAATTAATCTTATCTTTGCACTCATTAAATGATCGAGAAAAAGGAGAAGAATTTCTTTTGAATATAAGAATATAGAATTCACGGACAATGAACAGTATTGCAAGATTTTTCCATTCTGGGATTGTATTCTATATATGTTACATGAATTAAGGTAGAACATCGGTATATATTTTCTCAGGAAGAATTTTCAGAAACTTTGTTATTATGAAGATTTTACTATTATACTTGTTTTGTAAATATAATAAGAAGTGTGGGTACCGTGCTATTTTTCAAGCTACGAGTTGTTCAAAATTGCTTAAATTTGACGATTTGGGCAAAGTACTAAACCGATTGTGTTCTGCGATTGTTACACACAATCCGAGATTGCAGTTATATTAAGTTATAATAAGTTAGGAAAAGACAATGCAGCACACACAGATTCTTCAAGAATAGTTCGATGTCTTTACAATATACTGAAGCTCTGAATCGTCCAGAGTCCCTACAGATTATGAATATATAAACAGCAACTATATATATCAAAGATTTGCAATCAGTAATAAATTCTCCAATTAACAAAATATTTGTTAAGACAACAGGCAACCACTGAAATGGCATAGTTGTGGTACAAACTAACTTTAAATTATTGTTGCTAACATAGGAAACGACTTTAATAAAGAGTTACATTTCTATCATTCCCGACTCAACATGTATTCGACTGTCATAATTGTGTTTTATGACTACTGATTAGGCGAATAGGGAAGATTAAAATGTTGTGGTATCTGTAAATGTTCTGATTATTTCAAAGCCAATTCTTTAAACTATTTTTTTTCTCTGTTTACAGCTCTTTCATCCGCAATTGAAAACGTATTAGGAGATGAACAGGTTATTGAAGGTAAAATATTTGAACTTAAAGTTAAAGTAAATGATTATCCAAGGCTGCGTAAGGTTTACTGGTAAAAAATGATGGGGCGTTATTTTTCAGGAACACAGAAGAGTAAATAAGCAGTATTAAAATCGTAGTCAATAGAAGAATCATGCAAAATCCACTTTTGTGTTAAAATTCAAGAACGGCTTCAAATGTCTATAGTTGTGAATCCGTTGCAATATGGTTGTAGATGAAAGGAATGAAAACTACCTGAACAGTACGGTTAATCGGCATACATTATATAACAAAGTCTATAGGATGGTATTGGCAATTGTTATCAAATAGTCCGTTTGTATGTATATAGGTATTTGTTTTTTGTTGCAGTTCAGTTTTTCTGTTGTTTGCTTTTCGTAGTTGATGTGTTTCCCTCGGTTTTAGTTTGTAGAATTGTTTACGGTGACTTGATTTAACTATTGAACACCGGTATACTTCTGTTATTTATTCATATACTTGTATAAAACTAGATAGCATTTGAATCAGAATCTTCTCAAGTTCGTTCAATGCATAATTAAGTAATAAAATGTAATTTTAACATAATGAAAAAGTTCTCCCTAAAGAACATGAAATGAATGTGCTTACAACATTAACTAGATCATGTCATGTGAAACAACATGACGAAATGATACAGACATTATTCATATACTTGTATAAAACTAGATAGCATTTGAATCAGAATCTTCTCAAGTTCGTTCAATGCATAATTAAGTAATAAAATGTAATTTCAACATAATGAAAAAGTTCTCCCTAAAGAACATGAAATGAATTTGCTTACAACATTAACTAGATCTTGTCATGTGAAACAACATGACGAAATGATACAGACATATTTTTGATAATCAAAACTGTATAGATTTTCATTGATTTAACCTGGTTCATTGAATAGGTATCGCTAAAGGATACATTTGACCACTACAGAAAGAACTTTAGAAGTTTCAAAAAGAGGGGCCAAAATACCAGAGGGATATTCAAATTCATAGATCGAAAACGAATATTTTAAAAAGAAATTATCAGTTTTGTGTCCGCTTTACTGAATGAATCAAACTTTTTTAATCATATTTTGTTTCATTTAGCATATTTTAGTTAAAATTGATACTTTTTCATAATTTATGTTAATCAGAAGGAGTTCACTGTATTGCTTTCTTTATTCTTTTAAAACTGTTGAAAACATCCTTTAGAATTATATATCACCTGGTAAGGGTTCATTTGAAAAGTTATTTATGAATATCAATATCCTTATGTATCCTAAATAACATATCAAAACATTTGTAGGCTGTGCACCCATGAATCACATAATCCATGTACTGCCTGATCCAAATGCCGTACATATGTAACAGTTGAGTCGGCAAGTATTAAAAGGTGTCAGTATATCAGTTTTTATCATATACTTAGCATTAATATGATAGCTTTTGCATATGTGTAACGAACGGAAGTACACAAGCCATAATTTCCCACCCAGGCTGATAACCCATATCAGCCCGGTCTGATAACCCATATCAGGGGCGTCTCGTGCAAAAACCCATAACAGTGCTTCTCGTGCAAGTTACTTCCGGTGTTTCCGGTATCGGTTGTTTATTTTTCCATTGTGACGTCAGATATTGATGACGACGTCAAAATTTACGGGAACTTTTGTGGGGATAGTTTAGTACTTGCTAACAAATGCCATTGGCAATAATTAATCATATTATAGTACAACAAACATGGAGTAATAATGATCATGAAACTCTTCCAAATATTCAATGTGTCAAAATGCCTTTATAGGAAATGTTACCATGCAATGTACATATATATGGAGGTAGTGATGCTGTTGGTTGACAATTATAGTATATTGGATTTATAACTTAACTTCTTTATAAAGTTTTTGACTGTTTTAGCTGTTGCATTTGTTTGGGTTTTTTTTGCCTTACATAAAACTATTATCGGAAGTATATGATAAAGCGATTAATACATGGCCTTTTCCATATCAGCCTGGGTATCATCCCTCGACCCATATCAGCGCCTCGACTCCGTCTTGGGCTGATATGGGGGTCTCGGGATGATACCCAGGCTGATATGGAAAAGGCCATGTATTAATCTCTATGTATTTATAGTGTTTATATGTAATACTAGAACACACCCGTGATATCGCGGGTCCGTGACTGAATTAAAGTATATAACTATGCGCAAGACTTGTATTAGTATTGTCATCTGATAAAGTCATGCCGCCGATTATAAAATAGTTATCACAGTTTTCTCTGCTTTCAAATCTTTCTGTTTGAACCCGTCTAACTGGAACTTATCAATTATTGGTAATATTAATTATTTGGAAAACAAAAGGTCCTGGGATGGAGTATTTTTTTAATCAACAGCATTGTCCTATATTAGTTATAAATAAAGTTGAATTCTTTGATTCGCTGTTTTCATGACGTCATGCCCGCTAACAAATTAAAAACTGTACCTATACGCCTTATTTTTAGTATTCGTATTGTTATCTTATAAAGTCTTACTGATTAAAATACTACAATAGGTAACAATTTGACAATTTAGAAGTGTCAACCCTGTGATTATGACCCGTGTATATAGCATATCCTGAATACACCGTTTGGTGGTGCGCCTGCCAAATGCGGAACGTACAGATAAGGTAATAGGTAACAGATGAATATACTATTGGTTACGGTATCGGACTCGACCCGGAACTTCTTAATTATTGGCAATATTAAATACGTGGAAAACAAAAGGGCCTAGAGTGGTGTAATTTTTAATCTACACCTTTGTACTATATTAGTTATATATAAAGTTGCATTCTTTGATTCGTCGTTTTTACGTGATGACGGCTGACAAATTGGACCTCGTAATTTTAGTATTATAGATGGATAATTTCAATGTTTCGCTGTTGAGACAATTATCACAAGTGACATTTGAAAAAACGATATACATGTACTTTGAATTCAATTTTAAAATGTACATATAAAAAAGAAGATGTGGTATTTTGGCACTCACACCACATCTTCCTATATCTATGATTGCCAATTTGACAACTGTCCACAAGAGACCAAAATGACACAGACATCAACAACTATAGGTCACCGTACGGCCTTCAACAATGAGCAAAGCCCATAACGCATAGTCAGCTATAAAAGGCACGACAATAAATAACAATTCAAACGAGAAAACTAACGGCCTTATTTATGTAAAAATATGAACGAAAAACAAATATGTAACACGTAAACAAACGACAACCACTGAATTCCAGACTCCTGACTTGGGACAGACACATACATAAATAATGTGGCGGGGTTAAACATGTTAGCGGGATCCCAACCCTCCCCTAACCTGGGACAGTGGTATAACAGTACAACATAAGAACGAACTATAAAAATCCGCAATTGAGAAAGGTTTAACTCATCAGATGGACCAAAATATAAGTGGACGTGGCCGGGTATTTGTACATCCCGACAACAAAAAGACACTAGGAACAGATCTGAGAGTACTCGCAGTTATCTGACAGCTAGTTCAAAGCCACTAACACCTAATAAAAAAATCATGCATCTAAGACTTAACACTTTATTTTAAAATCAACTTTAGAATAAACGCTATATTTTTTTTAAGACATAATGCTACTATTTTTTTTTTTTTACAAATTTTGTAGTACTTTCAAAAGAGAATTGTAATAGACAGACGAATGTAACATTAATCATTTAAGAAATAACTATAACTAGAACTCTCTTGCTCCGGAAGAATCATACCTGTTGTAATCAAGGTATACAAAGAAAACTTTTGAGAAAAGAAGATGAGACCACGTGCGTCTGTGAATGTGTCACATGACAAGCGAATCCACACTTAGTCAAAATTATTACGTCACAATCACGAATACGACACAATTGGTTTATTCAAACGCTTATTATTATGATATCTAGATCACTTGAAGCACGCCTAAAACATATTGTATATCCACAAAACTTAATAAAGTTCAATAATTAGCAATTTTAACACTAAAGTAACGTATTTACTGAAATCTCGAGACAAATGGTATCATGCTGCGAGAAATGGGAATGTTGACAATTGAGAAAGTTGAAATCATTAGGTTGTTATAGATTTAAAGTCATACCTTAATGTCAATATCAAGGGAAAATCTCGAAACAACAATGGTGGCAAAATTATTTGCCAAAAAAAATTCTATAAAAACAGGAAAAATGAACTCAAATCGTGGAAGTAAATTTTTTGTTATCATACTAGTATATCATTGATAGTACTAAACATACTTATATTTTACAGAAACAAGACAACTGTTAGTAAAGAAAAAAAAAACAAATAGGGGTAGTGAATGGCAGGTCTCGTTTAGAGACTCTATTCATCTTTTTAGATAATTTTGTAGCTATTTTAATCAGTGAAATGACTTTAAGTTAATAAATGATACTATTTCGTAGTAAAGGAGATGCTATGTGCAATCAGTGTTAGAGCTACCTTTTAGTTGTTTATCGTCTCAATTAATTGTTAGACAAATGTATTGTTCTTTTATTTGTCTTTGTAAATTATTACTTTTGCTGTTAAGTCTTTTTTTGTTAAGATCCACTACACGTGGCTCGGTACTTATACATCCCGTCATTGTATTATTGTGCTATGTAAAATGTTTGTATTATTGTCTTTCGGTTTTGCTTATGTGCTTTGTCTATATGTCTTTGTTTTATAGTGATTAAGATTATAACACAATGTTGACTGTTGTGTCTCTATTTGGACATTTTTACTGATTATATCTGTTTGTTTTGTTCACACATTGTTGTCGATAAAGCGTTTTTGTTATTAAAGTTTCTCTTTATCATTTAAAGTTTTCAAAGTAATAAGGAAATCTAAAAAAAAAATAGGTTGTTAGATTCTGCTAAAAGGCTATAGCTAGTATATATGTCCATGGAAAGTGCTCCGTCGATATTCATTTGAGGGACCAAATGTACTCCTATATTTCCAGTCCTTTTCTTCTTTTTTTTATATACGAAGCAGAATTAAACCATGGACACTTTAATAAGAGGGGGACAAAAGATACCAGAGGGACATTCAAACTCGGTAGATAGAAAATAAACTGACAACGCCATGGCTAAAAATACAAACAGACAAACAATAGCACACAAAAAACATAGAAATTAAGGACTAAGCAACACGAACTCCACCAAACTCTAGAGGTAATATCAGGTGCTCTGGAAGGATACGCAGATCCTTATCCACATGTAGCACCCTTAATGTTGATTATGTTAGTACAAACCCGGTAACACATTACAGATCTAATTCGGTAGGTCACATTCGTGAAAAAGGAATGGGATGCTCTATGTTGATTAGAGGCGAATTTAGAGGGGGCCAAGAAAACAATTGGTTGAATATATAGGGAATAATTGAAGCATGACCGAAGCGCGCCCCCTCTTAGGCAGTCAGTGGGCCCCCACTTACGAAAATTTCTAGATCCGCCACTGTGGTGATAAGATTGAACAAATGCTAGCTTTATTAATTAACTTCAGTTTCCGATACATAGATACCATACATACAGTTTAAATTAGTCTGCTTCATATCTTGATTTTCATCGAAAAACTGACAGTGGTTGTCAGTTTGAGATTAAATATTACGATGACCACGGATAAGTTCCACTTGTCGCATCCACACTCTCCTTCTACGTAATTTTACTGAATGTGACTCATCACCAGAATTTGACTTAACACGAACAACTTGACAGTTGCTACAAAAGGATCAGCTTAACCTTTTCAATCATTGCTGATTACTTAACGTCCAGTAGAAACTATTTCAATCATATGTAGTATATGTATACAATTTATGTTTACAATTTTGACTGATCGTAATGGGGTCAAAATGTATGCCTTGTAACAGGTCAGCTATATGTAAGTCGCAAAGAGTTGCTTCTATGTTATATTTATCATGCAGAGGGTGTAACATGTCATCAAATGTGCTACCGGACGTGACTGCGTATTTTTTCATCACGCATAGCCTTAAAGATATGCCCCTCTGCAGCATTGGTGTACTGCTATATGATAGTGAAAAATCTATTTGACCATATTTAATTCAACAAACGTTATGCGTATCTGTTTCCAGTGCAATATTCTTTTACATTTTATCAACATGACAGTATATATATATGACAAATAAATAATGTGCATTCAATTTAATAGGCATGTATGCAAATTATATTAGGTCAATGTCAGAAAAATATCAACTTTTTTGTATGAGGCTGAGAAACTGGGGAAGGGCGAGGTTCTACCAATTGCAAGCGGCGCCGAGTACAAAAAAGTTTATATTTTTCTGACATTTTCCTAATATTGATTGTTTACTGCAACTCAGATAAATAAATGCATTGCTATTTAAATTGTAACTCAAGTTTCAAGCTTATTTCCACCCCTTAATGAACCCCTAACTGTGGAAAAAGTGTTCCATGAGGAAATTGACATTGCAAAAAATATAGATGTGTTACTATATTTAGGCAATATAAACACAACTATTTGCAGTATAAATATCAAATATGTTTTCTTTTCAAAATTTGGGTTGTCTCTCTTACCATTGCCAGGATCCGTTCATACTCTTTTTCTATAAGCATAATTAATAATAAACTTCCTGAGATTTAAAGGAATTTGTAACATCTATAGATGTAGGAAGATGTGGTATGAGAGCCAATGAGACAACTCTCCATCCAAGTCACAATTTATAAAAGTGAACCATATGATATATAAGTAAAGGTACGGTCTTCACTTTTTCAAAATACGCATACGGTCTGACTAATATTAAGAAGTTAATCAAGTTTATTACATACAAATAAAATTGAGAAAGGAAATGGTGAATATGTCAAAGCGACAACCCGACCATAGAGCAAACAACAGCCGAAGGCAACCAATGGGTCTTCAATGCAGCGAGAATTCCCGCACCCGTAGGTGTCCTTCAGCTGGCCCATAAAATATGAATAATAGTACAGTGATGATGGACGTCATACCAAACTCCGAATTATACACAAGAAACTAAAATTTAAAATCATACAAGACTAAAATGTATATACAACAGATCCAATTAATATAAAAATTTCAATTATAGTAATTGAAATAAAACTTGACTTAATATCTTAAATTTTTTAAAAATCACGTTTATTTAATCTGTTAATCTCCTGTATTAAGCATGTCAGTAATTCATTAATTTCAGCCAAGTATGCTCATTGAAATTATCGGAAGTAAACATAATGTGGGAGGACAATTGTTGAAGAATATTTAGGAACTTTACAAAAGAATGCATATGCAAAGGAACATGCATGAAAATGTAAAAAGGATATGACGTTCCTTGTGGAAGCAAGTGTTACCTTGGGCCAGAGTAACAAATATAAAATCAAACAAATATTAAATTTCAATTGTTCGCTTATTCACTTTATCCATCTTATTGTATTAATAACAATATGTATAACTAAAAATTTGTAAGGGTTCCGCGGAACCCAGTGTCTCGCCTACTTTTGCTGTAACTCCCTGGCTCAACAAAAATGAGGAAAACAACCAATAAAAATATTCCTCTTGATACCATCTTTTCATTGCAGAAGTTTCTGTCCTTGTTTGGTAAAAATTTCAGGATAGTTTATGAATCGAATAAATGTTTTAAAACTGCAGACTGTATGTAATGTTAACTGGAAGAAAAACTAAGTCCATATATAAGTAAAATACAGATACACAGGTACCAAATATTAACAAAATTTCTTCTCTAGATACTAGCTTTTAATCATAAACAAGCTTCTGTCCAAGTTTGGTACAAATTTAAAATAGTATAAAAAAGTCATTAAATTTTTAAAATATTTGACCACAGAGTGAATGTGTTGTTTCCTGGCAGAAAATCTAAGTCCATTTAAAAGTATAATACCGAAAAAAATAATTAATTTTTTTACAAAATTTATTTCTGGATACTACATGTATCTCATGATCATAAACAAGCTTCTGTCCAAGTTTGGTAGAAATCCAGTATAGTTTAAGAAAGTTATTAAATTTTCAAAAACTTTTAACCACAGAGTGAATATTTGTTGACGCCGCCGACGACGCCGACGACGACGGAATGTAGGATCGCTTAGTCTCGCTTTTTCGACTAAAGTCGAAGGCTCGACAATAATAAGGATTTTGATAAATAGTTGTTTAAATTTAACCCATATGATCCCAAAACATGTATGGTCAGCTGGACCGTAGGCGTATGGTCGGACCGTATGAGTATACGTATACGGTCCAGAACATATATACAATTTATACAAACGAGAAATGAGAAACATTTATGAACCACATCAACAAACAACAACTTCTGAACATCCTTGTTTGCATAAAACGTCGAAGAATATATCAACCTTGTTCTACAACAAAATTTGAGTAGGAAAAGTTATGCTAGGTCTCTGAGCTAAACCCTTAAAGCATTAAATACGAAACTAAGTCTTATTGAAATTCACATAAACAACTATTATACATCGGTTTTTGCCGACATGGTAACGTTTTAGAGGGGAAAGGAACGAAGAGCAAAGGTTCAAACGTTTGGTATCAAGTTTTAACATGGTTGATCTACATATGTTTTACGTATGTTTAACTTTTGTATTGTTTTTTTCCATAAAAACTTTTGGCTGGTATGTCGATCGATCGGCTACTTATTGAAATGACCACAAAATGCGAAGTATGATATTGGTCAAACTTAGAAAAACTTTGTGCAGGAGTTTTGGAGATTATTTAAATCATTAAGGGCATAGAGTCATGTCAATATTTTTCATTAGGGACAGATAATGTTGTCAATAATACTCATATACAAATACAGTTTAACCTTGCCAATTCTGTATGTTGGTAGCCTCATTGGCGAATCCAGGAGGGGGTCCGGGGGTTGGAACCCCCCTTATTTTTTACCGATCTATGCATTTGAATGGGGACATATAGTTTGACCCCCTCCCTTGTCCTGGGTTAGGAACTCCCCTTTTTAAAATGGCTGGATCCGCCCCTGAGCCTGTAGTTGTGGTAGTCGTTGGTTCATGTCTCTCATGTTTGTTTTTTTCGTAAATTATTTTGTTATAAATAAGGCCGTTATAGTTTTCCCAATAGAATTGTTCCATATTTTTCATGTCGGGGCTTCTAGACTTTAGCCGACTATGTGGTACGGGGTTTTTCCCTCATCGTACGGCTGCATAAAATCACTAATATCCACTCCATTTTATCTTTAAGATTTCACATTACTTTTGCAATCATACCACATCTCCTAATTTTTCTAAGTATAAGCATATAAGTATATACCTCGGTTTCCTTAAACACCAAGAGCGGATCTAACCATTTTAAAAAGGGGATTCCCAACCCAGGATAAAGGGGATTTCAACCACATGTCCCCATATAAATGCATTGATCGCCCAAAACAAAGGGGGTTCCACCCCCCCCCCCCCCCCCCCCTGGATTCGCCACTGAACAATAATATGCTTACACTTCAAATATATTTACGTGGTAGATCGATGCACATGTAATATTTGGTACATTCATAATACATAGCTTGGAATACGTGTTATTGGACACAATCTTGTCAGCACTATCATTTCATTGTTGTGTTTGAAACATTAATTTCACGAGTTGTCGCTCTTGTATTGTTTCATATACTGTATAAATTACTATAGACACATTTCGTTCGTTAATTGATTTGCTTGAAGACAGACGAACCCTTCTTCAAAGAGTTAGACTACACTTTCGGCATCATCCAAGGTTAAAACACTAAACCCATCAATCCATTTATAGCTACATTTGTATCACAACAAAGTCAGGAGTCTGTGGTTCAGTGGTTGTCGTTGGTTCATGTCTTGTCCCATTTGTTTTTTGGTAAATTGTTATGGTATATAAGTAAGTACGTTAGTATTCCACAATAGAATTGGTCCAATGTTCATGTCGGGGTCTTTTAAGCCGACTATACGGTATGTTTTGTTTTCTTTTTTGTTGAAGCTCTCGTGGTTGCCTATTATTACTATAAACGTACAATTTTATGTTTTTTACATCGGGGTTTCTTTAACAGTAGTATGCTTACACTTCAATAATATTTACGGCGAAGATAAATGTATATGCAGTATGGGGTATACATTCAAGCATTATACATGTGCACGTTATGAGGGTTTGGATGGGGTTAAATGATTAAAGAATAATGCCCTTGAAAAATGAAAATTAGAGAATAACGGGTAAAAAAAAAGAAGATTAGAGAATAACGGGTCAACAAATGAAGATAAGAGAAAAAAGGGGTTATTTTTTTTGAAGATTAGTGAAAAAAGGGGATAAAATTAAATGTTTACAGAGTAACAGGACCCCCCCCCCCCAAAAAAAAAAAAACACACACACAATCCAGACCCTCTGTTATGGGACACACACAGATCATTGTGATTGATACTTTAATTTCACGAGTTGTCACTCTTGTATTGTTTCATAAACACATTTCTGTTGTGAATTGATTTGCTTGCTTTTTCCATGTCTGCACTTTGGACATCATATGAGCTCCAGGATTAATGTTTTACACATCAACTCACTTGTATAGATTCACTGGGGTAAAGCTGATGACCGTAACTGCATTCACGGTCATCCCAAGATGTCGGATGAAAAATTAGGTCAGTATTTTTATTGTCTGTTAAGGTGTTTCTACATCATTTTCTTTACAAAGCATACTTTGATACGATGTAAATATATAAAAGATTCACACGGAAGTCACAAATCTCTACCGAGGAACGTGTAGAAAACGGGAATTTGGATTTGACAAATTCGCGAGGATGACCGTAAATCGAAATCGAGATGACCGTAACAGGATTAGCGATTCATAACAAGGCTGACCGTAATTGGTTAAAAGATGACCGTAAATTGTTAAGAATGACCGTAACTTATAAAGAATGACTAAATTTAAAAGGATGACCGTCAATTGAAAGAACTATCCATATTTGTATATATTGTTTTTTTGTTGAGTTTGTCGCAATAGGGGCTCGGTTAGTTCTTTTTAACTATTTGGCCTGTAGTTGGATGCTACATATGACGAACCATGTATTTGAAGCACGTCTTATTTTTGTCTGCCTGTAGGATAATGTTGTCTTCAAAAATTACACCTTTGTTAAGCCAATTTAGTCTTACTCAAATGATAGATGAACCTATTCATTTTACTGAATCGTCGTCATCATTGTCAGACCTTTTTATAACAAATGTTGCTCACATAATAAATTACTGTGGAGTCGGGCCACCTTTATTAGACCACAGGTGCTTGAGGACAGGATCCTGTATGAGCCCCATATAGTCCCTCCCATTTTTTTTTTTTTTTTTTTTTTTAATCATAAATCTCAGATTTTTCTATATATATCACTTATTTGTACCATATATATACTAATATACCATATTTATACTCTAAATATGCATGTTTACTATCAACGTGAATCTCGACTATAGAGCGAAGCTAAGCTCTATAGTCGAGATTCACGTTGATAGTAAACATGCATATTTAGAGTATAAATATGGTATATTAGTATATATATGGTACAAATAAGTGATATATATAGAAAAATCTGAGATTTATGATTAAAAAAAAAAAAAAAAAGGGGGGAGGGACTATATGGGGCTCATACAGGATCCTGTCCTCAAGCACCTGTGTATTAGACCAAATACGTTTTCACTGTCCTATAATCAGTCCTTTTAAGTTTCCAAAATGTCGTCATAAATCATTTAAGCGGAAAATTTGGCTATATGATCGAGGAGACTATGACAGATATCGTAACATTTTATCTGAAAAAAATTGGGATTCCGTAATTAACTTAAATAACGTTGAACAATTTACAACCGAAATAACAAAAACTATCATAGAAGCTGCTGAAAAATGTATTCAAAATAAAATAATAACTGTTCGCAAAAATGAACCTCCATGGCTAACAAATGATGTTAAAAAAAGATAAGGAAAAAAAATAGAATCCACAGAAAGGCTAAAAAATATAATAACCCATCGGAGTGGTCAAAATTTAAAAAAATACGAAATGAAGTTACTAGTTTAATAAGAAAATCGAAGGGTGATTATAACAACAATTTAATTAAAAAAATCATGAACAGTTACCCGTCAACTACTTACTGGTGGAAAACGGTTAAACAAATATCCGGATTAAAAACAAACGACACAAGTGTACCCCCATTAATGGTGAATAACAACTTAATATTTGATGAAATCGAAAAGGCAAAGAATTTAATCGATTTTTTTCTTCCCAGTCAAATATTGATGATCCAAGTGCTGTGTTACCTGAAGAACTTCATAATATTAGTGATGACACTAGTTATATAGAACTTACTGTTACTGAAGTTGAAGATATATTGAAAATTGTTAATCCCACAAAAGCTCTGGCCCAGACCCCATAAGTCCCAAATTGTTAAAAGATCTTAAAAGAAGCATCTTCTGTTTGAAAGTATTCACTATGTAAACTATTTAACTTATCGTTAACATGGTTAATTACGTCTACTTTTCCAGATTAATGGAAAAGAGCAAATGTTACCCCAGTTTATAAAAATAGTAAACCGAATGACGTTAAAAACTATAGACCTATTTCCTTGTTGAGTGTATTATCAAAGTGTATGGAACGATGTGTATATAAACATGTTTACAATCATTTTATGCGCAATAATATTTTAACGAAAAATCAGTCGGGCTTTACACGGGGGGATTCAGCAGTTAATCAATTAGTTAACATTTCGAATGATTTAGGAAGGCTTTAGATAGCGGTAAAGAAATAAGGGTAGTATTCTGTTATATAAGTAAAGCGTTTGATCGAGTCTGGCATAAGTGACTGCTATTCAAACTTCAACAAGCGGGCATACCGGGTTCTTTACTAAGGTGGTTTGAAAATTATCTTACAAATAGAGTCCAGCGGGTGGTTTTTAACGGTTCAAGTTCCGAATGGTTACCTGTAAATGCAGGCGTCCCACAAGGGTCCATTCTAGGCCCATTTTTTTCATATTTATAAAAGATATTGTAGAAGACATTCAAGCTCAAATTAAGCTATTCGCAGATGACACTTCATTATATATAATGGTTGACAATCCAACAGAAACAGCTAAAATCTTAATGACGATCTAGATAAGATTTGTCATAATATTGGTCAAAAAAATGGTTTGTTAATTTTAATGCCAAAAAAAATGAAAGTATGATAATTTCAAAAAAAAAAAAATAGACCCTTTCATCCTCCATTAAATATGAACATCCAAGAGCTACAAACAGTAAGTAAACACTTTCTGGGTGTCTTTTTTCTATCAACGGATCCTGGAACGACCATATTGAATATATAGTTTCTAAATCTTACAAAAGAATAAATATAATGAGAAAAATGAAAAATGTTCTTGATAGATTTTGACTTGAAAAAATTTACATAGCATTTGTTCGCCCAATATTCTTGAATATGCCGATGTCGTTTGGGACTCTCAAAATCAGAATTTGATTGCTAAACTTGAAAGTATTCAGCTTGACGCAGCGCGTTCGTCACGGGGGTACTAAACTTACCAGAATAAAGGTGTAATACCACCAAATCATGGTATGTCACATCCGGTTGCATACGAAAGTAGGTCTAAAAAAATATTCCCTTGAATTTGACCGTTGAAGGTAATTAATCATACATTTTATTGCAGTAAAACTATTTATGTGTCGTAAACATATGTCTTGGGTATTTCAAAACACCATTATTTTTCATTTGTGATTTCTATAGAAAATTTTGTAATCTTGAGGTAACATGGTGACTAAACCTTGTACTCAGATAGAATAATGGGAGACATTGGATTGGTTAACTTGTAATGATGGTTATTTTCTTATATGCAATGAAATGTTATGTGAAACTTTTTCTATAGAACTGGACAGAATAAAACTTTACCCATGCCAAGTATTTCATTATTTGAAACAAAGATAAATTCTACACAATTTTTTAAAAAGTGCAAATTTAACAAAGACTAATAGAGAACATCAATGGTGGTATAATACCTAAACAATTTATATGTTGAAACTCGATGGGAAAAATTATCTGAAAGACGACGCAATCACAGACTAACTCATTATCACAAAATTTTGAATAATAAAACTCCAGAGTATTTTAGAGACTTATTGCCTGATTCAGTAGGCAGTAGGCATGATCATAATACATGACAGAGAAATAATATTTCACAAGTCAACACACGGACCCGTTTATATTCTGAATATTTCATCCCTGCAACAACAAAATTATGGAACACTCTTAACTTAAACATAAGAAAATGTGAATCTTTATCATTATTCAAAAAACAAATTAGTTCACAAAAAAGTAAGATCCCAACGTATTATTATATAGGACATCATTTTGGTCAAATTCATCATGCTCGCTTAAGAGTGGATTCAAGCTCATTGAATTCTCAGCTTTTCTTCGTAACTTAGAAGACTCTCCAAATTGTCGTTGTGGTGATGTAGAAACAAATTCTCACTTCCTGTTATCTTGTCCTATATATACTAATTTAAGACAAGAACTATTGGATTCTGTTTCAGTTCTTCCTGTCCAAGTTAACACAAAAACTTTGCTTTCGGATCAACGGTACACTCAGATGAGCAAAATAGTCTTTTATTTAGTTTGGTGAAGAAATATATTATTAAAAGTAAACGTTTTAACCCTTGATGTCAATGCTTCATCATTATTATTTTTGTAAAGGAGACGGATTTGTAAAAGCAAATTGCATGTTTCTGAATCCTGAATATTATTTCCTTTGTATAATATCGTATCATGATGAATTATCTGAATAAATATTGTTTAAACTAATGTTGTCTTATATACGTCTTACACCAACACAATTAATTATTTGATACAAAAAAGGTAATACAAATACGGATATTTCTTAGAAATGACAGTTATACTATGAAAGGTACGGTCATCCTTTATAAATTACGGTCATCCTTTCGAAATTACGGTCATCATTTTACCAATTACGGTCATCCTTATTATATGTTACGGTCATCTTGAAAATATTTTAAAGATGATTTACGGTCATCTTAGCGAATTTTTCAAATCCAATTTCCCGTTCTATATACGTTCCTCGGTAGAGATTTGTGACTTCCGTGTGAATCTTTTATAAATTTACATCGTACCAATGTATGCTTTGTAAAGAAAATGATGTAGAAACAACTTAACAGACAATAAAAATACTGACCTAATTTTTCGTCCGACATCTTGGGATGACCGTGAATGCAGTTACGGTCATCAGCTTTACCCCAGTGAGATTACAACAAAACATGGATATTCTGACGATAGTCTTCGTATAATGAACACTACATTTTATTTTATTTATAAAGTGCAGTGTTTATATACCGAGCCAAGGATAGCAAAGACGGCGTGCACAAAGATGAGTCCAAAACCGTAACGTCTTTAAATTACTAAAATGATTTACGACGTCGGCATTTCCCCCCAGAAAACAAAAGCGTAACAAAAACACTGGACAATTAGGTTATCACATAACTTTAAACATAAACCTTTAACATTTTTTTTTCGAATATCAAAGCACAGCAAATGCACATTCTGAAAATCTAAAATATATGTATGCTTAGAGCAGTGTAATGAAAATAATTAACGACTATGTCATGGACCCTATTCAGAAAATTGCGTTTTAAAAACGTCATTTCTTTAATTTGTAACATAATGACTGGACATTTAAAAAATTCAGGTGTTGCAGCCTGGACTATCGAATCATTCATATTTTGCAAATTTTTTTAAAACTCTTTTTATGCACATTTCGAATATCAAGTAATTTCGCAATAAGAAAATAGCAAGAACATATTTTTTAACGATTCTTCCATGTTTTAATATTAAACCTTCAAAATTTCTACTTCTTTAATACATATAACGATCTTCATTTCAAACTCATCCTCCATAGCCGATTTGGATTTTTTTTTGGAAGCTCGTATGACTTCATAGTCCGAATCCGAAAAAATCTACTGTAAATGCAAGAAAGTACATTGAATTTGTACAAATTTCAGGTCAAAAACTCTATGTTATGCTTATTTAATGTTACAAGTTACACATATTTTTGCAGTTTTCCCGATGTTCGTTTCACACTTTATAATAATCTTTTGATGTTTTTATATTAAAGACAAAAAGTTCTTTGAACTGTTCTACATGGGTAGAACTGACTAAATCAATTCTAGCCGTAGAACTGACAAATGTAGGTCTAATCGTAGAACTGTTCTACTAAATGTAGTCGTAGAGATTACCAAAGATTTGGTCGAACAGTAAAGATCAGTTCTATTTGGAATTGTCAGAAACAGTTCTAGGTAGTACTCACTGTACTGTCTAGATCAGTTCTAGGTAGAACTGACCAAATCAGTTCTAAGTTAGAAATGTCTAAAAGTGTCAGGATGACAGTTCTGCATACTGTCCTAGAACAGTTCTCCTGACAGATTCAGTCAGATTTAATGAGAGGTCAGAAGTGATCTCCACTGTAAATACACATACAAATACATGTATCATGCATATTACCAGTTGACAGATAGAAGTACTTGCCATAATATTCATGGAAACTGGCAACATGTATACATGTAGGGTTGCTCAACAAGTAATGTTCAATTGGTGATGGGTTACTATAACGTATTATTTTATGTGTTATCCGCTATCGTGTAGGGTCCATCCTCTCCCTCTGAATATGTTTTAAAAAGTTACTTTCAGCTATTTTCTACATGTGATAACAAATATTCACGGGACTCCATTTTGGATCATTTTGACACTTCATGGTTCGCATCGGCCTTTCGGGTTTTAGAAAGGACGTGAACAAATGGTTATCAGATTTTGTTTACAAGTAACATCATGATTGATAATTACTGATAGGCTTCCATTGTTTTACAGGTCGTGTTAATGTTTTTAAATACCAAGGATTAACTCGTCTTACAAACTGTTGATGGGCAGACGATACTCTGATGTCTGTAGCCTCGTTGTGGTTCACCGCTGCTATTATTCTTATATTAAAGCGTTGTTCCGTTTAAGAATAGAAACATATTTATCTGATCATTAAACAAAAAGTTTTTAAACAAAACATTGTGAATTGAATACATTAAATTAAAAGGAAGTCGACTGGTGTGTAGTTCACATTTATACCTTTGTAATGAATGTATACTGTGTGACAATGGAAACGCAAGAGAAACTCTTCTAGATCGGTTTCTTTTATAATTGAAAACATACTTATTGGTTAGCATTTGACTACATGCTACATTAATAGCTGGGTCTGGCATCCGTTGTTTTATTCAGTTCCAAAAATTTCAAGAAGTGTCATATATGAGTCAAAAGATAATACCACCGTTTTCATCTTTATGGGAGCATACCGCCCTAAATGACAATGCACAGTATAATTGTCAAAATGAATATAATATTATTATCCTTAGTTACACGGTATAAAAACAGAGACACGGATGTAAACAACTAAAGAACACAATACGGCCTTAGACAATTAGCAACACTAATACCGTACGTTAAAAAATCCCAATCTTTGACTTCCCAACAAAAAAAATCTTCAGCATCTTCATACAACTTAGAACTGGATATACCATCCTTAATTACTACAAACAACGTCAACAACGCACAGGTCTAAACACCACCGAATTATGCAACTATAGAAACACCACAACATAGCCTCACAGAGTGCTCGAACTATGAATGTTAAGGAGAAGAAATGTACCACCAATGCAAATTACAAAGGAAATAGGCATCCGTAATATTAACAAAGGCATCTTACTAGCAAGATTAGAATAAGAAAACACTGAAGAATATAAACGGAATTCATGATCAGAAATAATTTCGGTCTTTATTGCAACACCAGGACGTTTTGACTTACCAGAACATCCGCAACCTCAATCGTAACAGCAAAAACTAAATTAAAGTACATGGAGGAAGATTCACATAGAGCGTAATATGCAGCAATGAGAACAGTTGTGCCATAAGGCCATTAGATTGAGGATTGAGGACCGTATAGGTTGTGGAAGAATTCGACGTGACTTATGGAAATATAAAAGAGAAATAATTAACTTGTTAACAGATATGTCTCGCCTGTATGCAATTCTGATAGTTGAGATGTGCCAATTCTTATATCGTTAGTTGATACAAATACTGTAGGCAAATATAATTGGCCTTCCACTAGCGGTTCCCCTTAGATTGAGAGAACTACAAATTATTGTATTAGTGACGCAGATGGAAACGGCTGACCAAACTTAAGTCTCGCATTCACGACTTTGTAGAGGCGAGACAAACACAGTGGGCTTATTTATGCTAAAAAACAAATGAGGCAGGCAGCAGCAACCAAAAACCATAACTCAACTGCAGGCACAGGACTACGAATAGATAGTCGGATCTTTTTTCGTGGGAAAAAAATTGGTTGATTATATAGGGATAACTGAAGCATGAATATGCATATAAATCCATAATATTTGAGGTTTGGTACTTCCATAGATACTTTGGTCCGATTTTTAAATTTGAAAATGTATACAGGTGTTGTGTTATTATTCCTACTCAGTATAGAAAAGAATGCAAGGACAACTTTTGACTATTATAATATAGTCAAATAATTTGTCGTTCAACATTCTTTGTAATATATTATATATAAATCAATCGAATGAACCGAACATCATCTCGTAATAAACAAATATCAATATTTTCAGGAAGAAAAAGATCAGCTTCCAAATAATCGTGACCACAGCACAGCGAATTATATTCTTGCGAACAACCGTCGTATATTTCCGCTGAACTTGTGTTTTACGTTGTTTTTTCTTCTGTTTTTTGTTTTGATTTTTTTTTCTTTCAACATCTGTACTTTCATGCGAGTTCAGAGTGTCTTATTTAATATGTGATACATCGATTTCTCAACACAGAACAGCAAATCAAGAAATAGCGAAAAGGAAACAAGTTGTAAAGATGGTCTCTCTATATGGTATATAGCATCGATATTTAACCAATCGAAGGTCTGTCAGTTTTTTCACAGGTTCTATGGTGTTTTTGAATTAACATACAGTAAAGCTTAAAAGTAGATCAGAGCCAGTCAGTAAGATTCTCTACATGACAATTAAAATGGCTCACAAGTACATTCCCCCTTCCTTAAAAATTACTCTTAGGTTCGACTATTAGCCCATAGGTTACCCCTTCTTAAATCGTGTGATTGTGGAAGTCGGAGAAGAATGGAAAAGTTAAATGTGATTTCAGTATAATAAAGACGTGACCTACACATTTTCGTATGACATGATTGGTATGTGTTTTTCCTTAGGATATACATCAGTTGGTCTTGTCATTCTCAAATCGTAAACTTTTCGCTCATTTGCATGAAGTTGCTACTTCAATAAATCATAAATTAATCCTAGTCACGAAAGCGAGGCAAATGGAACAGTAGTGTCCTATATACTAGTAGGTATAGGAAGATGTGGTGCGAGTACCAATGAGACAACTCTCCATCCAAATAACAATTTAAAAAAAAGTTAAACCAGTGGCGGATCCAGAGGGGGGGTTCCGCACCCCCCCCCCTTTATTTTTGCCGATCAATGCATTTGTATCGGGACATATGTTTTGCACCCCCCTTTGCCCTGGGTTAGCACCCCCCCCCCCTTTCGAAAATTCCTGCATCCGCCCCTGGTTAAACCATTATATATATAAACAATTATTATATGTCTTAATATTGTATGTGTTGTTATTGTTATTAATGTCGGCAAAAAGCTACAGAGCTTATGTTTGTAGTATTTCACGTAACCAGACATAAATTAAAAAAAAAATCTATTCTATTCTATTCTAGTGGCTGACAGAATATTTGAAATAGGAAATGTAACGTAGGTACTTCAAATATCTGTAATCAAAATTGTAGTTGCCAACTTTCCTTGGCAAAAGGGTGCAAGTGGCAATAACTATTGATGTCAATTGGTAGTTACAAATATAAACATTGCATTTTCGTATCGCCCATATCTAAATTATGAACGTTCACAATCATAAATATGGCACTCTGCAACACCATAAAGACTTTTTAGCGGATATTGATGGAGTGTTTGCTTAACGTCCAGTGGAAAATACTTCATGCATGTTCAGGACAAAACCGGGCATTCATAAATAGTTGTAGTTATAGTGATAGCGTACCAGGTCATGTTCCATTTGTTTTATCTAGTCTGACGGAAATCATAGGTACATGTAGTTTTTAAATTTTATGGGGAAATGAGGAAAACCAAAATCACTGAACACAAATATATAACTTAGATCAGTGGCAGATCAGAACGATCAATACATTTGAATGGGGACATGTATATTGAAACCCCCTTTTCTCCTGGGTTGGAAGCCCTTTCAGAAATCGCGGTATCCGCCCCTTGAATTTGAGATCAAGGCAATATAATATGCAAAGTCGAATCTCTCAGTTAATAAACCGACGAGGGAATAGCAGGACATTACATTTGTTCAAGCAGTGACATGTACCTTTTCTATCTCCTGTCAATTTGATTTATAAAATTATAGTAGCAGCATTTATAAAATATGTGCCATTAAAACATTGATTGGTTTTCAACAAATAGGGGATATAATTAGTTTTGGTGAAACACGTGTGGGTCCTTCATTTCCGTGTTATTTAATATCTAAGGTTATATTTTTTCGCTATTATTCTTTTTCTGTACTCTTTAAATTTTGGCACCAAAATAATCTTCTTTATTCTTTTTTTATTCTTTTCATGTGTCCGATTTCCTAAAGAATTCTTTATTACGTAAATCTGATTTAGACTTTTTTCATACTAAAACATAGAGCTAAACCATTTAATGGTTGTCAAACTTAAATATGTGTATGAAATTAAGCAAACCAATCGGTTCGGGTTAAATTTTATACTGCAAGATATGGAGCGCAGCGTTTACGTTTGCAGAGGCGGATTTAGGGGAAGGCTTGCTCCTTTTTTTTTACGGGAAAACCTGGTTTATTATATAGGGAATCACTGTAGCATAATTAGAGATGACTCGCTCTTAGGCAGTCAGTTGGTCCCCTTTATCAAAATTTCTGCATCTGCCACAGGTTAGAAGTTCTTCACTTAACACAGTGACGATGTAGGGATTATATTTAGGTTATTGTTTAATGACATAATTTATTCAATAATAAATTTGAAAACAAATATTAACAAAATAATTTAGAACACAAAAAGGTATTTAAACTTACCTTCTAGTAACAAATTAATAAATTTTGATATGTTAAAACTTAAAATATGATATGTTTATATTAAAAAGGTGACATTAAAATATGAAAATGATGTGTTTAAATAAATAAAATCATGCATCTAGTAAAAATAAACTGACTAGTATAAACACCAGCAACATGCTCCCTACCTCCAAGAATCGGATGAAGGATGGTATATTGCACACGAGGGAATACAAGCAAGATGGTATAATGCTACTGTTGGAGACAAAGATAGGATGAAGATTGGCACAAGTAAACCCAAAAGATGAGTATTGAAGAAGAGTGAAATATGGCACATACGAGTTACCGTACCATCTTGCCTATCAAGCAGCATATAGTGTAATATTATCTGCCTCACACACAACGTTGAACCCATGTTACCTCGGATGCTATTAGTTATAAATATACCCAATCACAGTACTTGTAACATAACCGTTTCAGGGCTTAACCTTCACCTTTGGCAATTATTTTTCACAATATGATATCTGGAGTAGAACAGGGTTCCATCACAAGAATTACCTTATTCTGAATCACTCATTTATAACAAATCCTTCATATATGAAAATATCAAAATTTATTAAATTAATATTTAAATATTATCACAGATGGATCAGAAAAGCTTTATATAAACATATGTGTGCTTCTGCTGCAGTTAACTCCCCTATCACCAGTCAAAATTGTGTTATTTCAAACTTTATAATCTTTGGCGTTAAAACAAAATGCTTATAAATTAATAAAACAAATAAATTAAATAAATATTTCCATATCTACAATAAATAGTTAAATATCCCGTTCCCTAAAAAAAAGCTACTGGCCGAATCATTAAGGCGTGCTTCAGCTGAATGCCATATGTTGACTTCTTGTCCAATCAAACAGTGTTATATAATTGAGTATCAAAATTGTGATTCTTGTGATGGCCCACTATTCCAATGCTCAAAAAGAACCAAGCACAAGCCGCCACCATAATGCCAAAAACCGCACCACCACCAATATGCAAAATTATGTTTTTATTGCAATGAATGATTCATTAGCATACAAATAGTATATACAATGCAAATAACATTTGCGTAGAGCAATGTACAAAGTAATTACAATCAAGTGAGGTACATCATGTATATTACATACAAAATAAAAACACAATCTTATATAACATTAATTTCAAAGATTTATGGTTAGTCAGAATGAAACCAAAATACCCTTCTAGGGTTGAAAATGTGTTATTCGATAAAAGTTATATTGCACTTTTAACAATAATTTAGTAAATTACAAACAATATCAGTTTAAAGACTAACAAAATGATACCTAAAATCGAATCAACTTTTCACAAATGTCATGGGCAACTCTCTTTAAGGAAATATTAAATATATCATTTTTCTCTCCGAGAATATTTATAATTTGAAGATTGTTCAACCAACAGTAATAATAAAACTTAGAAAAGAAAGCATACACTGTATTCCTCATTAACAATTTATATGTAAAATGTAATTTGACTAGACTCGGTACATACATGGGCTAAAATGAACACATACAGTCTGGTTCAAATAAAGAGATTGCCAGTTTAAAAATGAAGCATAAATTCCAAAGATGATGCTACGGGATGTCTACTAACTAATGAAATAAATAGATCTGATTAATTTCTTTGCATAATTTACAAATTAGCCGCATGTAAATGTTTGATTATCAAATATAGATTTTTGCAACACCAATTAATTAACAGATGACACTAAAGTAGGCAACCCTGGCGTACGCGTCATGGAATGTTGAATGATATGTTGGAAGAACTTGAGCTTCATAAACCTCTCAGATCTCAATTGAAAGACATTAAATATCGCAATAAGGCACTTAATATGCATGCATAATAAAATCTCAACAAAATATCAACAATAAAACAAATAAAATATACACAAAAAACAAATACATCTGGCCATTTTATGACTCCAAAAAGCACTACCATTTTGTCACAACCTATTCACTAAGACTACTTGTCAATGATATCAAATGTTTAAATTCAAAATTTACGAAAATCGAGAATATTTTTGAATTCACAAATTATGTTTTGTTGAAATTATGGTCAACATAGGCAATGCATATAATTAAGCTTACTGTAAATATACTATTAATTGTACTTGATGCCTAAAAGCTGTATTGCTTTTTGATTGAAGAATATATACTTGAAAAGAATACTTTTACGTATCCAAAATTGTTTTTCTGCACTTAATATATTTAACCAATAACAAACAAATGGCCAGAAGCAGTTTATACATAAACAACAGATCTAAAGATGAGAGACAGGCAAGATAAAGACTCATAAAAGTAGTATGTGCTGCATATATATAGAGAATGAATTTCCAATTTCTATAAATAGAACACTATTGAACTTTCAAAAAAGAATAAAAGAAACTAATATACTTGTACATACGTGTACTTTTCTTGACTAATTTTAGAAAGAAAATGTAACTTAGCACTAAAATGAGCTGAACTATTTCAACAGAAATAAAATAAATATGCAACACATACAATGAATCAAATAAAACATTTCATTCATAAACAAAAAATAACTTTAAATGTCGTGAAAGTCTATACTATGGAATGCAAAATGTTTATAAATAACATGAGGGTCTACACCATGATAAGGTCGATAATGAACTGTCCTATAGTTTGCTTGTTAAGTGTATTTATTGCACGTTCTGCCTCCGATCTATTCATGAAGGTTATAAGAACATCACCACTCGATCTACCATCTGGTGTGTATTGAATCTGTATACCTTCGGGTGTTACCTGTTAAACAGAAAACAACAAATTAATAACAGAACTGACAAATCGAAATTACATGTAGTTAAGTTTAAACGAAGCATAGAAGTTTAAAAACTGGAAACAATCTTATTTCTATTTTTTTTAAATTTTATTTCAAGTCTCATTTCTTTCTTCTATTCTCTCATTTCTTTTTTTCTTCTCATTTCTCGTATATGTTTTTTTAATTATTTTTTTTATAGTTTTTCATCATTCATTAAGTTAATAAATTAAACAATTGTCTTTTATATTTTTAAAACTCACTAAGTATGTTTTACTAAAATTATTGTCAAATAAGTATTCATTTCATGATTTCATGTGATGTTCAATAAAGAACTTATGTAAAGAAGATATATACACTATTAATCAACTAAGACCGTTTTGCTCAACAGACATCATAGTGGTTAAAAACAAGATGTTTGTGAAGTTCATGAGGGTTCAAAGTTCAAAAGTAACATACTTCTAACTGACTTTCTAACCTCTCCAACTGGACAGAAGTTGACAAACAATTCCAAAAAAAAAAACGCAGCCAAACTCATAAAATTTCCTTCTTTTAAATGCGTTATTGAAGTATGTGATTGAAATATATACAACTTTCCAAATTAATACCCCTTCTCCCGGGCCCATTCACGTCCATTTTGGAAGCGATTCGAAATTTATTGGTTTATGGTACTGTTATCAGAAGAACATGAAAATGCTTTGGTAGTTGCTAAATCTTTATAAAAGAAACACAATCAATAATCTTTCAGAGCAAAAGAGTGTGTCATGGTATGTAAATAAATGCTCTCATTTGGTCCATTTTTGGTTTTTTTTTCAATAAAAAGATTTGATTTTTTTTTAGGCAACCTGTTACTTTCAGATTGCATGCTTACCAACATTTGACCAAAGTGACCACTGCAGGTTTCAAGAATGCACATGAATTTTTGAGATGGCTATTTTTCAGTTATGAAATTATGGAAAGTCAGCATACTTCAATAATCTACACGTATATAAAATTTTCCCAATTTATTTTTTAGTTTTAGTGTAATCAAATCATCACATTCTCGTTCAGAATGAAATTTTAGAGAGGTATTTTCATTGAATATAGAAAGATTATTGGATTTTATCAGATATATAAAACAAGCATAATTAGTATCTAGCTAGATATATTTAATGGATATATATAGATTGGGGAAGATACTAGAAAGAATGTCTAGTACTTCCGGATCAGTATGTTAATTTTGTGTCCAAGATATAGGTGAAGAAATGACAACAATAGTAATGAAATAGGAAGTCTGATCAACTTTTAAAACATTAAATACATTGAAAATATTTTTTAGTTTTTTTCTGCTTTAAATACAATTTTAGACAATTAAACAAGATGGATATAATGTCATTTCTTCAAGATAACTGCTAAGCAAAACGGTAATGGTTATCAATTCTGGTTAGTTGCAGGTAATAAAATTAATACTAAAACCAAACTATAGACTAAAAAGCAAAGTGTATATAAATATAAGTGCTCTAAGAATAGTCAAAACCACACAGTATACTTTACACATTTTATGAGGTATTCCAAAGGTTTCTGTAAAAATACTTGTCTTCAAATTATAAAAATTGTTTGAATTTGCACACGCTTGATTGCATATTCAGGACAGTTTCATCCCAAAATATGCTTGATTGAATATTCAAGTCAGTTTCATCCAAAAATACGCTTGATTGAATATTCAAGTCAGTTTCATCTAAAAATACGCTTGATTGAATATTCAAGACATTTTCATCCAAAATTACGCTTGATTGAATATTCAAGTCAGTTTCATCCAAAAATACGCTTGATTGAATATTCAAGTCAGTTTCATCCAAAAATACGCTTGATTGAATATTCAAGTCAGTTTCATCCAAAAATACGCTTGATTGAATATTCAGGTCAGTTTCATCCAAAAGTAAACGCATAATTTCATACAAAAAATAAATTTCTGAAAGAAGACGTACCTCTGGAAAACCTTGGAAGAAGTTCAAGATGTCTTGAACAGTAGCATTAAAAGGCAGTCCCCGCATGACTATAACTGCGGGTCCTGTATTAGTAAGATAAGTCTGTGGTGAAATTGGAGGGCTTGGGTACCAGTATATAATCTGTGGATAAAATGCTGGTCGTTGTTGATGAAACGCCTGGGCAGGCATGGCTCCTGGGAAAGCTGCAGGCAGTGGCTGTGGAAACTGAGCAAATGGCATCATTGTTGATACTGGCTGTGGTATTAACGTTGGTGCACCTGAAATTTTTAAATTGTACAAGTCAAATTAATGCTTAATTTTAAAAGCCTTAATAATATTAACCGACCAGTGAGCCATCTAGCATGCAACAATGACTTTAGTTTTAAATATATAGAGCTTTGGCGTGGACACAGCTTTAGCATATAAACAGATTGAATAATGTTTCATCACAAATTTAAAAAATAAAAAAAGAGTTTTTAAAACAAAAATTTTAAACAAGAAAAACAAGAAAGATTTATCTTACCTGGTGATATCATTGGCCGATGTTGTGCTAAAAGCTGTTGAAGATGAGCTGCAGGTTGAGGTAAAGTTGGTATACCATTTGTCAGAACGAGATTCATATCTTCTCCAGAACATTGAATGACTTCTATAACTCGCTTTTTGTTTGCATGTACCATTGCTCGCTTACATCTGTTAATGGTTGTCAAAGCTGCAGACTCTTCTGAATCCATCTGAATGAAAGCTTCACCAGACGGTTCACCCTACAAACAAACCAAAAAATGTAAATAACTGTCGGAATCAGTAACGTCAATTGGGGCACCTTTGCATGGACTATAAAACATACAGAAAACGTGCATCATAAGATAAGGAAAAGAAAAGAAAATCATTGTTAAATCAAATAATTCCCTTTCTTGTGAAAAGGAACCCTTATTTTTGTTGATCATATGAATTTAAACACATGTTAATTTTTTTTCCATAAGCATAAAAAGGGGTAATTGTATGAGAGGATGATTTCAGAACATGTCATTGATCTAAAGATATTATAATTTGACATGAGTAATAAAGGTTGATATAAATATACAAATTATACATGTAAACAAGGAAAACTAAAGAATGAAAGAAAAAAACCACCAACCTGTGCTGTATAAACCATATGCACTCCCTGGTATACAATGAACTGTGAAAACTCCCCAAGAAACGTCAATAAATCCGTTACTTGGGATGTATTTGGGAGATTACGTAATCTGATGCAGTCCTTCTTCGTTCCGCTTGTTATAATATTTTGTGGAATGTATGGAAGCGAATTTGGTGGTGGAATCTGGGCTATCAAAGGAGGTAATTGTGTTTCCAGAACTGGCTCCGGGTTTCGTGGGTCCATGCTCCTATTCAACACCTATAAAATTGAGATTACAATATACAATCTTCTGTTTACGACAACCGTTAAAAAGTCTTAAATAGGCCGGACTAAACATGTTCATAGAAGTAGATTTTTTAATGTTAGTGTTACGTCATGCACTGCACCAATGACTATATAATTCTAACTGGTTAATATTTCACACAATACATTAGTAAATAAGTATCAATCATTAACAGAAAGTCTGCTGCTGATATATTTCCTATCATAAACAATTATGCACAATTTTCCTTAAGTTAAATTCCTTTTAAATGGTGACTCTTAATACCTGTTGAACTTCAGCTGCGGTGCTCTTGAACAACTCAATATATCGAGTTCCCATGATTTCCCTGTGTTTCTTTAAAGCTGTGTTCGACTCGTCCTCCGTATCAAACAAGACAAAGGCATCACCAGTGGACCTTCCGTCGGGGTAGTGGACAAACAGTATACCTTCCTCTCCGTCTAGGACATTGGATGCGTGTGGCTCTCTGGCAAAGAACTCTAGCTGGAAGCGCAAAGACACAAAATAGCTAATAGCTTTGTACATAATAAGTTTGAAGACAATGTTTTTAAATCACACCAACATGCAGCAGAGTAAAAGCGACTTTCTTTACCAAGTGACCTAACCGGACATCTCAATGCACACGTGATTTAAAAATTTTTACCGGAAATAGAAGTTTTAAAAAGCAAATATGATCTGCAGAAATGTTGAAACAGGGTTTGATCTGAACAGTACTTTTTGATTGTCAAGAGTTATTCACTACAGGACATTTGGGGTTTATTTAAAGGGGAAAACACCAAACTGTAAAAGCATGCTTGATTATGATGGATTAGAAGTGCCATAAAATGCATTAGATTGGGTGAAAATTGTGTCATTATTCTATTCTCAAGGAATGGTATAACGATTACTAAATATTGTTAACATGGAATTATTGGAGCAATATTTTAAGGTTGCTTAGAAAAGGGAAAGATGTTTTGATAATAAAATTCCTACTGCTTTATCAGGGAATCTTTACAAACTGTAAACTTGTATGCCATTGAGATGTCCGTGAGTTTAAGATTATGTAAAAGGATTTATTTAACATACATAATCCGTTACCTGGGCACCCAAAATATTATAATGGTTATAACCAACTCCACACCTAGGTGGAAGTTTCCATAGTTACAATAGCCTGCAACCTACTGCCCCGCACCGTTTTAAATCTTGCAATACAATTGGTTTACCACTGTCACCCATTTTTCCCAATATGGCGACCCCAAACACGTTTAACCGTTGACTATTCCTGTTACCTTCCTCCACACGTTTTGTTTATTGTTTATCAACTTACCTTTCATAGCATTTTAAGCTAACGGACCAAAAGCTGAAAAACGCATTAAGTTATTTTGTAAAACAAATTTCAATCTTTGCATGATATTGCAAAACCCACACCAACATGTAAGTTCTCTGTTTGATTTTATGTGATTTTCTTTGGTTCTAAAAAAACAACTCATTGTCAAAGTGCATCCATAATGTGCCTGGCCCGTCATCCATGACTATCCCGATAAAGAACCAAATGGTATTTTAAATTATATATTCCAATAACATCTTGGTTTTAATAATATTTTTCGATGATCAAATTATTTCTCTGGGCATTTCATTTAGGCCTAACAAGCCTCTATATGGACAATGGCCAATATCTTCCTATGGTCTTGCTTATGTTAAAGATAAACCACAAGAAAGTTATTTTCTATTTTTTGAAAGACAGACCAACATGACAAACTTCAAAAAGATTCATGCAAAAAGCTCCAACACCAAACAAGTACTTACCACCTGAGAGGCAGTTGCTGTGAATGGTAATCCACGCATGCGTACGATGATCTGGCCACCACGAGACAGAAATGCTTGGGCTTCTGTGTTGCTGCCTATAAGAAAAGAATACATATTCTTAATAATAAGGCTGTAGATAAAAACCATGGACAAGAGAGGTGAAAGTAGCCAAAGGGCCAGATATGTGATTTCTGTTTCTTTATTAGAATGCAATAATAATAAAACATTCTACTTCTTCTTTTTAATATGCACTGTTAACTGTAATGGGTGCTAGTTAGTCTATTCATACATGATTGCATATTAAAAAAAAACTTTCAACAAATCAACAGACTGGAAGAAACTAAAAACGAAACCGGCTTAATGCAAAATGATTGGAATAAACGTTTGGAGCAAAATAATTATATTTTTTTTAAAACATGGAGTTTATTGTGAAGAAAAGCAGATGACATACCTCCAGCTACGTTGACGAAGTCCTTTCCGGTAGCTTTGTATACTTCGATATATCTCTGTCCTATGTGATGTTTATGTCTCTTAAGGGCAAGATCACGGTTCATTTCGTCGTCAAATCTTATCAGTGCTTCGCCATTTCTCCGTCCCTGGGGACTTAGACATAATGCAACTCCTCCTCTGTAAACGGTGAATCAAAGATATAGAAATGTTTTCTCTGCCATTTGATTACGTACATGCATTTCCATAAATTATTCATACATGTATATCATGTATATGTATTGTATTTATATACAGATCAAGTTGAACAAATTTGATGGTAAGATTACATCTTAAAAAATAAATTGTGCTGTGAAATTTATTCGAAATTTATTCATATGCATCGCATAATATGATAAAATTAAATATTACATCACATGCATTTCATGTTAAGCTCATTTAATTTATCAATTCAATGATCTAAAGTAAAAACAAATTCAACACAGAATGGGCTTGATCTTAGTGTGTGTCCAATGGCTCCACTCATTGCCACAAAGTAAATTAGCAAAAAAAACTCAAAATTGAGCATAAATTTTTAACTTAGAAAACCATTAATTATAAACGTGACTGGAGAATATAAAATATTACCTATTTGCGTCAGTCTCCATGCTGGTCATTTTGGTAAATGAAATTATAAAACCGTTGTTTGTGGGGGTATGAAAGAAACAAAGATAATCTCATGAAGTGTCCCAATACCAGGATGTCTACTCAAAACGTATTATGTGATTAACCTCAGACGGACTTTTACGTCGATTAAAAGTAATTACACTAAAAGCTGAAACGGATGTTATTGCTGGATAAACTTAACTAGGGGAATACTACAAATTTCTATACATACTTGGCAATGTTTAGGCCTTTGAAAAATCTGGCAATATCTTGGTCTGATGATTGCCATGGCAACCCACGTGCACGGACTACTGATTCGTCATCTACAAGGTCACTTTTACTACTGTAAACATATTAAAATGAACAATATGTGAAAATGAGGTTTTTACAACAAAGTATAGTTGTGTTTTTAAATGCAGTGATGGTTTAGATTATCTTGTGTTGATTTTCTGGTAAATACTTGAAAAGATGTCGAAAAAGTGCATTTGTAATTAACTGTGACTTTAAATAGAAAAAAGAGAAACTGCCTAATAAACAGGCTATGTTACACAAAAATAATATATAAAAGAAAAAAACGTTACTTTAAAAAACATAAATATCACTTAATAATAATCAGGAAATACGTTATTAGTTTTGAATAATGGTTGTTGTGTAAATCGTTTTTACGAATCGGAACGTTTGTGTAACAGATTTCTAATCAAAAACATGAAATGAACATTTTACCGTGTATTTTGACATTTTGTGTTTAATTAATTCAAATGAAATGTTCGATCTTTTGAAGGTAATAAAATATGGTGACTTAAAACTTTCAATATGTCACAAACGTTTATTGACCGCCTTAAACAAAAATGAATCGGAAGTTTCAATTATTTGACGATCTGTTACCCCGAATCCGTTAGTAAATAAACCGACAGACTTAATATCTTGTATTTACAAGAAGCTTTCTATTCAGACCACAATGGTCCGGAAGCTTAAAGCTGTTTCTGTTGAACCTAACATCGTAGGTATCCAGAGATTTGCTTTTCATATTTACATATATGTAAAAGCTCGGAGCAACATATTTTTCTTTTATCTGTCATTAATGTATTCCATCAAAAATGTTTTACGGTCGATGTATTTGCATTTTATCCTTTAGCCAAATACACAGATGGCAAATATGTTAAGAATTGCATAAATATTTTCATTTTTGTAAATTAATAACTAATTCTAATTTTATCTGACTTGCATTATTTAACTTTCGAGTTTAATGAGTTTGAAAGTGTTGAATTTGAACATATAATATGCAAATTGTCCACGAAATTACAACCATTCTTTCTATATAAATCATTGCTTAAACCAAGATGGCATACACATTATATAAAAAAAAGAATAGGGCGAACAGAAACTTATTTAGAAAACAATGGGCTGTTTAAGACCATATCATTTTCGAGTACAAAAATGAAGTGTGCACGCCTTTCACACACTACAGAGTTTCTATAGTTTCTAAGTGTATTTATTTTTCAAGCATGATTGACCGAATTTGCAACACCCTTAAAAAATGTCCACATACCAGATCCCTGGTTCTAATCTCTCATTAACAACTTCTGGACTATTGAACACATGGCCTGTAAAGAAAAAATTGCAATTAAGAAAAAAGACAGATATTTGTAGGACACGAAACTTATAATTTAATAGATTTACACATCACAAATTTTAAATAATTATTATCACATTAATCTTGTAGGTAAGTAGATAAAGTCTAATAATCCCTGAGAATAGCATTTGTTTTGTGTCAACATCAATATAGCTATATACAAAGAAATAAATCAACAAAAACACCTCACGTCAACACTTCATTGTGTAAACGAGATGCGACAAGGATAAACAATAAAGTGTTGATTTGGTGATATAATAAAGGTATATATCTGGTCTTCACGGCCCAGAGCCCCAACACAAATCGATGACCAATGCAAGACTGAAATACACCCATAAAGATGACTATATATTCGACCCTTAACATATAAGCACTTTAAGATATATATCTGCACACAAGACAGGGTATAGAAGTCTTTATAAAAGAAGTTGTTACTAACAAATATTTTTCTATCAATCCATCGTCACAAAAACAAACAGAAAATGCTGACAAAAATAAACATGAATGAGCTTGATGGTGTTAATGTGTGCATAGGCTGCATTGTACTGAGATTCTTCAACACATTAAAATCGTACGGTCTAGATGATAAAAAAAGAAGATGTGGTATGATTGCAAATGAGTTAACTCTCAGTCAGAGACCATATTACACAGAAATTAATAACTATAGGTCATCGTACGCCCTTCAACAATAAGCAAAGCCCATATCGGCATAGTAAGCTATAAACGGCAATCAGAATTGTTCATCTCTAAGTCTTAATATAATTATCAAGTTGCTCTTCTTAAATCGTACAAGATTAATGGTCATATAAACACTTCCTTCTTACGATGTGCAATACTACCTAATCAAAATGTTAATGTATTATGATAAATACAGTTTCCATTAACATAACTTAATCATAATCAATTTTAAACAGTTTGTTATAGAAATAATTTTACAACTTACCGTCGTTTATAAGTCGATGCATAATGTTAGCCATTTCTTGGCACTGTCGGACACCATATTCTACAGAATGATCCTCTTGTAAGCCTAAATCTGGGAACATGGTTAAGGAAATGTGTATATTGAAGTTGTTTTTAAGACGAACGAAATTATAATGTTTATTTGTTGGTTGTTGGGCGTTCCATTAAAGTATGAAACATTTTCACATCTCAATTAAATATGAAGCGTGAAATCGAAAGTATGAATTGAATAGAATTTTTAATATGGTAGATGCTTTCATGTGTAAATAGTAAGGAAAAAAAACAACATCGAGCACGATCACTCACTAGAAAAGTAAGTAAGTTAAATGACTAGACATATAGTTGCACATTTTTATAGGGGAGAGGTAGAGGCTGATTTAGAGGGGGTCGGGCCCCCTTTCTGTGGAAACAAAATTGGTTTATTATGTAGAGAATAACTTAAGCATAAAATTGATGGACCCGCCACTGGTCCGAGGAGCAAAGTATGTTCTTATACTGGGAACCAGTACACGGATGTAGCCGACAACCATCGGACTCGAACATAGGAAGCTAATGTATTGACTTCCAACAGCCTTGGAAGTGTCATTTGGTTGATACTCGAGGGTTGATATCTCAATATCACTTTAAGGGGATCGGAATGTGACCGAAAACAAGTAAACGAACATATAAACAAACCTAAATAAGTAAAAGTATTTCGATCTATCATAGGTATTACATATAAAACTTTTAATCAACATTTCCTTTATATAAATTTTCTCAAACATTTGAAACAGTTGAGTTATGACAGTTCAAACAATTGATAAACGTGTGACTAGCTTCTGATAAGGAATTTTAAGGGGTTTAAAGCATTAAGAAGATTACAATTGGACAAAATAAAAATTTATCCACTAGACAATACAAAATATACATAAATATTTATTTAAAGAATTAAGAAAATTCAGTTTTTATAAACGATGTAGTTGATCAGCTGTGGGGCCTGTAAAAATAAAGTAAAATCTTATCGAAGCGTGAAATTTAATCAAAATGTATTTATTTGCCGACTGTATGCTTTGTGTATCAATTTTATAGAACTTTAATTCAATTATAGTTCATTTAATGCTCCTCCCTTGTCGGTTGGGTAATCTAAAGGGAAAATCAGTAGGAGCAAAGCAAATGATGAACAAATACATTACTGATAAATTAAAAAAAATATATAGGTGAAGGTTAACTTTTCTGTGGTAAACGGAGGACGAAAAACTAATTATGTCCTCGTTTATCTTGTGTTCATTGATCTGACCCATACATGAGAAGTTTGCTCATTATTTATTTTGACAACTCGAAGTTATTTGTCAGAATTCATACTCTTTTATTTTAGCAATAAAAAGACATTCTTTTCTCTTCAAAAGAATTTAAAGAAGACCTGTTATCTAATTGATCGTGTAACACAACCTTTTGTTTAGAGACTAAATATAAACTTTTGTTTAAAGGCTATCAGAACAAAAGCATGGTATAGTGTTTTCTTTTCTTTTGAAAAACAAGATCACAATTGAAAGACGACAAATGATCACAAACGAAAGAAAGTTTGAAAATAAACGATCTTTGCCACCAAGTCAAAATTCCTTTCATATGTTTTAGTCTAATCAAAGTTTTTGTATGTAATATCTTTAAAAATCAACCTAAGTCACGCTAATTTCACTGAAGGTGGTCAATAACAATCAAAATTAGGAACGCAATAGATTTGATGAAATTGAAGATTAAATTTGAACAATACATCTGGGTATAGTATTGTTCTTTTTTGAAAAAGGCAAAGGTTATTCACTTTCAATAAACAAGGTCCAAATCTTTTGTTTTCGGATCTTCAAAAAGCAATATCTTAACCGTATTTCATTTGAAAGTAAATTTGTTTGAACATGTATAAGCAACTATAAATACAACTAAAAACAAAGGGACCTGACGTCGGACAAGTTACTCATCTTAAAAATATTCTTTTTAAAATGTATATTAAAAGGCCATAGGGGACATTACAATATTAAATTCACTTTTCCTCTTTTACAAAGCATGAAGAACCACATTAATACATGATGATCTAGTGAAAAGTAGGACAGGTTATGAATATTATGGAATAGCTTTAGGCTACTTCAGATCTATGACAGTCAAGTCTATCTGACAACAGCCCTAGGGCCTTAATATTTCATTTACATCATAAATCACCATACCAAGTCATGTATATGTCTTTATTGCTAGACTTAACTTGTTTTTGTCTTTATACAACACAAAACATAAACTTGCTTATATAGTTCATTTCCAAAATCGTAGAAATTTCATTCCAGTGTCTAAGATGACACTTTGAGATTGATTGATGGTTCCTAAACGTCCTACACCATTTGAGGCATTGAAATTTTAATACTCTACCCGTACAACCTATTTTGAATTATTTGAATGCACATTTATAATATTTAGTTGGTTATCCGGGATATTGTTTTTTAAAACTCAGATATATACATGTATATAGAGGTCTTAAAAGCTTTCTTATGTTATTTATGGTAAAGTTCTTTTATATCAATGAATACACTACGAGCTAGCCTTTTAATATGACCACTTTACGTTTATCGTTATCTTTGGTTTACCCAATATTTAGATAATTTACAAAAATAGTCTATCGTCGGGTACATTAATGATACAATTACAAACAATTTAATCAAACAGCTACCCGGAATAGACTGGGTGAAAGCTTTTGTGATGGTAGATAAAATTCTATACATCGCCTGGTAGTGGAAACACGTCTGTAGACATTGATGGTTTGTTTATAAATCAAGTTTTTAATAACCCCAGTTAGAATATGGTATAATTTTATAATTATATTAGATCTAGGGGCATGATATTCAACCCGTACCCCCTTGTGGAGCAAAAATGTCAAATAATGATAAATTTGACCTTTAAAGACCTTCACCCTTTTCTCTCATTAACCATCCTGAATTGGTGTGGAGGGACGTGTTTACAACTTAAACATATATCAAGATTATTAGAGAAAGTTCGTCATTGTGTCAATTTTTTCATTTTAAACTGTCCCCAATGTTGATATGACATACGAAGACAAATGTTAGAAAGACATAGAAGGGCCAAATCCAATGGTGGCAAAACCATAACCCAGTCAATATTTGGTCGACAATTTTTGCTTTCAGATATTTTACAACCCCAACGTATTGTTTGTCAGTATGCACATCTGAGTCCGCCTTATCATACCGAAAGTCCATGATCCGCTAGTCTGTGTCAGCAGTATTTCTTCGACGGGAAGGGGGAGGACATTACAATATATATAAAATATTAACGTGTTACATAAAATAACCACAAGATAATTGATAAATGTATATGTAGTATTACATCTACTTTAGAGGGATTAATGGATGTCCTCCAGTGCAAAACAGGAATGAGTATTTAGTCATCATATTAGTCAATTTAAAACACTTAAATACATAAATTAAGTTTGTATGAAAATATTTAAAGAAAATTATAGAATTTCTTTCTTATGGAGACGTTTCTGGTATTTAAAAGGGGCTAATATGTTCACTCGCCTAAGCAAACAGCACTTCAAATAAATTTACGTACATATGTAATGTTTATATTTGATTACAAAAACTTCAAGTTGTGAATTTCAAAGTTTTGAAAAAAGGCATGATTGAAAGCATCTGGTCGTGATCAGGTAGTTTATTTAAATCAATAGGTTGACATTTGTGACAAGCAGTTGATGTTTAAAATATAGACATGTAACAAAAAATGAAATGTAAAACTGATAGTGAACACGTATGCATGCTACACTTTGAAGAACATGCATTTGATAAAACGTCGTTTTCGTCACCAACATGATCAATATCAATGCATGTGATATTTGCCACTGGCCGTTTAGCAAACACAAGCTAACATGGTTGCAATATAATCAGAGTACGTTTCAAACGAAGCAAACTAACTAATTACATACCCCTCTTCTTCCAAATCTCTCTATATATAGACATACACATAACCAATCAAAATGTGAGATAAAAAGGATACAATCTAACATAGATTTAATGTTCTGTATATTGTCTGTTTTGTAATATTTCTTGAATTCATTCCGTAAATCATAGAATTTTGAAAAGTAACTTGGTAAACTGTAGTTCTTTGTACATGTTTCTGGGTGTAAACATTGTCTTAAATGGGATTGACCATCTGTTAATAAACAAAATGATTTCCCGCCGTTTTCGGGATGAACACCTTTGGCTGACAAGAATCGTTCGAACTGAAAAATAAAAAAAAGATGATTTTTAAATTAATTTTCATGTTATTTTGTAACAAATTCATTATAAAACATCTTGTGAACACAAAATAAATGGAGAGTTTTGGGTCGGAGATGGGTTATGCACGAGGTTCAGACATGCGAAGAGGTCTTCTTCAAAAAAGGTCCCAATCAAAAATGGAGAAAAAAAGTACAAATTTGAAAATTAAACAATTCTTCATGTTCTAAGTCCTGTTGTATACATTTTTAGATGTATGTGTGTACGTCAATTTACTCTCAAAAGTTAAATAAACTCGTTAGAATGTAAAAGATTTTGTAGAGAAAATAGACGATATAAAACAGGCGATATAAAACTATTACATTTGTCAAGATAATTACAAGGTGTCGGTTAGTTGACTTGTATCACTTTGTTTCGGTATACAATGATTAAATAACTTTGTACTACATATTTAAAAGACCTGTCGATCGGTTATCCATTGAAAGCTTTACCAGTTCTCTGTCAAATCTTACATTTTCTCATAGTATAAACACGAACATTGACGAATATGTGATTGTAATTTGTCTTGATTCTGATAAGTGTAGATTTCAAGGTTCAGAAAACAGAAGGGAAAAATTTAAAATGTAAATATTTGAAGGCAGAGTGTTTTCGACAATTATTGGGCCTAGTGGTGCACGAAAATCATTATTACAAGATAATATCTCGATATATATATACTACAAAATTAAATTTAGTTCAATAAACTCAGACTTGAAATGAATATTAAAAACTGCAATCGTCTTGTAAATTTTAAACAATCTTAAACGCAGTTTTTAAGATAATATGTTAAGAGCACGACCCGATGGACTAATTCACATAGGGTCATGGCTTGTGTAATAGCGAATTTGGCAGGTGTAAGGATAAATAATCTCGTCTTGGGAAAACGACTGGTGTATTTTGAAATGATAACATTCAAACGGTGTCTTTTTCAAGATAATTTGAAGAATTAGTGATTATTTTAATCCGAGCAATTTGCAAGTTGGCCAATCCTTAAATAGCATACTTCAAAAAATAAATAAACAAATACGTGAAGTCATCATGTAGTTCAATTGAGTTTTATATCAATCAGGTAAAAGAAAAAATTGTCATAACTCAAGATTACTAATTCAATATTGTTATAAGACCTCTCTAACAACTCGAGTTTATACGTCAAATTCTCGGTTTTACTGATATTTTTGTTCATAAGTTGTCGTAATTAATAAAAGTTTTCCATCTGTTGCTTTGTGTAGCCGTATACAAAAGTAATAAATTTATCCAAAATCAATATCAAGCGGTGCAACAGATTGTTGGTGGCATTGGATTTCTATTTCACAATCCATTTCAAATTGATAATATCTTTCTCTATATACATGTAAAACTCAATAAAGGGGACAGAAAAATCATAATCCATATCCATATTATGATATGATCAATAAATAATTGTCCTCTACAAATTTAGCTCGTGCAGCTTGCTTGCAAATAAGATTAAGCATGTTAAGTAGTATGTAAATAATAAATAATATTTTTTTCTCACCTCGTCCAAGACGACTTCAAGAGGTTGTGCATTTTTAATGACTTCTTCATTGAGACCCGTTTCCAATTTACAATCTTCTGTTAGTACAGTTTCTGATAATTCATTTGGTTGAGGTTTTACATAATGTTGTTGGACAGCAATAACCTGTAAAATCAGTTCAATTACAAATAATGTTTGGACTATATATAAACAACATTGCGAAAACAAGCAAAAACTTCTTTTTTCAAATTGTGCAAATAACTTTTTTTCGCTTTTTAATGTATTCCAATATTTTCACCTATATTTGATTTGTACACGTCATACAATTTGCAGTTGCGCCACCATTTGCAGTTAAATAAAGTCGAACATATTGTATAAAATAAAATGTATAATTGTCCATTTCAATAATTTTGGGTCAATTTCAACAATACAAAAATCCGGAAATGGTCTAATTTGAATCGGTAGCAGATTTTGAAGATCACAATAAAATTAAATCTCTTGATGTTTACTTGATCAATAGATAGCCCACGTGGAGTTTTCTTTTCATTCAATACAGACAAAATCACACCTAAGAAAAAGACTTAATTTAAAAGTTTAATAAATTTACAAAGACATGATATGTTTGAAATTTTAAAACAAGTTCTTATAAATCATGTCAATTATATACACATAATTGTGTGGTGTTTATCACTCAACGATAACCGGATGGGTATAAGAAGAATACCTGAGAAGTGCGGGAAATAGTTTTACCTGAACGAAAAACTTACCTTGCAATTACTGACATCATATAGAAGGTAAACAAACAAGACTATCTGTTCCTCATCATTTCCTAATTCTTCACCGTTTTTTCCAGCGGTGGCACAGAAAAAAATAAGAAGATGTGAAGTGGCCATGTTCCCACTTAAAAATAGTCACTTCACAAACAGTTCACCTGTGTATATTAATCGCCGTGTGTTTTCTTTCTTGAGTCAACCATGTGCGACGTATACGGTCTTTTTATCCGAAGGCAATGTTATTGGTGGTTATTTTCGCAACGTGTTGTCGAATATAAAAATACCGCCTTCCTTGCGCACGCAACTTTTATAAACCTTTTCCAAAGTTTTTACCAAGCTGTTACTGCATTCAAAATCAACGAAACAATACGAACAGCGTAAAATCGATACGATCTGTTCCTTCTTTGTTAAATTGAGTAGACGGTGACGATTTAAACCTTAACAAATCAACTAATCAACGGTCCCTCTTATCTTTCCAAAATACACAAATTGTGGAAATAGTTAAATCTAGTTCAGATAATGACCACCAACTGCTTGCTTACAATACCAACAAGTGTTTGTGCTGTGGACTCGTTTATCCCCTTAATATATCCACAACTATTGGTCATCAATTATATTTGTATCTATTGTCCAATAATCCGTATTTATTAATGAATGTCTTCTACGTGCCCCTGGGACAGGTCATTCTTATCTCTGGCCTCTTATTGCACTATTATGTGTAGATATACTCTCTCTCACTTGCGCTTTAGGCTAATTGACCCCCCTGTTATACATGGAAGAGTTGACACACACAGCATATCGCAAAAATCAAATTGCTCAAATTATATCATTATATGTTATTATCATAGATTAACATTTGAAATTTAAGGCTGGTCATATTTTTGTCATATTATTATGGTGTTATAATCTGATGTGTATTATGTCTGAAGGCCAAACGAGAGTTCAATTATTCGACTCCCAAGTTTATTGCTGCAACAGCACACTAAATATTAAACGATTTTAAAAATTAGTGGTAGTGATATTATATAAATTTAGTAATTAAATCATTTGGTTGATAGTTTTGTTAACGAGAGAATGAAAAAAGTTTGCTTGTTGATTTAATAATAATTTATAAGAGTTTTTCTGGTGTTTTTCATACCTCTGTTATGTTTTATAATGGAAAATTAGATCCGTATAACCGAAATGATATTTTTTTTTTCAAAATATGTAAAACTGTGAGCTAGATGTACGCGTTTCCTGAAACGAAACTGGTGATGGTAAACCCTTAAAACAATAGTACAGCATGTTGATATATATCATAAATTGTTTAATATATATTGTATGTAATCATTAGATATGATTCACTTCTTAAATAAACTTATTAGTAGTTCCACATTATAACGTAACTCATTGATATTATACCGTTACCTACTTTTTGGAAGTGTACGTTCAAGGCCATATTTTTTTCTTGTGTTCTCAAAAGGTACATAGAACGTTTATATGTAATGAAAATCAGAAACAACAGTATCATACACAAAGATTACAATGATACAAAACAATGCATTCTCATTTTTGCTATAACCTGCTAGCATAGAATTTTCTTGGTCCTGCTCTCTAAAATCAGTTTTTTTTTTACACAGTATATTTTATACAGCAAAGTGATAAATAGTGTAAGAAGCATCTTTTAAATTAAAAACGCGATTGTGCATTACAAAGTTAATTTCTAGAAACTTCAATATAGGAAAATATAACGATGAATTTCAATTTAACTTGTTTGGTCTTTTTAACTGTTTTTTCAGTATTCGAGCGTCACTGGCGTGCAAATGTTTAAACCTTGTATATTTGTAAGGAGATTATACTTCCAATTATGAAAGTTCTCCTCTACAAAATATTTGATAATTCTGCATATAGATCAACAATTACTGTAATTTACCTATATTGCAACCTCTAATTAAATTTTCACACTAATAAAACGTTAGGCAATAGGCTAAATGGAGCATAAATGCTAATTTTTAATGGTGTATACAGACAAATATCATGGTCAAAAAGAAAATCGACGAAATTCATATAATAGTCAACAAAACATACTGCAGAGGATTTGATAATTGAACAAGTACGAACCCTGTCTACTTAAAAAACGTCAAATATCTTTTACATGATACACGTTTTATTAAGGGGCCAGCTGAGGCCCTTCTCCTGGTGTGGGATTTTCTCGCTGCGTTGAAGATCCAATGGTGGCCAACGGCTGTTATCTGCTCTCTGGTCGGGGTGTTGTTTCTTTGACATTTTCCCAATTTCCATTCTCAATTATATATAAAACCATGTAATATACTGACAATGCGTCTCTGCTTTTACAAACTGACAACGGCCATTACAGTGGTATATATATTAAGAAGACTTATATTATATACACAAGTATATACATATATATTTTTCTTCTGGTTCAACATTTTGTCCAAGACCCCAATTGTACTATACTTATGCAAAACAGTAAAACAAACAAATGATGCATAACTGTAAATACAATAACAAAATATTGTGATAGTTTACATGTATAACGTTAAAAGAATTAGGCTAATCACTTTGTCGTATCGTAAATAATTTATAACTATAATTATTTGATCTTGAATTAAGGTTTATTTCATTATGTATGTCAAAACGGTTACAAATCTTTACCGATACCCTCTCTGTGATTGTGACTGTCACATGATCTTATGTCAGCAACCTCGTTAAGAAATGCATTGAAATATATCTTAAATGTATTTGGTATATTTATTTACAGTTTTTCTAATGAATCTGGCCGATATGATATTTTGTTAAGACAATTGTCTATTGTCGAAGACTTGTTGTTGCACACAGGAAGTATATTTTGTTATTTTTGTGTTTTGCAGGTTTTCTGTCTAACTGATATATGTACATGTATATTCAATATAGCCTTTCATTCGGATCGATGTTTATATGCTTAATAGTTTACTTAAATGTGAAAATGTGAATAGTATACAAAAAAAAAACACTTAACTTCAGGGTTTTAAAAAAAAACATTCAAAAATTGACTGCCCCTCCTCCTTCTAAAATAAAAAATATCAGACACTTTGTATGTGAAGTGCCATATGGATATGCTAACAGTAACAAGTTTTAGCGCTCAAAGAAAAATAAAAGATAGAATTAGGTGTCACTGCTTCCTTAACTTGATCTTGACTGGCTGTTAAACCCTCGCACGGTCGGTGCTTCCACCAATGAAACTTGGCCGCCATTTTTATAGCTAGTTGGACAAAACGTGACGTTAATCACCAAAAACTTATCAATCAAACTGATACAGTCTTTTAATGATGTGTGAATACAAGTAGATATAGACAGCAACACAAGCACAAACATACAAGACGTGTAGAAAGTTATATATAATACAGTCCTCGACAATATAGTGAAGTGAACCGTCTGCTGATCTCTTGGTATAGGATGTTCGCCTCGAATGCTGGAGGTCATGGGGTCGAACTCCAACCGAGTCAAAGCAAATACTTTAAAATTGGTATTTGCCGCTTTTCCACTAAACACGCAACATTAAGGAGTAAGAGAAAAGATTAGTCAGCTTTGAATCAGAATATGGTTTCCTGGAATTAATATTGAAATGTCTTCCTGCAGACTGTTATCTTGTGAACTACAGTAGCACGTTGAAAATCCGGCTCAGTGTGTCGTTCTTGTACAAAGCAGGGTTAATATTCGTATTACATTCACACATGAACACGAGAACTTCCTCGATATGCATATAATAAACAGCCATGCAGTTTGTCTTCAAATTATTATCATTACGGATACTTCAATCACTGTGAGGTTCCATACTAGTACTTTATATAAATATAGGGGCAGGTACATGGATATGTGGTGGGGGTAAACAAAACCAAACGGAATAACTTCACACTGAGCACTCACATCGTGCAAATACAAAAACTGGGCGACAAAGCTTTAAACCGCTAGCAATTAATTCACAATTCTTTTTAAAAAAAATCGGAAAATATTTTTTGTTTACTTGTGAGCGGCAATATTAAACCAAAAGCTATGGCTATGTGAGCAAGCTACATGTAATATATAGAGTGCAAACCTTGAAGCCGCCTCACGATTAACATTTTTGTGTTTGTAATGGTCTAGATAAACAAAGGTGGCAGATTCGTGCGCATTTCAAACAATACATGTGCATGCTTTTACCAACTCTTGCTTTCTGTTCCATACTTTGTTCGTTTTTGTTAGTCTTTAGAAAATAGGGAGATGTATAGTGTGATTGTCAATGAGACAACTTCCCATGCTGAACTTAATAACGTAGATTTTAGCAACTATGTGTCACCTTAATGCTTCAACCATAAGCAAAGATAATACTGCATTCGAATAGCAAGCTTTAAAAGATTCCCCAAATATCAGTAGCTTTTCTCCTGGATATATATTATATATAGACAGCATTACCACATGATTTTAGTTAAACAAGAATATAATTCAGCATCCGGTACGAAATGATTTCAGCCATTATCAATTTTGCTTTTAAAAACCTAATATTCCCCTCTTTCAACAGTTTTGTTTCTTTCCTTTTATAAATTTCGGTTTATGATGCACGTCATTAGGACAGAGTTAGACAAAACGAAACTCAAAATAAGACTAGCTTTTTTGTATGATTCCAAGAGTGTAGGTACAGATATTAGGACAACAACTCCTTTTTGAAGTATTCAACAAGAAGGTCTATAGTTTCCACCTGTTTCCATGAGGCCTGTTCACATACATTTCATATTTGAGACAATGTATCTAAAAAAAAAAGAAGATGTGGTATGATTGCCAATGAGACAACTATCAACAAAAAACAAAATGACACAGACGTAAACAACTATAGGTCACCGTACGGCCTTCAACAATGAGCAAAGCCCATACCGCATAGTCACCTATAAAAGGCCCCGATAAGACAATGTAAAACAATTTAAACGAGAAAACTAACGGCCTTATTTATGTATCATGAGACAATGTATCTATAGTTAGTCTATATTACCCTTGATATAATGATGTTTCAATGTTTCGATTGTTCTTTCTTGCCTTTTGAGTTTAAATTTCTCTTTTGGTTTTGCTTTCAGTTTATTTTATTGGGATTTTTAATGTCGGTTGTAATATCTGTGGTCTGTATTTCATTTATTAACAGCTTACACAAATCCGTCTGACTATAGCAATTGACATATATTATATGAACAATTATCTATCTCTGAAGGCCACACATTAACGTCCAGAAATTATATTGGTGTATTTTGTTCTTATTGTTTTTTATGACATTTACATATATTCCTTAATCTTGCAAATACAATATATGATTCGATGGCACATATAATACACATATAAGTAGATATATAACGGTGGCGTTGGATTGGAATAAAAAGTGGGTAGTGTGGGGAAATCCTCCTGTAAGTGACAAGCAGAACAAAAGCTTTTTCTTTTTTATCAAGAATATTATTTCTTTCACATTTTTTGACCAAAAAGTGCGTGTGTGTGTGTGTGATGGAATAAATTGCAGCCTTGGCTCCTACGCCCAAGTTTGAAATATATTTGCAAAATATATTGGGTTCTTTAGCGACTTCTTATTTGCTGACTACTATCTATAAGTGTTCTTACAAATGTATATGTTGTACCTATTTTATTGTTTTAATATTCAGAGTTCATTCAAAAGTTTATTTCTCGGGCGATCCATTAAATGACATGGCTTGACTTTACTTCGTTTGATATATTTGCAACTTGTTCTTGTCTTGACATATTTGTATATTGTTAACGATCTTATTTTGACCTCAAACTGTCGCTTCTGTGTTGCTTTTTGTTGATGATAATGACTGGCTTTTCAATTAATGTACTTGTTTTTGTGGTCTTGTTGTAGCGTTCACGCCTAAAGAACTGGATAATCATATTGTCGGTTCGAGTTCCAGCATGGTTTAAGCGAAGACTTTAGAATGTATATTTGTTGTTTCCAGCTACTAAAGTAATCACACGTTACATGAAGTAACAAGACGGTGTGCATGGCGTATTACCGGATTTATATTAGGGTGAGAGGTATTCTCTTATGGGATTTTGGACACCACTTTAATACAGTAATTTATACTTTAAACCTGATTGTTTTAAATATGATTCAAATATATGTTCAATAAAACTGATTTTTTAGATAGTCGAAGAATAATATATCCTTCTAAGTATATGAACAAAGTCATATAGATTGTTATTATCACGTTTTATGAGTCCTTTTTTGAATAATATATCCTTTTTAGTAGGTGCATATGAACAAAGTCATATAGATTGTTATTATTACGTTTTATGAGTCCTTTTTTTCTGTTTGACAGTCCGTAGTTTCATTTCTGTACCGCCCTAAAGTCCAGCAATTATTGTAGTGTTTTCAACAAAGATTTGACACTGGCTCTTTTCAACTCAATTTAACGGAAAAACGAACAGAAATGAATATGATTGGTTTTACCTCCTGCTCTTGTTAGATAAATGTATATGGTGTCAGGATAGGTATCACTCTTATGGATTGAAATTCTCTCTTTGGCCAAATGTTGGAGACTTTTGAGACATTTTCATCCCCTTGATCGCTAAAATTTGTTTCAGATAATTGGAGGTTATTACCATGGTTACACCAAAGAGAGATTATATTTCACCATTCAAGAAAATCTATGAAAATGCTCTTTTTATAAATATACACATGCATAACACAAATATTAAGCCTTATTTGCAAGGAGCTATAGGAAAGGGAAAGATAGTGGTGTCAATTTTAAGTTTTTGTCGAGCCTGCAGTTATAGTTGTAGAAAGCTCGACATAGGGATAGTGATCCAGCGGCGGCGGCGGCGGCGGCGGTGTTAGCTTACTTTTTAAATGCTTTATATTTTAGAAGGTAGAAGAATTGGATGTCATATACTTTGTATATGGATGCCTCATGCTAGGAAGTTTTCGTCATTCACATGTCCAATGTCCGTGACCTCATTTTCATGGTTCAGTGACTACTTGACAAATAAGTTAAGTTTTTTTGTAATGTTAAATTCTCACTTATTATAAGTAATAAGATAACTATATTTGGTATGTGTGTACCTTGCAAGGTCCTCATGCCCGTCAGACAGTTTTCACTTGACCTCGACCTCATTTCACGGATCAGTGAACAAGTTTAAGTTTTGGTGGTCCTGTCTATTATATCTCAGATACAATAAGCCATAGGTCTAATATATTTAGTGTATGGAACGACCGTAAGGTGTACATGTCAAACTAGCAGTCCTCGGTCTTGTGTCATCTGACCTTGACCTCATTTTCATGCATCAGTGGTTATAGTTAAGCTTTTGTGTTTTGGTCTGTTTTTCTTATACTGTAATAGGTCAACTATATTTGGTGTATGGAAATATTTTATGATCTATATGTCAGTCGCGCAGGTTTTATTTGACCTTGACCTCATTTTCACGGTTCTTTGCTCAGTGTTAACTTTTTGTGTTTTGATCTGTTTTTCTGAAACTATAAGCAATAGGTCAATTATGTTTGTTGTATGGAATATTTGTTAGCTGTACATGCCTGCCTAGTTTGGTTCATCTGACCTTGACCTAATTTTCATGGTTCATTGTTCAATGTATGGTTTTCTTGGTTAATGTATAGTTTATGTGACAGTTGTAAATAAAGCTTTATTTTAGGACTATCAACATAATATCAATGATTATTAAAGAAGGCGAGACATTTCAGCGTGTGCACTCTTGTCCTAACTGTGTATTGCTATCCATGTTATATCCCAGGCATGACAGTCCATCTTTTCCGCCCATTAACAATAGTTAAAAACAAAACGCAGTTTGGATTAGAAATCATTTGTAAGGTGGTATGCTTACGACAGACTGTTACATTGTAAATGAGCACGGTAATACTAAAAAAACTGACTTAGCCTGTCGATCCGAGTGGAAAATCAAACTATATGAAGATGAAAACTAAGGACGCTACCACTTAAAATATAAATTCAATATTTGAAACAGACACTTGTCGATGCATTCTAAAAACTCATTAGTTAACCAAAATTTGAAGTATTCGAATCAAAGTTGAGTGAAAGATCACGAGTAAAGCATAGATTTACAGTTACATACTGACCTGTAAAAAAATGGTATATCTAGAGTAGACTAGGTACGATGTGGTATGTTTGCAACTATCCACCAAAGTTCAATGACGAATATAATCAATAATAAGTTACAGTACAGCCTTCAACCATGAGAAAATCCCATTTATGAATACGGTAGTTACTGAAAGCTATTTTGATAAATAAATGTGTTTTCCTGCATAAAGTATCAATCAGTACACATCCAACGGATTTAATGTAAAGGCATAAAAACCATCTGATAGAAGAAAAACGACCCTGTGCAATGCCACCAGTAAACAGTAGTCAGATAGATATGTAATCAGTTTAAAAATAATCCAGAAAGCTAATTTTACATTTTGCAAGGAGTCTATTGCACGTGTAGCTATCAAATATATACATAATTGATAAGTCATCTACACAAAGTAGTACATTTAAATTTATTTTAATTTTAAAAAGGTAGAAGCCTTCGTATGTGATTGTCAACTGGAATCATCTATAATACTAGAAAGCTGAATGTGTGTGTGTTTGTGTGTTTTAAATGAACATTCAACTTTTTCAGAGATGATTTTATTTATCCTCAAATTGACAGGCACTTTGGAATTGAATTTCCCTTCTATGCATTTCTATTTGTATTTAACTTTTTAATACTTTTTTTAATAAATATTCCTTGATATTTTTGCTTATTTTCACATATTCAAGATGTTCTTAACTCAACAGAAGAAGGAAAGATAGAAAACTAAATATCAGTAAGGACACAATAAATAAGTATTAATAAGTTAGATTAGTAAGGAACAAAAAAATAATATTTGTAAAAGTGGGGTTTTTATGATCTTTTATTATTCGCATGTGCTTACATAGCCCGTGGAGTTCTATTTATTCTTTAAATTTGTGTATCTATATTATTTGATATTATATTGAATTTTTATATGTTTGTATATTCTAAAAGCTGACGTATAAATTACTGAAAGCCTTAAAACTGTATTGCTTTTGGGGGAAAAAGATATTATTTATAGTAACAGCTTGGTATCTGTCGACGGATTTAGACTTTGCGGTGCAAATAAAAGTTACGAGACGAACATCATATGATGTGGGATTTCAAGTTTAATGTATGGACTTATAGATCAATATTGTAACAGATGATCGAAGACTAAATGTTCATGTACATACAATGTGTTGCATCGTTATTGATTCGCTTTATACTATGATATTACTGATTGTAATTTTATTCTTTGTTAGATTTTTTTTCAAATTTGAAAAATATTTTGTTGAGCTGTCACCAAATTATAGTTACGTTCTGTCTTTGTTTATTACTTTTTAAACAATGTTTAGATATTAACGAAGAAAATATTTAAAATTAAGAGCAAGTTTGAACAAAATTGAAATGGTCATTTTGAAAATAGATCAAAGATGACACACTAAACAAGAAAATTGTGCATTGTGTGTTGATTTCTTTGTTTAACTGTTATCTTTAAAAACATGAAAAGTTTTAAATATTTTAAAATTTAATTGCTATGAGTAAAAGTAATAGTACTTTTAAAGAAATTTCTGTATTGTAATGTACTTTGAATAAACAGAGAATTTTAAACACTTAACACTGTTTTTCAAGAAATACATTTTTCATATATGATAGTTTGTCATGTAAAGCGGTTGAACGTATAAAATGCACTTTTTTTTACTTTAAATAAGTTGAAATTAACTTAAATTCTTCTTATTAATTAATTATTAAAAGGCTTCAAGAGAAGCAACCCAATGTTTTAATCATTATCATTCTTATTCTAGAAATTTAGAGTTTGCTCCCTTTTCCTTATTTTTCTTTTTCTTGTTAAGGATAAACCTCGGGACATGTATATATATCATTATGTGTCATAAGTTTTTTCTTCTGATGATAATGAAGTTTTTGTCCCCCCTTTAAATTATTATAATTTTTACGTCATGTACGATATTTTTTATATTGATTTAAAACATATCGGCTGCCAGCTACCATCACGTGGTTACAATGAAGAGCTGTCGAGCGAGCACAGAAGACGAGCAGTAAATGTTATATTCTTTTTTTTTCATGAAAGAAACTATATTAGATTTTGTTTGTTTTATTTATAAGCTAAGTTTAACCCGTTTACTATATATCGTTTTTTATCTTGTTTTTGAGTTGATTAATTGACTGTTTGTTGGTCGTTTAACGTCCAGTGGCAAATATTTCATGCATATTCAGACCTAGAATTTTGTTTACAAAATACAAAAGGTATGTGATGTAGAAAAGGCGGTCGGGATTAGGTCGGAGAAATTTAGACTGACACGGGCAATGAGAGTAAATTGGATAGGAATTGAAATGTATAATAAAACATGCTATAGATGTAAAATATTTTTTCGATATTGAAAATAATTAAGAAAGAACACAATTGAAACCCCTTAAACAGGAAATTCATGCGATGTATATAAACATATTTCTATGTTTTCAACTATTACAATTTCTTTTCTGTAATACTGGTGCTAACATGAAAATGTTTGACTTTTAAAAAATAGAAAATATTATATTGAAATAAGAAGATGTCGTATGAGTGTCAATGAGACAACAGTTTCTCCATCCGAGTCACAATGTGTAAAAGTTATAAACCATTAAAGGTCACGTTCTTCAACACGGAGCAAAAAGACAGAAACGAGAAACACTTATAAAACACATTACCAAACGACAATCACAGAACAACAGGTTCCCGAACATAATAAAACTTATATGACGTGTCATATAAATTATGATAAGCAGACATTTTAAGAACTTAGCAAATACTTTTTTTTATATATTTTCGCTGAAATTTGAAAATGTCTGCATAGCATACCTACATATTTGGATGGTGATTAAAGCTAGCATGTTAATAGTTTAATTTCTAGTGTGAAGTACACAATAAGCTAATGATTATTTTTTACTTAAAAAATGCAAGCAATAAATATCTTTAAAACATTTAAATGAGTCATGGAATCAATACACATTCTTTGTACTTTTGACTTAATGAGGATAAATGCCACTTTACTGACAAAAAGATCTTCAAAATATTTACTTTTGTAATTTTTTTTCAAATATTATAATACTCTTTTCAATATATAGATAGCTGAATGACTAATTCAGTCCAATTTTATATTTCAATGAGGTTCCATTCAGAAAATATATAAAGGGAGCACTCATTTAAAGTGGCATATTGGCTACGATTAAGACAAAAAGATAAAATACGATTTTCAAAATTGTAAAAGGAAATGGGGAATGTGTCAAAGAGACAATAACTCGACCAAGGAGCAGAAAACAACCCAAGGTCAGAAATGGTTATAATTTTTGTTATATTTTTTTTGTTTCAAATATTCATAAAAGCGGAACTTGAAATGATCTTTCGCTATAAGAAGTACTAGTTCGCCGTTGAATCTCTTTACGCATTGTCTCCACCAAATACTATATAGAGCATGTTTAAACTCTAAAACCTCTGCATTTGTTTGCATTTGTCCTAAGTCAGAAGCCTGTTCAAAAGTTATCGTGTGTTGATGCGTTTCGTAAATGTTTCTTGTTTCATATTTTTACATAGATTAGACGGTTGGTTTTCCTGTTTTAATTATTTTATACTATAGTTATTTTTGCGCCCTTTATAGCTTGCTTGAAACTCGGTAAGAGACTGGAATTAATGGGAATATGTAATAATTATAAATGCTTGATCAAAATTGAAATGACCAATAAAGTAATAGGGAAGGGATTTTGATTAACATTATGTGCCTGACATAGATCTATTCGTCTGTGCATGCTTTGTTTGCTCAAGCCAAGTGGTATCAGTTTTAATATTTATTTCTAATCCATGTATTGTTGCTTTTATTTTTTTGTTTTATTTTATAAACACATGTATATGTTCATTTGTGATTATCATTTGATGATAGTCAAATGTCTGGGCTTTATTTCAATAAGAATAATATACGTATTTACAATGTAATTCAAAAACAGAAATCATGTTAATGTATGTTAATAAACCGTTTCCTTGGTGGCCTATGATAATGAATAGTAAATGAAACGTGTATAAGGTTATCACTGGCCTTTGCATATCTCTGCCTTTTAAAGAACTCAGATAATTATTTTTTTACGTCTTACTAGAAAATTCACGGTGTTATTTGTAAAAAGAAAGACAACTCGATTTGCCTTACGTACACTTTATAATGTATCATTTTTTGTGTACAACTTATTAATAGGATATGGTCGATTTTAGAGTAAAATTTATTGTGCAATTATCATGACAATCGTATGATTAATAGATTTTTTTAACATAGTACAAGTCAAGAATATAGCAGTTGTTGTCAAATCGTATGTTTCTATGTTTGTTGACGTTTGCTTTTGTTGTGCTTATGATCCAACAGTATCAGATCATTGTCCAATAACAGTAAATATCATGTCTCAAATAAATAGGCAACCCCCAGAAAACTTAAAAACTCCTTTAAAGTGCATAAAATGGAGTAATGAATATGAAAATACATTTAAATTAAACTTATTAAAAACTGACTTCCAACCAATTATTTCTGAAATAGAAAACTTATCAGAAATTCCTGTTCAAAATAACTTGTCCAGTGTAGAAGAAAAAATTAATGAAAATGTTTCTAATATATCATCTTTATTGTATAATGCTGCTTTTCTTGGTCCAAAACAATCCACGCTCAGGAATAACAAAAGTAAATTCCGAAAAGTTAAAAAACCCTACTATAATAATGAATGTGAAGCACAATTTAGAGCTTTAAAACACCATACTAGGAAATTGTGTAAAGAACCATGGAATAAGCAACTAAGATTAGAAGTTATGTCCAAAAAAAAGGTACTTAACAAATTAATAAGGAAAAACTATAGACAATTTAGAAATAAAATGCTGACAAAAATTTTGGAATCAAATAATTCTTCAGATGAGTTTTGGAAAACTGTTAAAACTTTAAAGAAAAAAGAATTGAATGATCCGAGTTCAAACATTCAAGCTAAAGAATGGTTTGAAAACTTCAAAAATCTAATGAATACTACTCATGACAAAAATTCTGGTTTTAAATCATGTGATGATGATCAATTTTTGAATAATTGCAACAAAAAACTAAATGTTAGGATAACTGCAGAGGAAGTGCTTCTTGCTATGAAAGCCTTGAAAAATAAGAAAGCATGTGGTTCTGATGGAGTAACAAATGAAATGTTAAAAATATCTTGTACTATGAACGTCAACATGTATGTTAAATTATTTAACTTAATTCTTTTTACTGGCATATATCCTTCTAAATGGAGAGAAAATTATATTAAACCAGTATTCAAAGGAGGGTGTTTTAATAACCCCTCAAACTACAGAGGTATAGCACTTTCTAGCTGCTTAGGAAAATTTTTCACAAGAGTTTTGTATAACCGTTTAGAAAAGTATTCAGAAACTAATAATATTATTTGTCGTGAACAGATTGGATTCAAAAAAGGATGCAGAACTAGTGATCACATCCTAACTTTAAAAACTATTATTGATAAGGCTTTTAAATCAAACAAAAGAATATATGCATGTTTTATTGATTTTAAAAAAGCTTTTGACACTATAAATAGAGAAGCTCTGTTGCACAAACTTGATGAATATAACATAAATGGACCATTCTTTAATATCCTTAAAGATATGTATAAAGAAGTTTTATTTGCAGTTAAAGTCACTGAAGGCGTTACTAATATGTTCCCTTCCTCAGTTGGAGTAAAACAAGGCTGCATTCTAAGTCCTACCTTATTTTCTTTTTATATAAATGATTTAACCTCAATGTTTGATAACACATGTGATCCTGTAACATTACATGACATAAACTTGTCTAGTCTTTTATATGCTGATGACTTAGTATTAATTTCAGAATCCTCACAAGGTTTACAAAATTGTCTAAACAAGTTAAATACTTATTGTGAAAAATGGAACTTGACTGTCAATCTTGACAAGACAAAAACAATGATATTTAATAAAAGTGGTAAAAAACTTACAAAAGACCAGTTTGTATTGAATAATGAATTAATTGAATGTTGCACAGAATATAAATATTTAGGTATACTATTCAAGCCATCAGGAATTTTCACTAATGCTGTAAATCTCCTATGTAAAAAAGCTTCTAAGGCATTGTTTTGTATTAAAAAAATACTCTACTCAGATAAGATGGATGTTTCTTCCCATATGAAACTATTTAATTCTTGTGTTAGTCCAATATTACTGTATTGTAGTGAGATATGGTCGCTAAATATTGTGAAGAACAACAAAACTCTTGAATCTCAATATTTATCTATGGAATCAGTAAAACTCCAAATCAAATTTGCGAAAGGTCTTCTAAATGTTAATTCAAAGGCAGTAAATACAGCTGTATTAGCTGAATTGGGAATGTACCCTATTGGTATACAGGCCCTTAAGTCTTCTATAGGATTTTGGTTACATATTTTAAAGTCAAATGAAAATGAGTCTTTATTATATAATGTTTATAAAGCTAACAAGCAGTTAAATGATGGATTTGCTTCAAAAGTTAAAATGCTACTTTCAAAATTAAATTTCACTCATGTTTGGGAAAATCAATGTACCTTCTCTAAAAAACGATTACTATTAGCCGTCGTGAAGAAGCTCAATGAAAATTACATTATATTTTGGAAAAATTGTCTCTTTAATGATGAAAATTCAATAAATGGAAATAAACTAAGAACCTACAGAAAATTTAAAGTTAAGTATGAACTAGAAAAGTACCTTTTATTGAATTTAGATAAAAATGTTACAAAAAATTATGCTAAAATAAGAATAAGTAATAGTATGTTGGCTGTTGAACGTGGAAGATACAACAAAACAGCTCTAGAAAATAGAATATGTCCTTTATGCCATAAAGAGTTGGAAGATGAATTTCATTTCATCATTACATGTTCAGAAATTAATAAAACTAGGATCAAAATGTTTAATGAAATTTCTAATATTGTCCCCTGTTTTAATTCCATGAGTGAAGAAAATAAATTTGATTTTATATTTTCCTGTGAAGAATGTGATATTTTACTTATCATTGTTAACTACATAAGTGAAATGTATAATGAGAGAAACAATTATAATGTCAATATATGAACTGTGTAATGTATATTATAACATATTTTTTGATACATAAGCATAATATTTTAATACATAACTTTAAAGAGGAGGCATGCTGTCAAAAATAGTATGTTTTTGTTTTTCTTTCAATGCTACATGTTTGTAGTGTAACTGTTTATTGACTATCGTTTTGTAATTTTAATATGCCTGTTTGTTTGTTTTTTTTGTTGTGTATTTTAGTAACAATCCTATTGTTTGGATTTCAAACTAATAAAAATCTTATTCTTATTCTTATTCTTATGATCAGTGTTTTTGTTGTTCCGTTGTATTCCTCTAATTGATATGGTTTCCTCGTTTGTAACTCGGATTTGTTTTCTCTCTCAGTTTTCTCTCGATCGATTTTTGACTTTTCAACAGCGGTATAGTACTGTTCTCAGTCTGAGGGGTTCTGAGTCTTGCTACATACGTCCGCGTATTTGGCTGTGTGGGGATGTACTTACAAGTAGACATGTCTGACCAGGATGAGGACTAAAGATCCAATGCCTCGTTCAGGGAAAGTCTCGCGCTCTCTTGCCGCTAAAGAACTCTACAAAAAGACTTGGGGTTAGTAGATTCATGGCCTGTTGCAAAAAACAAAAAACTCAGTGTATTACCATCATGTCCAAACTTTCCATTGACCGGACAAATCTGCTCTTCGTCTGTTTGCAGAGCCTGTAGAGCCTACCTATTTTTGGTTACTAGTAATTTGTTATCGTCTTAAATGGGCATTCAATATTAACTATGATTAGACTTTAAACAAACAACCATTAATGTGACAAAATAGGAATAAAACAGAGATTTCGCTATTGTACTATTGGTTTATTGGGATTAATTATTTTCCATTTTCTGTGGAGATTTAAAAGTTCAATATATTTTTTAATTAATATTTAAGTAGAAAGTATATGTTCCTTCTCCATTCATGATCTAAATCTTAAATCTATTTTTTCTAAAAAAAAAAAATATAATTTAGGTTTAAAAAGTGTTATTTATTGATATTAGATTAATATTATATCGAACACTTTTAATTGCTTTCAATGTAAAATAAAATCTTCGATTTAATCATCTAATCTGAAATTTTAAAAATTCATAAATGAATTAATTGTTATCTTGAAATTAAAAAAAAAGGTCAGTTTCACTTTATATTACTTTCATATCACACGATGAACATTTTGTTACACTAGACATAGAGAGTCTTTTATAACCCTCATATGGGTCAGGATTCCTAATAGACCTTGAGATGAGGAACGTAATTAAAAAAAATGTTAGTCCGTCATACAATTGTGGATGCTGTGATTTTAAAAATGGACATAATTGAACAATAAAAACTGTTTTATAGAGCTAATGTGATGAGAAAAGAAATATGCAGATTTGACCTGAAATAAATTATTAGAAAGGACAATTTTTTTATTGAACTTTATGATCAGAATTTTGAGATTATTTGAAGAGAGTGACATTTTTCACCATCTTCTGGGGTCCAGCAATTTGCGAAAAAAGTATTCTCACTTGCCACCCCGAAAATTTAACCAGACATGTATAAATGCAGCAGCTTCGATATGAGCCATCATACATGTTCAAGTAAACGATATGGAGGCGACTAAGATTGAGGTTGGAGAAATTTCGACTGCCACGAGCAATGCTAGAATAATGGATAGGAACAGAACAAAATTTTAACCTTGCGACAGGTCACATATACGGACCCCTCAAAGAGTTGTTGCAAGGGTTCTTTGCGTGCATTGTTTGTTTAGCAATAAGGTGTATTACGAAGCAATAGCTCTATTTATTAAGAAATTTTATACTGTCTCCATAACATACCTACATATTTGGCTGGTGATTAAAGCTAGCATGTTAATAGTTTAATTTCTGGTGTGAAGTACACAATAAGCTAATGATTATTATTTTCTTAAAAAATGCAAGAAATATTTTAAAAACATTTAGTTGAGTCACCGAATTAATACACTTTCTTTGTGCTCTTGACTTAATGAGGATAAATGCCACCTGACTGACAAAAATATCTTCAAAATATTTACTTTTGTATTTTTTTTTTAAATATTATAATACTTCAAGTTGTTTCAATATATAGATAGCTTCAAAATATTCACTTTTGTATTTTTTTAAAGGTTATAAATACTCGTTTCAATATACAGATAGCTGAATGACTAATTCAGTCAATTTTATATTTCAATGAGCTTTCATTCAGAAAATATATAGGAAGCACTCATTTAAAGTGGCATATTGGCTACGATTAAAACAAAAAGATTGAATATGCTTTTTTAAATTGAGAGAGGAAATGGGGAATGTGTCAAAGAGACAATAACTCTACCAAGGAGCAGAAAACAGCCCAAGTTCAGAAATGGTTATTTTTTTTTTTATATTTTTTTTGTTTTAAATATTCATAAAAGCGGAGCTCGAAATGATCTTTCTCTATAAGCAGTACTAGTTCGCCGTTGAATCTCTTTACGATAGAGGTTGGATTAAAAAAGACAGTACCAAATCAGAAAGGCAAACATTTACAAATGTATAAATGTAGCAGCTTCGATATGAGCCACCATACATGTTCAAGTAAACGATATGGATCGATCAACGGAGGAAAACGTCTCCATTACCGTTTATGAAAAATTAATTGTTAAGGTTGACATATATAATTTATAAATATATAGAGGTATATCAACCTTCTTTTTCTTCGTGTAAAATTAACATATGACCGAGTTACTGTCGTTTTAAGTTTTTAATTGTTGCCACTGCTTTTATACTTTTTTGACTTTAAAACTGTAACCATTTTGATTTTCTTATAGATTCATTGGGTCACAAATGACCAAAAATACATGCCACGTGTCACAAGTCACAACGTTTTAACGCCAACCCCTTTTTTCTCGTATATACGACATCAACGAGTGCGACTTATTAAGAATACAGTATATTGACTGATGCGCAATTTGGATTTGTCCCTGGATATGGTACACACGACGCGATTTTTGCCCTTCATTCTATTGTATCAAAAAGTTTACGTAAAGGAAAGCGTCTCTATTGTTGTTTCATTGATTTTGTCAAAGCTTTCGACAGTGTGTCACATTATGTTTTATGGCAAAAAATGTTAAAATGCGGTATTAGTGGAAATTTACTGAACCTTATTAAATCAATGTATTCTAAGTTAAAAACTTGTGTTAAATTAGATGGTGAATTTTCAGATTTCTTTCATTGTAATGTTGGCCTAATGCAAGGCGAATCATTATCACCATTTTTATATGCAATTTATGTAAATGACATAGAAATTGAGTTAATTAAACAAGGAATAGAACCATATGAAGTAAAATTGTTAAATCTTTATCTTTTTATGTATGCTGATGATACAGTTCTCTTCAGCGAAAGTATTTCTGATTTACAAAAAATGATAGTCACTGTATATGATAGTTCATACAAGAATGGTCTTGATATTAATTTAAGAAAAACCAAAATAGTTGTTTTTCGTAACAAAGGTGTACTGAAAGAGAACGAAAAATGGTATTTGAATGGTAAAATGATAGAAATGTGTGATCAGTTTGTATATCTTGGTTTGTTATTAAACTATAACGGTACTTTTACTGTAACACAGAAAACACTATCTGAACAGGGTAGAAAGGCTACATTTTGTTTATTGAGTAAGATTTATGATGATTGTTATAACACTGAGACTTTGATGTCCCTTTTTGATACATATGTAACAAGTATTGTGAATTATGGTTGTGAAATATGGGGTTTCCATAAGGGAGCTGATATAGAAACGCTTCATTTGTATTATTTAAAAAGAATTTTGAAAGTGAGAAAAACGACTGTGAACCATATGGTGTATTTTGAACTTGGGCGTTTACCATTGTATGTTAATAGATATGTAAGAATGGTACGTTATTGGTTGAAGCTATTAGAATCTAATATTTGTATATTGAATAGTATTTATGAAGATATGTACGAATCTAGTTTTGTTAAACCGAATGATAAACTCAATTGGAGTTGTAAAATAAGAGACATACTAAACAGGTATGGATTTAATGATATATGGTTAGCACAAAGTGTTGGAAATAGTCAATTATTTTTGCATGAATTTAAAAAAAGAATTGTTAATAATTATATAGCCGAAGCCTTGTCATTGTTTGAAAACACATCAAAATGTTATTTATATCAATATATACATGATGGACATACTTTGCAATTTTATTTGAATCGACCATTGAACAGTTTATATCAGTCGTATGTAACTAAATATAGAATAAATTCACATTCACTTAATGTAGAAACTGGAAGATACTTTAATATTTCCAGAAATGAGCGTGTTTGTAATATGTGTAATAAGAAAGTCATCGAAGACGAATATCATTTTATACTAGAGTGTGATAAATATGTAAATGTCAGAAGTAAATATATTAAGATATATTATTACAGAAACCCATCTACCTTCAAATTAGTTCAATTACTATCTGTAAGAAATATTAAAGAATTAAATAATCTGGGTAAATATCTGTACGAGGCAGAGAAAATTCGTAATACTTGATTTTTGTTTTGTACCTTTATTACCAATGTAAATTATATGCCAAACTCCGCTATATATTAATGCTGTATATGTTTATGTATATGTTTATGTAAACTGTATAATTTGTGTATGTATTTAATCCTATGAGCTGTATATTTGCTTACGGAATAAAGAATTATTATTATTATTATTACCAGGAGCGGGTCCAGGTAAGGGCGTAATGGGCATACCCCCTTTAAAAAAAAACCAACTATTATAATCTGCTCATTTTTTATTGACTACGACAATTTATCATATTCTTTAATTGAACATGTGTTCAATTAAAGAATATTTATTTCTTTTATACTGATTCCCCCATCTGATGGGTGACTTGGACACCCTTTTTGATCTTTTTTAAACCACCAAAAACGGTAAGTAAATCTATTCATGGAACTATTATAAATACAATGTTACACTATTGTTATTGCAAAAGTTAGATTCTACGCCCCCTCTTTCGAATATCCTGGAAACGCCCCTGATTGCCATAGTGTTTCTTGCTATGATCATCATGATGTGCCTCTATAGTGGACAATAAATTGTTGACCCTGAAGATGTTTTCCAGTTACCCCCGGGTTATTTCTGGAGCCCATGTTGCTCAATATTTAGTTTTTCAATATATTGTTTTGTTAAATTGTCTTCTGCGCACTTTTTTGGTTATTTCAACAATTATTTGTTCGTCTTTGGTTTTGATTTGGACCATGACATTTTCTCCCTTTTTGTTTTTAAAACCTTTCTTGGAATATTTATAACTTTATTTTCAATGCCGTTGCAGATTATACCTGAATCTATTCATGATCTAACCTTTGCTAAGAACACCTCTCATAAACTTGGTTTTATTATACACAGACACAGAACACTTAGTGCCATTAATAAACGTCAACAAAACTATTTGTATGAAATATTCGATTAGAACAATACTGATCCATTTATTTTATGTTTAAATTGTTCCACTAAAACACAATTAAAATAAAATATTTTAAATGCAATTTAATTGAAAATATAGATTTACATGATTGTCCTTGCAAAATAAAATCCGGAATTAAAAGTAATGGTTTACAAATTAACAAAGTAACATAATGGAAAAACGTGTCCGAATAAAGATAAATGAACAATAAATCACATTTTCTCTTTATTAACATAGGAAATAACTGAGGAAACACAAGATATGGACACTTTATGTAGTTGTTAGTACTTTAAATACCACTTAAAACAATCGTGCCTATATCAAGGCGGTCATATTATATTGGTAGAGAAAAGGGTACCAGGAGAGAGTCCCAACTCAGAAAACTGGTTTCATGTATCTTTATCAACTAAGATAGATTTCGATCCCACCCGGCGACTAGCAAGATTCGAAATTCACATCGTCTTTGTTGACATGACAGTGATAACTGCAGATGAACTAAACAGACTAATTATCAGGCCCGTAGCCAGGAATTCCCAAGAGGGGGTTCGTTTGACTCACAAAATTGACTTTAACAGTCACAATTCGAACAGAACATTGACTTTAACAGTGCTTATTTGTTTTCAAGGGGGGGGGGGGGGGGGGGGGGTCGTCCGAACCCCCCCACGAACCCCCCTGGCTACGGGTATGATTATACATATAAAAAAGAAAACTCTCCACAAAGACCAAACGAGACTGTAACTTACAACTAAACGTCACTGTACGGCCTTCAACCATGAGTAAAGTTAATACCGCATAGTCAGCGGTAAAAAAATAGGTGCCGACCTATTGCTAATCAAATGATGGATATGAAAAAGGGAGAAGAGTGTAGTATTAAAAAACTCATGTAACCCTGCGACAAACGCATGTGCCTGTCCCAACTAAGGAACGTGATCGGTGGTCTAGACTAGGAAATGGTCTGGGCCGCGTTCAATATCGTAGCTGCTACGTAGTGCTACGTAGATTTTTGTCTATTGAACGTGTAGCCTGCCTATAGTTTCTACATAGATATTGATAGCTGCTACTATATTGAACACTAACCTGATCATGACATTAGAATATATTCAATGCAAACCATAAACACCCTTCTATAACATGAAAGGTAAACCACATTACATGATTGTTTAGATAATGCTGTTTGCAGAACGTCCAGTAAACAATATTTCAAAAATATTCTTTACATAGTTGTCAATAAAACATATATGCAAACGTTTTATTAGTCATTTTAATGCAAAGCCTTGCAGACTAAGTGTTTTGAAGAAAAGTGAAACGCTGTTAAAAAGACTTTTTTTATTACAAAAATGGATTGTATTAGACAATTTTACAATGGTTTGTTTTCAAGAGCCAAAAGTATCAATCTTCTCGTGGATCACCGTGCTTTGTTCTCTGACCCTCCGTGCACATGGAATCATTTATTAATACAATGTTATACACATTGTATAAATTAAGGTGGCTCCATGCTTGATATTCATAAAATGTTGACAAAAATACTGGTTTACTTTGACAATCTGACAAAAAAAATCAAAATTAAAAAAATGCTTTTGTGATTTTCACACTTTATCGGGAATACTTTATTGGGTATATTGCAGTTTTACAAACACTGAGTTTGGTCAAAAACTTTAAACTGATTTTACAGAGTTATCTCCCTGTATTGGTATGTGTCAAACAATTGACCTTATCTAAATTAACAGTTTCGTTTACGGCTCAAAATATATAGTATGGGCAAAGCAAATTCCAGTTCATAATAAGGTGCTAAAATGCAAATCTAGTTTCAGGCAAATTACAAAACAAAGTCCTATAATGTATGATCGCAAATGTAACCACAATGTAACAAGAGTTCGAAGAAATCAACTCCATGCGTCAGGCTATAAATATAGGAACAGATCCGATGTTGCAGGATAAAAACAATCTGACGTTGCCGACTATACCATAGTTATGGAGTGTGCAACACTTGCGTGTTAAATTTGGAAATATGCTTTTGAGTTGAAAAAAGCATTAATGATATTTTAAAAACGGTTGACCTTATTTGTAACATGACAATTCATTAGCAACTGCTCGATAAAGCTATGCATAAAGTGAGCGGGTTCAGTGAGATATATTCTTAGGCTAGATTCAAAAATGTTCAAAAGAACCCTGGTTCACGAAAATTTAACGTACATAATTGCTTGTAATTTGATAAGATAAGTGTTCATATCATGCTTTCTCGTACATAGTTTTGTCCAGATTTTCTTTTACATAAAATGCATATAATCGGTAGATTTATTAGACGGTGAGGACGAATCATTCAAACTCATGCTATCATCTCGGTCATATTGTGAAATATCATTGTAGGGTGCAATATCAATGACATTTGACGGGTGATCGTCGACATCGAAGACGTCATCATGGTTCTGATTTCTGCTATACGAAACAGAGGCTGCAGCACTTGATTTTGCGCGGGAATAATCAACGCCTTCCATCTGACTCATGCAAATTTCAAACTGCTTCTGTGCTTGTAATCTGGTTGGTATAATTTGCTTGCTCGCCTTGGAATTTTCAGCATACTTTTTCTCCTGTTGAAAATTACAGCAACATCGACAAAGTATGCAAATTATTATTCCAATACCTAAAAATATTCCAAATGCAACTGACATCCCGACAATCATGTCCGAGTTGATACCAGATGAGCCCTACAATAAGTAAACATTGAACACTATTATAATAAAAAAAAATGTTTAAATATCAGCTCATATAATTGTAAAAAATATACTAGTCTTCCGTGTATTTGCATTTGTTTCAAAAATATTGTTTAATTTCAGTCAATTTACGTTACAAATTGATTGAAAAAAACGCGAATACTAGTAGTATGAGGTAAAGATTTACATACCAATCAAGGCCCTAAACCGCGAACAAAACCCTACTCGAAAATAACGTGATATACACGTACGGTATTTAGAACTTACCGTGTATACTGCTGGTGTGGATGTTACAAGATCTGAAAATTAAAAAAACAATAATATAAACTATATATTCAATACTTGAAATCTCATTGAAAAACAGCGAATGTCCAAAGAAGAGCAATATTGTAACACTGCAAATATACAACCGAACCTATATATCGTTATTACGTTAAATTTAATAAGAAAACAAATTTAAGTTAGCACAAGTGTAGTATTCTTCAGACGTGTAATGTAAAATATATATGTTTACGTTATATAGGCTTTCTTCTTCTCGGCACACTTCCGCATTTTGAAAGAGTGATATAAATCTTTAAGGTTTTTTTATTTGTATGTAAGAAAAATATTTTTTGTCTAAGGTGCTTGAAGAGTAAGCTATATATCAGATTTATCTTTATAAGTAACCTAACAATTAACATATTTCTTAAATATCAAATAATTAATTTTGTTATTTCTTCAAGTTTTGATTAATAATATAGAAAAAGAAACGTCAACAATCGATAAATAAACAAACAAGCAAACACAAATACATACATACAAACAAAATTGAACCGACTGGTATATGTAGTAAAATTACATGCAAGCAATGGTAAGGTAACAGTTTATTTGTCTAGACTACGCATGCTCTTTGCAGGATGATCAAAGCTGTATACTTTTGCAATACACAAAACTTATTAAGTATAATACTGATCGTAGTAAGGAAAATGTGCGCTTATTTGAATCTTAAAATATTTGCCAATTTTTTTTCATTGACGTTGTCAGAATCTTTGAACTGTGAATTGACTTTTTCTTCGAGTCCCTTAAAGTGCCATGTAAATATAAATATGACTGATTGGTGGAGATTTATGCTTGTACGCATCAGTTTAAAACTGATTCACAGGACTTTTAAACTAGTGCACACGACTTTAAAACACATGCACACGACATTATGAAACTGTGGTCATGACGTACAAAAACTGGAATGCACGATTTTTTAAATGGTGCGCATGATTTTCAAAGTGATGTGCACGACTTTAACATGTTAAAAATTCGTGCGCTAGTCTGTTTGAAAAAATTTAGACAATTGTTTTAAAAACATGCGCATGAGTTTCAAAGTCGTACTCAACAGTATTTGAAAGTAGTTCGCAACAGTATTTGTAAGCAGTCGGAACAACTCGGCCTTTCTGGTTGCACGAAGAAGCTATTGTACTGCGTAGCGAGAATGGCCGAGTAGTTACGATTGTATTTGTAAGTAGTACGCAACATTTTAAAAGTTGTTCACAACAGTTTAAAAGTCGTGTGCACAAATTTAAAGTCGTGTGCATCAGTTCTTAAGTCATGTACACTAGTTTGAAAATTTTGCGCATAGACTTTCAAACTGGTGCTCACCAGATCATATCTTCGACGGCCGAAAATATCTATAGTTATATAAACATTGCACTTTATAGATTCTCCGTATTCTTCTGAAAAAATATTTTATTGTTAAGTATACGATCAGGATTATACTTCAGATTGTACTGTCACTATACTATTGATTGGAATAAGGATTCAGGTTATGGCTATACTATTGATTGGAATAAGGATTCAGGTTATGGCTATACTATTGATTGGAATAAGGATTCAGGTTATTATAGCTACATGTATACTATTGGTTGGAATAAGGATTCAGGTTATTATAGCTACATGTATACTATTGGTTGGAATAAGGATTCAGGTTATTATAGCTACATGTATACTATTGGTTGGAATAAGGATTCAGGTTATTATAGCTACATGTATACTATTGGTTGGAATAAGGGTTCATGTTATGGATTTTATTTAATTTAAATATTTAGTAAAACTGATGATACCTTGCACTACAGGATCTGGTATATATACTGTACATATAAAACAAACATTTATAATACCTGTTAAAATCACATATTGTTAAAACCAGTTCAATATACGTTTATAAGCTTACTATAAATCTTATTAACTCTTGTTAGATTAAAGAAATTATATGTTTTTTGCTCATTGTTGAAGGCCGTACGGTGACATATATGCTAATACCAAGTGTGCAAGTATAAAAAAAATCAAAAACGAAACATTGCACCCTTTCGGAATGTTTGGTTCTCAGTGTTTTTTTTTTATTTGAGCATCACTTGTTAGTTTCTTGTACTAGGCTAAACGCGAAACTTTAGATTGTACTGTAACTATACTATTGATTGGAATAAGGATTCAGGTTATGGCTATACTATTGATTGGAATAAGGATTCAGGTTATGGCTATACTATTGATTGGAATAAGGATTCAGGTTATAGCTATAGTATTGGTTGGAATAAGGATTCAGGTTATGGATTTTATTTATAATTTAAATATTTAGTTAAACTGATAATACCTTGCATTTGGTATTAGCATATATGTTGTACAAAATCGAAAGCCTGGTATCTTTTGCGAGTCTTTTCTTATAGTCAATAGAATCGGTGAGATCAGCAAGTAATGAAATATTGTCAGTCAGGCCGAATTGAAAAATGTGAATCACTTTTCTGGATTTCACATAATAAGGAACATCCGCATCAAGAATTTTTATACGACCGCAAATTTTGAAAAAATTTTCGTCGTATATTGCTATCACGTTGGCGTCGTCGTCGTCGTCGTCGTCGTCGTCCGAATACTTTTAGTTTTCGCACTCTAACTTTAGTAAAAGTGAATAGAAATCTATGAAATTTTAACACAAGGTTTATGACCATAAAAGGAAGGCTGGTATTGATTTTGGGAGTTTTGGTCCCAATATTTTAGGAATTAGGGGCCAAAAAGGGCCCAAATAAGCATTTTCTTGGTTTTCGCACTATAACTTTAGTTAAAGTTAATAGAAATCTATGAAATTTTGACACAAGGTTTATGACCACAAAAGAAAGGTTGGGATTGATTTTGGGAGTTTTGGTTTCAACAGTTTAGGAATTAGGGGCCAAAAAAGGGTCCAAATAAGCATTATTCTTGGTTTTCGCACAATAACTTTAGTTAAAGTAAATAGAAATCAATGAAATTTAAACACAATGTTTATGACCACAAAAGGAAGGTTGGTATTGATTTTGGGAGTTTCGGTCCCAACAGTTTAGGAATTAGGGGCCAAAAAGGGACCCAAATAAGCATTTTTCTTGGTTTTCGCATCATAGCGTTAGTATAAGTAAATAGAAATCTATGAAATTTAAACACAAGGTTTATGACTATAAAAGGAAGGTTGGTATTGATTTTGGGAGTTTTGGTCCCAACAGTTAAGGAAAAAGGGGCCCAAAGGGTCCAAAATTAAACTTTGTTTTGATTTCATCAAAATTAAATAATTGGGGTTCTTTAATATGTCGAATCTAACTGTGTATGTAGATTCTTAATTTTTGGTCCCGTTTTCAAATTGGTCTACATTAAGGTCCAAAGGGTCCAAAATTAAACTTAGTTTGATTTTAACAAAAATTGAAACCTTGGGGTTCTTTGATATGCTGAATCTAAAAATGTACTTAGATTTTTGATTATTGGCCCAGTTTTCAAGTTGGCCCAAATCGAGGTCCAAAATTAAACATTGTTTGATTTCATCAAAAATTGATTAATTGGGGTTCTATGATATGCCAAATCTAACTGTGAATGTACATTCTTAATTTTTGGTCCAGTTTTAAAATTGGTCTAAATTAAAGTGCAAAGGGTCCAAAATTAAACTAAGTTTGATTTTAACAAAAATCAAATTCTTGGGCCTCTTTGATATGCTGAATCTAAACATGTACTTAGATTTTTGATTATGGGCCCAGTTTTCAAGTTGGTCCAAATCAGGATCTAAAATTATTATATTAAGTATTGTGCAATAGCAAGTCTTTTCAATTGCACAGTATTGTGCAATGGCAAGAAATATCTTATTTCACAATATTGTGAAATAGCAAATTTTTTTTTAATTAAGAGTTATCTTTCTTTGTCCAGTAAAGTAAGCAAGAAATATCTGCAAGAATTTTTTTTAATTGGAGTTATCTTTCTTTGTTCAGAATCAACTTAAATCTTTGTTATATACAATATACAAGGTATATTCACTTTTTACTACCAAATGATAAATTTAAATTATCTTTACCATTCAGTGATAACAAGCAGTTTTTTTACATCTTAATATTTTATGATGTATTTAAATGAGTAGTAATTGTTGCAAACTCCATTAGAATATTTTAATTGAAATTAGTTTTGGAATAAGGGAAAGGGGGATGTGATTAAAAAATTGGGTTCAATTTTTCTCATTTGAAATTTCATAAATAAAAAGAAAATTTCTTCAAACATTTTTTTGAGAGGATTAATATTCAACAGCATAGTGAATTGCTCTAAGAGAAAACAAAAATTTTAAGTTCATTTGAATACATTCATTCTGTGTCAGAAACCTATGCTGTGTCAACTATTTAATCACAATCCACATTTAGAGCGGAATCCAGCTTGAATGTTGTGTCCATACTTGCCCCAACTGTTCAGGGTTCAACCTCTGCGGTCGTATAAAGCTTCGCCCTGCGGAGCATCTGGTTGAAAATTTATAGACGATTACAAGCGCGGGAAAATTGGTGAGACGTCATTATTAGCTGATAGAGCTCATTTGTCCGACGACTAATTGTTGGATTAACGGGGTGTCATCGGAAAATTAATTGAGATAAAAAATAGAAAAATCAAAACGTTGACACAGCATTAAAACCTTAAAACTTTATGGTATTTATGGAAAGACAATAAATAATATTAAGAAGAAATACATCGGATCAATAATTTGTTCTATAAACTAATCATATATACTACGATTAAAATTCTATACACCAAACGCGCGTTTCATCTAATAAGGACTCATCAGTGCCGCTCGAATCAAAAACGTTAAATCAGACAAATATATTGGACAATGACGATTAACGTGGACTTTTACCTATAGGAATTGCAACAGAGCGGTCAGTTTTTGTATTGTTTGTTTTGAAGTGTTTTTTTAAATGAGGAAAAATCTTGATCATTATGAAAAAGTTTATGCATAACGTTCAATAAGTTTTACAGAAGAAAATTCTGCTTTGATTATATGGCATTTTGGGACAATTGATGCAATAGACTAACGAGTTCTGTCCCCTGGCTTGATACCTTGGACGACCAGATTTGGGACACATTCGTCGGTCTATTGATACAAAAACCAGACTTTTGTATGCCCATTATACTTCACAATATTTGCATGAGAGTTTCAGGACTTTTGTCTGACTAAAGTTATGCTTCTGATAGCAATTATAATGTTTTATAATGTTTATATTACAGATATTGTACACATTACCGCTCTATGACATGGTATTATATCAATTATTGCATATCGATGAAAATATAATTCCATCCACTCCCATAATAACTTGATATACAACGAACTTCAAGAAATTGTCTTCAATCGATGGTATCTTTTGTAGTGTGACATTTTTTGTTCTTTTTAAATGTGACTTTGGTTTTTTTAATAATCAATATGTTTTAAACTAAAGTAGCGAAGTATTTGCGTCCAAATTAATCTATGAGACAGAAAATTGACAAAGATTAAATTGAATTCTCTAATCTAACAGAGATGGGTCATTAGTTGAATAAGCCGTGTATCAATTATAAAAATGTTTTACCTTGCTTGAAACATCGCAATATATTAGATTTAAAACTGGAAATTTTATGAAAAATGCCAGGAAATTCGAAATTTGTCGATTGACACATTGGGGTTTAAAGTCTTCTTTTTTAAAATTAAATTCTATATCAACATATAATACTACTAGTACTCTTTAATTTGATTCGATACTAGATGAAGAATTTGTTTATTTAAGTTCCATTTCCTGCCGAGAGAAATTAAAATCTTGCACTGATTTTATTGACAGAATCAATAAGTGTTCCTGATACTATTTGGTGTATCTAGGCACAGTACTACAGCAATGTGTCAACCGGAGACCTGTTACGTCAATATTACATTACAATGGAATGTATTGGATAAAATTATGTTCTTTTTCCGGAGCATCAGGAGATTGATGTCATAAAAGAAAATGACAACTTAAGTTGAATACTGAAACTGCTAACATTGTAGCAAACGGCATGACAAAAATGTGGTTTTATAGAAAGGTATAGGCAAAATCAATTTTTTTCTTTGTAGTTAAGTTTTAAGAATTATTTTTTAGATCAAGTATAGTTGTTATTATTCATATCCAGGCCTCAATACACCATAGCTCCTACTTGATTATTATATATCCTTGAAAACATAAGAATGGTAAGATGTTCTGTTAATTTAATCAACAGGGTATAATATTCGCTGATTTTTTTTTCAAATCTTACCACTTTGCCATTGTTTGAACAAATTTCTATATCTCAACATACGAATTCAAAAAAAAGATAAAAATCAAACAATAAAATGCTCGCAATATTCCTGCTGTTCGGTGTGTACCAAGGATACGCGTTGAAGACCGTTCTTTGACCTATACTTAAGTTGTTGTTTACTTATTTATTTATTTTTTACAGCTGATGACCTTGAGAGGTCAATCTGGTGTGAAAGCCTGGAAAGGAATCAGACATTTTGCATGAGGGAGATATATTCCTAAATCTAAATGATTTCCATAATTTTGTATACATTTTGAAATTATTAAAGAATCTAAGGTTTCAACTGTCTCAGGCAAAGTTGACTTTAGATGAATTTGAATATCAATTTTAGGTATTTTTGTCATATAGCGGTTTCGGTTCTTATACATCATCGGATTTAAATGTTTGGCTTTGAGCGTTCCTGATGAAGGTAAATCCGGAAAAGCGCTTCGGACGCATTGAAATTATTAAACGTGTTGTTTTCAAATTTTTTTGTAACAGCTAATTTCAATAACGCAAATTTAATATCCGTGTTTACAAGCCAGAAGGCAGATAAAATATTCTTACGTTGCATTGTCGACAAGCATTACGAGTTTTATATTGCCATGTAATGTCAAGCCCTACTTGATTATTAAACACGTGACCATAATTATAGACATAGTACGTACCTTCATATGAACAAGCAAAATGATGCTTATAAGAACAATCACTTGTTCTAAAGGAGTAATCTGTATAAACATCTAACCTAACGCAATGTCTTGTATCAGTAAAGTATGGTTCGTTGTCATACCATTTTGTCCATGACGCTTGTACTCCATTGCTCCATGTAAAGTTGTTTATACTTCCGGTAAACTGTAAACCAATGTATACATCTGCAGGTGCGGTGTATCTACAATATAATATTTCAAAAAAAATCTACGTTATGGTTTTTTATTATTAATTGTTTTGTTTGTAGTGGAGTGAGTGTTTTTGTTTGTTTGTTTGGTTTTTTTTTACTTATGTTTTCCAATTTTATAGTTTTGCCACTGTTTCTGGATATAAATCTTTTGAATAAATGTCATGTTGGAATAAAATATACCGCCTTTTAATTGTTCGCTGGCTTACTGTTTTCTAGCTTCAGCCTGGTTGAGTAAAGTACATGGCTACTTTAAGAAGAATTATTTCGTTTTTCTTTCCATTAACATCTTCCTTTCAAGTCTTTTATTTACAATTTCGGTTATTACGTGTGCAGTTGGTTTTTTCTTTTCTTTAGGCAAACAAATAACCATGTATTTCTGTTAAGTTAAGCCTATTTCAACTGATCTTTATAGTTCGTTTTTATGTTTTACTGTTATACAACTGACCCAGGTTAGGGGAAGGTTAGGATCCCCTAACATGTTTAACGCCGTGACATTCTGCATGTATGTGCCTGTCCCAAGCAATGGGCCTGTAAGTGGTTTTTGTTTGCTGTTGTTATTTTTTTTTTGTTCATTTATTAGGCCGTTAGTTGTTTAGTTTGAATTGTTTTACGTTTGTCATTTATGAGCATCTTTTAGCTGACTATGCGTTATGGGCTTTGCTCATTGCTGCAGGCCGCACAGTGACATATAGTTGCTAATTACCGTGTCATTTTTGGTCTCTTATGAAGAGTTTTCACCTTGGCAATCATACCATATTGTCTGTCTTATATACACTTGTATATATATATAAATATTTTACCTGTTTCCTCCTGTTATAACATATTTAAGCTTTTCCCATTTTTCCTGTGAATCAACAACAGCTAACACTTTCCCGTTTTCTTTACATATTGTATCTGCTTCCTCCCAAGTGTAACCATTGGAGTTGTCCTTATGGTGGGTCACCTCCCAACTGATAACACAGTCTGGCATTTTCAAAATATAAAATTATAAAATAAAATTGAGAATGGAAATTGGGAATGTATCAAAGAGACAACAATCCAACCATTATTATATATGATAGAAAAAACAACAGCAGAAGGTCACCAACAGGTCTTCAATTTAACGAGAAATTCCCGCTCCCGGAGGTGTCCTTCGGCTGGCCCCTAAACAAATACTAAATATATACTAGTTCAGTGATAATGAACGCCATACTAATTTCCAAATTGTACACAAGAAACTAAAATTAAAATAATACAAGACTAACAAAGACCAGAGGCTCCTGACTTGGGACAGGCGCAAAATTGCGGCGGGGTTAAACATGTTTATGACATCTCAACCCTCCCCCTATACCTCTAGCCAATGTAGAAAAGTAAACACATAACAATACGTACATTTAAAATTCAATTCAAGAGAAGTCCGAGTCTGATGTCAGAAAATGAAACCAAAGAAAATAAACAAAATGACAATTATACATAAATAACAACAGACTACTAGCAGTTAACTGACATGCCAGCTCCAGACTTCAATTAAACTGATTGAAAGATTATGATTTCATCCTATGAATATCAGGCACAATCCTTCCCTTTAGGGGTTTAGTATCATACCATCATAACATATATGAGAAGAACATAACCCGTGTCATGCCAACAACTGGTTTTTGAATAAACAAAAAAATATCTCCAAATCGGATTTGTCGCAGTGAATTTGTGTCCATTATCTTTGTGTCAATAGACGTTTTTTGTCACAGTGACATTGTGTGAAGTGACTTTTTATCACAATGACATTTTGTCACAATGACTTTTTGTCACAATGACATTTTGTCACAATGACTTTTTATCATAATGACATTTTGTCGCGATTTTTTTGTCACCGTGACTTTTTTCACGAAGACTTTTGGTCACCGTGACTTTTTTCACGAAGACTTTTTGTCACCGTGACTTTTTTCACGAAGACTTTTTGTCACAATGACCTTTTGTCGTGACTTTTTGTCACAGTGACTTCTTATCACAATGACATTTTGTCACAATGACTTTTTGTCACAATGTCTTTTTATCATGATTTTTTGTCACCGTGACTTTTTTCACGAAGACTTTTTGTCACCGTGACTTTTTTTACGAAGACTTTTTGTCACTGTGACTTTTTTCACGAAGACTTTTTGTCACAATGACCTTTTGTCGTGACTTTTTGTCACAGTGACTTCTTATCACAATGACATTTTGTCACAATGACTTTTTGTCACAATGACATTTTGTCAGTGATTTTATACCACAATGACTTTTGGCCACAATGAATTTTTGTCACAATGTCTTTTTATCATGATTTTTTGTCACCGTGACTTTTTTCACGAAGACTTTTTGTCACCGTGACTTTTTTCACGAAGACTTTTTGTCACCGTGACTTTTTTCACGAAGACTTTTTGTCACTATGACCTTTTGTCGTGACTTTTTGTCACAGTGACTTCTTATCACAATGACATTTTGTCACAATGACTTTTTGTCACAATGACATTTTGTCAGTGATTTTATACCACAATGACTTTTGGTCACAATGAATTTTTGTCACAATGTCTTTTTATCATGATTTTTTGTCACCGTGACTTTTTGTCACCGTGACTTTTTTCACGAAGACTTTTTGTCACCGTGACTTTTTTCACGAAGACTTTTTGTCACCGTGACTTTTTTCACGAAGACTTTTTGTCACAATGACCTTTTGTCGTGATTTTTTGTCACAGTGACTTCTTATCACAATGATATTTTGTCACATTGACTTTTGGTCATAATGACATTTTTCACAACGACTTTTTGTCACAATATCTTTTTATCACGATTTTTTGTCACCGAAACTTTTTGTCACAATGACATTTTGTCAGTAACTTTTTGTCACAATGACATTTTGTCAGTAACTTTTTGTCACAATATCATTTTGTCAGTTTCTTTTTTGTCACAATGACTTTTTGTCACAATGACTTTTTATCATAATGACCTTTTGTCGCGATTTTTTTGTCACAGTGACTTCTTATCCAATGATATTTTGTCACAGTGACCTTTTGTCACGATGACTTTTATCACAGTGACTTTTTGTCACAATGACAATTTGTCAGTGACTTTTTCTCATAATGACTTTTGGCCACAATGACCTTTTGTCACGATTTTTTTGTCACAGTGACTTTTTGTCACAATGACATTTTGTCAGTAACTTTTTGTCACAATGACATTTTGTCAGTAACTTTTTGTCACAATATCATTTTGTCAGTTTCTTTTTTGTCACAATGACTTTTTGTCACGATGACTTTTATCACAGTGACTTTTTGTCACAATGACAATTTGTCAGTGACTTTTTCTCATAATGACTTTTGGCCACAATGACCTTTTGTCACGATTTTTTTGTCACAGTGACTTTGTAGCACAATGACTTTTTGTCACAGTGACTTTTGGTAACAATGGTTTTTTTTCACAATGACATTTTGTCACGATTTTTTTCACAATGACTTTTTGTCACAATGACTTTTTGTCACAATGACTTTTTTCACAGTGACTTTTTGTCACCGTGACTTTTTGTAACAGTGACTTTTTGTCACAATGACTTTTGGTCACAACGACTTTTTTAACAGTGACTTTTTGTCAAAATGACATTTTGTCAGTGACTTTTTCTCACAATGACTGTCGGCCACAATGACTTTTTGCATCAATGACATTTTGTCACAATGACTTTTGGCCATAATGACTTTTGGCCATAATGACTTTCTGACAATGTCGTTTTATCACGATTCTTTGAACAGTAACTTTTTGTCACAGTGACTTATTATCAGTGACTTTTTGTAACAATGGCTTTTGGTAAGAATGGCTTTTTGGTCTGAGACATTTTTGATCACAGTAAGTGATTTTTTTGTCCTGTGACATTCTGTTCTTCATTTGACATTTGGATCAGGCTACATCTAATTAGCAAAGGTTTATTTTGAACATTTAGACTTTAAACGACTGGACTTCTTGGAACCAAATAATACGGATTTTAATGGTTCGTCATTTAATTCAAGAAAATAGAATGGAATTCATTTCTTATATTGGTGAGTTTGTATAACCAAATCCTACGTTTTTTTTATAACATTTATTCTCTTTTAGCATGCATTGCACCTTTCAGTCTCTTGGTCCTCATTCGCATGTCGAGCTGATGTTAACAATTTTGAAACAAGAATAGCCGATTTCAACTCAATTTATTTTGTCATGAAATAGAAGTAACTTAATATCATTAGTTACAAGTTGAATACATTGCGTTTTAATGTTTTTTTTCCCCAAATATTGCAGTATTTGTACCTTAAGGATTGAAGGGTAAAGAATATGTGTTTCCATAGAAACAACAGTTACATCTGTCATCAGCTTTGAATCGTTCAAGAGGCTCCTGACAAACAATGAATCAAAAGCCCTTGTTTTTGAATCCCCACTGTTAAATATTTGTATAGCACTTTTTTTGTTTTTGTATGATATTTTATTCAAAATCATATTTGCACACACCCAAAAGTGACAGAATAGTCAACGATTAGTCTTCTATTTGTTTTCTCATTTGTTATACAACTGACATGTTTTGACATTTCAGAAAAATACGCAAAGTACATTTACAAATCAAATGCAATCTAAACGAATTACGCAAATGCAGGTGAAAATATTTTGAAACATGTTCTTCAAAAGAAATTTATAGAGATAATGAGAGGATTGGAAAATTGATTTCCGTGTTGTTTGTAATGTTAATTAGTTATCAATTTACTAAATTCGCATTAAAGTTGGAATTCAAACAAAATTAATTCAAAAGGATGAATTATATGAGTGCTCTAAGCATCCTATTTTAGCTTAGGTTTGATTAGTCCATCCTGCATTGAATCATTTGATTTGATTTACATGTCTGTTGTAAGTAAGCTACTAATTTTAATGGAAAAGTGTTCGTTCAAAGTCATGAATATGAAATTTCGTTCGGGATATATTCGATTTGATTGACGAGTTCAGTGTTCTTCGCTTTTAAAAAAAAATGTATTTCGTATTAAGTTTGGGGTAACTTTTTGATGGTGAAATGAGTTCAGGTTGCAAGTTATTTTTATCTTTCATTTTTCACGATTTGCTTAGAAATAAACTAAGTTAATCGTTGATTTTTTATTTGTCGCCAAAGGAGTTTTCGGTTCAAAAACGTTTTTTTTCTTTTGACAATTGGATCTATGAGTATGAAGTTTCCATTGAATTCTAATGTTGTTGTATAGCTGTAACTTGTGTCCTATACCTTTTGCTACTTTTGATCATAAGATATGTTTAAACTAAACTATGTTCCCATAAAAACATATCTGAGGCTTTATTTGATTATATAATGTGGCAAATGTTGGTGTTTTTGGTAAATAAAATGAATAGTTACTAATTCTAATATGACCTACTTTTTGTTTTAAATAAACTTTGTCTGGGCAACATAATTCATCTCCACAAATCAGACAAGAAATTCTTAAAATAGTGAAGAGTTTGGCATACTCGACTACATAGGTAAGCGTAGAGACTGGAATACTTTTTGACCAGTTAGTGTATACCATGTGCATTACCGATTACATTTGTTAGCATAGAGCCTGGCATATTAGTATTCAATTAGACTGTCTAATGTAGCATCTTGATTTAATAGGTTGTCCTAGACACTGGTAAACTTTATTTAACAAGTTAGTGTATACCATGTGCATTACCGATTACATTTGTTAGCATAGAGCCTGGTATATTCGATTGGACTGGCTAGTGATTAAATAGGTTATCTTAGAGACATGTATACTTTATTAAATCAGTTAGTGTATACCATTCGCATTACTGATTACATTAGTAAGGTTAGCACAGACCTTGACATATTCGATTGCACAGGCTAGTGTAAAGCCTGAATTACTTAGGTAAGCCTAGAGATTGGCATAGAGCCTTGCATATTCGATTTTACAGGCTAGTGTAATGCCTGGATTACTTAAATAGCCTAGAGACTGGCATACTTCATTGCATTAGTTATATAGCATAGAGCCTTGCATATTCAATTGTACCGGCTAGTGTAATGCCTGGATTACTTAGGTTAGCCTAGACACTGACATATTTTATTATATTAGTTATATAGCATAGAGCCTTGCATATTCAATTGTACCGGTTAGTGTAATGCCTGGATTACTTAGCTTAGCCTAGAGACTGGCATTCTTTATTTCATCAGTTAGTGTAAACCATTTGTATTACTGATTACATTAGTAAGGCTAGCATATATGGAGCTGGTCATATTCGATTGCTCAGGCTGGTGCAATGTCTGGATTACTTCGATTGGCCTAGAGACTGGTATACTTTATTACATTAGTTATATAGCATAGAGCCTAACATATTTAATTGTACCGGCCAGTGTAATGCCTGGATTACTAACGTTAACCTTGAAGCTAGCATAATTATTACATCAGTGAGGGAATACCATGTGTTGTACAAGTGTAGTGCCTGTGTAATAGGTAATTGTAAATACAGGCTTACTCAATTGAGAGGTTGAAATAAGGGAAGAGCCGTGTGTATATCCGATTGCGCCAGTAAGTTCTTGTGATAACCTGAAATTCTCGATTGCAACGGTAAGTGTATAGTCTTGAATACTCGATTACAACGGTAAGTGTATATAGTCTTGAATACTCGATTACATCGGTAAGTGTATAGTCTTGAATACTCGATTACATTGGTAAGTGTATTGTCTTGAATACTCGATTACATCGGTAAGTGTATAGTCTTGAATACTCGATTACATCGGTAAGTGTATAGTCTTGACTACTCGATTACATCGGTAAGTGTATAGTCTTGACTACTCGATTACATCGGTAAGTGTATCTAGCCTTTCATAATCGATTACACCCATTAGTGTAAAGTCTGGCATACTCGATTACATCGGTAAGTGTATAGTCTTGAATACTCGATTACACCGGTTAGTGTAAAGTCTGGCATAATCGAGTACATCGGTTAGTGTAAAGTCTGGCCTACTTGATAGCATCGGCTAGTGTAAGTACTCGATTTCATTTGTTACCTTAATGCACCGAACAACATGAATTCAAAGGTTAAATTTATACCTGTAAATAGATTAATAATGTTTAAAAACCTTTGATAACATGGAACCAAAATGGATTTTATCATGGTGCATATATTTCTGCATGATGAAACTTTTTTTTCTGTATGACATAACAAATTGATAAAATTTTCTTTTTAAAGCGAAATAAGGTTTATGAGTTCCTTGTTTTATGGTCTGTATTATATGAATGTTAAACGTTTATTTTTTTATAATATGTTCAAGATTAATGCAATTATTGAATTAATTTTCTCTTCATCTAAACATATATGTTAGTGCAGCGAAATAAGAAGATAATAAAACTTGTCTTTGATGTGTTAGGTATGGGATATATTACAACAGAAACGTCAATAATTACTAGAAATCTAATTAAAATAATCACTCATCTTTTACAGAAAAAGATAGCTGACACCTTTGGTATTTACATGAGGTATACTAATATGCAATTTAAGTTTACGAAGAAGATTTAATGAAATTATATGATTAATTATTTAGAAGTAATCGAACACCTCGTTTCGAAATGTACAATTGGTTGTTCTGTAGTGCATTTTTCATTTTAGAATGTCAAATACAATATTCTGTTTATATAACAGATGAAAAGGTCTGTTAATAGTTCTTGTATAGCTGAATTCAAAATTTCGTATTGGAATTAGTCGTAATAAAAGAATTTACTCGAGTATGAAATCAAATAAAAAGTTTAGTCATTTAATAGTGATGCTATTTGTTTTTTAAATTATAAACATCAAGTTTCCACCACAACATCAAGTGTGTTACGATATTTCTCAACTCGAGACTGTTTAATTTTAAAATTCAAATCTGGAGACTTGCCGAACATTTTGAATTTAACTGTTGAGAGTGGAGAAATATTGTAACATGAGAAATAGTGGTTGAATCTGTTTCATTAAAAAAAAAATGACATCATTATTGAATTTCGACCAATCATTAGGCGAGAACAAACTAAAATTGACATCATTATTGAATTTCGACCAATCATTAGGCGAGAACAAACTAAAAATGACATCATTATTGAATTTCGACCAATCATTTGGCAAGAACAAAGTTTTCTCTAGAGATATGAAATATGAAAAAAGTAAAATCACAAAAATACTGAACTTAGAGAAAAATCAATTCGATAAGTCCATAATCACATGGCAAAATCAAATAACAAAACGCGTCAAAAACGAATGGACAAGAACTGTCATATTCCTGACTTGGTACAGGCATTTTCAAATGTAGAAAATGGTAGATTAAACCTGGTTCTATAGAGCTTACCCTCTCACTTTAATGAAAATTAGAGGGAAAAGCATCACAGAAGGGAAAAGAGAAAATCAAAATGATGCTAAACTTTAATGTTACAATGATTACAACTAATTGACGCTGTCAAAACGTCCAGTGTAAAACATTACATGAATATAAAGATGGGAACATATTGCGATATGAATAATTTGCACTCGAACGACAAACTAAGTCGGATGTTTAGCATACTGATTTACAAGGTAAAAATGCTACCGGAAGACACGTCTACTTCGAATGCAGCATGCTTGACGGAAAAGCAGAAATATTTCAAGTATTTTGTTTTATACATTCTTTAATAAAACGGTCTAGCGTACTTGATGCGTGCGCGCTACCGAGAGACCACAGATGCAATGCATTAACAGAAAAGAACACTAATGAATGCTCTGGGGCTAATTGTTTTTTAGAGTATTATAACCAAAAATCAATTCTGAAAAAGTGAATACGTATAAAATGCACCTGCAAATAGACACGAATAGATTTTATGTCCGTTAGAGTAGGTTCCAAATTAAATAACTTCCTTTACATATAGCTCTAGATGCTGATTTATCTGTTTGAGCCACACATTTTCCGGGAAGCCCGTCAACTTGTTTCTTAAGTGTTATATGCTTGCTTGATTGCTTAACGCACTGAGGCAACTATATGTTGAATCAGAATGCATATTCAGGACAAGAATATTTTAGTAAAATTCGTCGAGGAGGATCAATCTAGACGAGGGGCTGGAAACTTTGAATGAAAATGAGAATATGCTGGATAAGGGTGGAAATTCTGATTCAAACAAATTATGTACCGACATCTCTTACGAAATTTTCATATATTGACGTCCAGAAAACTATTTTCTTTACCAAACACGAGTCATCGGATTTAATAGAATCCTCATTCCGACTGGATAGGGCTATGTATTTTTACATCCTGTAAATCCAAACGATGCCCATTTTAACAAATTTTGCGGCGACTTACTATATATATAGTTATGATACTGGACGGCAAAAATCATGGAATGATAATTCTTTTCCCCAGTCATAATTTGGAGTCCAATAAGTATCATAGAAATAACCAAACGAAATCCCGAATTCACTTAGAAATGTAGTGGTTAATATGTTAACTATACATTTAAAATGATCTGTTAAATATATCAATGTGACAAACATATTTTGCATTTCTTTATTGTTTTGGTCAATTGTTAAAGGTGAATTCTATCTATCCCATTTATTTATTTTTCAAAACATTATAAATAAAAATCGAATACTTTCCTGTCTTACTGATGTCTCAGTTAAAGCAACAGATTGTGGACTTCAAACGATAGTAAAAATTTGTGTCATTTTGTGACAAAAACACAATGATAGTAAGATCATTTTTAAAATTCTGCTGAAATCCTCAACCGGACGTGTTTCGAAGTAATTTGGTAAAATGAGTAAATAAAAAATAATACTCAATTAAATCGCATGCGTCCGAATCGCTTTTCTGAATTTACTTTCATCTGGAACGCTCAAATCAAAACAGTAGAAAAGTAGAGATGTATTGAAATACACAAGGCAACGGTAGGAGCTTTATGAAAACAGAATATCACCAGAATATTCAATTTAAAATACTTGTTCAACTTTGTCTTATTGAGTAGAAACCTTCGTTTTATAATAATTTCTCAATCATCGACAGGAATTATAGAAAAAATATGCTTTAAAATCATTACAATACAGGCTACTGAGCTGGTGACACCTTCGTTCTATATTTTAAAACAACTGGAAAAAAAGTATGTGTTAACGCTGAAGTCACTGGTAATTTAAAAGGGGAGTATTCATTTACTTTTACCGTCTTCTCTCGCGTTTGGTGCTCCTTGTATTTTATTCGTGGGATATTCAAGTGAATGAGTTTATTTGTTTATATCATAACTTTGTTAAAATAGAAAAAAGAAAATTTACAAAATTTGGGCATTATTTGGAGAGTAAAAATGTGCGATTGCTGGTTTTTTTCTGAGGAATTCGTAATTGTACGTAGAAAACAGACTCACGTTGTTTTGCTTTCTAAAATAGTCGCGTAAACCAATTTAAATGGTCTTTTTCTTTTATTGATATTTTATCTCTTCGTCTGTTGAATTATGTATATATTTCATTGTGAAGACAAGTTAAAAGTCAGACTTCATAATACTAATAATTCACAACAGCTATGGATCAAAAATAAAGAAAAACACTTACTTCATATTAAGGATATTAAGTTACGATCAAATATAACTATTTTATTCTTTTCAATCTATATAATATTCAGTTTGAATTTAAATACATACCTCCTATTTTCCAAAGTATTCCAGACAAAAGAAATAATACTAAATTGAACATGTTTTCTTTATTTCTTATTTTTCCATTGATAAATCCATTTTATCATTAGAACTGTATATAATCCTTATCTCACAGACATAGTCAGTTGACACAAGGAAACCGGACCAGATTTCAATATTTGTTGTCACATACGGCGCATGAGTTCTAAAGCCTTAAGTGGCATCGATTTTTATATCTGCAGCTTTTAACAGTTGAATTTAAAATCAACACATACATTTTCCTGTTGGCACCGGCCGTACTACCGGTATAACAATTAGAAACATTAAATCGTACATTGATCTTTCGCCATCTGATATTACAAATAAAATTTTAATTGTTCGCCTGAACCAAAATAATTTTTATCAATATCTTTTAGTTTTCAGTATAAAAGCCAATTTAAAAGGGAATAAATATCATTAAAAGGGTATTTGATATTAATGACAATTAGTTTGACATATATGTGTACAGAACTTAATACTTTTTAATTTGATTCTGTATCAAACAGAAACGCATTGTTCCCGATTTTTTTGTTCTGGAATAACGTTGCTTATACATAAGTGTCAACGTTTTGAAATCTTCACATTTTCTAGAAACAAAGAAAGGAAAATTTATTAAAGGGAAAAATGGTCCAAAATCAATATCATAAGTTTTCCCAGGTATATGATGAACACAATTTTACATTAATATATATCTTGAGGACGGCGCGATAACTTTTTCATGGATGTTTTTTGTATGATACAATGCTTTTGGAAAATATAAAAATTAAAAATAAATGATAACATGTACTAGTTTTTTTATTAAATGATTATAAAACTTGTGCATGTATCAAGGTAAATTTGATTATTTGATAATATCCAATTAAATTTAAATATAGAGTACATAAGTATAACTCCACCTACTTATAATGTTTGCAGATGTCTATCTTAATTATAATGCTTAAGCAAACATTTATACAAAAAAGCCAAGCAAGCCAACCAAACTCTTAGTATACATGCTTTTAGAAAGCAAACACTATGAACCTCATTTAAATAGACTATGACCATATGAACCTCATCTTCATTGGACTATGACCATCTGAACCTCATCTTAATTGGACTATGACCATATGAACCTTATCTTAATTTGACAATGAAACAGCCTGAACCTTATCTGAATATGACGATGACCATATCAATATAAAAAGAGTCGAATATATATTTACATATGCGCGTATACACAAATTTCTCTAATTCTGTGGGAAAATATCCCTTTCCGAACCCATTGTATAAAAAAATTTAATCAACGTGTGGTTGCGAGTGATCTCAGAAGATGATTGGCTGAGTCAAAGGGTCATAACCTTTCTCAGCGCCCTGAAATGACCAAAATGTTTTAACACGTGTTAATGAAATTGACAACTTCGTGGAAAGTGGAAGGCACTCGAAGGGGATTTTGTTTAAGAAAAAAGAAAATTTTTACTTTTACTCATTAGAGAAACAGATTATTACATAGTAACGCGTGGATTATCGGATTTGTCCAATCTCGATAGTTAAATTATGAATTTTAAAGTCCTCGCCGAGGCTCGGTCTTTAAAATTGATGTTTTAACTATCTCGATTGGATAAATCCGATAATCCACTTGTCTCAATGTAATAATCTATATGTAAATCAGTCCTACACTTTGTTAAGAATGATGTTTTTATCGTATTTTTTTTATGAAAACTAGATTTGATTAAATCATAATGATGTTAAAACCTAAATCACGAAGTTATAGAAAAATGTTTATAAAAAGATCCAACGATTTTGTCCAAGCTTGTGAAAAGTATAAACCTACGTATAATTTTTTGTATAATCTGATTTTACGTTTATGTAGAGAATATTTTCAAAACAAAGTATTATTGACAAAAACTGTTTTAGTGTCACAGTACAAAAGATACTATCATTACTGTGTCTAATTATGATTTCATAAGCAAATTTACGTTATATTGAACAAATATAAAAAAAGAAGATGTGGTATGATTGCCAATTAGACAACTATCCAAAAAAGACCAAAATGACACAAACATTAACAACTATAGGTCACCGTACATCCTTCAATAATGAGCAAAGCCCATACCGCATAGTTAGCTATAAAAGGCCCAGATAGGACAATTTAAAACAATTCAAACGAGAAAACTAACGGCCTTATTTACGTGAAAAAATGAACGAAAAACAAATATGTAACACATAAACAAACGAAAACCACTGAATTACAGGCTCCTGACATGGGACAGGCACATACATAAATAATGTGGCGGGGTTAAACATGTGAGCGGATCCCAACCTTCCCCCTAACCTGGGACAGTGGTATAACAGTACAACATAATAATGTTCTTCATTGATTTGTTATAGTATCTTATCCATCAAATTCATGTCAGATATTGTTACAACACCTACTTTATAGAGAAATCAATGGTATGAACAATTGACACAAAAAGGTTTAATTCAAAGAGCGAACGGAACAATATTACGGTATGTTAGTATTTTATTTACCTTTCGAAAAATGGAATCAAAATCAGAGGTAGTCAATATCAACCAATCAGAGTATACACCCACGCAATTGATTTCCTATTCATAATTGTTTCAGTTTTGGAATATTTTTTTTTTGAGAATTGATCATAAAACTCTGACATTTTGGATGACATTTATACAAGTACTTTTTTGGAAGATAAACTATGCAAAAACTAACTTTAAAAGTTTTATATAGTGAATAACTGATGACCATGTTACTATAAAAGCCCCGCCCACAAGCAGAATGCTTTAATGAAACACCATGCATATGTACAGATCAACGCATGCAACCATATGAGCACAGCCAAAGACAATGTTCACGAATTCTAACATGGTTTTATACATTATATGGTCTTATAATTTAATAAAGCAAATATCAGTCGTTATTAACAATTCGATATGACGGCAATTTACATCAACTAAATTTTACTATTTACAAAACTTTGAATTTTTCGAAATACTATCAGTTTTCTTCGCAATGAATATATTTAAAGTCTTTAATAACTGTATTTATTGATATAGACACATATGATACAGACGTCAAAGTTTAATATGATTCTAATAGCAACAGAATTAATATTACAATACGTATAACATACTAGCAAGTAAACATTCTGGAAATTGATTTATGCTACATAAAAACGAAATAAAATTACATCATCATTATACTTTACTCATTTCTAAATTTAAGCATGTGCTATATACAGTTTATTACTTTTATTATACGCAAATATGAAGCCAGTATATTTTTCACTTTAGGTTATTTTGGCAGGTAAGTGGAATTGAAATGTTTCAGTTGATTCAATTGTATTTTATATTTCAGTAAATGTGTATACAATATTAGGAAGATGGTTTGTTAATTTAGTATTGCAGCCGGTTGAATGCATGTCCAGTCATAGACCAGCCACTTGTGAGACTTCAGATGATTTATAAAGATGTAATAAGCTATGTGTAGGTATTGGCTGTGTATTTGGAGATTGCGACGTATCATGTAGATGTAGATGTAGATGGGGTCAAAACAGTCTGTTCACAGGTATACTATGTGGGTATCCATTGCATAGAAAAAAATTGAATTACAAAAATACTGAACTCTGATAATACTTTATTTATTTCGAATATTAAACATGTGTTATATGAAGTTTTTATTTGGTTAAATATAAGGTAGCAATACACAGTTAGGAGTTTAGTTTCGCCTTTTGGTCCCCCCGGTTGGATTTTTCAAACATGAAAGTTATTGTGTAATAAAATTAATTTTTAGACAGCTGAGTACTAATTTAGCCTTCATAGATGGTTTATAAGAATCTTATTATTTTTTTATTGGCTATTTTCTGTTTGACTCTCCGTATTTTCATAGCTAGACCAGCCATCAGTCCAGAAATTAATGTAATGTTTACAAACACTTTTTTTCTACACGAAGTTTTTGACGCAATTTTACAAAAAATGAGACGAAAGACATATGATTTTCATTGGATTAACTGAAAGATATATGTATACAGCTTCAGAAAAGGTATAACTTCAAGCGATTGAAATTCTACTTTTAGCCAAATTATGGGGAAATATGTGACATCTTCTCCCCCCTTTTTGCAATATTTTAAAGCAAATAAATGTAGATTGTTGCCATGTATACACCCAAAAGACACTATATTTTACAGGATATAAAATCTATGAAAGATTCTGATTCCATACATATGCACATATATGACAAAATAGTAAGCTTAATATTGCAAGAAAGCAATGAAAAGGGGATGGTAAAATCATGAGGGCAAATTTTCAATTTTTTTCCTAACTGTTTATTGCTACTTAATGTATGGTTCCAATTCTATTTTTTTGTTCGATCGAAAAAAATATTTCGTACGAAATTAACATGCCACCAGACGTGTGTGTGTGAGTATAAATTATTTCCTATATAATTTACCGCGATAGAGATAAATATTATCAGACTTCCACAATAAGAAAAATCCCTTTCATTATACAAGCCAGTAAACACATAAAAATGACGAGAGAGACAGAGCGAGGACATGTGTAGTTTTGCCTATTTTCTTATTCTTCTTGTTGGATTATTACATTTTTAAAAGTATAATATTTCTTATAGGTATGCTTATGAAGACGGACCTTTTACGAGATGGTTTGACCTCTACTATTGGTGCTTTGCGGTTACTTAAGTCTCAGTCAATTATGTACACCCAAAACTCATTTTTTTATTCATAATTTCTGTACAAGTTCGTATGTACTGACAGGCAAAATATTAAAAGAAGATGTGGCATGATTGCCAATGAGACAACTCTTTATCCAAGTTATATTTTTGTTAAAAGTAAACCGTTCTAGGTCAAAGTATGGCCTTCAACACGGAGCCTTGGCTCACACCAAGCTAGCAAGCTAAAAAGGACCACAAAGGTGACTAGTGTAAAACCATTCAAACAGGAACACCAACTGTCTAATCTATATAAAAGAACAAGAAACGAAAATCACTTAATAATATGAACCGTGACATCGACAAACGAAAACCAATGAAAAATTTACAGGTTCCTGTAAACAAGCAGGCAACATTATGTGTATTTATAGTAGACATTTCCATGTAGAAACTTGACAAATGTCTAAAGAATTACTTCGTTTATGGTCAAACATTACATGGAAATAAATCGTGTATATAATTTCACACTTTGTAATTGTACTAGTAAACAAAAAATGTGTAAACTATCTCATTTCAACACAAACATTTTTTTGGAAACACACGATTAAGGTGGTACCTAACACTACAGGGAGATAACTCTGTATAATCAGCTAAACGTTTTAATCAGGTTGTATTGTTACGGAAATACTAAGTTTCGCAATGATCAAAATTAATGTTTGTCAAACTGCTATATATTCAACCAACTTTTTCCGAGAAAGTGATTGGTTCAAATTTTTTGAAATTTTTATATTTTTTTCAAAGGGTCAAATTAATTATTCTGTCAAAATGTTATGAAAATTAAACGAGCCAAATTAATTTTAGTCAAGGTGTTGGGTACCACCTTAAGATGTCGTTCTGGTCTGCAAATTTTAAATAAATTTATCTGAAAAGATGAGAAGATGTGGTATAATTGCAAGAAAGACAGCTCTCCACCAAATGAACTAAGATCATAGATCTGAGCATCCGCAGGTCACAAAACGACCTTCAAAAATGTGAAAAATCTAAACCATCTAGATAAGAAACTGGAAAACAAAATGCAACATAGTACAAAAGAAATATTTAAGATTTAACAATGCTTATAATTCAAATCAAATATTTTATTGTCATATAAACACTACAGTTTGTGACCAACATATATTAATACAATAAACACAAAAAATATATTTACATCTATATTAAACATACAAAATATAAACAGCATTAAAATTTATAACAACAAACAAGTTGTTAAGAGTCCCCTGCCCTCAGTTCTAATGACTTTTTCAAGAAGGGTCCTAACTTATTTGTTTGTAAAGGCGATGATGGATTTAGTAAGTAATGAATTTTTTCTTCTTCATTTAAATTATTAAAGTTATTATTTTCTGCACATATGTGATGAAAAAATGTTATTTCTTAGAGTTTTATTATACTTACAATATAGTAAAAAATGTTTCTCATCCTCTAGTATTTTACATTTATGGGAAAGACGTTCCTCTCTTGGGATTTTAAAATATCTCCCCTTTTCAATCAAGAGGGAGTGATCACCTATTCTAAATTTAGTGATAAATCTCCTTATCTGAAAATTAGATGTATTTAGATAATATTCTAGTTTGTAATCTTTTTTAAGTTTTTTATAGAGAAAAAATTTACTTTTATCATCGATGTTTTCAAATTTATTTTGAATTAAATATTCATATCTATTTTTCATTTTTAACTTTATATCGTTTTTTATTTTATTTACATCTTTTATGTCATTACAAGTAGAAAGCATATTAAGGTCAACGTTAGTCTCTTTAACAATATTTTTAGCATATGTATACCATGAGTAAGTTCCTGTCAAATCTAGAGACTGTGCTAGAGAAAAAGCTTCCTTTAACAATGGATTAATATTATTATTATATAGTCTAGCTAAATATAAAAGGGTTTGTGTTTTAATAAAACGTTCTATAGGCAATCTTCCTAATTCAACTCTTGCTCCTAAATTGGATGCATTTTTTCTTATCCCTAGAGTAGATTTACAAAATCTAAGATGCATATTTTCTATGGGGGTTTTGTCTATAAAATCAAGTTGATTAATTTCTTTTCCTGAAGTTAAGGCTCTGCTTTTGGCTCGATGAAAAGAAATATATGTATCCAAATATGCTACTTCTGAATTATAGGTCATAATTGGTTTTACTAAAGAATCAAAAAGATTATTTGCTACTTTTATAGGTAGATTATTCAATGATTTAGTATATGATTTTATTGCAAAAAATACTTTTTTTGCTTTTTTTGTCAGCTCTAAAGTACTTTGTGATAAATTTCCATTACATTTTATCAAAATTCCCAAAAATGAATATTCTGTTACACTCTCTATGGCTTTATTGTCATAGTAAATATGTGATGTTTCACTTTTATGCTTTAACTGACTAAAAATCATGGATTTAGTTTTGTTTGTGTTCAAAGAGAGTTGCCATTTGTTACAATATAATTTAACGTTATTTAAACTGTTTTGTAGACCCTCTTTTGATTCTGACAGGATTAAAAGATCATCCGCAAAAAGAAGGCACCCTACCTTACTATTTATAAGCTTAAGGGGACTTGAATCATTTCCCTCAAATAAATTTACAATATCATTTATAAAGACATTAAATAAAGTGGGACTTAGTGTGTCTCCCTGTTTAACCCCTCTAGCAATATTAAAATATTCTGATACATAATCTTTATATTTTAAAGATGATTTAGTATTTAAGTATTGTTGTTTTATAACTCTATAAAAAGACTTGCCAACTCCCATTTTACATAATTTATAAAGTAAAGCAGTTCTCCATACTGAATCAAAAGCCTTTTTCAGATCTATGAAGCAGGCATAAATCGTTTTTCCTCTTTATGTAAATATTTATTAATCAAGGACTTTAATAAAAGATGCTATCAGCTGTTCTGTGATTTTCTCTGAAACCAAACTGACAATCACTTAATTGTTTGTCAACAATCTTGATTAGCCTATTATTTAATATGGCATTACAATTTTTTGGTAGATTACCTATAAGAGAAATGCCTCTATAATTATTAGGGTCTAACTTGTATAATAATTAACTAAAATCAATGATGACAGACAGCAACCAACGACAGCAAAAGGAACACAGGTCAATTATACTTTAATGTTTTATTATTTTACACTTTAAATTCGATATAAAAGGTACAGATACAAATATGGTTCTAGAATAAAGTAGCGGGTTTTTAATTGTTTTTTCACGTATTCAAAATACGATTTTTACACAAGTGTATAAAACTTTGTCATATTAAGTAACTAAATACATAGTCTGTATAAAAAAAAATGTAAAAATCACAAAAATACTTATTATAACTCCGGGGGAAATCCAAAACGGAAAGTCCCTAATTAAATGGCAAAATCAAAAGCTCAATCACATCAAACGAATGGATAACAACTGTCATATTCCTGACTTGGTACGGGCATTTTTTTATGTAGAAAATGGTGGATTGAACCTGGTTTTATTGCTATCTAAACCTCACACGTGTATGACATTCGCATCAAATTCAATTATATTGCAATTAGAAATCTGTGATACGAAAGCTTCATAGAAATACAAGAATAACTATTTTCCGCTATTAAAGGTTGTTTACTTTATTGTCAAATGGTCTCTTGTTGCTAATTGTCTCATTGGCAAATCATACAACATCTCTTGTTTTCAGATGAGTCCCCACTTTCAAAAGTTGCATTGATGACGATGAAAGTGTTATTTCTAATTAATAACAAAATATGTTTCACAAAACCTAATGTTTACAGAATTTATACCCAGACAAAATAACAAAACATGTCCTGAGAGCATTCGATAACGTTTCCGTGTTCCTCGTCATCCTTGTACAAACCACATGTTTGTTCATGCTTGCTATGGACAAAAAAGGTACAATTCTCTCTTGCCATACATTCTCGGCTGCACTCCAAAACATGGTTTGTCGATATATTCATGATATCAGCAATGTGATTTATTTCACCAGTTGGTGCCTTCATACTTATTCGCATTGCAGGATCCATATCCATGGCTAAAAAGTAAATATAGGTATGATATTGTTTTATCTTAATTGCAATGTCCAGAGAAAAGCCGGATATATATAGACTCGTATATATATATATATCAAGAACATCAGTTGTTCGACCTGTTAGTCAAATGCGTTTTGTTGAAATATACTTTTTCCCTTTTTTGGTCTTTTGGAAAATGTTGTTTGTGCTGTTTTTAGACCCTTCTACAACGAAATTTGTTTAACATGCACACGTATAAAAATTGCGGTTTTTATCCAACGCAATCATAGGTTTGAACGTAGTTTTCAATTTAGACTCGTTTATATATATATATATAAATTATAATATCTAATTTCTTCGACTTTAGCTAGCGGCGTCCGCTGTGTACTGGAAGTTTTAAAAACGCAACCCGTCCTTTGTAAGGAAAGTATACCAATAGGCTAGATATGCAGTACTTAGGTATTGGTATGAATATACGGTTTTTGTGTAATAAACATTTGGTGTTACAAAGTTTTTGAAATAATATAAAATTAAGGAATTTATCTCCCTCATGCAAAGCTCTAATTCCTTGCCCGGCTTTGGCATACTTTTTTGTCCTTTTTGGTTTATAGCTCTTCTTTATTTTAATAAGCTTTGGATTCTGAAATTTTTAGCCTCGAGCATCACTGAAGAGACATTTATTGTCGAACTGTGCATCTGGTGTAGTATATTTTGGTACCGTTTATGTTATTTATACTATTGTTCTGTATAAGTTTCTTAAATGAATAAAGACCTCCCATCTTTATTAAAGTGGAATGTTTTCGAGACCAAGTGTCTGAAAACACCCACTTCTCTCATGTATTTCTGTTCCCAGTCAAAGTTCTATGCCGTCTTAACAAAACCGTTTTTATTTCATGTTTATTTCTTGTCATTCATTTCATATCCATCGTCTCGGTATATTTTTTTGCGGTAGGTGTAAATCACAGTGAACAATCACTAAGAGATAACAATTAAGCTGTATTGATATGGAAAGCCAACGGGGTCAAAATTCTTAATTCGTAACTTGTCAATTCGTAATTTGTAACTGTGTAATTTCTAAATTCTTAATGCGTATTTAATTGTCAGTTTGTAACTTGTATATTTGTAATTTCAAAATTGTTAATTCGTAAATTGTCAATTTGTAACTTGTTACTGTGTGATTTCAAAATTCGGTATCGGTAAATTGTCAATTTGTTATGGAAAGCCAACGGGGTCAAAATTCTTAACTCGTAACTTGTCAATTCGTAACTTGTAACTGTGTAATTTCTAAATTGTTAATTCGTAAATTGTTTTAAATTTGTAACTTGTTACTGTGAAATTCATAATGCTTAATTCGTAAATTGTCAATTTGTAACTTGCACCTTCGTAGTTTCAACATTCTTAATCGGTAAATTGTCAGTTTGTTGCTTGTAACTGTGCAATTTCATAATGCTTCATTCGTAATTTGTCGATTTGTTACTTCTTTGTATCAAAGTTCAACATTTTTCATTTGTTAATTGTCAATGTGTAACTTGTAGATTTCAAAATTCTTTATTGGTAAATTGTCTTTTTGTATATTGATGTTTTGTAACTTGTAACATGTGACTTGTCGATTCGTGAATTGTCGATGTGTGAAATGTCGAAGTGTTAAATGTCATCCTTGTATTATGCTAACGATCATTATGACGACAGATGGCGCTCGGGTTCTTCTTCTGTGTATAAGCCCCCTGTAAGTAGGAGCACCGTCATATAAAATATATACCAAAGGAGTTTAATTCAATTATGTACAGCGCATACATATAAAAGATAATAAATAGATAAATACATTCATTTTGTTTGTTTTATATGGCATAAAAGGGACTCGGTTTTAAATTGAGGTAGCCTCATGTAAACATGTTTGTTTACTACATACTGTTCACCAAACCTGCAATGAGGTGTGTCACTTCCTTTATTAAGGTATATAGATGTGTTGCTGTCCTGAACGGGCTTCCTTATCAACTTCGCAAATACTGTAAACCAACTTAGTTTCATACAAACGAGACCGGAAAAAAGAAGAACATTGTAGATTTCAGCGCAGATGCGGGAATTCAATACATGACATAAAAAAAATTGATCGATTTTGAGTTCATTGAAAATTACAATGAAAATTTCGGGAAAATTTTCCCGATTTTTTTTTTTTTTTTTATTTATTGATTTTTCTACTGTTATTGGGGACTTCGTCCCTCTATTAAAATTTCAGAAAAAGAATGTAATTATCTAATGATATGTTTTATTACAAGAAACAAATGGACGAACAGTCTTTATTTTTTTGGCTCCTGAGTAATGAACATAAATCAGGAATCTGATGTACAGTAGTTGTTATTTGTTTATGTAATTTATACGTGTTTCTCGTTTCTTGTTTTTTTTATATAGATTAGACTGTTGTTTAAACCGTTTGAATGGTTTTACACTAGTAATTTTGGGGCCCTTTATAGCTTGTTGCTCGGTACCGGTGTGAGCAAAGGCTCCGTGTTGAAGGCTGTATCTTGACCTATAATGGGTCACTTTTATAAATTGTTATTTGGATGGAAAGTTGTCTCATTGGCGCTCATACCACATCTTCCTATATCTATCAAAAATGTTTAATGATATCATATAAGTACTTTGCAAAACAAACTCAATGAAAAATTATTTTAAATGAGTCACTTAGTTAATAACATTTACAGTACCAACAATTTTCCTGCATAATGTATAATATATATCAAAGCTGTGTTGAATATGCACTATTTTGTAATAAAATCTAAAGGAACCAGAAAACTGATCAAGGACCTATAATTTGAGATATTGTCAACCGGAATGCGCGAAAACCGCATATATTTTAATGGTCGGGTCAATAATGGGTTATGGTCAATAGTATGGGACCAGAACACATCTACAATCATCAATAAGCTTGAAAGAATACAGGGACAACCTGTGAGATTTATAGCATGAAAGTGCAAATCCAGAGAAGTTGGTTGCGTCTCAAACACGCTCATCAAACTGAAACTACAAGACCCTCAAGTCAGAAGCTAATATTTCTGTACGAGGTGGTCATAGTGCTATAGAACCAGACAATTAAAAAAAAAACTCGTCCAAAAAGAACACTAAATTGCTGTCAAGGGCCCTATTTAACAATGATCAGTCAAGAAATGTTGTGAACAAACATGCAGATAAAAAACTACACGAGGTGTTTTGAGATCTCAAGGAGTAAAATACGCATTTTTCGTAAAAACAGTATGCGAACAGAACCACATTGAAGAAGCGTAGAACGTACATAGAGCGTTGAAAGTCGTTCAGGAACTACTCTAGTGCATCGTCAATACAGATCTAAAATGAACATGATACAAGATCGAAATATACTAGGAGGTGTCCCCTCTATATATTTTTTAATGAACATGATCGTTAAACTATGAAACTGTTTATTTTTTACTACACGCGTCACCTACATAAATTTGAGAATGGAGATGGGGAATGAATCAAAGAGACAACAACCCGACCATATAGTAGACAACAACCGAATGCCACAAATGGGTCTTCAGTGCAACAAGAAACTCCCGCACCCGGAGGAGTCCTTCAGCTGGCCCCTAAACAAAAATGTATAGTATTTCAGTGAGACCGGACGTCATTCTGAACTCCGAATTATACACAAGAAACAAAAATTAAAAATCAAACAAGACTAACAAAGGCCAGTGTTTTTTTCGAAATCTCAAACCCCTCTTCCTAATACTCCCACTTTTAAACAAATTGATGCCCTCACCCTCTGACTAGTCAGAGAAAAGATCTTGCCATATCACCATTTGCATGAAAGAGGCAATTGTCTCTTATATGTTTACAATAATTATGCCCGTCTGTCTGTCGGTCTGTCTGTCTGCCTGTCCTTCCGTACGCCGGTCAGTCCATCGGTCCTTTTTTTTGTCATCGCAACTCCTCTCAAACCACACAACAGAATTTCATGATAATAAGGACATACTTAGTAGATTTGCATATCGACAAGAAATTACAATTTCAATTTTTTTCTAGAGGTTACGCCCCTTTTAACTTATGTGCTTCGATATACCTCTGCTACAGTTTATCGTCGCAACTCCTCTGAAACCACACCACAGAGTTTTATGAAACCTTGTAGATAACACGGACATACTATGTAGATGTACAACTTTTTTTTCTTACAGTTATTTTATTTATCCAGTGACAATGTAGGTACGTGGGGCATGTGAGCGCGCTCACTAAGTTTCTTTAATTTTATTTCTCCACAAAAATATTTGCACATTATTTGGGGTTTGGCCAAAGGAGTATGTATTTGGTCATTTTTAGAGTAAAATGATAGCCTGGGATCCTGGCTGACTGCTCGACAGAAGAGCCAGGCGGAATACAACCTGGTTTGCAAAAAGGATATTAGGATTATATTGTTACGAATTCATTGCAAATGGTTTTTTATTTTATATTTAACATGCAAATTAAAAAAAATTTAGGTATATTAATTAACATCGTGAATCATTTCAGTTAATTACCGATTGACAACATGTTAGATTTATTAAGGTTGTCGGGCTATAAGGAGGTGTTGCACCAGGTGGGGTTCATTTCGGGAGTACGGTGAATTCAGCAAGTTTTGAAATCGAGGGACTCGTGAATATTTTGGTCTTTTCGGTTGTACATTTTTATTGTAGAAAATCTGGTAGTGGCAATTTTTAAGCTTCTTGACCAGAAAAATTCAGTAGGCATCTATCTTCTATCTACAATACAAAGTGTATATTGAAAATTACACCACTCCAGGCCCTTTTGTTTTCCACGTAATTAATATTGCCAATAATTAAAAAGTTCCGGGTCGAATCCGATACCGATACCAATAGTATATTCACCTGTTACCTATTACCTAATCTGTACGTTCCGCATCTGACAGGCGCACCACCAAACGGTGTATTCAGGGTTAATATGCTATATACACGGGTCATAATCAAAGACTTGACACTACTAAATTGTCAAATAGCCACCTATTGTAGTATTGTAATCAGTATAACAAGACTAAAAACGAGGAACAGTTTTCAATTTGTTAGTGGGCATACATGACGTAAAACAGCGAATCAAAGAATTCATCTTTATTTATAACTTATATAGGACAATGTTGTTGATTAAAATATACTCCATTCCAGGACCTTTTATTTTCCAAATAATTAATATTACCAATAATTGATAAGTTCCAGTTCGACGGGTTCAAACAGAAAGATTTGAAAGCAGAGAAAAACTGTGTATCTTATAAATCGGCATGACTTTATCAGATGACAATACTAATACTAAAATAAGGCTTGGGCATAGTTATATACCTTAATTCAGTCACGGACCCGCGATATCACGGGTTTGTTCTAGTACTATTAAACGAGAAGACCTTATTTTGGGTGTCGCTTCTCTTCTTTCCACAATAAATTAATCATCATGCCTCTGTGTCCTATGGGTTCAGTGCATAATCGCATTTGTCATCCGTTCATATGATTATTCAAATTGAGTTATTTTGGGTGTAAAACGAGAAAAAAGACGTCCGGATATGTTTCCGTCATTGGGCGAAATTTTAAGTCAGATTAGACTTCCGGTTTGCGTTTTTCTGTATACTTTGAACATACATTGATACTACGAATTCAGTGTATTTTCTGTCTTATATCCGTCATTGGACGAAATTTAAGTCAGATTAGACCTCCGGTTTGCGTTTTTCTTTTTACTTTGAAACAAATACATAAATTACGAATACAGTGTATTTTCTGTCTGATATCATTGCAAGTTTACTATCAACAGTAGTCACAGGGTTTATTTAATAGGGAGGGTCTGAATAATATATCAATGACCGCTGTGGATCAATTATTAAACTGAGAATTGACTAAAAAGAAAATACACTTTCAGGACGTCTGGAGCGGGTGTTTTTAAGATCGAAATTTCAGGATTGACCATTTCGGGATCCGGGATTTCTTTTTTCGAATTTCGGGATGTCGAGATATTCAATTTGTATAATAAATTCAGAACCTCGAGATTTCATGTTTATAAGCCCGGGATATTGGGATTAGGGCCCCTTCGAAGTGGCGGATCCAGAAATGTTCATACGCAGGGACCCGTTGACTGCCTAAGAAGGGGTCCGCTCCGGTCATGCTTCAGTGATTCCCTATATAAGCAACAAATTATTTTTCAGAAAAGGGGGGGGGGGGGGGGCGGGCTCCCTAAATCCGACTCTGCCCCATCCCCCCTTTAATGAATGTTCATTATATACAGATAAGCGCTAAAATTATTCATGTGTCATTTAAATTAATAGAGAACAAAAAAAATGTGGAAAAAGGAGGAGCCGGGCTAGAAAAACAATTATCCTGTCCCAAATTTTTATGACTTTTGATACCTTTTCTGAAATTCTCAAGTCGCTAAATGTTTTACAAAAAAAGAAGATGTGGTATTATGAATGCCAATGAGACAACTCTCCACCAGAGACCAAAATGACACAAATTAACATTTAAAGGTCACCTTACGGCCTTCAACAATAAGCAAAAGCCGATACTGCATAGTCTGATATAAAAGGCCCCGAAATGACAATGTTAAACAATTCAAATGAGAAAATTAACAGCCTTATTTATGTACAAAAAATGAACGAAAAACAAATATCACTGAACCACTGAATTACAGGCTCCTGACGGGAATGTTCATAATACATGTACACTAAATGTATGTTAATAATGACATTAATAGAAAACAAAAAATAGGAATCAAGGAGGAGGGTTAATAAAAAAAACATTTTCCTGTCCCCAAGTACCTATGACTTTTGATACTTTTCCTGAAATTCTGAAGTCATTATAAATCTTTTACAAAATTCTGTCTACAACACTTTACATCCTCTCAAATACGCTATGAATGCCCGTGATTTCGCGGGTGTGTTCTAGTATATATTAATACATAAAATTGAGAATGGAAATGGGGAATGTTTCAAAGAGACAACAACCCGACCGTATAACCGTCAACAGCAGAATAGAATAAATATGTCATCCCTTGCCTGTCAGAATAAAATGGTCCGATAATAGCATTTTATGATTAATAGAAATCGTTTATTACTAGTACCTGATGTTTTCAGTAATGATGTAGCCTTTTAAAACCGACTATATGGTATTAGGTTTTGTCATTGATGAAGACCGTAGGTTGCCTATAGTTGCTTACATCGACTTTATTTGTACTTCGCGTTGGTGGATAGTTGTCTTATTGGCAATCATACGGTTTGTTTTCACATCTCCTTATTGTATATACCTGAATATTCCAGTCGTAATGTTCCACTGACTAACGACTATTTCATTAACCCCTTAATTAGGAGAGCCTCAATTACGTTGAGGGACTGAACTACTCCAACTACTCGGGATGTTTTTTCTATATAGTTTCCGTTCTCGAACGAAAGTCCACGTCAGTAAACAAAATAAAACTGGGAACCTGTAAACATGCAATTTTTGTTTTGCTTTTTTTAGACGCTTTTGTTGTAATTAATGGATTAAAATTACTAAGGTATATATTACACATGGATGTACTCCGACTTACAGGATTATACACCGAAGAAGAACCCGAGCGCCATCTGTCGTCATAATGATCGTTAGCATAATACAACTGTAACGGTTATTGGGTTCGGGATTGTGTACTTGTTTTTATGTTGTTCGTTCTATCAATAAAGTTTGAGTACTGCAGACGTCTTTTTGTCACAGCCAAGCTTTTGTTGATATCTGCTATTTGTGGTGCCAAATAGGACCCACGTTGCTTGAGAAGTGCTTCAGGCATCACACTGGTGTCAGAAGTGTCGACTATTGTGAATTTATTCGACTGAGAAGTTTGGAAATTCATCGGAAAGTTGCCAGTTTGGAAAACCACGTGAGTCGACGATTGGGCAATCCAGAAGCGGATCCCCGTCAATCACAACCCAAACATAATTTTTTCGGTGAGATCGTATAAATTTTATACTTTTAATACTGACAATTGTTCAAATTTTACAAAACATTTAGCTGACGAAAATTTAAATTTGAAAAAAAATAATTCTGGTGGCTCCGACCTCGTCACCAAATTACCGAACATACACTATTTTTTTTATTTTTTTTTAGTCAAAATTTGCATTTTGTATCATTCTAATTTGCATATTATTAGACCGTTTCATGTTATACGTGTTTTTTAAGTATTACAGATAGAATTTAGAAAATAAAGAACTTATGAGTTAAACTGTTCTACACACCTATCTCAGGGCTAATCCACTCGTCATCACACAACAGACAAAATTTTAGTTTACACCTGCTAAGAGACGGGCTTCATCCTAAAAGAATATTGGCACAAAAGTGGTTGAGAAGATTACCACTTGACATGTGCCAAGAGTATTGGTTAGATAGGGAATCATTTTCAGTACACGTCGATCCACAGGATTGAAAATTACAATCTTTATAAATTGCAATTGAATAATAAACATGAATGACGATACAGTAGTAGATACGGGTTCTGATCGAAGAGTCAGCGAAGATTCCCCGCCAAATGGTGATCAGTTGGGCATGAAAATGCTTAACGTGTTAGAAAGAATGGGGAACGACATGGGAACCTTGGCTGACACCATGACTTATATGTTTAGAAAACAGGATGAGGTTTCTGCCAATACAATGCAGCTACTCTACCAACAAAGTAGAAGTATAGAAGAATTGAACAATACGTTTTTGCAGAACCGGGAGACATCGAAATCCGACATTAAGAGCACCGGAACTAATACTTCCGGTTACACAGATGACGATTTTTCTGGGTCTTCTATTTGTCCAAAGTATGGATTATATGATGGAAATAATGCACACCTAGACCATAAGTTAGGCGAAAACAAACCAGTTGACAGTTTTCAGGTTGGCCAAGAGAACAGTCACAGACAATCTCTGTTCGGTCAAGATAGCAAGCCGAAATCGGATTTACAGTTCGGTCGTGGGAACAGTCCCAGACCACCTTCATTTAGTTTGGATAATCAACCAATAGGATATTTGCAGTTCGGTCGAGGGAACAGTCCAAGGCCATCGTCCCAGAATACAGATGATGACAGACAGACCGGAAGTTTGCAGTTTGGTCGCGGGAAAAGTCCCAGACCAAATTCAAATTCACACACACCATTGTCATCTACACCAAGGGATACAACAACACAGAATTTAGATGATGACAGACAGAACGGGAGTTTGCAGTTTGGTCGCGGGAACAATACCAGGCCAAATGCTAATTCACACACCCCATTGTCATCAACACCAAGGGATACAACAACACACACCCCGTTTAGACCGTTGTAAAGCACTATAGAAAGATGGGAGTCTAGGTCGAGTCCTATGAACATAATTAACAGACAAGATTTGATTAGAAACATACAACCTTCGTTTTCTAGTGATATTGAAGCTATGCACAGTAGTAACAATACACAGCAGACAAGACAAAAAGTACCAAAGAGTGACGTTCCCCACCAAAAACTTCCAACATTCGACGGGAAGGATGATTATGAGGGGTTTATTATCCCATTCAACAGGGCAGCTAGGAGAAACGAATGGACAGAGGAGGAAAAGTTAGATAGGTACATTGAATGCCTGCGAGGACAGGCGAGTAAATTTATGACAGCAATTCCTCGACAGGAAAGAGATAGTTTTGAATCCCTTTCGCGTCACATGGAAAACAGGTTCAACCGAAAAGAGCCCCTATCCACTGCACGAAAAAAGCTATCTGATTTAAGACAACACAATGAAAAGAATGAAGAGTTTGCTGAAGAAGTAAGACGATTAGTCTCAAGAGCATACCCAACAAGTAGTATCGAGTTACAAGAGGAACTTGCAGCGGAACACTTTTTGAAGGGCCACAAGAACGCCAAAATAGCATATGAAGCTTTAAACCACCAACCTAAGACTGTATCTTCAGCACTAGATATTGTTGTACAGCTACAACACAATTATCATGCTACGTTGGGCAGGGATGTTGATTATAATACAAAACAAAGGACCAGACGCGTTACGTGGAAAATTTAAGAGGAAAACAGTACTGACCAATATGAAGGGATGGACAGCGTTAGGCAGTTGGTAAATTCATTTCGGAAACCAGATAATCAAACATTACAGAATGAAATCAAAGCACTAAGAGATCATTTAGAAAGGGCCATGCTGCATGATTCAAAACCAGCTACCTTGACAGCACAGTCAACGGGATGTTATTTTTGTGGCGATAAAAGCCATTTCATACGTGATTGTCCAAAAATATCACGATCCCCCAGCCCTATGAGAAGACAAGATCTGTTTATCAAATTGACAGAGGACAAGATTTACTAATCCCAATTCAAGTCAATGGCAATAAGGTCGATGCTATAGTTGATACAGGAGCAGATGTAACGGTACTTTCAAGATACTTTGCAAATTGTATTGGTTTGAGCGGTACTACCGGTATAAAAGCTTGCTTATTGAATGCAGAAAATGGGAAAGAAATGGAGGCTGACATGAATATTGTTGCAAAGATTCAATTGGGTAAAAAGGAGATAATTTGGAAAGTATGTATTGCCCCCATAAGAGATGATATTTTAATTGGAATAGACTTACTGTAAGAAGAAGATGGTATCATAATGGCCAGACAAGGTGATCTGCTGATAAATAATGAGCTGATACCAGGACGGTATCGAAAAGAAAATGATTGCCAAATATCAAGAGTGACGGCTGAAATGGAAACCACTTTAGATACTTTAAACCCCATGGACGAGACAGATGTATTTGGAGGAGTTGAAAGTCTAAAAGAAAGTATTGTTGATGTTTTAGACCCAGCTTCCTTACAAGACAAAAACAACACTGGGTCGGTTTTAGTGGAAACTCGCCTACAGGATAATCTTGAAAAAGATAAACGAGGTACATGTGTAAGTGCGATTGGTTCAAATGTACCACATGAGCCGAGGACACAGGCTCCAGACTCAGGTGGGTTTGAGAACAAGAATATTAAGCTATCGCAAGAATTTGTTGTCGAAATTTCAGATGCTTATGATGCGGCTAACGACGATAAATCTGATAGTTCAAAGAAAGAGAATTTACTATTTGAAGACTATATCATATGTTCATTAGAACAGACTATACAAAGTTTGGATTCGGGTAAGAATGCTACCGAAAATACGAATTCAACCAAACAAGATGATGAATCAGAACAGAAGGAGATTATATCACGTGATTCGGGGACACTGAGTCCAGTCTCAAGTGGTAGTAAGACCCATGCAAACGTAACCAAGAAGATAGGGTCTCTCAATGATGCCTTAAATCCAAAGATTTCACCCAAGATGGATGACAGTTCAGATTCCAGTGAGTCGAGGACACAGGCTCCAGACTTACCTGGGAATCATCAGATGACGGAAGAAAAGCACCCGCCTAAAATCAGTCGATATGGACGCAAAATAAACCAACCCTTACGTTTCAAAGATTGACAAAAACATTTGTGCAAAAAAATAAGAGATATTCTTATTGAGAACTGTCTGTTTATAAAGAAAAGGGGGAATAGTGTAACGGTTATTGGGTTCGGGATTGTGTACTTGTTTTTATGTTGTTCGTTCTATCAATAAAGTTTGAGTACTGCAGACGTCTTTTTGTCACAGCCAAGCTTTTGTTGATATCTGCTATTTGTGGTGCCAAATAGGAAGTGCTTCAGGCATCACACAACGATGACATTTAACACTTCGACATTTCTCACATCGACAATTCACGAATCGACAGGTCACATGTTACAAGTTACAAAACATCAATATACAAAAAGACAATTTACCAATAAAGAATTTTGAAATCTTCAAGTTACACATTGACAATTAACAAATGAAAAATGTTGAATTTTGATACAAAGATACAAGTTACAAATCGACAATTTACGAATGAAGCATTATGAAATTGCACAGTTACAAGTAACAAACTGACAATTTACCGATTAAGAATGTTGAAACTACGAAGGTGCAAGTTACAAATTGACAATTTACGAATTAAGCATTATGAGTTTCACAGTAACAAGTTACAAATTACCAATTTAAGAATTGACAATTTAGAAATTACACAGTTAAAAGTTACGAATTGACAAGTAACGAATTAAGAATTTTGACCTCGTTTGCTTTCCATAAAGAACATTTTCCAGGTTTATTATTAGATCAGTTTCCTATATCTAAATGATTTTCAAAATTTTGTAACAGCAAATTTCAATAACGCAAATTGAATATCCGTGTTTGCGAATAAAATATGCATACGTTGCATTGTCGACAAGCATTACGATTTTTATATTACCGTTTAATTTCAAGCCTTCCTCGATAACTAAACATCGTGATCATAATTCGCAGTTTCAGAATTCAGTTTTATTGCACTCTGGGTATTATTTTTAAAAGTGTTGTGATTGATAAACAACATCCTATAAAACAATTGAAATTCAACCAATGACGTGACGTTATTTTTATGTTGGGGTACGACCAATGAATTTACCCATAGTCCTTTTGATACTTAAACGGCCTATTAAATAGAAATAGTACGTACCTTGATACGAACAAGCAAAATGATGCCTGTAGGAACAATCACTTGTTCTAAAGAAATAATCTGTATAAACATCTAACCTAACGCAATGTCTTGTATCAGTTAAGTATGGTTCGTTGTCATACCATTTTGTCCATGAAGCCTGAACTCCATTGCTCCATGTAAAGTTGTTTGTGCTTTCGGTAAACTGTAAACCAATGTATACATCGGCAGGTGCGGTGTATCTACAATATGATATTTAAAAAAAATCTACGTTTGTTTATTTCATTTTTGTTTTGTTTTATTTTTGATTGTTTTTGCCACAGTTTTTGGATATAAATCTTTTGAATACATATCATGTTGGATTTTAGCGATATCATAATTTATACATATATATAGCCCAGGTGGTCGAGTGGTCTAGCGGGACGGCTGCAGTGCAGGCGATTTGGTGTCACGATATCACAGTAGCATGGGTTCGAATCCCGGCGAGGGAAGAACCAAAAATTTGCGAAAGCAAATTTACAGATCTAACATTGCTGGGTTGATGTTTAGACGAGTTGTATATATATATATTAGCTGATCTGTAACAATAACATCTTCATGCCTTATATATCATGTACTGTAGTACGCCGCTAGATTAAAACTGACGTGGAAAGGTAACACATGGCCAGCGAAAGCTCTTTTTTTGAGAGCCCAGGTGGTCGTGTGGTCTAGCGGGACTGTAACAATAACATCTTCATGCCTTATATATCATGTACTGTAGTACGCCGCTAGATTAAAACTGACGTTGAAAGGTAACACATGGCCAGCGAAAGCTCTTTTTTTGAGAGCCAAGGTGGTCGTTTGGTCTAGCGGGACGGCTGCAGTGCAGGCGATTTGGTGTCACGATATCACAGTAGCATGGGTTCGAATCCCGGCGAGGGAAGAATCAAAAATTTGCGAAAGCAAATTTACAGATCTAACATCGTTGGGTTGATGTTTAGACGAGTTGTATATATATATATATATATAAAATGACTGAATAAATAGTCAACGATCAATCTTACAGGGCGATGGATCATGTAATATGATTCTGTACACTACAAAATATAATATATAACAAGTCAAAAAGGGTACAAAATCACCATAAAATAACTATAAAATATACAAATATTAGATATTTCGGATAACAGATATCCTTCTTCAATAATAGCACGATGTCAAATGAATCATGTCAATTCAAATTGAGACTCTATCAAAATCTTGATTTATACAATTTAAGCGAACGCTGGAACAATTTTAAAATTTCCAAACACACCGCAAAGACTACAGAAATATGCCAAAAATAAAGATAGTTATTTACAATGTGAAATGGCACAACTCTAGATTTCCAAAGGATGTGACAGTTGAGATGTAATAACTGCATTGAGGGCAGTCCTCAAACAAAAAAATCAAAAATGTCCTAACCGATCCAGGATGGTATAAATTAGACAAAGGCCGGGAAATTACAACAGAACTTACATATTAAAGCCTTCCAAAGGAATAGCAGTCTAATAGTGATTGAAAAAAAAGTTTTGTATAATGAGGTAAAATAATTGAACGTGGCAACGTACTTATACATCATCCCGAATCAATGAAAACCTGTAATTTAAACTGTTATTTTAAAAATAATTTGGAACTGTAAAGCCAGTACTAAATCCGGCGTTGTTTGAAACAGGTGGTCACAGGAAAATTAGGGACTCGTTCTATGTTTTTTCATTTATGCCCTCTGGGGAGACTGTCCGTAACTTTCTTATCCAAAATCTTTCCCGAGCGACTCTGTCGACCTTCGACCAACACTCGTTGTGGTCTATGATCGTTAATTGCAGGATGGTGCAAGTCATGTGGTAACAGACGTTGCCTGACTTGTCAACAAATACTGAATACTCAAACATTCACTTGCCACTCGACTGGGTCTGTGTACACTATATATTGCAATGTAACTTGCAAAACCCAGAATGTTGTATACCTCCTTCAGTGTCGATGTGGCATGCAGTATGTTGGCGAGACAGAGCAGCCATTTAACAAACGCATAAATGGTCATCGAAGTGACTACACTTGCAAGCTCGACCTACCCGTAAGTCGTCATTTGAGATCACCTGGACACACACAAGCTGATCTCAAAAACCTTACCATCACGATCATAGACCACAACGAGTGTTGGTCGAAGGTCGACAGAGTCGCTCGGGAAATATTTTGGATAAGAAAGTTACGGACAGTCTCCCCAGAGGGCATAAATGAAAAAACATAGAACGAGTCCCTAATTTTCCTGTGACCACCTGTTTCAAACAACGCCGGATTTAGTACTGGCTTTACAGTTCCAAATTATTTTTAAAATAACAGTTTAAATTACAGGTTTTCATTGATTCGGGATGATGTATAAGTACGTTGCCACGTTCAATTATTTTACTTCATTATACAAAACTTTTTTTTCAATCACTATTAGACTGCTATTCCTTTGGAAGGCTTTAATATGTAAGTTCTGTTGTAATTGCCCTGCCGTTGTCTAATTTATACCATCCTGGATCGGTAAGGACATTTTTGATTTTTTGTTTGAGGACTGCCCTCAATGCAGTTATTACATCTCAACTGTCACATCCTTTGGAAATCTAGAGTTGTGCCATTTCACATTGTAAATAACTATCTTTATTTTTGGCATATTTCTGTAGTCTTTGCGGTGTGTTTGGAAATTTTAAATTTGTTCCAGCGTTCGCTTAAATTGTATAAATCAAGATTTTGATAGAGTCTCAATTTGAATTGACATGATTCATTTGACATCGTGCTATTATTGAAGAAGGATATCTGTTATCCGAAATATCTAATATTTGTATATTTTATAGTTATTTTATGGTGATGTTGTACCCTTTTTGACTTGTTATATATATATATATATAATTTGGCAATCGCCAATGGCAGTCAGCAGGGTTAAAGAACATCAGTTGTTCGACCTGTTAGTCAAATGCGTTTTGTTTAAATATACTTTTTCACTCTTTTGGTCTTTTGGAAAATGTTGTTTGTGCTGTTTTTAGACCCTTCTACAACGAAATTTGTTTGACATGCACACGTATAAAAATTGCGGTTTTTATCCAACGCAGTCATAGGTTTGAACGTAGTTTTCAATTTAGACTCGTATATATATATATATATATACGAGTCTAAATTGAAAACTACGTTCAAACCTATGACTGCGTTGGATAAAAACCGCAATTTATATATATATATATACGAGTCTAAATTGAAAACTACGTTCAAACCTATGACTGCGTTGGATAAAAACCGCAATTTTTATACGTGTGCATGTCAAACAAATTTCGTTGTAGAAGGGTCTAAAAACAGCACAAACAACATTTTCCAAAAGACCAAAAGCCTGAAAAAGTATATTTAAACAAAACGCATTTGACTAACAGGTCGAACAACTGATGTTCTTTAACCCTGCTGACTGCCATTGACGATTGCCAAATAAAATTGATCACAAGATGTTAATATAAATTTAATACGTCACAGAAAGAAAAAAAAATTTGTTAACTTGTGGACAGGATGTTGTGCCACAAACATTCGGTGTCAATATTTCTTTAGTACACCATATCCGGATTTCGACAATAAATGTCTCTTCAGTGATGTTAGGGATCGAAACGGTATTTGGAAGGCCATATAAAAAGTACCCTCATTTTTGAGAGAAAGTACCCTCATTTTTAGATTAACTCTTGAATTTTAAGAGTCAATATATAGGATGAACGGATCATATAAACCGGAGGGAAAATATGATACATGCCCAAACAAAAAATATAAACGAGTCTAAATTGAAAACTACGTTCAAACCTATGACTGCGTTGGATAAAAACCGCAATTTTTATACGTGTGCATGTCAAACAAATTTCGTTGTAGAAGGGTCTAAAAACAGCACAAACAACATTTTCCAAAAGACCAAAAGCCTGAAAAAGTATATTTAAACAAAACGCATTTGACTAACAGGTCGAACAACTGATGTTCTTTAACCCTGCTGACTGCCATTGACGATTGCCAAATAAAATTGATCACAAGATGTTAATATAAATTTAATACGTCACAGAAAAAAAAAAAAATTTGTTAACTTGTGGACAGGATGTTGTGCCACAAACATTCGGTGTCAATATTTCTTTAGTACACCATATCCGGATTTCGACAATAAATGTCTCTTCAGTGATGTTAGGGATCGAAACGGTATTTGGAAGGCCATATAAAAAGTACCCTCATTTTTGAGAGAAAGTACCCTCATTTTTAGATTAACTCTTGAATTTTAAGAGTCAATATATAGGATGAACGGATCATATAAACCGGAGGGAAAATATGATACATGCCCAAACAAAAAATATAAACGAGTCTAAATTGAAAACTACGTTCAAACCTATGACTGCGTTGGATAAAAACCGCAATTTTTATACGTGTGCATGTCAAACAAATTTCGTTGTAGAAGGGTCTAAAAACAGCACAAACAACATTTTCCAAAAGACCAAAAGCCTGAAAAAGTATATTTAAACAAAACGCATTTGACTAACAGGTCGAACAACTGATGTTCTTTAACCCTGCTGACTGCCATTGACGATTGCCAAATAAAATTGATCACAAGATGTTAATATAAATTTAATACGTCACAGAAAAAAAAAAAAATTTGTTAACTTGTGGACAGGATGTTGTGCCACAAACATTCGGTGTCAATATTTCTTTAGTACACCATATCCGGATTTCGACAATAAATGTCTCTTCAGTGATGTTAGGGATCGAAACGGTATTTGGAAGGCCATATAAAAAGTACCCTCATTTTTGAGAGAAAGTACCCTCATTTTTAGATTAACTCTTGAATTTTAAGAGTCAATATATAGGATGAACGGATCATATAAACCGGAGGGAAAATATGATACATGCCCAAACAAAAAATATAAACGAGTCTAAATTGAAAACTACGTTCAAACCTATGACTGCGTTGGATAAAAACCGCAATTTTTATACGTGTGCATGTCAAACAAATTTCGTTGTAGAAGGGTCTAAAAACAGCACAAACAACATTTTCCAAAAGACCAAAAGCCTGAAAAAGTATATTTAAACAAAACGCATTTGACTAACAGGTCGAACAACTGATGTTCTTTAACCCTGCTGACTGCCATTGACGATTGCCAAATAAAATTGATCACAAGATGTTAATATAAATTTAATACGTCACAGAAAAAAAAAAAAAATTTGTTAACTTGTGGACAGGATGTTGTGCCACAAACATTCGGTGTCAATATTTCTTTAGTACACCATATCCGGATTTCGACAATAAATGTCTCTTCAGTGATGTTAGGGATCGAAACGGTATTTGGAAGGCCATATAAAAAGTACCCTCATTTTTGAGAGAAAGTACCCTCATTTTTAGATTAACTCTTGAATTTTAAGAGTCAATATATAGGATGAACGGATCATATAAACCGGAGGGAAAATATGATACATGCCCAAACAAAAAATATAAACGAGTCTAAATTGAAAACTACGTTCAAACCTATGACTGCGTTGGATAAAAACCGCAATTTTTATACGTGTGCATGTCAAACAAATTTCGTTGTAGAAGGGTCTAAAAACAGCACAAACAACATTTTCCAAAAGACCAAAAGCCTGAAAAAGTATATTTAAACAAAACGCATTTGACTAACAGGTCGAACAACTGATGTTCTTTAACCCTGCTGACTGCCATTGACGATTGCCAAATAAAATTGATCACAAGATGTTAATATAAATTTAATACGTCACAGAAAAAAAAAAAAATTGTTAACTTGTGGACAGGATGTTGTGCCACAAACATTCGGTGTCAATATTTCTTTAGTACACCATATCCGGATTTCGACAATAAATGTCTCTTCAGTGATGTTAGGGATCGAAACGGTATTTGGAAGGCCATATAAAAAGTACCCTCATTTTTGAGAGAAAGTACCCTCATTTTTAGATTAACTCTTGAATTTTAAGAGTCAATATATAGGATGAACGGATCATATAAACCGGAGGGAAAATATGATACATGCCCAAACAAAAAATATAAACGAGTCTAAATTGAAAACTACGTTCAAACCTATGACTGCGTTGGATAAAAACCGCAATTTTTATACGTGTGCATGTCAAACAAATTTCGTTGTAGAAGGGTCTAAAAACAGCACAAACAACATTTTCCAAAAGACCAAAAGCCTGAAAAAGTATATTTAAACAAAACGCATTTGACTAACAGGTCGAACAACTGATGTTCTTTAACCCTGCTGACTGCCATTGACGATTGCCAAATAAAATTGATCACAAGATGTTAATATAAATTTAATACGTCACAGAAAAAAAAAAAAAATTTGTTAACTTGTGGACAGGATGTTGTGCCACAAACATTCGGTGTCAATATTTCTTTAGTACACCATATCCGGATTTCGACAATAAATGTCTCTTCAGTGATGTTAGGGATCGAAACGGTATTTGGAAGGCCATATAAAAAGTACCCTCATTTTTGAGAGAAAGTACCCTCATTTTTAGATTAACTCTTGAATTTTAAGAGTCAATATATAGGATGAACGGATCATATAAACCGGAGGGAAAATATGATACATGCCCAAACAAAAAATATAAACGAGTCTAAATTGAAAACTACGTTCAAACCTATGACTGCGTTGGATAAAAACCGCAATTTTTATACGTGTGCATGTCAAACAAATTTCGTTGTAGAAGGGTCTAAAAACAGCACAAACAACATTTTCCAAAAGACCAAAAGCCTGAAAAAGTATATTTAAACAAAACGCATTTGACTAACAGGTCGAACAACTGATGTTCTTTAACCCTGCTGACTGCCATTGACGATTGCCAAATAAAATTGATCACAAGATGTTAATATAAATTTAATACGTCACAGAAAAAAAAAAAAAATTTGTTAACTTGTGGACAGGATGTTGTGCCACAAACATTCGGTGTCAATATTTCTTTAGTACACCATATCCGGATTTCGACAATAAATGTCTCTTCAGTGATGTTAGGGATCGAAACGGTATTTGGAAGGCCATATAAAAAGTACCCTCATTTTTGAGAGAAAGTACCCTCATTTTTAGATTAACTCTTGAATTTTAAGAGTCAATATATAGGATGAACGGATCATATAAACCGGAGGGAAAATATGATACATGCCCAAACAAAAAATATAAACGAGTCTAAATTGAAAACTACGTTCAAACCTATGACTGCGTTGGATAAAAACCGCAATTTTTATACGTGTGCATGTCAAACAAATTTCGTTGTAGAAGGGTCTAAAAACAGCACAAACAACATTTTCCAAAAGACCAAAAGCCTGAAAAAGTATATTTAAACAAAACGCATTTGACTAACAGGTCGAACAACTGATGTTCTTTAACCCTGCTGACTGCCATTGACGATTGCCAAATAAAATTGATCACAAGATGTTAATATAAATTTAATACGTCACAGAAAAAAAAAAAAATTTGTTAACTTGTGGACAGGATGTTGTGCCACAAACATTCGGTGTCAATATTTCTTTAGTACACCATATCCGGATTTCGACAATAAATGTCTCTTCAGTGATGTTAGGGATCGAAACGGTATTTGGAAGGCCATATAAAAAGTACCCTCATTTTTGAGAGAAAGTACCCTCATTTTTAGATTAACTCTTGAATTTTAAGAGTCAATATATAGGATGAACGGATCATATAAACCGGAGGGAAAATATGATACATGCCCAAACAAAAAATATAAACGAGTCTAAATTGAAAACTACGTTCAAACCTATGACTGCGTTGGATAAAAACCGCAATTTTTATACGTGTGCATGTCAAACAAATTTCGTTGTAGAAGGGTCTAAAAACAGCACAAACAACATTTTCCAAAAGACCAAAAGCCTGAAAAAGTATATTTAAACAAAACGCATTTGACTAACAGGTCGAACAACTGATGTTCTTTAACCCTGCTGACTGCCATTGACGATTGCCAAATAAAATTGATCACAAGATGTTAATATAAATTTAATACGTCACAGAAAAAAAAAAAAATTGTTAACTTGTGGACAGGATGTTGTGCCACAAACATTCGGTGTCAATATTTCTTTAGTACACCATATCCGGATTTCGACAATAAATGTCTCTTCAGTGATGTTAGGGATCGAAACGGTATTTGGAAGGCCATATAAAAAGTACCCTCATTTTTGAGAGAAAGTACCCTCATTTTTAGATTAACTCTTGAATTTTAAGAGTCAATATATAGGATGAACGGATCATATAAACCGGAGGGAAAATATGATACATGCCCAAACAAAAAATATAAACGAGTCTAAATTGAAAACTACGTTCAAACCTATGACTGCGTTGGATAAAAACCGCAATTTTTATACGTGTGCATGTCAAACAAATTTCGTTGTAGAAGGGTCTAAAAACAGCACAAACAACATTTTCCAAAAGACCAAAAGCCTGAAAAAGTATATTTAAACAAAACGCATTTGACTAACAGGTCGAACAACTGATGTTCTTTAACCCTGCTGACTGCCATTGACGATTGCCAAATAAAATTGATCACAAGATGTTAATATAAATTTAATACGTCACAGAAAAAAAAAAAAAATTTGTTAACTTGTGGACAGGATGTTGTGCCACAAACATTCGGTGTCAATATTTCTTTAGTACACCATATCCGGATTTCGACAATAAATGTCTCTTCAGTGATGTTAGGGATCGAAACGGTATTTGGAAGGCCATATAAAAAGTACCCTCATTTTTGAGAGAAAGTACCCTCATTTTTAGATTAACTCTTGAATTTTAAGAGTCAATATATAGGATGAACGGATCATATAAACCGGAGGGAAAATATGATACATGCCCAAACAAAAAATATAAACGAGTCTAAATTGAAAACTACGTTCAAACCTATGACTGCGTTGGATAAAAACCGCAATTTTTATACGTGTGCATGTCAAACAAATTTCGTTGTAGAAGGGTCTAAAAACAGCACAAACAACATTTTCCAAAAGACCAAAAGCCTGAAAAAGTATATTTAAACAAAACGCATTTGACTAACAGGTCGAACAACTGATGTTCTTTAACCCTGCTGACTGCCATTGACGATTGCCAAATAAAATTGATCACAAGATGTTAATATAAATTTAATACGTCACAGAAAGAAAAAAAAATTTGTTAACTTGTGGACAGGATGTTGTGCCACAAACATTCGGTGTCAATATTTCTTTAGTACACCATATCCGGATTTCGACAATAAATGTCTCTTCAGTGATGTTAGGGATCGAAACGGTATTTGGAAGGCCATATAAAAAGTACCCTCATTTTTGAGAGAAAGTACCCTCATTTTTAGATTAACTCTTGAATTTTAAGAGTCAATATATAGGATGAACGGATCATATAAACCGGAGGGAAAATATGATACATGCCCAAACAAAAAATATAAACGAGTCTAAATTGAAAACTACGTTCAAACCTATGACTGCGTTGGATAAAAACCGCAATTTTTATACGTGTGCATGTCAAACAAATTTCGTTGTAGAAGGGTCTAAAAACAGCACAAACAACATTTTCCAAAAGACCAAAAGCCTGAAAAAGTATATTTAAACAAAACGCATTTGACTAACAGGTCGAACAACTGATGTTCTTTAACCCTGCTGACTGCCATTGACGATTGCCAAATAAAATTGATCACAAGATGTTAATATAAATTTAATACGTCACAGAAAAAAAAAAAAAATTGTTAACTTGTGGACAGGATGTTGTGCCACAAACATTCGGTGTCAATATTTCTTTAGTACACCATATCCGGATTTCGACAATAAATGTCTCTTCAGTGATGTTAGGGATCGAAACGGTATTTGGAAGGCCATATAAAAAGTACCCTCATTTTTGAGAGAAAGTACCCTCAGTTTTAGATTAACTCTTGAATTTTAAGAGTCAATATATAGGATGAACGGATCATATAAACCGGAGGGAAAATATGATACATGCCCAAACAAAAAATATAAACGAGTCTAAATTGAAAACTACGTTCAAACCTATGACTGCGTTGGATAAAAACCGCAATTTTTATACGTGTGCATGTCAAACAAATTTCGTTGTAGAAGGGTCTAAAAACAGCACAAACAACATTTTCCAAAAGACCAAAAGCCTGAAAAAGTATATTTAAACAAAACGCATTTGACTAACAGGTCGAACAACTGATGTTCTTTAACCCTGCTGACTGCCATTGACGATTGCCAAATAAAATTGATCACAAGATGTTAATATAAATTTAATACGTCACAGAAAAAAAAAAAAAATTGTTAACTTGTGGACAGGATGTTGTGCCACAAACATTCGGTGTCAATATTTCTTTAGTACACCATATCCGGATTTCGACAATAAATGTCTCTTCAGTGATGTTAGGGATCGAAACGGTATTTGGAAGGCCATATAAAAAGTACCCTCATTTTTGAGAGAAAGTACCCTCAGTTTTAGATTAACTCTTGAATTTTAAGAGTCAATATATAGGATGAACGGATCATATAAACCGGAGGGAAAATATGATACATGCCCAAACAAAAAATATAAACGAGTCTAAATTGAAAACTACGTTCAAACCTATGACTGCGTTGGATAAAAACCGCAATTTTTATACGTGTGCATGTCAAACAAATTTCGTTGTAGAAGGGTCTAAAAACAGCACAAACAACATTTTCCAAAAGACCAAAAGCCTGAAAAAGTATATTTAAACAAAACGCATTTGACTAACAGGTCGAACAACTGATGTTCTTTAACCCTGCTGACTGCCATTGACGATTGCCAAATAAAATTGATCACAAGATGTTAATATAAATTTAATACGTCACAGAAAAAAAAAAAAAAATTTTTTGTTAACTTGTGGACATGATGTTGTGCCACAAACATTCGGTGTCAATATTATATATCTTATCTCTCTCTCTCTCTCTCTCTTTTATATATTAATATTTTACCTGTTTCCATCTGTTATAACATATTTAAGCTTTTCCCATTTTTCCTGTGAATCAACAACAGCTAACACTTTCCCGTTTTTTTTACATATTGTATCTGCCTCCTCCCAAGTGTAACCATTAGAGTTGTCCTTATGGTGGGTCACCTCCCAACGGATAAAACAGTCTGGCATATTAAAAACATAAAATTATGTCAATATTTTTTGGAACAATATTAAGCTAAATCAATATACTACTATCAAAATAACAGTGACACGAAAAGAAGCAAAAATTGTACAAAACATTGGCAGTGATTGTTAATCGTTCAGAGCAATTATTTGAACCGTCAAATTGAAAAAAAAATAGTATAAAGTATTTGTTTGCAATCAATTGCAGAATAATGTATATTCAAGTTTATACATTAAATTTCGTTTACAGAGTTGTTTATATGATTAAGAAAAATGCTGAAATTAGATAAAACAATTCTTTGATTCATTATAAAACAAAATTATCTCCAAACGAGATTTGTCACACTACTTTGTGGCAATTTCCTATTTATCGCATTGACTTTTTGTCACAGTATCATTGTGTCATGTGACTTTTCGTCACAATGACTTTGTGTCGTATTGACTTTTTGTCACAGTATCTTTGTGTCATGTGACTTTTTGTCACAATGACTTTGTGTCCCATTGACTTTTTGTCACAGTTTCTTTGTGTCAAGTGACTTTTTGTCACAGTATCTTTGTGTCATGTGACTTTTTGTCACAGTATCTTTGTGTAAATTGACTTTTTGTCACAGTATCTTTGTGTCAAGTGACTTTTTGTCACAGTATCTTTGTGTCATATGACTTTGTGTCAAGTGATTTTTTGTCACAGTATCTTTGTGTCATGTGACTTTTTGTCACCTTATTTTTGTGTTAAGTGTCTTTTTGTCACAGTATCTTTGTGTAAATTGACTTTTTGTCACAGTATATTTGTGCCAAGTGACTTTTGTCACAGTATCTTTGTGTCAAATGACTTTGTGTCAAGTGATTTTTTGTCACAGTATCTTTGTGTCATGTGACTTTTTGTCACAGTGACTTTATGTCAGTGACTTTTTTTCACAGTTACTTTGTTTCAAGTGACTTTTTGTCATAGTATCTTTTTGTCACAGTATCTTTGTGTCAACTTACTGTGTGTCAAGTGACTTTTTGTCACAGTATCTTTGTGTCATGTGACTTTTTGTCACAGTGACTTTGTGTTAAGTGACTTTTTGTCACAGTATCCTTGTGTTAAGTAACTTTTTGTCACAGTACCTTTTGTTAATTGACTTTTTGTCACAGTATCTTTGTGTTAATTGACTTTTTGAGTATCTTTGTGTTAATTGACTTTTTGTCACAGTACCTTTGTGTTAAGTGACTTTTTGTCACAGTATCTTTGTGTCAAGTGACTTTTTGTCACAGTATCTTTGTGTCTTGTGTCTTTTTGTCACAGTTACTTTTAGTCAAGTGACTTTTTGTCACAGTTACTTTTAGTCAAGTGACTTTTTGTCAAGTGACTTTTTGTCACAGTATTTTTGTTGTAAGTGACTTTTCATTACAGTGATTTTTTGTCATAGTATCTTTGTGTCAAGGGACTTTGTGTAAAATGACTTTTTGAAACAGTATCTTTGTGTCAAGTGACTTTTAGTCAAGTGACTTTTTGTCATAGTATCTTTGTGTTTAGGGACTTTTTACTTTTTGTCACAGTATCTTTGTGTCATGTGACTTTTTGTCACAGTGACTTTATGTCAAGTGAATTTTTGTCACATTATGTTTGTGTGTCAAGAGACTTATTTTTGTCACAGCGATATGTGTCATGTGACCTTTCGTGAAGTGACATTTTTGTCACAGTGACTTTGTTTTTATTTTTTTTGTCCTGTGACATTCTGTGCTTCATTTCATACTTGAACCAGGCGAGATCTATTTAGCAATTGTGCATTCTGAACATTTATATTTTGAACAACTAGACTTTTTGGAACCAAATAATACGGATTTTAATGGTTCGTCATTTAAATCAAGAAACATAGTAAGAGCTTTGGAATTTATGTCTTATATTTGGGAGTTTATATAACCAAATTCTTCTGGTTTTTTCATATCATGTATTCTCCTTTAGCATGCATTGCACCGTTCAGTCTCTCGGTCTTCGTTCTCATGTTTACAATTTTGAAACAGGTAACGCCAATTTCTACTCAATTTATTTTGTCATGAAATGGAAGCTACTTAATAAACAATAGTTCCAAGTTGAATAGATTGTTCTGTAATGTTTTGTTTTTTTAAGTATTACAGTATTTGTTCCTTATGGGCTGAAGGGTAAATAATATGTATTTCCATAGGAACAGATCATATAGCCTTGTTAAAACAAAGGTTATGGTTGATTAGACTTCTATTTGTCTAAACATGTGTTTATACAACTGACATGTTTTGATATTTCAGAAAAATCCGCAAAGAACATTTACAAATCAAATGCAATCTAAACGAATTACGCAAATGCAGGTGAAAATATTTTGAAACATGTTCTTCAAAAGAAATTTGTAGAGATGAAGATTGATTTTACGTGTTGTTTGTAAAGTGAATTAGATGTCAGTTCACTAAATTCTCATTATAGTTGGAATTTTTAGCATAGGTTTGATTAGTCCATCCTGTATTCAATCATTCGCTTCGATTTACAGGTCTGCTGTAAGTAAGCTACTAAATTAAATGGAAAAGTGTTCGTTCAAAGTCATGAATATGAAATTTCTTTTGGTATATATTCAATTTGATTGATCAGTTAAGTGTTTATCGCTGTTTAAAAAAAAACCATGGATTTCGTATTTAGTTTTGAGTAATTTTTGCTGGTGAATGGAGCACAGGTTGCAAGTTATTTTTATCTTTCTTATTTCACAATTTACTTGAAAATAAACTAAGTTAATCGTTGATTTGACTGTCGCAAAATGGGTTTTCAGTTCAAGAACCTTTTTACTTTTCTTTTGACAATGAGATCTATGATTATGAAGTTTCCATTGAATTTTAATGTTGTTGTAACTTGTGGCAATCCCTTTTGCTACTTTTGTACATAAGATATGTTTAAACTAAACTAATTTCCCATAAAAACATATCTGAGGTTTTATTTGATTACATAATATGGCAAATGTTGCTGTTTTTGGTGAATAAAATGAATAGTTACTAATTCTAATGTAGCGTTCTCCTAAAATCAGACCAGAAATTCTAAAAAATAGTGTAAAGTCGACTACATAGGTAAGCATAGAGCCTGGTACACTTTTTGATCAGTTAGTGTATACCATGTGCATTACCGATTACATCTGTTAACATAGAGCCTGGCATGTTCTATTGGACTGGCTAGTGATTAGAGAGGTTAGCCTAGTGACTGACATACTTTATTACATCAGTTAGTGTAGACCATTTACATTACTGATTACACTAGTAAGGCTAGCATAGATCATGGCATATTCGATTGCACAAGCTAGTGTAATGCCTGGATTACTTAGGTTAGCCTAGAGACTGGCATACTTTATTACATCAGTTAGTGTAGACCATTTGCATTACTGATTACATAAGTAAGGCTAGCATAGATCATGGCATATTCGATAGCATCGGCTAGTGTACTGCCTTTATTACTTAGATTACCCTAGAGGCTGGCATACTTTATTACATTAGTTATATAGTATAGAGCCTTGCATATTCAATTGCACAGGCTAGTGTAATGCCTGAATTACCTAGCTTAGCATAGAGACTGGCATACTTTATTACATTAGTTATATAGCATAGACCCTGGCATATTCAATTGTACCGGCTAGTGTAATTCCTAGATTACTTATGTTAGCCTAGAGACTGGCATACTTTATTACATTAATTATATAGCATAGAGCCTTGCATATTCAACTGTACCGGCTAGTGTAATACCTAGATTAGGTTAACCTAGAACCTAGCATAATTATTACATCAGTTAGTAAAGACCATGTGCCATACCAGTGTAATGCCTGGGTAACATTGGTAATTGTTAATCCAGACTTACTCAATTGAGAGGTTAAAATAAGGGAAGAGCCGTGTGTATAACCAATTGCACCAGTTAGTGATAACCTGGAATACTCGATTATATCGGTTAGTGTATAGCCTTGCAAACTCGATTACATCAGTAAGTGTACAGCCTTGCATACTGGAATGCATCGGTCAGTGTAGAGCCTTGTATACTCGAAAACATCGATTATTGTACCGCCTTGCATACTCTTTTACATCGGTTAGTGTACAGTCTTGCATACTCGAATACATCGGTTTGTGTAGAGCCTTGTATACTCGATTTCATCGGTTAGTATAGATCTTTGCAAACTCGATTACACCGGTAAGTGTAGAGCCTTGCATACTCGATTAAATCGGTTAGTGTACAGCCTTGCATACTCGATAACACCGGTTATTGTAGAGCCTTGCATACTCGATAACACCGGTTAGTGTAGAGCCTTGCATACTTGATTACATCGGTAAGTGAAGAGCTTTAGTTTAAACATATTTATTTATAGTGGATTGGGAAACAAGTTTTGCAACTTATATTAATCCCTTTCTACTTTGCGGGTGCGAGTGCTGCCTTGTAGCGGCATTAGCCTGCTCTTTTTCTAAATCTACAAGGGTGTCTTTAACGTGCAAGAGATATGGCTCTCTCTTAACATGGGTCAGCCATTTATCGTCCCCTCCGACGGACTATATCATCGTTTCCTCGAGACCATACTCGCAAATTGTGTCAAGGGAGAGCCGAATATTCAGTTCCTGAAAGTTCATCCCAGACGGAAATCAAACCAGGAACCTTTGTGTTGTGTTAGTAGTCCGATGCACTAACCACTACACCACGGCTCTCATGTGTAGAGCTTTGCAAACTCGATTACACCGGTTAGTGTAGATAGAGCCTTGCATACTCGATAACACCGGTTTATGTACTACCTTGCATACTCGACAACACCGGTTAGTGTAGAGCCTTGCATACTCGATTACATTGGTAAGTGTAGAGCTTTGCAAACTCGATTATACCGGTAGGTGAAGAGCCTTGCATCCTCGATTAAATCGGTAAATGTAGAGCATTGCATACTCGATAATATCGGTTAGTGTTGAGCCTTGCATACTCGATAACAAGGTTAGTGTAGAGTCTTGCATACTCGATAACATCGGTTAGTGTAGAGCCTTGCATACTCGATTACATCGGTTAGTGTAGAGCCTTGCATACTCGATTACATCGGTTAGTGTACAGCCTTGCCTACTCGATAAATTCGGTTAGTGAAGAGCCTTGTATACTCGATTGCATTGGTTAGTGTAGAGCCTTGCATACTCGATTACATCGGTTTAGTGTTGAGCCTTGCATACTCGATTACATCGGTTAGTGTACAGCCTTGCATACTCGATTACATCGGTTAGTGTACAGCCTTGCATACTCGATTAATTCGGTTAGTTAAGGGCCTTGCATACTCTTTTACATCGGTTAGTGTACCGCCTTGTATACTAGATTACACCATTTAGTTTAAAGTCTGGCGATATCGATTACATCGGTAAGTGTAAAGTGTGTCATACCCGATAACATCGGCTAGTGTAATGCCTAAAGTACTCGATTTCATTTGTTACCTGAATGCACTGAACAAAATGAATTCAAAGGTTAAATTTATATCAGTAAATAGATTAATAATGTTGTAAAAACCTTTGATAACATGGTACTTAAATGAATTTTATCATGGTGCATATATTTCTGCATGATGAAAATATTTTTTTGCATGACATAACAAATTCATTACATTTTCTTTTAAAGTAAAATAGTGTGTATGAGTTCCCTATTGTATGGTCTGTGTGATAAAAATTCTCGATGTTTAACGTTTATTATTTTTTTTTTCAAGGTTTATGCAATTATTGAATTTATGTTCTCTTCATCTTTGCATATGTTAGTGCAGCATAACAAGAAGATAATAAAACTGGTATTTGATGTGTTAGGTATTGGATATATTTCAACAGAAACGTCAATAATTACTAGAAATCTAATTAAAATAATCACTCATCTTTTACAGAAAAAGATAGCTGACACCATTGGCATTTTCATGAGGTATCCTCATATGTAATTTTAGTTTACGCAGAAGATTCAATGAAATCATTTGATTGATTATTTAGCAAATGTACCATTGGTTGTTCTGTAGTGCATTTTTCAAGTTAGAATGTCAAATACAATATTCTGTTTATATAACGATGAAAAGGTCTCTCATTAGTTCTTGTAGCTGAATTCAAAATTTTGTAATGGAATTAGTCGTAATAAAAGAATTTACTCGAGTATGGTTCAAATACAAAGTTTATAGTCATTTAAAAGTGATGATATTTGTTTATGAATTAAACATAAAGCTTTCATCACTGCATCAAGACAGTTTAACTTTAAAATTCAAAACTCGAGGCTTGCCGAACATTTTGAATTTAATTGTTGAGAGTGGAGAAATATTGTAACACGCGAGAAAGAGTGGTTGAATCTGTTTCTCTAAAAAATCACATCATTATTGAATTTCGACCAATCATTTGCCGAGAACAAACTTTTCTCTAGAGATGAGAAATATTTTTCTCACACCGATCAAGAAATATGAAAATACCATGAAAATTAGAGGGAAAAGTCTACATACATAACAGAAGAGAAAAGGGAAAATCAAAATGATGCTTTTACAACGTTATATGATTGCAATTATAATTGACGCTGAAACGTCCAGTGAAAAATATTACATGTATTTAAAGATGGGAACATGTTGCGATATGAAAATGGACTCGACTTTGTATCCGATCGACAAGCTTGGTCGGGTAGTTAACTTACTTGCTAACAAGATAAAACTCTGCAGGAAGCCGTCTACTTCGAATGTCACGTGCTTAGCGGAGAAGCAGCAATGCTATTTTCAATTCTTTGGTTTGACAAATTCTTGGATCAAATACACGACAGTAAGCGAGGCGTGCACGGTACCGTAGGACCACAAATGTAATGCATTAATGCAAGATAACACTAATGAATGCTCAGGCGCAAAGTTATTTAGAGTAATTATAATAAAAGATCTATTCTGAAACTTCAGTTCTGCTGTTGTTTCTTACATTCTCTTCATAAATAATTGACCTTTATCTCACAACATTTTCATATTTCTTTTGACTTTAACATGGGACATCAAATATGTACTTTGTTTACATCTTGATCTGTGATATTTGATCATTGTTATTAATATAAAATCATTCCTTCTTTAACATTTACAAGACGAACACAACAAGAGCCTTTTTACCATGAATACCATCGGAATAGGGATGTGCAGTTATAAAATCTAATACCCTTACAAAACTGATTCACTGCATATAAAATTAGTGAGTGAATTCAAAAGCCGAGTTAACAGAGTCGTACAAAAATCCGTAAAAATAACTTTGTGCCCTTACAACTTTGATAAAATGCACTAAAAATTATGTACTTATCAAATATATAATGAACGCTGACAGACATAGTTCTCTTGTTTAGTTACAAATAAAAAATATAATAATCGTGACGTGATAAACTTAGTCAAAACTGAGTATAATTATGCTTGATAAGGGTCGAAATTCTGTTTTTTTAACAAACTATTTACGGACCCCTCAAAAAAGGTTATTACAATATTGTCATTTATTGACGTACAGAAAACTATGTACTTCATTCTCATTCCGAAGAGTTATGGGTGTGTTTATAAATCCCGCAAATCCAAATGGATGCCCATCTTAACCACTTTAGCGGCGTCTTACTATGGTTTTGCTACCGAACAATGAAAATCCTGGAATGATTATGTAAAAATATGTCTGTACAAAAGATAGCATTTGGGGTCCAATAAGTATCATGAATAAAACATATATTATTGTTTGGTCAATTGCTAAAGGCAATTTCCCATTTGATTATTTTTCAAAACCTTAAAACCGTTTTTTTTTGTCTCAGCTAAAGCAACGTAAAAGTTTTGACTTCAAAAGTCCTTTAAAATTTTCGTTGCTTAAAAACATGTTTGTACGGAAGCGTATTAGGGACACATAGAAAAAATAAAATTGGCAGTGAACTTTTTTTTCAAAGTCCAAATTTTGACATTTCAAATCTAAAAAAGGCGACTTTAACTCGAAATTTTAACTTTTCTTATCTTGAAATTTTGACTTTCTAAAATCTTGAAATTTCAACTTTTTTAAAACTCGATATTTCGACTTTTTCTAAACTCGAAATTTCGACTTCTTTTAAACTCAAAATTTCGATTTTTTGTAAACTCGAAATTTCGACTCTTTCTAAACTCGAAATTTCGACTTCTTTTAAACTCAAAATTTCTACTTCTTTTAAACTCAAAATTTCGATTTTATTTTAAACTTAAAATTTCGGCTTTTCCTCAGTATTTATACGTTTGCGATTACCACATTCACAGTCATTTATATCAACGAGGCGGAGAGCCATTTACATCATAAACTTCATAATATGAAAAAGAAAATGTGGTATGATTGCCAATGAGACAACTATCCACAAAAGATTCATAAGCATATTTTAATAAACTTAACCATTTTTAAAGAGGTTATTTTAGATAGAAAATCGTGTTCTTGCCAAAGAATAAATAAAATATGTTTCACGTTTAAATACATATTTCAAGTCTGGACTTCAGATATGTGTATCAAGTAACCCCGCTATTCCGACACACCTATAATATTGCGACATACTTTTATTCAACAGTCTAATATATAAAGCCAAGGGTTAATAGTTGTGTTATAAGAATGCAAACTTCCAAAACTAGAAAACTGGGGCAGCTCATTTGTCGTTCTGAATATGCCAGTCATTTTTGGCTACTAGTACTTGATTTACCATTGTTTAAACAAGGCAAAGACAGTGACTTGCTATTGGTATACCAAACAGGCCTTTGCAACTGTGATGCTAAATGTCCTCAGATTTGACGATCTATGACAGTGTCGTGGAAACTAAAACATTGAATATGGGGGGGGGGGGGGGGGGGGGGGGGTCTCTCAACATGCACGTTCTTTAAGAATGGTTTCTTTAATATTAAATGCTTATCCATATCTTAATTTAAGAACAAAACCAGTTTCTGAATACAAATTGCTAAAATAAGTGGATGGCGCTTTAATAATTTGCGTCCATGTCTACTCCTTCTAAAATTGTAACAACTGTTTGAATACTAACATCAAAGTTTTAAAAGTACTTAGAAAAAGTAAAAAATTCGAGATTTCAACAGTCGAAATTTTGAGATCAAAGTCGAAATTTCGATTTAAAAAAAAGTCAAAATTTTGAGTTTACAATAAGTTGAAATGTCGAGTTTAAAATACGTCGAAATTTCGAGTTTAGAATAAGTCGAAATTTCGAGTTTTAAAAAAGTCGAAATTTTGAGTTTAAAATAAGTTGAAATTTCGAGTTTTAAATAAGTTGAAATTTCGAGTTTTAAATAAGTCGAAATTTCGAGTTTAAAAATAGGACGAAATTTCGAGTTTTAAAAAAGTCGAAATTTCGAGGTTAAAGTGGAAATTTTGACTTTTTTATAAGTTGAAATTTCGAGTTTCAAAAAAGTCAAAATTTTGACTTTTGAAAAGACGAAATTTCAAGATTTTAGAAAGTCAAAATTTCAAGTTTAAGTCAAAATTTCGGGATTTGAAAAGCCATAATTTCAAGTTAAAGTCAAAATTTCGAGATTTGAAAAGTCAAAATTTCAACTTTGAAAAAAAAGTTCACTGCCAATTTTATTTTTTTTCGATGTCCCTAATACGCTTCCGTATGTTTGTGACAATAGTAAAACAATTTCTTCAAAACAACATAAAGCCTCAACCTGGTGAGTATAATGGGAGGCATATATGCGCGGAAACGATATGAGCTATATTACAGCAAGAAAGACAACACAATAATATTCAAATTAACCAAAGGTCAACTGTGCCTTATTGAGTTTATTGAGTTGGAACCTTCATTTTGTAATAATTTCTTAAATGATCAACGGGAATCATAGAAATAAATACTAAGCTGATAATACCTTCGTTATTTAATTTTAAAACAACTTAAAAATATAAACAAGTATGCGTTAACGCTAGAGGGAAAACGGTAGTATTACATTTTCCCAGCATTAGGTTGGCCTTTTGTGTACCCAAGACAGGTGAAGGAAGTCAACTTAGGAGCGCTGCGATTGGATGTAAGGGTACAATATTTTTTTTTTACTTTTCTATGAATAACAGCAGTGTGTAAATTTACAATATAAATTTTAAAACCTATTGAAATATTTTCTAGCGATTTATGCGAAAAGGCTTCCAAAATTTCATAAATTTGGTGCAAAATAACGGTGGGCATGGATAACATAAACAAGCTCCGTTGGAAATTGGTCATGATTCTATTTGGCTTCAATTTTTAGAATACAGTAATAAAGTACTAACACCACACATAACTGTTTTATCCAGTTTTTTTGTTATGAAAACTGGTAAATTTTAAAAATGTTAGTATTGTCGCCTATGGCAGAATAAATAGTACCGTTTTCCCTATATAGAGTCACTGGTAATTTAAAAGGGGAGTATTCATTTTGTTACTTGTTCACGTCTTCTCTCGCGTTGGTGTTCTTGTGTTTCTGTGATATTCAAGTTAATGAGTTTATTTATTTAGTTCATAAGTATTTTACTAAAATAGATAGAAGAAAATTGACAAATATGGAGAAAAAACTATGTAATTGCCGACTTTATTCTGAGGAATTCGCAATTGTACAGAAAACAGACCTATGTTGTTTTTTTTCTGGAATTATCGAGGATACCATTCGTAGAGTTATTTTCCCCTTATTTTTCTTTTATCTCTACTTTTGTTAACATTCTATTATATTAGATTGTGAAGACACGTTAAAAGTCAGGCTTCACTGTTCACAATTTTAAACAACAGCTATTAATAAAATTGCTTAGTATATCCAAGAATTTGAATAGTATATAATATATATATAAAAAAAATCCTTGGTATATCTTTATAATATTAAGTTACGATCAAATATATCTATATGATATTTTCAGTTTAAATAAATTAAATACTCAGTTTGAGAATACATACCTCCTTTTTTCCAAAGGATTCCAGAGAATAGAAATAATATTAAATTGAACATGTTTTCTTTATTTCTCATTTTTCCATTGATAAATCCATCCTATCACCAAAACTGTATATAATCCTTATCTCTCGAACTTATAACCCGTTGGCATAAGGAAACTGAACCAGATTTCAATATTTGTTGTCACATACGGCGTATGAGTTCTATAGCCTTAAGTGGCATCGATTTTAATATCTGCAGCTTTTAACAGTTGAATTTAAAATCAACATATTTAATCATAATCTTTCAGTCAGTTTAATTGACACACTCTGAACCTTATCTTAATTGGACTATGACCATATGAACCTCATCCTAATTGGACTATGACTATATGAACCTCATCTTAATGTGACAATGACAAACAATGAACCCCGACACACAATGAACCTTGTCTTAATGTGACAATGCCACATTATGAACTTCATCTTAATGTGATTATGGCACACTATGGTATACGCATCTTAATGTGACTATGGACATTATTAACCTCATCTTAATGTGACAATAGTACACTATAAACCTCATATTAATGTGATTATGGCACACTATGATGAACGCATTTTAATGTGACTATGGACACTATTAACCTCATCCTAATGTGATTATGACACTTTGAGTTTCATCTAAATGTGACTATGACACACTATGAACATTATCGTAATGTGATTATGACACTATGAACCAAAACTTTTGTGATTATTGAACAATATGAACCTCATTTTGATGTAACTATGACACTATGAAACTAATTTTAATGTGACTATGACACTATGAAACTCACCTGAATGTGACCATGACCCGTTATTAACCTCATCTTAATGTGACTATGACACACTATGAACCTCATCTTAATGTGATAATGACACAGCCTGAACCTCATCTGAATATGACCATGACCTTATGAACCTCATCTTAATATGACTATGACACACTATGAACCTCATCTAAATGTGATAATGACACAACCTGAATCTCATCTGAATATGATCATGACCTTATGAACCTCATGTAATTGTGACTATGACACACTATGAACCTCTTCTTGATGTGATAATGACACAGCCTGAACCTCATCTGAATATTACCATGACCATATCAATATAAAAAAGTCGAATATATATTTACATATGCACGTATACAAATGTAATTAGGCCGTGTTCACATTGACCTAAATTCGGTGTTGTGTTAGTGTAACTCACACGTAAACTTAACACAATTGCGTTCCCATTGATAAAACTCAATGTTTACATGTAGTTTAAATCAGGCTATTACAGTTGAGTATAAAACATAAAGGCAAGGGGGTGGAGGTGTTTTGGAAACAAAAAATGTTTCAAGTTTTTGGCCCTGAAAAAAAATGTTTGTTTCACCCTCAGCTGCCACTATATATAATGCTAAAATTGATTTCGAAGGTCTTCCCGAATCGACTTGACGTACACAGAAATATTCGCCACTGGTCTTTACTCAAACAACGATTCACGCATAAATGCATGACTAAAAAAAGTGTGAGGTAAATGATATGTTTGTCTAGTATCTCAGATCCGTTAAATAACACTTAAAATAAATTAAAAAAAAACGTTACCCTATTCCTTTACCAAATACTCATTGGAGAAGAAATACCATTTGAAACAAACAGAAAAGATAAAAATGTAGTGATCCCTAATATCTCAATCCTTTTTTTCGGCTGTAAGCACGCTGCTGTAGCTAACGTTTTCTAATGCGTAATCGAGACATCTCTAGAATATTCAAACTACTGCAAATTATAAAAATGGCTTTCATGGAAATCAAAACCGAAAAACCAGAAGTAGTCAATATCAACCAATTAGAGTTTACACCCACGCAATTGATTTCCTATTCATAATTGTTTCAGTTTTGGAAGATTTTTTTTAAGAATTGATTAGAAAACTCTGACATTTTGGATGACATTTATACGAGTACTTTTTGGGAAGATAAACTATGCAAAAACTAACTTAAAAGTTTTATATACAGTCCGGAATGCGGTTCGATAAAATTGCTCCCCTTGTTTATTTCGCTCTCCTGTCAAATCATGAAATTTCACTACCTCCAATGGTAGACGCAATGCGATGGGTGTCGTCAAGAAAGGTACGATTACGGGAATCAACTAGGAATTGGACGATCGCCATTGGTATAGGTGAGTTGTTTAATAGTTATTGCTTTGGGATAACAGTAAATGTAATGGTATAAGAGGTTTTTGTGTGATGTATTTCATCGCATCTGTTCTGCCTTGCAGGGAACTAACTAGAAAACTGCTAGTCGCACCTTGTACAAACTCCTTGTATTCCAAAAGTTTAGTAATATTTGGTGTAATTGTGCAGAAATGTGTGTCTTTACATGCTGAAACAAAAGAAACAACCTTTTACCCACCAATATTTCAAAATATACATGCTATCATAATACGAAGTGATTACTGTTGATTGCGAATTCCTTTCATAATTTATTCAAAATCAATATTCATTGAGCATGCTTAGTGTCTTTTTGTTGTTGGGATACACAAATACCGAGCCACGTCCATCATGTGTTCTAATGTTGCACCTTTACACTATTGTCTGCATATTGTGTGTTTTAATGTTGTGTTTATGTTGTTTTATATATATGATAAAAAGCTCTTAAAAGCTTATGTTTGTATTGTAAAATGTGAACCGAATCAAGATAAAACTTTCATATCCAGGTTAGGGGAAGGGAGGGATCCCGCTGAAATGTTTAACCCCGCCATCTGTATGGATGTGCCTGTCCCAAGTCATTAGGAGCCTGTAATTCAGTGGTTGTCGTTTGTTTATGTGTTACATATTTCTTTTTTTCGTTAATTTTTTTTACATAAATTAGGCCGTTAGTTTTCTCGTTTGAATTGTTTCACATTTGTCATTTCGGGGTCTTTTATAGCTAACTATGCGGTATGGGCTTTGCTCATTGTTAATTTCTATGTCATTAGGTCTCTTGTGGAGAGTTATCTCATTAGCAATCACACCCCATCTTCATTTTTATATATATTAATTTAAATTTTCACAACATCCTTTCGAAAGACCCGAGAGACTATAATGGCTCTTGATTCAGCACAAAAGTAAATAAAATAAGAAAAGGTAGTAAGCGCATTACACCAATCAATCGTAGAAAAAAGTAAAACGAGTTACACGGATTAAGTTGTTCATAAATCGTTCAGAGTTTTGAAACACTAAGCACTACACACTCTAGTATCTAAACAACATCGGGGACCATTACCAGGAGAGACTGTGAAACTGGTTAATAGATATAGGAAGATGTGGTGTGAGTGCCAATGAGACAACTCTCCATCCAAATAACAATTTAAAAATTAAACCATTATAGGTTAAAGTACGGCCTTCAACACGGAGCCTTGGCTTACACCGAACAACAAGCTATAAAGGGCCCCAAAATTACAAGTATGAACTTAATAACAAAATAAACCAAAAAGATAAAAGACAAATGGAAGAGTTGCATCTGTATTTGATAACCAATCATATAACCATTGCTGAAATTATAGTTACATATATAATTTGTTAAAATATCTTTATTATTTTTTTGAATTTGAATGGGTTGATTCTAACGCTGTACATATATATATTTCGGAATATACTTTACGGACTTGATCCTGCTGTAAATGGTTTTACACTTGTAATTTTGGGGCCTTTTATAGCTTGTTGTTCGGTGTGAGCCTGGCTCCGTGTCGAAGACTACATTGACCTATAATTGAATTTGTTTGGTGTTTTTTTCTTTGTTTGTATGTTTTTTTACTTATAATTGCTTACTTTTATAATTGTGACGTGGATGAAAAGTTGTCTCATTGGCACTCATACCACATTCGAATTTCCAATTTCTATCGTGTATAGTATATATATATAGGTTAACACATGACGCTGTGAATACAAAATAGACTTTTCATTTTTGTTTTCAGACACAATCATTTTCATTTTTGTTTTCAGACACAACCACCCATGTTTTCATTGTGAAGTAGACGAAGCCGTGTATCAAAGTAGTGACAAACTTCTATATATCGAGGAATTGATTGAATAAAACATGAAGAAGAATTGTGTTATGTATTGCATTATATTGTTCCTTAATACTTTTGTTGAGAATTCTAAGAACATGAACTTATAGATTAACAACTCTTTCTTTAAAACTTTGAAAATTTTAAATCTGAAATCGATAAAACAATTAAAAAAAATATGTCTTTATTTTGAGAAGTCATTTACAATGTACAATTCACAAATAAGGTGATCATGATGTGATATGATTAACAATGAACTATTACAAACCTAATAATATTTGTGGCGTTATTTGGACTGTTTTAGACTCTTTTTTTTAGTTGGCCAGAGTGATGTTTTTAATCATTCGACTAATAGTTTTGTATTCCCAATTGGTTTTGATCGTTGATCTGTCAAAAACTTCAATTTAAAAAAATAAAAATAAAACAAATTTTCTTTTAAAACGATGACACTATGATGAAGACACTGATATTCTTTGCAAGTTCAGATTTAACAAGTGCCAAGATGGTAACACAGATATCCTTTGTTCACAGAATAAAGACAAAAACGAAACTGGTATGATCCAGAGCTGATACATGTATGCATAAAACTGCTTGATTTTTTTTTCGAAAGGACGGATTTTTTTTTATGTCATACAGATAAATTAGTACTATTATTGGATTATGGATGTCTTCACTTTTTGGGGTTTTATGCATATCAGCCCACGTCTTTACACTTTATATTTGAGACCTTAAATAGATAACTGCAAGTTAACATAATTTTGTTTCCAATATTTGAAGAACATACTCGAACCGCAATAATGGCAAAATTCCAATACCCGCAAGTCTTGAAAAATCAACTATGATTTCAACATAGTTTTTACGTTTATCGCCTATACTATGCGTTGCACTATTATAACCAAAAGATAACAGTACTATCCACAGATATTTTTTTTCAGTTTAATATCTATGTAAGTATAATACATAAATGACAGATTCGTCTTCAACATATCAAAATTGTATTATCCTAACATAAATCTAATCTGAACATTATAGATAGCTTCACAATACATTAGCTATTTTAACTATTTGAGGCTTTTGGTACAGTTTAGATCCGTTTTTAGTTCCAACAGATTTAATGGAATCAATGGTTTCTGTGTGATATACTTCAAAGCATCAGTCCTGTTCTGTAGTGTATTTACTAAGAAACTACTGACTGCTCCTTGAACAAATTCGTGATACTCTGGAAGTTTCGTTGTATTCCTGGTTATCTTGCAATGGTGGACGTCACGACATGCTGTAAAATAAGGGATAGCATAGAAGGGATGGAAACAAGACTTGGAAAACATCAGTTATGTCCAATTTGTTGAATAGAAGGTTGTATACGTCGTATAATCCGTATACAGTTTTCATGTGGGAAATTCTAAGCGGTTAAAGATATATATGTAATTTGTAGTTATTATTTGCAATGAATGATTTATTGAAAGTTAAAGCTTTCATTATTATCGGAAAAAGCATTATGTTTTTTTTGTGGTCTAAAATGACAAAAGGTGGCACCTACCAGCCCAAGGCTCAGGGTCCAATATATCACAGTGACCAAAGTCCTATAATACAAAAACATTGTTCATCATATTTAAAGTCAAAATGGTAATTTCTCAAAAAATATATGTGTGTGGCAGTGCTTTCAGTTAAAAAAATAATCAATTTGAAAAAGGTTAAGATATTATATAACAACGTTAAATTCACCAAGTGGAAAACCTGAGAGAAGTATAATCTAGGTACTCAATATAACGTAAGCTTTTATTTTTCTCCTCAATTTTCCAACGAAATGCCTAAAAAAGAAAACAACAAACAGGCAAACAACAGTACACAAAACACAACATAGAAAACTAAAGATTTAGCAACACGAAAAAGGTTCTAAGCTGGTATCATCACCATAGAAGTTATACTGGTACTATCACTCAACAAGAATTGGTTTGAATACATGTTTACTTTGACCTATAATGGTTTACTTTTACAAATTGTAACTTTGATGGAGAGTTGTCTCATTGGCACTCATACCACATCTTTTTATATCTAAATATTTGAAGACTTTTTTTTAGAAAGGTTCTAGTGTGCTATAAAGTAGCAAGAGGGCCAAACCTCTTTATGTCACCATTTCTTTGGAATAACCATTATTGCATATTTCTTAAATTTGAAGTGTGCATTCTTATAAACCTTGATTATACATATGATTACCAAAATACATCAAACCTATCTGATTATTAATAATACTAGAAAAATCAATAAGTTAACGTTTGAATTAATATAATATGAAAATAATCACCAGTCGCCTGTTGAAATTTTTTATTTTATAAATTGGCGATATTAATAACACATACATGTATCACATTTACTTACTGCAACATTCATTACTATTTTAGGGCAGCTCCAAAGGTCATAAAATGTATTGTAGTCATAACCAGGAATTGCACATTTATTTCCCTCCTCTGACAGTTGTGTTCCATACATAAATGCTGGCATCTTAATGTCGATTTTGTCTTTGACGTCCTGACTATAAGGTTCGAGGAATACAGTGGACTGAAACATATGATAGCTTAAATGTATCCTTCTTTAATTGTTTGTCCAAGTAATTGTTTTTGTTTCATATAAAATCAAAGAAACACAATAACTTTTTAAGACTGATTTTTTTTCATTTGTTTTAAGAGTTTTAAAATTGTATATATAGTATTTTCAGCAGCTATGTATTTTTTAATTTCTGTGTATGTTTGCATTCCATGTTCATGTTAATAACTATTATACTGACGGACTTTAAAAAGGCAACAAGAATGTTCTTTTACATGTAATTCCCATTTCAAACATGCAATTTTTGTAAAATAAATGTAAAACAATAAATTTCATAATTTCATTCTTTTCTTCATTGCCTAAAAAAAGATGATTGATTGATTGTTGGTTGCTTTACGCCGCAATAGCACAAAAAGGCTATATCGCGCGCGGCGACCTAAAAAAGATGAATTGATTACATAATTTTCAATGTTTAAACCTTGCAGTATGCACTGAGACGCTTGTTTAACCCTTATAAGAGGTTGTGTTAGCGTCGAAGGCAATGACTTTCTGTGACTATTGCCACAATGATTGCCAGAAAGATGTACCAATTCTATTGGGCATGTTTTAAGTTCTGTTTTGTTCTGGTTATGGACGGTCATCAACAAATCCCATCTGGTTGTACCGTTGCTGGAAGTACAGCAAGACGGAGTTTCTGACGTGAAATTATCTGGCAACAGCACGTTAACGTATTCCTGTCTGCAATATTCCTGTGGTTTGATTCATATTTTTATTGCTCTATCTGGTCATGATAAAAAAGCAATAATTTTTACTGATTTAAATGAGGGTATGGATTATAAAGAGATGTTTCACGAAGAAAATAAAACCTTTAAAAAAATATTTTTGGTTTTCAAATTTCGTTCGAAGAAAGTCGTGCGACTTCAATAGTTCGGTATTTTTCAATAACCTCAGGTAATTATAAGTCAAATATTGTTTTTTTCTAACTAGAAATAAGTATGGTAAGTGTGAATATAAGTTATATGAAGACTAATCATGATTTGTTTAAATCACCAATAATGTGTATTGCGTTTTTAAAGTCTATAAGTATAATATTTTGGATACGTTAAACATCGTTTAACCAGATCTAGAGGTAGCCTTTCAGGAAGTTATATCTTTTAATTCGATTTATCTATTTCATAGAGACGGGTCTTTATTGACAGAGTAAACCGAAAAAGCCAGAAGAACTTCAGACCTTTGGCAGAAATTTATATGTTAAACGATAAAAAAAAGTATATTCTATACTAAAATATAATAAAACTGCATGCATTTCTTCCCAATATATTGTAATAACAATGTTATAAGCAATAAACAATCACAACATGATGAATATCGTATAGACATACATTATACCTTGAATAACTTTGGCTTTTCTTTGATCATTTTCAGAGTAACATCACAACCAGAAGAATGACAAACTAAACCAGTCGTATTCCATGCTATAGTAGCCACTGTTTTATTAGACATATAATTCTGAAGCTAAACATAAAATATTGGTTTATATATTTGTTCATATTCATGAATGATTATATAGAAACTACATAAAAACTGGTGTGAACACTGACAACAAACACTTCATTCAGCTGCATAATCGCCATTAGTAAAGAATACACAACGATGCTCTATTCCAAATCACGTTGAGCTGTTGCTCATTGTAACGAAGAGGTCATATATAAGTGTTTCCACTTAATCATGAAGGCAAAGGTCAAATGACTGAGTCGTGTTACACATACTGACGTTGCCCTTATTAATAGACTTGTAGACTAAAGAAAGTTGACAATTACTCCAAGTAAACATGGTTCGAAGTTGACTTTACATGCCTAAGTAAATCATTGAACCCAAGGGGGAATGGCAAAGGTCAGATGGAAAAGATAAATGGAAATTTCAAACAATTATTATCATAAGTTAAACCATCTATGCATACTGGTATATGCATTTTCAAGTTATGATTATATCTTCTGGCATATTAAGCTGTGCACAATTAGTAATTTTAATTGTTCTCTCGTTGACGGGTTGGCATCCTGGTTTCACGCATTCTAGGACTTTTGGCGCAGGCGGAAAGATATAAATTGGGTTATTCCTACTACAGGCTTTTGTTTCTATCCATGGGAAGATCGACTATCCATCTATTTATATGGATAGTCGATCTTCCAATATATAGAAACAAGTGTCTATGTATATGGATAGTCGACCTTCCCATGGATAGAAACAATTGTCTCTATATATATATTTGGATAGTCAACCTGCTCATGGATAGAAACAATTGTCTATATATATGGATAGTCGACCTTCCAATGCATGGAAAGAAACACGTGCCTGTGGTTATTCCCTTCCAACCGTTTCGTCATCTGTCGCATGGCTACCTTTAATGTGAAAATTACAAAAAACGTGTGTACATGATCAAAACTGTAGGTTTTTTTTTAACTTACCCATGTATATTGGTCAAAAAATTTTGAAATGTCTTGTTGTAAGTTGTTCTCTTTCTCAAATTGAATGTTGTCTGCAGGAAACCGATAGTCAATTCCAAAAACAATAAAACCATGGGAAGCAATTCTGTATAGTACAGTTTCGTACAATTCTACCAAAATGTATCCATTAAGGCCGCCAATGAATACAACTACTGGATATGTACCAGCTTCTTGAGGAAAGTAAGCTACAAATATGCATTCATGTAAACCAAATGTTAAAAATCTCACAAATACAATAGAACTGTCATAACATGACAATTCAAAATACGAAAAGCTAATATATATACCGTCAATTATTATAAGAAAAACATATAAGTGCAGAAAGTTTATTGAACAGTTTTAGTAATCTGGACGATTGGCCGTATTGCTTTTTATGGAACAATGTATATTGATACACTTGAAAAGAACTTGGTAGGCCATCAGTTTTTTTTTTTATTATTAAATTCATGCAATCGTGTGTTTAGTTCGTAATCTCATATCATATTACAGGCTATCGGTACCAGAGATACCAAATGATATGTGTTCCAGATTGCTTTGGCTACTTTTTTTTTGGCTATCATGCACAGCAAATTAGTGTGTGTTGCAATATGCCGTTCATGTGACATATCAGAAAACGGAAGCAATGAGGGATCTGTTTTTGATCGATTGCTTTCCCGATAGATAATACCGGTCATAGGATAAGGGTCAAACTAGATGTGTCGCGTATGATTCACTGCGTCTATAGTAAGAAATTTTGAGTGAAATATTACTAGAATAAGCTTGAATTATTTGTTGCTTTTGTTTTGAGAGTTTCTTTGTCTATTTTTAGTTGCCTTAGTTGCATTGGTCACACATATTTTCTCTCTAACTTTTGATGTCGCACTCTTTCATCATTTGCTTGAAAACAGTTTTGTTTTTTATCCGAGTGGTTGTGGAAAAACAACATAACTTGTTTTTCCATCAATGGCTATTTACTTTGATGGATGCTTGCTTTTAGTCCAGATGCAACTATTTCATGCATAACCATGACGATTAAATGTCTTGTTAATAACAATTAACTTTAAATCATCCTCATGCTTATGTAAATTGCTAATAAAAATGAAGTTAAGATTACCTTTTGTATGTAGCGGACTCTTCTGTGCTGTTTTGGTAATTGTCAGTTCACCGACCTTCAACGGTTGGCCAGTATAAGGGTTTCCTTTATCTACATATATTGAACCACCTGTGATAAAAATAGACTTCACGTCATCGTGTTGCTGACAAGGTGGGTACTGAACCAGTGATTCTTATTACTAACGATCACTAACGTGCAAGTCTTTTATGGTTACCGTCAAGACTTGGAAGAATGGTACATAATTATAAATATATCATGTATTGTGATTATTTTATTTTCTTGGCTACCAATTTTCGAGGTTTGAGGAAAACGTGCACTTTCATGGATACATGATTTCGTGTTTTTTTACAAAAATCTTCATACATTAATTCTTATAGAACATTTCTAATTGAATTCATGGTATCCAGATAACCCCGAAACTCTCCAAAATTGGAATCCAACGAATAATTATAATGAATTATGGTATTTATTGTGGCCGCTATTCGTTCTATTTTTTATTTATTTTTATCGTTTAATGTATAAAAGCCGATTCTTCGTATATGTATGCCAATGGGATAGCAAATCAATGACAACCATAACCTGAAGCCAGCTAGAGGTCAACCAACATGTGTATGATTTGAAAATTAATATAACTTACTATCTAATTTTAACAATGCTGCAATGCAGATAGCCATTTGACATACAGATAACAGACAAAGATCTACATTACAAACCCTCCTTGTTCACATATTTGACAAAGTTTAAGTTTTCTGAATTTCCGTAGCATCCAACTTCTCTTCGGAATTTTGCAGCATATTTTTTTAATCATCCAACTTTTAAAGAGTTTTCCAACTTCATTTTTAAAATCTTCCAACATTTTTTATATTATATCTAACGCCAACGTTTCTTAGTGTCCTTTAAATTTTCTAGTGCAAACCGCAGCTGAAGCAATGTTAAATAAGTAATTGCTTTAAACACGTACAAGATTAAAGCTTAACATAGTAAAGTATGTGTACATACAGTATATTTAGTTTATCCCACGCATATATCAAAATGCTTTAAATTTCAAAAACAATATTAATGAAACTGAACGCAAGATTTTGATAGTATTCTCTCTTTTAGTTGGATATAGGGTTGTTTTTACCAACAATATGATTTAGAATTAAAAATGGACAAATTCAAAAAGGAATTTTCATATAAGTCATGTCAATACCGATGTACTGACTACTGGGCTAACGATACCCTCCGGGACTTACGCAGCAACGGTATCGATCCCTGAGTTTCTCTGTTATGAATGTTTTGTCCGTGTGTGTGTGTGTGTGTGTGTGTTGTATTACTGCCACGTAGATATTTTTAACATTGTCATAAAGCGGGAGGTTTGGCTAGCCATTAAACCAGGTCCAACTAAGTCATAAATTAGGCAGTTGTTATCAAATAGTTCGTTTCTATGTGTCTTGTCGTTTGTTTTTGTTGCACTTAGGTGTTCCTGTTGTCCCTTTCTTTTCCTGTTACAGTTAATGTGGTTCCAACGGTTTTGGTTTTTTACCCGGATAGTTTCTTTTAATCGAGTTATGACTTTTGAACACCGGTAAACTACTGTTGGCTTCATTGATGATACCCTCGGGTACTGAAAGTCTTCCAACACCGGTATCAACCAAGTGCTGTAAAAATCCAAAACAATAGACCCTTTTGCCCTGCAATAGTTAATTTGTTTTGCAGAGTAATGGATTTTCTCCCATAGACGAAGTGTAAGTACTTACCATACATTCGAAAATGTTGACCAAATAGGAGACAAAATAAAAGGATCTTCATTGTTGATATATGATATCAAAACTGACCAGGTTATACAAAGAGTTTACTGTTTATCGTAGTATACACACGTGTATCTACAATGATAAATTATAGTTACGAAACAATAGATAACGACCGGACGAAATAGGCTACTATATGTGTGTAAGCCTGTAGTTCAAACTTTTTTAATTTATTTTCTTCTGCTTATAAATCTCATGCATGCTCTGTTCGTGAAATATTCTTATTGTCTGCCAATGTGGGAATCAATTCTGCATCCTGGAAATACTTTGAAAAGAAAATAATATTTCATTATTCTCTTTATTCGTTGGGAATAAATCGGTAACGAAACGAAGAATAATAATATTTTATAAATCGAACAGAACATTTCACAATAATAAATGTATCAATTCATTGTACCAATTGTTGTTTTTCTTTGGATAAAAAAGGCCGCGAATAACAAAAATCTATTTTAAAATGTTTTTTTTTTCACTTTGTTTAAATAAGATATTACTTGAGTTATTTCACTTCACTGGTTCTCTTATTTAAGACCAGTTCATCAATAGACAGGTGTTTGGGGATAAACTCATCCATGAAGTGTCCAGTAATTCGTAGCATACACTCAATTCATTTATATATCCGTTAGGTGACACTGATAGGTAATTAGAAATTAATCATTATTATAACTGCCATCACTCTTATCACACATATTTTCAAATAGAATGTCCTAATGCAAATTAGTTCGTAAGTTCCGCCCGATCAGTTAAACTATCATTGGTAATATGTATGTGCTAAAATGCTCAAGGTACTTTGAAACCATGTGAAAATAACGAATCTCACACACAATTTGCATTGTTACCCATGGTTATTGATAATATATGTTATCATTGAGCTTGCAGCTCCTACTCAGACTTTGTAAAACGTCATCAGTGTCTGAGTAGAAAGTTGATGAACCAGGGGTATGTCAAAGAACGTCTCGTCCTTTTTCTAAAAAAGTTCATCGGAAGGTACCAATTGAGACCTTCTTGATAAATATTCCGTATAAACTTCACAAATGATACATGGTGGTCTTGATGTATAGATTCTGCGTACTGATGATTGTTTATCATCTTAACAACGTGTTTTATTGTTTTTTCATTTGTCTTTGTTCTATTATTAATATTACTTTTACTGTTGAAATGTTTTATGTGATATCCATTTTAACGTGGCTCGGTACTTATACATCCCGTCAATGTGTTTGTATTGTCTTTAATTTTTTGGTGGTGTGTTTTGTATATGCGACTTTTTGTATTTCTTTGGTTCTTATAATGTGACTCTGTACTTTAAATGATCCCGTCAGTATGATATTGTTCTATTTTATATCATTATAATATCTTTCTATTATGAATTACAAAATACGTTGAACCACAAACGTCAAAATCATTTAATCACGTAGTGGAATTAACTTTTTGTGGATTCTTATAAATTCTATATAATTTTTGGACTATTTTTAATCTCGGTCTATTTCTGAAATTTATTCTTACATACTTTTGATTTTTTAACCCTGTATGCTTACATTGCCTATAACCGGTCATTGCCTATGTGAAATTTTAAAATTGTTTGTATGTACATTGAACGACAAATATATGTGCCGTATAAAATTTGCTGACGTCAGACACGCCAATCAATGAATGTGTTTGTAGATAGATGTTTTTGAGTTCTGTTAAATTGTTCCTTTTAAAATTGTTACATGATGATGACTGCTGTACCCATATTTTGACTATTTCATTTATTGTGTCTGCTTAGTTAACGCATCATTGTAAATATAACGGAATTTGATCAGACTGTCACCAAAGTGAGAGGGTTAGCGCTATAAAACCAGGTTTAATCCACCATTTTCTACATTTGAAAATGCCTGTACCAAGTCAGGAATATGACAGTTCTTGTCCATTCGTTTTTGATGTGTTTTGTTATTTGATTTTGCTATGTGATAATGGACTTTTCGAATTGATTTTCCTCTAAGTTCAGTATTTTTGTGATTTTTCTTTTTGCAAAGCATATTTTGAAGTTAATATTTGCTTTGTATGATTTGTAGTGGTATTTCCTAGATATATTGTAATATTTTAACTCCTGACATGAAAGCATCAAGTATTTCATTTAGACTTCCCATTAGTTCTGTACATTTTCTTTTCTAAATGAAATATCTAATGTATATACATTTCATCAGATAATTGCTTGCGGAAACCGGGGTACCTTCTTTTTTGCAAGTTTATTGTTTTCTATTTGGTATTTTAACATGACGTCCTTCAAACGCTTTGAGTACACACCCGTGGTAAAATATGAATATATTGTTTGGGCTGTTCCGATCGTACTCCCAAGTCATATGCTTTTTTATGAATGAGCTACTCGACGTCATAAAATGTTGACGTCAGTATATAAGCGTTTTACGGGAAAGTACACGCTTGTGAAACCGAAAATCATCACAACATGGAAATGTAAACAAACGGTGCTAAAATGAGTTATAAAAGCCATTTTTTTGTATACATATAAGACATTTAAGTAAAATTATCATTTAAATTCATCCAAACCTATTTAAATATGTTATTTTAAATAGTTTAAGCATGTCACTCACTCAGTTTGCTCCGTTCTTTTACGTCAATTTAATAGTGCGTTAATTTATGGGAACGGCAAATAATGCCTTCACCTAGAGCGCTTCGATCCAAAAACAATTGCCGTATTTGTCCTATTAGAATTTAAATAATTCATGGGGGCTTAAATATATCTAGATTTTACCACGGGTTGTCCCTTTATGCCGATATTTTACCCCTCGCTATCGCTCAGGGTAAAATATTAGCTATAAAGGGCCAACCCGTGGTAAAATCACGATATATTCAAGCCCCATGAATTATTTCTTAATTAAATATTTAAGATCCATTTTGTTACACCTGGTGATCTGTTTATTTGGCAATCACTAATGGCAGTCAGCAAGGTTTAAGAACATCCGTTGTTCGACTTGTTAGTCAAATGTGTTTTGTTAAAATATAATTTTTCACTTTTATGGTCTTTTGGAATATGTTGTTTGTGCTGCTGTAAGACCTCTCTACCAAGAAATTTGTTTTGCATGCATACGTTTGCAATGCAATCATAGGTTTGAACTTTGTTTTCAATTCAGACTTGTTTATATTTATTTGTTTGGGCTTGCAATATATTTTCCTTCGGGTTTATATGATCCGTTCATCCTTTTTATACTCTTCAAATTCAAGAGTCTATCCTGAATTCAGGTATATATTATGGCTTTCCAAATACCGTTTTGAGCCCTATAATCACTGAAGAGACATTAATTGTTGCAATCAGGATATGGTGTACCAATTTTGCACATTTTCTTTGATCGGTTCTTTTGTTCAGACCATCCGTTGTTCGACCTGTTAGTCAAATGCGTTATGTAAAAATATACTTTTTTTTACCTTTTTGGTAAAAAGGTCAAACCGGGTAAAATAGTTATAGATTATCATTGGTCATCTCAATTCGATTGTTTTTGTTACTTTCGCCGTAAAACGCTATGACTAAAAAGAAAAACAATACCAACAGATTAACAATACACAAAGTAATCGTAGAAACTACAATTTTTACAAACATTGACAAAAAATAACTAATAATTTATACAATAATTTATGATATGGATTTTGGTTGAAAAAATAATTGATACACATAATCAAATTGCTCTCATATGACCAAACTGTATACCTACGTTACAAAATACTACCTAAAGTAGCTCTTTATCAATCGTTTGAACAGGTCAGTGATTTATGGAATCGGGAATCGCACAACATCTTTTGAATCTTACGTTTAAATCTAGAAGTTTTGTATTAAATTCATTAATATGAACGATACCCCTTAAAACCTGTTTTAAAGGCATTTTAAATCAAGGCAACAGTAATATACTGCTGTTTAAAAGTCAACAGATTTAACTGCGTCGAATTCACGTAGGGAAAGTTGAAGCTCAGTAACCGTTGCTGTGAAAAAAACATGTGTATCTCATAGCTACAGTTTGACTTTTAGAAAAATAAATATCCTTTTAAAATCCATACAGCTGTTCCGATGTGTTATCCAAAATCGCCAGATTCAACAATTACGCATCAGATTTATCGGGGATCAGTATGGCATGATCATACTGATTATTATGAAAGATGACATTAACCCCAACCGACAAGTTCTGATAATAACTGTCTTGTTTTGTAGTAAGATACTAAATACTCGTCTTGAATCTATTAGCCACACAGCAAAGCCTTTTGGCAAGATTGATAAGTGTTTCAATGTCAGTGTAATATTTCAATATATTGGGTACACATGATTGTTATTTCATGTAAAAATGACATTTTGAACAAATTTATCTTACTGATGAATAATGCTGGCCATGTTAACACTATACCATCAACTGAGTAAACGGCTAAAAAAGGTGTACATAAACACCTAGTATATATAGCTTTGGCAATTTATTAAATAAAATGACCCCAGAATAAACTGTTTAATTAAAAGTCAAAAGATGCATAAACAAATGATAAAGAACGATTTTTTGGATTTTGTTTACAAAGTTTACTGTGTGGTTATTTAACCACAATTCTATAGTGTGTATCAATGCATTTTTCACCAAAATCCATTTCATAAATTATTGTTCAAGTTATAAGTGAATGTTGGTTAATTTTGTACTAATTGTAATTTGTACAGGCAATTATTGTACAAAGTCAAAATACAAATCATAAGTTGTACACTATTTTTGTACAGATTATAATTTATTCAAAATGATCACTTGTATACAACCTATACACATTATACGATGGTGCTAAGGAAACGTCACGATTTAAAAACAGATAACTACAATATGTTACAATTGAGAAAAAACATCAATTCTCTTATCGTTAGGTAAAGTATTAAGCTTCACGTTAGAGATATAGTTATCAAGATCCAGAAAGGGATAGTGTAACATGTAGCCCCGCTCGAATAGGGAGTAAAGAATCAGATCTACTCAAACATCATTAGGATGATTTTCTGGGCACTTTATAAATATTCGTACGACTGATATTTCTTTATCATAATAAATTATATAAACAAGGTATAATTTGTAGTTGTCAGTACACAATGGTAGAAATATTCATATATAAATTAACAGTGATTGTTTGCATCTAAAATAAGACCAAAGTGATTAGTACATAGATATTTTTTGTTTAATTCCTACGGGAAAGTAACACCTCCCGGATCGAAATCGATTTTATCAGCTATAGTAAGAGGAGGGGACACGGTGTCCATGCAATCTTATGCGGTGTGTGAAAAAAAGGTAGGTTCCAGCCCCGCTCGGGAAGGATGTACAGAATAAGATCTTCTCAAACATCGTCAGGTTGATTTTCTAAGCACTATATATATACATTTTATATATACTTTTTTATATATTGAAAAGTTATAGATTTTGTCCACGCTGTAAAATATGAAAAAAGTAAGGTAGAAAATGCGCGAAATATTTATATTCAATATGATAATTCACATTTCGTACAAAGTAGTATACCGCTGTTCGAAAGTCATAAATCGATTGAGAGAAAACAAATCCGGGTTACAAAATAAAACTGAGGTAAACACATCAACTTTAAGGAAATCAACGAAACAACAGAAACACTGAAGTGCAACAAAAAACCAAAACGACAATGCAACCCTTACTGAAACGCACTAAAAGATGACAGCTGCCATTTTCCTGACTTGGTACAGGATATTTTAATAAATTAAAAAAATAATGGTGAGTTGGCCCTGGTTTTGCGGCTAGCCAAACTTCCAACTTTTATGGCATTGTTAAATATAACACTAAAATGATAACATTAAATATACTCACCATAGATACCAGGATGGAAAAATTATATTTGCGCCAGACGCGCGTTTCGTCTACAAAAGACTCATCAGTGACGCTTTAGCGACGATATTATTTAGTCCTGAACGTCATGAATTGAAGCACAATGTAGGTACTTGAAACGACAGTGAAAGTACATAATTATAGAGAAAATGAACTAATTTATGTTAATTCTCATTGCTTCCGTTGTATAATCTGATCGCCGCGATATAGCCTTTTTGTGCTAATGCGGCGCCAAGCAACCAACAATCAATCAATGTATAATCTGAACACTGATAAAATCGAAAAATAAAGAAATTTGGATGATTTGATCCAGCTCATATACCAATATGTTCGCTACGTGGGATTTTTCTTGTTCTTTGGACTCAATTAGATTAACTGTCATTCGTTCTCTAAATGTGTTGCCGGTTTGTACAATACAGTTTTCGTGAAGTGATGATACATAGAAGGCTTCCGAAGCACATGTAAAACTTTTCTTGTGTCCGGATTTAAAACGATTTTTGTTTTTTCGGATAAGTAGAAACAAGATTCACCACATTATTTATGTATGTGCCTGTCCCAAGTCAGGAGCCTGTAATTCAGTGGTTGTCGTTTGTTTATGTGTTACATATTTGTTTTTCATTCATTTTTTTTACATAAATAAGGCCGTTAGTTTTCTCGTTTGAATTGTTTTACATTGTCTTATCGGGGCCTTTTATAGCTGACTATGCGGTATGGGCTTTGCTCATTGTTGAAGGCCGTACGGTGACATATAGTTGTTAATGTTTGTGTCATTTTGAGTTTTTTTGTGGATAGTTGTCTCATTGGCAATCATACCACATCTTCTTTTTTATATTCACAATTATATACATATATTTATTCTAAATATCACCACAAAAGATGCATTCGCAAATGTTTGCTCTCCCCTCGCCTGGATTCGAACTCATGCTATTGAGATATCGAGACAACATCGCATGTGCCTAGCGCTCTAGACCACTCAGCCACCTAAACTGAACTAAAAATGTACGATGGCATAGTGGTATCTTTTCTCGTCAGAAGAATAAAGAGGTATTTCATATTATATATATAAAGGACAATAACTGTCTCGCAGATAAAGACGGATAAGTCCACAATCCAGTCCTAAATTCCTTGAATGTGACCATCGAATTAGACTTATCACAGGGCTCGAACTTATTTGAGCAATATGAAAGGTACCACATAAGGAGCAGGATCTGATTATCCTTCACCCCGTAGATTTATTTAAAAGGGGTTTGTTTTGCTTTTGCTTTATTTTTAAATTTTGTAGTTTGCTCTTTTCAATTTTTCAAAAACCCCCAAGGGTGACTGGGGAAGAGAAATATGGTCACTTGGTCTTCTCCCGACGGGCAGTAAAACGCTTGGTGAAGTTGGGCTTCCATTTGGCTGTGTTGGATGTATCAAGTTCGCAGTCATGTCCGATCAGAATGGGGACGTTAAATCCGATGTCTCATATAAAGAGAGTGCCACGCTCTTTGCACGTTAAGAACCCTTGCAACAACTCTTTGAGTGATCCGTAGGTGGCCTGTTGCAAGGCAAAAGTTCTGTCCCTATCCAATAAACCCTCATTTTCCAGTGGTAGTCCAAATTTCCCCGACCATCATCCCAGATGTCCTCTATTGTGACAAGACCTACCTATGGTATTGTGAACTTGTTATCGTCCTGAATATGCATGAAATATTTGCCACTGGACGTTAAGCAACCAACAATCAACCAATCAATCAATTTTCCAATGTCAATGTGAATGCTGTTATTTTTCGGGTAACAATACGTCTCACCTTTGTAATGAAAAACGTAATCTGTTTCAAATTTTCAGTTGATCAAGTTTCAGGATTAGAGCTTTTACTTACCAATGAGTTATACATTTAGTTGTGTCTTAGGATTGGAAAATGTGCATTTATCAATCCTTTTCTTTCCTGATTTTGTGATGCCTAATAAATTGATAAAACGTGTCGACGTATTTTATAGTTAAACACGATGCTTGTCACATGTAAAACGGCATATTCTTACCCTCTAGAGCACCCCAAGTTTGGTATTTTCAGTTTGTTTTGACTTATGAGTTTAAATATCTCCTTCGTACCTGTCGCCTTACTAATATTTCATAAATGAAAAAATAAAATCTAGATTTTGAATGAAATTAAATTTTGTGTAATAGAAAGTTTAAATCCTATCTATATATAAAAAAAGTTAGCTTTAATTGTATACGTCAACTCATATAATTCTAAAGAAATTGATCAATGTATTCATTGAAATGATATGTAAATAATGAACAAGTATTCAAAAATACTTTAGATATAGTTCAATCGTAATAGTGTAGTTGATATGGTGACACGAACAACATAAATGTTGATACATCTATACTAAAGGAGACACCATATTTTAACAGGTAATGACCTACTATTGTTTCTGTATCTGATTATAAACACGATATATCAAAATAACATTTGAATGAAAAGATAACTTACTTTTTACCAAACTCAAACAGTCAAAATGTTTATATCCCATGACTTGACTGGAAATGTCCGTTGAAAGTTTGATAATTTTTTTATGAAAATGTAATCGTTTTCTCAATGTGTATATGTCTTAATTTTATGCATGTTTGTGCAGATTTAAAGTAGTTGTCAAAAACTTTAGCATTGAGCCGAAAACGGGACATTATGCTCCTTTGCTAGACTCACTGGCCATCCATATTTTGTAAAATTTGAAGAAAATTAATTAATTTTGTGATATTGGACATAAGAAATCATGTTTAAGTTAGAACAATATACTTCCAAGTAGTCGACACCATAGAATGAGAGTCCTGCTGTACCTCTATTTTGACAATGTCACCTATTATGTCTGTTTTGTTTTGTTCTGTTCATTATAATGGAATTTGATGCGACTGTCGTACACGTGAGAGGTTTAGCGCTATAAGACAAGGTTCAATCTACCTTTTTCTACATTTGAAAATGTCTATACCAAGTCAGGAAGATGACAGTTGTTGTCCATTCGTTTGATGTGTTTTATCATTTGATTTAGCATTTATTTAGGGACTTTCCGTTTTGAAGTTTCCTCGGAGTTCAGTATTTATGTGATTTTATTTTTTTTATATCCTCAAACAAAGGGTCGGTAGGGTAGAGGCTCTGTCTTTTGTACGACAACCCGACATGCAAAATTAAATGAATCCAAAGGAGATGGTTTTTCCCTCAGTACTTATCTAAAGTTTTTCTAGAAACAAAAATAAGGATTATATACCCTTGTTATAGATTACCCTAGATAAATCTGGCAAAACCTTTTGGAATTTTGGGTCCTCAATGCACTTTAATTGACTTTTAACTTTTTGTTTTCAAGCGTCACTTGGTAACGGTTTTGTAGTTTCCAGGTTATAACATTAAGTTTACAGATTGTTTATTGTATTCGTATGTTTCTTTGATACATATGACGTGGCTCTGTACTTATATATCCCTTCATTGTACTTGTACTATTGTATATTTTTGAATTCTTTTCTTTAATTTCTGCTTGTCTATATGCTTTTTGTGCTTCTTTGATACATATTTGATTTTTTTTATAGTGATTAAGATTATAACACAATGTTGACTGCTGTTCCCCTATTTTTGCAATTTTTACCTTTTATGTGTATTTGTTTGTTCACACATCGTTGTCAATATAATGGAATTTAATGCGACTGTCATACAAGTGAGAGGTTAAGCTAGTAATAAAACCAGGTTTGAACAACCTTTTTCTTCATAAGGAAATGTCTGTATCAATTCAGAAATATACTGTTGGTATCCATTGGTTTGATGTGTTGAGATTTTGATTTTGCCTTTTGATTAGGGACTTCCCGTTTTGAATTTTCCTCGGAGTATAGTATTTTTGTGATTTTCTTTTTATTACAAAAATGTTAATTGGTGACATCTTTGGTTAATAAGAATCAATTATCAATAGTCTTTAGTGTAAGACATACTTACTAGACAAAACTTATCGACGTATTGTTTAGTATAACACGACGGGTGTCGCTAGTGCGTAGGGTCTGTCTACACGTCTGGAAAACCCAAAGTTTTGGAGAGTTTCGTTTTGCTCAGTTTTTAGTTTTCTATATTATGTTTTGTATACGGTTGCTTGTTTTTTTGGGTTTTTTTTATGGGATTTTTTACCAAAGAGTTAATTTTTCTGTTTTTTTCGACATACGACTCTGTATATCCCTTCAGTATCTGTCGCCTCTTTTTTATTTCATAAAAGACTTTTAAATTATGTGTAGATAGAAAGATTAAATCTTATCGATAAGTAAATAATGAACATGTATCCAAAAATACTTTAGATGTAATCCAATCATAATAGTGTGGTTGATATGGGGACAACAACAACATGAAATATTGTTATAAATTGGTATACGAAAGGGGAAACATATTTTATCAGGTAATACTATAATCAATGGTTATTTCTGTATAAATTTTACATATACACATAACATAGATATAATAAAAAAAAAATACTATGTTTTGTTATCATGATAATGTTTGAATAAAAGAAGAAGCGTTTCGAGACTGAGTATTAATCAAAACAACTCGAAAATTGCCTTGAAATATCGATTGAAAAACTTCATAGTTTTTATGAAATAATTGTATTATTTTAATTTATGCATATTTTGTGCTGATTTAAAGCAGTTGTTAAAATGTTTTGTATTTCACCAAAAATAGTTAGGTCTTCTATAGATTGATTCGAAAATTGGGTTTATATATTCATTTGTTTCAAAGGGGCATTTAACAGCCGTCAAATTAGTGTTTACCAAATCGTCTAAAATGTCAAAGGAGTAGGTCAAGTAAGGGCCGATTTTAGCCTCATATTTCAAGTTCATCTAACTAAAGATTTTAAACACTTTTTAAACACTTAAGTGTCTATTTCAATTGATTCCATTAGTTTATGTGAAAGATTTTAACTGATTTAGTCATTAAAAACGCTCCAATTCAAGCTTAAATATGAAAAATCTATCAAATATGCCAAAAAACGTCACTGGTTTTTGTCAAAAATGAAAGTGGCAGCATCCGTGTTCATCCTCAACCTTTACATATGTTATGTTTTATCATCAAATACAACTTACATTTCAATATTGTGAATGAACACAAATGCGGCCACTTTCATTTCAGACGGAAACCATCTAAAATCTAATTAAAATGCTAAAATTGTGAAGATTTCAGTAATTTTGCATGAGTCAAATGCTAATACCCGATATATGTCCATTGTATTGTCAAAAACAGTCAATATTTATGAAACAGAAGCATTCTACTTTCCAATAAATAGCTAAAAGATTACATTTTCATAATTTTGTAAAACTGCTTTATTTTGGGGCCAAAAAGGGGTCTTACTGAACCTACTTCTTTTATTTATAACACACTAAAACTAATCTTCTGATAACTTAGCATGCTTAAGCCACCAGTAGCCCATCCTTGATAAGGGTTAAACTGCAGTTTCCATGATTATGGATTCAATTACATTTGCAGTTGAATCATTGAATTGCAGGTATTAATGCATCCTCGATGTTTATGAGCTCATTTTGACAAAATTGAACCAATCCTGACTGCTCATAGCTAAATATCATTTCACAATTCCGCTTATATAAATGTTTGAAACAAAAATAATGTCATCATTTGATTAACTTCTGAGCTGAATAGCGCCGTTAATGCCCCTTTAAAGATATAATTCAAATTAATGTGTTTTATTATGTTTGTATTTTCAAATATAATATGCTTTTAAAATTATTTCAGTCCTGAAACATCGTGCTCCCTTGATGAATCTAACCATTGCAAGACATTGTTATCAAAGATATTACTATTCCAAAATAGATTTATGTTTGAACAAATCATTTAGAAAGGGTTCATTCATAAGACAGTGTTTTACACCGTTAATCCCTGGAACTACTACAAGGTAAGCAAACAAATGCTAGTATTAGGTTAAAGAAATCAACAGATAAATGTATTAAAAGTCTAGAAATTTTCTTAATACTTGTTTTTGATTAGTTCAGTTAATTGCGCTAAAAATGGATATTTTAACTGAAAGATATGGCCTTTACAACAAGATTTGTTTTGTTCTTTAACCATGCGACTATAACATCTCAGCTTAAGGAATTCTTTGACATTTGAATCTTGATAATGGCGTAATTGATTTTGGAGTGTCAAAATCTTATAAGATTGCAGATTTATTTGCCTCAATCATATAACTCTTATTTTGTAATAAATAAGATTACTTACTTTATCATAAACTTAGACTAAATAACATATAAATTTTACCGTATGATAATAGCATTAAATTGACGTAAATTTCATTTTTTTCGAATTGGTGCTTAGCGGGTTGATATGAAAAGTTTATCACATGCTTCGATTGTTATCACATGCCTTTCCGTAACGTTATCCCATGGCATTCCGGTGATACTCGGCCAATTCCGGAAAATACACTACAATGCTACGTTTTCAGTGAAAAACATTACAAAGTAGTGTACAAAACAATTATAATGGAAAGTGTATCTTGTAAAATAATATAAATAATAAAAATAATAAAAAAACAAACAAATTTTTAAACAAATGCATTTTTTAATTTTTCTTAAACATAATTTAGACAGTTTCTTTAAAAAAAATTACTTTTCCAAACAATGTTCATAATTATGTATATTGTTGATTTTTTGTTTGTCGATTCGTTTATATTAAACTGTTGGTATTTTTTCTCTGTTATGATAGAAAAATTTCATATTTGAATGTATCAAATTTTGGGTCCGACGTCCGTGAACGTTTTTACTCTTTAAACTTCGGGAACCACGTTCAAGGATCAATACATTAATCTGTTAATTTTCATTACTGTTGTAGCATATGATAAAAAGATCATAACATGTCATTTTTCATATCGTATATATTATCAGCCCTCGAGCCATGCGGTTCTTGGGCTGATATTAAACCTAGGGCTGATAATACAAGCGATATGAAAAATGCCATGTAATAATCTGATATTATCATATACTTAGACTAAATAACATATGATTTTTACTGTACGATAATAGCATTAAATTAACGTAAATTTGATATTTTTCGAATTGGTGCTTAGCGGGCTGATATGAAATGTTTATCACATGCTTCGATTGTTATCACATGCCTTTCCTTAACGTTATCGCATGACATTCCGGTGATACTCGGCAAATTCCGGAAAATACACCTCAATGCTACGTTTTCAATGAAAGCATTACATAAGTAGTATACCAAACAATTATTTGGATACTGAAAAGTATGATTGTGTAAAATAATAGAAAACAAAAACAAATTTTAATAATTAAAATGCATTTTTAAAAGTTTCAAACATAATTTTAGAAAGTTACTTTAAAAAAAGGTGACTTTTCCAAACAGTGTTCATTATGTATATTGTTGAATTATTCATTTTGTTGATTCGTCCACATCAAAATATTGAGGGGTTGAGGCATATGATAGAAAGATATCATATCGTATGTACTAAATCTGGGGTCCGACGTGAAATTTTTAATATTTGAACTTTTATTTTGGAACCACGTAAAAGGATTAATATATATATTAATCTGTTATTCTTCTCCATTGTTGAATCATATGATAAAAAGATCATAACATGTCATTTTTCATATCGCATGTATTATCAGCCCTCGGTCAATATCAGCCCTCGAGCCATGCGGCTCTTGGGCTGATATTGAACCTAGGGCTGATAATACATGCGATATGAAAAATGCCATGTAATAATCGGATAATAAATACTTACTGGGACTGTGATGACATCAGCAAATTTATCAAAGCCCTTCTTAACATCTATATATTTATATAGTTTATTCTTATTGGCACCAATTTTCCCTATTAATAGAGGACTGGTTTCTGTATTGTTTTGAATTACAGTTTATTTAAAATAGCTTGGATTAATAAATTGTTTACACTTTCACCTTGATGACATTTTTGCTTGTTTGTTCGAAAGAATCAAGAATTCATTAATTGATTTCTGAACTTTTATAGTTGGTTTCTAGTATATGGCATTGGTTTTGCTCATCGGTGAAGGCCGTACGGTTTTCGATAACTATTAACATCTACTTCATATGCACTCTGGTGGACTTTTGTTTTATCCGCAATCTTACCACATCTCCTTGTCTTTATATTCAACAAACAAACCGATTTCAGAGTACTTACAGTTACTGAAAGCAACTTCAACGCCAATCGAAATGATAAACAAACCGTGCTTTCTAAGTTTCTTTAGCAACATCACTGTTTTAACTAGAAAAACTATTAAATCATGAAACTATAAACTAAAGTTACACCTGAATATACATATAAAGATGTGGTTTGATTGTCAATGAGACAACTTCCCACAAGAGACCAAACAACTATAGGTCTTCACCAATCAGAAAAGTTCAAGCTGCATAGTCAACTATGAACGGCCCCGAAATAACAAATGTAAAACCATTTAAACGAGAAAACTAACGAACAAGTAAATGTATACATAAATGAACAATAAACAAATATGTAACTGTTTTAGGTCATTTTTTAGTAGCAATAAAAAAAAAACTATGTTAATTGGACATGCTTTGATACTATATATGCCCTTGAATTTTTACTAGATAACATTTTTGTTCGCTTTGATGATTCCGTATATCGTCAGATCATCGGAATTCCAATGGGGACTACCTGTGCACCACTTATTGCGGACCTCTTTTTGTATTGTTATGAGTTACAATTTATGACAAAAATAAGCAAAGACCCATCAAAACAACATCTGATAAACAAATTTAATAATACTACTTTTAGATATTTGGATGATATTTTGGTTCTCAATAATGACGACTTCAGTATGTATATTAATGAAATTTATCCTGCTGAACTTACTTTAAATAAAGCTATACTAACAATGACCACTGCCCTTTCCTCGATCTTGATATCTATATCACTAACGGAAAGCTGAATACTAAAATTTATGATAAAAAGGATGATTTTACATTTCCTATCGTTAATTACCCGTTTTTAGATGGTGACGTTCCCTTGTCACCATCTTACGGTGTTTATGTATCTCAACTTGTACGATTCGCTCGTGTATGTAACAATGTTTTAGATTTTAACGAGAGAAATTTATGTATTACTGAAAAATTATTACACCAGGGTTTTCGATATCACAAACTAGTCAAAACATTTACTAAATTTTATCATCGGTATAAAGACATCATTCGTAAATATAGCTCAACATGCAGACTTCTTATACGTTCAGGTATTTCACATCCAATTGTTTATGGAAATATTCTTTATAAAGCACAAAGGTGTCAGTATTCACCTCAGAAACTTACAAAACCTTTGAATAGACTTATTAAGAAGGGATATAATTACGATTCTGTTGTCAAGTCATTAAAGATTGCATATTTTGGCGTTAATATTGAGTCACTGATAAGGTCTTTGCGTCGGAACTAAACACATTTATTCTAAAAACAGTTGTTGGCATGACACGGGTTATGTTCTTCTCATATATGTTATGATGGTATGATATTAAACCCCTAACGGGAAGGATTGTGCCTGATGTTCATATGATGAAATCATAATCTTTCAGTCAGTTTAATTGAAGTCTGGAGCTGGCATGTCAGTTAACTGCTAGTAGTCTGTTGTTATTTATGAATAATTGTCATTTTGTTTATTTTCTTTGGTTACATCTTCTGACATCAGACTCGGACTTCTCTTGAACTGAATTTTAATGTGCGTATTGTTATGCGTTTACTTTCCTTCATTGGTTAGAGGTATAGGGGGAGGGTTGAGATCTCACAAACATGTTTAACCCCGCCGCATTTTTGCGCCTGTCCCAAGTCAGGAGCCTCTGGCCTTTGTTAGTCTTGTATTATTTTAATTTAAGTTTCTTGTGTACAATTCGGAAATTAGTATGGCGTTCATTATCACTGAACTAGTATATATTTGTTTAGGGGCCAGCTGAAGGACGCCTCCTGGTGCGGGAATTTCTCGCTACATTGAAGACCTGTTGGTGACCTTCTGCTGTTGTTTTTTTTATTTGGTCGGGTTGTTGTCTCTATGACACATTCCCCATTTCCATTCTCAATTTTATCACAGCAAAAAAAACGACATACACTGAATTACAGGATTTTCACTTGGAACAGACACACACAAATTCACAGTTGTCGGGGTGAAACAAGTTAGAGGGATTCAAACCCTCACACTCAACCTGAGATAGTGGTTTCACATGTTCCTTTAAACATAACATAATTAATAGCAATTTCATCACCTAATAAAAATTAGAAAAACTAACAATTGTCTTGTGTATATTAGAACTTTGAATACTCATTAGTTTCATTACTGATATCGGATGCTGTCATTTTGTGGTTTCAGATAAGTTAACCAACTGATATGTCAGATACAGATGAAGCTGAAACATGTGAAAATGACACTTGGACACCTCCAGCTCCTTCAATTGGACATACCGAAAACATAAGTGAATGTTCTTCATTTTCTCTAACTGGACCTGCCGGAAACACACGCGAAAGTCATTCAACTCCCTTTACCGGAACAACCGGATGCACGAATGAGTCTCCTCTAACTACGAATGAATGTGTTTCAACTTCTTCTATCGGAACACCAAGAAGCATAACTGAATCTCCTCCGTCCCCTATTGAACCTACCAAAAGCACCAATGGATGTTCTGTATCTCCTTCTATTGGACCTGTCAGAAGCACAAATGTTTTAGCACCTACTATCGGACCTACCAGGAGCAAAAATACATCACATCGAGCTACACTTATCAGAAGACTAGACGAAGGAGACCAAAGCAAAGGTAATTTCAATTAACTAGTTTAATTGCGATGACAAACATCTTTTATGTTTTTATCACATACTAGTTATATGGATATAAGAATATGTACGTAGACGCAAAAATATGCACACAAATTGAAATTATTCATTAAAATTGCAGCATTTGTTGCGATTGGTTTTTATTTGTTGTGAATTGCACTATATAAACTAATTGTCTCATGATAAGATATATCCAAGTTGAAAAGGAAATATTCAATTGAAAGCTAACTATTCGGCGTGATTCAAAGGTTATCAAAGATATTAAGTTACATTTACAGATTTTCACGTTTGTGTCTTGATGTCTTACACGTGATTATTTTATTTAGGGTTTAAGATAAAGTAAAAACTGCTTAATCAAAAGTACGATCATGTGATTAATGTTTAAATGAAACCCACAACCTTGCCAAAAAAGATATTTTGTTTGTTATCGGTTGATCTAATAAGTTCACAAAAAAAAGTCATAATGAAGTATTTTAAATTTTTGCAATGCAGGGGCCAAATTATGGTTCTTATCAAATCCATCCTTGAATAATGTTAAAGCAGAAGAAAATATACCAAAATTTAAAGCTTGTGTCGAATAATAATTATGGATTGGAAAAAATTTAATTACAAAAATTCCGAATTCCGAGGAAAATTCTAAACGGAAAGTCCCCGGGTAGATAGAAATATAAAAAAAATAATCATGAAAATTGCTGGATTTGAATATCAAGTTTAAGTGTTCAATGAAATATTTTGTATGCTTCCCTTTAACTGATATACTATCAATTATTTATTGCAGTATAACATATTTTGTTACTATAATGTTATTTTGCAGAATCGAAGATTAAGGGGGAAGAAAAGAATGAAGGTAATCTCCATCAAATCCTAGTACAACTAGACTTGATAAAGTATTATCCTGGTAAATTAAATATAGAAGATGTCTTTAAAGTTAACTTGTCCAACGGGTTGAAGAACTTTTCTGATATAAAATGGTACATTTTATCGTTAATAATTGGCGTCGACAGCAGAGCTAGAGATGAAGCCTTAGCAAATGCTCTGAGATCCTTAGAGAGTGGTGACATTGTAACTGGAAGATCTATGATTAGAAGAGGAAAGACTGCAAGTGTAGGGGGTGTCAAAGTGTGTGTTCACCCTCAAGATGTACTTTGTGCTTTATTTCTTTGTAGCTCTGATTTACTACAAAAGATTTTAGTTTCAAAACTGTTCATGTGTAAGATAGCAATTCCTTTTGTTTTTAAATTGGAAAGCAGGTTGATTTATTCCCTTTGGCCTCTGCATTTCATTAGAGTGGAAGGTAAATACAAGAATAACAGAGGTATTGATGGTTATTTGTCTGACAAAGAGCTTAAAAGTATCTCTTTCTTAAAAATTGGCGAAACTGAAGTATCAAAATCAGAATTGGTCAATAGGGTGATAAAGTCAAGGGTTTTAATGGAATCCTTTTACCATCGAAACTGCATTTTAGGGAACAATTCGAGGTCTATTAGTAATGGTTCGATTGAATTCTCTTTATTTTTGCCATCTGGTAAAGATAGCGATGCATTTGACGACATCATTCTATTCTTAAATCTTAGAGGAAATGCCATAAACCAAACAAAACAAGTAATTCTGATGAATGAAATTTCAAGTTGTACTGTTATCTTCATGAATATTCAACAGTTACGGCATGAAACCAATGTAAGATTCCTCAAGGAAATGCATCAAACACTTGGTTCGTCTGTAAGCGAAATGATGTATATAATCGAGTCCAATGACTGTACAACAGAAGAGTATGAAACATTAACTGAAGTATTAGATAATATTAAAACAGTTTCAAAGAAACACATTGAAATAGTTGACATAACAGATGATAACAATAAAACGACGAATCTAGCAAACGTAACAGAGTACATTCAAAATTACCTTTCAGTAGAGTTATCAAAATCACAATCTACCACGCTGGCAGAGATAAAGAGGATATTTGTAAAGCACGATATAGAGACAAACCAAGAAGATGGTGTATTCAAGAATGCAAAAACAAAAGCCCAAGACATATTTCATTATCTTAAATCCCAAAAAGCACCACTCACAACGCTTTGGAAACAATATTCAGTTTTCTTGAAAGAATTGAATAAAGAGAGGAATGCATCAAGAAAAATGGAAATTATAAATAAGATGACACACATTCGACAACAGCAGTATGATATTTGTAGTAGGTTCTCCGCAGAACAGAAACTATTCATTAACTTTCTGGTAGGTATGGACACGAAGCCAAATATGCTGGCACTTTTCATAACTCATCTGAAAATGTTACTTGAAATGGAGTCATTCAGAAATGTTGGAATCCTTCAAAGTAAAAGTGAACCTGTAGTGTTTGGTATTGAACATGTGATCCGTGAAATTTCACAGATCTATGAATGCCTACAGGAAATCAAACCACCATTGGCAGATACAAATTTTATGCTCGCAGTCAAATTTTCCCGAACAGCAGTAGCAAAAATGCTTGTCACAGGGCATCCGGTTGAAATAATGGATGGTGATGCCTGCAATATACCAATTGCATGGATTGAAAATGTGTTTCTGGGTTTGAAAACAGAAATAGGCGAAAACACTAAAATTCTGTCACTTTCATTATTAGGTCTGCAAAGCTCTGGAAAATCGACTTTATTGAATGCAATGTTCGGATTGCAACTAGCAGTTGATGCAGGTCAGTGTACAAAAGGCGTCTTTCTGCAACTTGTTCCATTGCCAGTCGGGCAGTATCCATTTAATTATATTTTGGTAATTGATACAGAAGGACTTCGAGCACCAGAAAGAAAGTCTATTAGCCATGAGCATGACAATAAATTGGCAACCTTTGTAACTGGAATAGGGGATGTGACTGTTATAAATATTAAAGGGGAAAACACCTCTGAAATCGGAGATATTCTTGAGATCGTTGTTCATGCATTTTTAAGATTAAAGCAAGTATCCAGAAATTTCCAGTTACAGCAATCATGTATATTTGTCCATCAAAACGTTCCAAACAATTTAGCAAAAGAAAAGATGTTACCAGGTACACAGCGACTCGTCAAGTGTTTGGATGATATGACTAAAGACGCAGCAAACTATGAAGGAATTCAAAACTGCGATACATTCAGTGATGTTATACACTTTGATAGTGACAAACATGTCTTCCATTTTCCTGATCTGTGGTGTGGCACCCCACCAATGTGTGCTGTGAACTCCGGTTACAGTGAGAACGTCGAATCTTTGAAAAGAAATATTCTCCTAGATATATCTAGTCGTCGAAGCACATATTTCACGACACAAGAAATTTTTGAGCGGATCAAAAATTTATGGTCTGGAATATTGTCAGAGGATTTTGTTTACTGTTACCGAAATGGCATCGAATTGAAAACAGTAAGAAAAGTTGAAGGCAAAATATTCGAGCTGAAAAGAAAAATTGAGTCAGTTGCATCTCGTTTTCTGAAAATTAAAGTTGATCTATTTCTCAAAAAATGTAAATCTGAAAAAGATTTGAAAAAAATTAAAGATAAATTGAAGGAACTACTTACTCAGGAGTTAGAAGACAATCTTAAAATTATAGTCAATGAATGGAAAACATTTGTAGAAAAAGACGATTTAAAAGACATAATTATGCAGTGGAATGAACCCAACATTTCGAAACTAACACGTGCCTTCAAGGAGGAATTAAATGGAGGAATAGAAAATATTGAAAAAAAGACCAATAAATACAGATTGGAAATCCGACAAAAAATTATTTTATCCACAGCAGATAGAAAACACTGGGAACATTATGCAGCTTCTTTTGTCGAACCGTATACATCATTTCCAATGGATGTAGACATTACCTGTTGTTTTGAACACATATGGCGACAGAGTATTGAACATTACGGCCTTAGACAAAACATACCAAAAATAGAAATTGAACGGGAAACGAAAAAGGTGTTGTGGAATTATTTTGAAACTGAGGCTACATATTTGAAAAAAGAATTTAAAGCAATTGATTCGAGTCCATGTAGAGATCAGTTTTGTCTAACAAAGATGATTAGTTTTGATCAAATCAAAGAAAATCATATTACCTCAAGGAAGACCTCGAGTCAAACTAAAGCATGGGCTTACCAATTGACTTGCAATCTCTGTCATTCAATGGAAAGAGTTATAGAAAGTCGTCCAGGTGAAAAATTTGATATCGACAATGTCCGGACATTATTTGACACATTTGAACTTGAATTTAATAATATGAACCAACAAGCACATGATCACTACTCGTTTAGTTTTACTATAAGCTTCAAGGCAATGCTAGCTGTGCGTGTGTGTAATATGGCCGTAAGGTGTTACAAGAATGATGAATTCGAATATGAACAAAAATATGGAGTAAAGAAGAAAGAAAGCGAACTGCGACTAGAATTACTAAATCATTTCAGAAAACTAGTAAAAGAAAACATGCGGCAAAAGTCACAAAGTGTCCCAACTATGATACCAGAAATGTCTCCGGAACAAACGATGAGAGATGTGGATGAAGGGCAACAAACTCTAAACGTCCGAAAGCAACTTGTCGTAAATACAAAAGACCGGAACATAAAGCCATGCGCTGAAATTAAAACATCAGAAGAAGTAGGATCACATGACGAAAGTTGTGCTGCGAATATGCCAATTGAAACGGAAGGAGCAAAGATGCTTTTCTCACGAAGGACAGAATTGATCACCCAGCAAGAAGGTGAACACCATGCACAAGCGCATGTCAGACATAAATCAAAAATCCCTACACAAGTATTACAAGAAAATTGGAAACAACAAGACATTGATACCGCCAAACAGGTTGCGCTTATAATTGCAGAGTGTGTAACACGTAATGCGAAAATTTGGTTACCAGATAAAATAGTAAATATCATGCTAAAGAAATTCAAGTTTGTAAAACATGAACTAATCAAATGCATAATGACCCATTTGGCAGACCTGGAAGATTTTGATCAATACCATTCCTATATTGAAAATACATCTGTGTATGTCCAAGAATACATCAAAACATCTACTGAAAACATTATATCTTCAGAAACATTATTTTTCAAAGAACTGGTAGCACATCGTGTGTCAAGTACATATGATCATATTTTAAAAGTTATTAAAAGTACCAAGTCTTCTCCAAATGACATGCATGGATTTTTGAGGAACTTAATTGACAGGACATCAACAGAAAGTTCAAGAACGAGAGTTGATGCTTTTTCAATGTCATGCGAAGATTTTACAGAAGTAGAATCAATCCATGTCAATGATTTCCTTACTCTAATAGAGTATTTACAGATTATTTTGTATGAAAGCAAAGAAAGCTGCCTTCAGGAAATAAAAAATTTACAACGCGGATCTGCTTGAAATGTAATCAATCCATACAAAGTAATTTTTAAACAACTCTGGGGTTGTGAGGAACAGTGTCCTTTTTGTAATGAACCTTGCCAGTATACTGACAAAAAACATGACGAACGTCACTCGTGTTTACTCCATCGACCAGAGGGGGTTCAGGGATGGCGTTTTATAGACACTTGCAGATTGAGTATTGATATTTGCAATGTGAATATGCAAAGTGAAGATGCATTTGACTGTAATCTGCGGTCTAGACAGTATAAATGTCATGAACATAAGCAAAAAGAAGAACAAACTTGGCATCCATATCGAGAATTTAGGACATATGCACCTAACTGGGATATTGCACCCGATCCAAGTCTAAAAAACACAGAATATTGGGCATGGTATTTATTTACATTCAGGAAAAAAATAGAGGAGAGTTACAATGTTCGCTTTCCAAAACTTCCTACACACTGGGCACACATTACAAAAGCAAAGGCAATAAAATCACTGCAAAATACATGAGAATGATTGTAAAGAAAAAAAATGGAGTTGAACATAAACTGGCGTGTTTCCCAAAATTCTTTCTACCCCTTCCTCTGTATGCAACTTGTGTGTGGAGGGATTACGCAACTTTGTTTGTTATTTTAATTTGTTGTAAAGTTAACTTTGTACATGTTGTAGGAGGGCGAAAATAACAATTTTTTATACATTTTTTGTTTGTTGTTTGACTGAAATTTATCTACATAAAAAGACAATAAGGAACAGGAAATTTGATAAATTCGCCTAACAATTATTGCAGTTTCACTGCTTTTTAACTCATTGGCAATTATATTTACTCGTTTAAAACTGAGTCTCTTATCAAATATTTTTTTCTGATCTCTAAAGATGAATATGATATGTTTAATGCACGTTTTTGGTGTTTACCACATTTTTTTCCTTCAAAAGATTGTTTATATTATTGATTGTAATGCTGTTGACAGACGTCTAGTGTTAATACTTTAAGATTGTTCAGGATGAAAACAATTACACAGTACAACAGCTTTTGAAAGACGACAGATGAAAGTAGGGTGGATAGTTCCAAACGCTACGGTAAATTAGTGTAAATAAGTGGATTGTAAAGTTCAATGTTACCAGTGACCAAATGTCCCATATAACATGTATAAACAAATACATTAATATTTTGAAATACTGACATCTTTCCCATTCAGCAGGAGTCTTATTATAAGTCAGGGTAAAGTCCAAGGTGATCTTATAAAAAGGTTGAATCAGAATGATGGCATCATGAGTAATTATATATTTTCTCAAATTCATCAGAACTCCCACACATGCTATTTTATTTAAGAAAATGATAGAATTGGCAGATATGAAACTAGTGAGCTTACAAGTCAATGTAGTTTACTCTCAACGTATTAGTAGAGAAGAGATTCATTTGAACACGTAATGATAGCAAATAACTTTCACACCAATGAAAGGTTGTTTTTTTGTTTTTGTTTTTTTTTAATTTTATGAGCATTCTGTTTGCTGTCGTTTTATTTGTATTATATCGTTACAATGTTAAATAATTTAAATGATTGTTTAAATCGCTATATCAGCACTTATATTGAAGAGACACTTCTCGTCAAAATCTGGTGTGGTAAAGTTGGTATCGTTAAATATGACGGTATGTTAAAATACGAAATTATATTTTCATTTTAAAATGTAAATACTACTTAGTTTTAGTTTAAACATATTTATTTATAGTGGATTGGGAAACAAGTTTTACAACTTATATTAATCCCTTTCCACTTTGCGGGTGCGAGTGCTGCCTTGTAGCGGCATTAGCCTACTCCTTTTCGAAATCTACAAGGGTGTCTTTAACGTGCAAGAGATATGGCTCTCTCTTTACACGGGCCAGCCATTTATCGTCCCCGTCCGACGGACTAAAATACTACTTACTTTGAATTGTATATATATTAAATGATTGCATGTAAAGTTATTAATTTGATATGATGTATGTTTTTTATGTTTGATAATTGCTAGGAATTATATGTTACTGTATATTCACATGCAAAAATCTCAGATTTCACATTTTCATCACTGTCAATATATTCAGGATCATGATGGAGTAGTAGAATTGTCTGAGGTGACACACTATTGTGACTGCTTCATCAGCCTGTGTTAAAAAAATAAAATGGTTTGTTTTGTAAAGAATGTAGATTTATTTTTTTAATGCAGAAATAAAAGTTGTGATGTCATAACCATGCCGAAATTGACATATTGACTGAAAATGGGCATAGAAAAGTTATTTAATCCAAAATTTTACGTTTTGATAACATATTTTGTACTGAAAATGCGTTTGCTATTTAGATTGTGTTTGAATTATCCATACACGTTTAATGACAAGATATCAGTGTCTCATAAGTCTTTATATATAGGCTGGGTATGAAATCATTTTTTTTATGATGTTGTTTTGTAATTTTATTGTAGATCCATATGTGACACTTAAATAAATTATTATTCATCTTAATCTTATATATGCTATTTTGGTGATGTTAGCAAGGTGGCACGGTAGTATATCCGGACCCATGAGGGATAATGAGAGCCTTTTTAGGATTTCTAACACTGCCTAAAATTCTACATACACAGTTAACTGAAGTACTTTCATTATACTAATCAGAAATGAATTTGAATATATATCATGACCGTTTACTTTTTCGCTATTTTAAAAAAAAATCTAAGGCCGCTAGTGCTTTTAGGTCTTTAATCATGCTGTGATCCATACAAAAATTTAAAAAAATTCTCAAAAATTCATTTTCACCTGAATGTTAAATTAATTCATATTTTTCTACATCTGATTCATCCCTCAGTTTGGGAAATTATGATCAGTTGATACTGTATTGTTTGTCTAATCACACTGTTCAGACGCATAGGGTACACAAAAGAGCAACCTAAATTCCGGAATGAAGAGCGTTATTTGATAAAATTTGATATTTTTTATGTTAATTCTACTGTCTAAAACTTATGTTTATACCTTTTGTGAATGTTTATGTATCAAAAATAGTAATCTCGATTCTACATAAAGGTAGAAATACTTTAAGGACCAATTTTCCTATTTGATAGATATAGGAAGATGTGGTGTGAGTGCCAATGAGACAACTCTCCATCCAAATAACAATTTAAAAATTAAACCATTATAGGTTAAAGTACGGCCTTCAACACGGAGCCTTGGCTCACACCGAACAACAAGTTATAAAGGGCCCCAAAATTACTAGTGTAAAACCATTCAAACGGGAAAACCAACGGTCCAATCTATATAAACAAAACGAGAAACGAGAAACACGAATATATTACATAAACAAACGACAACTACTGTACATCAGATTCCTGACTTAGGACAGGTGCAAACATTTGCAGCGGGATTAAACGTTTTAATGGGCCCAAACCTTCTCCCTTTTCTGAAACAATAGCATAACATCACAACATATAAAAACATACGATAAAATATCAATTGGCAGACTTAACTCAATCAAAAAACGTATGATAACACAATGAACGAATAAATTTGATCTGCGATATCTGAATACAAATGCACAGTTAATTAAATATTAGAGACAAACATTCATGACCAAAAGGCTAACAAAAAAATTCAAACACACTGAGAAATATTTAACCAATCAATGTTCACTTTAGAAAAAAACCGGTTTTTTATAATCTTGAAGTTTATACAAATGTTGTAAGAATAAGTAAAAATTGAAGATATTACAAATAATCAAAGCTGGTATACAGCCAAGATCCATATAAATAAAAAATGACTTATAAACAGTATCAACAGGTCGAATTAACAAGAAAATACGATTTGAGAGTACTCGCAGTTACTGACAGCTAGTTAAAAGCCAAAACCAATTAATAGTAAAAAATCATGCATCAGAGACTAAAATCGACTAAAACACATCACAGAGATTTAGTATTTTAACGTCATTAATAGTCAAAGAAGTCATGACTTGTGCAATGCCAAAAATAAATGTATCGACAGGTAGTAGTATAGTGAAGAGCGACTTCTATAGAAATAAAAGTTAACGTGGCTGTGTCCCCTATACATCTCGCCTCAAAAGATAATGAAATTTAGTTATGTTTTAATTTGCTAATGACAAAATCAATATTAGTGCCAATGTGAACTATATTCAGAGATCTAATTACAATATTGGTACGATAACCCTTACTTATAAGTTTGTTTAAAGGTTCGATGAGTTTACAAGGATCACATAGTGATTTCCTCGCTTTAAGTACAATATTACCATAAAATTTAGGATGAGAAATACCATTTTTAATAAGCTTTCTACAGGTATAGCCAAATTTACTAATCAAATCTTTGTATCTATGAAAGAATTTAGTAAAAGTTTTAAGTAATTTATGGTATCGAAATCCCTGACACAACAATTGATGCATGAATTATATAAAAAAAAATCAATACATGAATATGATTGACGCTTTGAAATGTTGTCATAGAATCTTGAAAAATATATAGAACAAAAAGGAAATACGACATTTCCAAGAAAAAGTATAAACTTCATAGAAATTTGAAGCTTGTCTATACAACTTGTAAACAACAACAGGTGATTTTCGAAACGTCATCTTTTTATTTACTTTACATTTCATTGATATTCAAATAATTTAGATTTTTACAATTTTTGTTTCAATTCTACTTTTATTTCCCTTATACTACTCATCATCAATCCGTTTACAGGAATATGCTATAAACGGAAAGATATCTCGTAAGTTGCTGAATATTCAGTTCCCACTAATACTAGAAGTAGAAGATAATCTTGTTCGTATATAGTTGGTTTCTTCGTCACCTGGCTTTCGTCGTCCGTAACATTTTACAAAAACAAAATTTTCTGCAGTTACTGGGCCAATTATAAAGATGACCGCATGAACTAGATATCATTGAGATGAAAGCCATCTCTGTGGGCCCCGCTGTCAATAACGTTGGGTAAATAAATATAGTGTGAATCAAAATTGTAAGCGATGGACAGACCAACAGACAGACAGACCTTTGACCTAGGAAGTTGTACATACATCATGACACACCCTCTGGTGTTGGTTAAAATGGATGTCAAGTATAATATTTGAAATCATAACGGTTCCCAAGATATAGAGCGGACACAATCTTCAACTCAGGACACAGGGTTGTCAACTAAAACCAAAGGTTTTTTTACCTCGACCTTTGACCTAGGAAGTTGTACATACATCATGACACACCCTCTGGTGTTGGTTAATAAACATGTTAAGTATTAAGTATAAAATCATAAAAAAATGTGGTATTATTGCCAATGAGACAACTATCCAACAAAGTTCAAATGAAGTGGATGCAAGTAATTATAGGCAACTGTAAAGTATTCAACAATAGTGAAAACCCATACCGTATGGTCGTTTATAAAAAGCACCGACATGAAAAATACGAATTCAATTGAGGGAACTAACGGCCTAGTTTATAACAAGGAAGTTAGGAAGTTGTACATACATCATGACACACCCTCTGGTGTTGGTTAAAATGGATGTCAAGTATAATATTTGAAATCATAACGGTTCCCAAGATATAGAGCGGACACAATCTTCAACTCAGGACACAGGGTTGTCAACTAAAACCAAAGTTTTTTTTACCTCGACCTTTGACCTAGGAAGTTGTACATACATCATGACACACCCTCTGGTGTTGGTTAATAAACATGTTAAGTATTAAGTATAAAATCATAACGGTTATCTAGATATGTAGCGGACACGATCTTCATCACAGGACACGGGGTTGTCAACTGAAACCAAAGTGTTTGACCTTTACCTTTGACCTAGGAAGTTGTACATACATCATGACACACCCTCTGGTGTTGGTTAAAATGGATGTCAAGTATAAACTTTGAAATCATAAGGGTTCTCAAGATATAGAGCGGAAACGATCATCACCACAGGACACAGGGTTGTCATCTGAAACCAAAGTTTTTTTACCTTGACCTTTGACCTAGAAAGTTGTACATACATCATGACACGCCCTCTGGTGGTGGTTAATAAACATGTAAAGTATAAACTTTGAAATCATAATGGTTTTCTAGATATGAAGCGGACACAAAGTTAAAGTGTTACGGACGGACGGACGGACGGACAGACGGACGGACAGACGGACGGACGGACAGACTGATCACTTTAGGGCGACCCGACTTTTAGTCGGGGCCCTAATTAACGACATCCACTAATCTACAGGCTTAAGCTTCTTAATTAATTAGGATATGAACATAAACACTGCACACACTGGCGTCACTGTAAAGATTTGATAGAATAGAATGATTACTTTATTTCAGATAGATTGGTAATTTCAATTTTCGAATTTAATGGCGTATACGATCCAATAAATTACAATTTAAATGATTTATGCAATTTTATAATTGTTGCATTTCTGTAAATATTGACAATGCAATTTCCCATAGGAACTCCTTTTACGGCTGTTGCCTTAAATTCTAATGATTTTAGAAATTGACTTACATAAAGTATATCTATTTGTTATTAAATCATTATGTTGAGTTTGACTTTCTCCCTCAGTCCAAAAACTAATGGAAGGTCTTACGAGTAGAAAACTTAATCAAATGCATAAAATATCCGCAATTTCATATTGGTTTTATTATCGAATTCGTTTAAGCTAGGTTTTGGTGAGTGAGAACCCTCATATCTGAAGACGAACTTTTTAAAAATGGAAACGCTAACTCGACTGCAAGGACTTATAGTAGTCATGAAGTCATAAAACTGATTTTAAAAAACATAAACTATTTTGTTTTCATGACACTTAACAATTAATTTAGTCTAACAATACAAGACGGTATACAAAAGTTTACTTATTCTTTACACTCTGACTTTAATCTTTTGGATTTACATTTTATATTCATTGATGACTTAATCTCACCAAGAAGTTGACAATATTGCAGTGACAAAGAAATATAACATATAAAACAAATTTGTTTTTTAAACATCAATATTTCAAATTTCACATATCGGTTCGCTTGTACCATACGATTTGGTGAGATATTTTTTTAAAACAGCAAGAGAAATATTTATACTGTATTTAGAATCGGATATTGATTAGCAAGTCATTGTACAGGAAAACTTCTGTTTAATTCTTTGTGCAGTTCAGATCACTTCTCAACTCTAATAAACGTAATGGTATAAGTGGCTTTTGTGTAATGTACTTCATCGCATCTGTTCTTCCTTGCAGGGAACTAACTAGAAAACTGCTAGTCGCACCTTGTACAAACTCCTTGTATTCCATAAGTTTAGTCACATTTGGCGTAATTGTGCAGAAATGTATGTCTTTACATCCTGAAACAAAAGAAACAACCTTTTATCCATCATTAGTTATAATTTCACATTTGTTTGAGCTGGTTTGAATTTACATATTATGAAAAGTGTACTGTTAAATATTCATCCAGCGTGTCTTATTCTCTATAAGAATAATAGAATTGCGAATGTATATGTATAGTAACAAAACTTCACACATGTGTTACCTATATACCGAAACAGCACTGTATCAAACTTACTCTGAGTAATTGAGTTGTATTTTTACTTGAAATTTTAACTCCATTATTTTAGGAAAAATAAACAGAGCATACACGTGCTACACATGTTTTCTGGTTTAGTTAGGAATAGAGTATATATGTTTTACCATAGATGGTTTTGCTGTTCAAGATAATCGGATAGTATCGGCATTCATAATGTCGTAGGACACAGTCCGACATTTTATATTCATTGTCTGTTGATTTGGGTTTTTGTTAATTGCCGAATTTACAAGGACATTATGATCTTTGACAAACAAGTGTGAGGTTTAGCTAACTTTTAATAGGTTTAATCCACTATTTTCTGCATAAGTCTGGAAGATGACAGTTGTTATCCATTTGATTGGTGTGTTGATTTTGCCATTTGATTAGGAACTTTCCGGCATAAAATGATTTCTGTTATTTGACTTTTTTTTCGAATTAAATGAGTTAAGGTTGGCTTGCTTGCTAGCTGAATCGTGAAGTCATTATTAGGTAAGGTATACTACCCTCGTTTCGAAGTGGCCACGTCCTACGGGCAGATAGATTGGTTATCTGTAGGATTAATCTACTCCTAAAGGAGAATAGTTTATCTAACCTAATAATAACTTCACGATTCAGCTAATAAGCAAGCTAATCAAATATATTACCTTTACTTACACACTCAATGCAATCGGTTATAATATTTTTGCCGCTTCATTGTATTAATTTGATGTATATTTTCAAACTTTTATTTAATCTTTTGATACTTGTGGTAGAAACTGTCTAGTTGATTTGTGAATAATTTTTCTTTTTAATTTGGAACTTCTGCTTGTCCAGTCTTCTTTATTTGGTGCTGTTTACGACTTCAAGTCTTTTGCATAAATACCGGCATTGTATGTATGTTTATCACGTCCATTATCACTGTACTAGTATACATATTTTTAAGGGGCCAGCTGCGGGAGTTTCTCGCTACATTGAAGATCCATTGGTGGCCTTCGGCTGTTGTCTGCTCTATGGTCGGGTTGTTGTCGCTTTGACACATTCCCCATTTCCTTTCTCAATTTTATTGTCTTCTCGTTTTTATAATAAATGGTAGTATATATTTCGGACGTATATATACCTACCAGTCCATGGTACTGTATCTAATATATCACAATGACCGAAATCCTGAAAATTAACAAAATTGTCAAATCAAATTTAAAAAAAATCACATTCTGATATAATTTTCTACTTAATGTTTAACCATTTTTTATTATTCAAATGGAAATGGATCTTCCGTTTGCGTAAAACCTGCTACTGAAGATTATTTTAAATCTTGAATTGATTCTGATATCTTTTGTAAAACTTTATCTGTGAATATCACCAAGTAACGCTTTAAGCTCGTTTATCAAGTTAATTCAAGAAAAGCTTTTTTTTAGTTGTACACGTTAATTATATATCAATAATTAACTAGATTTGAAGGCAACACTGTTTCCGTAATAGTTATCTCACGAGGACGCGGTTTGTCAGTGTAAGATCACCCCGATGGCCGGAGGCCAGAGGGTAATCTAACACTGACACACCAAGTCCGAGTGGGATAACTATTTTCCCAGTTGTTTTAGATTAGACGAAAAACCATTAACAATTCATAAAATCTGGTTTAGAACGCCACACAACCATTATTATATATTTTATATATTACTGTATAATGTATACCCTTTATGACCCCCGAACACTATGAGTAGATATAAAACAATGTCAAATCGCCCCACTGGCCAATTGGTCCACAATAGATCGCCACTTTATAAAAAAATCGACCCACTCTTGTTTACCGACTCGCCCCACTTTTGAAAAAGTGTAAAATCAAATTAAACAATCAATCTGACAACTTTCTTATTAACGATAAGGGTTTAAACCCCACGAATAAAATTAAGTATGTTGAATTACTATTAGTTCGTTGTCAGTTGTCCTGGTGTAGTGGTATGTGTCAAGGGCTGATATGCTAAAGGTCTTGAGTTCGAATCCCGGCATAGACACTGGATTTTTCTAAGTAAGTTTTGATAGATAGTCTTTTCCGTATAGTTTTATAGTGGACTTGACATTACCGCCAAAATGTCACAGAACAATGGAAAGCATGCAAAACTGGGGTGATCTGGTAGGGGTGATCTGAGCCGGATCTGAGCCGGATCACCCCTACCAGATCACCCCAGTTTTCTTTGTAAGAACAAAGGAGCTGGGATGTAAAGAATCATATTCAAAACTGTGTGGTTGTGACCATTGATTGATAACATACATTATCCCAATTGACTGGGACAGATTATGCGAACGTTTGTCTGTAACGACCACTGCTCACTATGTACTTGTTAAAGACACTGAAACTGTGGGATCACCAAAGGTTCTCAACTCCTAAATAAAGTAATTCGGAAAACTAATCAGGAATAACACGATGTTTTGATTTATATCAATAATATTCATCAAAACAAAAGATTATTTCTGATTAATTTTTCGAATTATTTTATTATTAAAGGCGTTAAGAACCTTTGATGACCCCACGGTTTAAATTCTATAAAAAGTAAGCAGTGAGCAGTTGTCCTTACAGACAAACGTTCACCTAATCTGTCCCAGTCAATGGGATAATTTAGTTCGTCAATCAATGGCCTTACATCCCAGCTCCTTTGTTCTAACAGGGGTGATCTGAGCCGGATCACCCCTACCAGATCACACCAGTTTGAGTTTCTTTGCTATGCATGCTTTCCTTTGTTCTGTAACATTTTGGCGGGAATGCCAAATCCACTATATAAAACTTATAATTAATTATACGGAAAAGACTATCTATCAAAATTCACGTAGAAAAAATCCAGTGTATATGCTGGGAATCGAACTCAAGACCTTTAGCATATCAAGCCACGACACGTTCCACTACACCAGGACGACTGGATACAAACTATTAGTAATTTAACATACAGGAAGCAAGATATTTTTATAAGGGGGGCGAGTTGGCAGACCTGTATTCAGTGGGGTTTCAACCCTTTTCGTTAATAAGTGAGTTGTCAGACTGATTGTTCAATTTGATTTTACACTTTTTCAAATTGGGGCGAGTCGGTAACAAGAGTGGGGCATTTTTTTTATAAAGGGGCGATATAGTGTGGGCCGATTGGCCAGTGGGGCGAGTTGACATTATTTGATATCTACTCATCGTGTTCGGGGGTCATTAAGGGTATACATCATATAGTAATATATAAATTATATTATAATGGTTGTGTGGCGTTCTAAACTAGATTTTATGAATTGTAAATGGGTTTCGTCTAATCTTTAACAGCTGGGATGTAAAATAGTTATCCCATTCGGACTTGGTGTGTCAGTGTTAGATCTCCCTCTGGCCTCCGGCCATCGGGGTGATCTTACACTGACACACCGCGTCATCATGGGATAACTATTAAACAGCCACACTGTTTTGAAAATGATTCTATATGTTCCTTGGATGACAGTCATATTCAAAAGCAACCACATTTCTATCGTCGACTTATCGGTCATTTGAACTGCTCTAAGTATTCCATATTATTCAAGGAAAATATTAAATGACAAATGTCTTTTAATTTTACATTTCACGGGGAGAACGTTTTCTTTTCAGAACCAACATAATGACACTCAGCTAGTGGTAAATCTTTGCATACACACTAAAATAATTACGGAAACTTTAAATGTACATCATAAGTAAAACAACTTTATCCGTTAATTGCATGCTTTCATTTTTTCAGTTTCTGCCTAATATTCTATAATTTTTAGACAACTTTTCATCGAACAGTAAAAACTAATACACGTTTCCCGTAGTTATTAAATAGTTCCCTTTTTTACACATTTTTGCAGTATTATTTTTTGTATTTTTTTGTATTTTTTTTGGTGGGGGGGACTAAATCACCTGTTTCGCTTATAAGTTGTCAGTATACATCAACTGTAGCATAAGGTCAGACAAGGCTGAGGGCTACACAATGAACAGAATGCCTGTTATACACTTATTATTACATCTAAACCTGTCTACCACGTGTTAAGAAAAATCTTAACATTGAGTATCTTAATCCTATACTCACGGCTACTTCCATCACAGTTTTTGGACATCCCCAGATCTCGTAGAATTTATTATAACTAAATCCCGGTATGACGCACTGATGCCCCACCGTGGACAGCTCTGTTCCGTACATAAACGCAGGCATGCGTATATCTACTTTATCTTTTACATCAAAACTAACTGGTTCTAGAAATATTGTTGACTACAAAAAATGAAAACTGATATAAACCTAGTATGATTGAAAGCATAATAAACAGGTTTTTTTTATCATTTGTACGACGGGTGCAACATGTGAAGCATGATCTGCTTACCTTTCCGGATCACCGGATATCACTCCCGGTTTTGTTGGGGTTCGTGATGCTCAATCATATTTTTGCTATGTGGTATTTTGTATGCTCTTGTATGTCTTATAGTCTTTTTTTCTTTTCTTGCCATGGCGTTTTAAATTTATTTTCGACTAATGAGTTTTGTATCTTTCGACTCTCTTTTGTAATATATAATTTGTATTTTGCGTCCTAGAACTTTTCGTCACCTTTGTCTTCCTTTAGTGTATATCCTTACTGTTGGTTGGTGTGAGTGGAGGTTATTCAAATGTTAAAGTGTCTTCTTGAACCTCTGATAACTGTTAATTGTCATAAACCGTTTACGGTTCTAAAGCAGTTACTTATGGACTGCAGCTAGAAAATAAAGATGACTTTGGGCCAGGTGAGCTAAACACGACTGTATCTGTAATGATATCAAATACTCCGTACATATGAACTTACACAATAGTAAATTATGATGATAAATGTTGATATTGTTGTTTACTTACTCCATGTGATAAATATAATAAACATGCATGTGAATGACCGATAAATAAGAGATATCATACCTACCGTAAACATAGTAGGTTTTTCCCGGATCATTTTCAATGTTGTGTCACATCCAGCGGAATGACACATCAAAGCTGTAGTGTTCCATGCAACTGTTCCTAACGTTTTGTTTGTCATGTAGTGTTAAAGCTAAAAAGCAGATACAAATGTAGTATGAAGAACATTTCATTATGTTTGAAACACAACTGAAAAGGAAATATAAATACATAAAATGATAACAGAATTATTAATCATATTTGACAGTATAAAAACCGCATTAACAAAACAGCCAATGACTCCGAAAACAACAGACGTACATACACATAGTCTATGTAGCCCGACATGGTATACGCACGATATGTGTTGAGTAAAAATTGGTTATGATTGAGGGTGAAACATTTCAATGACAAAGAAAGTGAAGTGTCTGTACCAGTTTGTTTTTTTTCTCTTTTCAGCGCATTTATATATATATATATATATATATATATATCTTAGCGAATGAGTTTGAATTTGTCAAAAAAAAAGGATTTGGACCAGATTAGAATGTCAGTGTCTTCTTCAATTTTTTTTTTTTTTTTTTTTTTTTTTTTTTTGTAATACATGTAAGTAAGGATACAAATGTATATCTTAACATACATTTTCTGCATGCAATCCGAATTAAATTACTCACCCATGTATGTTGTTCAAAGTACTTCGAAATATCCTGTTTTAAATCGCCAGCATTTATCAAATTTTGTTTTTCCACTGGAAATGCGTAGTCAATTCCAAAAATAAAGAAACCATGGGAGGCTATCCTTGACAGTACAGTTTCATAAAACTCAGCTAGGATATAAGTGTCAAAACCACCAATAAACAATACAGCCGGGTAAAATCCGGGTTCTAATGGGAAATAAACTAAAAAGACAATTAATCGCAATATTTTAACTGAGAATTTGTAAATCCATCTTAAGTAACAAACTAACAACTCAGAACAATACACTACCAAACACACAATAGACGAATGCATTTAAGAAACGAAACAATGAAATATTTTACAAATCTCATTAAAAGTAGAATTATTATAATTGATCACACGGCTTTTTACGGGTATAATTTAATACTTATAAAGCTAACAAGTTTGAGAATTGTCTTTTACATCCTTTCTTTTGAATCTACTGACTTTGTGGTAATGTTTATTATACTGTTTCGTGTTGATCGATACTTCTTTCCGATCCAAGCTGTAAAATTACCTTTTGTGTGTAAAGGACTTTTTTGTCCGGTTTTACTTAGTGTCAGTCCGCCAACTTTTAATGGACGATCTGTATACGGGTTACCATTATCTACGTAGGTATCGTTCCCTATAAAATACAACATTTAGGCAAATATCAATATTTTTTTTAATAGATATAAAAAGATGTGGTATGAGCGCCAATGAGACAACTCTATCCAAGTCACAATTTGTAAAAGTAAACCATTTTAGGTCAAAGTACGGTCTTCAACACGGAGCTTTGTCTCACACCGAACAGCAAGCTATAAAGGGCCCCCAAAATGAATAGTGTAAAACCATGCAAACGGGAAAACCAACGGTGTAATCTATATAACACACGAGAAACGAAAAACTCTTATGAACCACATCAGCAAACGGCAACCACTGAACATCAAATTCCTGACTTGGGACATGTTCAAACAAATGCAGCGGATTTAAACGTTTTAAAAGGAACCAACATTCACCCTTATCTGAAACAATAGTGTAAACATCGAAACATAGAAAGGTACACTATAAAATATCAATTGAAATAATTAAACTCAATCAAAAGGCATATTAATACAAGTGAACATACACTGAACGAATAAATTGTAAGCCTATTCAATAACTGTGATTTTGTAATTGTAATTCAAAATAAAAGAAACTATGTATATATCAATTGCTTCATAGGCATGTTTATTAAAAAAAACACAAATAATAAATAAAAACTGTTCAGTTTTGAAAACACCATATCACCATGATCCATATGGTACTAGCCTTTTCTTGTCAAATTTCATATATTTCTGCGTTTTGTTTACTTTGAAACATATCGATCGTTTAAACTTGTTTATTTTGCATAGGAGAAGACCCTATCAGCTTACAAAAGGGGAGGGGCTTACAACTTGTGGCATATTCTTTGTTATTTTTCGTGTGTTTACAAAAATATATTTAAAGTAAAGTATCCACAAAACAAATAGCTTCGTACATACATTTGATGATGAGTTTTAAAAAAAGGGGGGGGGGGCTTCAATACCTGTATACAATAGTGTAAAGAAAACCCAACTTTGTTATCTTTTTTCTGTAAAGCGGTCTTCTGTGAATCTTACCAAATTTGAAAGCTTTTTTTATAATGAGTTATACTGTATGACCCGATATCTCCTATATCATATGTATATCTACTAGTATAGACAGTATATATATTAGATTAAATCAGGCAGGAATTTTTTCTTTACTTAACTTTTGCAGTACCTAAGCTTTTACTGTGTACTTTCTAGACATTTCATAAAAAAAATGTGTTTCTGAAAATAAATGTAAGACGAATATTTAAAAAGAAGAACATTCCAAACCCAACTTACATAGAATTATATCTGTGTAATATCTTTCACACACAAATTGACATACATACATGTACTTTGGTTTCTATAGGACTTAACATCTTTGGATAATTTTTAAGGATATTTATACAAATGTTGACCAAACTTTGAAGATTAGTTTTGATAGAATTTCAATAATAAACTCTTTGACGACAAATGCAGGAGAAATTGGCCCAACATCTCTGTTCGACATGTTTAATGCCAAATTTGCCAGAGTAAAACGATTATTTTGATTCAGGTATCTTAACTCAAAGCAATTTGATTTCCAACAGAGCAAAACACGATTGCAATGCTCTAAATATGTGTTATCTCCATTTGCTTATGAATAAATGATAAATTTATTATTCAAATACTCACCCGAACATACAGCGCAATGGAAAAGGAGCAAACAAAATACATAGTATTGCATGGTGTCAAATTGTATGCTGTTGTTCTAGACGTTGTTTATTTGATAATCAAGGCTAATCGTTATCTGTGCACGGCCATTCTAGACAAAGTGATAACATAATTAATAAATATAGGTTATCTGAATATTGAATCAGTTTCAATGAAAAAATAAAATACCCAAATAAGTATGTTATAATTTCTCCGTCATATAACTTGTAACGAAACTTTTAAGAATAAAATAAATTCAAAACTTAGCCGTTTTTAGTTATTTCGCATCCGTTATGACAGGAATCGTTTTGTTTTTGTCCGCGGTTCTTTTTTTTTTTTTGGGGTGGAGGGGGGGGGGGGGGGGACTACAGAATTTTTGAATTTATAGAATTATTAACCATTTATTCATCTATGGTGAAACTGATGATATATAGAAAAGAAATCAACATATCATGTATTAATGACACTATCATTGACTTGAATCACCGCGCTGAAGGACGTCCACTATTCATAGTTCATTATTCATTATTGAATAATGAATAATGAAATAGTTCACTATTTAAAAATGAATAATGAATAATGAAATAGTTTATGTTTCATTATTCAACTCGAAGCGGTGAATAGTGAAATAAATATAAAAAAAATTGACTGTGACACTATAGCTATATCCTGATTCGCAATGACCATAAGAGTGTTTACGGAGGACCTAAATGCTACAATACGCGTTAAAATGAGGAAATAGCTAATTTTGAATAATGAAATGGATATTTTTAATAATGGAATGGACTGCTATGACCCTTCAGCCCCTACAGAAAGATTGCTTTGTTTGCTGCAAATTACGAGCAAATCGTTGATAGTTTTTGTTTGTCTGGCATCCAAAGAACCGAACCCTCTTTTACCAGTTACAATCTAAATATCCCGGGACTCATTCTGGTCGACCCACTTATTTTTTTTATTTATTGGGCATTGGATATTTCTATGACATGTCGCATTCATATATATTCAACATCTAATATATATATATGCTTTATAAGATATCTTATTAAACTATTTGAGATTTTTTTAAATAAGATCAGATGTCAGACTATATGGCTTTAACCCCTCGGGTATAAACAGGGCCGTAACTATCCTCTTTTAATAATAAGGCAAAATATATTCGCCGAGCGTAGCGAGGCGAAAAAAATTTGGCGAGGGGTCTGGGGACCGCTCAAGGCCCCCAGAAGCTCTGAGAAAAATAACGCAAAATCGTGCATTCTGAGCGTTTCCTGGACTCTTTCTTACAATGAAACGCAATTAATTTTTAGCTATTTCTTTCGACAATATTCTAGTCTCAAAGCAAAAACATAGATTCATTGCAGTAATTTAAGATTTTTAGGTTTTACGGGGACAACATTAAAAGTAGACCGATATGTAGGATAAATTAAAGCAAAAACCGAAATTCTCATAATCATTATGTCTGTCTGTTCTTGTCTTGTATTGTGCTTAATTCAGACTTCGGTGATTTTTTTATGACTAGATTTAAATATAGTGACAGTGCAGTATTATACTTTAAGTACTAGTACTCAGTCTGCTTAAGTCGACACTAAGGACCATCTTGACCTTGTTTAACGGTATTAATGATATTTTATTGTTTAAGGCCCTCCATCAACTATCAAGACGAAGAACAGGAAAAAAACTTTGGCCATTGATCATTTGTATTTTTTCTATGCATTGACTTTGTGTGAGATAAGGTCCTGTGCACGTTTACTTCATATTCTTTTATTTTCTGTTTAAGGGTCTGAACACGACTTCATGCAAGTAAATGTAAAATGTCATATGGCAATACATGATGATTTGATACCGGGAAATTGGTGGTCATACTTTAATTGAAACCATGTCAGCTATCTAGTTTTACCAACAAAGAGCCAGTTTAGTATTCTTTGATATCAAGTTCAATTCTCCATGCAGAAACGAGACAATTTTTTTCTATGTCCAGTAGCATCGTATATTCTTTAAAAAAAAATTCTCGTACAATGTCTGGACATCGGTGGACATGCAGCAACATTGCAAAACCACACTTTACAAATGAAAATCAACACTCTGCAGACTATAGTTATAAAGTAGGACAATAAATGAACAAAAGACAAACCCGGGACGCAGAAGTACAAACATAAGACCATCAACTCTGAAAACTAAAAGAAAAATAGAAACAAGGATCACGAAAAACATGCAGGGGCGAGGGAAGAGAACTTGCTTCTTGTAAGACTTTTTCCGTGAAAACAATTCAGATTGATATGAAGACAATCTTGTTTCAGGTTTTTTTTAAATTTTCAACATGAGGCGTTTGCCTCATTTGCCTCAATGTAGTTACGGCCCTGAATTAAATGTGCATTTTTAAAATTAAAATAAAAACAAATTCATGAAAAAAAGTTATAGGACATAGCTTAAGAGAGACAACATAATAAGATATTTCTATTTCTAAAAGGTCACTCATATAACATTTGTATGTATATAAACCAAGCCATGTTGGTGTTTAGTATTGTTGATGTCCAAAGGGTAATAACTAGAGTTAGATGTATAGGTTAAAAAAAATAAAACTTGATATTTTAAATCGTAATACAAGAGAACTTATCGAGTTAACGAATCGGAGAGTTATTCATTATATCGTTACAATACCCAGGATAAACAACCTACGGTACCTCTTAAAGAAAGAAAAATAACGACAAGAATACGCCACAGCCAAATAATACATAACGCTGCTGTCGATAATTATTGTAGCTCATCGCCACAAGTCGATAAATGTATTTGCATGCACCGTTTTGTGATATATATCATTGTTGTCAATATTTTTGCTTTTTTCAGTCGAGCTTTTGTCCGTAAAAAGATGTTTTGTGCAGGTCTAGAATTGTTCATAAAATGTTTTAATTCTTTCTAATTGAAAATTGTTAAAAAATAATTCCAATAGCTTATCGATCATCGTCGATATTGCTGTATTATGTAGTTTTGATAATGACGTTAAAGATGGCCGCGACGTTTGTGATATATACGCATAAGACGTCCTTAGTACCGCTTGTGACGTTTGCAAATGTCTGTAACTACAAGATGCCTTCTTTGCACGAATGCAAAAGCTCTACAATGAAAAATGCTCTTGGTCGCAGAAACATCAACATGGACTTTATTAATAGTGAAATTTAGAAAAGATGAGTAATGGAGAAGACAATAGAGTGAAAACACCAGCAGAAACTATTTCAGTTTCCTCTGCAAAAAGCAGAGTTCTTCATAAGCGTTTTGCAGTTTTGGAGTCACAAGGATTTGTAGTAGGAAAATTTCTAGGTCAAGGATCTTATGCATGTGTTCGTGCAGCTTATGATGTCAACAGAAAACACGAAGTAGCGGTCAAAATAATTTCAAAAAGGAAGGCACCGGAAGATTATTTAGTTAAATTTTTACCGCGAGAAATCGACGTGATCAAAGTTTTGAAGCATCCATATTTAATTCAATTTTTCCAAGTGATAGAAACGACGACGAGATTTTTCTTAGTGATGGAATGTGGCCATGTTGATTTGTTAGATGTTATACGTTCACGTAAAGCAATAGAAGAAGATACTGCTGGAAAATGGTTTTATCAAATGTCACAAGGTATCGGTTATATGCATAGTAAAGGAATTGTTCATCGGGATCTGAAATGTGAGAATTTGTTGCTTGATAAATATGAAAACTTGAAGGTAACAGATTTTGGATTTTCGAAGAGACTTGTAAAAGGAAAATTAGGAGAAATCAAACCTAGTGAAACATATTGCGGAAGCTATGCGTACGCACCTCCAGAAATTTTGAAAGGATCCCCTTATGACCCCATGATTGCTGATGTTTGGAGTATGGGCGTCGTCCTATTTACAATGGTAAGCAAGTTAGAAAAGTATTGGTTTTAAAATGAAGCCATCTTTCCCGGAGTTGCGATCTTCAATCCGTATTATCAGCTGCACACTTGTATTCCCTATAGACCGATTATTCTAAAAATCATACACCTTTTTACCTCTTTAAACAAACTTGAAACTAACGAATACGAATACGAAACTGTTATTTTGATTCGGTTCACATATAACAATACTACGGAAGCGTATTAGGGACATAAGAAAAAAAAATTGTCAGTGAACTTCTTTTTTCAAAGTCGAAATTTTGACTTTTCAAATCTCGAAATTTTGACTTTAACTTGAAATTTTGACTTTTCAAATCTCGATATTTTGACTTAAACTTGAAATTTTGACTTTCTAAAATCTTTAAATTTCGACTTTTTGAAAAGTCGAAATTTTGACTTTTTTGAAACTCGGAATTTCGACTTAAAAAAAGTTGAAATTTCCGCTTTAAACTCGAAATTTCGACTTTTTAAAACTCGAAATTTCGACTTATTTAAAACTCAAAATTTCGACTTATTTAAAACTCGAAATTTCGACTTATTTAAAACTCGAAATTTCAACTTATTTTAAACTCAAAATTTCGACTAATTTAAAACTCGAAATTTCGACTTATTTAAAACTCGAAATTTCAACTTATTTTTAACTCAAAATTTCGACTTTTTTAAAACTAGAAATTTCGACTTATTTTAAACTCAAAATTTCGACGTTTTGTTAACTCAAAATTTCGACTGTTGAAATCTCGAATTTTTGACTCTTTCTAAGTACTTTTAAAACTTTGATGTTAGTATTCAAACACAGTTATTACAATTTTAGAAGGAGTAGACATGGACGCAAATTATTAAAGCGTCATCCACACATTTTGGCAATTTATATTCAGAAATTGGTTTTGTTCTTAAATTAAGATATGGATTAGCATTTAATATTGTGAAGAAATCATTCGTAAAGAGCATGCATGTTGTCAAAATCCCCCCTACCCTATTCCATGTTTTAGTTTCCACGACACTGTCATAGGATCGTCAGATCTAAGGACATTTAGCATCACAGTTTCAAAGGCCTGTTTGGTATCCCAATAGCAAGTCACTGACTTTGTCTTGTTTAAAAAATGGTAAATCAAGTAGCCAAAAATGCCATGCATATTCAGGACGAACAATGAGCTGCTCAGTTTTCTAGTTTTGGAAGTTTGCATTCTTATAACACAACTATTAACCCTTGTCTTTATATATTAGACTGTTGAATAAAAGTATGTCGTAATATAGGTGTGTCGGAATAGCTGGGTTGTCTTGATACACATATCAGAAGTCCAGACTTGAAATATGTATTTGAACGTGAAACATTTTTTATTTATTCTTCGGCAAGAACAAGATTTTCAATCTAAAATAACCTCTTTTAAATGGTTAAGTTTATTAAAATATGCTTATGAAGTTTATGATATATATGGCTCTCCGCCTTGCTGATATAAATGACTGTGAATGTGGTAATCGCAAACGTATAAATACTGAGGAAAAGTCGCAATTTTAAAGTTTAAAAAAGGTCGAAATTTTGAGTGTAAAAGAAGTCGAAATTTTGAGTTTAAAATAGGTCGAAATTTTGAGTTTAAAAAAAAAGTTAACTGCCAATTTTATTTTTTCTATGTCCCTAATACGCTTCCGTACAATACAAACGTAACCTCTGAAGAGCTTTTTACCGAATATAAAATAACATAAACACAACATTAAAACACACAACATGCAGACAAGATATATAACAGAACAGGCATATTGAAATACATGCAGAGCACTACTTAAATACATATTTAAACATGCCAAAACTGAATCACAACTAAAATTTTAGCACAACTAAAATTAAACACAAATTAGTACACATGCAAACTTTAAGGCAGCTTTACTGTAGCGTTTCTGTGAAATAAGTTTTTGCTTCATAGAAGGATTTGTAGTTATGTACATTGTGCAAATAATTCAAACTTTTTTCTATTCAAAATTTATGCCCAAAGTACAACAATATTTGTGGAATTTAATCCAAGATTTCTGCAACTCATTTGACAATTCCGCTATTGTCATTCATTCAACAGCGTACAAAAACACAAATAACCTCACATAAATTCCAAACCTAGTTTCCACGGTATACTTATCTTTTCTAGGCATGCCTTCGGCTGTTATTTTTACTCTTTGTTCATGTTGTTGTCTCAGTGACATTCTCCATTTCCATTCTATATTTAATCAAGAGTCTAAAGTTTAGTCGTCATCTTGTTTGTGTGTGTGTTTGTGTTTTATAAATTAATACGAAGCCTCTGATCTTTGTTAGTCTTGTGTGTGTTCTATATTTTATTTTTTAGTCCAGTTATATGTTTCGGAGTTCACTATGACATCCATTTTCACTTTTTTTCACAATTATGTAAAGGGGACAGCTGAAGTCCACCTTTGTCAAAGTTCAGGATTTTCTCGCTTTGTTAAAGACCCATTGGTAGCCTTCGGCTGTGATTTTTACTTTTTGGTCGGGTTTTATAAATTAATACGAATAAACTCTATTTTTATTTACAGGTTTATGGAAGATTGCCGTTCGATGATTCCAACCACAAGAAACTTCTAAAACAGACACAGCAAAAAGTTATATTTCCAGGAAAACCAGTTGTATCACAAGAATGCAGAATAATTATCTTGAAAATATTCGTAAAAGTCACTGATCGAATGCCAATAGCAAACTTTCGTTATGACAAATGGTTTAAGAAATTTGCGCCATATTCTGCCGACAAAGATGAATCCAAAATAGCTTTACCACCCATTAGATCCGATTCTCCAGGGGCAATTGTTGCATCTGGATAGGTCGAATAAAAAAGTTGTAATATATGTAAAATAAAAAATGTAAAACAATATTATGCAATTAACTTATTTTTATTTTTATACAGCAAAAAAAAATGGAAATACTGCCAACTTTACAAGCAAAGTAGGAAAATATTTATGAAACATTTATTGTTGACTCTTTTTTTTTTTCTTCATAAAAGTACATGTGGTATGTAAATGACACCAAAATGACCTGAAGAATTTATCAACTTTAGGTGAACGAATGACCGCTTTGACATAAGTACATCCGAGTCTCCTAGCAAGCTATAACAGACCCCAATATTACAAAAGTAGAACAATTCAAACGAGAAAAATAACAAACTGATGTATTTTTAAAACAAAACCGAAGAGCAAATATGATGTATAGCAGCCAACGACGCCCACTGATTGCAAGCTCCTGACTTGGAGAAAACACATGTAGAATGTGACAGGGCCAATGGCCAATTACCCCCAAAATCAATCTTAAACTTCTATTTTATTTTTGGGTGATGAAATAATGTGGTAAAATTTCATAGGGATCCATACACTAAATACAAAATAGTGTACTGAAACAAGAACAAGAGTGCACACGACATGATAAAAAAAATGAGGTCAAGGTCAGATAAACCAAAAATAGAAATACATTAACACCATACAATCATTCCTTACACCAAATATAAAGGAAATATGGTCGACCTATTACACATCTAAGAAACAAACTTAACCAAGAAAACATATCAATGATCAATGTACCATGAAAATGAATACAAGGTTAGATTAACACTGCCAGCCAGACATGTACACCGTACAATCCTTACATGATTTTAATATGGTTGACATATTGCATAAAGTATCTCAGAAGCATACTAAACCAGGAAAACTTAAGATTGACCGGTAAACAATAAAAAATAGGTCATGGTCAGATGATAATTGCCAGACGTACATACTAGTATACACCTTATATTCATCCCATACATCACATATATTAGATCATGGCTTATAGTATCAGATTTATGGACTTGACCACGAAAACTTCGCCATGATATGAGGTCAAGGTCAAGTGAAAACTGTCTGACGGACATAATGACCTGGTAAGGTACGCACATATCGTTATCTTATTTCATACCATAAGAGAACCAGATGCTCCACAGGGCGCAGCTTTATACGACCACAGAGTTCGAACCCTGAACATTAGGGCAAGTATGGACACAACATTCAAGCTTGGTACAGCTCTGAATTGGGATTGTGATTAAATAGTTGACACAACACAGGTTTCTGACACATAATAAATGTGGGCTAAGAACTTAAACTTAAAAACTAAAATTTTTTAAATTGGACATTATCTATTATGGTCCAATATCCAAAATCTAAATACATGGTTAGATTCAGCATATCAAAGAACCCCAATAATTCAATATTTAATGAAATCAAATAAAGTTCAATTTTGGAACCTTTAGATCTCAATGTGGACCAATTTGATAACCGGGCCCAAACTTAAAAAATCTAAATACATGGTTAGATTAAGCATATATATCAAAGAAACCCATATATACATTTTTTGTTGAAATCAAACAAAGATTAATTTTGGACCCCAATTTGGACCAGTTTGAAAACTGGGTCTGTAATAAAAAATCTAAATACATATTTAGATTCAGCATTTCAAAGAACCCCAAGGATTCATTTTTTTTTTAAATCAAACAAAGTTTAATTTTGGACCCTGATTTGGACCAACTTGAAAACTGGGCCAACAATCAAAAATCTTAGTACATTTTTAGATTCAGCATATCAAAGAACCCCAAGGGTTCAATTTTTGTTAAAATCAAACTAAGTTTAATTTGGACCCTTTGAACTTTAATGTAGACCAAATTGAAAATGGGACCAAAAATTAAGAATCTTAATACACAGTAATATTAGGCATATCAATGAACCCCAATTATTCAATTTTTGATGAAATCAAACAAAGTTTAATATTGGACCCTTTGGACCCCTCACTCCTACACGGTTGGGACCAAAATTACCAAAATCAATCCCAATCTTACTTTTATGGTCATAAACCGTGTGTTCAAATTTCATAGATTTCTATTTACTTATACTAAAGTTATGGTGCGAAAAACCAAGAAAAATGCTTATTTGGACTTCTTTTTGGCCCCTTATTCCTAATCTGTTGGGACCTCAACTCCCAAAATCAATTCCAACCTTCCTTATGTGTTCATAAACCATGGTTTCTATTTACTTATACGAAAGTTATTGTGCGAAAACCCAGAATAATGCTTATTTAGGCCAATTGTTGGCCCCTTTTTCCTAAACTGTTGGGAACAAAACTCCTAAAATCAATCCCAACCTTCCTCTTGTGGTCACAAAGCTTGAGTCAAAATTTCATAGATTTCTATTTACTTAAACTAAAGTTATAGTGAGAAAACAAAGTAAATGCTTATTTGGGCCCTTTTTGGCCCCTAATTCCTAAACTGTTGGGACCAATACTCCCAAAATCAATATCTACACTTTTATGCTCATAAACCTTGTGTTAAAATTTCATAGATTTCTATTTACTTATACTAAAGTTAGAGTGGGAAAACCAAATGTCTTGGGATGACGACGACGACTACGGATGACGCTGACGCCAGCATAATACCAATATGCAACCAAGGTCGGTCGTATAAAAATAAAGAGTACTAAAAATCTTAACTTTTTTCAAGTAGTCACTGAATCATGACATGAAAATGAGGTCAAGGACACTTGACATATCACAGACGGAAACTTCATAACATAAGGCATCTATATATACAGTATGAGGAATCTTTGTCTTCCTTCTGAAATATAAAGCTTTTAAGAAGTTTGTGAAAGCCACTACCACCGCTGCATCACTATCCCTGTCAAGCTTTCTGCAATAGAAGTTGAAGGCTAAATGCAAATGTTTGGTTTTGGCCCCTAATTTACGAAACAGCTAGTACAATAATCCCTAAAATTAATCCAAACTGTCCTCCGGTGATATGGAATTTTATTTCAGTTTCAAAGAGATACATGCACCAAAACTCAAGTTGTTGTCTGGAAACTGAATTACAAATATGAGGACAAAGTTGACACTACAAATATTATGGGGTCGTGCAATAATAACCTAATGACAAACAAGAATCTACAAACCACAACACAAAAAGCTAAAGACAAAAGCAATACAAACCCCTCAAAAACCTACGGTGCACCAGAAGTGTCAACCCATCCTGCTGGTCATATGGCACTTGTCATGATGGTATTGTACAATGTAAGTACACATTTGATGATGTCATATTGAAGGAAAAGAAGACTAAATTGTGGTTACGACAATTGAAACATATCCACCATCATCTGTGAAACAGATATCCAATTATGGTGAACCAATTCATTGGCATCAATAAAATTCAACATGCCCACTTGGAACCCTTGGTTTAATAGCTTCTTTGTTGGCAGCAACCATTTATCAAGGTAATCATAATGTAAGTTCTTAAATACAGTATCAACTTGGAGATATAAACTCCACATGCAGGCACCGCTGTAATGTTGCTTCATAGAAATGAAAAGTTCACAATTGGGAAGCTTAAATCATCTTTTTATAATAAACAAGAATGTGTCCCCAGTACACAGATGCCCCACTTGCACTATCATTTTCTATGTTCAGTGGACGGTGAAATTGGGGTCAGAACTCTAATTTGACATTAAAATTAGAAAGATCATATCATAAGGAACATATATACTAAGTTTCAGGTTGATTGGACTTCAACTTTATCAAAAACTACCTCGACCAAAAACTTTAGTCTGAAACTGGATAGATGCTTTCAATATTTACCAGACTTCAAAAGAGGACATCTGCAATATATCATAACAATGTCTCTATGATAAACATGTGAGCAAGATTGTACTAAGTGGAGTAGAAGTTTGAGAGACAGCAACCCAACAGTGCATTTATATAACAAGGGAAAGTATCATCTAATCATCTGGTAAATTTTACCTACACACACATGTAAAGATAAATCTATTTTTAGGAACTAATGTTTTGCATGCTTTTAGACATCAGATATATGGCTAGCTCATTGAATGTTTCTTATAAATAAATAAAAACAAAACTTTGATATTTTAAAAATGTTTTATTTCCCACATGGTTCGGAAAGTTCTAAATAATATCTAAATCTAGGAATTCTTAAGGAATCACAGAAATGATGGTAAATGAATGATAGACAAAAACCACTCAACCATATTAAACTAAAGCACCATTTTTTTTCTCTTATATGAGTTTACATGCAGTTGAATCTTGTTATAAAGAGCTCCAAAGATAAGTCATCTTAGCTTTGTTTCAAAATTAATTTAATGAATCGATTCTCTCAATTTTAGAATATATTTCTGCAAAAATATATGGTGGAAATTTGAAGGTTAACTTATCAAATGGAGGATATTATTGTAATGACTAAATCAGAAATGTTACATTTCATGCTTTCAGATACATTTATCAAACCATCGTAATTTTCTCTGAATTTGCAAAATGCAAAAATTCCTAAATTAGTATACATGTAGCTATAACAAAACTTCCACTATTTTATGGTATACAGACGGGTTTAGATTAGATAAAACCTTAATGGTGATATATCACAATAAATATTCTGAACTATGAGGTAATTTCACACTAGAAAGTATGATATCATAAAGTGTGTACTGTGTATCTTTAAAAGGGCATTTTATCCTTTTTTGGTTCTCAAATATAGGAATGATATCTTGATAAAAATTTTAAAATGAAAATTAAGACTTAAGTTTCTTCTTTATTTAGTACTAGAAAAAGTTTCTGACAAGATTCAACTGTATTTACATATATATTAATCTATAAATGTTTATTTACATCTTATATACATTTATCTACATATCACTTTCAAATGCTCAGATTAATTCTTTTCAATAAATTAGTTTTATCTCTAAAATATACATACAAAAAAATATCATTATTCTTAGTTCTGTGTCGAATAAGAATAACTGTAGTTTTCAAAAATCATGAATAAAATTATACATAATTTAAACTTTTTTCTTCAAACTATGTATTTATAATTACCTTTTCTGAAAGCTTTTGATAACCATGAAGTTTTCAAAAACATAAACTTTATTTGCATTGTATTTTTGTTTAAATTAATTAATTTTATAACATAATTACAGTAACTTAATGAAAAAGTACAAAGTATCTAAAATATGCAAATATGCACTATATTTAAATTATGTAATTTGCATAGCACTGTGCCAAATTTAAGCTTATTATCAAATTTTCGCATACTGAGCATACAAATATTGGATTTCATTACTATCCATTTTTTTTTTGGCAGTTATATTCTTTTATACATATGTACATAACAAATATATCAACAAGCAACAGATATAACAAAAAAATAACAAAATACATAACATTAAAGCATGAAGAAATGATGAATATTCATATAGACATCCCCTACATTTATGAATATTACTTACAAACATTTTGTATCATAAGATGTTTGGGGAAAATAGTTGCAGATATATGAATGCTATACTCATTGACTTATGCAGATGTCTTGATATCACTGTTTTTGGCTAATATTTGAACATTTTCTTAATTTTATTTTTCAGTGTAAATTAAGTTACCAAATTTATGTGTTTTGTCTAAATTAACTAATATATTCTAACTTTCAAAGACTGGCAATTAATATAGAAGGGCCATTACTAAACATTCTTTCAAAACAAATATTTGCAAATGAGGTCAAATAATTATCACGATCACTCTTACATGAAATTTAGGATGATATACAATCAACATTTACATGTTTGATACATGTATACGTTAAAGTAACTTTTTATTTTTCATTGTGAATCTATTGATATTCTATCTAAAATTATAACTAAATGATAAAAATGATGATTGAACTTAAATGTAACTTCTAATTTTCATAATGACAATTGAATGCAATATGTAAGTAACAAAATAATATCATGAAGTCATATTTTAGTTTGATAAAAATTTAATAAATATGGAAAATTTCAGAAATTAAATAATATTTTTACAATTTTTTGTTATTTACCATTGTCAATATAAAGAAGAAAAATTTCAGAATAAAAAAAAATAAATCTAAAACTTTTATTTCCCATAGAATATAAAAATACTGTTTCCTAAAAATGAAGTAAAAAAAGTTTCAACAGCCAAATCACATATATATATCTTTATTCTCATAAACCAAAGTACAATGGTACAGAGACATATACAGCCAAATCACAGAATTAGTATCTAAAAAATAATTAATCTCAAATTAGGTTATTAACAGAAAAAAAATCATAACAAAAAAATATTAACGAAATAATTGTAATAAAATATATATGAAAAAAACATGGGTAAATTAGCATGATCAATATGCAGATTATCACAATTAATTTTATAAAAATTTGTAACACAATGCCCTTTTCGTATAACGGTGTTCTATAAAACCATAAATAGGACCCAAGGAAGTCGCTTACAAATCTCCCCCATGTTAGGGTGTCAATTACTCAAGTGTATATTGAAGTTAAAATGTAAGTTCAATTATTAAATTGACTCTATATATGGTTATATACTAACGTGCCTTCACTGAGTTCTATTTATGATTTAATCAAACAACCCAAAGTAGAAAAACCTTTACATCAATACAGGTCCAATTTCATGCAGGAAAAGCGATAAATTCTAAAAGTAAATTTCACAATTTTAAATTTTGAAAATATCTTTCGAATTCTAATAATTTTTTTGAAGATATAGAACTGATTACAAATCAAAGAAGAGCTGCTTTCAACACACATAAGTAATTGTTTGTTACTTTTTTATGAATGATAAAAAAATGTGTGTATAACTAAATATTATTATCAAAATACAACCCATAAACACAGCAAGTAATACTTATATTTTATACAGCTTGGCTGATCATAAATGAGGTGAAAAAAATATCATTGTTTCAAAAAATGGATTTCAAAGAAGAAATACTCTGATTATAATACATGCTCCAGTCCCTTGGATTTCATAGGTTTTTTTATAAGACAGATAAAAGTTCTTTTAAGTGTACATTGTACAGCTGATCATATTTATAACACATTATAATTAAACTGCAATAGAAAATGTGCAATGAGCTAATCATTCTAATCTAATTTCAAAAATATTCTTTTACAATCATGAAAATCTAATTATTATATAAAAAAAAAATCTTCAAAATGAAGAATAGTCTTTATTTGTTACCACTTTCTTTCGAAGTCGTACTACAAATTATTGTTTCTGAATATTACTAAAATATACATTATATAAGCCCATCTGTATATTTCTGCTGTTTTTCTTGAAAATCTCTGCTACACATGACCAGTTCAACTGTTCAGAATCAGAAAATGTAGTTTGTTTATACACAAGATTCCCACACAAAATATCCATTTTTCCGGAATTGTCTGTGTTTGTTCTCGATAATTGTGTTGTACCGTTCAGTTGGCATTCACAGCTGGTGGCGGTGATGGGATCAAGGATGTAAAGAAGGTTGAGAAGAAAGACCATGCAATAGATATCACACTAGGTTTGGGTGGTTCTTGTGGGGTACTTTCCTCTGTAGGTTCTGGATGTTCAGTATTATCATTCTGGAAAATATATTCATTTGGTCATTATACAATGAATAAATGGGGTATGTTTTCATGCGACACAGATGATGCCCCAATTTGCATATCATATAAAATTATAAAGGGACATAACTAAGAACGCTAAAATTCAAGCTATCCAAATTTGTACTTGATCTGTATTTTGTTGTATTAAGCAATTTGTATAAGTTTCATAGCATTTGGTTGAGGCACACTAAAGTTGGAGAACAAAAACGAAATATTCAGCAATCTTTCCATTTGTAAAGGCGCATTACTTTAGAACGGTTAAAATGTCGCCACCAAAATTCAAAATTGATCTGTATTTTGCAGACCTGCCAACTTTTGAAAATCTCCATGGGGGATTTAGCGCGCGACAAGATTTTTAAGGGTTACAATTTTAGCGACTTTTCTGTGAGCATTGTTTTTTACTCCTAAAATAGTCTAAGTTCTCTTCTTTTTTCTTTTGGTATACTAATGATGAGCTTATATGCCTTGATTTCTTTTATTTGCATGATTCTTGTACTATTAAATTATAAAATTGACAAAATAACTGAGGAATAGAGAAAATGGCATTAAAAATAAAGGATTCAAAGTAGAGACCCCCCCTTTTCCCCCTCCAAAGACCTTCTCATCCATGAACCTTGACTCAAAACACCTAAAACTACATGTCCTAAAGTAAGAAGGATGAAGACAGATTTTGATTTAGTCTTACTCTTGCAGGTCTTGTCAATATATCAATGAGAAAATGGATAAAATTTGAGTTATCTTTCTTTGTATCTAGAGGTGCTCTTACCGGCGGAGGCTTATACAGTAACACAGTAGAAGTGTATACAAAATGACGTCGATTTTAAATCAACAGACACACGATGTATTTCGAAAATTAAACAAATTTCGAGATAAACGATGTTTTCTTGAGAGTTCTTTACAGTTCTCATCTTTCAATTAATTATGATTTTGCTGTGGAACTACGGCAAATGTTGCAAATTGTGCTTGTATGATAAATTGATTAAAATTGAAAGGCTGTTTGACCAAATTTGTGTATACAAATTAATTTTGAGGACTGTTACGACCCATTAGGTAATCTGATTACATACAACCACTAATTATGACACCTGTTGTGATTATTGATTAGCGTAGGGTCATTAACTTGTCATAATATGTCCCCAGGTAAAATGATTGATTTTTAAAAATTGATCAGAAAAACTTCAAAATCGGTAAACAATATTTATTTCGGGTATATTTGTTGAAAATCGGGATTTTGACTAATTTTACGATCCCGATATCGGGATTCGGGTTCAGGGGTAAAAATCGGGATGATACCGCGAAAATCGGGATAGTTGGCAGTTCTGATTTTGTAGAAATAAGCATTGCTTATCAGTTTTATAACATAAGGTCAAGGCATTCTTAAATTAGAGAATGCAAACCAACTTTGGGAAATAGGTAAGGAAAGGGTGAAACTTAATGCCCCCTCTGCTAATGCCATGGCATAATAAACTTAAAATTTAAACATTAATGTGAAATACAACATAACAAAGTTATAAATTTTATGTATCAAATTTTAAATTCATATTGAAGGAAAGATCAATGGAACCTCAAAATGAATTTTAGTTTCAATTAAATATTTTGACCATTAATTTAACATGAATGATGTGTATTTGTCAAACTACAATTCTTATGAAAAAGTATGAAAACTTATTTATAATCAGGATAATAGAATTAGACAAAAAAAAACATATTTGAATAAATGCTGTAATAAGACCAGATTACTAATGTGTAAAACTTTATTCACCATTTCATAACAATTCAAATTAATTGTCAGAGGCAGTTGACCAAACAAGTTGCAATTTGAGTTATTTCTATCTAATGGTACCCATGCTATTAATATACGATAAAAAGGGGGTTTTAAAATATTGTGCAAATCTTGTAGTGAATAATACCTGTTGTACATCAGGTTGTACATTCTCAGGTTGCTGTTGTGCTGGTTCTTGTGGTTGACGTACTGGCTGCCTTCTCCTTACTCTGAAAAATCCTGTCTGATACCTGATAAAATAGAAAATGCATTTGAATGAAAATTACTCTTTCAAAATTATTGTTTTTTTAATAACAAGATAGATGCCTTTTAACCTTTTTCCATAATACTCATATTTCTTTTGTACTCTTTTTCCAACCATAATACTCGGATTTCTTTTGTACTTAGTTTTACTGTGCGTTTCTTTATTCTACATTGGCTAGAGGTATAGGGGAGGGTTAACGTTGAGATCTCACAAAACATGTAACTCCCCTTCCACATTTTTGTGACTGTCCCAAGTCAGGAGCCTCTAGCCTTTGTTAAAGATGTATGGTTTTTAATGGGTTTTGGAGTTTAGTACATGTATGCTGTGTATACTTCCACTTTCACATTTTATTTCTAGGGCCAGCTAAGGCCCACCTACAGATGAAGGATTTTCTGGCTGCATTAAAGACCCTTTAGTGGCCTTCGACTGTTATCTGCTCTTTGGTGTTGTTGTCTCTTTGGCATTTCCCCATTTCCATTATTAATTTTATTTAAACATTCTAACAAGTGTAAGTCTAAAATTATAATTTAACAAATTTCTTTAAGATTTCATAAAAATTATCACTGTTTTATTTAGTCACAATTTTATCAAACTTGCACCATTACTTGATTTTAATATTTTGCAATAAAATATTTTGCATTTTTCCAAAATGAAATGTACAAATATAAGAATATCACATGTATCATATATTTTCAAAATATTTGAATGAAATAAAACCTCAATAGTTTATTACTTACAAATATACAATGAAGAAAAACAATGCAACTACAGCAAATCTGGTGAAGTTAGAGTAGAAATACACGATACTGATGAGAACCATAAATCGACTGAATGTGTAAATATAATCCAACCAATCGTGTTGTCCGAACTCATCATCATTATCTACATTTTCCACTACACGTCCACGAGCATCAAGGATAACATTTTGGTTGTCATCTTGTTGATTTTGACCATTGTTTGGTTGAACTTGTTCATGGGGGTTTTGTGGTGTGATATCTTGGGCAGCTATCTGAATGTTGGCCATATCGGGAAATGCCCCAGTCTGATAGCTAAAATCATGAAAAGGAAAAAAGAAAAATGTATTTTTTCCAAAAATAAAATTATTGTATGAGTATGGTATTGCATTCAATAAGATGGTACTTTTCACTACAGGGAGATAACTCTGTAATAACCAACTCAATGATTTAATCTTTTATACTTTTGTCAAAGGGTCAAAGCAATATTTTTTAATTTGAAACCAAAAGTGGTACCACCATAATAAACTGATTTCTGTGAATGGATTTTATTTACCATTTGTTTTTTTACAGCTTGCATTTAAGTATGGGTCTTGGTTTACAGTTACGGTTGAATTATATGACTTGATCTGCAAATGTGTAATATTTTCTTTGAAGTCATTTTTTTGGAGTTGTCAGATCATTGATTATTTCAATCAAGTCCATATTTTTTATGGATAATTGTACCAATGGAAATCTAATCCTCTATTTTTTACATAAAATGTCTGAACAAAGTTGAACAAAATATGACAGTTGATATCTATTAGTTTGATGTGTTTGCAGAGTCATTTGATTTGGGACTTTCTGATTTGAGTTTTCCTCTAGAGTTTGGTGTTTAAGTTATTTTAAATTTTACTTCTTTTTTTTAAATATACATGCAAATTGGATATACACAACAGCCTGAGTGCATTTTTCTTTTTCTGTCTGTGGACAGCCCACCCATGCCCACTCTAGCAATAATCTCTTTTTTTTTGTAAAAATATTGATTACAAATGCTTATCTGCTTTTTTCAATTGATTGTACTTGTAAGTCTTTTGATTAAACAAAGAAATCGCATGCCCACTCCTATGGGTGGACAGAGGGGACAAGCTAGCAATTTTGCCCACCGGGTGCCCAATCCCACCGTGGACAGTTGGACAAAGCAAAAAAATTCACCCGAGCTGTAGTTTTTATGTACATTCCTAGATCAAAATCTGCTTGAACTTTTATTTTAAAATTTTACAACAAACCACCATCATTTGTTCTTTTGGTTATCAACCCAAATTTCACCAATCGTATAACTTGAAAACATTTGCTTTTATAAGAAAATACCCCCCCCCCTAATTGCTTGTGTACTTACTATTGCATGTACTGTGCTGCCATCTGGTTATAGTACGTCTGCATCATCATCATGTACTGTTCCTGTGTCATACCAGCCTGTGACATCATCTGGGGCTGAGGCTGGGGTTGACTTGTGCTGGGTACAGCTCTATAAATAGATTCAGGTTTGATTATCAGTCAATTATTTTATAATATTCAGTGACAATAAAACATCTGTCGGATGTATAATTATAGTTCAGAAGTTTGGAAAATAGCATAAAGCTAATTCTTGTTGTAGATTTAAGATTGCTTTGGTTTTTTTTCGAGAAGATTTAAATCAGTTCCGCCAGATAACTGAACTGCTGGTTGACTCTAAACTTTTTAAAGTACTTTGAGCTTTTACCAATTCATATTTTTCCTTCAGATCTTCTCCATTCTCTCTTCAATATATTCACAACATGAGTTATCTAAAATTTCTTAAAATAAATGCTTGTTTGTTAAATTGCTGTCTTATTGACATCTATACTTCACATCTACCATATCTACCTGTATTCCTAAAAAAATATTCATTTAAAGTAGTGATTTCTTAACAGATGTCGAGTTTCAATGGTGGCTATGAATGTACATACAAAAGCTTTTATTTTACTCCCTTGTGATTTGCAATTCTGTTAAAACGAGAAAGGTCAATCCTAATTACTGCTCGTTAAAAAGTGAAACAACATAACAATAAGTACTTACCCATAATAGTTGTTTTGTTGAACGCTTGGTGTATTATTTCTGTACCGTAATCCATCTGTATTTGGCATGGTGTTTACTGTTGGTGATGCTGTCGACACAGACTGGGGGGTAATCTGAAAAAAAAGATAAACATTGGAATGGTTGATTTTGTTATATTGCTCCATAGTCCATATACATTTCATGACCGTCTTGGTCCTTATATTGTGGTTTTGGTATTACAACTTGATACATGTTACTATGTTAATTTTTTATTATTGAATACTCACCCATTTGCATTTATATATTTTTACAGAACTAGTACAAATTTTGGTTAGGAGCAAACTGAAGCCTGCATCCAGGTGCAGGATTTTCTCGCTGTGTTAAAGACTTGTTGGTCGCTTTCAGCTGTGGTCATGTTCATTTTCTATTTCATGTACATGTATACACAAGTACCATAACATAACACATATTGTAAAGGTGACATGAGAGTATTGCATGTAACCAAAGTAGCAAATAAATATGCATACATGGGAGAAGGTTTGGTACCATTAAAACGTTTAATCCCGCTGCACATGTTTGCACCTGTCCTTGTTTATGTAATTCATACATGTTTCTCATTTTTTTATATAGATTAGACCGTTGGTTTTCCCATTTGAATGGTTTTACTCTAGTAATTCCAGGGCCCTTTATAGTTTGTTGTTCAGTGTGAGCCAAGGCACCGTGTTAAAGGCCATACATTGACCTATAATGGTTTACTTTTATAAATTGTTATTTGGATGGAGAGTTGGCTCATTGGCACTCGAACCACATCTTCCTATATATCTATGTATTTTAATTAATTAATGATATTATATAAATAAATTCATTATAATTTGGATTTCATTTTACAGGTTTCATTTAATATTACATGTACATGTATATAAATGAACTAGATAGATGAAATAGTAACTTATTTGTTTAGGGGTCAGCTAAAAGGACTCCTCTGGGTACAGGACTTTTTCGTTGCATTGAGGACCCATTGATGGCCTTCAGCTGTTGTCTGCTCTATAGTCGGGTTGTTGTCTCTTTGACATATTCCCCATTTACATTCTCAATTTTGAATGTTCTTTTAAGGATTATAGTTTTTACTTTATCTACATGTTTTTACTAAATAATTACACTTTGGTCACCCTTAGTGCAAAAAAGACCAAAGCTTAGAAAAGACAACCTATCTACATGATCTACAGAGATTTATGAAGGTTACATACCCTTTCTTGAGATTCATGATTGCACACAAGATGAACTGTGTGGTGTGTCTGTGTGTTATCCTACAACACAAATATAAACATGATAAATAAAGTAAATAAAAGTTACAAGGTGCATGTAGCATATTTCTAAAGAGTTGCCATAATACAGGTGATTTCTACAGGTACAACAAATGTATGGTGCATCATCTGCTATATAGTATAGTATTAACACATTGTACATGTTGTATCAGTCTTCGATGATCAAAAACATGTAGGTTGGCAGACAGATTTGTTAGAAACATTTTTTCATTGTTGATCCCTAGTGATCTAGAGTTGTAAATAACAGTGTCATTTGGTATCTTGGGGAGAGTTGTCTCATTGGCATTCATACCACATCTTCTTATTCTTATAGTTAAGCTATTAAAATACTTTAAGGTGATTGTGGCTAATTTGTTTGCAATTTGCCAAGTAGTTTCAGACTGTCTACAAGAGACCAAAATGACACAGACATTAACAACTATAGGTCACATAAGGCCTTCAACAATGAGCAAAAGCCCATACCGCATATTCAGCAGGAAGATTTGTTGTAAAGTAATAGATGACAGGTACCATTGCCATTATGACATGAAAATACATACAGCTCATCACAATTTCCACAAGTTAGAAACTACATGTACATTCCCACTGGAACTCAGTCAGTCAACCAGATTGATTCAAAGGGCATGTGGTCCGAGACCACAATTGTCGTCCCTTGATTTTCGTTGTCCACGAATATAGTCCCTAGTGTTAACAGTGGGTTACTTGCCATTACTTTTTATACCCCTTCCAAATTTATTTCGACCATGTTTAATGCCTCAAATTGTAAGTAGGGGGGTGAAATTACACTGTGAAAAAATTAGGGTCCAGAATTTTAAAGGAAAGTAGTGATTTGGTCCAGGTGAAAAAGGTTGAAAAATAGCACTTCGGAACCTGTCAAAAGATTTCAAGACGCCCTAAAGATAAAATTGTCCATATTTTGAGTTAGAGACGATGAAGTTTTCTATAATTTTGATATAATTTGTCCCAAAAGTAGTACAACACACTGTAAAAGTTTCATTGAGAAAGCGCAGGTGGGATTTTTTTAATTTTCATTTATGTTCTAAAAGAAATGCACTACGAATTAATTGTGTTCTCGGACCATGTGCTTAGAAAACACATCCAAAAATTTTATGAAATGTGTCTCAAAGTTTTTGTAAAAATACAAAATGTGTATTTACATGTACACTGTATGCATGGTATGTATATGTGCAAACGACTTTTTTACAAGCTCATCAGTGTATTGGAGGACTTTTAAAATTACCTGTCTGATTACATCTTTCAGCAACAAATGGTCTTGTAATAACTTTCCAGAGTAGATAAGTTTCTGGTGAGTTTCTTTCTGGAAAAAAAATTATCTTATTAGATCAAATCATGATTAGCATATAGGTATAAATAGATACAGGTTTGAGATGTTTTCCAAAGATACTTTAAAAATCAATTAGATTTGCCCAATCATCATGATCATTGGCAAATATGTAGATAACTCAGAGAATCAAAAACCAGATCTCACTGCTTAAAACTTGACTATTATAAAGCTTAATTAGCACTAGCATGGCATACGCGATTCCAGGGTGCCTGGTACTTACATGGGATTTTTTTGTTGTTGATTATATTGAAAATTACTAAAGCATGACCCCTTTAGGTCAGTCTGACAGCCCTTATGAAAAAATCTGGATCCGACACTGCACGACTCTTAATTTTAAACTGTATAAGAACATGTACAAATGTACATAAAAACTGTCTGCTCCAGGACTTGAAATCTAGGATCTCTGGTGCTCTCACTGACTGAGCAAATGAAAAGATAAAACTGCCAATGTATTGTCATGTACAATGTACAAATGTACATGTATCTACTGCTCAAATGATGCAAATTCATGCAAATTCCATATATGCATCACATTTATTAAAACAGATATTATGAAGGTCAACATCGTAATGCATACTTTTACAAGGTAGATATTTATAAATGCATGTATTTGGGACAATGTTGCATACTTGAATGTTTTGATTAAATAGAACATTTATGAGGGGGGATAGGACCTTTATCGGGACTCTGGGATCGGACCTTTATCGGGACTCTGGGATCGGATGTTTTTAAGCTTGGGATTACGGGATTGACATTTTCAGGATCCAGGAATGCTTAATTTCGAATATCAGGACCTCAGGATTTCATGTTTTTAAGCCCGGGATTTCGGGATCAGGACCCCTCCTATCCGAATCCGGGTCCGTTCGCGCCCATTCACGTTTGCACCCACTCATGTTCGCCCCCTTTCACTTTCGCACCCCACATGTTCGCACCCAAAGTCCGTTCCCACCCTACATGTTCGCGCCCAATTTTAATTGGGTTTGTGTTTAATAACTTTGTAATCAAGTCTTGGCAAGTAGTATTCTTAAAAGTATAATTGAATTCATTGTCTCAAAATAAATCGAGACAGCATTTTTTATGTGTTGAATAAATCTTAATCATGTTTTTGAGAGTGTATTGTTAAAGGAAATAAATTATTCCTTTCTTATTAAAGTGGGATTCTGTCAACGTTTTATTTTGTGTTGAGTTTTGTTTAGTGTATTACCTATAACTTTGTTTCATTGACTTGTTTCAAAATGAAGTGAGATTCTGACTACGTTTTTATTGTGCGTTGAATGAATTTTATCATGTTTTGGTTTATATTATAGTGTATTGCTATATTTTATTATTTAATTGTTTCAGATCAAAGGGACCAAGCTGTTAAAAACTATTATCTTTTGTGTTTTTCATTTAAAATATTTAATCTTTTACTCATACCAAGCTATAAATACATTCAGTATTTACATCAAAGCAATTAAAACAAAAATCATGATTTTCCAATTATTCAACTGGAATTTGAATTAAAATTGGGCGCGAACGTGTAGAGTGCGAACGGACCATGGGTGCGAACGTGCGAGGTGCGAACGTGTAGGGTGCGAAAGTATATTGGGCGCAAACGGACCTGATACCCTCCTATCCCTCCTCATTTATTGACTTACTGACAGAACCGTACTTACTGGTTTGCTTGGATAAACTTCTTCCAAATGTGCTTTAAGTTTTTTAACTGTCCAACCAAGCATGCATTCAACTGTGTGGTCACCAACTCGTTGGTTAGGTGCTTTGATGACCAGAGTCACTGGAAGTTCGGCAAAGTCCATTGTCAATCAATGAATTCCACAAAATAATAACAAAATATAGATTTGTATAAAATTCCTTTGGACAAAAATGTCAGTATAATCGAAACAAATATCTTTCAACTTCTATAGTTCATTGACATGACAATAATTTCGTAGTAAGCGTTGGTTTGTTATGAATGTGTATGATGTAACCTTAATGCTAACGTGTATTTAGGAGAAATACGTTTTAGATAATCGAAATCCTCTTTTGTCAACAGGAAGTAGTCAGGATCCTTATCATGTGACGTCACAATGCATAAAATGTGGTTGGCGCATTTTAATTGGTAATACAGAAAATTGTCATATTTTTATTAAATCATATTTTAGATCAATTTCTTTCGGTAAATATTTGCATAAACAGAATTATTAGAAAACAATAATCCTTTTAAAATATTTGGTGCGTTCGAATAAATTAATCGGTTATTATTAGTACTTTAATATTCAGTATATTAATTTTAAGGTATATAGGTAATTTTTTTTTCTGAGACAAGTGCCTGTGACTTTAATAGACAATAGACAATAGACAATATTTTATTGGCACAAACGCATTTACAATAAATGGTAATGACCGAATGGATAAACAATTTGCTATGCATGGTAGTAAAATACAAACAATTATATATATGTGAATAAACGATTAAAGGTATAATGAAAATCTATTACAATAGATTACTTCTTGCATTAAAACAATTTGTGATGAAAGAGGAAGATAATTTTAGTGCCTTATAGGATGTATTATTAAGTATGAGATTTATTATATTTTTATCACACAATGTGGTTACACTTTTTCCTGTAATATTAAACATTTTTAATACAAAAGACTCTCTAATACTGGAGTAACCGCTACAGTGTAGCAACATGTGCTGTTCATTTTCAATTTCGCCACTTTTACAGATTTCACAAATTCTTTGATCTCTGGGCATTTTTAAATATCTTCCTCTTTCAATGGCAAGGTTATGAGCACTAACTCTTAATTTACATAATGATGATCGATCTGATCTATTTTTTAAAGCATCAACATAACCTGCCCGTTCATTAATTTTGTAGACACTCTGGAAAAATATTAATTTAGGAGATGCTGAAATATTTGCATGTTGTTCCTGAAAACCCTGATCAGTTAGTCTTTGTTTTATGAAACCAAACAGGGGTTTAATAGTAAGGTTATCATTTGACAAATAAGATAAACCTAAGTTTTGAATAATAATATTTAACTTTTTAACCCATGGGTTGCTTTTTTTTGTAGCATTATATATTTGGTGAACTAAACTTCCTTCTGAAGTGATTAAATGATCCCAGAATTTAATGCTTGATAACATTATCCTATTTTTCAATGGCAGTCTTGCAAGTTCGGAACGACATGCATCATTCGAGGCCTTACAGTGTACTCCCAAGATTTCTTTAATAAATTTTATATGCAACTTTTCGTAGGCATCACTGTCTTTAAATGTCGAAATAATCCCCCAGATTTCACTACAATAAAGGAGAATAGGGGCTACTAAGGAATCAAAAAGTTTTTCCAGAAGTTTACAAGGGTTATCTAATCCTATTGTTTTCTTTATTTTAAAATACGCTTTCCTAGCTTTTTCCATAAGCGAAGTGATGGCGACATTAAAACTGCCATTATATCTAATATTTATACCCAAGTAACAATAAGTATTAACTGTCTCTAAGGATTTGCCATTATAATAAAATTCGTTCAGAAAAGACTTTCCGTTTGAATTAAAAACCATTACTTTTGATTTCTCTGTATTGACTTGCAATTTCCAAGAAGAACAATAATTACTTAATGTATTGAGACAATTTTGCAAACCCTCTTTGCTATCAGATAATAATACAATATCATCTGCATACAAAAGTGCATTTAATGAAACATCACCAACTACAACTGGATCTGCATTGATATTTTCCAAGTCTTAAAAGTATGTCGTTTATAAAAAAAAATAAAGAGAAGAGGACTCAATACATCTCCTTGTTTAACACCACAGTTTGATTCAAACGATGGGCTAAGACCATTAGAAAATTTAATTCTACTTGTTGTATTGGAGTACATTGAAAATATTATATTAAAAATATGTTTTGGTACATTACTTTCTAGTAGTTTATGAAATAATCCTATTCTCCAAATTGTATCGAACGCTTTTCTGAGATCAATGAAAGCAGCGAATATTTTTTTGTTTTTGGCTTTATAATTGCTGACAATAGATTTTAAGGAAAAAATGTGGTCTGCAGTTCGACTATCGTCTTTAAAGCCAATCTGGTTATTACTTATTAATTTGTTTACATTTATATGAGCAAGTAATCGAGAGAGGATTATTTTATTAAACAATTTTCCCAGGTTTGAAGTAATGGATATCCCTCTGTAATTACCAGGGTCACTTTTACTTCCCTTTTTTATGTAGGAGTACTAAAAATGATTCATTCCAAACTTTTGGAAAACTTCCATTATTCAAAATTAAGTTAAATAGCTTTTGTAATGGTTTTGTTAAGACTGATATTCCATTTTTCAACATTTCATTTGAAATAAGATCAGTAGCTGTGCTTTTCCCATTTTTAAGGGACTTAATTGCCTTTACAATCTCACTTGTTGTAATTTGTTCTTGAAAGTCAATAGCCCTGTTGTTTTTTTGAAAATCATCAAATAATGTTTCAAAATTTTTGAGAATTTTTTCTTGGAATGGGTTAAAACTCTCGTCCGTTTTGTTTAGTTTTTTAAAATAGCTGATAAATTCATCTTGTGCAAACTGTACAGAATCTTCATTATTACAAGATTTACTTAGTTTTTGTAAAAGATTCCAAAATGTTTTAGGATCTTTATTAACATTTGCACTTATCTCAGAACATATTTTATTTTTGTATGATCTTTCTGCCTTTTTACAAGCTCTTCTATACTTAGAGCGGCAGGAGTAAAAAGAAACAGCACACATTTTCAGCGAAGTAAGACCTAAAAAAAAATAAGTATTTTATACTGCTCCCAGTTTAACCAATCTCCCCTTTAACAGATTTGCATTCGGACCTTGTTTCACCAGACATGTATTTATTGTAGTTATGAAGTGAAATAAAGCAGTGTAAACGCATAGCTTGCTATTTACACATATAGCTTTTTATATGTACTGACATTTTCATACTTTGTATAGTAAGATGTTACTATACAAATCCTTGGACAACCCAATTTTAAAAGAGTTTTTCCCTAATAAAAATATTTTTGAAAATATCCCAGTAAGGGAAAGTTTGTTTGTTATCTTGAGAACTATTTAAGTATCTTTGTTTTCCTCAAAACCTACGAAAGAAAGACACAAGTTTTAAACAGCACACATTTTCAGCGAAGTAAGACCTAAAAAAAAATAAGTAAGATCAGAGACATATATATGTCTCTGGTAAGATCAACCAAAAAAGTCAACTTGACCGAAAATGTCACTTGGTTCCTATTAAAAATAGGAGTTATATTGCCCTTGCCTTAAATTAAAGTTTACGTTTTTTTTTTTTTTGGCAGAATGAAATCATCAACATTTTGGTGAAAGTCAACGTAATCGTGGGAGTCATGCAAATCGTTCCTACTTTAATAATAAACTCATCATAGCTATCAGGAATGAAAGGACAAGGTAAGATAAGGCCCGTTTTTGCCCCGCCCCCTTTATTTCTAAATTTTGCTTTGGAAAGCTACTTATCACGTTAAAACATTCCCTCAGGTTTGAAGTTTGTTTGGATGAACTTCAAAACAATTAATATCAGAAAATGGGTAAGGTTAGGGGTGAACGGGCATCAAAATCGCCAAAAGAAGGGAAAATAACGATTTTTGACCATTGCTTCTTAAAAATTAATAGCGTGCGTCTACGTAACCCGGAAAAAAATTATTGCGATTTAGACAGCAAAAACCATTGACCTTGAAATAAAAAAATCCTGGGTCACGTTGGAGCAGGCACCTGCAAAATGAATATTTATTACAATATTTAAATAAAAACAGAAAGTTAACCCCTAACCTCACCCAGTTGCGAAAATAATGGTTTTAAAGTTCATCCTAACAAACTTCAAACATCAGGGAATGTTTTAACATAATAAGTAGCTTTCCAAAACAGATTTTGAAAAATGAGACAATATAGGGGGCTAAAAACAGGCCTTATCGTACCTTCAACGGTCCTTTTAGATTTGCACCGGACGCGCGTTTCTTCAACAAACGAGTCATGAATGACCGTCGAATAAAAAAAAGTTGAAAAGGCCTAATAAAGAGCATTGAGAACAAGAAATTATATTAATTATATCGAGAGATGGAAAAATATGATGCAAGAGTGCATCCAAGGAAATATCCTGTAGCCTTTACTTATAAATCGGCTGAATAAGTTACGGCTCAGTAATTCAAGTTATAAACTGCTTTCCCAAAGCTCTATAAATTCCAGTCATTTTAAAATACATGTTCAAAAAGATGAAAACAATACACAAATGTTGAAATGGTTTAAAATGAAGTCAAGGATCCTATAAATGAAATCAGGGAACAAGAAGTAAAATCTTCAATATATTTGTCCAAATTTTTAGGAACCAAGTTACAGCTACCACTCAAGTCAATTACTGGGGAATTCAAGGTGACCAAGGTTAGACAACATCTGACGTTAAAAAACAGCAGGAATGAGAAAGTACGATCAGCAAAAGTAGAAATAAGAACTGGCAGGAAGTGGTCAACAAAGAAGACGATAGAAGATGCTGAGTCACGATTAAAACACAGTGAGATAGTGGGCAGAGTTGCAGTTGGAAGACAGGGGCTGGATGTTACACCTACAGCAAAATGGAGAACAGCAACAGTGGAAGAAAAAAGACATCTGGTACAGAAAGAGGTACGATCAATGGAAGAAGAAAGTAGAATGGTAAAGGCAGTGAGTATGAAGAAGCAGGGAAGCTGGTTAAACTGGGAGGGAGCAAGACAGCAGAAGTTAGGATGGAATGAGATCTGGAAGATGGAGCCACATAGGTTGCAATTTAAGCTGAAGTCAGTATATGATGTATTGCCAAGCCCAACAAATCTAGCAACATGGGGATTGATAGATGACCCAAAGTGTGTTCTTTGTGGTAAGCCAGCAAACTTGGAGCACATCTTATCATCATGCTTGAGTGCTTTGAAAGACGGGAGGTATACATGGCGACACGACAAGGTATTAGGGACACTAGCAGACACCTTAGAGAGAAACATCAGGAAGCCAAGGAAAAACAAGGAAGGACTTACTTTTGTCAATTTTGTTAAGGAAGGAGAGAAAGGTCAGAAGAAGAAGGTGGAAGGAAGTGGTTTATTGGTAACAGCAACTGATTGGCAAATGTTGGTAGATCTTAAACAGAAGTTACAATTCCCTCCACAGATTGCAGTAACAAACCAGAGACCTGACATCGTCATTTGGTCCGCCTCAACAAAACAGGCAATCCTGCTGGAACTAACTGTACCATGGGAAGAAAGAATAGAAGATGCCTACGAGAGAAAGAGACTGAAGTACCAAGATCTACTTGCAGAATGTAGAGACAATGGATGGCGGGTTTGGTTATTTCCAGTGGAAGTGGGAAGCAGAGGGTTTGTTGGACAGTCTATGTGGCGAGCATTGAGAGCACTTGGTATTGTTGGAGGGGAAAGAAGTAAACTGATAGGGAACTTGTGTAAAGAGGCAGAGACAGCATCGATGTGGTTATGGAGGAAAAGGTCAGAACAGTGGAAGCAGTAAAGTGTAGTGGCAGGGATGGATAGCCAAGACGTGGTTTCGGGCTGGGACTTGATCACCCCAGTCGGCGCACCTCTGGAGGTTGTAGTGGACAGCGCCGAAACAGCCGAGGAAGGAGGATTCACCTGAAGACGGAACCACGCATCTTTCCAACAGGATGTATTAAGGTAATTTAACCTGGGCAACCAGTGACAGCCAGGAAAGTCTGGATGACAACTGAGAACAGAACAGTGACAACCTGGAGAGACAGGAGACTTTCAGGAGAGACTGGGATCAAGGGGTGCAGAGGCTTGGCAGGCCGAAGCACATCTTCTGTGAGGAAGAACCCACTTACATCTAGCTATGGAACAATATATAATAAGACACCCCCAAGGTTGTGCGAGAGCGGGGGAGGATGAGCAACCTACAGGATTGGTAACACCGGAAACAACACAGGAACGAACAACGACTACGAATTTGAACAACGGAAATGTATGCATCTGTGGGAAAGTTTGCAAGAACCAACGAGGTCTGAAGATACATATGGGAAAGATGAAATGCAAGCCAAATCAGAGCATATCACAACGCACAGGGCAACCTGGTGAGACGGAGGAGGAGGTGGTTCAGGATACAAACCACAGCGACCACAGCCTCCATGTGTTGTACAATGAGGAGGACAGCATGGTAGAGGGGAATCAACAGGAAAAGGAGGGCTTAGACAACAACAGACAGCCACAAGAGCCAAAAAGAACACCAGACACAAGTGAGAACATAAGAAGAAAGAAAGTAAAATGGCCCAACAATAAAAGTAAAAGTGAATGGCAACAGTTTGATGAGGATGTGGATGCAATTTTGAACACAACATTGGCAGGTAACATAGACAGGAAGATAGAATTAATGACATCATTTATTTACAACATAGGTATGGACAGATTTGGTGCAGATGAGAAAGAGGTGGTGAGGCGAGAGGGTCAAAAGAACAGAAGAGAATCCAAAATAGCAAAGATGAGGAAAGACCTAAGGCAACTTAAGAAAAGATATAATCAGGCATCAGAGGATGAAAAACCAGCATTATCTGAGCTGAGGGACACCATCAGGAAGAAACTCAAGATAACAAGGAGAGCAGAGAGAACTAGGAAAAGGAGGAAAAAGAGAGAGAAAGCAAGAGCTCAATTTACATCAGATCCTTTCCAATTTACATCAAGATTGTTGGGGAAGAAAGGATCAGGACAACTAAAAGCTAGTAAAGAGGAAGTAGAAGAATATTTAAGAGAAATGCACAGTGATCCAAAAAGGGAAGATGAACTCCCAGATATAGAACAACTTATACGCCCGGAGGATCCAGAGCAGGTTTTTGATGAATCACCACCAAAGTTGAAAGAGGTAGTAGATGTTATCAAGAAAGGAAGGGCAGCATCAGCACCAGGTCCAAATGGAGTACCATATAAGGTATACAAGAACTGTCAGAGAATTACAAGACGTCTATGGAAGTTAATAAGAGTCATCTGGAGAAGAGGTCGACTAGCAGAGAGTTGGCACAATGCAGAAGGGTGCTTTATACCAAAGGAAGAGAAGTCAGAGACATTAAAACAGTTTAGAACCATCTCACTGTTAAATGTAGAAGGAAAGATATTTCTTGCTATTCTTGCTAAAAGGATGACAAACTACATGCTGAGCAACGAGTACATTGACATTGCAGTACAGAAAGGTGGGGTACCAGGTGTATCAGGCTGCATTGAACATACAAGCGTATTATCACAGATAATCCGAGAAGCGAAAGATTCAAAGGGAGAGCTCGCAGTTGTCTGGCTGGATTTAGCGAATGCATATGGGACAGTACCACACAAGTTAGTTGAGTTGATGCTGGAGAGATACCATGTACCTGACGGTGTAAGAGAGCTGATAAGAGAGTACTTCAACCATCTGCAGCTGAGATTTACCGTTGGGGATTTTACAACATCATGGCAACGTTTAGAAGTGGGAATAGTGACAGGATGCACGATATCTGTCATCCTTTTCTCCGCAGCAATGAATATGATTGTCAAGTCAGTAGAGAAGAAGAGCAGAGGTCCATGGATGAAGTCAGGAGTACGGCAACCACCAGGGAGAGCATTCATGGATGATATGACAATAAGCACAAAGACAATTATCGAAGCCAGGTGGACACTACAAGAGCTTGATAAGATGATCACCTGGGCAAGAATGAAAGTGAAGCCTAGCAAATCCAGAAGTTTGGTAGTGAAGAATGGTAAAGTCAAAGAGGAAAGGTTTAAAATAGGAGACGAAATAATACCAACAGTCTCAGAGAAGCCAGTTAAGTGTCTCGGAAAATGGTTCAACAACACCTTGTCAGATAAGTTGAATGTGGAAGATACATATAAGCAGTTGGACGACTGGTTAAAGGCAGTAGATAAGAGTGGACTACCAGGAAAGTACAAGGCATGGATTTACCAGCATGGGATATTGCCTTGGCTGCTGTGGCCACTTCTTGTGTATGATGTACCAATGACAACGGTAGAGGGAATGGAAAGAATATCAAACAGTTACTTACGTAGATGGCTTGGAGTACCACGCAGTTTCAGCAGTGTGGGCCTATACAGTTTAGGAACCAAGTTACAGCTACCACTCAAGTCAATCACTGAGGAATTCAAGGTGACCAAGGTTAGACAACATCTGACGTTAAAAAACAGCAGGGATGAGAAAGTACGATCAGCAAAAGTAGAAATAAGAACTGGCAGGAAGTGGTCAACAAAGAAGACGATAGAAGATGCTGAGTCACGATTAAAACACAGTGAGATAGTGGGCAGAGTTGCAGTTGGAAGACAGGGGCTGGATGTTACACCTACAGCAAAATGGAGAACAGCAACAGTGGAAGAAAAAAGACATCTGGTACAGAAAGAGGTACGATCAATGGAAGAAGAAAGTAGAATGGTAAAGGCAGTGAGTATGAAGAAGCAGGGAAGCTGGTTAAACTGGGAGGGAGCAAGACAGCAGAAGTTAGGATGGAATGAGATCTGGAAGATGGAGCCACATAGGTTGCAATTTAAGCTGAAGTCAGTATATGATGTATTGCCAAGCCCAACAAATCTAGCAACATGGGGATTGATAGATGACCCAAAGTGTGTTCTTTGTGGTAAGCCAGCAAACTTGGAGCACATCTTATCATCATGCTTGAGTGCTTTGAAAGACGGGAGGTATACATGGCGACACGACAAGGTATTAGGGACACTAGCAGACACCTTAGAGAGAAACATCAGGAAGCCAAGGAAAAACAAGGAAGGACTTACTTTTGTCAATTTTGTTAAGGAAGGAGAGAAAGGTCAGAAGAAGAAGGTGGAAGGAAGTGGTTTATTGGTAACAGCAACTGATTGGCAAATGTTGGTAGATCTTAAACAGAAGTTACAATTCCCTCCACAGATTGCAGTAACAAACCAGAGACCTGACATCGTCATTTGGTCCGCCTCAACAAAACAGGCAATCCTGCTGGAACTAACTGTACCATGGGAAGAAAGAATAGAAGATGCCTACGAGAGAAAGAGACTGAAGTACCAAGATCTACTTGCAGAATGTAGAGACAATGGATGGCGGGTTTGGTTATTTCCAGTGGAAGTGGGAAGCAGAGGGTTTGTTGGACAGTCTATGTGGCGAGCATTGAGAGCACTTGGTATTGTTGGAGGGGAAAGAAGTAAACTGATAGGGAACTTGTGTAAAGAGGCAGAGACAGCATCGATGTGGTTATGGAGGAAAAGGTCAGAACAGTGGAAGCAGTAAAGTGTAGTGGCAGGGATGGATAGCCAAGACGTGGTTTCGGGCTGGGACTTGATCACCCCAGTCGGCGCACCTCTGGAGGTTGTAGTGGACAGCGCCGAAACAGCCGAGGAAGGAGGATTCACCTGAAGACGGAACCACGCATCTTTCCAACAGGATGTATTAAGGTAAAAGTCAGTGCTATGTTGTCATACGCGTGCTCTTGAAAATAACTAAACATGAATTGGTAAATTAATTTCGATTTTCGGAAAACTAAAGAGCACAGCGATCTTTGACTCAAGTCTTTATATGGCATATGTGGATTTTTTTTGGGGATAGAAATAGAAAAAACACTGTAGTGGTACATCAGATTAAGACTACATAATACTACATGTGCAACCTATGCAAGACGTTTCGGACTCACTGCCGCAGTTTCAAAACAGTTTTAATTAAATATGTATATGCATATCTATTTAGAACAATATACAAAAAGTGTCCGGGCTGAATCGACTATTACCGAAACGTCTCGAAAGTTACAGTCAATTTCGGCCATAGTTTTGTAACGTCGTTTCGGCTATACTATTATTTCGGTTATACTATGTAAAGTCGTTTCGGCCATACGGTCAGTTCGGCCATACTCTGTAAAGTCGTTTCGGCCATACTGTCGCGGTCATAACTTTATAAAGTCGTTTCGACATACTGTCAGTTAGGCCGTACAGTTGGAAAGTCGTTTCGGCCATACTGTTAGTTCGCCGGGTCATACTTTGTAAAGTCGTTTCGGCCATACTGTTATAGTTCGGTCATACTTTGTAAAGTCGCTTCGGCCCGATACTGGAAGTTCGGCTATACTTTGTTAATTTGTTTCGGTCATACTGTCAGCTCGGTCATACTTTGTAAAGTTGTTTCGGTCATGCTGTCAGTTCGGCGATACGTTGTAAAGTCGTTTCGGGCATACTGTTAATAGGGACGACATCAAAAGTTCAATGTAGAATAAAAAACCTGCGTTTCGGCCATACTGTTAGGGACGACATCAAAAGATCAATGTAGAATAAAAAACTTAATTCATATAGTTTTTTCACTGACCCCCTCCCCCCCCCCCCCTTTCCACCCTCTTAACTTAATTTGGGAAAAATTGATTGACCAATAAGGATATATAAAATCGATGTCAATTAAACAAAACATGCAGCAATTTTGACCCCACCCCCAAAGAATTTGAATTAAGTTTATTTATCCTTATTGATTTTTTTATGTCGTCCCTTAGTTCGGTCATATTTTGTAAAGTAGTTTCGGCCATACTTTGTTAAGTCGTTTCGGCCAGGCTGTCAGTTTAATTGGCCATACTTTTTGATACAAATTTGATGAATCCGGAGACGTTTTTCTAATATTGATTATCGATTTTAACATAAATATGATGCCCATAAAATTCTAAAAATTGATTAAAATATACATAATTTTATTTATTCTATCGTTTAATTGTATAATATCACAGTTTTTCTTAGTTGTTGTTGGTGTTTGGGGTATTCGGCGGTGTTCGGTGGTGTGCGATGGTGTTCGGTGGTGAAAAGACCCACCCCTTTGTAAATGCTTGAATTGGCAGCTCGTGTATTATATGAGGGTGGTAATGGGGGTACCTTCATGATGAATCACGGTAAAATTTCTTGCCAAATGACGTTATTTAAACGGTACTTTTTGGGGGCATCACGATAAAATATGTACTTCCCTTTAGACAATAAAACAATTAGATGATTTTGACGAATCACGGTAATTTGTTTCCAAAAATAACGGTAACGATGATTATTTGAGATCTCTGACGAATCACGGAAAGGATATTTTGAAGAATCACGGTTAAATTTTAATCAATTTGACGCTAACGGTAGCCGAAATCTACCGTTTGACGCCTGACGATAAATTAATAGCGTGCGCCTACGATTTATACAGAATGAACATAATATCATTTTTTTGATTTTTTTGCGAAGTTCCTTTGATTTGAGAACAAATTCGTGTCGATATAATCTATTTTTTTCAAGAATACCTTAACATATAATTGAAATTATGGCTGATCACTGCATTTCAGCCTCAGAAAGTAATCTTCAAAATGATTTGCTGTACCTAAAGAGGAAGAAGACTAGTACACTAGTATGTGTACATATTTCAGATACAACTTTATCTGTGTCAACCTAAAAACAATTTTCTAACGCACCGAATCTGATATCAGTAATGAAGAAACAAGAGAATTTCCGAGATCATCAGTTCCGAACAGAATTGCATAACGTAAACATTGCAGATGATAACTGATGAATGAACCATGAGTTCTGTTTGGTTTTCATTAGGGAGAGAATCTCAAGAGATTTTGAATCAATATTCAAATGGGAGTTGTGAAGCAGACGAATGCTTTTGCATGATCATGTCAATTGAAGGCTACGACAAAACACGAAACCATTTCATAAACTTTATTGAGAACCTGAAAATTACAAAGCCGATTTTACATAACGGTCTGGTTACCGTCTTCAAGAATTACTTCTCTGAAACAGAAGCTTTACATTCGAAGTCTAATGAAGCAGTTGGTTGCAGTGTTGAAAATGGGTTCCTTACAAGCGACTTTGGCTTTGAACTTGACATGGAGCTAGCTAAATCATTGTCTCTGTCAGACTCTAATCCTAAAAAGACCAATACACCACCACTCTATGATTCCAGCAATGAACCTTCTGGTTCAGCTTTGCATAACATGACTAAAAAAACAAAAAACAATAAATCAATACCAGATTCCTTTAATGGAAGCATTGAGAAAAATGATGAACACACAAAAACTAGCATCCCTGGACTTCAGGTTGCAAATCATAAACATAAAAAGAAAAAGAAGAAAGGAAATGCACTACCAAGACAAATAAGTAATCCTCCTGTTATTTATTGGTTAAGAAGAGACTTGCGGATGTATGATAATCCCGCTTTAGTAGCTGCTGCCTCATCCAATGCTCCAGTGCTATTAGTTTTCATATGGTCTGACCATGAAGAAGATCCTTTAGATGTTGTCGCTACAGGTGGGGCTACTAAACTATGGCTTCATTACGCCCTCAAGTTTCTTAACCAGTCCTTTGTTGAGAAGTTTGGCAATGGGATTTTGTATTATAATACAAAGACTGAAGACAGTCACAATATTATGAAGCAAATCATTCAACAAACTGGTGCAAATACTTTGTTTATTAATGATGTTTATGAACCCTTTTTGAATGAAAGAGATGATGCTTTATGTAACAAATTAACCAAGTCAGGAGTACAATGCAATAGGTTTCATTCTTATTTGCTGCATGAACCATCATCTATAAACACAGAATCTCTAGGGATGAGGGGCATAGGGTCAGTTACTCATTTCATGGAATGCTCTCGTCAATCTGCAGTTGAACCAATAGGTCATCCAATAGAAACTCCAGGAATCTTACCGAAATGTTTGTCTTTACCAAACTCTCAAAACCTTGATGAACTTGAATTAGCAAATATGCCAAGAAGAAAAAATGGTAGTGTGGTAAGATATATTCTAATTTACTCCGATAATTCAGTTGTCACAACAATCTGAGAATACTATAACTATGTGTTATAGTAGTCTCAGCAACAATATACATGTACTTGCATGTCACATTCTAGAAGAAAATTCAAAATTAATTTGAGTTTTGAAAACATGTTATTGTATAGTGTGTATCCCTTGTCAATTTCAGGTTTTCTTTCAATATTTTAAAAGGATATCAAGGGTATTTGGGTTTGCCATACCATTCTTTAAGTCAGACTTATATTGTCCCTCAGGCTTGATTTGTTTGGTTGATATAAATAAGGTGCATGCTGATGCAGTAACTTAATTTGACTAAAACTTCAAGTATTTAAGAAGGATTCAATCTGGATAAATTCCTTCAAAAACAGTGTGCGAGTTCACTGTTGAGAATGAATCTCATATATATATAATTAACTTGAAAATAAAATAAGTTGTAAATATGCACCAAATGGGACAATTCTTCTTTAAAATTGTATGTTAAATACATGTACTCCAAAAACAGAAAAAAAAACGGTTAAACCACTTTAATTCTTAAGGCTACCTGATCAAGACTTGTCTTTTAAAATGAGACATGTGAAGTCCAGTATACATATATTCATCTTATTCTATCAATAGGTACTTTCATTTTCAAAAAAGTCTTATGTTATTTTAGAATTTAGGAGACAGTGTGTCACTTTATCTCATATGAATTGCTAATTCTGCAGACTTTAATCCATGTATGTACATGTATTTGGCTTCCTGACATCTGAATTTTAAAGCTTTAAATTGCAAAAATGAATTGAGTATGAAAATGGTGAATGTGTCAAAGCGACAACCTGACCAAAGTCAAATAGCAGAAAACAGCACAAGGCCACTAATGGGTCTTCAACACAGCAAGACAATATTGACAGGAGGGGGGCTTCAGAGAGCCCTTAAACACAAATGTTAAATCTTTCATGATGTTCAATGGACTGTATAGTCCTTATCATTGTCAATGATTTCAAGACAAATAATTGAGACAAACATTTGCACCTGTTCTAAGTCAGGAATCTGATGTACAGTAGACTCAGTAGTTGTTGTTTGTTTATGTAATTTATATGTGTTTCTCATTTCTTGTTTTTGATATAGATAAGACTGTTGGTTTTCCTGTTTGAATGATTTTACACGCCTAGTAATTTTTTGGGCCCTTTATAGCTTGTTGTTCGGTGTGAGCCAAGGCTCTGTGTTGAAGGCCGAACTTTGACCTATAATGTTTGTTTTTTTATTTTAAATTGTTATTTGGATGGAGAATTGTCACATTGGCACTCACACCACATAGATCTGCCAATATCTATGTATCATCAATGCCCAAGGATTGGGTTTTTATTTTCATCATGCTAATGAGTTTTCAACTACCTGACTTCTGTAATTTACATGTATTTTGTAAGGAAAGTTTTGTGCCAGTCTAATTATTGCTACATTGTATGCTTGTGGTAGCTATATAACATGAATAATAGATCTTTTGAAAATAGTAAAATTGTTATAATGACACAATAAAGATACTGCCCCTTTTTAGTCCCAAACATTGACTAAGCAAATCCCTAACAACATCATGACCATAGGGTATATTTTTTACCTTGCACTTCTTAACCTATGAAACATTTAGAAGTGTAAACATGTACAAAATATACATGAACCTAAACATTGTAAAGACATATACATTTATTAGCTTTATGTATTCTTGCTAAGACATGCATTTACATGTAAACATGTACATGTCAACTATTGCGCCAAATTTTAGTTCTGTTATTAACACCTGCATACAGAACATGTTGTAATTTGATGATTTATGATTATAGATTGATTGGGCTGCTCCTATTGTAAAGTCCTGGAATTTTAGCGAAGATGGTGCATGGGATGCTCTTGGATCCTTTCTCACTGAAGGTTTGTACACATACTCTTATTATTTACATGTACATACTGTGGATTTATTATGATTTGTTTTAAACCAATTGTGGATATATAAAAAAGAAGATGTGGTATAGTTTAGTTTAAACATATTTGTTTATAGTGGATTGGGAAACAAGTTTTTACAACTTATATTAATCCCTTTCCACTTTGTGGGTGCGAGTACTGCCTTGTAGCGGCATTAGCCTACTCTTTTTCGAAATCTACAAGGGTGTCTTTAACGTGCAAGAGATATGGCTCTCTCTTAACACGGGTCAGCCATTTATCGTCCCCGTCCGACGGACTATCATCGTTTCCTCAAGACCATACTCGCAAATGGTGTCAAGGGAGAGCCGAAAATTGAGTTCCTGAAATTTTCATCCCAAACGGGAATCGAACCAGTACCCTTTGTGTTAGTAGTCCGATGCACTAACCACTACACCACGGCTCTCTCACATGTGGTATGATTGCCAATGAGACAACTATCCACCAAAGACAAAAGAAACACAGACAGTAACAACTATAGGTCACCGTACGGCCTTCAACAAAGAAAAGCCCATTATGCATAGTCAGCTTTAAAAGGCCCTGATAATACATCATTTGTACATGTAAAAATGTTGGGGAACCATGATTTAAGTGTTAAATGAAATACAAATTTTCGAAAGACTTGTATACAAATGCAGATTTTGGCAAAACTACAAAATAAAATATCCACTAAAGTTTAGTTTATCATCAATCCATATAATTGGTACTATCGAAAATAAAAGAATTCACACTTTCTAATAGAATGTCAATACTTAAAATTTTCCACGTAATCACCATGTATCATCAGTACAGCAGATGTAGGTACTAACCAAGGGGCATAATCGATTTTGACCTGACACAGTAATGAAAATCTTTGTTTTGCTTTATCAATATACAATGTACATTTCTCAACATTTGAAATTCCAGCTCTCAAATAATTTTTGCATTGATTTTTTCTTATTTATTAAACAACTTTTATATTCTTATAAATGTATAAGAACAATTAACTTGTAGATGTGCAAATAGTTGTGAATGTCAACACCAACTTTCAATTTCGATACAGTTGTCGGGACATTTTCATGTTTAACTGAAAGAAAGCTTATACAGGGCAAAAGTAAAAGTTACCTATATCATAAACCTACCTGTAACCTACTCATTGCTTGAAACTTTTTGGCTAATAAATGAGTATGAAAATAAAGTTTTTGTGTACGGTGTACAACAATCTAACTATGCACTGTACAGAAGGGTTTATGTGGTCAGCTGAACACTGTACACAACGTTGTTTTTTTCGGAAGAAAATATTGGAAAATAACATATATATGTAAGATGTCAATGCCAATTTTTGAAACAGCTATACTTTTTACACACACACACTGGCCTTCTATCAGATAAAGAGTTGCATGAATATAGAATTATATCAGATGAGACAAGGGCCAACTTCTTTGACAAGTATTTGCACATGTTTTTTTTAGTAATCGTTCCTGTTTTGGGAAAACAACGAGACATCTCTTATCATCAACTTACGACCAAATCATTTCTTAAAACAACAATTATATTTAGATTGAAGTACACATTAATATTATGTGAATAAAACAAAGATTTTCTTTACCGTTTAAGGTCAAAATCGCTCATGCCCGCTTGGTTGGTACTTATATCTGCTGTACGATGATACAGCATGTACAGGGTGATAATGTTTCATCTCATATAACAAAATAACCATCACTTGAATTTATCTAATCAAATTTTCACCCTTATTTTTCCTGTGTACAAGCTTTAACTAAAATTCCAAAATATTCTATCACAAGAACATGTCCATAGTACACAGATGCCCCGCCTGCACTATCATTCAATATGTTCAGTGGACCGTGAAATTGGGGTCAAAAATCTAATCTGGCAAGAAAATTAGAAAGATCATATCATAGGGAATATGTGTACTAACTTTCTAGTTGGTTGGACTTCAACTTCATCAAAAACTTCCTTGACCAAAACCTTTAACCTGAACCAGGACAGATGAACAGAATAATGAAGCGATGGGCGGAAGGAAAAACGAACATATGGATGCACAAAACAAAAAACATAATGCCCCTACAACTATTTTAGGTGGGGCATGAAAACACTGAATAAAAAAAATAATGGTGCTTTGAAACACCCAAAATATATTTATGACTCTAGAACCTTTTACTGAAATGAAATAAATGATTAATATCCTACAACAGTGAATTCAAGGGAATATTTTTTTCAACCCTCTTTCGTACGCAACCAATTGGGACGTATGACTCTGATTTGGACTTGGTGGTTCTCATCATATTACATCTAAAGAAGACTTTTTTGTTGAATTAACTGAATGTGATTTTTTTCTTTGTAATACTGGTGATTTCAAACATTACTGTCAAGGTTTGTCATAATCATTTCAATAGCTTGATGAGACTGTCATTAAAGTGAGAGGGTTAGCGCTATAGAACCAGGTTTAATCTACCATTTTCTACATTTGAAAATGCCTATACCAAGTCAGGAATACTAGTATGACAGTTCTTGTCAATTCGTTTTTGATGCGTTTTGTTATTTGATTTTGCCATGTGATTATGGACTTTCCAAATTGATTTTCCTCTAAGTTCAGTATTTTTGCGATCTTACTTTTTGAGAAAAATCTAGTATAATGTAAGACGACATCTACAACAATTCGAGCAAAATTTCTCCAAAAATCTAAATCAAACTGCATCATGATAGAATATACACAGCTACTTTTGCATAGTTACTATTTCAGTACCAAAAATATGTAGTACTGGAAATCTACTTTTAATATTCAGTACTATTTTGTTACTTTGAAATTATTGTAATATATTTAGGTACCATTAAATTAAAGACTCATGATTTTACATACAAAATGTGGCAGGCTTAAACATGTTAACAAGATCCTAAACCTCCCCTAACCTGGGACAGTGGTGCAACAATACAACATAAGAAGGAAGTTCATGTATCACATGCATATCAGTGATATGGTTTTAGAAAAAAAATAGGTTTCCTTTCAATGATAATAAGCATGATGAGTACGTCGCAACAAAGTTTTTACCTATAAATTTAGACAAGTCAGTAAGAGAAGATTAATCACAAACATTGAGACTAAGCTACCATTTATCATATGTATTACCAGTAATTTTATTTGACTAATTTTTGATTATTTTTACATTTGTTTTATTTTATAAAAATATTTGAGTTATGTCCCTTTATATATCATTATGTATAATATTCTCAAGTTTAATAGTTTGATGCTAATTTTGAGTTATGTCCCTTTATATGTCATTATGGATATTCTCAAGTTAAATAGTTTGCTGCTAATTTTGCCCAACTAAGTTTTTTTAGGGAATCAACATGTATTTCTATGTTGATTCCCTAAAATTAGTTATAAGATTTATGTGATTTCCCAAACTAATTTAGACTAGAATATTCATATTTTTTATTTGAAGGAGAATAGTATATATCATATACATACATGTAGGCTTCATGGCTTAATATAAAGCTACATAAAAATAGGAAGATAAACCTCTGTTTTATAGATATTTCTTTAAGAAAAAACCATATCGACATTAAAATGTAATAATTAAAATGTAATAATGTAAGGTAAAGAATTACACTATCACTTTTAATCAGGGGTGGAATAAAGGGGGACAGAGAGCTCTGCATCACCCTTTTAGTTGGACCCCCTCTTAGGAAGTAAGTGGCCCCCGGCTCATATGAAAATTCTGGATCCACCACTGTTAATTACAAAACTATGAACAACTACCAAACAAGTGGGAGGGTTAACTATCTATAAAACAAAAAAATGTAAATTTCAGTACCAAGTCAGGAATATGACAGTTGTGTTCCATTAGATGGTCTAGTATAAGGTTTGAATTTGTAAGATTTCATTGAATTCCCCTTTTTAGATTTACCTTTGATTTCACTACATGTATTTGCTTATAGTTTTATCATACAATTTATTAAAAGTGCAAAATTGAAAAAAAAAATTCAAACTGCCATAATTTTTTATATTTGTTTAAGATCTACCAATTAATTTTTCTTGGCCTAAAGTAAAGATTTTTCGGTTTATGTATTTATTCAAGAATATGATGTAATATGATAATTAATAAAGTTAAATTAGACATTGTTGAAATATCAATAAACATTATACTAAAATATTTATTGAATCTTTGCCATGTACATTTAATTTGTCTTAATTGATCAAAGTTTTTTTTTTTTAATCAAATTTTGCAATGACATTACACTTAAATGCTTTTCTATGTCATTTTGTCTTTAATTGAGAGTTGTCTCATAGGCAATCATGCCACATCTTTACTTTTTAATATCCAAATGTCTTTCTTCAGATAAGGTAAAGTCACCTGAGATCATAAACAATTAACCCAGGGGTGGATCCAGTCATTTTAAAAAGGGGTTCCATTACACAGGATAAAAAGGGGCTTTCCAACCATATGTCCCCATTCAAAAGCATTGGTTGTCAAATAAAAAGGGGGGTTCCAACCCAGGATAAAAAGGGGCTTTCCAACCATATGTCCCCATTCTTAATCAAAGGTCAACAAATAAAAGGGGGGTTTTCCAACCCACAGATTCAACATTAGTCATTGGCTTTGGCAGAATCCTTGAATTTAAAGTATCACAGTATCTTATTCATACTCTCTTAAAATATTATTTAACACTACAGTGCATGAAAAAAGTGCAAGAATATTTGTCACTGACAATTTTGTGCACCACTATTATAATTTATTTTATAGCTCATTTACAAACAAAAAATTATGATGGCATTTAAAGTTAGATTTATACAAGCCAGGTGTTTAAGTTGAAAGAAGCAGAATTTTATTTGCTTATATGGTCATATAAGTTTTTAGTACATGCAGTTATATTTTTTTTCAGCTGTCATACTTGGTGTAAAATACATATGATCCATACTTATCTACGATTAAAACTTGATTGAAATGAATAGCTCTGATTTAAAGAAAATACTTGGGTTAAACATTGTCTAAAAATGAAACTGCTTTATAGCAATATAATCAAATTTTATTGCACATTATTTCTAATTTTTTTTTAAACAAACACACATGTGACTGAGTTCTGGAACCCATTAGTTTTTTAATTGAATTGTTTCACATTTTTCATGTTTTTTTTTTTTTATAACCTATTTACAGTGAAGGTTTTTCTCATTATTGATTGAAGGCTGTACCTTTGCCTATAATTGCTTACATCAAGTTCCTTTCAACTTTGGTGGATAGTTCTGTCAATGGCAACCATACCACATTTCCTTTAATTTTTCTTAAGATGTTTAAATTTAATTTGAGTTTTGACAGTTTCTACATGTAAAGGTAAACAGATTATATAAACTTGACCAGAAGTGAACCCATAATATTTGTTTTAAAATGTGGTTTATTTTATGAAATTCATCGTTGAAAAATACTAGTGATGAATACTAATGTCCTTGCAAAGTACTTCTAGAAAACTCATTTATACGTGTGGGCAATTTATATTTATAATATTTTTCTAAACCTTTTTATACATGTAACATACATGTACTGTAAATTCAGAAATTGTTGTGTGGGTTTATTATTGTGATTTTTAGATTTTATGAAAAAATGTTAAAAATGTGGGATTAATTATTGTGATTTCAGGAAAAAGTGAATATGTATAATGCCAGTTCTTATTATTGATACTGATGCAATTACATTATTCGCCTTGATAAAAAAAACTAGCAATAATTTCTGAATCAACAATATTAATTAATGCTGACTTAAAAGCACCCAAAAGACCATGCCTTCAAATATAATTTTGAATATGACAGTATATTTATAATCAACTATCTTTTTGTCCAGTGTCCAGTGTTTGTGATTGATTTAATTGGTCTTATATAATATCCTGAATTTTTGGTGATGACACAGACAGCTTTCATCCTTTTTTAAGAAACATCCAATTGATATCATCCATACTATGTTTAAGCTTCCTAAACTTTTGTCCAGCCAAAATTCCAGTTTTGATTTTTTTTTTTTTTTTTTACATAATGTATACTGGTAATTTTTAATGGCTTATATCCAAGAAGTCAAGGACCATAGCATGTTAAGTTGCTGTTCTTTGGATATATGTTTATATAATTTTTTTAAGGTTTTAAAACCAAATACACTTTGAAAAACAGCATGAAAATTGAATTCCCATTATGAAATTAACCTCTCACATGACTTGTAAAAATTTCTTACTAATTTCTTTGTACTTGATTGATGAAATATATATAACAGTCTTGTAATATTTTTTCTCATAAAAGCCTTTAGATTATAAGGGAGATCATTGACAACAGTTGAAAAAAGCGGGTCCTATTATACAGCCATGTGATACCCCACTGACTAAATTATGAAGTTGTATGGTTTATGTGAATACTGCTTATTTCCAGATAAAACCCACCTCTAAATATTATCATAAATTCCAAGTTTCACTCAGTCAACAAATATTGTTGAAGAAACACATGTATCAAATTTCTAAATGAAATCAAGGTTAAATTAGTAAACTTGAAAAGCACCATCAATTAATTCTGACTTAATTTCATCCAAACTTCATTAGGCATTGTCTGATTTACCCATCTTATACCCAGATGGAAGCCATATTGACTATTCATAAATGGATTGTGTGTTGTTATATATACAAAATATTTGTTTATAATTTCCAGAAATCAGAGTTGGTTCCCTTTCTTGAATATGAGGGATGCAATGTTTTATCCCCAAACTCTGGGATGTTTCCCATTTCTTGATTATTGCAGACTTTAAAAAGCTCTATTTATCCATATGATCAGTAATATAGTATATTCCTTTTTATAGAAATGTACAACTGTATTTTCACATATTTTCCACCATTATTACAGAGAAAAACTTCCACACATCATCAACACTTTGGATATCTAGCAATAGGTCCAGGTTGTTGTTGTTGTAACTCTTATTAAAATCCCATATGTATAATAGTGGAAGATATTACCTTGCAAAATCGAGGGAATTGTGCAAATGATGATACAAGCATGAAAATTACCACAAAGCATCATTATTATATACTTTCAAAGAAACAACTGCTGGCCATTAAAAAAAATCATTTTTTCAAGATGGCCACCGCCGTTTAATAGCCAATACAAAGGTCAGTTTTAATATGCAGCGGTCACTTTCCCACATTAATGAATCTGTCCATCTTGATCTCTTTAGGTCCAGGAAAGTCTCATTAGAAAACTTGTTATTGAAGACTCAGATAAATATCGCCATCTAAAGATTTATAAGTTCCAGCCACAGTAACTAAATTTTCATAAAAAAATTAAAATCCAGTTTGAATAAATTGTTAAATTTACAATTTTACTGAATGAAATCAGATTCCAGTGTAGTTGCATGTAAATGGTTCGTACAAATATTTTAACACTGTAAAAAATAATTGAATTGATTTAATTTTAAATATATACAAAGACAAATGTTGCCTCAACAAATTTGAATTAATTAATTGTTTATAACATGTGGTGCACCAAATTTCTTGCATATTTAATTTACACATCAATATATTTGTTCTTTCGACAAGTAAAATATATTTATAATTCTGTCAAAAGTATTAAACTTAAAATAGAATTCCTTCTACAATGGCTTGAGAGTTAAAACTTTTATTCATATTTTTCTCCTTCCATTCAGATTGCATTAAAATGATATCTTTTGTTTTAAGATATTCACAAATTCACGTTAAAAATGCTGAATTATATGGTTAAATAGATATGCAATCTTGAAATTCAACATTACAAAGAAATATAACAAATCCAGCAGATATTTTCAAATTAGTAAAGTATGAAATAACACCATTCTCAGCCTTTGTTAGTGAATAGACCACTTTCGAGTTCATCCGTCACCGGCAAAAACTCGTCAATTATACACGCCTTTATGACGTCATTTACCAGATAGAGGGGCTCGCCTGTATCCCTGCACTATTTACGTTCATCAAGCGTCTTAGTGATCGTCTTTGTGCAGGATAAACTAGAAATAATGGTTGCTCTGTAGGTACTTACTGACATTTCCCTAATGACAGCAGTGTTGATTGTCAATTTTGAGAATTCAATTTGCCGAATAATTCGTACAATATAGAATTATAGTTTTCCAACCACTCGCTCAACATTGGAAGGAAGTGACGACGCCCCTAAACGCACAAATGACGATGATAAAGGCGCGTATAATTGACGAGTTTTTGCCGGTGACGGATGAACTCGAAAGTGGTCTATTGATTGGAAATCACTTTAATTAATTGTCTACACATATATTTTGTGCTTATATTATTTTTTATTATGATAAGTATATTGTATTAATAAAATAATTATATATGGAGCATATTATTGTTTATTTGAGACTATATCAGTATATAAACTATCACTAGTGATGGAAACTAAAATTTCTTTGATGGGAAAGTTTTTTTCATTTTTAAAGAGCAATACACAAAATCATGAAAATGTATTCCCAAATCATATACCTATAAGGGGAAATTACCTTGAAATAATTAGACTGTATAGTGCACATACAGGAGGCCTAATACAGGGGTCTGAATGGGAGGTCTTTCATTTCTGTATTCTAGATTTCTTAAGGTAATTATACATTTTTGGTACCAAATTTTTCTCTATTCTTTAAATCTTAAAATTGATTGGTTTCTCAGTATTTCTTTCATGATTTGAGTACCAAATTATTTTCCATTTTTTTTCTAGAACCTGCATTTTTCTTAATTCTGTTTTCTTTTTACCCATTTTTCACTAATTTTTGCCTACTATCCTCTTTTCTCTAAACCCAATAATACCCTCATACATTTTAAAAGTTTCAGTGGTCTAATGCAAGATAATTATGCCATTGGACTAAGCAAATTATTTTCTTACTTTTCAAGGCATGTTATTCTAAAAAATTTTGAGAAGAAGTTAAAACTCATACATATCTTTATATATTCTTATTTCAGGTATTAAAAAGTATGAAAAAGAATCATGTCGAGCTGATCATGTAAACACTTGTCGAATATCTCCATATCTACATTTTGGACAAATCAGTCCGAGGGCGATACTAACAGAGGCCAAACACATGAAATCACCAAAGTTCCTGAGGAAGCTGGCATGGAGAGATTTATCATACTGGTTATTGTCATTGTGGCCTGATCTACCTAGTCAACCTACAAGACCTCAGTATAGGGTAATATAGCTATCTATTCGGCAGTATTCATTAAGAAACGACCATTAAAATTTTTTTTAAAAGGGGAGGGGGGTCATTGAAAAAAATATTCTGATCCCTAAAATTTTTTGTAGTTCAGCAGATGACAAAAAACCTATATTCTGAATCAAAATTTTCCCCTATATAGTGTAAAATAGTGTCGAAAAGTAAAAAAAATTATGTTCTACATTTGCATGAAAAAAATCAGAATCAGACTCAAACAAAAAGCCATACCCCTTCTTTGAAGATAAATAGTTGCTCCCTTAGAAAGCTTGATTTTGAACTTTCAGAATATTTGTAATAATGTGTTGTATGAATGCTCAGCCCTCATATTTTACCCACACCAGTTGAAAACACAAGACATATCTATGCAACAGTTTATTATGTGGAATTTTCCCCGTTTTTTATACGACCGCAAATTTTGAAAAAATTTTCGTCGTATATTGCTATCACGTTGGCGTCGTCGTCGTCCGAATACTTTTAGTTTTCGCACTCTAACTTTAGTAAAAGTGAATAGAAATCTATGAAATTTTAACACAAGGTTTATGACCATAAAAGGAAGGCTGGTATTGATTTTGGGAGTTTTGGTCCCAACATTTTAGGAATAAGGGGCCAAAAAGGGCCCAAATAAGCATTTTCTTGGTTTTCGCACTATAACTTTAGTTTAAGTTAATAGAAATCTATGAAATTTTGACACAAGGTTTATGACCACAAAAGAAAGGTTGGGATTGATTTTGGGAGTTTTGGTTTCAACAGTTTAGGAATTAGGGGCCAAAAAAGGGCCCAAATAAGCATTATTCTTGGTTTTCGCACAAAAACTTTAGTTAAAGTAAATAGAAATCAATGAAATTTAAACACAATGTTTATGACCACAAAAGGAAGGTTGGTATTGATTTTGGGAGTTTCCGTCCCAACAGTTTAGGAATTAGGGGCCAAAAAGGGACCCAAATAAGCATTTTTCTTGGTTTTCGCACCATAGCGTTAGTATAAGTAAATAGAAATCTATGAAATTTTAACACAAGGTTTATGACTATTAAAGGAAGGTTGGTATTGATTTTTGGAGTTTTGGTCCAAACAGTTAAGGAAAAAGGGGCCCAAAGGGTCCAAAATTAAATTTTGTTTGATTTCATCAAAATTGAATAATTGGGGTTCTTTAATATGCCGAATCTAACTGTGTATGTAGATTCTTAATTTTTGGTCCCGTTTTCAAATTGGTCTACATTAAGGTCCAAAGGGTCCAAAATTAAACTTAGTTTGATTTTAACAAAAATTGAAACCTTTGGGTTCTTTGATATGCTGAATCTAAAAATGTACTTAGATTTTTGATTATTGGCCCAGTTTTCAAGTTGGCCCAAATCGAGGTCCAAAATTAAACATTGTTTGATTTCATCAAAAATTGAATAATTGGGGTTCTTTGATATGCCAAATCTAACTGTGTATGTAGATTCTTAATTTTTGGTCCAGTTTTAAAATTGGTCTAAATTAAAGTGCAAAGGGTCCAAAATTAAACTTAGTTTGATTTTTAACAAAAATTAAATTCTTGGGCCTCAATGATATGCTGAATCTAAACATGTACTTAGATTTTTGATTATGGGCCCAGTTTTCAAGTTGGTCCAAATCAGGATCTAAAATTATTATATTAAGTATTGTGCAATAGCAAGTCTTTTCAATTGCACAGTATTGTGCAATGGCAAGAAATATCTAATTTCACAATATTGTGAAATAGCAAATTTTTTTTTAATTAAGAGTTATCTTTCTTTGTCCAGTATAGTAAGCAAGAAATATCTGCAAGATTTTTTTTAATTGGAGTTATCTTTCTTTGTCCAGAATCAACTTAAATCTTTGTTATATACAATATACAATGTATATTCACTTTTTACTACCAACTGATAAATTTAAATAATCTTTACCATTCAGTGATAACAAGCAGTTTTTTTACATCTTAATATTTTATGATGTATTTAAATGAGTAGTAATTGTTGCAAACTCCATTAGAATATTTTAATTGAAATTAGTTTTGGAATAAGGGAAAGGGGGATGTGATTAAAAAATTGGGTTCAATTTTTCTCATTTGAAATTTCATAAATAAAAAGAAAATTTCTTCAAACATTTTTTTGAGAGGATTAATATTCAACAGCATAGTGAATTGCTCTAAGAGAAAACAAAAATTTTAAGTTCATTTGAATACATTCATTCTGTGTCAGAAACCTATGCTGTGTCAACTATTTAATCACAATCCAAATTTAGAGCGGAATCCAGCTTGAATGTTGTGTCCATACTTGCCCCAACCGTTCAGGGTTCAACCTCTGCGGTCGTATAAAGCTACGCCCTGCGGAGCATCTGGTTTTTATTTTTTTTGCCCTATTTTTTTTAATTCTGTATATTTTAGTACCCCATTATTCTCTTCTATTAATTTTTTCCCCAGTTTCTCTAAAAAGAAAAATTATTTTCTGTAGATTAGGAAAATTATTCTTTAATCTGATGTTACACTTCAAATTTTTAAATTATTAATATGTGACCAATTTTAATTATTTTTCAGCATCAGAGATGGAGTAAGAACAAAGCCCACTTAAAAGCCTGGCAGAGAGGGAACACAGGATTTCCATTGGTGGATGCTGCTATGAGGCAGTTATGGTTGACCGGATGGATGAACAACTATATGAGACATGTGGTAGCTTCATTCCTCATCTCTTATCTCCATCTTCATTGGATCGAGGGGTACAGATGGTTTCAGGTGTGTATCTGTATTTCATTTAGTAGCGGAGGGGGCATTTGGTTTTACTGTCTACGAATGTTCATTGGATCATACATACGTCCCAAAATAGGTTTCTGTTCTCTAATTATACACCCGTCTTTTAGACAGGACGTATTATGGTATACCGTTGTCCGTCATTCCGTCTGTCCATCCGTCCGTCTGTCGTCCACACTTTGGACAATAACTCAAACACACTTTGACCAATTTTCATGAAACTTAAGTGTATTGTTTATATCTATTGACATAAGCTCCCTTTCGTATTTTTTTATTTATTATTAGGGGGGGGGGGTATTTGACAGGGCTCACACTATTTCTAGTTGATCATATAAATTCATTTTAAGCATAAAAGACAAGTTAAAAGAGCAACGGGTGTATCATGCGCTAAAGCGCAGCCCTTTATTTTAGTTTACCTTAGTTAACCAACCAAATGTTATGAAACTTATTTAATCCTACAATACAGGGTAAAATATTTAGCCCCTTAAATATCTTGAAAAGGTGCTTCATAACCTATCAATATTATTTTTAGAATCAATTCTAGATTTTTTATGTTTCAACTACATCTTTATCAAATTATAAAAAATGTAAGGAGATTTTCATGAAGCATTCATCCTATATCATTCCTCTACCAACTTGACAACTAAGCTATCTTTCTAATTTATGAGATGTTTTTATTGAAAAATTTAATGTAAGAAAATGTAAATATTTACAAAGTGATTCTATAGTAATTAATTACATCTGCAACCATAAGTGCAACATATCTGTATGAATGGTAATTTATGTTTATTTATTCATTAGCCAATAGAGCTGTCTATTCAATATGTTTTATCATGTTAAATTGATATTAATGTACATGATTCATGTTACACTGTATTGTAATAAACATTTTTCTTTTATCTTCTTTTTTTTTCATTCTTCTTACTTTTTTTTCTTCTGGTTCTTTTTTTTCTCAATTTCTATTTCTATTTATTTTTCATTTAGAAAATATGAATATCATGTATTAAAATCATTATCTGATATTTGTTTAAAATTTTTTTTACTTCCTCATTTTTTTTCTTTGATTCTCTTTTCTTTTTTCTTTTTTTATTTAAAATCAATGTGTGTCATGCATTAAAATCATTATCTCATATTTTATTATAACCATTATCTGATTGCAACGTTTTTATCTCACTTTCTTTCTTTCTTTCTTATTTTTTTCATTCATTCGTCTATTCTTTCTTTTCTTTCCCTTTTTTCTCATCTATCTGTCTTTTTCTTCATGCATGCAAATCAGTATATATTATTTCATCAAACCAATTTAATTTAATTTTAGGACACACTTCTAGATGCAGATGTGGCTATTAATGCTATGATGTGGCAGAATGGTGGCATGAGTGGCCTTGATCAGTGGAATTTTGTCATGCACCCAATAGATGCTGCCATGACCTGTGACCCAGATGGAACATATGTACGTCAGTGGTGTCCAGAATTAGCCAGTGTTCCAAAAGAATTTATACATCAGCCATGGAAATGTCCACCATCCATTATGAAGAGATGTAAAGTAGAACTTGGTATGTTTTTGTTTAAAAATGAGAATGGAAATAGGGAATGTGTCAAAGAGACAACAAACCGACCAAAGAGAAGACAACATTGTATATTGTTTGTTTAGTATAGTGGATTCTTTATTATTCGTGGAGTACATACATTTCGTTGATACAAGTGAACTATGAATTCTTAAAAGATTTTAACAAAAACCAATGTTATATGTTGCAGAAATTGTAAAAATCATGAAAGCAATTTCAATTTTAAAAGGAATGAATTATCAATAATAGGTTTGAAGTAGTCCAAATGAGTTTGACGTCTTGAAAGGCTATTATACTTATTTGCATTGAGGCCTTACAGCTAGACTTCATAATAATTTGGACTAGGTTTTAAGCAGTTAATTAGTAACTGTTGATTCATGTGATGATAATATTTTTCGTGAAATTTGAAAAATTCTGCATACTTGTTTAAGTTATAGAAAATATGCATTTCATTGAATATTAATATTGATGGTTAAATGGGTACCCCATATATAATTATAAATAAATATAAATCCAAAGTTTATGAAAATTAAATTTAATATCAGCTGAATTGAGACAGCAAACCTTCATTGAAAATTGACACAAAACACAGGTAACCCTCAGGTAGGTAATGGTATTTTTTTCAAAACAAAATCCAAGATGACAGTTAAAAGAAAAAATAACACCATCACATTCAATGCTTGTTCATAAAGATGTGTAAATCTATATAAAGTTATTTTTGCATTTTATAAATCGACAGCACCAGGTATATAGGTGAAATACACTCCCCCCTAAAATTCTGAAAAAGAAATTAAATGTCCATTTCATTAGTTTCTTTTGTATCTTTCAGGCAATCAGTATCCTAATCGTATCATAATCGATTTAGAAGTGGCCAGAGAACAGTCATTGCAGGATGTGGTAGAAGTCCGTAAGAAGTTTCCTGATTTTGTCGATCGTCGGTCAGGAAATGACCTTGTACCTGTAGACAATGGACGACTTCTTATACCTGTTATTACAAGAATGGAATTTAAATATAAGACAACTAATCCAGAGTCTAAGGATAATCCACACACAGCTGTTTTACGAGGTTATCGAAGCAGAAAAAGGGATGAAGCTATAGCATTTGCTAATGAGAGAGACTTTCTGGCCAGTACAATGAATGAATGTGTTCAGAGACAAGAAAGACATCAGAAAGCTTTAAAACAAGGAAATTTTTAACAACATATGTAATACCTCTTACTATTGAGTTATGTCATAAGTAAAGCTTAGTTTTAAACCTATACTCATTAAGCTAATTTGCACAATTAGATTTTGTTCTCCCCCCCAAAATATAGGTATGGATTTAATTTCTTTCTCTTTCTGGTGGATTTTCAAAATTTAGTAGTATTTGATTTATTTGTTTTCAATTGGAGTATTTGACCATTACAGAAATGATACAACTATTGTACATGTAGTTGATATTTAAAAAAATGAATAAAATTTAAAAATGGTAAATTTTTGCAAAGAATTGCTCTTCCTTTTAGATATTTTCGTTTTGAGTAAACTATTAGTAAATTTAAGCACAGCTTTTAGTAATGAATCATGGAGAAGCAAGTTAGGTAAAATTCTCACAGTTTGTATACAAGCTTCATATATCTAATATAAGTGCAAGGTTTTCAGTTATTCTTTTAAGTTTTAGTTTTGAAAAATTTACGTTTTCTAAAATATGTCACAGTTTTCAAGAAATAAAATAGCTGTCACTTAGGGCGTTTATTGTAAAACTATTTTGGATTTAAAAGAAACGTACATATATTTTTTTGTATTCTTGAAAAAAACATCATCGAAATAAACTTTTTAAATTATTTTATTGAGTCCTTCTGTAAGATCTGACTTCACACTCATCATTGAAACCCAAATGCGAGTGGTTTATTTTTAGGTGGAATATAAAACTACAGGGAGATAACTCTGTAAAAATCACCCAAATGTTTAATAAAGTTCTCTTTGTAAGGAAATATAAAGCTTCTTATCAATGATAAAATAAATAGTGTTTGTCAAACTACTGTATTTCAAATGAAGTTTTTCAGATAAAATGTGTGGTTAAAGTTTTTGAAATTGTTATATTTTTGTATACATATTTTTCAAAATTTTATGAAAATTAAACGAGTCAAATTAATTTTAGGTCAATTTGAATTTTCATTCTCAATATCTACCTCATATCTTTACATTATTTATGAAATGAAAATTGAAAAAGATCTATGCAAAAAAAAACCCGAAGAGTTAAAATAATTTTTTATCAAATTATGTATGTATGTTATTCTATAATATTTATTAAAGCGTCAGTTCTAAAAACTGTCTTGTTTTATATGATATTAATTTATAATTTGTCGAGGGTGTTTGGATGAAGAAGTAGTGGGAATTAGAATATATTCAGATTGCATTAGTATACACTGTAAGAATATTTAAACAAGCACACACACTTGCATCTCACAATGATTTACATGTTTATTTAGCTCACCAGGCCCGAAGGGCCAAGTGAGCTATTCTCATCACTTGGCGTCCGTCGTCTGTCGTCCGGCGTTAACTTTTACAAAAATCTTCTTCTCTGAAACTACTGGGCCAAATTAAACCAAACTTGGCCACAATCATCATTGATGTATCTAGTTTAAAAATTGTGTTTTTTGACCAATCCAACCAACCAAAATGGCCGCCATGGCTAGAAATAGAACATAGGGTTAAAATGCAGTTTTTGGCTTATAACTCAAAAACCAAAGCATATAAAGCAAATCTGACATGGGGTAAAAGTGTTTATCAGGTCAAGATCTATCTGCCCTGAAATTTTCAGATGAATCAGACAACCCATTGTTGGGTTGCTGCCCCTAAATTGGTAATTTTAAGGAAATTTTACTGTTTTTGGTTATTATCTTGAATATTATTATAGATGAAGATAAACTGTAAACAGCAATAATGTTCAGCAAAGTAAGATTTACAAATAAGTCTACATGACCAAAATGGTCAGTTGACTCCTTTAGGAGTTATTGCCCTTTATAGTCAATTTTTAACCATTTTTCGTAAAATCTTAGTTAACTTTTACAAAAATCTTTTCCTCTGAAACTACTGTGCCAAATTTTACCAAATATAGCCAGAATCATTATTAGGCTATCTAGTTGAAAAATTGTGTTTTGTGAACAGGCAAACCAACCAAGATGGCTGCTACGGCTAAAAATAGAACATAGGGGTCAAATGCAGTTTTTGGCTTATAACTCAAATTCCAAAGCATTTAGAGCAAATCAGGGGTAAAATTTTTCATCTGGTCAAGATCTTTTTGCCCTGAAATTTTTAGATGAATCGGACAACTCGTTGTTAGGTTGCTGCCCTTAAATTGGTAATTTTAAGGAAATTTTGCTGTTTTGGGTTATTATCTTGAATATTATTATAGATAGAGATAAACTGTAAACAGCAATATTGTACAGCAATTTAAGACTCAAAAATAAGTCAAAATGACCAAAATGGTCAATTGTAAGAAGTTATTGTCCTATAAAATCAAATTTTAACAATTTTCATAAAATTTGTAAACTTTTACTAACATTTTCCACTGAAACTACACGGACAAGTTCATTGTAGATAGAGATAATTGTAAGCAGCAAGAATGTTCAGTAAAGCAAGATGAACAAACACATCACAATCACCTAAACACAATTTTGTCATGAACTGTCTGCTTCCTTTGTTTAATTCACATATACCAAGGTGAGCGACACAGGCTCTTTAGAGCCTCTAGTTTGAAAGCACATTATACTTTGCATCTATATGTGAGGGTGCGGATGGGAGTTTACAGAATAGATATTAATAGGCAAAGGAAAGAATTGAGAAAAGTGGTCCAAAAAAAAAATGAGTTTACATATATAATGAAGAGGTGCTAAACTATAAAGAAAAGGGCAAAAGTTAGCAAAAAGAAAAGAGAATATTGCCTTAACATTTAAAGAATACAGAAATGTCAGACCCACTATCTAGACCCTCATGTCTGTAAGCACAATTTCTTTCTTTCTAAAAAACGTTTTCTGTTTATTTTAGATATGATGAACTCGTCTTATAGAATTATATATGGAGGTTACAAGATATCACATTGTGCAGAGGCAGATTTAGAGGGGGGCAGGGGTCCCGGGCCCCCCTTTTTGGGAAACATTTTGGTTGCTTATATAGGGAATCACTGAAGTGTGACTGGAGCGGGCCCCTTCTTTGGCCAGTCATTGGGACCACTTCTGAAAAATTCTGGATCAGCCACTGTTGTGTAGTAGTCCACACTGATGTCCTCACCAAATAAAGATGTGGTCTCAAATCATCTGCAATAAGCTGATTATGCGAAAATTATTTGAGCCAAATTGGAGGAGGATTCTGATTCCCACTTCACCCTACTTCCCAAATTGTAATATTGATTGAAGGATATATTAACCATGAATGCTATTATACAAATGTGTGATTTACATTTTTGTTTACCAAAGATCATTCACTCTCTGGAATAAACTCCATTTAATATGTTAGAAATCAAAAGTCTAGGAGGTCAATGTGTAATTCATTTCTAAGGTATAAGAATTTTTAGTCATTATGGTTTTAATTTTATTTCGCTGACTGTTCTGTTTTGTCCGTTTAAAGATACGTTTCCAGAAATGACAGTTGAATGATAATGATCCGACACCTGTATTTTCCATCTGATTCAAATAACTACAATTCAGTAACATTTGGTTCACACTGACCCAGATATATGTTATGCCTTAACAAAAGATGCGTAGTAAATGTTAGAGACCGTGACCTAACTGCACATATGGAATGTCACAGCTGCCTTATGATGTTGATAACTATAGAATTACTGGTTAAAAAATATTTAACTACAAACGAGGAGGGGTATGGCTTTTTGTCTGAGTCTGTTTTTTTTCTGCCCTGAATTTTTCAGACAAATCTAAGAATCAGTTGTTGGGTTGCTGTCCCTGAATTAGTAATTTTTAGACTGAAATTTTGCAGTTTTTGGGTATAATCTTGAATATTATTATAAATAGAGATAAACTGTAAACATCAATAATGGTCAACAAAGTAAGATCTTCAAATAAGTGGACATAAACCAAAATAGTCAATTGACCCCTTAAGTATTTGTCCTATATAGTAAATTTTTAACAAATTTTCGGAAATTTTTGTAATCTTAATTTTAATATTTTGGACTTCAAAGACGCTGTTGTTTTTTTTGTCGATTTCAAACATACCTTTAATTGGAATTGAATTCGAATCAAATTCGCTTATCGCGTTCACACACTCTTCGTTTTAATTCGAATTAAATAATTCGCATTAGAAATACGTTTTTGTTAATCCGAATTAAAAGTCAACTTTGTTAGGACAGTAAAGCGAATTCGACGCGCATTCCAAGTCGAATTAGAATTGACGTTAGGACGTTAAACGTTTCGAATGCGATTTAAACTAATTCGAATTAGTTAATGCGAATCGAATTCGAATCAGTTAATGCAAATCGAATTCGAATTACGTGTGAACTCAGCATAATACTAAGTTGCCAATTGAAACAGGAAGATGGCAAAACGTGATCAGAGAAAACCGCTTTTGCAGTCTATGTTACAAATTCGACAGATAGGTGACGAATATCATTATATATTTAAATGCAATTTCTTCCATCAAAAACGAAAAGAGTCTTTAACTGCATATTTTACAAAACGACAAAATACAGATAAATTCTCTGAAGTTATGTCAAGTACAAGAAAACCAGTTCTGAAGAAGCTTTGTTCCTTGATAAAAAATATTGATACTTGTGTTTGTACTCCTGTCTTGTAACTTTTCAATTTGTAACCTCTCTCGCTTGTTGTGTACATATTGTAAATGTTTATTGTCGTATTTGATTATAGCTCTTCATCTTTTATATAAGCTTTGGATTTCAAATATTTTGACTACGAGCATCACTGAAGAGACATGTTTTGTCGAAATGCGCATCTGGTGCAACAAAATTGGTACCGTTGATTTTATTATCTCTGTACCGATGTAATGCATTGGCTTTATGAGAATAAAGATACGAAGCAAAAAAAGAAACTACGGAGACAAATTTAACCAAACTTGATCACAAACGTCAATAGGGTATCTAGTTTTAAAAATGTGCTCATTGATAGAACACATATAAATAAAGACTTACTTGATAGTATGCATAGTTATTACTTGAATTTACTTTTCTTATGTACATCATAATCAACTTTAACCTTTGTAGACTTTGCAAACATTTTTTTTAATCGTTATTTAGCTACAAATTCGAGAATGATAACCTTTGAAGATTGTTTAGATGCTATCGATGCATTGTCATCGCAGCTTTATTCAATATTTACTTTGTAGAATGCTCGAATCTAGTTTTCCGGGGTAATGTCCCTTTGAGCTTAGCATGTTTGCCTTGCATATCACTTCCCCTGTTATCAGTTATCATACGATATAATTTTTAATTCTGAACTTAGTTTGATTTTTTGATAAATATGATGTTTATTAGAAATAAAGGAAAGGGAACATTTGTGATTAAGTAAAACATTTTTTTATTGGGAAAATTACTATTATGAAATCAGATCGAGTAAAATTTAATGGTCCCTAACAAAATGCATACCCCCTCTCCTTCATAAAATAATGGTCAGTACCTTTGTTGGCATTTTCACTTGTTATCTAAATTGACGATATAAGCTATACATATATTTATTTATTTTTTTCTCTGATTATTAATGGTGTCTTTACACCAAATTCGTTGGGTGTTGGATGTATAGTGACTGATATTTTAGTCTTATATGCATGATTTTTGTTGTGAGGAATGTATAAATTTCCAATCACGTCCGGTCTGTTTTTTTTCTGCTGGGTGTCGATCTGATGAGTTATTTACACCTTGTTTGACTGATTCTTAAAGTGTATAATTATGTGGTACTGTTTCACCACTTTCCCATGTTATGATTGAGAGGGTTTATGGCCAGCAATCATTCGAGCCACACCACTTTCTTTATATGCCTGTTCCAAACAGGAACCTCTCAACGAAATGCCTGTTCCAAGCAGACTTGAAACCTTCAACGAGATACCATATAACAATGGTTTAACAACTATACAAGTTAGCATAAGCACGCGGCCTTCAACAATGGACAGTCACAAAAATCATCAGCTATAAAAGGTCCCGAAATGATAAATAGTATACAATTCAAACGAGAAAATTAACGGCTTGATTTAAGTAAAAAAAAAACAACAATAAACGAAAAACAAACGTCGGATATACAACAAAAGACAACCACTGAATAACATGCTCATACATACTGTGACCGGTTTAACATGTAAGCGGGCGCACAACCCATCCTAACCTGAGACAGCGTTGTAACAGTACAACATATATGACTAAACTATATAATTAAACAGTTTAAAAGGGCTCGTCTCATCAGATCAATGACAGGACGGTTATTTTTAACATTCTTACAACAAAACAGATATTACATATAGATATAAGAGGATTCGCTGTTACTGACAACTTTAGTTCAAATCCAATAGCAACTACTAGACATTTATCTAAGACTAAAGTATCAATCTATACACATCCAACATCTAATGGATTTAGTGTAAAACTTAAGGCGTCATTAACAGTCAAGAAAAATATGAACTAATGCCATGCTTTTCTCTCTTTTTCTTTTGCTATTTCTAAAACTTGTTTATCGTTTATTGTTTTGCATATATATATAGTTAGAACTTGTGTTGTGCCGTTGCATCGCAGTCTCAAATTAGGGAGGGTTAGTGAATTCAAAAAAAGTTAATTCCCGCCACATTATATATGAGCTTGTAATTTAGTGTTGCATATCACATTTGATTTTCGTTTATTGTTTTGGACCTAGTTAATAAGGCCTTTATTTCTCTCTGGTCTGAAATGATTTACATTTGCCTGCTATTTTGGGGTATTTTATAGCTTCTATACGGTATGGGTTTTGCTAATGGTTGTATTGTGCTATACCGGTACCAGTTAATCTTTGGGTCATTTAGTCTCTTGTTGAGATTTGTCTAGTTGGCAATCATATCACATCTATTTATTTTTTTGTAGGCAATGGACACTATGCAAAATTCAGGATCTGTCAAAAAATATATATATGTTCACCTGGATTTTCTAGAAGCAGATGACCAAACGTTTAAGATATTTGACATTTTCAGTTGTTGTCTCATATTATAGGAAGTACTAAGCTACATTCGTCACGTGACGTCAATCGTCTTTGGATCTTCACTCTTATCAAGTCGAACTTTTGGGCTGTTTTGAATGGGTTTCCTCTTTCCTGTTCAAATTAAACAAAGGAAAAGGAAATGACATGTTGTTTTTCTGGATGTTTATTTTGTTCAGTGTAATATCTTGTCCGGATATGGAGGGAAAGAAGAGTGTACTTTTAAAAACAAACAAACATATTTCTTTTCGATGTGAGTCAAAGCTCCGTGTTGAAGGCCGTACCTTGACCTAAAATGGTTTACTTTTATATATTGTTACTTGGATGGAGAGTTGTCTCATTGGCCATCATACCACATCTTCCTATATCTATGTACCTTTAGCAGAATGGTAGGTCTGATATATATCATAAAACTTTAAAAATATGTAAATCTTATAGTAGAATAACCCATGCATTGTTTTGTAATTTCGTTCTATTTTCTCAGGTTAATCACGGCGTAATTTTCACCAAGCCGGGCTTCTGCTGATTCTGGTAAAACTGTATATATAAAGTGTGAAAACAGATTTGGCGAAAAAATTAAGGTTTTAAAAGTTAAACTGGAACCAGAAATCCCGTTTCTTCGGTCAAGTAATAGATTTCGCGCAAATTTTTTTTTCTTTCGCTGTTTTGTATATAATTCTAGAAGATAGTTTTGATATCATTCGTAAGTGTATGCTTTCTGATTAAGGAGAGTTCTAAAAAATATTTACCTGTTTACTGAAGCTTAATAAGGACCGAGATATCATAATTTGTTTTGAATTTTGTAATTCATTCCCTGACTAATTCAAATTGTTATTACGCATTTGAAAAAAAACGAAATTTTGAATGTGCAATGCTGCGTTGCGTGTGTGAGAGAGGGGTTTCGGCTATGTCTGGCTTCAACTTCAAAACTTAAATTTAAAAACAAAAAGATCATGGTATCCTCTTTCGGATGATACCAAGACCTTGTTGATAAATATTCCGTATACAAATTACAAATAATACACGATGGTCTTGAAGTCTATAATAACGTGTTATAGTGTTCTGATATTTGTCTTTGTAAATCAGTACTTCTTTTGTTTTGTCTATTGTTGTCAGTATCTATTCGACGTGGCTCGGTACTTATACATCCCATTATTGTGCTATGGTTAATTTTTGTAATGTTGTCCTTTGTTTTAGCTTATGTGCTTTGTCTATATGCTTTTTTGTTTTTCTTTGTTTTGTTTTGTTTGTTTTTTTTGGGTTTTTTTTGGGTTTTTTTTCTCTGCTTTATAATGATTAAAAATATAACACAGTCATGACAATGTTGACTGCTGTATACCTATACCGTCTGGTTTTTTTTTGTTCACACATCGTTGTCGATATAATAACCAAGTCAGGAATATGACTGTTATCAATTCCTTTGATGTGCTTGGACTTTTGATTTTGCCATTTGATTAAGAACTTTCCATTTTGATTTTTGCTATTTTACTTTTTTCATATACGAGATAAGTAGGATTGTTTTCAATAAAGATACTATATTTTTATTATGAAAGTAACTTGAAACTTGAAAATTCTAATGCAACAACGTTTGTAACGTTCATTTTGATTGGATAACGTCACTTATTTACATGGCATCAATTGACAATTGATGCTATGGGACGTACGCGCAAGCGCAGACGGCATATGACAGATTTTAAATACATGTTTAAACGTTGTTTTCTGTCAGTTTCATTAGAATGGAGATAACATTATTGTATTTTAAGCTCCGACGGCATCAATTGGGGATTTGATGGTTGCAAATACCCGTTTACTGTCTCCGCTAACGCGTCGCCAGTAAACTTAATTTGCAACCATCAAATCCCCAATTGATGCCGTCGGAGCTTAAAATACAATACAGTTATCTCCTAATTGTATGTCTTATCAAAGACCACAACTGGGTAGTGTGAATACTAACAAAACAAATTATGATGCATGGATTGTCAAATACAATTTATATAACTTTCATAAGACATGTAAGAGAATGACATAATTTTATAGGATTTCAACAAGTGCAAAAGTTAACATACATTGTTCTTTACTTGAAGTGTTAAGTATTAAATGTGGATGGCAAATCAGAAGTTGCTGATATTCTAGTGTATATACTGCTTTGTCTACAACAAATTAGCCTTGTCGTATTTTACTATTCTAACTTTTGCATTATTTTTTAGTAATTTTTGTTAAACGCTGCATATGGTTACATTATGGTATGATTACAATTTACAATGTTCGGGGTGTATATATACGCAGCCACGTCCAAACTAACTTGACTCCTAAATCGTTAAAGGAGTAAGTCCGGTAAGAACCGATTTTGGCCTCAAATTTCAGGTTCATCTGACGAAAGATTTTCACCACTTTTTAAAAATTTAAGTGTCTATTTCATTTGAATCAATTAGTTAAATGAAAGATTTTAACTGATTAAGTCATTAAAAGCGATCCGGTTCAAGCTCAAATATGAAAAATCTACCAAATATGCAAAAAAATGTCACTTTTCAGATGGTTTTTGTCAAAACGAAAGTGGCCGCATCCGTGTTCATCCTTAACCTTTATATAGGTTATGTTTTATCATAAAATACAACTTACATTTAAATATTAAGGATGAAAACGAATGCGGCCACTTTCGTTTTACACGGAAACCGTCTAAAATTTAACTAAAATGATTGAATTTTGAAGATTTCAGTAATTTAGCATGACTTAATGGTGCTACAACCCGATATATGTGCATTGTATTGTCAAAAACAGCCCATATTTATGTAGCAGAAGCATTCAACTGTCCAATTAATAACTAAAAGTTTACATTTTAACAATTTTGTAAAACTGTTATATTTTGGGGCCAACAAAGGGTCTTACCGGACCTACTCCTTTAACTAAAATGCTAGAATTGTGAAGATTTCAGTAATTTAGCATGACTTAATGGTCCTTGTACCCGATATATATGCATTGTATTGTCAAAAACAGCCCATATTTATGACGCAGAATCACGCTACTGTCCAATAAATAACTAAAAGTTTACATTTTAACTATTTTGTAAATCTGATATATTTGGGGGCCAAAAAGGGGTCTTACTGGACCTACTCCTTTCTCAATTGAATTGTTTCATATTTTTCATTTCGAAGCCTTTTATGTTTTTTCTCATTGTTGTAGGCCGTACGGTTGTATATAAATATACTATAACATAATATGTTTATAAATACATGCACAGACACGTGCTCATATTTAATAAATGTCCTTTTGAACCTACCCTTAAAGTAATGGATAAATATAAGATGGATGGATAGATGGAATGGTATTTAACGTCAAGTGACAAATACTTCAGACAAACTGTCAGGTCTTGAATTTTAAATATATTTAAACTGCACTATTTCACAAGGTCAGAGTCCACACGAAGCTATACACGGACACATTATCGGACTCCGACTTGACCGGTCTTGCTAATGCTCCGAGATGTCGTGAGTTCAGAGAACAAATATCAGGAGTAAATACGTTAGTTTTGCCGGTCGCTCATCGAACGACCTACCCTATTAGAGCGAATATATTGCGTAGATATATATTGCTCGGTAAATGTCATTCAATGCATGTACAGGTTTGTATGTTATCTGCCAATGTAGTCCATCAAATTCGTTTAGGTTTTTTTCGTTTTGCCTCAATGCTGTTCGGAGACACATCCCTTAGTTTACGATGTATAATACTTTATTAATCTAAATGTGCACGTTTTAATTAGAGGTGTGATTCATTTGTTGTTTTATAACTAGCATTAAAAATTTCAAATTCAATGTGCAAGACTTTATTGAAATATTAACTATATTTTTTGTTGTTGAATAATAATTGAATGTAGTTATACAAAAATGTGTAAAAATTCATTTGTTGTTTTAAAACTAGCATTTAAACAAATGTGCAAGACCATATTAACTATATTGTTTTGGTTGAATAATAATTGAACGTAATTATACAAAAATGTGTAAAAAATAGAATTACTAATAAGGAAAATTGATCTCTACTTAAGCATGATTTTTTTTGTTCTGAGGGAACATGTTGGATCGTATATATTTGTTGCCCACGTCGTCAGCAATTTTTAAAAGATGTCATGTTGTATTTTATAGTAGAACTTCAATTATTTTGGTCAACTGTACATGACTATTTTCACAACGGAACAGTTACGACAAGAATCAGTTCAAATATTAAAAAGGGTACTTCTGTGCCCCATAATTGCTTTTATAAAGGATACTTCTATAACTTTATTACAGTTTAAATGATTTGAGACTTACTTGGAAAAATCTAACTATTTAATTACAAATGGCAAATGGTTCTTTGGTTAACATTTTCACTGTATATAGATTAAAACATGAATTAATTTGTTATTTAACATGTTCGGTACGATGAAGCTGAGATAATTGTTTAAAATGTCTTTGTGAGAAATTGTGAAAAGTTAAAAAAAATAACATCATGTTACTTGATAAAAAAAAGTAGTGAATGGGTCAAAGCATGTCAAATAAGCTTCAATACAAATCGACATGAGCTTGCAATTAGCCTTTGATCTCTATTTTCTTCTTTTTTCTTTTCCTTTTTTTTTTTACAGATAAATTGTCAAAAACTAGAGAAAAGTAGCATGGAATATCAAATAAAACTTCTTGGATTTTCGAGACATATAAATATATTTATGTCATAATACACTATATGTTTTATAACCATTATGATTATATACAAACGGTATTTTTGCGGCTAAATTGAAAAGAGCATCCATTTGATATTCTTTGGCATTCAATGTTGATGTTAGTGTGTATTTTTGATTTCAAATTCTCAGTCCTGCACTAATGAAGGTTTTTTTTTCTTCATTTCACGTAAACCTAAACCATTTCTTTAAGCGATATTTTAACATTTATATTGACATTTCTTATTTGATAGAGGATGTCACACAGAATACATTCAAAGTTATGGCAAGCCTTTTTACTATTTATTCAAAGTTAAAGATATCTCATATAATATATGAGATATAATATATAAGATACTGTGGATTCATTTATTTTCGTGGGTACCAATTTTCGTGGATTGGTGAAAACTTGCATTTCCGTAAGTATTAGATTTCGTGGTTTTGCCTATCACTGCATACGAAGCCTATATAAATTTTGTTTTCGTTGAATAATTAAATTCGTGGTTCACCTATACTTACGAAACCCACGAAAATTGGCATTCAACGAATATTAATGAATTCACAGTATCTTATATAATTTAATTTTCATATGATATCTAATATGATTATAAGTATAAGATATCTTCTAAAGTTTATAAGATATAATCTAAAGTTTATAAGATATAAACTAAAGTTTATAAGATATAATCTAAAGTTTATTACTAGTATATATTTTATAAAATGCTTTGGACGCACCCAATGTGTATAGTGTTATTTTCGGTTTGTGATCTATGTCGGCCCGAAATCCATTTTTACAATTAAATATCTGATGATGTTGATACAACCCTCGCATGATCGGTATACAAATCTGGAGCACTCATTCTAACTTACATTAACATTTTATCGCATAAATGAATGCAAACAAATAGAAAAGCTGCGCTCAGACGTAAAACTATAATCTTCAAATGCGCTAACTGTTTTATGCTTAAATGTACCTAAATTAAAAGAGAATGTTCCGCTATTTACAGAATATAGTTATGTAGCAATTAACATCAAGCTTTTAAAAAGGTGTGGTTGTTCAAAGTATTGGAAAGTTCTGTGTTTTAAAGCAGATTCCATTGAGTGTGTAGCCAAAGGTAATATCTTTGGTTAGCTTGCTTGTTAGATTCAAACCGTGAAGTCATTGTTAGGTTATGTAAACTATCCTACTTTAAGAATAGAATAGTCTGACCGAAAACCGATCGATCTGTCGGTTGGACTATGCTACTTCGAAAGAAGGGTACTACACCTGACCTAATAATGACTTCACGGTTCAGCTAACAAGCAAGCTAACCAAATATATTACCTTTCGCTACACATTAAATGGAATCCGCTGTAAGCATGGCTGTCTTTTGACCTAATGGTAAGTATGATATGTTTGCATGTTTGAAATTTCGGCCGAAATTTCTGCATTATGTATGTCAATAGTTGGCTAACGGGAATCAAAGAGAGAACATGTACAGGATACGTTAAAAAAAATGTACTGCTATAATTTAAAATATTGCCTACCATAAAAAAAATATTCTTGTATATAATTTGGCAACAAGTTAAAGAAATCGAAATTTGAATGAAGTACATGTTATTTTTATATGAACATGCAATATCATTAATTCTTTTTGAAGGTTTTTATTTTATTGATTCATATATAATTGTACTTCAAAATTCTACATCAAGGGCTACACTATACAACCGAAAATCATTTTACCGGTCATTAAACATTTCTGTTTTAATATCTTTGAATATATATCTTTGTCAAACCGAGATAGTAAATTTTGTTTTTAATGCGTGTTAAGATTTTCTTTTCCGTTTCTTTTTCTGCATCGATACATCACTTTGTACAATAATTGTGTAATCTTCTAACATGCAAACTAAATACCATATCGGATTATTGCATATTAGGTTAATAATAGAAATATTAAGTATAATCGCATCCAAACTGACTCACTATAAAGAAACAATCTTTTAAATAAGAGTGTATACAAGGAATATATATTGATTTAAAAATGCATTCGGAGGTAGAGGTGGGTCTATTTCGTATATTTAATTTTGAGTAAAAATAAAATAAATTTCATAACCGTATAAATGTAATAACAAGTTATTAATAACTAAACAACTGTTGTGAGGTTTTTGTATTTAAAAAAAAAATGATAATTAGATACAAATTTACCAATAAGTAACCTGTTAAACGTGTAATTTTACAAATTGTTAATTATTCTTAATGCATAAAAAAAATTGTGGAGGATGCAATGTTTAAATTTATTCACGTGTAACAGTCCCATCTGTTACGCGTTAAAATGGTGTATACTCAGTTACATTGTAAAATCAATGTTTGACAGATGTTTGGATCTGACATTTGAACTTCCATTATGTGAAACATTGTCGAGAGTAGAAGGGTAAGTTGTTGGGTCTTTAATATTGTATTTTTTGTAAAACATGTAAGAAAATGTCGATTAAGATTTACTTGTTTTCTTACGTTTCTTCATAATTTAATCTGTGTCTATATGATCCTATATAAGTGTGTTTTGCTAGTAACTGATCAATACGCACGTGTTTGTCAAAGTATTTTTGGCTTCGAGGGTTTTTGGTACTGGTTTTAGCATCTGTTGTCGGTACGATAGGCTTCCATGGTATCAATCTGTAAGTTTGCTTTATTAATCTCATTGTCATAGAATGCACAGATAAATTTGGATATCGGAAGATTGATTGTTGAACGTTTCATCTAACGTTAATATATTTCTATTTCTATTTTTATGAACTGGTCGATAAAGCATGTGTTATCAAAGCAAAAAAGTGAGCTTTTTATATAAAAATTAGTTTGTAAACTTTTGATTATCGGCTTTTTCTATTCAAGCATTAAGCAAGCGATAATAGATCAGCTTATATATATTTACAAGTTCAAAACGCAGCTCTTGACATTGTTGGGTTGAATTCAAGGCATTACTGAACAATATTTTAATGAAACGTTCCAACTAATGTAATGCAAAAACAAAAAAATAAACTTTTTAGGGTATTCCTTCCTACCTTATTTATAACGTTTCAAACTTCCCACCAAAAAGTTCCAAATGGAAGTTTTGGTTGTAAATTGTGACATTTGTCATGTGGTGACTAAAAACTTTACTCAAGGTAATTTTATCGTAAAGGAAAAAAAGCGAACAAAAATATATACATACCTTCTTTATTATTGTAAAGGAGGAAACGATCCACACACTTTTTTTCCATGTTAAGCCTTATCATGTTTTGCAATGTAAGCACGTTTCGGCATTTTGTGTTATTTTCTATTACTATGATGCCTCAGTAGCATGTAAGTACTAAGATACGTTAGACAATCTTATTAAAATAAATTCTCATCACTTGCTCCTCGATTTTTTTTATGTCACCGTGTGAGCCCCGGCGACATAAAAAAAATCGAGGAGCAAGTGATGAGAACTTATTTTAATAAGATTGATACGTTAGATTACAGTATATTGATAATCAGTGAACTGGCTGTATTAGACTTGCAATGAGTGGTGATATTTTTGGCTTCGTGTTGAAAGCCACACTGTGACTTTGGGATGTAAAACAGTAACAAAAGCGCCATTCATTTGCTTTTTGTGTGTTTTTTTGCTTTGTATTGCTGTGTATGTTCAGGGCTGATTCTGTGTCATGAACGGATAGCCCAAATCTTTTGATTTTCTATTTCTTCAATGCAGTCTAATTGATACGAATACTAAGTCAACTGTTCCCTCATTTAAATAATTTTCTCACGAAGTATCATCAGCTTTTATTGAATTTGGCATCTTAATTTTTGTCTATGCTTGGTTGATAAAATAGACGATCACTGTTCTACATGCCAAAAGGTTTAGTATGCAACTGTGTGTGCAGTCTTTCAATCAATATTTTACGGTTCAGGGAAGAAATGCGCTATTTTTCTTGTTTACACTGAATTTAAATTTAATTTACAAAAAAGATAACAGTCTTAATGTATGGATATATTTCCTTGCATTCGATTAACCGTTGCACACAAATGATGAACTTCTATAAGATAAATAATCTATATATTAAATATGTTAAATATGTAAATAGACATTCAACATTTGTTACGACTATTTATAAAGACAGATGCATGGTATTTAATCCTAATTAGTTCACGTAGGAATTTATATGAACCTAATTATATGTTGACTAAAAAGGTAAGAAACTGCAGGTCTTTGTATTTTGGAATTATCAGATGAAATGTTCAGAAATATAAGATAAAAGTATTGCAACGTGAAAATATAAAGCTGTAGGTTTTTAGAAGGACTAAGATGTTCTCTTTAAAATATTTCTACTTTGATATTTTGTAAAATAAAAAACCCAATAAAACATACATTAATATTTTATAGCTGTCCTATTATTGTTCATGTCCTATTATCGTTTATGTCCTTTTCTGTCTATGTCTTTTTACTGTTCATGTCCTTTGCTTTTCAAACTTGGTAACGATACTCATTTATTAATGTTAATATACTATTTTGTATTTGTTTTTATATCTATGAGTTTTGCTTCAATATTTAAATTCAGAACTGAAAAGCATGTAGATATAATTGATCTAATGATTTATAGTTTAGTAATTATAAGGGATCAACATTTTTTTGCTAAAATATTAAAATTACTATTAGTAATCATTTTAGCGCCCGGTTTCTTTGCTAATTATTATAAAAATTAATTGATATTGGACGTTGTCGAACATACAACTTGATTCAATTTAGCACATATCTAAATAATCTTTGTAAAATGCCAGAACTAATCTAAGTGTATGTGTAGCATTGTAAAATGCAAGAATGACTCTTATGATATGTGTAATAAATTTTAATATCATAATAAATAAAACACAATTTTTTTTCTGACCGACTGATTATAATGCTAGTTTCTTTTATAATATTTACTTCTACGTCCTATGCACAACTATCTACAGTGTACCAATATTTTCTTCTTCAAAATGATAGACGTTTAACTTTAAATCATTTTTCATTCAATCAATCAATCTATCAAAATGATTGATTATACTTTTGACAAGGTAGTTCACTTCGAGTCGTTGACTGAAAGTTTTGCTTACAGAGATTCTCAGAATGTGGTCTATTGACGTCAACAAATTCAACCCGAGATTTATTTGAGGATATTTGCTTCTGAACTCCAAACTCTCAACTATTCTTGAATGAACCGTGAATATTAATTACTACGTTTTAGCCGAGACTACTATAACACATGGTATAGTAGTCTCAGGTTTGAGAGAGAAAAAAAATAACTGTTTACTGGTTTTATCATGGTTTTTTTCAATATCAAACACTTCACTGATCCTCATGTAATATTTATAGATTATCGTTGATCATCTCAACGAGAATGATTTTCTCGCTTGAGCTGGTACAGCGAAAGTGAGAAAAGCAAGCGAGTTGAGACGACCAATGATAATCTATTTATCGCTATTTTACCTATGACGACGTTGTCAATTTCATCATGTTCATGTCAATTTCGTTAGCAACGCCACGTGGCCTCCTTAGTTTCTAGTGATAATTATTCCATCTCAAGCGAGTAGCATGATATGAAAATTATCACAAAAAAAGATCAAACGAAAAATGCACAAAATAGCGATAATAATTATTATATATATTTACTGCTCAAATAACAACCAATACGGGGTAATATGCAAAGTAACTTACACAAAAAATCATCATCATGACAATTACATTAATATAAAATAATATATTACACAAACAACACAACAAACTTTTATTAGTCCTTAGTTAAAATCTAAGCTTCATTTATAAAACAGAAAAAGGAACTTCCTTATACCGTTTTATAAATGAAGCTTAGATTTTAATTGGTTGCATGTAGTTGGATTTAGAACATATTTCACACTAATCGTATTGTCAAAGAATCTTTACATTGCGATTTTAAATCATTTAAATGGGTTAAATCAATTTTTTACAATTTCTGCCCCTTTGTGTTTGTGAAAAAAGTTTGTATTCACAATTATAAAACCGTTTAAAAATAAAATAGTCTATATTTTGTCATTTCTTTGGTCTTTGCAATGGTTTAAATGAATCGGTTTCCGTTATGAAATTGCTCGAAATCATCGTTGTTCTCGTAGACGACGCAAACTGTCTTTTACGAACAGACGAACACGTGTCATAAAAAGCTGACCGGAACTGTGAACTCATCAGAAAGAAGATCCAAAAGTTACAATGGTAACTGAACAACGACAATAGATTTCCCCATGTATCCCAGTGATCGTCTTCGTCGGCAGTTAAAACTTCTCTTATTCTATCCGTTGCTAGTTCATAGGCATAAATGCAAAATGCAATAGTATCTTGCAATTCTGATACTAAAAATATTGTCAGAATAATAAATACAAGTCCATTAAGTCTTTTCATTTGAGCAGACGATCTATTTCTGTCATGCAAATCTGCAGCTATTCCTCGATTCCGGCGTTGTAGCTTTCTCGCGAGAAGTATTGTTGTTATAAATAGAACTATACAGGGCAAAAATCTGGCAACAAATCCGCTTATGATATAGCTCACCATTACTGATGTTTGCGTTACTCCATACCTCGTTCCCAATACACAACCTTCATAAAGAAAAGCACTTCCGTTCTTTATAGAAAACGGAACAATTTCCACTGAAACGGCTTCATATATATAGACGACGATACCGACTATCACAGAAACTAGTACCGCCATTATTGATGCTTTAATGGAACATAAAGATCTAGCACGGAAAGGATAGCAAATGCAGACAAAACGTTGAATGCCCAAAAGCGCTGTAATCCAGTTTGAAGAAGATCGCGCCATTTCTTCCATGATGTGAAGCACACGCTTTAAAATACACCATGTATATTCAACTGGGTCCCTGTAATGTTCCAGTAGATGGAAGTATATGTGATAGACCGCGACTGCCAAACATATCGCTGAATTAGAGCAAGCAAGCGATGATAGCAAAAATGTCGTCTGCGAACGCATCTTTTTCTTCGCAAATACGTAAATTACCATAATGTTTACTAAAATTGTCAAGAGCGATATTCCAGAATATAAATAAGCAAAAATAGGAACCTGCCATTTCTTTGTTACCATTTGATATGGCCGATCAAAGTAGTAGTAGTAGTAATAGTCGCCTGTTGTCTCGCTGTAATTCCCATCAAATTCTGTAGAGGTGTAATTCCCGCCAAATTCTGTAGATTTGTTTAAATGTAATATTTTTAGGAATGTTGAATTACTCTTCGGTTCATCAAATTGTATTTTCGAGTTCATTTTATTCCTCTACCCAATAAGTTATCACTTAAGTATGTCCTATAAGTGCTATTAGTTCCATTAAAAGAATAATGCATACCAATTTTTCGTCAGAGACAGCGAGACAACTACGAGATAAGTTATATCATGTATTCAGGTTACTTTACAACTGAAGTCAGGACATATATTTTTCAATTCGGATGGTTGAGGGTGTTATGAGTAGTAGCTTACTCAGCGAAATGTGTCATCAAAATACATTCGTATTCGGTGAATGTGGTCGTTTTATAAAATTATTCTGACATTTAAAGCCAATATTGAAATAGCAATTTTTCTAGTTTATTTGGGATCATGTTGATGATAAATGGGATATTTCAAGCACTGCTGAAATCTGACATTGCTTATTTGATCTTTTACTTTATTGTACTTGAAAGGTGTAGTATGACATTTTCTGTGTGTATCAACAACTATTAGCGGACGTGTCAGGAAATTGTCGTAATGACTTCTATCATCAAAACACTTAATAATCGGAAAATAAAAATGTTTCAATGATACTTATCGCTACTTATTAACGACGTAAAATATTGACAAAAGAAGAAAAACGAATTTTATCAATTAAGAACATTTCTACAGCTACGGTCATATGACGCATTCCCTTGGCCTGTTAAATTTACAGAATTGTATCCCTAAACCAAATTTTTAGACTAACTAAAAAAATTTGCGTTAATAAAAGCGTTATAACCGCAGATTAATAAATGTGAAATCTACGATAAAAATGCCATACCCGCAAAAATTATATCTCGATTTCAAAGTCGATCAGCCCTCCAGCGGGAAAATAATCAATCATATCAGGCAAGTCATTTAACTCGTAAAAGTCCATCCGAGGTGGGTGACGTTTTGTCATAATGATTTATACTGATTGTTAAAGTAGTTGTTTTACGTGCGGTGGTGGTTTTACTTTTTGCAGTAAATTTATTTACTGTAAATGATATCTTTGTTTTATTTACAATAAATTTTTAAGTCTTATTGTCTATTCTTCGTATATTAGTTTTAAATTTAAAATTAAATATGTTTGTCAATGTTGGTATTCTGTATATCATTTAAATTAGCGTTAGGTAGCCTAGGTTATTTCGACTGAATTTAATTTCACACGGGCCTGGTAGAATAAGTTCTTCTGTCTTTTTTTATTTATTTTTAGAAATTTTCAATATCACATTTTCATATTTGAGCTTTGTACAACACTCTGTTGTATTTCTAAATAGCTTTATCATAAACCCCTTAACAGCTGTTTTGAAGTTTGACCAAATTGGAGACCCCCTTTTTGTTCCTGAAAAGGTTTAATGATAAAGAAAACTTCAATCATATACACAACGATATTAAAGGTAGATATCTACTTTATTTCGGATAACCTATTTTACTTTATTGTTTATACGGTTGAGATTGTGACAATCGAGATGAACGTTTTAACAAAAAAAAAGACTTTTTTATATAAATACTAGTATATAAAAAAACAAATTTTCAATATGTTACCAAGATTTTCGTTATGAACAGAAATGAATAGGTGCTGCCTAATTAACATTCTGAATTTTGAATATATACTGATTCATAGATATACATAATTTGGTGAATCTGGTGATCTAAGGAGGGTGATCCTTTTGAGTACATTGAATTCGTGTTTGGATTCTGAACCCTTTGGTGAAACAAAATTATTTAAGTTACCAGACCTCTTTTCTTTTTTCAGGTTGAGGACTGAAGCATGATACTGGAAAACAGCTTCCACTTAGATCATTGATAACTATACGCATACATGTATATGCTGTTATCCAAGCAGTAGAAGATATTTGACGCAAATAAGTATAGTTAAACGGAACCGGTATCCAGTTTCTGAAAACTGATATACAGATTATTACCAGTTGGCCTGTACCTGTAGACATTTCCCTATGGTAAGTTAGAAAATTTATCAAATTCCCTTTAAGCCTTTCCTGGTTTGCCGACCTGGATTAAGAATGATCGTTCGTGAAAGTAGTTCAAGGGCCAGTGGCCTGTACAAGGCTATCTTTGACGTTCTTAGGGGACTTTTTTTTTAAAGTATGATCTATAAGTTTAGTTCCTGAAATGTTTTTTTCCATCAAATTATTAAAATTAAAAAGAAGTGCGTGTTGACTCCAAAATCTTTAGGGAAATTTCCCGAAAACAAAATGAAAGTAATAAAACAAACCACAAATCATATAAAAATGACGCAAAAATTTACATCTAAATATATACTTTGTTGACAATATATGATTTCCAGTGTATAGAGTTAAATTTACTTTCAACACATTGCATTTGCACAGCTTATAATTATGTGCATGTACAGGTGTTAAGTTTATTTGTAAATTACGCATCGTATTATAATGTTTAAGCCTGTTAATAATTCTAAAATTAAAATTAAAGAGGAATTTTAATCAGATATGGCGCAAAATGAAAAATATCGACTGCAATCCAAACGTGTATTTCGTCCAACTGGAATTATTTAATATTTTCATTGAGATTAAAAAAAAATGAAAATACTTCCCTATTTTTAATTTTATGCACATATCTTTCTTTTAAACAATTTGTTTACGAAAAAAATTAATGAAGTATATGGCTGGGAGTTGTTCTTCAAATATTTCCTTTCAAAGGTTTCTAAATTCTAAGTTGTAATTTACTTAGTACATGACATTTTCTCCAAATTGTTTTCTTAGCTACTTGCATGTACATTTTTCATAGGAACAGTTTTTTTTTAATATAAAAAGGCACATAGGAAAATTTAATAGTCATTGCGTTGTTACTTATTTGAATGAGTTCCACGACAGGTAGCACTAGTGGAATTGTCGATAGAAAAAATGCATCCCCCCCTTTTGCTAGTGTATCTCTGTAAGTCTCCATTAAAGTTGGATATGCACGTCGCAATCTTTTGATTTCCTTCCAATAGTTTGTGGTTCCTTGGTGGTCCATGTTTTCTGTTCTTTGGTATATGGTTTTGAGTTGACCTGTGTATCTTCTTACTTAATCGTTACATTCTTAAATTAGTCCTGTTTAAAAGTGATATTTTGGCATAACTACATAAAAACATGGCCAAATATATTTTGCTCAAATTAATATTAAGAACAAGGAGTAGCTGACTTACTCAGTGAATATCATGAAAGATGTCACCTGAGTAACTCAATCGGGAAGCCACAATCACCTTTACCCCCCCCCCCCCCCCCCCAAAAAAAATGAAATAAAGAAAAACATTACAATGCAATATTGCTAGAATTAATATTCCATTTCGTAATTATCTAGGCGTAAATTTGATTAAAGCAATGCGTTTAGATTTTCGTTCCGACGGTCGCTGTATATAAAGAAGCAGATGAAATTTACATATATGAATACGAGGCTAGCAACATACACATTTGAAAACAAATATAACCATACATAAATAAAACTTTTTATGGACATAAACGTAAACATTTTTTTTATAAGAGAATGGTGAATGGTAACGTTTAGATGACTCATATATGAGGGGGTATGGACGGGGTCCTTCGTGTCTGTATTGTTTAATAATTTTCCATCCTTCATAACTTTGTCTATGATTTTCTAGTGTTTATATTTCAGCCCTCGTTATTTTCTTTTCTCTATTTTTGTGGTCCATTTTTCTTCAGAATAGGTCCAATAAAATCTTTTTGTAAACCTTCATAGCCCCTCATATTTATATTTTGATGGGTTGATAATAGCCGTCACTGAAATGGACATAATCGTTGTAGAAGTCAGCTGAAAACGGCAACTGCCAGGTATCGTAATATAACGAGAGACAAAAAATGCACATTACATATAATAAACAACTCTAATTGTGTAGGTAAATATTAAACCATTCATGTTATATGTAAAGTGTGTGCAAGTATACTAATATAGAATTAAAATGTCAAAACTTTTAATTATGTTAATTCAAAAATGTGTATTACTATCAACATGAAAAGAATTAAGATAAGTTTAAAGAATTCTATAATACATTTGAAACGCAATTCCATGAATATAACATTGCGGTTGAACAAAAATAAAGAGATTTATTTTCTGTTAAAAATTTCGTTTACGGTCTGTCATTTCAATTTAGCAAATCAGGAAACTGTCTCTCTTGAAACATTTGGATTTATGAAAAAAATGTAATACAGAGACTACATTAAAATTGTGTGTTTTAATTGTGTTCCCTTCATCTGAATATATTCTTTACTATTTAACGGAAATAAGTTTGCCAAATAAAAAAAAATGCGTATTAAAAATATTATATTTTTATTTAATAAGTTAATTACATGTAAATTTGTTTAGTTCACATTTGATTTAAATTGCACATCAAATAAGATTGCGAAAAAAATAAAACATATTAAACGATAAACTAACATGAAATGAAAGATCAGGAAACGGAAGGTCGTTTTTATAAACTTATTTCCTTCTAATCTTTGTAAAGATCGCATAATCCGTCGTAATGTCATTTATAACCCTGACATGCAGACAATAAGTTTTTTAAAACAAAAAAACATAAAATAAAATTATCAATAGCAATTTCCCATATTTAATCCTACGTTCCATACCGTTGACAGCTAAAAAGCGGCACATCTACAGTGACTTGAAATGGCCCTTAGCTAAAACAATACATCATGTTATGGTTGAGTTGTTTCTAAGCCCTGGGCTATCTTTTTCTACCGTTTATACATACACTGTCGTCTGAATGAGAGGTCCCAATGGCGAATAGTGAGGATTAGAAATTTGTTTACATGGGCCAATTACTTATCGCCTTTGCATTTTAATGAGGAGTATTTAACTTATTAATAACTCTGATTACTCTAATTAATATTTTGATTTGAGTGATAGTGACCTACATTCAGAGTAATTACTTAGTTGATGGAGATTTAAGTGAAAGAATTCGAGTTTAACCCATCATTTAAAGTCGTTCTCTCACCTCTAAACTATACACGTGTTACACAGTTATATTATAACGGGATTTTTAATAATAGAGTGGACAATTTCATTTTGGGGACTTATTCATACTGTGTATTGTGACAGTGAATTTTAAATTGAATGATGTATTTTGCGGATGAGACTAGAGTTATCCCACAAGGTGATTTACAAGACGGACAAAAACATATGGTACGTACTAGTATATTACGCGTATCTTTTAAAAGATGAAGCTTTCAATAAACTAAATTTACACATTTGGATAAATTCACGCATTTATTTTCTTTCCATAAATAAAAGTATCATGAAATAAATTTCACACAGGTGATAATGTTAAAAAAAGACATCAAATCGTTTTCAATTCTAAATGCGTATATGTCAAACAGTTGACCAGAAAAAAACGATGACACCGGTGTTTATGTAAAAATTGATAGATCCGGAAGCAATGAGTTATAGCTACTGATACATAAATATATACATATATATTTAGTGTTTCTACACTGGATAGGTCGCCGCCGTTAGTGGTGTTTCCGGCTTCTCTGAGTAATTGATATTAGTTGTTAACATTTTTCTGACTTCGCTGGTCAGTTTTTATTGCCAAGTGGAGACAAAGGTTTAGGTCATCAGGTAAGGGTCGTACGATTTATATTTTTTATAACGTAACTATTAACATACATGCATCAATGTCATCCCGAGTAATTGCTCTTCCTTGTATAAAACTTGTGTACACTTAAAAGGTATTAACCCACATTTATATATATGTATGTATGTATATAAGTGCATGGTAGGTTATGACGATTTTAAGGGCGAAGACCTCTCTGATGAAATGATATTTATAAAATGTACATGTATTATCGAAACAGTAGCTAGAGTTTTTATTGTAGACTGAAACGAATTGTTTTGATGTTTTCGTCAACCGCAAAATATGCATGTGCATAATAATGATGTGTATATTTTTACCATGCATGAAATGTAATTATAATATGCCAGCAGTAGTCATAAGGCGCAATAGATCGTAAACACATGGATAGTTCTATTCTTCTTTTTTTTTAAATTCGCGAATATATACAATTCGCTCACCACCGCATTTTTCAACATGCATACATATATAGTATCATAATATCAATTTGGTCCATCTAGTAACTTTTACTAGTTAGTATTGACTGTTTCTGGTCCCAGCTTTGAATAAATAATCATTAAAACAACTTTGCTTTAAAAGTCCAAACGCCTGCTTCTACATGTATCTATTGGTACATCTTTTATAAGAAAAAACAGACTACCGGTATATAGGACAGACTGTTCAAGACAGACCGTGACAGTGATACAATGATACTATTTATTTGTATACAATCATGCGTTATTTATTATGTCAAAACGGACCTTTATACTACTTATTTTGTAATCCAGGAAAAGGAATTTAGGATATATCGATTGATAAGCGATTGTTAACGAATTATTAACTAAGAACCCGGATATATTAACCCATTTGCGAAATATTTCCATGGGGACCATCAGTCATGTCCAAATAGTGTCTGAATTATTTGAGACGCATCCTTTAACCAGTGCAGGGAAATACCCAAAGAGTTCATAAATTAGAATTAACTGATATATTTTCAGATATGCCAGAACCCTTCCTGTCCAACAGTTGTTGAACCATTTACCAACCGGTTGATTTGCCAGTGCTACAACACTCTACCGGACCATCAACCGGTACCTGTGACGTCTATGCAACAGAATCCGGATATCAGCAACGGGGAACCAGCTCTCTATAACTCGGCATATCTAAGAGTTAACTCGCCAGAAAGAAAAGGTGTTCGTCCCCTACAGGTAAATAAAGATATAACAAATTTAGATAAGAAACAATTCAGTGATAAGTAAATGTCCTACTAGTCTTAAATACACCTTTATATGTTCCTTTTGCAAAGGTATGTGCTTCAGTTTTCCGAACTTGAATTTTATACCTATCTAAGATACCATTTTTTTAATGATACATCCTAAATTTATTTAAAAACAGTCTACCAAATTAAAGTTCTGTTTTAAATATGTTTCAAATAAACAATCAACAGTCACGAGAAGATACGCAGAATTTTTGCACTGAATTGTCAACCAGTAATGTGTCAGAGAACGTACTTTTGATTGATAAGCGAAAAGGTCACGCATTACATCACAAGGCGAATCCAACCGGCTTTTGTTTATAGTCTCTCTAATGAAAAGAAATATTATGCAGGAGGAGATATACATAATTTTCACGGTCCAATGCATTCGTGGTAAATTTAATGTGAAGTTAGAAATAAAACAGTCCCGTTTTATGGTACAGTGAAGGCGAGGTTTTCCTTCAGACGCCTTTAGTATAATTGTTTAATATTTAGTTTGTCAAAGTTAACTTACATGAAGGAATTTTGTTAGTTTTCATCACACGAACCGGCCAGCATTTGTACTGTTAAAGTAGGATAGAGTCAAGAATTTGATAAAAACAATGGGGGGGGGGGGGGGGGGGGGGGAGCGGGCGTTATTTCCCGAAATGATAAACTGTTCCTACCTAGACCATGCTTTTTCTAACAATTTTATGTATACATTTTTTTTCACCAAATTATAATGCGGTGCCCCTTAACTCACCGAACCCGTCACTATATACATGTATATTGTGTTTGTTTTTTGTGTTGCTTGGTTGCTGTCTTGTTGAAATATAACCGTATCTCCTTTGATGCATAACTTCTTGTTCATTATACATTGTATTAATATCTATAACGTCTCCATGATTGAGAGTTTAGATAGTCATTGAGGTCAGATTGATATAGATAAAATGGTTTCCGAAAGGTTCAAAATGACCATTGCTTTTGATAAATTTAGTTTCAACTTTTTATTATTTATATATTTGCCTCATAAAAGCCGCCTTTAGGTACTATAAACAACCAGTTACTATAGAATGAACTTTGTATCAATGTTGTATTATATAATATAAACAATCCACATGCAAAATTGTGATGGTATATACTTTTACTAGTACTAATTCAAACACTCCTTCCTTTTAACAGGGAAGACCAGAATCAAGTCTTGAAAGTTTAGCCATGCTAAGTTCAGGATTCAATCCCGGTGGAGCACCGAAGACCACCCCAAACTTTGATTCACTCATCAAGCCACAAGTCCACGACTATATAAACATGTAAGTTTTATTTGAATCGTCATTTACAAATGTTTAAAAGTCTGTTGTACTTATATTCATCATTATTAATTTTTAGAGTAATTGAAAATTTCTGTGAAAAATTGTCACAAGTTATTAATTCAATGCTTATGGAGTTTTGATACTGGAATAAAATAAAACCCTGAAATTTTTTCATAGTGAAAAGATGTTTTTTAATAACAAACGTTTTATTTTTACAGGCAAAAAACCACATATGATGTTAATCCAGGTAAAAAAGTTGATACTAGACACGCAACTGGTGTATTGAAAGCATGGCTACGAGAACACAGGAAAAGTCCATATCCTTCCAAACAGGAAAAAATAATGTTTACACAAATAACCAAGATGACAATGACACAAGTATGCACATGGTTTGCCAATGCTAGGCGGCGAATGAAGAAAGAAAATTCGGAAGAAGGTGGCTCATCAGACAACAACAGTGATTCGGGCGCTTCCGGTGACGAAGACGAGGATGGCACAGATAGTCGAACTGATACGTCATCACAAGACTCAAGAAAATCCATGCCAGCTATGCCAGTTATGCCATCTATGCCATCTATGCCTTCTATGCCAGGTACATATTTTAATATAACAAAGTGTCTTTTATATATAAGGATGACTGCACAATCTAGTGATCTTAACTTGTAGAAAACATAAAATGTATATCACTTTATTTGTATATTTTACAAAACTTACGTTTTCTGCAAAAATACTAGTACACTGGGCTGTCAAAGTAGCAAGACCAAGTGCGATATTAAATGAAATATCTTATACCTAAAATATGTATCAAAATTCGTAACTAATTAACTAACTAACTAATGAATGGTTAGGCTTCTGCAAATATCTAGTTCTCACATGAATATATTTTGCCATTCTGAAATGTTTTTTATCTTCTTTTTTAGCAACAACAATGGGAACAATTTCTACAAACACAAAAGATTCTCGCTTACCGGGTTTCGATACTTTTATGTCTTCAATGAAGAAACAGTTAATAAATCCACAGCCTCCTGTCTACAACCCGCCATGTCAGCAAGTAAACCCCATGGCAGTCAGTCATCACTATGGCAACGAACAAGTCATGAACGGAGGGATGAATAATTTCAACCAAGAAAACTATTACGTGCCATATAGTAGTTATTGTGACACTGACGCTAACCTTTATCAGCATAATTATTACGAACCTCAGTTTAATGCGCAGCATTCAGGATTTACAATGTATGATAACCCGGATGACAAAATTTCAGCAGGGTACCAGCAGAGCTACAACAACTTCGAGACTCATACAACAACAGACCCTGCGAGCGGGAAAACAAAAATTTGGTCCATATCAGAGTTGATAGGTTCAGCCATGAATATAAACAATCAGATAGAAATAGAATGAAAAGTTTCGCATATGGATTTTTACATGTCTCACAATTTTGGCCTTCTAGTCCTTCACGGTCAGCCATTGGTGTTCAAATATCGAGTTGTAACATTGCATTTCTTTGATGTTCCGAAAGATGGTGCAACGAGTCATATGCTTATTTGCATAATGCATTATGTTAATGTTAGTGCAGAAAAATGCCGAGACTATCGAGTCGTTTAGGCTTGACAATTCCTGTTCAAATATGAATGGTAATTCATAACATTAATGTATAAAATTTCGATTTTGATTAGTATTAATATGGTCTCTTTCATTTAGGTTTCATGTACAACTTCCATTGACCACGTGGTGATCATTTGAATATTCATAATCATGACATAATTTAAGGTTTCCAATATTTTCTTTTTGAAATTATGGACGTATTTTATTTTTTAGATGAAACAGTTGAAATTGTTATAGATAGAAGATGTCTTTGTGTTTGAAATGTTACGTTTATATATTTTTTTTTAATTTATCTGTAAAACATTCCACATTTTCGTATTTCCTAAAAAGAAATTCATTGTTATCAGTATTACGTTTTAATTTAAAAAGATATTTTTAAAATATTTTTAAGACATTGCAGATATTTAAATAAGTCTGTTGATATTATATGGTGCTTTTGAGATTGGTAGGTGCTAACTATGAAATTAATTTGTTGTTGGTTAAATAACATTGGTAATTATTATTTTCATGTTTTTTATTTGTAAATTGTATGAATGGATTGTAGGGGCATTATCTCATTCTCCCGTGCAGAGTTATCGGTCCCTGATCTCTCTCAAGAGCGAGTACAATGACCGATAACTATGAATGAGAGATTGGCATTATCTTGGAATGGTTCCTTGGTGTCGCAGCATTTGTCATTGACTGATTGAGTAATGAGAGTTTATATTGTTTTATTCTGTAATTTGTAATTGATTATGACAACATTGTTTTAGTGCACATGTATGTAAAGAAAGATGAAATGAATTTTATTTATTAATAAACTTATGAGAACTTTTATTTTTAGTTTAGTGTGGCAATACAATCTAACATTATTCAAGGATCTGGACGGGGTTTAAAAAAATAGAGAATGATAGAAGAAAAAATAGGGTGCTTCAATATCATGAATTGAGAAAAATGTACAAAAACAAAACCAAATAAAAAATAGAAAACGTAATAGTGAGAAAAAAACAGAGAAAAATGCCCTAAACATGAAAGATTAAAGAATAATGAACCCCAATCCTCATGTTTTTTATGCTCAAAATAAGCATTTGTTACGTACACGATTGTATTGATATTAGAAGAGATATGGATTATATATGTCAGCACTAAGAAAAAAACACAAATAAAAACAGTTGATAAATCAGAGGATATTTATGGGCTAATTTTCTTTAATACCCAAAACGCGAAGCAAACACTTGGAATACTGGCCTTTCTTCTCTTTTACTTGAACATCTCGTGTTCTTCCAGTGATTAATTCACCCTATGAAAATGTAACGGGGTTTTATGATCTCAAATGTTAATATTTTGGCTTTTTAAAATGAAACCTTTTGCTTAGCATCATGGAAGAGGATTTTCCCAGTAAAACCGGACATGCAGACGATAAGCCACGTTAACCTCTAAATGATTGGATACAGCATTTGCTTAAGAACTGTTGTTGAAATTCCAATTTTTTTCTCTCTCAGTTTTTCCACATACTTTCACTTTTCCATAGATTGATCTTTTATTTACTGTTTTTTTTATTTCGGTTTGCAGCTGCTGGTGTCTCATTTAATGTACACATAGTCATAGTCTGATAATAGATATAGGAAGATGTGGTATGAGTGCCACTGAGACAACTCTCCATCCAAGTAACGATTTATAAAAGTAAACCATTATAGGTCAAGGGTCGGGCTTCAACACGGAGCTTTTGCTCACACCGAACAGCAAGCTATAAAGGACCCAAAAAATGTCTAGTGTAAAACCAATCTAACGGGAAAACCAAAAGTCTAATCTATATAAAAACGAAAAACGAGAAACACTTATGAACCACATAACCAGACTGCACATCAGATTCTTAACTTAGTTTATTTAGAAAGACCATTTTTCATGATCTATTGATCATACTTGTTACGGTTTGTACGGAACACATGCATTATATTTGCAGTTTATTGCCAAGACGGTTGGAAATATTACAGTTGCAGATCAAGTTAAGAAATAGTTTTCTGGTACCGGAGTTTCCTTTATTTCCTAAATGGTGAGTTCCAGTTGGTTTTTTAGAAGGTTTCAATTCGATAACCACTATCCACAGTACGACAACGCTCAATTTGTATTGCGTTGGTGTAGTTAGTGAAGGGTTTTGCAAACTTTATCCATATAATTAATGTAAAATGACAAAATATGAAAGATTTCAAATGGAAAATACCAACAGCCTGATATGTTTTAACAATAACGTAAAAACAAAAATGAAAACATTAACCAACGACGACCACTGAATTACATGCTCCTTTATTGTGACACTACGAACGTGATGTGTAGTTAATAGATATAGGTTGATGTGGTATGAGTGCCAATGAGAAAATTCTCCATCCAAGTCACAATTTATAAAAGTATAAAGGTACAGTATTCAACACTGAGCCTAGGCTCATACCGAACAGCAAGCTAAAAAGGGACCAAAACATTACTAGTGTAAAACCATTCAAAGAGGAAAACCAAAAGTCTAATCTATAAAAGAAACGATTAATGAGAGCCACTTATGCACCACATAAACAATCGAAAACTACTGAACATTTGATTCCTGACTTAAGACAGATGCCCACAATTGAAGCGGGATTAAACGTTTTAATGGTACCGAACCTTCTCCCTTATCTGAAATGGTAGTGTAACATTACAACATAGAAAGACACACTATAACATATCAATTGGGATGGCTTTACTCAATCAAAAAACATAGTAACACAAATTAACACACAATAAACGAATAAATTTGATATATGATATAATGTTAATACAAAGATAATAACAACAAGGGATGAACAAGTAAAGTAAACGTATTATATACAGCTGTGAAATGCTAAACAATTTCAGAAAATATCAATTTTGTAAAATTAGTCATATTATACACAGGTAAATGAAAATAAGTTAGTTGTTATGTATACTTCTTCTTCTGTCTTTAGGAATACACATGTTTGTAAGTGCTCGGTCCTTCTCTGAACAGAGACTGTGGTGTAACCAGAATTGATCAAGTTGCTTGCAAGCTTATTTCAAAGCGCGTACACTGCAACGAACTGCGCAAAAGGTTTATCTCTTTATTTTACTACTGGTCATTTTATGAAGAACACCCCTTCGACTATCCCATTCCTGTCTAGTTGGTGTAGTCTAGCCGCTTTAACAAGAATTTGAAGATACACAATTATTGAGAAAATTTGACAATGTAAAATGAAAAATGCATACTCTCACTACACCAATATTGATGATTTTTTTATTATTTTATATATTTAACGAGAAGTTAAAATATATCGCCACTTTCTCAAATATTATATCTAAGTACCGAGGAAGTCATTCTTGTATTGTTTTCGTTGCCATTTGTTTCACATTTATTCAAAGTCAACACTTATAAACGTTTGTTTATCCTTCTTTCCTTGTGTGTTTGACCTTGCCACCAACAATTGTTAATATCAAAGATAGGCCACATCAAACGAATTACATTTTTTTAAAAGGCGAAGAAGAAGATAGTGTATATATATATATGTTGCACTTTCGCGATTTTAATTTTCTCCCTATAATTAATTATGTAATGAGCAAACACAAATTTGTTTAGGACGGAATTCATATATTGAAAAGTACACTTTTTTTTCACCTCTACGAAGTAACGTAATTTTTCTCTTTAAGTAGTTATTTTCCATGTTTTGCGATTTCGAACTCAAAAAACTAAAAAATAACTTTCTTTGACCTTAAAATAATAAATCCGGAACACTGAATTTTCGTCAACGAACGATCGTCAGTGACGGAAGTACTTCCGTTTAAAGGAAACTTAAGATCGCAAACGTCTAATATTACTTTATCAAGAAAATCATCTTAACATTAAAGTGAGAGGATTGGCATGAGGGACGTACTACGGAAAATCATAAAAATTGTTCAAAATCATTTGATCATTACATCGTTTAATTTTTTAGAGCAAACTAGTCTTTTGATTGCATTTGCATCTATTCTCGTAACTTTGAGCAGCCTGTTTTATATTCTAAACCTTACTTGCATACATGTGCCGTACAGTTGTTCAAATCACGCCTTTTCCCGGTGCTTTGCTATTGCGCAAACTAGCATATCATATCCGCTAAAAACATCTTCAAAGACTAAGTGCGCAAAACAATCTTTTAAGTGCGCCCGTGAAACTTATAAATCTTATATGCGCAAATTATACAGTATAAACAAAGAGGTGCCTTCTTGGTATACACAATAGATCTATAGTGAAATAGGACTGAATGATAAAGTTAGAACATAGTTTTGATAGCGAAATACAACACATCCTTAAGGTGGTACCCAACACGTTGACTAATACCAATTTGGCTCGTTTAGCTGATTTTACAGAGTTGTCTCCCTGTGGTGTTTAGCACCACCTTAATATTTTAATCACATTCACATCAATAAACCAATGGAAAAAAAATATAAGGCAGTATTTTTTTTTTACAATGCTGACATTCTACTTTTTTAATGTTCTTAAGAGTGGTTGACTGTATCATTCAATGTTTTATATAGGTGCCTCGCTGGACGAGTGGTCTAAGTAGTTTTTACTGTAAACACTAGCAAAGCAACACTGAGGTTGTGAGTTTGAACCACGCTCGTGCAGGTGCGCTCGACTCAAATCTAAATTGACTAGGATTGCCAATTTTCCTAACGAAGATCGGTGGTTTCCTCTGGGCACTCCGGCTTCCTCCACCAATAATAAAGGGCTGCGCTTTAGCGCATGATACGCCCGTTGCTCTTTTAACTTGTCTTTTATGCTTTTAATGAATTTATATGATCAACTAGAAATAGTCTGAACCCTGTCAAATACCCCCCCCCCCCAAAAAAAAAAAAAAACCAAACAAATCAATAAAAATGCACAAAAAAATTGGCACTTTTAAGGTCAATAGATATAAACAATTTATCAAAGTTGCATAACATTTTGTGAAAGTGTTAGTTATTGTCCCAAAATTGGAAAATCCCCCCTTTTTAATCATAAAAATTCATAACACGGAAATGTAAATTCTGAAATTTATAAAAATTGAAAGGGAGCTTACATCAATAGATATAAACAATTTACCAAAGTTTCATGGACAATTGTGAAAGCCTTTTTGAGTTATTGTCCGAAGTGTTAAAAATCCCCCTTTTTTTATGAATAAACCCCCATAAATCCAAAACTTAAAATGTGAAATTTATAAAAATTGAAAGGGAGCTTACATCAATAGATATAAACAATTCACCAAAGTTTCATGGCCATTGGTGAAAGCCTTTTTGAGTTATTGTCCGAAGTGTTGAAAATCCCCCCTTTTTTTTTTATGAATAAAGCCCCATAAACCCAAAACTTAAAATCTGAAATTAAAAAAAAACGAAATGGAGCTTACGTCAATAGAAATAAACAATTCACTTAAGTTTCATGGAAATAGGTAAAAGTGTGTTTGAGTTATTGTTCGAAGAGTGGACGACAGACAGACCGTGACGGACGGACGGACGGACAGACGGACAACGGTTTACCATAATACGTCCCGTCTAACAGACGACGGGCGTATAAAAACGGGCCGCCACGACATAGCCTAAAAGCGGTACTTAAAAACTTTTAAAGTGGCGTTAAAACACCAAAAATCAACAACAACAAAAATAAAAAATAAAAATCAATGTTTTATAATGGTTTTGCTGTCCACATCTTTTATGATTATAACTTTCAGTTTCAGTTATGGTACATCTATAATTTGTCTGTGTTTTTTGAAACATATAAGATACACTTGCAATTAGGTCTTAAAATATACAGATTTATTTCTTTTTCTAAGTCTCCGAATAAATCATGTCCGTTTTATCACCTCTTCATTTGAACACTACAATTTTACACCTCAGTTTTGTATGAGATATGAGTATGAATACTCTACTTGAACATTTCTTAAACGAGCCCCGTAAACGGTATAATGGATACAACTTAAATTTCAAAGTTTGTTCTATTTTTCTTGTAAATTGGCGCAATAGCAGTATATATATAAGAAATTATTAAAAGATACTAACGGTTTCAATTCATCACTTTTACTAGTACTTTCACTGCTTTCACAGATGTATATATATTTTAGCGCAAATGAAATACATCATATTAAAAAAAAATGCCTTCATACAATCATCGACAGACCGTGCCGCCCTTATTTCCGACTGTCGACATTGCAGAGCGTCAACATTAACAGTAAACACAATCCATTGTATTACAACGGAAATCGGAACTGCACACATAAATCTGATATACACAATAACAAAAACAATTGTTTTGAATGACAATCGGTAGCACATATCGTCACTATTTTGTCATTTCAATGACCTATCAATCAAATTGCATCATCAGTGATACTTACCTATAATAAAATATAATATAATACACATACACAATAGGCCTTTATTTTGCATGTTCAATATGTATTAAACTAATAATAGCATACATTAAATGTTGTTTTTCATTTTGCTCAATCTATAGGATACTAGAAGTCCGAGATTACTCTGACGTCCAACGGCTGTTTTGCCAGACAAGCTGGGGCCGTGGGACGACCCCGTTTTGTCTTGCAAAACAGCCGTTGGACGTCGGAGTAATATCGGGACGGCCCCGTCTTGTCTTGCAAAACAGCCGTTGGACGTCGGAGTAATCTCGGACTATATATAGGACAGATGAGATGAGCAATATAAATAGATCAGAATTAACTTTTTGTGTGTTGATAGGAATTTTCTGTAAGTCTATTCATTGAATGCAAATACTAGATGTATAAGCACTAACCGGCTATAAGAATGATTTTTTAATGTGTAAATAAAATGGTTTTACTAAAAATATAATGTTTAGAGTTAACTAAAGAAATATAAGATCTTTTATTTTCGCATATTGTTTCTATGTGCTAGATATTGTCTTTCTGTACTAGTCATATATATATACGTTGTATAACATGAAATACCGTAAAGGAGTCCCGAATTCGTTTTCTTTTTTTAGACTAGTTGTAACTAAGTGCGCACATTTTAGGATAACTTGTTTTTTAACGGTTGCACAATAATTTCATTACATTTTCGCGTGTAACAAACATATTTTCTACCGAAGTTGCAAGGGCTGTATACGCCAGTCAAGGTCGTTAAAAACTTCTATTTGTTGTACAATATATTCACTGTGTAGAACGCCACATGCGGGACATGCGGGGTGTCGGCTAAGTTTGACACGGGCACAGGCACTTGTCTCGGGAAAAAAAATCCTATATACCTTATTATAACATATAGGATTTTTTTTCTGAGACAAGTGCCTGTGAACACAGGGTGGCAATTTCGAAGCGAAGAAAAAATTTCAAAGTAAGTTCAAGTTTCCGAATGTCTTTTTTTATAATTCGTAGTACCATATAATGTATTGCACGGAAGGAACTGAAACATAATATACTTCTTGCAAACAGAAGCAATCGTTTTCAGTGCTCTGCTTCCTCAAACACCTCTCCCTAGTATTTTGTGTTGCAGATTTTGAGGCTTCATATGCAAATTTCTGGACGACTTTAGACGACTCTTCTCGTATCATCTATATGTTCGGAGGACGTATTTTTCAACAGACTGTCGGCATTCCAATGGGAACTAACTGTGTCCCTCTACTTGCCGACTTATTTCTTTATTATTATGAGGCTGACTTCCTGCAGGAACTTCTTAGGAAGAAAGATAAGAATTTAGCAATATCATTTAACTCTACTTTCCGCTATATAGATGATGTTATTTCACTAAATAATTCAACATTTGGTGACTATGTGGAACGCATCTATCCAATTGAACTAGAGATAAAGGATACTACAGATACAGTTAAGTCGGCTTCATATCTTGACTTACATCTAGAAATTGACAATGAGGGTCGGTTGAAAACAAAACTTTACGACAAAAGGGATGATTTCAGCTTTCCAATTGTGAACTTTTCATTTCTAAGTAGCAACATTCCAGCAGCACCTGCATACGGGGTATATATTTCCCAACTGATACGATATTCCCGTGCTTGCATTTCCTACCATGATTTTCTTGATAGAGGGTTGCTGCTCACAAGGAAGCTATAAGACCAAGAGTTTCAAATGGTGAAGTTGAAATCATCCCTTCGTAAATTTTACGGACGCCATCACGAGTTGGTTGACCGTTAAGTAATAACCGTTTCACAAACGATATCGGATATGCCCCTTACGTCGTAACTACAATCCCCTTCGCTTTCATGAATGTGACCTACCGAATTAGACTATTTTCCGGATTTGTTATCACATAAGCAACACGACGGGTGCCACATATGGAGCAGGATCTGCTTACCTTTCCGGAGCACCTGATATGACCCCTAGTTTTTGGTGGGGTTCGTGTTGTTTATTCTTTAGTTTTCTATGTTGTGTCATGTGTACTATTGTTTGTGTGTTTGTCTTTTTTCATTTTTAGCCATGGCGTTGTGAGTTTATTTTAGATTTATGAGTTTGACTGTCCCTTTGGTATCTTTCGTCCCTCTTTTATATAGAATGGAATTCCTATTATGGAATTTAACAAAATTACAATTAATTGATTAAAACCTAGTTTTTCATCAAAATATTAAGTGTCGCTCGAGGTGTTTGATTTTGCGCATCAAGGGGTAGAGGCTTATATAAAAAATGGAATAGATGTGAATATAAATCGGTCTTTATAAATCTGATACTTTTTAGTTCAAACACATCTACTATATATATTATGATAACACATTACAAACTGATTTCATAAAAAAGTACAAGCATTAGCCTTTCAAAAAGGGCTAGTAGACTCTTAGCTGATGAAAATAGAAAGTGCTCTCGCTTTGTAAATTAATTCATTTACTAGAATAGCCACGTGCATCAATCAACAAATTTTACCACACACGTGAGGTCACACGTTATGAAGCAGTATATATCGTTTAACGTTGTTGTTTACTCCAGAAGAGATTCGACTATTTATAGATAAAAGTTACATGTGTAAAATCTAATTTCTAAAATAGAGAGGACAAATCCGATACTCTTCGGGCTTGAAGGACATTTACAAGGTTTGGATTGTCCTAACCAATCAATGAACTTTGATTATTCACGTCTCTTAATATCTTCCAATCAGGTAGCAAGAAAAATTCACGCACTAACTGTCCATCGTTCAATTCTTACTAGGAGTCGATAAAAAATGACTTGAAAATGACTCAAAACATTTTGTTACAAAGCTGGACCATTTAGGTCAATTTTTTAAAATTTTCCGTTACCTGATGCAAATGATTCATTCATACACATTACACTCCTCAATTTGAGAATCGACTAAGCTCTCCATCAATGTATTTATATTCTACCAAGGGGATGTTTATATTAAGAGTATGCTTTAAATAATGATGGGAAGGTTTTAAATATCAGTAGCAATATGTTTTCTCTCCAGTTCTATTAACATTTTCGAAATTTTCCTTTGACTAATGCAGACGCTTCTCACACATTACACATCTCAATTCGAGAATCGACTTAGCTCTCCATCCAGTCGCAATAGGTTGTAAACATTTTCGAAATTTTCCTTTGACCGATGCAGACGATTCGCACTTATTACACATCTCGTTTCGAGAACCGACTAAGCTCTCTATCATGGTATTTCTATTTCCATGTTAAAAACATGCTTTAAATAATGATGGAAAGGTTGCAAATATCAGTCGCAATATGTTTCTCTCCAGTTCAATAAACATATCATTTGATTTTTCAAAATTATGAAATGACCCTACACCATCGATTAGACCTGACTGTATATAATGAACCAATCGTTCCCAACCCAGGAGATAGTGAAATGGAAGGGGGATTCCAACCATATGTCTCATTTAAATGCATTGATCGTCCCAAAAAAGTCCCCCGAATCAAACTTCCATCGAGGATGCCATTAGGTGGACACGATTCTGGAACCGAAGCCTGGAAATGAGTGGGAGTTAAGTTGGGGGCGGTTATTTAGATTGGTGCGGGAACCAGATGGCGAGGGAATTAGAAAAGGATGATTTATGCTTCACCAAAAAAATAATAGAAAGGGGGAGGCAAGTGGGAATCATTCCATGTTCAACCCCTCAATAACAGGAGTCAGTTTATTAAGTCAATTTATTAATAAATAATTCCCTTTTTTATTTTGGATTTTCTGCAATTACTTAACCACGGTCAGATTTACAGTTTCATAGAAAGTAGTACCATTAACTCTTAACCAAACATGAGATAAACTTACAAAATAATGATTCAAGATATCAGCTTTATCTATTTTTAAACGCCTGTGTTTAAGACAGGACGAATTATGGTATACCGTCGTCTGACCGTCTTTCTGTCGTCAACATGTCGTAATACAATAACTACAACCTGTGTTTTAGACGGGACGAATTAAATCATTATATGACGTTGTCTGACCGTTTCTCTGTCGTCAACATGTCGTACATAACTACAACCTGCTTTCACGATTTTCCATAAATCTTCGGTGAATTGTTTGTATCTATGGATGTAAGCTCCCTCTCGATTTTTAGAAATTGCAGATTTAACTGCCGTCTTGGATAAAAAAAAAGGGGGGTATAGTATTAAGAAAATCAATAACATGTTGTTTTATTTACTTTGTAAACAATGAATTTAACTGAACAAAGTTAATTATTTGTATCGTTAGATTTGCTCTTAACATGCATGAAATATTTGCAACTGTGCATCAAGCATTCAACCAATAAAAGTTAGTGTATGTGTTGATAATTATTATGCTAAATATGGACAACTGACGACTTCGAACAAACCAATGCTAATGAATAATCACTTAATCAATAGTAGGAGCACTTAGAAAACTTGCACAAGTCTACTAGAAAATGACAAGATAAAACAAATGTATAATTAATGATTCAAGATTTCAGCTTTATGCATCTTCGCTAGGCAAGGATAGAGAGCGGGAGTGGATCGCAACTTTTGGCTAGCGAAGATGAGCTTTATGCTGTCATAAACATATTTGCAAACACAGATCTGGGAAAGATACGGGAATTTCTCGCTGCATTAGAGACCTGTTGTTAACCTTCTGCTGTTGTCTGATATATGGTCGGGCTGTTGTCTCTTTGACACATTCCCCATTTCCATTCTCATTACATATATTATTATTCCAGCAAATATAAATAGAACATAGAAAATAGCTTATTTTATTGTGGATTAATATCAAGTTGGTCTGTATTTTTATATATGGAAAATACTTTCGAAAAATACACTTTTAAAGTTGAAACATTTGTAGTAAAAAGAAACCTTTGTATTTCGTTATTCAAACACACCTTCTCTGTTGGTATTATTCGTTACAAAGGTATTTCACCAAGTATTATGTACCCTAGTGTTGATTCAATGATAAAGATAAGGACATTTTTATAGAAAATTAACAGCCTTTCTCTTTGTACTCTCATATTTTGGCAATTCGGTGCTTGGTAGATATAGCATTATTGCATGCAGTGCTATAGCAACAAGTTTAGATCTTAAATATAGACCACTTCAAGTACACCTTCTCGGGTACGCTCGACTACTCAGTACGAGGTAATTTGTAATGTAAAGGTTGTTTTGGACTTTTTGTAAATTCTAGCACATCATAGAAAAACAAGTGAGTAATATTTGTTTAAAATTTTATAACAAAAATCTATCCATAAAGTCTGGATTTGTTACACAAATCTTTGATTCATCTGCCAATCAATCACCTTTTTCTATAATGCAATGAAACAATTAATGAATGACAATAATTTATTTTGATTTTATTGAACCATAAAACTAATTTTTGGCTCTTCACATTGAATAATCCGCGAAGTGGATTATGTAAAATGTGAAGAGTCAAAAATTAGTTTTATGGTTCAATAAAATCAAAATAAATTATTGCCATTCATTATAAATAAATTTCTATAAAAAATAAGGCTCAAAGAACTTTTAATATTATTTATCTTGACAATAACAACATACACACATGTTGGCGTATGAATACACAACGTCAGAGTGGGCGTGTTGCCATCAAAATTGATAACATTGAAAATAAAACGAATAATTTTAACCAATCAGAAGACAGTAAATACACCAAATTTATTTATTAAACAATAATTCTTTGCACGAAGTTTCCCTTTGGTATATGAAGAAAATGTCCTATCTCTGTTATACATTATATTTGCTGTTTTGACACTATTGCAGTTTGAAAATTTCGCAATTCACATGTCCACTTCAATTGAAAATAAAAATACTCGTATTTGAAATAATCACATTCGTAATGTCGGCTATAAGAAGATCTAAGAGCTGTTGTACAAAAAAAAACCTCGTTTACAAAGAATTCCATTATTTTAAAGTTGTTTTGCCAAATTTTTTTTCCAGTTAAAGGGGCGAAAATGTAAAATTCATGTCCGGCATTTGTTTCACTCATATTATCAAACTAAGTTTTTATGTTTAAAAACATTTTGAAGATAAAAAACGCTAAAAAATGTACAAAACATACTTTTCCGTTTATTCTTTTACATAAATTAGGCAGTTAGTTTTCTCGTCTGACTTATTTTGTCTGAAACCTGTATATTATGAATGAGTTTTTGTGGATCGAATCAGTCTACCAAATAATTTCTCTTTGTTTTACTTTCAATGTTGATATTCTTTTCCTTTTGATAGCTGAAAACATCAAATGTATGCGTAAGACATTCATAGCCTAAGAAGTCAAATTGGTGGTCACATGAGTGTTTCAATCAGGTCGAATTTTGCACTAGGAAGTAAACAATTCATCAGCGATGCTTCAAATTGTTTTTAAGGAGTACTTTTTTTTAAATTTTAGTTTTTGATAAAAATGAACCAAACTGGCTGCAAAAAGTGAAATATTATTTACTATTTGACTTTCATTAATGATGGAACAAACCGAAAAAAAATGTTTTGATTTTTCGTTTTATCTTGTAGCTAATTTCCCTATAAAATTGACATAGGCGGATCCAGGGGGCGAGTGGCCGGGCCCCCTTTTGGTGGGAAAAATTTGGTTGATAATATAAGGAATCACTGAAGCATGACTGGAGCGCCCCCCCCCCCCTTTTAGGTCAGTCAGCCCCCCTCTTTATGAAAAGTTCTGGATCCGCAACTGATTGACATTCTCCAACATTAACGTTCGCGGATTTTTTGTCTGGTTGTGAAAAAAAGATAATCTTTAAATGTTAATAGTGTTAGCGGAAATCAACGGTCTACTAGATAAAATCACAAACCTGACAACTCTGTGAATTCATATATTTTCGTGCATGGATATTTAATTATAGATAATGTGTTGAATATCACATTTGTGGTTAACATGAAACAACAAAATCAACGAAAGTTGGTATCCGACGAATAATGCTGAATTAAAAGGCTATAAAAAGACATTACAAGAAGAAAGAATACAACCAAGTGCAGTTGTCTTGAATTCAACAATAAAAAAAATGTTAATCATGACTGAAGCATCACAAATATGGTGAACAAATGGACCAACCAAAGATGATAGGAAACAACAAGGGCTGATATTATTCAACACAGTTTTTGAGATATATTTAAGCCACTTTTAGTTCATTAGAAAAATCCTTATAATATAAATTAAAATTTTCGATATTAATGTTCAGTTGATATTTCTACAGTTCAGTAATTACTATTATAACAAGTGAACTAATTTTGACATGCATTGTGCAATTAGCCGTATATTTGTTACGTTATATATATATAATATCAATGACTGAAGGATTATAACAGTTAACACCCTTTATTTCATCTCATTTAACAAAATTTGCGCATACAAAATGTAAGAAGTTTTATAGCTAACTGAACATAAAAAGGGTCAAGAATATTGAAAAAGTGATATGCAAATAAAAACCAAAAAAACGTTGGTTCTTCATACAGGTATATATTGCAAATTGTAAAATTTTAAAAGACCGGTAAAATATGACATTTTTTTTGCCATAAAAGGAATAGATTTTCCATCAAAGCGTTGTACTCTGACCTAATGAAGGTTAACTGAAGGGACGAGTACCAACCTTTCCCAGACAATGGTAGACAATGGCGTCCTCCCCGATGTACTGTGGTATCCACAGCCCTGAAGGAGTAGAACTGCTGTACTGTCATATCCATTTTGACTCTTTGTGATATTGATAATTCTCATGTGGATGGGAAACAGTCGTATGCAGAGCATTCACTGGGAGAGGAGTTGGGGTAATGGATAGGAGTACGGGTTAACGGAAAGCAGTACTGGTTAAGGGATAAGAGTACGGGTTAAGGGATGGAGGACGGGTTTATGGATAGGGGTACGGGTTGGAGTACGGGTTAAGTTGGTCAATGGTACAGGTTAAGGGTTGGAGTACGGGTTAAGGGTATGGGTTGGAGTACATGTTAAGGGTATGGGTTGGAGTACGGGTTAAGGGTATGGGTTGGAGTACGGGTTAAGGGTATGGGTTGGAGTACGGGTTAAGGGTATGGGTTGGAGTAAGGGTTTAGGGTGTGGGTTGCAGTACAGGTTTAGAGATAGGAGTATGGGTTTAAGGGATAGGCGTACGGGTTTAAGGGATAGGAGTACGAGGTATCGGAGTACGGGTTTAAGGATAGGAGTACGGGTTTAAGGGATGGGAGTGTGTGAGTGCGACAGTTGTGTGAGAGAGAAAATGCGGAGAGATTTTGAGTGGGAGAAGTGGGGAAAAAACTGTGAGTGGGAGAGGGAGAGAGTGTGAGTGGGAGAGAGTGAGACTGGAAAGAGTGTGAGTGGGGGAGGGAAAGAGTGTGAGTGGGAGAGAGTGAGACTGGAAAGAATGTGAGTGGGAGAGAGAGACTGGAAAGAGTGTGAGTGGGGGAGGGAGAGTGTGAGTGGGAGAGAGTGAGACTGGAAAGAGTGTGAGTGGGAGAGGGAGAGACTGAGAGAAAGCGATTGTGAATGGGTGTGAGAGGGAGAAACTGTGGAGGAGGGAGAGGGAGAGAGAGTGGAAGAGGAGTGTGTGAGAGAGAGAGTGTGGAGTGTAAGGAAGTGGTGGAGATAGAGAGAAAGAGGTAGAAGAGTGTGAGATGGAATGTGAGACAGGAGGACAGTGTGTGTATGTATGACAGGAGGAGAGTGTGTAAGTGTATGTACTACAGGAGGAGACTGTGTGAGAGAGGATTGACTAAGTGTGTGGGTGTGTTTTGGAGATAGGGAAGAGAGAAGCGAGAGAATTTCTGAGTGTGAGACAGAAGAGTGTGTGTGTGTGAGAGAAAGTACCGAGTGGGTGGGTGTGAGAGGGAGAGAAGAGCGAATTTATATATTTTTATATAAACTATGTATATATAGAGCTTGGTTGAAAGTATGTTAACTGTTGTAGAATGATTTTTTATACAACATATTATGTCTGGAGAATTTCAGAAAGGTTTCAAACTGAGTTATAGGCACTTGGAGATAGAACAATAAATTTAAGCCCTCTCCCTTTTATCTAAAGTCTGTTATTGTTTTTACTTTTTGTTAAATTCCATGATGATTTTCGCGTTGCTGTATAAGATAAGATATATTAATCTAATCAAGAACCCATAAAGGGCATCATTTTACAACACAATATGATTGGAAAAAGCAAAACAGAAAATGCTATGAACATACATATAAATTATAATATAGATAAAGTGTATTTGCTATTAACTATCAATTTCAAGTTTCTTCTCCACGGCGATCACTGTTGTATTATATAGAGAGTCTCTATATATTAAAGCATTAAAATCATAGTTACAGGCAAATTAACGCGAAAATAATTGTCCTGTCCCCGAGTAATTATGAAAATTATGTTTAAAGAGAGGAGTGAAGGGGGTATCTGCACGTAAGAACGCGAAATAAAATTGCCATTTCACGATGAACGATCAATTAAAAATTTCTTGCACGTTGATCTTTTAATCGATTTCACGAAACACGGTGAATAACGAACTTTTTTCACGGCTACACGTGAAAAAAAAAGTGACAAAACACGTTGCACGAAAATAACCCTTTACCCCCTCTTTTAAAGTTTAAAATCGGAAGTCTCGGGTATGATTTAAAAGTCGGTTTGATGACGGAAACAATATCCTGACGCCTTTTTCTTCTTTTTTTTCTCACAAAATAACCCAAACTGAATAAATATAAGAATGGATGCCAAATGCGACTATGCATAGTACCTTTAGGACACAGAGGCATAATTTCATGATTGGAAATACGTTGATGGTATAAAAAATCATGAGATTTCCGAATGCAATTAGTTTCTATCCGGGTTCTTTGCCGGTTCGAAACCATGGTAGCTGGTTCAACATCCGGGTTGTAAAGTTAGTTATAGCAACCCAAATTATTGGTTCTATCCTGGTTCTTTTCTAATGTTTCCGTTTAACTTTGAGAAGATATCCGCAAGTATCCGAATAAAATGATAAAGTGGATCAAAGACGCTTATCTTGTTTACATGACAATACATATCTCAATTAAGAGTGTAAAGAAATACAACATACAAGGTATTGCCAAATTACAAAAAAAGTGTAATAATATAAACACACTCCATGGTAAATTCAAAAGGGAGAAGTCCATAATAACGAACGAGCGAAAAACAAACATGTATAACAACGGAATTTATTCATTGGTTACATAAACTTAATATATATACAAATTTCATCTTTATAAATATATAATCAAGAATAATATAATTTATAATATTCTATATGTATATATGTTCAATGGACCGCGACATTGAGGTGCAAACTCTAACTTGGCATTTACATTAAAAAGATCGTTCATAGGGAACATTTGTGTTTAAAGTATCAAGTTGATTGGACATCAACTCCATCAAAAACTACCTTGACCAAAAACTTTAAACTGAAGCAGGACAGGCGGACGAACGCAACACCTGACTAACGAACGGACACACAGACCGAAACAACATAATGTCTCTAGGTGGGGCATAAAAATAATGTTATGATATATCCTATACAACCAAATGATCTTAAAGTGATAGCTTTCAAATAAACGAGTCTTGCTGGCAACGTTCGCTTTGATACTGCCATGAATTGTCTGCCAGAGGAATTCGTTATTGAAATTATTCATTATTAACAAATAACCATTACGTTACGCTTTAGCTAGGGATCTGATTGCCTAATTTTGATAGATAGATATTTCTCAAGGCTCCGTGTTGAATTCCGTACTTTGACCTATAGCCTCATTTGCACTCATACCATATCTTCTTATATATCTATATATGAAAATTTACTAATGCAAAAATAAAGATTAAAAGTAATTGAACTCAGTGTCCCCCATGTGATATCATAGTAAGCTGTACACATGCACATGATAGAGGATGGGGTTTAAAGACTATAGTGTAGATGGTTGGTGATAAAGTAGAATAACGCTAAAAAAAATATACGAAAACAACCAAACAGACAATGATGGCCTGAAGTTTTAAAAATACAGAAATAAATACTCCTATCAAGGTCCTCGTGCAAGACCGGCTTCGAATCTTCCAATGCAGAGAAATCTGCCCGTGCCTGCTTTCAGTTAAAAAAAACATCATTCAAGCTGAAACAGTATACAACCAAAGTTCTTAAGCTTTTAATCAATATAAATAAATAAGTATTGCAACAATTATAAGGTTAGTGGCGCAAAACGTCTCTCTGTCAAAAAAAGAAAAAAAAACCACTTATGACCACCAAATTATCAATAAAAAATAACTAACATATTCATTGTTCAAATGTAAGCCCTTGTTTTCTTAAAAAATCGAAATCTTTAAAAGAACATCATGAATTTAAACAGTAAGTCGCAGGCCATGGATATCATTTGACTGATCTTCGATAACACTAGTATTGAATTGTTTTACATTGTCATCTCGGGGCCTTTTATAGCTGACTATGCGGTATGGGCTTTGGTCATTGTTGAAGGCCCTACGGTGACCTATAGTTGTTAATTTCTGTGTCATTTTGGTCTCTTGTCGGGAGTTGTCTCATTGGCAATAATACCACATCTTCTTTATTATAGTTACAATGTTTCATAAAATTGTTGCGTTACTTTCAGTATTACTAGAACCAACAGACACTAGAACACACAGGCATCTACTCGCTTTAAAATAAATGTTCCTTCTTACTAACAATAGGACCGACTTCCTAAAATGTAGAACTTTCCCCTTCCGACTCCTTTTTTGTTTGTTTCAGAAAATTGACAATTACTGTTCTCTACAAAATTGAACATTAAATTTTAGAAATTATGTAAATTGTTGTAACCACAAAAAAAGTAATGTAAATGTTTAATTTTTATTTTTGGCACTGTTTGTAAATATTTATTTGTACTTTACCGTAGTATTTCGCGCATGAGCAGCAGTTGGTTATCACCAAATTTTTGATGGATTTCGGAACAAGAGTAACTTTATGTATAAAATCTATACTTTTTAATTCTGTGTCATTTGGTCTCTTGTGGAGAGTTGTCTTGTTGGCAGTTATACCACATCTCCTTATTTTAGTAGCACATATGTTAAACAAAATAGTTCCTATGCATAGCTGTATTTTTGTCAATATGGCTGTGAAATATGATAGATTTGACTCCAAAAAGAAGAGCCATGCATCTTTTTGAAATCTTCAAAGATTGGGAACCTGCTAAATTAAATCTAAAATTTTGCAAGTATGTACTTGGTGTCTTCAAAAATTGCACAAATATTGGACTTATATCAGAGCTAGGTAGATTTCCTTTATATATTAACATAGTAATTCAAATGTTTATGTATTGGCACCGCCTTGAAAACTCGCCCACTGATCTCTTAAATGATGCTCATATTGAAAGCTGCTCTGATAAAGCTGTGGCTAATCAATCGTGGTATGCAAACATAAAGTTTTTTAGTGAAAAACTTGGTTTAAATTTAGCACTTTATAAAAAACTCAGTAAAAATAAATTAAAATTTTTTACTTAGAAAATGTATCAAAACTGATTTTTTTTAACATATTAATAAAAAAAGATGATCACAGCAACTACTTTAAATTTAAACATAATTTCACTTTTGAAGATTACTTCAATATTAAGAACAGAGATAAGAGAGTTTTACTAACTAGATTTAGAATAAGCAATCATTGTCTCCGCATAGAGAGAGGCCGTTACGAACGAAAAATTGATGAACATGGAAAAAATATTACACTGCCAAGATCAGAGAGAACATGCCAGTTTTGTTCAATGAACTCGGTTGAAGACAAAGAACATTTTTTATTTAAATGTACCCTTTATAATAAGGAAAGAAAAAACTTTCTGGATGAACTCTTTACAAAATACCCATATTTATCCCAAATATCCGATAGTAATCTGCTTATTTGGTTTATGTCAAACGATAGCCTTCATTTTAATTCTAAAGTATGTGAATTGCTATCCTCATTTATCACATTGAGAAACTAAATATTGGCTTAACTGAAACTTATAAAACTTATTTATAGTCTTCACCAGATCATTGTCACATTATACTTGAATTGTTCTTTTCTGGGCAGTAAGAGTTATCCTTCGTTCCATATATATTCCAATTATATATGTATATGCCTCTATTATTGCTGTTGTTACTAATTATGTAAATCAATTGTATCTGATTTTGGGCAGAATCAATTTGCGCCAATTGCAGTTTTGAAAAGGTATTAATTGCGCCACTCTCTTTTATTTTGATGGTATTAATTGCGCCAATAAATGAAATGAAATTGCGCCACATTTACCTGTTAATATTTTTTACCTATATTATACCTGTGCATGTTTTACCTATATCTACCTACCTAAGTCTACCTAAGTGTTTCCAAACGCAGGAGATCAGTTTGCTCCTCTATATTTGGCTCTGGTTCATCGTCACTAACTACACTTGTGCTACTTCCGGTGTTATAGGTGTATTCAGTGTCAAAGTTATATATCATTGGGTGTTCTTTCCAATGCCTGTCTAGGCGATTTCCAAAAATCTTTACATTCTTTGCGGTCACTACGATGTCTGGTAGGCTGTTCCATACTTCCACTACTCTGTTAGTAAAGTAGTATTTTCTTATGTCTAGTCTGCTTCTATATTTTACTAATTTCATAGAGTTGCCTCTTGTTGTCGAGCTGGTATTACGAGTAAATAGACCTTCTGTCACTTTTGAGTAATATACACCTGTTGTTATCTTGTATGTTTCTATCATGTCGCCTCTTAGCCTTCTAAATTTTAGAGTTGGAATTTTCAGAATTTTTAAGCGTTCCTCGTATGACAAATCTTTAAGGTTGGGTAACATCTTTGTAGCTCTACGTTGTACATTTTCAATTATCTCAATATCTTTCTTTTTGTGGGGGTTCCATACACTACTAGCATATTCAAGATGAGGACGGGCTAACGCCTTAAATAGTAGGCAGAAGCTTTTATAATCTAAATATTTAAAAGTTCTTCTAATAATCCCAACTAGTTGCTTTGCTTTGTTGACTTGTGTCTGTATGTGTTTATCAAACTTTAGCTTTGAATCTATAGTTACTCCTACATCTTTCTCTGATTGAACTGTTTCTAGTGTGATTTCAGATCCATCGTATGTCGACATTTTATAAGTGCTATCTTGCCATAATTGGATTTGGTAGAAATTTGAAGTACTTTACATTTGTCCGGATGAAAACGTAAAAGCCATTTTTCGCTCCACTTAAACATACTATTTATGTCGTTTTGCATTATGATGTTGTCACTATCGTTGTTTATAGCTCTAAATAGTTTAGTGTCATCAGCAAACATGTATACATCAGACTCTGCACATGACGGCAAATCGTTGATAAATATAACAAACAAAATTGGGCCCAAAACTGATCCTTGCGGAATACCACTAGTAACATCGTGCCATTTTGAAAAGTTTCCATTAATTTGTACTCTTTGTTGGCGGTCACTAAGAAAGTTTTTGATCCAATTACATGTTTGTAAGCTCATGCCATATGATCTAAGTTTGTTGATAAGTCGTCTATGCGGGACTTTGTCAAACGCCTTCATAAAATCGTTGTAAACTGCATCTATTGACCCACCACTATCTAAAATACTGGTCCAGTGATCTAGGACTTTTAATAGTTGTAATGAGGTTGATCTACCTCCAATAAAACCAAATTGTCTATCGCTGAAAAGATTGTAACGGTTCATATGGTCTACGATTTTCTTTCTAATAAGTTTCTCCATCAGCTTGCATATAATGCTAGTCAGGCTTACAGGTCTGTAGTTTGAAGCTAGTTTCTTGTCACCTTTCTTAAAGAGAGCTGTAATTTGGCCAATTTTCCAATCTTTAGGTACCGTACCAGTTTTGAATGAGCTATTGAAAATCATGGTTAGTGGGGTGTCTATTATATCAGCTAGTTCAAATAATACATTTGGATGTACCTGATCAGGTCCTGGTGATTTTGAAGTATTTAAGTTTTTAAGAAGTTTGTTGATTTCTTTAATATTAAAGTTATCATTGCTAGATTCTTCAACATATGATATATTTTCAATAAATGTATCATCATCATCGTCCTCTACTGTAAAAACTACTCAAGACAAAACAAGACAAAACAAGACAAATACTTTATGAAAGTCTTACCACTTGTTACATATAAGATATACAGCTTTTTAAAACACAAGATAACAACACGAGTCACTCTATACAGAGTTTTGAGAGACTATAAAGCAATTTTTCTTAAAATTATAATACAAGTACAAGTCAACTATCACGAGTATGAAATACATTTTCGCTTGATGACAATTTCATTGCAGATTTTGGCAGTATAGAATACCACATTTTCATTTGTAAAAAGAAGTATAATTATTTCATTATCAGTCTCCAGAAATTAGAACGTCAAATTTTGAGATCTGCGAGCATGAGAAAAGCACCCAATATCTTTTCAAAGCGACCTTCTAAAATAATAAATTAAGAGAACTTCAAAATTGAACAAGAAAATAAAAAAAAAAAGAATGATTAACCTAAAAAAACAAGCAGAATTTCAGAACATTGGATGATATTGGTGTTGTTACAAACAAAGATGATGACTTTGTATTGTGTAACGATCCACAAAGCAGGATAATTTTATTAGGATGCGAGGCTATTTTCTGTACAATGTCAGAGGGATTTTTTTCTGATGGTTCTTAGTCAAGCATTTAGTTGTTATATAAAAATAAATAAAATTGGCGCAATTAGAGGATTATTCGTTATTGGCGCAAATGATACCTATAGTTTTGAAAATTAGGTGGCGCAAAAGAAGTATTGGCGCTATTAAGTTGTGGCGCAAATGAGTTACTTTTTGGCGCAAAAAGATATCGCCCCTGATTTTATGCCCTTTATGGGCCCTGTAATTTGGGAAATAAAAATATTCTATTCTATTCTATTCTATACTAAAAGTAATTAAAAATAAAGATTTTGATATACAATGAAGGCAACTGACTCTCCTCATAAAAAAAAATTACATTTGTATCTGTACTTTTATTTGTATTTGTATTTTTTCATTTACATGTTGTAATTTTAAATCAATCATCCTTAATCAGAACGATAGTTGTATGTGTGAGTGTATGCGAGTGGGAGAGAAAGGTCTTTTATTTTTACTTTATGTGATTACAAGCTTGTTATGAGCCCTATGATTAGGAAATAAAATATCTTTATCTTTATCTTTATCTTTAATCTTTAATAGCGAGTATATTTGGTTAGTTGGTGTATCAAATGATAGCTTGGGAACTTAGACTCACTGTAGAACCCTTGTTGAAAGATTTATTCATTTTGAAAAATAAAGAAGTGTATGAGATTCTGGTAGAAGGGCACATTTGACCTGTTGTTCAGATCAGAAGTTCCTGTTTTTGTATTATCAAACTTCCGGGAGCCAGAACACTCTAATATGCAATTAAAGGTATGTTGATTTTTTCATCATCAATTTTCAAAAGGTACAGTTTTGACATGAAATAATTATTTATCTTAAGACAAAGTAGCCATTAATGCTTGAAATTGCAGAATTTAACATATAAAGCAATGGGGCTATGAATTAATGGTTTTATAACTTATAGGGACAGAAGAATTCGGTCTACAAATTTGTTTTTACTCTGGGTTTTGTTGGCCCTGAAAAATATCTTTATTATAAGGATATAAAGGTAAATAAAAATTAGGAGACAAGTGACTTTGGTTGAACTTTATACGTAAAGTGATTGAAATTAGTCAGTTCACACACAGTTACTTTTTCATCAGGTAACTTTCCTATTAGATATTCATAGCATCACTCAATTTATGTCAACATAATGATAATATTACCGGTCTAACAGACAATAGGTCAAAATCTAGATCGTTGTCTGTCGACATTTTTTAACTGAGGTTTGAAATTTATAAATACGGCAAATTCGGATCGAATCGAAATACATGAACAGATCGACAAACTGTCAACAACATTTGAATCATTTAATACTACAGAACTAGCTGCTGATAAAATTGCAAAAGGTGATCTTGTTTTGAATAGACACATAAAACTCCAACTATCAAATACATTTAATTTAGACAGAACAATATTTACACAGAAAAGACCATAACAGTTTTATTTGTTTAAAACGCCTAAAGTTATAATTTTGGTACTTTGCGAACGGCACGGAAAGGAACGAAGCGGAACGTGCAAAGGGGCACTTAGATGATCTTAGATTAATCTGAAATATTAACCATCCTTGCTTTTTATCAATATTTCGCCACTTTTCGGAGTTTGGAGTATTGATTTTCAAGCTCATTATTAATAATAATATATTTGATTACCGGAAATTACGATGATAAATAAAACAAATATGCTCAAATAACCTTAAGTGCATGGATCCTTTGATAGTACGATTTTGTTTATGTCTTGATCAGTCTTGTTAATAAGTTCGAATGATAGCACGGTATTGATTTGGTGGCGATTTCATGATATTGGCCCTATATATTATGATCATATATATACTGCATAGTGTTATGAAATGGTCCACTTTCAGTAGGTATGGTCCATTTCACACCGAACGGTAAACAGTCCAGTTATATATAGATGTCCGTCAGTCTGTCAACCAGTCTTACATTAATTAGGCTGTTATATATAATTTATATATAACAGCCTGGTTAAGATCACTTTTGTCCTTTTTAAATAACTGAATTGGTATATGTAAATATATGATGCATATGGATGTTTTTAGATTTTGGTGTCATTGATATATATAGGTCTGTATGAATAATGATAGTGGACTTTTCCTAGACTGATTTTATTTACAGATCGTTACACTAGCCTAGCAAAGCTGAGGTTGTTATAACGAAGGTTTTGGTGTGCTTCTCTCTTGTTTTTTGCCACCAAAATAAAGTGGTCGCAGCGCCGATATATATCCAATAGTGCGTAAAGTGGCGTTAAACACTAACAATCAGACAATCAATCATAAATTAAACTTTATTTTTTATCTTCACAGTGTCAGATAACAACAGTATTTAAGATATTCTTGGTAAAGTTACGATCTAGGTCTTGTGTAGTCATCTATATGATAGTCATTTCCCCTTATAAGTGAGTTATGTCTTGACTTGTAAAAAGAACTAGATTGTGTTGTTACATTTACATACAGATACATTAGTAAACTCGTTTTAAAACTGGTGAGATAAACAAGTTACAGTTAAAACTGACAAAAAATAAAAGCACTTAAACGCATGCAACTTTTTTTTTGTAAAATTCTTGAGTGAACACAGACTAGCTAGAGGGCCGTTAGTTTGGATTTGCTGAATGTAGTCCAGATTCGATGGATTCAGGGTCGGATCCTGTCATTTTAAAAGGGAGGTTCAAATCCATGATAAAGGGGCTTGGTTTCAATTATATGTTCCCTTCAAAAGCATTGATTGTAAAAAAAAGGTGAGGTTTCCAACCCTCCTGAATACGCGATACCATGAGTACTTTTATAAATAGCAAGGCTATATTTCCTTTTATTGGAACGTTTGCTTTCAATGATTTTTTTTTACGACAGATATCAGTAAGCGGAAACGGAACGTTACGAATCATTCGGCTTCATAATCGATATCTCACATACTAGGGAAGCAATTGTAAGACAGCAAAATATAACGACTGAATTATATCGGTTAAGCTGGGGTCACACATTCATGATTTTACTACCGTTCTTGACAGAACCATTCCCGATTAAAATTTGTCAAAATTCTCATCAAGATCATGTAAATCTTGGATGGAAATTCAAACTTTGATCAAAATTTGTTAAACAAATAATCTAATCACGACAACAATCAGATATTGTTCAGGAAGCGTCGATATTCAACCGTTTCTAAGCGAATTTATCCCGATAATCCCGTTCTCAGTCCGCTTCTAAGGTTAAATCTAATTGGAATCTTTCGCCAGGTAAAATTCGACCGAGTCTGTTACGACTGCGTCCCGATTCTACCGAATGTAATCTGACAGAGATCAGACAGTGGCCAGACAGTGAACCGACGCTGGTGGAAGTTATCCGTTCGAAAACTGTCGGGATAATCGGTATGAGCAGTTACTATCGGAACTTTATCCTAAAACGGCCCGCTCTATCGCATTGCAAACGGCTTTGTCTGGTGTCAGTCGTATTGTATTCTGTAATTGTCGGGACTTTGACGTGGGAAAAATTGACGAATTTCGTATTAATAACGGGACTGTTCCGGAACGGTTTCGGCAAAAACGTTCGCAACCGACAAGATCTGGATGCAATCTGGACTCAATCGGCAGAAAAACAGCAATGAAAAATTTCTCCAGATCATTCCCGTTCTGGGACACTGGACACCGTCCAGAATACACATAACATTGTTAGGATTTTGATCCGATACAGCAGAATCTGTCACGACATAGGCACGATTGTAACCCGATTAGACTAAATCGACTGAGTTTCCCCAACTGTCGGGGTGCTGCGCCGAACTATTCGGACCCTTCCCAACGACCGTAGGAATCTGTTACGAACTTAAACGACTGCGTTCAGACAATGATAGGACATTCCAGATAATTGAGGATATTAATCCGACTTTTTCACTTTTCGCGTCGTATCGTTGTCTGATCTCAAACGGGAGCAATAATCGGCAATGTGTGAACCCCGCATTAGACAATCGACAAAAGTTAACAAGTTCTTATCAACGGGAGATAATCGTATTTGATAAACCATGTTCAATCGACCATACATCCGACACTTATGTTAACTAAGTATACATTTCTCAATAAAAAAGAAAGAGCCGAGTCAGACATAATTTTTTTGCGAAATATATCATCACATAAAAACAGGAGAAGTCAATACAAAAGACAGACTAGTAGTCTGACTACCATATGAGGGTCTATATGGGGTCCTTCGTTTTTTTATTTTTTTATTTAGTAGGCCATTCATTGTCCTCTATTCTTTTTTTTATCTTGCCTAATTATCTTTATTTTGTTTGGGTTTTTTTCTGCATTTTTTGTTTATTATTCTCTATCCTGTAAACCTCACCTAGCCATTCATTATGACCCCACATAACACACGACATATACAGAACTTTAAAACCGCCACTACAAAATTACTTTAAAGAGAGCTATTTCCAACTTTTTTGACATTCCAATTAGAGAGCAATACAGTTCGGTGTAAACTACTATCAAGGAAAATATGAGTCTTCTTTCAAGAAAACAATATTAACTCGGAGTATTCTCTTATTAACATTGAAACTTCTTAAATAGGTGTTGTCCAGAAATGAAATGTCTTTAAAAATTAACCATGTGTATTTTTAAATTATTAAAAAAAACAAAAAAACTGCAAATTTAAAAAAAATTAGTGCTTCATATATATGTTTCGGTATTTCGCAAGATACATGTATATGCTATTGCTTAGAGTTAATTGTTGGTGCTGTTTTTCAATTATTTATTGCATGCTGCATGCCTTGTTTTATTTGTTAGTAATTACATTAGATGTATGTTTCATTATAATACGTTATTCTGATTGGCTAATTGCACATCACATGTTATTCCGTAAGCAGTTGCATGAGACAATAACATTTCATTCATGATGACACGAGGTCCGACAATAAAGTGCACAGGTGAATTTAAAAATTTAAAATCGTGTTTTTATAATCCTAGCTAAAAAATGTAATTATAAGTATTGAATGCTTCTTTTTGTAACTTTATAGGGTTGTAAAAGCGTTGACCGTGCGTACATTTTTAGAATGAAGCGCTTCCGCGCTTCATACAAAATGTACTTCGGTCAACGCTTTTACACCCCAATAAATTTACAAAAAGAAGCATTCAATTCTTAATTGCATATGTTTTTTCTATATTCGGTGAAAAGCTCATTAGAGCTTATGTTTGTACTGTTTGTCAATATGCCGAATCCAAATAAAGTTTTAATTACTTACTTACTGACAGTAGAAGTTATTGCCCTTCACTGAAGACTTTTCTACTATTACCTTGAAAACTATTAGATAGGAAGAACTGTGAGCAGCAGAAATGACCAGCTATACAAGATCTAAAAATGTAGAAAGTGAAAACAGCAAAACATATCAGCAAATATGTCAATATGATTGAAACTATTGACCGACACCTTTCAGAAGAAATTGTCCATATTTCATAAAAGACGAGTTTTACTTACATTGGATCGTTTATTTTTTATCTCTTAAACTATTAAAAAGAAAGAAAAAATAAAAATACAAAAAATAATTATATATAACGAGATCTTCAAAAATGACAACATGACCAAATTTTACTTATTGTCGTTAAATTTTACTTATTGTCATTAAATTTAAACATAAAAAGCTGTTGGATGCTTGCTAATGCAAGGATCAATTTCCCATCCACGCAGTTTCCTAAGAACGTAAATTCCAAATGAAGAAATTCAACATGAAAGCAACATAAATAAAATTAATTCCATGAATTAAAAAAGTCATAAAAATTTAAAGAAATGTTTGTAGTAAGAGGGATAACTCAATTTGATATTAACAGAGTGATCATTTCAAGTGTTAATACTGTGCGCGTGTTAATATTCTAATCCTGTAGTATTTCTAGATTTTGCAACGACAATCAATTGTTTTATATAGTTCATTTTTAGTTGTTTTTTCTTGATATACTACCAATAGTAAAAGATTAAAACCAGTGTCAAGCGCTTAGGTTAATTTACCATCCGCATATCTTGAAGTACCGAGAAGAAAGAAGAAAAAAGTGGTGATACTTCCATTTGACTGGAGATTTACAGCCAAACAGCCAAACAAATCTCTCACTTTAAACCTCTAGCTGATAAAAGAATCATGCTTCTATTACTGATTCTCTGCGTCTTCAATTAAATAGAACTTTTGAACTATGATATTTTATAGATTTTTTCTACAATATTTGTTGATGAAATTAACATGGGCTTTCTCTTCGTAATCACATCATATGCTTTGTCAATTTAAAGACTAAACCCCGTCACCAGGCCCCATTCCAATAAAAAAAACACCACCCAAAACATCGACAGTTTACAGTGAAAAGCAAAATGATATATCCAATGAATTATTATTATAAAAAGAGTATGATGAATACCGATTGTCTCCCTTCCATCTTGATAGAATTTATTTTATCAGTATCTATTAAAATGTTTATGTTTATAGTGCCCTCGCCACTTGGTCTCTGATTGATGGCTCATGTGCCAATATATCACATCTCCTTATTTTTCTAGTTTTGATTGATACATTGGTGTTTGCGTAAGCGTTCAATGGGGTAAACAACTATCAATGAGTTATATCTTACAAAAGGGAGATGTCTTTATTGTATTGACACTAGTAGCTGAGGGACTAACTCAGTTTCTGTTGTAAATAAAAAAAAAAAGATGTGATGTGATTGTCAATGAGACCACTACTAACAAGAGACCAGATGACACAGAAATTAACAACTATAAATCACCGTACGGCCTTTAACAATGAGCAAAGCCAGTATTGAACAATCAGCTTTAAAAGGCTTTGTTGTACATTCCAAAAACAAAAAGTCACTTAATACAGGTCTATTTAGCACTCACAGTTACTGATAGCTAGTTCAAAGCCAATAACAACTAATAAAAAAATCATGCATCTACTTGAAAGACTAAATTAGACTGTACCGAGGAGCGTTTTCGGGTGAAGGAGGGGACGTGATAGAAACTTCATTAGAAGTGTTGTTTTTTTTAAATTTAATTTCATTGTTGTACATGTGCATTTAATCAGTATGCACCACGTTTTAAGTAGTATTAGTTTTTTCTTAAATTTGTCGTATGTCTCAATACAAAATAAGCAAAAAATAGAAACACTAAATTGCGTACACTCAAGCATAATAGAAATCAAATAACACTGACTTTTCCTTCATTAACTTTGTTTTTTGTGCTTTTTTTTTGGGGTGGGGGAGGGGACGATAAGGCGAGATAAATATCTCATGACAAAATATCGATAACCATATTGTTTTCTTTTCCTCCGGAATATTTGTTCTTGGTCTAAAATTCCTTTTACCTAATATTTTGATGTTTTTTAAGTACAAAGTTATTCATTGGAAGACCGGTTGCAGCGGATTTTACAGTTCGTTTTGTTGTGCTGCTACACTTATTTCCCCAAATCAAAGGGAGTTAAAAACTTACAAACACGTTTAACCCCGCTACATTATATAAGTGCCTGTCCAAAGTTAGAAGCCTGTATGGCAGTGGTTGTTGTTGGTTTATTTCTACGGCAAATTTATAGGGGAACAGAGGGCCAGCCCTCCTTTATGTGAGAAAAATTTGGTTAATTGTATATAGGATCACTGAAGTATGACTGGAGCGGTCCCTCCTAGGCAGTCAGTGGGCCCCCTATTATTAAAATGTCTTGATTCGCCAGTCTCTTTTTTTTCAGTAAACTGTTTAATTACAAATCGAGCTGTAAGTTTACTCATTTGAATTGTTTTATGTTAGGGCCTTTATAATCGACTATATATACGGTATGGGGTTTCTCATATTGTTGGAAGGCCAATAATTGCCTCAATCCACTTCAACTTTGGTGGATAGTAGTTTCATTTGAAATCATATTTGCATCTCCTAATTTTATCGAGTAGTTTGGCCTTGCATAATTGGCACATAATTATATCAACATTTTGTTTGTCTGTACGTTTGTATTCTTTGACCATGTTGTGTACAAAACTGACAGATGGATACTCTATAGTACGAAGTTGCTGTTCAATGTTAAATTAAATAAATCCTTTTCTTGAAAACACAGGGGAAAAGTTTGAAATACAAAATTGTTGCTGTGATAAAGCGCAAATTGTGTGTCTTTGAACATATATTAATTAAATACAAACACATTCAGTTATACTTTTATTTATATAGCACTATAAAATATCCTGAAAGACAAATCACATATCACGTTTCAAAATTATGAACACTCATATAGTCTTATTGCACTGTAATTGAATAACCCAAAAGTCTTTAACAATCTAGCTCAAAATACTGGACATTGACCATATCTTTGTCTTTTTCGGCTGCTCCACACATTTATCTTGTGTTACAGTACCAGGTTTTGTTATTGAATTATCCTCCTTTGATTCTGATGCTATGACCGATTCGCTTTTCATCAATGGTTGATGAATTTTCATTAACTCGTCTCTTTCTTGGAGGTAGCTTGGGAAATTAAGCTGTGGTGGTGGTGGTAGACATGTTGTACCTAAAAATAAAATACAATGATGTAATCATACAACGAAAACAAAAACCAAACAACTAATTTAACGCCGCTCATTAAACAACATTTTCACACATTGTATTTTGAGTATTTTTCATTATTTAGGACTTACATCCCTATACAAATTAATTCCCAATTTTTTTCTTTTAAAAACAAATTGTTTAGTATTCTAAACATGTCAACATAAAAAGATATTGAAGAATTCACAACTGCATGCTTATCAGGGTATATCGAAGATTTATTACTAACCTGTCCTCGATTGTAGGCTATCGATTGAAGTCGGAGATTTACTGCAGCTGCTTTTGTCGTCATCATCGGATATATCGCTTATGGCTCCATCTGATGTGTCTCCTTTATCTTTTTGTTGTTTCATACGACGCCTTGCATTTGCGAACCAATTAGAAATCTGCGTCATAGTCATGCGCGTTGAGAAGGCTAACATGACCTTTTCTGTTTTGGTTGGGTATGGGTTCTTCCGGTGTTCTCTCAACCACGTTTTTAAAACTCTGCTACTCTGTTTTGTTGCCGGTATATCGTTTCCGTTAACTTGATTACTCAATTGTTGAAAGTTCCTAAAATGTAAATTAGATTTGTTTGAGTTATTAATTTTTAAGATCTTTCCTTTGATATTGTTATTGCTTATAATAATTGATAAAATTCTAGTTCGACATTTTTAAATTGTTATTTTGTTTAATTATTTGATTCTAAATTAAAAAAAAAAAATCTTGTTCTTTTATGGTATCTTTAACACCAGTCTTTTTTTTAAATCAGAATTGAAAACAATGATTATTATGCTCACACCAAAAATAAACGCATAGTAGTTGCCTAATGAATGATAAATAGTAATTACCAGAAATCGTTGACTTGGCTTCTCAATAACTGGTCCATCTGAGCCGTTTGGGCATATGGAATTCCTTGGTGGCCACTGTACATGGACAAATCTGCACTTGAAATACTCTGAAATTATAAAAAACAACTCAATGAAATATAGCCAATGGTATACTTTAGTATATGCATGAGTTTAGTCAAAGAAGATGAATTGATGTCCAGCTTTATCTTTTGTTATTTAAAAAGTACTTCATCTTCATGCATAATGTTAGCTGCAGAACCGTAGCTCTTATGTCCTTATGTTATTTTTTGACTATTTGCGGACCTAAGAGCTACGGTTCCGCAGCTAGCATAATGTTGCTTATTATAAATATAGAATATGAAAATTTGGTAACCAATAAAGCAAATATAAAGCGTATAAAAAATAACCCGATATGTTGGGTAATTGTCAAAAGCATAGCTTCCTAAAAAAATAAATCAATCAAAAATAGACTTTTTTTCTATAAACAATATAAACACATACCGGTGACATTTGTGGGTAAATACTCTGCATCATTCCATATGCGTCATAACTTGGTGCGTACCCTTGGTATGATGGGTAATGTAGCGAGGATTGAGGTACTGTCTGGTTTTCTCCGTACGGCATGGAACCAAGGTATGAAGGTGGCGATCCCTGTGGTGAGACGCCTGGCAAAGATGAAGTCATCCTTGAAATAGGACTTGTTGTTTGTGCTTGGTAACACCTGCACATGACGGCATTCCTATGAGGATCAAATACTTTGGCACAATATCTGTCCAGGCAAACCTACAATGATGAAATATTTACTTATAGAATTGCTTCATTTCAAACCATTTCAAATGGGGGGAAAATATCAATCAATACTCAATACAAATTCATAGAAAGTTATGATTTCAACAAAACAATTTGAAAATATCTTGGAAAATGTGCGCATCATCTTTTAAATATTTCAATATTTAGAACCTCTTTTAGATGACTGTTAATCAATTATTTTTAATAGAAATCTCAAATGTATGTACCGGTTTTTTTTAAATTATTTTAAAGTTTAAATGATATAAAAAGATGAAAAAGTTCAATATTATATTAAATTGGTAAAAAACATATTTTGTTAAAAAAATCATTTAGTTCACTTTTAATATAAATAAATCATAAACAAAATATATGAATTAAACTTACCATAGGAGATTCAAAACTTTCTTGGTATGACATATTTATATATTAATGTAAGTACTAGATGTTTGCTGTTTGAACGACAAGTTGGAATGATGCTTGAAATCAAAACTGAAAATTATTTATACCTAATACTCAAGTTGCAATTGCAATAAACGGAAAATGGCAACAATTATGTAAAACTGATAAAATCAGAAAAGGACATAAATCACTTATTATTTACATGGCGTTAATTGCAATCATCATCTCGCAACTGCATTTCGATATGTAGGAACTAAATTTAAGCTTGAGGCATGAAAAACAACCATGTTCGATTTATAATTTTCAAAAATTTAAACAATGATATTTTTTAAAAACAATATCATGTTACACCCTTAGGAATTAAGGGAAGTGAGACCCTTGTAAATGTCAAAAAATTTATGGTTTAAATCTCACTTAAAATTTGATAAAACTAGATTAAAATCTTGTGCGATTTAATTTTTATTCAAATTTTGTCACATAGTTTTTCATATACATGTCAGCATTAATCTATTTCAATTTAATTGCGTGTCAAGAAAAATATAAAATAATGAAGATAACATCTAAAAAATTAAAAATATTTAACAGAAATTTAAAATATTTTCTTTTTCAAAATAAAAATGATATCATGTAAAACATTTAATTGTATTATTTATTTGTGTTTACATCATGTACCACAAACAAATAATATGGTAAATGCTTAGTTAAATTACAAATTTAAATTAATTGGTTCACATGGAATAAAAAAAATAATTTAAAAACGAATATTTTGCTTAAAGAATGTGTTATCAAAATTGAACACGAAAATAACAGCAAAAAGAATATTCATTGTTTCAGTGGTCTTGATGGGCATCATGGCATTTATACACACAAATCAATACACGCCGATTTTGTAACAAACAAAAATTGAAATGAAATAGTACATGTTCATATAGATTACTACATGTATGTCTTTTAAGCACCTGCCCTTGGTAGCTCCTGTATTTGGATAACTACATACTAATCTTATTTATGTGCTTCAGCCACAAGGAGGACTATAATATAGTTATTCTTTTTTAAGTATTAGATTAAGCTTGTGTTGTAAAATGTTTAAATTTTTCAGATTTCTGTGAAGAGACTTGACTTAAGCACCTGCCCTTGGTGACTCCTGCATATGATCAACAAACCTATTTGCTCATATGCATCAGCCACGAGGAAGGACTTAACTCAAAGTTTTTTTTGTTTTTTTTCTATATATAATGGATGTCATACTGCTTCTGGTGCATGGTCAATACTCACTAAACATACAGGTTTCGATATGTGACATTTTATCATCGTATATCAGTTTTTGTACCTTCAAGAATGAGCAAAATTTGACCATCATGTGACCGCAGGGTTAATTATAAAAGGTTCCTAAATGACAAAATGATCCAAAATGAGAACCTCCCAACAAAGAAAATCAACGTGTATGACGAACCAATCATTGAAACGACAAAAAACAAATAAAAATCAGTTGGAAATGGTTTTATCAATCAGATTCGCACGAAGTTAAAAAAAACCAACATAAGTAACAAAGACAAAAAACATAATGTTCCTGATGTTGTCATTTTGAGACAGATTTAAACAAGATCTCCTTGTTTCTGAGACGGAGTCCCTGTATTTCAATCGTATTTCTGTAATTTGCGCAAGTTTTAAAAATCAAATAACACAGTTTTTAAACTAAAAGACACTAAGTGCCAAGAGCACTAAGACGTTACGCACGATACTGGTGTCACTTCTTACTTTGACGTGTATTAACATTTGGATGGCGAATATGTACTTCAGATAATAAAAAAAATGCACATTTTTTCATATTTCTTCTGGTTCTTAGCTTTCTTTTTATCAATCTTTCTTTTCTTCTTATTTTTTTTTTCTTCTCGTGCTTTTTTCTCCTTAGATTCCTGAGCCTCCTTTCCTTTCAATCTCCCTGGCCTCCATTTTTTTCTTTCCTTTTTGATTCTTTTTCTTTCAGTTTTCTTTTCTTCTCAGATTCCAGTGCTTCCATTTTTTCTGTTTTCTTTGCTGCTTTGAAGAGTTCTTTGATCCCAACCTTGTAATCATTGACCTGTTCAGCAGATACTTTGTTTTTATCCGTTTCATTTATTTTAAGTTTGTCTTCTGTCATCTGAAATCAAAAAAGGTATACAGCTTCCATCACTGATTTGTTGCTAACTTAATGCATGCAGTATCAAGCATAAAGCATACCGCAGTATCAAGCATAAAGCATACTGCAGTATCAAGCATAAAGCATACTGCAGTAACATCCATTAAGCATACCGCAGTATCAAGCATAAAGCATACTGCAGTAAAATTCATAAAGCATACCGCAGTATCAAGCATAAAGCATACTGCAGTAACATCCATAAAGCATACTGCAGTATCAAGCATAAAGCATACTGTAGTAACATCCATATATAAAGCATAACGCAGTATCAAGCATAAAGCATACTGCAGTAATATCCATAAAGCATACCGCAGTATCAAGAATACAGCATACTGCAGTAACATACATAAAGCATACCGCAGTATCAAGCATAAAGCATACCGCAATATTAAGCATAAAGCATACTGCAGTTACAAGCATAAAGCATACTGCAGTATCAAGTATAAATTAGTTAGCATCATTTACTTCAGCTTTAGCACATATACTGGATACTTCTATGGTATTTTTTGTCTTTGGTGGTCTATTTAGATTTTTTTCACATTTATTTACTATTCCGTATTGAAGATTTCCCTACATACGTTGCTTCTTATAAACAAGGATATGTAGCATGATTGCATATGGGACAACTATCATTCAGATACAAGAGAGCAAAGATGCAAAAAATCATATGTACTGCCTTAATGATGCTAGTACCCGATATATGTGCATTGTATTGTCACAAACAGCCTATATTTATGTAGTAGAAGCATTCTTCTTTCCAATAAATAGCTAACAGATTACATTTTCACAATTTTGTGGAACTGCTATATTTTAGGGCCAAAAAGGGGTTACTGAACCTACTCCTTTGACATTAAAAATCTCAAAACTTCGTTTTAAGCATATAAAATGCGCACAGTCAAACAACATAGTTTCTTCTATGCAGAAATGGTTATGTTTCGGTCTTGCTTTCATAAACTTTAAAAAATAATCAAACCCCCACCCCTTGGGCACCACCTCTAACAAAAATACAAATAAATACAAATAATATTAACAAAACTAAATCATCGCAAACATTGCCGTATGGTAGTGGATATTTTCTTTAGGTTTTAAGAAAATTCATTCAGTAGTTCAAAAGTTAAACGGAAACAAAGTGCGCATGGAGGAACACACAAATGGATACATGGACAGACACAACGATTACTAGTGGATGATGGGATAGTCGGATATTACGTAATCTTAATTGACCTATTTCCTTAAAAAAAGAAATTAATTGAAATGTTTGCTAAATCAGAGAATTGGAGATATTCATAAACTACCATTAATTATATTACTGGTGTCTTTTTTCAATCAATTTTGGCGGATATAACTTGATAGATTATTAGACTTAAGTCATGTCGTTACTGATGTTAATTAGAGCTCTGAGATTTCTATGTCTCGTTTTACATTGTATTGAGGAAACGCAGAACACTCACGAGTCCTTTCCTAACACGGATCCATTACCATAATGGCGCGAATTGTAATTGTACAGGATGATTGCGCTACCCAAAGGAGCACACCTCTAACCTCAACATGTCATATCGTTACTTTACCTCAAATCATTGTTCTGTTTGTTACATCAACTAAAACGCAGAAAAACGTGGTTAATACCAAATATAGAAAAGTCATGCTGTTAAGTATTGCAGTAAATGGCAAGTTGATCAAATTAAAAACAGCGGTACATCGAATTTATTTTACATTTGTGTTATTGAGTTGAAATGATGGATGAATTTTGAATACAGGATTAACTACAATTTCCCAGTACGACATCTTTATTACTTTTAAATCAAAACATGGGTAAATAGAACATGCAGAAATATATATCGCATGGTTATTAAAGAAACCATACAAGTATTTATCACTTTGAGGTTACATGAAACTCAATGTGTGGTAAAATTCATTACGAAATTGTAAAGTTTTTGAAATAATTAATATGGAATTAAAGAAATAGACCTAAATACAAACAAATAATTTAATCAAATATAATCAAGAGATTTAAACGAGATTTTACTTCAGCGCATCATCTTTTCCAGAACATCTGCACATAGATTACCAGTCTGACTGGTAAACTGTCTAGTGAAGTAGTGTCTGCTGTTATGCTTGCGAGATATTTCCCCATCTTCACCGTATACTGTTAACAGGGAAGACATTGAACCAGTCGTTGCATTGTTGATAAGGTTTAAAGATAAGCTTGGCGAACCATGCATACTTTCAATCATTAACAAACGTTATGGAATGACTCTCCTAGTGTTTGCAATATTATTATCATTGTTTTCGGGTAGAGTGGCATGTCTTCCTATTGACCGTGACCTTGTAAGCTAACACAGTTTTAACCATAGCATGTCGGTCTAGTTAAAATTTATGATTCATATTCATATCACATCTACATGTTCCCGCCCTGATATGTGTGTAATAGATCATTTGAGGTATCTAACCGTTAACACAAGTCCATCTGCATCCATCCATATTTGTCCTGATTTGTATGTTATATGTGTCACTAAACTGTTGACACAAGTCCATCCCAATCCATTCATAGTTGTCCTGATATGTATGTAATAGTTGTCACTGAACTGTGAACACCTGATCAATCGCAATCCATTCATATTTGTCCTGATATATATATGTAATATTTGTCACTGAACCGTTAACACCAGTCAATCTCCAACCATCCAAATTCGTTCTAATATGCATGTAATAATTGTAACTGATTATTTTCAACAGTCCGTTTCTTTTCATTTATATTCGTCTTGATATGAATGTAATATTAGTCACTGAACTATTAACACCGATAAAACTCCAGTAGTTCATATTTTTTTCCTGGATTGTATGTAATCGTTGCTGAATGCCGGAACTTCTCGTCTTCGTGCTGAAAGACGAGAAGAAATTCTAAAACAGGAAATTTTTGTCACTGAACAATAAACACAAATCCACCTCCATCAATCCATTTTTGTCCTTATATGCATGTAATAGTTGTCACTGAACCGTTTAAACAATTCCATCTCGATCTAGTCATATTCGTCTTTAATATACATGTAAAAGTTGTCGCTGAACCGTTTTCACAAGTCCTTCTCCTTATACTTATGTTCGTCCTGATATGTATTCGAAAAGTCGTCACTGAACCGTGAACACAAGTCCGTCTCCATCCATCCATATTCGTCCTGATATGCATGAAATAGTTGTCACTAAACCGTTAACACAAGTCCGATTCCATCCATCCATATTTGTCCTGATATGTATGTAATAGTAATCACCGAACCTTTAAAACAAGTCCGTCTCCATCCATCCATATTCGTCTTGATATGCATGTAATAGTTGTCACCGAACCGTTAACACAAGTCCGTCTCCATCGGTCCATATTCGTCCTGATATGCATGTAATAGTTGTCACTTAACCGTTAACACAAGTCCGTCTCCATCCATCCATATTTGTCCTGATATGAATGTAACAGTTGTCACTGAACCGTTGAAACCAGTCATTTTCACTGGACGCCCGAATTGTTAAAAAATCATATAAAGGAAATTTAGTAATTTGTGACACCTAAATAATCTTTTAGTCAATTATAACTAGGTCAGTCTTCTAAATTTAGAAACAGTCACATAAGACTACCGGTAAAGTAATAGCATATCGCATTATATGTTGTATCATAGCAAACTTTTGCAAAAAGACATGTTTTCAACATAAGTGCCCTTGAATCTTTTTCTTTTGTCCTATCGCACTTTATAAAACAAACAACCGTCGTACTTTAGCGTGAGACACCATCATACTTTAGCGTGAGACACCATCATACTTTAGCGTGAGACACCATCGTACTTTAGCGTGAGACACCATCGTCCTTTAGCGTGAGACACCATCGTACTTTAGCGTGAGACACCATCGTACTTTAGCGTGATACACCATCATACTTTAGCGTGAGACACCATCGTACTTTAGCGTGATACACCATCATACTTTAGCGTGAGACGCCATCATACTTTAGTCTGAGAAACCATCATACTTTAGCGTGAGACACTATTGTACTTTAGCGTGAGACACCATCGTACTTTAGCTTAGACCATCGCACTTTAGCATTCACTAAAGTACGATGGTATATCACGCTAGAGTGCAATGGACCAAACTGGTAAGATTCGGTGAATTAAAACATCGAGGTTTAAAACAACTAGTCTTTTTGCAGAATCTTAGACCATCGCACTTTAGTCTTTTTGTATGTTATAACATATGTGATAGGCTTTGTACTTTACCGTTAGGCTTAAGTGATGGTTTCTAAATTAAGAAGACCAACCACGCAATAATTGCTAAAAAGGTAATTTATGTTTCGCAAAATACTATATTTCATGTAAAATGAATATTCAACAGGCATGTAATAGCTCTTACTAGACCGTCACTGAACCGTTAATACCAGCCCGTCTCAATCTTTTCATATTTGGCATTGTGTGTATGCAATAGTTGTCACTAAACCGTTTACACCAGTTGATCTGAATTTACACATGTTCTTTTTGATATCAATAATATTGTTGTTACTGAACCTTTAATTCCAGTCCATCTCCATCTATAGATATTTCTCCTCACATGTTTGTAATATTTGTCACTGGACCGTAAATACGAATCAATCTTCATTCATTTATATTCGTCCTTGTATGCATGTGATGTTGTCACTAAACCATTTTCACCAATCCATCCCAATCCATACATTTTTGTGTATTATTTGTCACTGAACCGTTAACGCCAGTTAATCTCAATCCATATATAATCGTCCTGATATGTATGTAATAGTTGTCACTGAACCGTTAACACAAGTCTATCTCAATTTATTTATATTTGTCCTGATATGCATGTTATTGTTGTCATGGAATCGTTAACACCCGAAAATCTCCATGCATGCATAATCGTTCTGATATTCATTTAATAGTTGTCATCAAACTGCAAACACCTGTCCATCTCTTTCCATTTATATTCGTCCTGATATGCATGTTATAGTTGGCACTGTACTGTTATCACTAGTCAATCTCCATCCATCTATCTACGTCCTGGTATGCATGTAATAGTAATCACTGAACCATTACCACCAGCATATCCCCAGTCATCCATAGTATATGTATGTAATAGTTGTCATTGAGCCATATATACCAATCAATCTCCAACCATCCATATTCGTCATGACAATAATGGCTATGTACGTAATAGGTTACTTGACCGTTTATACCAGTCCATCTCAAGCCATCCATCTTCGACCTTAAATGCATGTTATAGTGGCCACTGAACCATTTATACCAGCCAATCTCCAACCATCAAACACACCAATCCATTCATTTTCCTCCTAGTATGCATGAAATAGTTGTCACTGAACCATTAACACCAGGCCATCTCCTTTCGTAGATATTTGTCTTGATATGCATGTCATACTTGTCACTGAACCGTTAATGCCATTCTTTCTCCATTCTTTCGCATTCCTCTTGAAAGGCATGTAATAGTTGTCACTGAACCGTTAACACAAGTTGATATATTTTTTTAACCATATTCGATCTGATATTTTACAAATATAGCCTTTGCATGAGGTCGAGACAATGATATAATATTGACCTGAAAGAAGTATATTGACTGAGGACGAAGTCCTAGGTCGATATACTTTTTTGGGTGATATATCCTGTATTGGTCCATCTCTATCAATTCATATTCGTCCTGATATGTAAGTAATAGTTGTCACTGAACTGTGAATGCCAGTTCCTCTCCACACAGTCATATTCGTCCTGATATGCATGTAATAGTTGTCACTGAACTGTTAATGCCAGTCCCTCTCAACCCACTCATGTTCGTCCTGATATGCAAGTAATAGTTGTCACTGAACTGCTAATGCAAGTCCCTCTCGACACATTCATGTTCGTCCTGATATGCAAGTAATAGTTGTCATTGAACCGTTAATGCCAGCCCCTCTCCACACAGTCATATTCGTCCTGATATGCAATTATAGTTGTCACTGAATCGTAAATGCCAGCCCCTCTCAACACAGTCATATTCGTCCTGATATTCAAGTAATAGTTGTCACTGAACTGTTAATGCCAGCCCCTCTCCAAAGTCATATTCGTCCTGATATGTTAGTAATAGTTGTCACTGAACTGTTAATGCCAGTCCCTCTCCACACAGTCATATTCGTCCTGATGTGCAATTATAGTTGTCACTGAACCGTTAATGCCAGATCCTCTCCACACAGTCATATTCGTCCTGATGTGCAATTATAGTTGTCACTGAACTGTTAATGCCAGCCCCTCTCCACACAGTCATATTCGTCCTTATATGCAAGTTATAGTTGTCACTGAACCGTTAATGCCAGATCCTCTCCACACAGTCATATTCGTCCTGATATGCAAGTAATAGTTGTCACTGAACCGTTAATGCCAGACCCTCTCCACACAGTCATATTTGGCCTGATATGCAAGTAATAGTTGTCACTGAACTGTTAATGCCAGCCCTCTCCAAAGTCATATTCGTCCTGATATGCAATTATAGTTGTCACTGAACCGTTAATGCCAGATCCTCTCCACACAGTCATATTCGTCCTGATATGCAATTATAGTTGTCACTGAAACGTTAATGCCAGCCCCTCTCCACACAGTCATATTCGTCCTTATATGCAAGTTATAGTTGTCACTGAACTGTTAATGCCAGCCCCTCTCCACACAGTCATATTCGTCCTCATATGCAAGTTATAGTTGTCACTGAACTGTTAATGCCAGTCCCTCTCCACACAGTCATATTCGTCCTGATATGCAAGTAATAGTTGTCACTGAACAGTTAATGCCAGCCCCTCTCCACACAGTCATGTTCGTCCTGATATGCAAGTAATAGTTGTCACTGAACCGTTAATGCCAGTCCCTCTCAACACACTCATGTTCGTCCTGATATGCAATTAATAGTTGTCACTGAACTGTTAATGCCAGCCCCTCTCAACACACCCATGTTCGTCCTGATATGCAAGTTATACATGTAGTTGTCACTAAACTGTTGATACCAGTCCCACTCCACACAGTCATGTTCGTCTTAGTCCCTCTCAGCACACTCATGTTCGTCCTGATAGGTAAGGATTAGTTGTCACTGAAATGTAAATGCCAGTCCCTCTCAACACACTTATGTTCGTCCTGATATGCAAGTAATAGTTGTCACTAACTGTTAATGTCAGCCCCTCTCAACACACTCATGTTCGTCCTGATATGCAAGTAATAGTTGTCACTGAACTGTTAATGCAAGCCCCTCTCAACACACTCATGTTTGTCCTGATATGCAAGTAATAGTTGTCACTGAACTGTTAACAAAAGTCCCTCTCCATTCAGTCATGTTCGTCCTGATATGCAAGTAATAGTTGTCACTGAACTGTTTATGGCAGTACCTCTCAACACACTCATGTTCGTCCTAACTCATGTAATATTTATCATTGAACCATTAACACAAGTTCCATCTCCGTATACTCTTATTCGTCCTGATATTCATGTTATAGTTACCACTGAACCGTAAACATTAGTTCATCTCTATATTATCAGAGTTGTTATTCTTATTATGTATTATTTGAGTTGGTTTTATTTAAGCGTTGGCAGTTATTAAAGGCGTGCTTGTATTTTTTTAAACTTAGTAATAGAATTTCTAGATAACTTAATACGTCTCAGCTCGAGTGTTTAATAAGACAAAAATACCAGAATAAAACCTATAGGCGATTCGCATTTTTAATATTATATAAGTACGTAAGATGAAAGGCACAAAGCAACATTATAATATTTATTTTTTTCTGTTTGTATCTTAAGGGTTTACAAATGGTAATTAGTTGAAATGTTCTTTACATTTTATTGCATGTTTACATTTACCTCTATATTAACATACAATCTGTTTTGTTGTCTAATACCGCCTTAAATGAACACTGCAGTAAAACAAAGAAAAGTCCCTGATAGGGATCTAATTTTAGGGGTAATCTTTGAACCGCACACTGATGTCACCTGATTAAGACGTGGAGTAAAAATTTAATCAGTTTGTTCATCAATATAACGGTCTTTCCTAGAGGTTTATGTCAGTTTTAAAACAAAAGATGATATTTAGTTTTTATAATGCGTAGGATAAAAATACCTAATTTGTTAACAGCTGGTTTTGGCAGTGAGCAATATATGCATGCAGGTGGGTCCGAAGACAACATCCGATCGAAGATTGTGCTTTATCTCTCTTTTTTATAAATTCAAAAAGCTAGTACAGATCCATTAAGGTGGTACCTAACTCTTGAACTAAAATTGATTTGGGTCTTTTAATTTTCTTTAAATTTTGACAAAGTATTTACTTTGACCCTTTGACAAAAATATAAAAATGTGAACAAATTTGAACCAACCGTTTTATCAGAAATATTACACTGGTTATATAGCAGTTTGACAAACACTAATTTTGATCATTGAGAAGCTTAATATTACCTTAACAACACAATGTAATTAAAACGTTTAGCTGATTTTACAGAGTTGTCTCCCTGTAGTGTTAGGTACCGCCTTAAATCAGGAAGCTGTGTATGCTTCAAATATGAAATATTTTATTAATACAAAATAGGCGAAAGATATTAAAGGAATATCAAAAACCCACAAGTCGAAGAAAATCTCACAACGTTATGGTGAAAACCGACGAAACCTAATGAAGAAAAATTCACAAAACAATACACATAAAGCTAAATATTAACATTAACATTAACCCCACCAACCAACATCCGGGGTGCTGCGGAAGGGTAAGCAGTTCTTACTCCACATGCGACATCCACGCGTTTTTACTATTTCATGATAGATAGTATTAACTTAGAAATTTTATGAACGAGCAAATACAGAAAGAAAAAAAAAACAAAATCAATCTGCAGTCCAATATTTATACGTTTAAGAAACAAAGGATTGTAGAATTGTTTTATTGCCAATCATATCCCATCATACTGTTTTATTCAAAAGTCGACGAAATACAAATATTTCAAAGGCCGAGTTTTGAAAGATGTTAATTAAGAAATAATTCATGGAAGCCATAGATTTGTTGGAAATTTACACATGGCCTGGGCCGTGATATTCGAATTTTATCCTGAGCGATAGCTACCGTCAAATCCAAAATTTACATTTCGTTACGAAGGAGATGCCATGTCGACTCGCTGAAATCAAATGCAATAGAATAGAAAACAAAACAAAACCTACCTCATAATTCCATTTTGATATAATGTTATACGAACTTCGATGGTTACAAAAAAAGGTTATATTTTTGTGGCATTGACTAATTAAAATATTGATTTTATACCACAACTTAAATTGGTATATTAATAGCTTTTAAAATCGTAACATGAATATCGGGCTTATTTTCATCCCTTAATGAACCCATGATAGTAGAGAAAGTGTTCCATGATGAAATTGACATTGCACTAAATATAGCTGTGTTACTATATGTAGGAAATAAACAAAACTAGTTGCAATATATTAATTCTTTTTATCATGCATCCGAATAAGAATAAAAGTTCTCTTGTCTTTTGTCATCTTTAATTACAGATGGTTGAGGGATGGTTACATACCTAGCCACGACCTGGCTGTGTTTTTGTTTGATGTAATATCTACCTTTTTCAACTGATTGTATAGTGTGGACTTGTTTTGTGCTGGTACCACTGACCCACTGACCCCACAAATTTCTGTATGTGCCTGTTCCAAGTCAGGATCATGTATTTCAGTTGTCGTTGATTCTCACACAATCTTATCATTTAATAAAAGTTTTCCTGTTTTGATAATTGATTGTTTGATAAATCTCATTGCTGTATTTTCTGCAACTCATATAAAGCCTTTTTCTCCAATGAGAAAAGTAAATATGCTAGATACACTTACTGGAGGTGTAATAAGATAATTAAAGCCATAAACTTTCCCCATGACAACAGGTGTGTATGTTTCGGAAATATATTCTAATGACGCATTGTAGGTATTCCTATGGGTACAGCTAGATTGGTACTTACATTTATCTTATTTCAGATCTTTTCAATTTCAATGAGTTTTATGATAATCATATTGCGTTTATAGAATCACTGGAGATTGTATATCTGTCTTCAAGATTTATCTGAAGTCGACCTAGGACAAAGGGATGTTGACATTTCTACTAATATTGGTATATACTTCTAATAAGGGACGACATCAAAAGATCAATGTAAGAAAACTAAATTCAAATAGTTTGGGGGAGGGGGTTAAAGTTGCTGTATTTTTTGTTTATCTGACATCGAATTTACATATATCCATATAGGTTGATAATTTGTTTTCAAATTAAGTAAGGGGGAGGTCAGTGAAAAACTATGTGAATTAATTTTTTTTATCCTTCATTGAACATTGATGTCTTCCCAATATGTATGAAATATTTAGAAAAACAAACAAACATATCACATCAGCGACTCATTTCACAAGAAAAACGTTCGATGTAAAACAAATCTTTTAAGTCATAAACAGTATAAACGTGTATCTTACGAATATTTTTAATCGAAAACGGTCGCTAGGTCTTTAACAAAGAAGAACAACGACATGTTCAGGGAATTATTATGTGCATTAAACGTAGTGGAGAAAAATGTTTCCATAACTATATCCGAAATCTTTAAAGGTCTTAAAAATGTTTGCCACTGGACATTATGCATTTAACAGCCAACTAATTCTAAATCATAACTGTAATCACCAGCCTTTAGTATTAGATATAATATTTATTTTAGGTTATTTCACCGATGGGTGAACAGTCAAACAGCAACAAGGCAGCCGATATTTTCCATTTTTCTAAGGGACATAACTCCAATCCATATTCAAACAGCGTCAATTTTCGAATTAATCCAAGATAATAGTCATGTCATAAACGCACTATTGAGTATAGTTTTTTTTTTATTTCATCTATTTAATTATTTATTTTTTTCTTGGGGAGGGGGGGGGGGTCCTAGGGCTTACTCCCAAAATATATTCAATCGGCGATGATTTTCGTATGTATTCTATATATTTCTGATTCAAAATATTGGCATAAATTTTATCAAAATCTAATGACAAATGTAGGTACACTATTAGTGCTAACAATGTTGATTTTTAATTCTTTTACATAAATAAGGAAATCAAAGTACTGAAGTACTGAACATCGGAAGACGGCAAATTCTTGTGGATGGTCAAAAGCACTTGTCATAGAAAAAGATCACATCTCTTTACCGTGAAACTGAGGTTTATGTACATAAATATCTCGATGTAAATAAATGACAAAAAAAGAATAAACATCAGTGTTATTTAAATGTATCTTCGACATAGATTTAAATAAATCTTAAAAAAACGGCACCTTCTAGACTTGAAGGCCACAACAAACCAAGTTTAATTATAAACATTAAATTTATTTCTTTAAAGCATTAATTCGCAATCATGTTACACATTTATTAATAATCGAGACAGTCACTTTCACATATACACATAGCACTGATCAAAATAAAACAAGTAATTTTCATTGTGTTCATTATGTTCTTTTGTTCATCCAATAATATTAGATATAGACCAGATTTTAGGCTTGCTGATAAGGGGAGGTAAGAACTTTGGTCTGTCAGGCATGCGCATATCTTTAATTCCACTGTCAAAACTGTTTGAAGCCGATGTACTACATGTATCATCATGTGATGTATCGCAGGTTTTCAATTCCTTTTCTTGAATACTATCGTTGTCCTCACTTTCATCAGAATTCCTGTCAGTATTGTTCGTTAATTCAGTCTTTTTGTCTTCTTTCGGATATTCTGGTAAATTGTTCATGTTGTGATCAATTGGTGTTGACGTAAGCGGCCGACTAGCATGAAATGAAAACGAGGCATAGCTGTAGATATCGTCTTTCGTCATGCCACTATATCCAGGAAGTTCTTGTTCTAATGTTGTATTTCCTGAAAAAAATAATGAATTATATTTATATATTTGTTAGATAAATTGTTCAACATCTTATAATTTTTATGTTATAATAGACATAAGAAAATGTGATATGAATGACTGTGCAAATGAGATATTTCTTCATCCAAGTCATATTAATTTGTAAAAGTAAACCATATATAGGTCACAGTACACGGAGCCTTAGCTCACACCAAAAAGCAAGCTATATAAAGGGCCATAAGTGTAAAACCATTCAAACGGGAAAACAATGTAAAATAATTGGAACTTAATAATTACAAAGAATAAAAGTATTGACAAAACAAATGAAGCTTACTTCAGACTAGTTAAACTAGGTATTCACTTGATTCTAAAAGTTGGTACTCTGAAGCTATGGAATTTCAGACCTTTTCGATTGCTTTTTTTCCCTTTTAAAATACACGACATAAGAATTATTGTATTTACCATTATTATTAAAATTTCTTTCTGATGTACCCATTGGCTCAGGTTTTGAGCTTTCTTCGTCATCACTTGACATACTGATGTTATCAAAACTGATATCTGATGAAAATTCTCCTTTGTGTTCTTTCTTGAGTCGCCTCCTTGCATTTGCAAACCATGTTGAAACTTGTGTGAGGGTCATGCGTGTGATAATTGCTAGCATAATCTTTTCTGCTTTGGTTGGATAAGGGTTTTTCTTGTGTTCTTTCAACCACGCCTTCAGAGCAGCAGTTGTTTCCCTTGTGGCATTTTTTCTTCTTCCGTTATTTGGGTCCATGCCAGTATGCCTGAAATATAGTTTGAAAATCAGCATATATGGCATACATGTTTTAAAGAAATGATCAGATTATTACATTTCAGATTTCGATAAAAAAAAAAAAAAGGTCCAACACGCTCAGACAAAGTCGAATTCGACGGTTTTATAAAAAATTTTGCCAAGTAAAGCCGTTTCGTTATTGTTCCTGACAAATTTTCCAACGTTTCTTGGATTTCAAAGTTTTTGGGTGTTTACATTTCATGCTGGAGGCCAATTTTTTTTCGGGTTTGTTTTGATGTTTTTGTTTGCTCAACCCCTTTTCTATGATTTAATAAAGTTTTTTTTTATTTATTAATTCCATGAAGTGCCTAAATTAAACACGAGACATTTACAGTATCAATTGTTCAATTGAATACGTAATTTTGAACCAAAACAGCATGTTCTTGTCTCAGAACATGTGAGGTGTAAATTAACATACGAAACTGCAAATGTGAAAATGAAATTGAAGAATTGAATTGAAATTTATTTTTAAAGTAAATATTTAAGAAATATAATGTAATTGTCTATCATTTTTTTATACTTACATGTAACTATACATTTGTGATCTAAGTATATTGTCGATGTTATGGTGTGCTGGTGACAGTGTTTGAAATGGAGATCCAAACCCCATTGACGATAAACCAGGATTATCCCACCTCAGTGCAGGATTAGGATGCTGTTAATAAATAAATAACACGATAAGTTGAAATGACTTTTTGCAATCATTTATTTTAAAATTTTTGTTTAATATTTATTACAGAATATCATAAACAATTAATGTAAGATTACAAATAAGGATCTAACTTCTTTTCGATACAGAAATCACAAAATATTCATTTTCAATGCTATTGTCAAACTGTTAATAAAAACTTTCGTAATTATTCAATATTTTTATTTATATTTTCAAACTTACTTCTCATGTTTGAACTTTGTTTCTAAGAAAATATGCGATGAAAAATATTAAAATAATGATGATAGAATAATTGTAATGGTGATAAAATAATTGTAACCATGATAAAACTTACCATTGGACTCGAAACTGGAGACGGAATATCTCCATGGAGCGGTGTGTGGAAAAGTGCAGCGCTAAAGTTTGGTGGCATCGTCAGGTGACTTTGTGTTGTACTGGTCTGATAACAACGGCAGACAACTCTGTTTGTCAGAGGATCGGCTACCCGTGGACAAAACGGTTCTCCACAAACCTAGAAAAAAGACTTGATATAGAATCATTTTCATAACAGCGTGGACAACCGCAATACTTATGTTGGCTATCTAAATAGGTTCTTTTCATCAAATTATTATGCAAAAACAAAAGGTTACAGAGAAGTTGAAATCAACAAAATAAACTGTTAATTTCTGTGTCATTTGGTCTCTTGTGGAGAGTTGTCTCATTGGCAATCATACCATATCTTCTTTTTTTTATGTTTACATAGATTAAAAATAACATACACCCCTGCATGGATAATATTGATATCAACATTGTAGCAAACATAAAGAGAAAAACTTTAGGATCTGGCTAATTCTATATGGTAGAAATTGTATGTAAACTTGAAAGGGATTGATGTTTTACATAAATATATATATATATATTTTTTAATTTAAAATTCTATCTTTTTTTTTAATTGTATTTCGAAATTACATATACAGGAAAGGAAATTAGAAAAAAAAACACAATTTTATGAAACAATGTTAAGAATGACAAATATTATTCTTATATTTTTTCCATAATTTTTATATTTACTTACCAAATGATGTGATAAAATATTTGGTCCTGGATGGTCCGGACTTTCTTTATTGAAAGACATTTCACAATATATCCAGTTACCCAAAAGATGTCTAAATTATATTTCTTTATGATAATGTATTCCCAGATGATCATCAAATCCAAAACAGAAAAAGCTAATGAAGTCTTAATAAAGATATCGTGTTTTATATCAGAATATTCATAACGGTTAATTAACCAACACGTGCTAGAAATTCAAATTCACAAAACAAGATCAACGCCTCTGATTGGATAAAATTAAGATGAACTGATACAAAAATTATGAAAATTATATGGAAAACAAGTATTTCAACCCTTTTCCTGCCTTTGGCATTAAATATGCAAGTATCAGATTTTGAAATGATATGCCGTTGCCTAACAGAGCTTTAATGACTTTGAACATAGTAAAATATGATGTCGACAATAAAATATCCTTTGGCATATACTAGTATTGTTGTAAATATGTTCAAAATATTGTTATAATATAAAAAAATATTTTGACATTTTCAGCCTTTAATCTTCTAAAACACTGAATATTTGATATCAGATAAAATGTATTATGTTTTTGTATTTATAATTACTCTGATTTTGCAATATCATAATTACTATCTAGTATAATTGATAGGAAAAACAGGTTGTAAATATGTTAAAATCTTGTTAAGAACTAGGGAGAGTTTATTTACATTTCAACAAAGAAGTTAATTAAATTGAATATGCTTAGTTGTTTCTTAAAAGAAACAAAATATATGCCCAACTTTAAAGAAACAAAACTGGTTTTCACAAACCTAAAAATTACATGTACAAAAAAGTTGTCTAAAATATCAACGGATAACGGTGTAAAATTAGAAACTCTTGTAGAATAATACAAAACCAGACTCATTCTGGTTTAAAAGCAAATGATTATTTAAAAAACAAATTTAATTGTGTTTATTTTAAGGTTTTATAATAAGCAGCATGTTATAGCTGTGTGCACATGTCTTAATATAGTTATTCTGCTTTTTCCAAGCAAGCGCCGCTTAAGACTAAAATTGTATTCTTATTATATAAATTAAAGCAGTTGTGGGTATACGTTAAAGATAGAGAAACACCAAGGACAAAATTACCAAAGTATAGACATCTTGATGGGTATTGACACAGCTTAATATATACTATTAGAAAATTATACATCTTTGTATTTGATAACATATCTTTTAATGGCTTGGAAAAAAATATCTTGATGCTTTAATATTAATTAAAATAGCACCAGTAAATTCTAGGAGAAACTGCCAGAATAAATTTCTTCCGGCACAACATCTTTTAATTGAATATTACATTTAGACCTGTTTTAAAGTAGTATTTTCTTATATTGAGACCGTTAGACTTGACAGAATGACGGACGAGCTAAAACACCATTTTGACAGTTACAAATCCTAGACTATAAATTATATAAATGTCATAAAATGCATGATAAATTATTGTCAAACATTGCCATATTTGATGTACAACTTTTAAAAAACAATCAACGTTCGTATTTCGAATGGATTACATTCAATATTCCAAAAAAAAAATCAAATTATCCTTTAACTGTTGCTTTATTGCTTAATTAGCAAAATTCAAAGACATTTCGTTTTAGTTAAAGTAATAGACTAAGCAAAAAAATTAAATTGTCTTGGTGAAATATTGAGAGAAAAATACTGTTTATCGGGAACAAAAGGTTGAATATTAGCCTCAGCGCTATGGACATAGGCTATTTATAATTCATGCCTGTTAGTTTCAAAAGTTGCTAAAACTAAACGTGAAAAGGGTTTGAAGAAACTAACTAACGAAATTTTTAAAAGGAAAAGTGTTTTTTTTAATTTGAAAAGATTTTGTGTTTAAAAGCTCTGTACAAGCATTTTTTTTTAATGAAGGGTTTGCATAAGCAGGAAAAAAATTTAGTATCCTAGTAGTATATTCTTTTATTAATTGTTTTTTTCAATAGACGATAAACATAATTCTCATCCTTTTTTTTTCGTATTTTACATATAAAATGTATTTAAAAAGTAAAAGTATATTCTGTCGTGATTCGTGTATATATTAAATGACGTCGAGAAAACAGGATTAGAATTAAAAAATGGTCAAGGGAAATTACCTTTGAAAGTTAATATTCTTGAAATATGCAGCGCATTTTACTTTTCATTTATTTTTATTTGAAAAAGTTCGAAAGTAACGTTCCGAGGTTATGGTAGAAAAAAACTGAACTAATTTTAAAAGACACTTGCTTTAAAAATGATTTCTCTATTTCTCATCTTTTTTGTTCAGTATCATTTAAAATAATGGTATCAGTTATATCAGTACTTAAAAGGAATTAAGATAAAATAATAAAATTTCCTGAAGGTGTTGATAACTTTTGTTTTCTGGTTTATTCGAGGATTAAATGATTAACACAATACAAATCCTTACGGCAGTTAAGGAAAAAATGCATGCTTTAAGTATGTAAATGATATGTTATAGATAAAATAATATTTTGAATTTTAAATTTTAAGAAAATATGTAAACTGGTTGTGAACACAAGAACAAGAACATTAAATATGTACCGACAACGAGGAACAAGAAAGAAAGAATAGAAAGATAAAGTTTTTGGAATTTTAATAATAATTTGAAGAATTTGGAAAACTGGATATAGTGTAAACAATATTTTATTTAGAAACAGATAAATAAATGCATACATAAATACAATACAATGGATTGGAAAACAAGTGACAAGTCACTTATACAAATTCCTCTCCTTTTGAACGGCAAAATCAATGGACAGAAAATGTACAATTATATAATATCATAGAAAAAGAAATCAAATGTAATGGAAATTAACATATAAATGCAGATATTTTTTTTTAAATATTGGGTGACATGGTGTTGGGCCAACACAATTATTATCTGAATCTCTTAGTTTTCAATATATAGTCTTGGACAATAAGAAAGTTGTTTTTATTGTCTGTATCGGTAATGTTCGGATCACCAGCTGCTAGCGAGTGGCTGCTAGCTTGAGCCTGGTTAAAGTAACATATCTTTGTTAAGTGTACCAACTAGGTAAACAGAAAGGGCTTCACGAGTTCGATGATAATTGGGACAATTTAGAACACAAGAACAAGAACATTAAACATGTACCGACAACGAGGAACAAGAAACAAGGATAGAAAGTTGAAAATATAGTTTTTTTATATATATTTACATAGTAGAAAATTAAATCAATTCTCTGTGTCTGTAGTCCTTTTGCACAATTTTTTTTCTCTCGCAATGATCATTTAAACCAAATTTTAATTTACAAAAGTTTTCAATTGCACCAAAATACGGTCATTGTTTGTGCAAAATTATCTAGACTATACACATGTTTATCGAACAAAATATGCATTGACACACACAACAAAAACATACTAATATTTAATAAAAGGGGCCTAATAATTGTTGATAAAAAAATAAAATAAAAGTTTTTCGAAGACGCAAAGAACATAAATAAATTTCAGAATAAATTTTAGCACTAGGCCTATTCATTGTAGAAGAAAGAATGCATGTCGTCTTCACGGCCGACACTCGGCTAACCGAGAGATTGGTCGGTTAATTTATATTGAGTATGCGGCTATATCGGCGGTTGGCTAAAGTCTGTTAATCAGGTGTTATCGAGAAAATCATTGAAAACTCAGCATGTTTCATTGTATAACTTTATTTTTTTTTATGTCTAACAAAACTATTCAATGGACTGAATGAAGTGGTGTAATTATTATTTTTCTAGCTTCTATGTACGATCTTTAAAATGAAAAGGCAAGTTACTCATCAATAAATTTATACACATTTTACACACACAAAATGTACACAAAATGACACTTGGGTTGAATTTACTTGCATGCAATATTTTGAACATCAAAAAAAGACAGGCATTATGTGTGTTAACCAAATTGATATCATTGTGTGAAAAATCTACACGAAAATCTATATGTTGGTGACATAAATCAATCTTTATTTAAAACCTGCTCTGTTAATGGGTCGGATGTATAAAACCCGGTCTGTTAATTGGTCTGTTAAGAGTTATCATGAATGACAATAAAAGTATAATTTTATTACTTTATGGTGTGTTAATTTGGTAGGTTCAAGACAAGCGGCTAAAATATACGGAAACAACACTTGAGCATTGAAACATAAAATAAATACGTAAACAAACATGAGCAATGGAATATAAAATATACAGAAACAAAACACATGAACAATTAACAATTAAGGCAATGGATATTGAAAGTTGATAAAAAAGGTTTCAAAAAGTGTTAAATTGAAATAAAATTGATTTTAATTGAGAATGGTCGCATATATCATGTGGATTATGTTTAATTGTCATAAATGACACCAATTTGTCATCTACATTGGTAACCAGTATATAAATCAGATATTAACGTCTTAATTTAAAAAAATACGGAAATAAACAAAACCCCAATCTGGACTCTCATGGTATACACGATAAAAGATAAGGACAGTAGAGAGTGATGCATTGCTAAAAAAGAGAGTAAAAACAATAATTGTTTAAGAATAAAAACATGAAACCCCCTGGGTGTTAAAACAGTAACGGATTGCGATGTACTCATATTGGTGACAAATGCTTGAAGTTAAGTGGACAACTGCAGTTCTCCTCTGCACATATGTAGAAAAGGAACTAAACGGAATAAAACGAATTAAAACTTAATACAACCAAATGTAGCTGCATTCGCTCCTTTCCATTTACTTCTTTAGAATGATTTGTAAACAACAGATGATTAAGTAATAGAAGAAAAGAACCAATTGGATGATGCTGACGAATTAGGGTTAAACGTCCAGTGACAAGTATCATGTGCATATGAAAACGACAACACGTTATGTACCCTGTGTTATATTAGAAAGACACGTTCAGACGGATTTGAGAACATGCTACTTTGAGCAGACACAAAAATTAAGGCTGATTGAAATCGTTTATAATAAATTCATGCATATTCCAGCGGCCAAACCAGATCACGTTATATTGAAGTGACACACTCTTCAATATAATGCAAAGAAAGTAAAAATAAAAATACTCTTACTGGAAGGACAGTTTTGCACCGTATTATCATTTTTTTTTTACTCAAGAACATCTCATTCTTAACTTTTTCAATGGGAAAATATAAAATAAGCAACACTATTTTCGTGGTTAAATTAATCTTAACTGACACAATTTCAATTGTCCAACCCATTAACAGACTTTATTCCCATAATTTTCACTAAAACGTGGTATTACTCACGGTATATTACAATTATGAAATATTTATTTATGTCAATTTATATTTAAGAACCAAAGTAGTATTTTGTGTCTTTTAAATGATATCTAAAATTGTTTGTTTCGCCTTTTATAAAAAAAAAATTGCTATGCGTGTTATAAATACAACATACTTGCGCGACGCCTTTTACTTTTACTGAAAACTGCGCAGACTATGAAATGTTTTTAAAGGTGAAAAATGTTCTATGATAGATATCATTTTGTCAGACATTTTTGTTTTTTTGATTTGATTCTTACAATATGCCAAAAATCTGTATATTTGATAGAGTTTAACATTTAATTGTGCGTTTTACTCTTAACAGCCAACCCGATTAACAGACCAATCGTCCATATAGCCGCATACTCAATATAGATTAACCGACCAATCCGAGTGTCGGCCGTGGTCTTTAAAGAATCTTCTAAAAAATAACCGCCAAGTTATATTATTTTCGCTTTTGTCTGACATGGTGTTAAAAAAAAGTAGCAATGATTTTACTAAACAATTTCTATTTTTTTATTAGCTTTTCTCGACAGTTTAGTGGAGGATGTGATACTCGATTAGCAAAAGTGACAAAAAGTAGATGATTTTTGCTGATATTGCTTATCAATTATGTTGATAGCAATTCTTTGTTTCCACCATCCATATGAACCTTCCATTCGAACCTTCCATATGAACCAACTGTATAATAGAGTGGCGAAAGATACCAGAGGAACATTCAAACTAATAGATAGGAAATAAACTGAAAACCCAATGTCCATAAAAGAAAATGACTAACAGACACATAATAGTACACCAGACAGTGATCTCAGGTGCTCCGGTAGCGAAAGAAGATTCTACTCCACAAGTGGCACCCGTCGTGTTGCTCGTGTTATCCAAAATCCGGTAAATATTCTAATTCGGTAGGTCACATTCGTGAAAAGGGGACGGGATTATAGGAACATATCCGATATTATCTGTGAAAAGGATGTTTCATAACGGTCAACCAACTCGTGATGGTGTCTGTAAAATTTTACGATGGGATAATTTCAACTAAACCATTTGGAACTCTTGGATTAATAGCTTCATGTAAGCTGTGACCTTCTATCAAGAAAATCGTGATATGAAATACAATGGTATATATTGGGAGATATATACCGTTCGTATGCAGGCGCTGCTGGAATGTTGCTACATATAAATGGAAAGTTCACAATTAGGAAGCCGAAATCATCTCTTTTATCGTAAAGTTTTCAACCGACCTTCATTGTCAATTTCTAGATTTAAGTCAAGATATAAGGCAGATTTAAATGTATTTGTTGTATCCTTTATCTCTAGTTCGATTGAATAGATGCGTTAAACATAGTCACCAAATTTTGAATTATTTGGTGAGAGAACATTATTCATTTAGCGGAAAGTAAAGTTAAAGGCTATTGCTAACTTCTTTTCTTTCTTCCTTAGAAGTTCCTGAATGAAGTCAGCCTTATAAGAATAAAGGAACAAGTCGGCAAGAAGAGGGGCACAATTGGTTTGCCATGGAAATCCGATAGTTTGTTAAAAAAAAAACGCGTCCTACCAACGTAACAATGTCAGTTTCAGAGAATTGCTTGTTTGAATCAGAGTGCTTCTTTACAAATTAGGATTTATCCTTCCCTAAAGACAAGATACTTGTTTAATAAACAAGGCAGTATCACCACTTTCAATTTGTCTTTTATTTTGGAATGGGGAATACTTGTTCAAAGTGTAGAAAAGTCAAAATGTCTTAATAATATTGTAAGATTAAAGAGTCGATTGTATGTAAGAGAGCAAGATAATAGGGTCGGAAAATGAGATATACCATCACTAGACAGGCATTAGAATGGAACCCAAGGAAATCGGAGACCGGGTAGACCATTTCCAAGATAGAGAAGACCAAGACACAAGAAGCTGGAGGAGATTGGATATACCTGGTGCGAAGCCAAAATAATAGCCCAAAATAGAGCAAGGTGGAAAGCTAAGTTGTGGCAGCCCTATGTTCCACAAGGAATGAAAAGGATTAAGTCAAATAAGTCAGATTGTATGTACTCTAAAAGATCTTTGGATTTTCTTGGTGTTCACATCAAATTCACGCCATCTCTAGAATATGCAGTTTCACAATAATTCCGGCTTTGATTGCTGATAAAATTGATGTTGATAACTTAGATTTTTTTTTCGTGGAGACAGCAATATACCGTTGTGTGTAAGGATACTTATGTTATTTATGCATACAATAAAGTGATGGAAGATCTAGTTCTTCATTGTTGGTTGATATTCAAAAGGAACATAGAACAGACCTATGCCTATCTAGGATTTCCTCTTTGTAAAAAGTCTTGGGAGTAAATGTCAAGTTTCCAAGTGAATTGTCAATACTTAATTCGTTTATCAAGAAGTTTATGCAATGAGATCTACACACAAAAACAATGTTGTTTGGGGCTTTATCTGCTAGACAAAAACATTTTTTTCATGGTGGTAGGAGAAATGATTGTAACATTTGGGTCTTTAAAGATTGAAGTAGCATGGGTATTGGTATATATACCCATTCAGTTTCTTAATTCTGATTTGTATCAACATCACAAGCCTTAGACAGAACTCTCAACATTTTCTACTCCTAAAATGACGAAATCTATATTCACGCATTAGGGAAAGAAGTGATATAAGAAACTTGCATATATACATGTACATATAACACACTTGGTGTTTGTAATTGATATTTTTCAACTAGAGTTAGTTTTCTTATTCGGGAAAGAAAATATTATAAATAATCGTATACTAGTAGTTGTTACATTTTTAAGTGTCATATCATCTTCGCTAGCCAAGGGTTACGATCCGATCCACTCCCGCTAAGAGTGCGAGAGTGGATCGTAACCCTTGGCTAGCGAAGATGTGTCATCTTGGTCGAGTTTACTTGAAACTCTACAATCGACTTCAGAGTTAATAGATTTTCACGTTAACGCACTAGAGTTGATATTCGGAACAACTCTTAGTAACTCTAGGGTAAGGCCCTAACCAAGCATAAACAAATAAAACATTTTCATTGGTTTGACGTCATTCGAGAGTTTCTAGAGTTTAACCCTGACTAGGTGAGGGTTGGAACCAGGGTACGAGGCGTTTACTTGAGTGGTTCCAGTTAAATCGTATTGCTGAAACCCGAGTAAGTAAAGTTAACTCGAGAGTTTCAAGTGAACTCGGTCATTGACTTTTATCAGTCACAGTGTTGTTATCTTAAAATCGTGGCTGAAAATTTGTTTTTACAACGTCAGTTATTATGGAATAAAACTTTATAACCAATTAAATATAAGTCCTAATTGACCTACATTTGTTTAATTCAAAGGATAAAAACATTTTAGAAAGTCTGTTAAACCTACTGGAATTATACTATCAATGATTGTATTTAATTTTCTAAAAAAATGTACAACAATTTTATTTTCTTGCTACATGTATCAACATGGTATATGCAGTGTTTTATATTGGTGTTGAATATAAATAAGAAGATGTGGTATGAGTGCCACCTAAGTCGAAAGGAGTAAAAAGTTGACAATTATAGATAAAACAACAGCCTTCAACACAGAGTCTTGGCTCATAACGAACAGCAAGTTTAAAAGCACCCCAAAATGACTACTGAAAAACAATTCAAACAAGAAAACCAACGGTCTAATCTTTATTAAAATCGAAACCATATTGTAGTTTATAAGAACATATTGCATTTTTTTTTTTACATGTTTGAGTAAAGCTTTGCATTGAAGGACATAATTAACCAATTTGAAAACAAATTGATTTGTTTCAGAAAGACAATATGTACAACTACCTCCTATTATATCCTGGGAATTTGTTTTAGTTATCAAATGTCCTTTCAATTCTATTTTGATAATTATTCAAATTTAGTCAATTTCGATCAAAGTTGTACATTTCGTGTTGAAGCATCATAAGCCATTTTTTATTTGGTTACATGTTCCAAAATGTTCTAAAAACCTTTTCTTCTCGATTGCATCACTCTTCTCGAGAAGCGCATGCACGAAGTATAAATAAAAGACCATGTCAGCGTTTAGAAAACTGTTGGCTCCCATACGTATGCTGACCGTCTGTTGAAAAAAATTACAATTTGTTTTTCAATAAAACAACCAAGTATCTCTTAGAACAATGTCGGTTATACAGAACGTTTTGGTAAAACAGCGTTTTTACATAGTTTTATTTTCCTCTGTAGAAAAAAAATATATTAGAAGCTACGTTGGCTATTCCATTTTTTGTTCATATAAAATAATTATCCTTATATCTATAACGTTTTTAAAAATAAAAAATACAGTCAGATTGAATGTACTGTAACCATATAATGTGTGATTCAAACCGCTCCTAAAGAGTATTTATTTTCACAGCAAAAATGAAAACTAATTGCTGATAAAAAAATATATGAAATAATGGGGATATATAGCGAAGGATGGGCTAATCCAGCAATATATGTTGATGTACGGATATTTGTGTAAATAGGGATTCCCTGCGCCTCAGGGTGTATGAATTTTCAACAAAGGTGTAAAATTCTTTACACCCCTGATTATAAGATAACTAATAGTAGATTGCCATCTCTTCTGCATGCTCTATCAAACAACTTCTCGTCAGATTCACCACACTTTAGTCCGAAGTGTAAGAGGATTATCAAAAATTTAGTGATACTGTGTACTCGCGTAGTGGTATATACCATACAAGTAATCGGATTCTAAAAACATAAACAAAACTTCTTGAAAATTCAAAATCTTACTCATTTTTTGCAATTAATCCTATCACAATTAAAGCTTTTTACACCCGTTTCACCTCTATACCACACGACAAATAGAAAACCCGTATAGAAGATAAGCCACAATGCAAAAATGCGGCGGGGTTAAACATTTAAGGGCGAGCTGAAGGACGCCTCCGGGTGCGGGAATTTTTGTTGCATTGAAGACCTGTTGGTGACCTACTGCTGTTGTCTGCTCTATGGTCGGGTTGTTGTCTCTTTGGCATATTCCCCATTTCCATTCTCAATCTTAGTATGAGGTATTTAGTATACCTCAAACGTGAATACACCGGACATCTCAGTACCAAAATCTATGTAACACAAGACTATTTTTATCATGATATTATAAACTTCCTTTCCTATAATGCAGCAAAATACCAACTTCGTCGGCGTATGGAGTATACATTTTTAAACGATATCCAGAGGCAATTTGCTACTCAGACTCAGACTTTGTATCGTAATCGGATACCAAGAGAGTATCCATAATCGCATACCAAGAGAGTATCCATAATCGCATACCAAGCCGTCACCAAAAATGTAATGGTAAAAAATATATACCCAAAGACGCACGGCAGTACATTGCTATCTCTGTTCGGAATAACAAGCGGTTGGTCGAACGGACAGGCGGACATTGGTATTTCTCATACTCTCCGAACTTTGTCTGCGGGGTATAATGGATTGAGTGAAAAACGGGACAACATGTTTTCCCTAGACCAAATGTATGCCAACCTTATACCTCTTGAAGGACATCTGTTCCGACCGAGCGACAAGAAATTTGATACACATCAGGGGCAAGGTCATCGTATGCAAAGGGACAGGAATGAATGGACAAAGCTTTTAGTCTGTAGCCTTATGTCACTTTTGGGATGTTGAGGATGATTAGTTTAAATTCTGTAGAAACTTAACTTATTAAATTTAAAACACATTGTTCTATAGTGCCACACATGTAAGATATCAAATTATTAAATATTCTGTTACTTGTTGAGGAATAAGTTTCTAATTTTTCTATTTTTTTTTTTACAAAAAACGACTTCTTTAAATTTAATGACAACGACATCAGATTACATTCAAAGAGAGATAACCCAACTTATGTGCAGATATTTGTATCAGGCTGAGGCTTGCATACTTAAAGCAATAATTACAAGGACAATCCCCATCCCATCAAAAAAGGAGTGCTAGGACACTGGTAGTCTGTAACCATGGCGAAGAAAGTCGAAGTACTCGCAAAAATTACCCTTCTGATGTACTGAAATCTCAGGCGCTCTTAGTCAGAATCGAACTCAGGACATTCAGCACTGAGTCATCGGTCTTAACCACTTAGTAACGTTACGAACGAACCCATCTAAAGTTCTAAATCCCGACAATAAGACTTTTCAAATACATATATAGATTATGACGGCATTTAGCATATCAGACCCCTTATCAGCTCTAGGTCATGATATCAGCCCGAGAGCCGATAGGCTATTGTTTTTTTTGTAAAAAAAAGTTTGCTTCCAGTTTTTGGAGAAAAAAATAATTTGTTTTTGATTCTGAGAAAAAAAATTGTTCACCCTCAGCTGCCACTATATGTAATGCTAAAATTGAATGAAAAAAAATGTTTTCGACTTGTGAAAAAAATTTGTCCAGAAAAAAAAAACCCATTTTAATTTTTTATCATATACTTCAATAGAAGACATACAGACAAAAACTATTTTTAAAACTTTGAAAATATGCTTTTGTTGTAATAATTGTTTTGCATTTTTTAATACATGTAATATATTTTCCTGATTCCTAATAAAAAAAAAATTGTATCCAACTTTGTTATGTCTTACACAAAGAAAGGTTTCAATGAGATATATTTTCTGGAATAAGCCGAATGACGTCGAAATGTCATCCGATAACGTTACAGCAAAGCATGCGATAATAACCGGAAGCAGTTGATAACAAAAGTTTTATCATATACTTAGACTAAATACTGTATGATAATAACGTGAATTCCATATTTTTCGAATTGATGCTTAGCGGGCTGGTAGAAAAAGTTTATCAAATGCTTCGATAGTTGTTATCACATGCCTTCCGGAACGTTATCGCATGGCATTCCGGTGATACTTGGCAATTTCCGGAAAATACACCTCAATGATACGTTTTCAGGGAAATGAATTACAAAGTAGTGTATAAAACAATTATTTGGATACTGGAAAGTATATTGTGTAAAAAATTGTAAAAAAACCACACACAAAAGTAAAAAAAACAAACCCACACAAACAAACCAAAACAAACAAATTATTGAATAAATGTATTTTTATAAGTTTCAAACCTAATTTAGAAAGTTACTTTAAAAAGTTGACTTTTCCAAACAGTGTGCATTATGTATATTTTTGACGATTCTTCCATATCAAAATATGATTCTTTACACTGTTGACGCATATGATAGAAAGATTTCATATTGAATGTACTAAATTTGGGGTCCGACGTCCGTGATCTTTTCACTCTTTGAACTTTTATTTGGGAACCATGTACAAGGATCAATATATGAATCTGTCATTTTTCTTCATTGTTGAAGCATATGCTAAAAAGATCATAACATGTCATTTTTCTTATCGCATGTATTATCAGGGTTGAGTTCAATATCGTAGCTGCTACGTAGTAGCTGCTATCAGTATCTATGTAGCAACTAGTCTATAGCTATACGTTCAATAGTCAAAATCTACGTAGCATGACGTAGCTGCTACGATATTGAACTCAACCCAGCCCTCGGTCAATATCAGCCCTGGAGCCATGCGGCTCTTGGGCTGATATTGAACCTAGGGCTGATAATACATGCGATATGAAAAATGCCATGTTATAATAATCTGATAATATCACACGGCTAAAGCAATTCTTCAAATTTAATGAATTAATATATGAACAAACAAGTTTTATCATGGGTACAAATATACTATTATTTTCTATAATTATATGATAAAGCACCGTACAGTTAATTCAGGACGTTATTTGCTAATTGAAGCAGAGTTTAAAAATACGATTTCAAATTGTACTTTCCTTCAAATATCCTCTGCTGGAAAATGATGCATAAAAAATATTATGCTTATAGAACAAAGGTTGGCGTGATTCTTGACAATTACCGTAGTTATTTTTGCGGGGTATAATTTTTCGCATATTTTCGCGGATAGAACAAAATCGCCAAAATATATTCGTCAAATTAATAGTGTACATGCAAAGGTATTGATAAAAGTTTTGAATCTGCAATTTTTGTTGTTGAAATATTTTTTTGTTTTATAGAAATTAAGATCATAGTGCAATGTTGACTGCTGTTCTCAAATTGTATTTTAAATTTTTACCTGTAACTATGCATGTCTAAAATTGAAATTTGGATTTGTCAGAGAGACAGAACAGAAAACAGGCGAATGGGTCTAGACGCATTGAAAAAATCCCACACCCGGGCCTTAGCTGGTCTCTAAATAAAATTATGTACTAGTTCAGTGAAAATGGACGCCATACTAAACAACTAAAATTAAGAAAACACAAGAAAAGCAAAGGTCAGAGGCTCCAGAGTTGGGACAGGTGCAAAAATGCGGCAGGATTAAACATGTCTTGTGAGATCTCAACCCTCCACCTATACCTCTAGCCAATATAGAACAAAGAAACACACAGCAATACACACAGTAAAATAATGTCTGTTGTCAATATAATGAATTGTTTTTGACTGTCATTCATGCAAGTGAGAGGTTTAGCTAGCTATAAAACAAGGTTCAACCCAACATTTTCTACAGAAGAAAACTTCTGTACCAAATGAGGAATATAAAGTTGTTTTCAATTCGTTTGATGTGTTTGAGCTTTGGATTTTGCCATTTGATAATGAATTTTCCGTTTTGAATTGTCTATGGAGTTCGGTATTTCTTCTATTTTACTTTTTGGAATACAAGTTTGTTTCGCGGTCCATTAAACACAAATGTGATGGTGAGTTGTTCATAACAGTTGCAAGTTAAATACTTGATTAATATTTTTCTTGTCCTTTATAATTTTCGATGTATATAATTTCCGTAAAAATGTAAAATTTGTAAATTTCATAATCTTACAACATTTGTCATCAACTAATGTGCAAGAAATAGTGAAGTGTTCTATTTAATTGTAATGTTCAGAGGACTCCAAAAATAGCGAAGTGTTCTATAATGTTATGTTCAGAGGACTCCAAAGAACACATGCCAATGTCATTATTAAAATTCGATTATGAATAACGGGCTTTAAAAGATTTTTTGGGAAAGGTCGATCTAGTAAAAACGGTACTACATATTTATAACATGAAAGAATGTTAACGGTGAAACTGACAGCTTAGATAAAAAAAAAATTAGCCATATAAGTTACTAACAACCACAAGAAAAAAACTATTTAGATAAATTAGTTTGTGATAAACATTAATTCTAAATTGAAAATGTACATTTATGACAGTTTATGGCATATTGCCTATTCAAATAAAATTTAATTAATTGCTATTTTGTGGTATCGCATGTTGTATCTCGAGTATTAAAATGATTTTAATTTTCAAAATATTTTGGCATTTTTATTATTCATTCAAAAATAACCCTAAAGACAATGTATACTATGTCCTTACACGGAAATCAATTGTCAATATTTGACCATAATTCCAATCGCGTGTCCACTACAAGAATCACCAATGACCCCTGGGGTAAAATATGAAAGTACAATACATACTGCAAGTTTTAATTACAATTTACATGTTTTTTATCTGTACATCTATGTTTTCTTTTGAAATACAATCAGTATACAACGTTTCAGTGATTAGAGAAATTAACACTCAAGGTTGTGCCATACAATATAAATATCAAGAGTTTGATGGATAACCATTAGTCAGTATTCATAACTTTCATCTCTTTCTTACAATATATTCATACTTACTTATTTATAAGTATAAAGTTTTCACTACCATAATCAACATGAATGTTTACAGTCCTTACGGTACTCCAGATTTTCAGGTAATATTTCAAATTAATTCTAATGTAAATATTTTGTATCACATTAGTATAAAAAAAACACGTTGTTTAAATGCAAGGCTCCGTGTTGAAGGCCTTACTTTTACCTATAATGGTTTACTTTTACAAATTCTGACTTGGTTGAGAGAGTTGTGTCATTGGCACTCATACCACATCTTCTTATATTTATTGTTATATGGTCATTATATTTGAATTCGTTTTAAATTATTATATATGCAACGCTGCTGTTTTTCTGTTGTTGAGTTGCTTCATACAAAACCTATAGTACATTAAATTAGTTTAAACAATTATTGAAAAAGGTAATTCAAATCAATCCAAATTTCAGTGACACAATCATGAAACTTCTTTGCTTTGACTTTTATACCTTTTTTAATATATAATACTTTATTTTATTTCAGATGTATCAGCGAAACTATAACATCAGAGGAAACTACTATCAACCATCGCCACAGACAATACCACTAGCACCAATTCAGAACAATATGCCATCTCCGTATTACCCACACAATACATATCCACACAGTGGAGCTGGAATGGTCGGTAGCATTTTGTTGTTATTTTTTTTAAGGACAACTCATATGGATACGTTTTGATTTGTTCTTTATGTGGTTGATGTGATTAAACATGACTTATACTTTTAAAACAATGAAATTTGCCTGTAAAACTTGATACAAATGTAAAAAGAACATTCACTTAGAATCAATCAAATAATTCTGAATTATTCAACATAATGCACGATTTTAGATCTAAACTTTAATACGTTCTATTTATTATTTTTTTGACATCTCACTTATTCGTAGTGCTATATTAGTATGATAACATATTGTATATTTAAAATGTAAATAACTTATTTTATGAATTATAATTTCAGTATTTTCCGAAACAGATACCCCAAGAACGCTCCTATATTACCCAGAATTCAAGCTGTCATGTTCCTTCTCTAGAAACGGTATTACGAACGCAAGTTCAAGATTACATGTAAGTTCAGATTTTTAGTTATACTTAAGAATCACAAGGGTAGAGGCGTTATTATTTGTTTGCACATATAATTTAGACAGCAATCCAATAACCTAATAAAATTATAAAAAGATGTGTACAGGTCAAATTTAAATGCAGTTCCCGTGTGCCTTAAATTCTTAGACTATATAACTATTATAATCATAAAAATTTTGAATAAACTTTATTAATCATACTTCATTATTTCATTATTTTTGCAAATTTCATTTATAAAAGATTTTAATGTATTTAGAAAATAATATTAATTTGATATTTTACAGAAAATTAGGACTAGAAAAACAAATATCTGAAGTTTCAGCTTCCAAAGGCAATACAAAGATTTTAAAAGATTGGTTGAGACAACACAGAAACAACCCATACCCGACAAAGACGGACAAAGTTATGTTGGCTTATTCAACTAACATGACCATGACCCAAATTTCTAACTGGTTTGCAAATTCAAGAAGAAGAATTAAACAAGAGAAAAGTGAAAAAGAGTTGAATGACAGTTTGTTGGGATCTTCTTGTGATGACAAAAAACGACTAACATGTCGTGAAGACGTGAGACAATCAGAAACATTATCTAGCGCCAAATGTAAAACCGGAAACAAAGAATGCGCATACGATTCATCACGTAACGAAAACGTAAACGATACATTTCAGAGTTCTTTTAACGAAACGAACATTACTCCAGATAGTGGACTCGAGAGTTTTATAGAGACGACAGATTCGTTTGAAAAACGTGAGAACGCAAAAGATCACAAAGGTAGACAGATCTTGATAAATAGTACATCTTAGTTGGATCATATATATAATATAACTTTTAAACACTAATATACTTATTTTTTCAAATTGTTTGGCAGATAATTTCTAATTCAAAACCTGCGAATAGACTTTCAGTAGATTAAACAATATTTGCAGTATTAAAATTTAGTTCTACAGATTGTAGTAGATACATAGTCATGTAAATAATGTGTTTTTATCTTTTTCAGATATAAAGTGCAAGACAAATTTGTTTGGAACAGATCCATTGACAGATGTTACAGTCGAACCATTAGAGACAAAACCAGATACAATAAATGTTACAGTCGAACCATTGGAGATACAACCATATACATTAGACTATATAGTCGAACCATCAGAGAATAAAAGTACAAAGGCTGTTTATAGGACATCGAAAATATGGTCTATTACCGACATACTTAATTGAAAATAACATTCATTTGGTGAATATCGTCCCATGATGCATAGTAGTGCTAAAAGGAAAACAATTCGTTTGTGTAAGTGTAACAAAGAAACTTGTTCATGTATGTATCTTATAATATAATCATTAGTGCTTATTTCTATCCAATAAAAGAAAACTAGAATACTATATATACTTGTTACTCTTTAAGTTATGATTTCAATATCAAAACTGTTCATTATTCTACCGTGTTTCATATTTTCATGCGAGGCCTTTTTTAGCTGACTATCCGGTATGTGTGTATCTCATTGTTGAAGGCCGTGCGGTTTCCATTTACCACTTCGTTCGAACTTAATTGGACAGTTGTCTTATTTGCAATCGAATGGCACCAAGAGACAAATTAATTGCAAATACATGTACATGACGAGAATATATTAATGTTATATGAATATTATCCCTGCTTTCTACTATAGACGGACACGATGAGTCTGATTTTAATGTTTTCGGTTACAATAAAATTGAGAATAGAAATGGGGAATGTGTCAAAGAGACATCAACCCGACCATAGAACAGACAACAACAGAAGGTCACCAACAGGTCGTTAATGCAGCGAGAAATTCCCGTACCCGGAGGCGTCCTTCAGCTGGCCCCTAAACAAAAATATATACTAGTTCAGTGATAATGAACACCATAATAAACTCTAAATTGTAAACAAGAAACTAAAATCCAAAACAATACAAGACTAACAAAGGCCAGAGGCTCCTGATTTGGTACAGGCGCAAACATACAGCGGGGTTAAACATGTTTATGAGATCACAACCCTCCACCTATACCTCTGCCAATGCAGTACAGTTAATGTATAACAATACGCACATACTTTTCAGTTAAAGAGAAGTCCGAGTCTGATGTCAGAAGATGTAACCAAAGAAAATAAACATAATGACAGTAAGGAATAAAAAACAACTGACTACTAGCAGTTAACTGAAATGCCATCTCCAGACTTCAATTAAACTAATTGAAAGATTATTTCTTCATCATATTAATATCAGGCACAATCTTTCCCGTTAGGGGTTTAGTATCATACCATCATAAAATATATGAGAAGAACATAACCCGTGTCCATGTTTTTTTAAAAATAAATGTGTTTAGTTCCGATGCAAAGACCCTATAAGTGAATCAATATTAACGCCAAAATATGCAATCTGTACGTAATTACCTGAAAACAGTATCGTAACTATATCCCTTCTTAATAAGACTATTTCAATTGTTTTACATTGTCTTATCGGGGCCTTTTATAACTGACTATGCGGTATGGGCTTTGCTCATTGTTGAAGGCCGTACGGTGACCTATAGTTGTTAATGTTTGTGTCATTTTGGTCTTTTGTGGATAGTTGTCTCATTGGCAATCATACCACATCTTCTTTTTTATATTGAAAGGTTTTGTTAGCTTCTGAGGTGAATATTAATATTGTGTGCTTTATAAAGAATATTTCCATAAAAAAATGGATTTGCAATACCTGAACGTATAAGAAATCTGCATGCTGAGCTATATTTACGAATGATCTCCTTATACCGATGATAAAATTTGTTTATAGCCAACAGGAAGATATCTCACCTTTCCCGAACACGTTATTCTGAATCCGAGCCATCCAGTCCTTTCTCTTACTCCTTCAAATCACGTGTTTAGTGGAGAAGCTGCAACTATTAATTTTAGTGTTTGGTTTGTCCCGACGGAGGTTTGAACTCCCGAATACCCGCACCTATGCGGTATCAGCCACACAACTGCTTTAGATGTTAACACGCGGACTAAAGGACATAAAACGGGTCGTTTGATACTAACTTACCAGATGAATCTAAAACTGATGAATATTTTTTAACCTAAGTCAGATTTGCTTTAAAAATGCTTTAGTTTCAGAGATATAAGCCAAGAACTGCATTTTATCCATGTGTTTTATTTTAAGCCATGTCAAGCTTTTTGGTTGGCGGGCGGGGTCACAGCTTAAATGTTTAAACTCGAAACCCTTATGATGATGGCCATATTTTGATAAATTTGTCTCAGTAGTTTCAGAGGAGAAGGTTTTTGTAGAAGATTATACGATTTAAGAAAATTGTTAAAGTGGACTATAAAGGGCGTGACTATAAAGGGCAATAAATCCTGACCATTTTGATCATGCCAAATTATTTGTAAGGCTTACTTTGCCTAACATGTTTGCTTATTGCTATCTGTATCTACTGTGAATTCATTAATATTCGTTGCATGCCAATTTTCGTGGGTTTCGTAAGTATAGGTGAACCACGAATTTAATTATTCAACGAAAACAAAATTTATATAGGCTTCGTATGCAGTGATATGCAAAACCACGAAACCTAATACTTACGGAAATGCAAGTTTTCACCAATCCTCGAAAATTGGTACCCACGAAAATAAATGAATCCACAGTATTATAATTTTCAAGATAATAACCAAAAAAAATACAAAATTTCCTTACCAAAGGATTGTCTGATGTTTCTGAAAATTTCAGGACAGAAAGATCGTGAAAAGTTCATCCACGAGAGTCTAATACTGGCCGTGGATAAGTTCACGGAGAAGCCAGTCCCTACTCCACCTTCTCCTCTGCCGCCGTCACATCTACGTCTGTCATTCAGTAGATCGCCCACTGCCTGTTATTTTGTGCCTTATCAATATGCAATTCCAGTCAATTAATTGCAAGCATCATATAGTAATAGTAATGCGTTCATTTCTTCCGAGACAATGTTAACAATAACAGTAGCATTTTACACACAATATTCTTATTTGTAAAAACACATAAATCAAGTCACATTATCACGATATCTTTCGCCTCCCATTTAGGTTTTCTTTAAATATAGGTGATGTAGATCATTAAATTTCTTGCAGTGAAACACAAAATGAAATTCATCCTCCAAATTGGCTGGAAGAGCAACTTTGAAAAATTGGCAAGATGACAATTTATGTAAAACGTTCGAATAAACTAATAAAAATAGGCAGGACCAAATAGAGTGAAAAATATAAAAAGCAGGACAGAGATTACAACTAAATAAAACCATACTTGTAACATGTAGAGGCATTCAATGGAGATGTAAATAATGAGTTGAGCGAAACGGATTACTAGAGGTAAAATGTTTAATGTGAGTAATACTGAGATTTGTACAAATTGTTGATTTTTCAACGATTGAATTTCTTTCATGTAACTCCAAAACGACAATTTTGAATAAGTCAACGTATAAAAAAAGCAAGTACGGTCCATTTTATATTAACAAAAAAAAGTTAAGTATAATTTCTTCATGTTGTGTGGAAAAAAAACTTTTTCACAACCAGTCGACCAAAGAAACAGACGGTATACTTTAACACGTCTGCCGTTAACAGTGTGTAAAAATCAATGTGGCCTTATATGTTGCACAAAACATATTAATTATAAAACATTTATTCACCTAAACAATATATATGAAGACTACCCCTTTGGTAACCATAATACATCATATCCCCACGACTCAGACTTTGTGTAGTCCAATTTTTGTTTTGCAGAGCTCAATGAATGTGGTATGAAGTTGTGTTTACTCATAAATTTTAAAATCGTATCTGCAGTTTTTTGTTTTCTATGGAATTCCCATTCCATAATAAAGCCAACGATTTTTATTTTTTCGAAAAATAACGATGCCCCTTCCATGGCCTTAGCTTCAAAGCCTTCGATGTCCATTTTAACTACCACTTTCTTAAAGTTCTCTATTCCTGGAATTTTTAAAAGATCGTCCATTTTTATCGTGTGAACAGTACCATATGTTCCTTGTGCTCGGCCTTCTTTGAGTTTCTTAATATGATCCGAGTCTACATCGACAAATGTTCCTCCCATATTGTTTTTATCTACTCCTAGATTAACAACACTATTACTGTTAGATATGGCATTATGCACAAGAGTGACTTTATCCTGTAAGCCACCTCCGGCAACAGACGAACAAATGTGACGGACATTTCTGTCTAAAGCCTCCACGGCCAAAACTTTTCTCCCCATTTTAGCAGCAGAGAGCGTATAAACTCCAATGTTAGCTCCTATGTCTATCAGATTTAATTCGGGGTCGGATTTTAACAAATCAAACATTATACTGGATTTTTCGGCTTCGAAGTGTCCACTGCTTATCAGTATTCCCGATACCCACGGATCTTGGGCTGCTGGATACACAAAAATAGGCGTATTCCCATATGGAGTTTTAAGAGTTGCTTTTATGAAGTTTTGACACTCGCTGCATACTTTATTATTTTTACTCCAAGAAGTTAAATCCATTGAATACACATTTGTGAAATCTACTTTACATACGGGCTTTAAATCATTTTTACCACCGGAAGTGTCTTCACTTGTATGAACACGTGTGTCCTGTATCGTCTGCAGCGTTCGATAGTTCTTCACTATGAGCATCATTATAAATCCTCCCATAAAGAAAAAAGACAAACCTATAACAACTCTTCCTCTCATGATTCTGAAAATAATCAAATAGTTAAATGAATATAATATTAACAATATAAAGTCATGTTCTAATATTATTTTTTTCCTAAACAGCGGCATCCCATTTAACTGAATTAGTACTGTACCATAGTGGGCCACGCTCAAACAAACTCAGTCGTGCAGACTGTGTTTTTTCCTTTACGTCCATTTTTAATTTAACTCTGTTAAACGATGTGACGTCTTGCTATTTTGGTCGGAAGCAATACATTTAGGCCGTGTTCATACCAAACGCCATGTACAGTAAACATATTTACAATTAGTTTAATGTAATGTACACTGGTTTCACATTAAAGTAGTAGGTCCGGTAAGAGCTGATTTTGGCCTCAATTTTCAAATTCATCTAACGAAAGATTTTAGGCACTTTATAAACACTTAAGTGTCTATTTCAATTGATTCAATAAGTATAAGTGAAAGATTTTAACTGATTAAGTCATTAAAAACGCTCCGATTCATGCTTGAATATGAAAAATCTATCAAATATGCCAAAAATCGTCACTTTTCAGATGGTTTTTGTCAAAAATGAAAGTGGCCGCATCCGTGTTCATTCTCCAACTTTATATACATGTGTTATCATCAAACATAACTTACATTTCAATATTATGGATGAACACAAATGCGGCCACTTTCATTTAAGACGGAAACCGTCTAAAATTTCACTAAGGTAGATTGATGGTATACCACCATCTTGGATTGTACAATCACAGTACAAAATCGGTCTAGTTTCTTTGCCTAAATCTGCAAATTTAATGACAGATTTGCTATTCAATAGGTAGATTGATTTTTCTATTTGAAGAAAACCTGTTAATTAATCGTATTATACAAAATACCATGTTTTTTCTTTTTATTTTCTTAAAACATGTAAATTAATGAAACCTTTCTTCTCACAATTTATTTCAAAATTCTGTCTCATAGATTTTTTTTTATGCACACTGATGTGTTTTTTGATGAACAAACTCACCAAATTTTGGCAATTTTCAACGACTCATTGCTTGAAAAATAGCACGGTGACCCATACTTTTTATTAAATTTTTGAAAAGAGCATAGTAAAATCTTTATATGGCAAATTATAAAAAAAAATTTGTCTAAAAAAATATATACTTGTGATCTACCATTGTCGTCCCTTGAAATATAGTCCCTAGTGTTGACACTTGGGTTACTTGCCATTAATTTTGATACCCCTTCCAAATTTATTTCTCCATGGTTAATGCCTCAAATTGCAAGTAGGGGATGAAATTACACTGTACAAAAATTTGGGTCCAGAATTTTAAAGGAAAGTAGTGATTTGGTCCAGCTGAAAAAGGTTGAAAATGAGCACTTCGGAAGCTGTCAAAAGATTTCAAGACGCCCTAAACATAAAATTGTCCATATTTTGAGTTAAGAGCCGATGAAATTTTCTATAATTTTGATATAATTTTTCCCAAAAGTAGTACAACACACTGTAAAAGTTTCTTTTAGAAAGTGCAGATGGGATTTTTTTTATTTTCATTTATGTTCTAAAAGAAATGCACTACGAAATAATTGTGTTTTCGGACCTATGAGCATTGTATTGTCAAAAACAGCCCATATTTATGTAGCAGATGAAGCATTCTACTTTTCAAAAAATATCTTAACGATTACATATTCACAATTTCCTAAAACTGCTATATTTTGGGGCCAAAAAGGGGTCTTACTGAACCTACGGAAGCCATGGAGTGCCATGCAAAAAAACTTGTGCGCACAAGTTGAAATTTTTTTTTGTATGGCACTCCAGGGCTTCCGTTGTTCAACCTACTCCTTTGTTTACATGTATAAACCTTGTTTTATTACCTGCACATAAGATTTGTTCACACTTGTAAACTATTTGTAATTTAAATGTTCATTGCGTAGAACTGAATGCAATTTTTTCGGACAACTTTTGTACCGTTAGGGAACGACCATTTGACTTCAAAAAAAAGGGATTGGATGGATTTTTCCTTGAAAAATATTGTGATCCCCAAAATGATAAAAAAAAATATTCTGAATCCAGAGTTTTCCCATACATTATAGTGTTTTAAAATATTGAAAAACAAAATTGATTGTAGCATCGAAAAAAAAATTGAATATAAACATTCGCGCGAAAAAAAAAATTTGACTCAGAAAAAAACCCAAAAAGCATACAGCAATGGTTATTACCACAAAACACTACGTGACAGATCACGTACGCTAATCTGTTGCATCACTGTTACTGTTCATGAATGAGTTATTAGATACTAGACTAAGTATATTAAAATATGTGGTATGAGTACCAATGAGACAACTCTCCATCTAAGTCACAGTCTGTAAAGAGTAGACTACTATAGTTATAATCTAAGTACTGCCCTGAACACGGAGCCTTAGAAAGGAAAACGGTTCAAACTGCCGTTTCTGTTCTTTAACTTTAGTTTGCCTCAACCAAAAGAAATGAAAAGTATACACACTGCATATAATCACAAAACGGTCTTAAATACGTGAATCCTGCATCTGTATGTGGAAAGTGACTCAGCGACCCATAGACACATTATACATTTTAAACTGCTTTCTTTCTCTAAATTTATAAGATTCTCAAATAGAGTCCCTAGCTATAGGATCGCATGTACCGTGCATATTAAATGACTTACTTGCTTATTCAAAGACTAATAACTTAATATTCTCCATTGACATTTTATTGATTACATTTTAAATCTTTTATCTTATCTACTAGTCGTTATTAACCTGTAACAGATTGCAGATCGAGCATATTTATATATTTTTTAATGTAAAAAAAATATGAATATATCAATAAAAATCACATGTACATGTATATGATATAAAAACAAGGAGACAAAACCATGTACTCAGGTAATAACAATGAAAAACATCACTTCCAATTTAATTATATAGAAATTCTGGTCAAACAGATCACAAAAGCTATATTTTTTTTTATCTTTAATAATCTTTTATTGTAAATAGACATTTACAATCTATGGAATTGCGAAAATAAGGTCCGCATTGGTCAATTATTATGTAAATATATATGTAGATGGGTGTAATTTTGCAATAAAGATTTATGTAGATATATGTTATTTATATCAACTTCACTTTTTTTTGTTTCTTGTCACTTGTGTATACAATGTACTATATATATGATTGCATTTTATCCCTTCAGGGTTTCATGTTTTTTTGCAATCAATTTATTATTTTAAAAAAATAAATTCCTTAACAGAAAATAATGAATTATTGTGGATTTTCTATAAAAATCTTGATTTATTTGCCACAAAGTCCTCTTTTTCTATCAAATGCAACGAAACAGTGAAAAATCATTATAATGCTTTGCATCAAGTTTCCCCTTGAAATATGTACTAAATGGCCTATCTCTATCATTCATTATATCTGTAGTTTTGATATAATTGAGGTTTGAAAAATTCGTACAAAAATGCCTCCAGAAGGGTACATAAGGGAGCTACCATTTGATTTTTAGGGGGGGGGGGGGGGGGGGGGCTAGGATGCAAAATTTTGTCCATCATTTTATTTTTAGTTGTAATCTCTGTCCTGTCTTTTATTTTTTCACTCTATCCGGTCCTGCTTTTCTTTTTTTTTTTAGTTTATCCTGACTTTTTTACATAAATTGTCATCCTGACTTTTTTTTTTGCAAGTGTCTCATCCTGACTTTTTTACTCAAAACTCCTGTCCTGCCTTTTTTTTTTTTAAATTTCATCCTAGCCCCCCCCCCCCCCCCCCCCCATAAAAAACAAATAAAAATATGGACCAAATCAAGGACACCTTTTAGGGTGCACTCGACTTTAGTAACCCATGCAGCACGAGGTATTTTGGAATTTACAGGTTAGTTAGAATTTTTTGTAAAAAAACACTAGCACATAGAAAAGAAAGTGAGTAATCTATTTTTCAAATTTTATAACAAAATTTTTTGTCCTGAAGGCTGTGGATTTTCTGTAAAAATCTTTGTTTATTTGCCACAAAGTACTCTTTTTCTATTAAATGCAATGAAACAGTAAATTATGATGCTTTGTATCAAGTTTCCCCTTGATATATGTGCAAAATTGCCTATCTTTATTTATCATTATCAAGATCATTTTGTCTGTAGATTTGATACAATTGATACAAAAATGGCTACAGAAGGGGTCATAAACCTTATTAGTCTTTTATTTCATAGATTAGTCGATTTGTAGTCTGCAAATCCTATAGTTTTCTCTTTTTCTAATTGATATCAGTTTATAGTAATGACTCAAATTATTTAACGTTGCATGTGTTGTTTACTTACAATAAATCTGACAGTGGTGTCCCTGCAAAAAACGAGCTTAATTTTGAACCGCCAAATTTTTTAGTGATGGCACGGGAGGTAATATTTGTCTCAGATTTTGCACTGCGGAATTGAATTGATTTTGATTTTATACAAATTTGATTAAATTGATTTGTATATATATATAATGATAAACTGTGATCTAATTTTCATTTACAGCATTATTTCATGTCACTTAAAAGTGTTAAAATAGGAAGAGTTTTAAATTACAAAGATATTTTTCTTTACCTTAAAGACTAAACTTATATAAACTATTATTACTATACACTATACTATACTATTGTTACTCATGACTAAACCACATATTATAACGGATTCATATTGTATTTCTTGCTACACTAATGTTTACTTTAATAAAACAACTGTACAATATTTTATGTGTACTTCTTGCTCTTTTGTGTGTCATTCTCTGTATTTTTTTTTATTTTTTCCATAAGCTTACGACAGCTTACACACAGTTCAACTTGGATGAGTGATTCAATTTTCAACTGATAAGCGTGCACATATCCAATTCTTACAGGGCGGATCCAGCCATTTATAAAAGTGGGGGTTTCAACTAAGGATAAAGGGGGGGGGGTCCATTTATATATTCCCATACAAATGCATTGATCCTCAAAAAGGAGGGTTTCTATCCCCGGATCCTTCATATCACTGATTCTAATTAAATTGAATAATAATTTAACATTATTTTTTACTGGAACCAATACGTCATAACTGAACTTGAAGTGAGTGAAGCTATAAAAGATTTAAAAAATAATAGAGCACTGACTTGGACTATTCGCCTCCTTCAATACTATACTCTAGTATCTATTTATTATTAATTGTTTACTTTATTTTGAATACAGGTATTATACCTGAAAATTTGACTTCTGGTCTTATTAAACCAGTCTTCAAAACCAAGGGAAGCTAAATAGAACCTGATAAGTATGGAGTAATTACTCTCATCAGTTGCCATGGGAAACTTTTCACGTCCATTATAAATACTAGACTGAAAATATTTGCTAATGAACTGAATATAACATCTAACAAGCAGGCCGGTTACCGTAGGGATATTCTACACAATATACTATTTGTGTATAACACACACTTGTTGAACTATACTTTTTATTTTGGGAAGAGACTCTTTTGTACATTTGTGGATTTTTGAAAGGCATTCGATACTGTTTGTCGTACAGGAGGGGGTAGGAGGGGTCCTGATCCTGAAATTTCCGGGCTTAAAAACACGAAATACCGAGGTCCCGAATTTAAATAAAAAATCCCGACATCCTAAAATTCGAATAAAGAATTCCATGATCCCGAATGGGTCAATTCCGAAATCACGAGCTTAAAAACACCCGATCCCGGAGTCCCGATAAAGGTGATATCCCCCTTTTACAGGGTTATTGGAAATATTACCAAAAAACAGTTTGAGGACCCGCGGGCCCCCTTTTTCAGAATCCTGTATCCGCATCTGACTATAGGTCTTTATAACAGGAAACATTCACCAAGCATAAATAAAAGTTTGATAGCGATATTTTAAAAAAGCTTTCCAAAAAACTTACCAGTGACAGCCCTTATAGTTGGACTTTCCATATAACTAAGGGACAACACATGATTATATTATTTAAAGCCAAGATGCCACCTCGAAGTACAATTTTTCAGAATGACTGTGATTTCGTTTAATATAATAGGTATTATATATTTTACAGTGGCGGGACATTTCATGAAAGGGGGGAGGGGCGCTGACTGACCTAAAAAAAAGGGGGGTGTTCTCCAATCTTGCTTCACTGATTCCCTATATAATCAGCCATTTTTCCACACGAAATGCACCCACCCCCTGGATCCGCTTATGTTTTATGGTCAACATCTTGTCGTGTAGCTTGACAGCATCGATAAATACCTCTGACATTGAAATGAGAAAATGTGTAGCCAGTCTAGATATGACCAAGAGCGATAACAGTGACTTGCAATAATAACACACGAACTTCTGCTTCACTGCTAAAAGCGAAATCACAAAAATACTGAACTTTGAGGAAAATTCAAAACGGAAAGTCTCTTATCAAATGGCAAAATCAAAAGCTCAGACACATCACACGAAAGGATAACAACTGTCATATTCCTGACTTGGTACGGGAATTTTCTTATGTAGAAAATGGTGGTTTGAACCTGGTTTTATAGTTACTGCTAAATGGAACCTATAAGTTCACTTACAACATACATTGTCCGTTGATTTCATTATCATGGGGTAGTCGTGTTGGTAAATACATAAAGTATAATGACTCATGACAGTGCAATAAATATCACCGGCAATAAACACTTAAGATAATACATACATGTACATATAAACCACATCTATGTGTGTACAGTACTTATGATAAGATACTATTTCCGATCACGAACTACATTTATTTCAAACAGCATTTAGATACATAGATATATATTTGTACTAGTATTCAATCTTTGACTTTTAATTAATTATTGTTCCTACCTTTCATATAAATATTTTGTCCTAAAATGGCGTCGCTACAAGTTCCGCCCGTTATCGATGTTTTCCAATGCAAACGGAACAAATAAGATTTGACCATGTTATCGTGTTATCTCGATAATGTCAACACAAAGATTTGTTTATAATGTGACTTATTTAATACATGATTGCCAGAATTAATCGGCTTTTTTAAATCTATAGGAAGGTTCGGAGTTTTTAAGTTTCAATCTATATCAGAAAGAAGAAACACGTACCGGCACAGGAGACAATCTAGTTCTGAAGGACATGTATTATCATTTTGTCAGAAAACTGTCTACGAATAAAATATATCTTGTTATGGAGCAGTTCAACTTCTAAATACTGGTATATAAAAGAAAATATAATTTGGAACTTTTTTTTAGGTTTAGTGGCTATAAAACCAGGTTCAATCCACAATTTTCTACATTTGAAAATGTCTGTACCAAGTCAGGAATATGACAGTTGTTGTCCATTCTTTTGATGTGTGTTATCGTTTGATTTTGCCTTTGCTTAAGGACTTTCCGTTTTGAATTTTCCTCGGAGTTCAGTATATTTTTTGTAATTTTACTTTTTATTACGAGTAAATAAAAATGAATGACACAATTCTACATAATTTTGATACAAATAAAACCATTTTTTCATCTATATGATATATACAGACCTACATTGTACGAAAGATTGCAAAGCATAGTTACATGCAACTTGTGGAAGACATGTATATCAAAAATGAAATAACACGCATGAATAATTTTTAGAAACGGCTATAGTTTTCTCGTTTGTTTCTTGCCTTTTATAGCCGACTTTAATGTATGGGTATCGTTTTTCTCGTACGGTGACCTATAATTGCGTGCATCCATTATCTTTGACACTAATGGAAAGCTATCTCAATCACACCACATCTCCTTATTATCATACAGTGTCTAAGAAACTGTAGAAATGTCATTTCTTCCATCACTCAAAACCACTTCGCCCTTGTTTTTTATGGGTTCGTATTGCTAGAATTTTCAAGTTGTCTGTGTGGTGCTTTTTTTTTTTTTTTTTTTGTGAAAAAGTGTTGTCTGTTTTTTTTTAATACTTATGTTTTTTATTGACCTATAATCAGTGGAGAATATATGAATAATAGAAAAAGATTGCTGAAGATTCAGAGCTAACATAAATGATAAAGGGGAAACTCGGCAGTCAAAAAAAAAGAATATACACTAGTTTCTATCCTTTATATTTAAGAACCTATTATTCTCTTTTCTTTTTATTTAAAACCGTTTATTTCTCAAGTCTTTAATTTTTGGCATATCAATCTCCATTTAGTAAACTCAATCCAAACCCCCATGAAGATTTAGATGTGTGAAATCAAAAGACTATGTCATTCTATGTCAATAGTACATCATTTTCTATGTATAGTGGAGCGTGAAATTGGAGTAAAGTTACACTCTTAATTTGGCATAAAAATTGGTTAGATCATATCATAGGTAACATGTGTACTTACTTCCAGTTAATAGAACTTGAACTTCATCAAAAACTAACTTGACCAAAAGCTTTTCCATGAAGAGGACAGACCGGATTGACGGACGAACAGACAAACAGACATAAAACATAATGCCCCTCTACTAGCGAAGGTGGGTCATAAAATATGTGACCCGTTTGGTCTATTGGCGTGATGATTCTCATTCGACAATGGATATCTGTAAGTCATATAATTTTAAACAAATTGATCTACTGATTGAGTAAGTTCTCCGCGAAGATTTACCATTGCATTAATCAGGCCAAATAAAAAAACATGTGTGTTTCCTGTTTCCCTACCTACCCTATATTTTAAGCTTAGAAATAGCCTACCCTAAAGTCAGGATTTCTCTCCCATAGACTCAATGTAAAAAAAATGGTAAAATAAAAAAAAGTCCCTACCTACCTACCCTATTTTTTTCAAAGAGGAAACAGGAAACACACATATTATTTTATTTGGCCTCAGCGTTGTAAAAGTAATGTTATTATCTCTTTGAAGATTCACTTCATGTTCTTATTAATGATAAAAGAAGGCGAAGTGGAATAAACAGACAAGGTATCTGTTATCACATGTGTATTTTGTAGAAGTAACCTGCTAACTGATTGATATATTTGATGTGTGTAGACAGCTAGATGAGTCAGGAATTCCTACACGTGTGTATCCCATCACGAAAACGAGATGCATGTTGACCCAACAAAATGGTGAGTGTTTGTTTACCTTCTTAAAACATTTGTGAAAAAAAATCTTCCAACTGTGTATTTGTAATCGATTAATTCGTACAATAAATGTTCCTTTATGCACATGTAAATGATATTTATATTTAATTGTGAATTACTGAAATCATTTGAAAACAGTAAAGCAATTTTTTGGGCTCTTTATAGCTTGCTATTATGTGTGAGGTTGGCACTCATGCCACATCTTCCTATATCTATATATAGGAAAGTCACATGGTGCAGATAGTGTCGATTCAACCAGTCATGCCACATCGTATAAATTCTTAACACTAAGACAAAGTTTTAATAAAATCATTTTACATTATGTAATTAAGTAAGCAATTATCTTTTTGTTAAATAGCATTCTAAACTAATGTATATATATATGCCAAGGTGACAGAGTAAATTGGTATAGTTACACGTCCTTGAAAGAAAAGCCGAGGAAAAAAATTCAACTGCCGGATTTATTTGGTCAAATTAATATACTAGTATATAATGGATAATATAATAGACGTTACGCGCGATGTTCGTACATGTAAGCGTAACATAACGTCGCGAATATTTCGTAACGTTCAAACCAAAACTTCGACTGAAACGTTGGTTTTAAGCATGTGCGACATTCTTGTAAGACTCGGCAAAATCGACGACGCGTTTTAACTACTTATCGAAAATTGATGTACTTTAGATTTTTGAAAAATTAAGAAAAACAACATTTTGAAAAATAATAAAATTCTACCATTTTAAGAGCCCTGATAAGCAAACAATTGACGTAAATTTGAGTTGAGTTCGTTTTTACGTTAAAAAATGGTGGTGCGACAACCTTGTAAGCCTTTGAAAAATCGCTCATAAATTACAATATATCATTTTTCAGGATATTTGTTTTTAAATTCATAAAATTAAGCAAAATAACATTGATGTAGTAAATACAAATACCAACCTTTTTCCTTTTAGATAAATGTTTTTGATTCTCAAATCTGGAATACCAATTTTTTTTCTCCCGTGGGACAGATTTGCCCTTGTAGTATGGAACACTTTATTTTTTCTATGACGTCATCATAACGTCTTAAAAAATGCATGAAAAATGAAGGAACATCTTTGTTAAATAATGGAAAAAACCGTTTTTCAAAATATTAAATAGTTTAGAAGAAAATCACAGTTTAGTGGTTACAATAAATGAAATATGTTACGCGGGACAGCCTAATAACAGCCGTTTTTCGAAACTGAAGCTTGTCGCATGCAGCATACAACATAGTTTCAACAAATATTTTTCTTTTTTATTTAAATAAACATATTTTTGTTCAAAATGCGTTCAATAGCAATGAATATGATATCACAAAATAAAATATTTTGGACTTGCATTATGTCAACTACACCGATTTTCCAATGAGGTACGAACATCGCGCGTAACGTCATACAATTTAGTTCCTATGTACATTCTCATTCTAGATTTTGTCTATTATGTCATCTGTACCAATAAAATATGTTAAAGTTGAATTCCCTCTTAAAATCTATATAATTAATACAAAGATTAAGCTACTGCATACAATTAATTTATATCATTATTTTGGCACGAATTTCGGTTATTCATTACACGAATCGTGGCGAATAATCTTTTTTAAGTCGGCTAATAGTTTTGTGTTTTTTCTCTATAATCAAATTATTTGATTTCAGATTAAGCTGTTTTGAATAATCCATCAACGTTTCTTTTCCAATTTCTATGCAGTCATACGAAAACTGCATTTTATTTTAGGGCATCTTGTTAAAATCATGAAGCAAAGCAAGATTTTTTTATCAACATTTGCAATATGTAAATACGTGCATCTGCTATTTCTATTTTTATGGGTTTCATGTGCTTTGTGAATTTTACAATTTCTACTTGCATAACTTATATCGTTGTCAGACGACACACGTCTTTTTTCAAAGACGCACACATTTTGTATTTTCAGAGATAAATTAAAAAGACCACTACTGATATGGACAGAAGAAACCGTGTTCATGGGGTGAGTTATTGACTAATCTATAGAGGTTATACAACTTATTTCAAAGTAATGTATATCTATTGCACTGGTCTTTTGCATGTTTTAAAGCTTTGGCATCGTACTTTCAGGTTGTTTCACGGAAACAGGCGGAGATGGTTGCGAAGAAGGTTGGCATGACAACTGAAAAGGTGCAAGGTATATTTGATTTAAATGAACATTGTGTGCGTTATTTTAGAACATTCCCGTACTTTTTATCCTTAAAATTAAACTGTTATACAGACCACAATACATTCACAAAACCTACACACATCTTACTATTTAGAAATGAAATTAAAGACCGGAAGTATTACACATTATACTACACAGACCATATTTGAAATTATAAAGTGATTTCGATATTCGTCTGTCCCTCTTAATTCATTCGAATGAATAGATCCACATCTAAGAAAAAAACAAATGGTTTTCAGAGGAGCCACCAAACACCGTTCTATAAAGGAGCTATTTCCCAAAGTTCACTTGTGCAAATGAGCTAACGGGTCTTTGAAAATTATAAATCAATCCGAAGCATTGATTTTGTTTGTTGTATTTGAAATTGTCCCTCCCCCCCAAAAAAAACAAACCATGATCGACAAGTGTCAAAGTAAGAAACTTAAGATTAACTCTTCGTAATTACTTAAATTGTTCATTTACAGAACTCCAAGATACATTTTACGTTTTTGATCAGAATGGCGACGGTATGATAACAACGGATGAGCTAGCCACCGTGCTCTTCAAACTTGGTCAGAGACCTACACTGAGAGAAGTACAAGCTATGATCAAGTCCGTGGATGCTGACAGTAAGTTATTTTTATTATTTGTCACAATACACCAATTTCTCAATAAACTGCGCATTGTGGCACCGTTAAAGTTTACAATTCCTCTAAGTTCACAACAAATTGCCGCTAATGTCCACAACGCCGCTAAAGTGTATGTGTAACCTAATTAACAAAACTATAACAGTCTAACGCATAGAAAATGTAGCTACACGCCACCATGCGGCAAACAACCATATACGGATAAAGACATAATACAAGTTATAAAAGACTACATACAAAATCATAAGAACTGCGTCATGTATATTTGGAAAGCCAAAAACGTAAAACTAATATAAAAAAAAATGCGGCCACCACTGATGTCTAGTTTTCCACTTGCACATACAGTTTGTGACATGTATGTTATCGACCTATCTTCTTACAAGAAGGGTGAACACATTCAAAGAAATGGCAAGGTACAAGTAGTTCGTTAAGTACCGTATAGTATATTTGTATATAATCAAAGCTACTTACAATCCAAATTTTAGTTGATGATATATCAACATCTTCGTAAGGTTTAGATATGTTTTTTTTAGTTTTTTTTAGTTTTTTTTCTTTTTTTAAGTTTTCGACATGCTGTACGTGTAACATGTGGCAACACAGGTGTACGAACGTGTAACATGTGGAAACATAGGTCAACGAAATATCAGATATATAATATGTATAAAAGATGTGAACTTGTTATCATCTATCAACCATTTATAATAAACGATACAAGGCAATGTAGTTTCCATTTATAATAAACGATACAAGGCAATATAGTTACCATTTATAATAAAATTGGATACACTGTACCGAGGTAGATAATTGCCCAAGTTCTCTGTTTATTTTCTTGTCAAAATCATTGATTTAAAGCAAAATGCGAATTTTTGTGTGTGCACTTTTTGTTATTTCAAAATTCGTATTTTCACCTAAAATTCCCAAAAATTAAGAAATAATTCCTTCGTGTCATGCTCTATGCTCATTTTAACATGGGTAGGCATTATATTTGTCGATATTTTACACTGAGAGTTAGCAAGGTGTAAAATGTGGTCAAATATAATGCCTACCCATGTTAAAATGAGCATAGAGCTTGACACGAAGGAATTATTTCGATTCTAATAGGACAAATACAGTATTTTTAAAGGTCGAAGCGTACGAAAATATCGTAAAAATGTTTGGCTTTTCCCGTTTCCTCCCCGATGAGTCTGTGCATTACATTTCATATTTGATAAGTTTAAAAACTACGACCAGGGTAAATATATGTTGTTTTAAAAAAATATATAATACAAGTTTATGCTAGCTGCTTAAATGTATAGATTTAAAAGGATAACGATGGAAAAAACGTTAATATACACAGTAAGTTCGTGCGCATGTGTCAAACATATTTTTTATGCTCATTAGAACACGGCTTTGTTTACAAAGCGTAATAAGGACGTCATATTAGAGCTGAAAACTTTAGAATTAAACATGGTCTGCCTAAAATTTTGAATGACTTAAGTTTGCAGATATTTAAGTGCCGGCTTTTGTCATTCTTATAATTATATGCATTTGCTCGGCAAAAGATTTTTTTCATTGGATAACGTAACAGTTTTCCTATTAGTCATATATTATGATAAGTTGGAGTTCACGTGTGTATCGTTACTTTTGTTGACAAGTATATAATCTAAATTTAAGTACAGTATTTAAACTGACTTCCTTGTAAGAATAATAATATTTCTTATCTCATATTATACAGAAAGTGTAACGTAGATAATAGATAATATGAGATATTCACAAAGCTGTTGCATAATATACATTTTCAGAAAATAGATAAACTACATATGTATAATCCTCATACAGGTTTTTGGCATATTGTAATTAACAAATATATCGGGTTGTTTATTTCATAAACATATGCCTCAGATATGCTCATAATTAATTGAGAATTTGTAATAGGGTCTTTGCCAGATGATGTCGGTATGACTGATCAACTCCTTTTTATACGACCGCACATTTTTTATTCGTATAAATTATGGTATGATGTCGTCGTCGTCCGAAGACATATGTAATATCCGTATTATAACTATTTTTTCTTCTTATAGTTTTTATATCTTTATGAAATTTCACAAGAAGGATCAATAACCACAAAAGGAAGGTTGGGATTAATGTTATGGGTTATGGTCCCAATAGTTTAGGAATTAGGGGCAAAGAACAAGCACTTTTTTTATTATATTTTCTGGACAATTATAACTTGTGTGTAAGTGTATGGAACTCTCTGACATTTTAACGCAAGGTTCCATATCACACAAGGAAAGCTGCATGTGAATGAGCTTGGAGATTATCCCCCCAGTATGCAAGAATTAGCGGCAAAAAAGGGGATCTAAAACAAGCATTTTTATACTTTCCAGACAATAACTTGTGTGTAAGTGTATGGATCTCTCAAAATTGTACTCCAATGTTATTCAATATTAAACAGTTCAGACTGGGATTCAGCTTTATGATAAATGCTGCATGGGAGGGGGTTATGTTTTTTTCCCCAATTTTTTAGGGTGAATATTTTTTTTCAAAAATTTTCAATTTTCTAATCTTTTGAAAAGTTTCAAGAAGAAGTCTTCAATTGCACAATAAATGACCACAATGCAATATAATTTTTAGATCTTTGAACACATTTATTTTGTCTCGGAAACCTACATATATATCCAAAATCAGACACAATATTTAACAGCATTAAATTTTAAAGAAGAAAACAAATCTGACTCAGTCAAAAACCAGAACTCCCCCTCCTCTGAAGTTAAATGGTTGCTCCCTTAAGGAAGTCTTGTGTTTAATCAAGAAAAAAATTGAAATTATGTTTCAAATTGCATAACCTCATGCGAGTAAGTCTCTTTTGATTTCTACTTTCCTGGCATTGACATACACATGTAAATGTCGACCATAAAAGTAAGACACTCTTAAACTGAAAGCCGAGATGTGGGGCATTTAACGTTGTCTACCAAAAAGTAAATACTATATAACATTTACATGACAAATCAAGAAAAAAAACATAAAACCCAAGGACACCGACCTAGTCAACATAACTTAGGCATAGATTACCTTAGCTGGATTTGGCAAAACTTTTAGAAATTTTGGTCCTCAAGTCTCTTCAACTTCGTACTTTATTTGACCTTTTTAACTTTTTTGGAATCGAGCGTCACTGATGAGTCTTTTGTAGACGAAACGCGCGTCTGGCGTATAGATACCAAATTCAGTCCTGGTATCTATGGTGAGTTTATTTAGGGAGGTGCATGTATATGAATATGTAGAGGCTCGTACAAATATTGATACTTATTTTGAGGATTGTGTTCAGCATAACTTTTTTTAACCTCGAGACTAAGTAATATAATTCAATTTCTTGACTAAACTTCCAACAAGTGATGATAATGAACAATGCCTGAACGTGTACATCTTCTGTAGCCAAGGGTTACTATCCACTTCCCTCAGAGGTGGGATGTGAATCGAAATCCTTGGCTAGCGAAGATGGCACTTGTAGAGATTCATTGCACAATCTACATTTTTCAATAGGACCATATTATACAATATTATTTACATTTCAAATTTTAAGTGTTGTCTTATTACAAATTAACTTACCATACAAAAAAAGCAGTATATGTTTATGTAGATATCAAGTGTTTGTACAAATGTGTGGTTTTCCTTGTTACATTGTGTAGAAGAAGATTTTTATTTTAATATTATATGTATAGTTTACAATGCGTGTTTCCCGTTTTCTAGTGCTTACTTAATAATATGTGTTTATTTGCGGAAACGATTAGCTTATTTTCTCAACATAGGGACAATGATTCAAGTTGCAAGTGGCTTTGAACTAGCATCAGCAACTGAGAATACTCTTACATATTAACCCAAATAAATCAGTCCCACTATGTGATCGACCATCCCAAAAGCGATGTACCCATGCTTCGTAGAGCAGCGCAATATAAGTTCCAGATTATTCAGATATAGATTATCGCTTTGCGTCTTTTGTTAATTTGTTAGGTGATTTTTGTGCTTCGTGGTAATCTGGCGAATCAATAGAGACAACAAGGTGTGGTATGAGAGCCAGTGAGACAGCTCGCCATCCAAGTCACAATTTGTAAAAGTAAACCATTATAGGTTAAAGAACGGCTTTCGAGACAGAGTCCTAGCTCACACAGCAGTCATTTTAACTGACTTTACAGTTTGGTATTATTTTATCCTGCAACGCTACTGTTTTAGGTTAGGATATCACAAACATTTTCAACCCTTTATGCATTTATGTACCTATTCAAGCCAGGAGCAGGTAGTTCACTGATATATACTTGTATCATAGGCAATCATACCACATGTCATTACATGAATCTTACCACCTATAAATCTCTAGAAACATGATTGGTTAAAAGCATCCGCGTGGCGACCGTGTATATTCCATATTAGGTTAGTAGTGATGCAGGACTAACTTCAATACATGTATTACTACTTTCGAATAAATAGCTAAAAGTTTACATTTTAACAATTTTGTGAAACTGCTTTATTTTTGGGACAAAAAGGTGTCTTACCCAACCTACTCGTTTCAGTCTTTAATTTTATATTTTGTTGCCATTTAAGCTCAAATTAACGGCCACGTTAACTTTTCTCGTCAATTCGCGTCTGTCGTCCTTCGTCGTCATTACAACTTTTACAAAAGTCTTCTCCTCTGAAAGTGTTGGCCAAAGTTTATCCAAACATGCATGGTCACACTCATTATTTGGGTATCTTATTTTAAAAAAAATGTGTCTGATGACCCCGCTTGTCAACCAAGATGGCTGACATGGCTAAAAAAAACCATAGGGATAAAAGGAAAGTTTCCTTTATTATTTTGAAAATCATTATAAATTGAGAAATTCTTACCAAAACAAAAATGTTCAAAATGTTGAGCTCTACCAATTGTCCTTTACGTCAAAACTATCAGACGACTTCTTATAGTATTATTGTCCTTTAATGACAAATTTAACCATTTATGTTCATTTTTGCCCAATATCTTGATAGATAGAGAGAAACTTGAAAATGCAAAAATGATCAGCATTATAAGTTCTACTAATAAGACAGCTGTTATAAGATATAGATAATTTATTATATAAACCAGATGAAAGGGATTATATAAGTAACAAATATACAAGGATCATCAGGTTACGTATTGTATTTGACCGATGATCTATTACAAGCTCATAGTTGTAGTAGTTCTATTTTCCAATTATTATAGACAAAAAAAGAAGTTGTGCAATAATTGGCAATGAGACAACTCTCCACAACAGACCAAGTGACACCGTCCGTACGGCCTTCATCAATGAGCAAAGAAAAACTAACGGCCTAATTTATATAAAAAATATGAACGAGAAAAAAACATGTAACACATCAACAAACGACAACAACTGAATTACATGCTCCTGACTTGGGACAGGCACATACATACCTAATGTGGCGGGCCCAAGTTATCAGGATCCCAATATTAGTATTGTAAAAAAATCTTTTCCCCGTAAAAAAATATTTACGTATATGTGAAAGCAGCCCGTTGTAATTGACAACAGCATTGCCATCATACACCTTTGATAATTTAAGTCAGACGCAGTTATGTTATCTTGTTTTGATAATTCTAAATGTAAATGATTTAAACACATTTGTACGGTGTCATCTATACACACAACAGTAATGCACATGACTGTCATTATAAAACTGTGTTTTATATATAATGATCATTGGAAGAATTTCATATTCTCTGGCACCATCCCTTGGTGATACCCGGAATCTATAATCTTAAAAATATATTTTTTTCCCCCTAATTTAGAAAGTTGGCGCATCTGCACGTATAAACTTCGTAGCATCGCTTCTTGGTGCTTACTGTATATTTAACATACAATTCTTTATTCTATGAGTCAATGTCAACACAATACTTATTGAATTATAAATATATTTTGCTATTATTTTGTTATACGTATTGCCTTTTTTTTTTTTAAACTTATTACACTGTGACATGTTGCATATCTATTGCCTATGCATTGTTATTAGTTGAAACATATTTATTTAATAGTAAAGTGGATTTGCCAACAAGTCCAGATATCCAAAATAATACAGGCTTATTAAAACACTATTCAATTCCTTTCCACTTTGCGGGTGCGAATGCTGCCTTGTAGCGGCATTGGTTGCTCTTTTCGAAATCAGTACAAGGGTGTCTTTAACGTGCTTTAACGTGCAAGAGATAAAACACGGATCAGCCATTTACCGTCCCCTTCCAACGGACCATCATCGTTTCTCAAAACCAAACTCGCAAATGGTGTCAAGGATCAGCCGAAAATTAAGTACCTGAAATTTTAAGACCCAGCAGCTTTTGTGTTTGTAGTCTGATGCACTTCTCAGAAAAAATTCCAATATACCTTTATATATATATATAACACTTATATTAAGGTATTATAGGATTTTTTTTCTGAGACAAGTGCATCTGTGCACTAACCACTACACTACGGCTATTGTATATACGGATATTGTCAGTATATGCTCTCCTTGGATCCTAATTTGGTGAATACAAATATTCCATTTTATATTGCACTATTTTGTTTCCTGACACGTGGTGTATCATTCGGCAATCCTCGGTAGAATCCGCTACTCTAGATGTGGGTACGGAATCGGCCGAGTTTTGACGAAAGGTAGTGTCTGTGTAAATAATGAAAGGCGGAAGCACGTCTCATGAATTACTTCAAAACAAACATTATGTAACATATTTTATTCAGACAGCTTTCAATAGATGTAACTTTGAAAAAAAAGATATATTACAGATGCAAAACTTTTTTTCTGATAATGTAACAAAATTATATGAAGTCGCTTCTTCGGACAATCATATTGTTCATTAAATTAAGTTGTCTATTACAAAATATTGTTTTTATTTTCAGAAAGTGGAACAATTGATTTTGACGAGTTTGTTAAAATATTTGCCCAAAAGATGTCAATAGATCCAGAAAAAGAACTTCATGAAATATTTTGTGTTTTTGACAAAAATAAGGATGGATTTATATCTTCAGAGGAACTTTATGAAGTGTTGAGCAAACTAGGCGAATCAATTACCAAAGTATGTATTCAAATCATTTGTAAAAATATATGTTTACAGTAAATTATTTGCACAACATTCAAATCAAATAAAACAGCGCAATTTGTTGATTCTTCGTTTTAAATTGGGTTTAAAGTGACAGTTTTGCCTTTAACATAGGGCAAAGCATCACGCCAAAACATTACCATAGCTACAGTTCAAATTGGTACACTATCAACGCATTACGATCTAAGGCCATTATATATGACCTCATATTACACATATATCCTGAGCATATATCTGTGTCTGGCTTTATCTTAAAACGATCAACATCGGAAAAGGACACTAAACAAGTATTCATTTATGCCTTTCAGAGGCGGATTTAGTAGGGGGCATAGACCCCCCCTTTTTTTTTTGAGAAAAAAATTGTTGTTTATATAGGGAATCACTGAAGCGAGACGAGATCAGGCCCCCTCTTAAGCAGCCAGTTGGTCCCACTTATGGAAATATCTGGATCCGCCACTGCCTATTTAAAAAATAAACGCTGCAAAAAAAAAAGACTCCTGTAATAAAACATTTAGAAAATCACGTGCCATCATAATCATATAACTGTACTCAACGCACTATACAAAAATTATGTATAGTTAATTGTTTTAAGATTCAACCCACAATTTTTTCCTTTAAAAATGTCCTGTACAGGAACATGGTCATTAATATATCTTTTAATAGAAAAGGGTAGACATCTTAAGATCCCTAGAGATCAGAGATATTGCAAATTTTGTAATGAGATAGAGGACGAAAAACACTTCTTTCTCAAATGCCCTAAATATAAATTTTATAGAGACAATTATTTTAACTTAATAAAAACCAATTCAGAGTGGAAAGATGATATTAAAGATGACATGCTTAAACTTAAAATAATACTAAACCCCACATATCACAGTCAAATTAAAAATACAGTTTCCTTTATAAAACAGTCATTAGAACTGAGGATGGGAGACCCAAAAAAGTAATTTGATCTGATACATTTTGTATTCTAATATTGTATTGTGTACTTTTGTATTTTTGTATATATGTTATGTTTTTCACAGATCATGTTTTTGATTTATATGGCAATAAAATTATTTGATTTGATTTGATTTGATTATTGTTTCACGGTACTTGTTTATCCCAGGTTCATGTGTTTGGTTTTGATGTTATATTTGTTATTCTCGTGGGATTTTGTCTGATGCTTGGTCCGTTTCTGTGTGTGTTACATTTCAGTGTTGTGTCGTTGTTCTCCTCTTATATTTAATGCGTTTCCCTCGGTTTTAGTTTGTTACCCCCATTTTGTTTTTGTCCATGGATTTATGAGTTTTGAACAGCGGTATACTACTGATTCCTTAATTTAAGATAGTGAAAACTGACAGAAGCATACAATTATACATTGTTAGGCAAAAAAAGTATGTTTGTTTATTGTACTACTCTATACCTTAATTTTTATCCCCTATACCCTTAACTGTTTGACCATTTTTGATTAAGCCCTGTTACTTTCATAGACTGTAAAAAAATAATCCTACCTACCTTCCCTGTTTTTTTTCAGCATGTAAGTTGTAACATATGTATATATTTTTTGGTTTGACCTTATCACAGAATGAAAAGATTTTGATATGCAAAATACTTTTTTCTAAGTCAGAGGTTGTTGTAAATCTGTTTTAACAAATTGTTTTATTGGTATACACAGTATCTGATTTTAAGAAGCTAATAACATCAGTTTTCTATTGTAGGACGAGGCATATTTGATGATAAAAGAAGCCGACCTTGATCGGGATGGTAAAGTGAACTATACAGGTACATTTTTATAAAAGAGGCGAAATGATACTAAATAGATATTCAAACTACACATGATAGATGCCAAAGGGATATTCAAAATAATTATAGACAGTGTCATAGTCGACGAACTTCAGTAAATTTAAACGATATAATGGTTTACTTTAAGGAATAAATTGTGACATGGGTGGAGAGAATTCTCATTGGCACTCATACCATATCTTTATATATCTATCTATAATTAGAAATACCGAGCAACCCTGTTCCCACCGAAAACCTGGTGAAATCTAAGATGCTTCGAAAGTGTATCTGAACATTTGAGATGTCAAGAAATAGTTTTAAGTAACACAATTCAGCTGAGTAAGTTTAGTTTAAACATATTAATTTAGAGTGGATTGGGAAACAAGTTTTGCAACTTATATTAATCCCTTTCCACTTTGCGGGTGCGAGTGCTGCCTTGTAGCGGCATTAGCCTACTCTTTTTCGAAATCTACAAGGGTGTCTTTAACGTGCAAGAGATATGGCTCTCTCTTAACACGGGTCAGCCATTTAAGCTGAGTAAGGGTGTCGTTGATTAAGAATCAATACATGCCTCTGACAGAAGAATCATTTAGGGAGGACATTATTGCTCTTCTAATGTATATAGTCACATAGAAATATTGTTTATTATTGTTTTATTTTAAAAAAAGGATAGGTAATTCAAAATGGCGACACAGACCCCTATAGGGTTTATAAGTATACGGATATGGATAGTATCTGGACATTACCAGAAAACAATAAAACTCTTGATGCATATATACGTTAATGTGATACAAATGGACAAGAAATAAAAAAAAAATACCAATGTATATGTCAAGGTCGCTTAGCACCGCTCAATCAACGATTCATTTTATTATGTTTTATTTATTTTATTTTTCAGATTTTAAAGCAATTCTTAATTTTAGATGATACACTAAAGGCAAGTGAGAAATCGGTGGAACCATTTCATTACCTCGTTGGGGTGTACAAATAACAATATAAACATTAACCGTCTTGACCATTGATGAAGTCATTGGTGAACATCATCATTATTATATTTGTTTCAATGTTATACTATATATATAATAGATTTAGTGTATAACGTTAACCATTTTTATTTTTATACTAATAACAAATTGTATTTTCATATCTCAACATTTTTGTACTAATAACATACATATTTATATATGTAACTGTATTTTCTTAACCTAATTAGTTTTAAATAAATACTGTTTCGCACTGTTATGATATGGAGTTATCTCTCTTAGAACAATTGCCATTTATTGTGAAACTGTTTACTTCCGTAGTGGGTTTAACCATATTGTTTTATGTGGATTCAAAAAACTAAAGAGCTTCTGAATAATTTTTAATCTCGACCTTTTTCTGAAATAAGTTCTATCAAATATTTTCTAACCTGTATACAACCATTCCTCATGTTAAAATGAAAAATCGTCATAAGAAATAATCCACAATTCATTTCATAAAAATAGTAGCATATAAGACGCTATAAATTAATTACTAAGGTATACCATACGACAAATTTTGAAACAAAAAGGCAAAACATGCTACACGAAGGAGTAATTGATCGGTATGCTGAAGTGTTTTATTGACAACTATTGTTGAATTCGAAGAAAAACTTTTTCAACAAATTGTCGGCATTCCTGTGGGAACGAACTGTGCGTCTCGCCTTGTAGACCACTTCTTATTTTCATACAAGTCAGAGATCTGTCAGACACTTGTCAAAAAAAGTAGATCAAATTTGGTGAAGCCAGTTTCCTCTGCCTCATTTTTAGACTTAAACTAGGAATTTGACATTGACGGTAATTTAAATATCATCATCTATGAAAAACGAGCCGATTTTAATTTTTAAATTACGAATTTCACCAACCTTAACAATATATACCAACTTCACCTGCTTATTAGATATACATATTCAAGACCTAGCAGCTGCTACTCAGCCTCTGAGTAGAAAGTTTAGGAACCACGGGCATGTTAAGGAACATCTCGTCTTTTTAGCTCACCTAACCCGAAGGGCCAATTGAGCTTATGCCATCACTTGGCGTCCGTCGTTCGTCGTCTTTCGTCGTAAACTATTTCAAGAATCTTCTCCTCTGAAAATACTAGGCCAAATATTTCCAAACTTTAACTGAATGTTCCTTAAGGTATCTAGTTTATCAATTGTATCCGAAGTTTTGATCTATCAACAAACATGGTCGCCATTGCTAAAAATAGAACATAGGGGTCAAATGCAGTTTTTGGCTTATATCTCAAAAACGGAAGCATTTAGAGCAAAACTGACATGGGTTAAAAATGTTCAATAGGTCAAGATCTATCAGCCCTGAAATTTCAAATAAATCAAACATTCCATTGTTGGGTTGCTGCCACTTAATTGGTAATTTTAAGGAAATTTTGCTGTTTTTGGTCATTATCTTGAATATTGTTATAGATAAAGATAAACTGTAAACAGCAAAAATGATCAGCAAAGTAAGATCTACAAATAAGTTAATATGACCAAAATTGTCAATTGACCCCTTAAGGGGTTGTTGTCCTTTAATAACAATGTTTCACAATTTGTTCATCATATTTGCTAACTTTCAAAAATCTTCTCCTCTGAAACTGCTCAACCAAATTCAACCAAACTTCAACTGAATGATCAGTAGGGTGTATAAAATAAAGTTTGTGTTTTATTTTCTATTTCGTCAAAAAACATGGCCGTCATGGCTAAATATAGAACACAGGGTAAAATGCAGTTTTTGGCTTACATCTCAAAAACTCCAGCATTTAGAACAAATAAGACAGGAAGTTAAAGTATTTATTAGGTCAAGGTCTACCTGTCCTGAAATTTTCAGCCGAATTGGGTAACTGGTTTTTCAGGTATAATGCCCCTGAATTGATGATTTTAAAGAAATTTTACAGTTTTGGGTTATTATCTTGAATATTATTATAGATACAGATAAACTGTTAATAGCAAAACTGTTAAGCAAAGTAAGATTTACAAATAAGTCAATATGATCAAAATTGTCAATTGACCCCTAAAGGAGTTATTGCCCTTTAAAGACTTTTTTTTCACAATTTGTTCATCATTTTGACTTACTTTAAAAAATCTTCTCCTTTGAAACTGCTGTATCAATTTAAGCCAAACTTAGGCTAAATGGGTTTCAGAGTATCTAGTATAAATTTTATATTTTATTTCCTTGTATGTCAAGAAACATAGCTCCTATGGCTAAAATAGAACATAGGAGAAAATGATTTTTTTTGCTTTTGAAGAAAATAGGACGATTCAAAGAACATTTAAATAAATTGAGAAGCCAAAATAATAATTGATGAGAGATTTAACCAAAAAAAAATAAGGTGAGCGATTCAGGCTCTTGAGAGCCTCTTTTTTTCTACAGAAATTCATTGGAAGGTACAAAGACCTTGTTGATAAATACTACAAGGTGGTTTTGAAGTATATTTCCTGGGTACTGAAATTGTGCAACATCATATAAAATTCTTTTACTTGTCTTTTTGAATTATACTATTACTGTTGAGTCCATTTTTTGGTGATATGCATTTGACGTGGCTCGGTACTTATATATCCCGACATTGTGCTATGGTAACATTTGTAATCTGGTCTTTAATTTTGTTTATTTGCTTTCTCTATATGCCTTTTTTACTCTTTGTAAATCATTTTTGTTATAGTGATAAAGATTATAACACAATGATGACTGTTGAAACCCTATTTTGACTTTTAAGCACACCTTTTTTGGAATTTTGTATCCTCAATGTTCTTTTAACTTTGTACTTGTTTGGCTTTACATTTTGGATGTGAGCGTCTTATTTAGATGAAAAGCACGTCTGACGTACTAAATTATAATCCTGGTACCTTTGATAACTATTTTACATATTGTGTCCGTTTGTTTCATTCACACAACGTTGTCAATATAATGGAATTCGATGTGACTGTCATACAATTTAGAGGTTTAGATACCCGATAGAACTAGGTTAAATCCACCATTTTTACATAAGAAAATGCCTGTACCAAAGTCCAAATGTAATTGTTGTCATATTTTTTTCAACATTGATAAATATTTATTTCAAATATTGGCTTGTTACAATATCCTTCAGGAGTCCAAGCTCCTACTGATGTTCCCTGTTACAATCCATTCATCACTCAGGGTACTGATTAGTTGTACAATGTATATTACTATTTTTACATCATATATATAAAATGAAATCACTTAATATGACTATTCATATGTTTTCTAATATTTGCTAAAACATTACTTTTAATTTTCAAACATACTCTTCTATTGAACTCATTGAGAAAAATTGGGAAAACATTGACATTTTTAGTCTTTTGATCAGATATGTAGTAGGCTTTGTAAATTGAAAAACCCACAATTGTTAAAATATAATAGTTAAAGTCAAAATATTCTTCTTCAGAAGTTTTATATCCAAATACTATGTGTCTTAATTTATCTTAAATTCAAAAAAAGTTTTAAATACGGACACAGTATACAAAAGTGATCATTTTCTTCCTCTTGTGTACATAAATTACTAGAACTATAATAATTGTTTACAATTTTCCACCTGCATAAAATTTCTGCCAAGTCTTTTGGTATAGATTTCTCTACTAAATTAATTTCAGCTATCCAGTTTGATTGATTTTTTAGTTTATTTAAAATGATGTCTTGAGAAATACAGCCTTTTTCATCTATGATATCATTTACATAAATAAGATCGCTTTTAATCCCTTTTTTTTTTAAATATAGCTTTATTTTCAAATTTAATAATGTTTTTGTTCCATTATATTTTTTTTTATATCTGTAAATGTTTCTGGTTTTTTTGTTAGACCTCCACCAGTTAATTTTCAACGTTTAATAATATCTTTATAAAAATCTGGGATATTATCAATGCTTTCGTCTGTCTTATCCCCACTGTTTGTTTGAAACACTAACCAGTTTGACCCAAAATTGTAAAAATAGTGTTGAGGTATAATTGTCCACCCTCCTTCACAATCATTTGCTAGTCTTTTTACCCACATAGCTTTTAAAGCAGTGACATAATTACTTATATCTATCATATTTAATCCCCCCCTGTTCATATGAACCAATAATTGAATTTCTTTTTACTTTATCTGGTGTATTATCCCAAACAAATTTAAAACAACTTTTTTTCTATTTCTTTTAAAAAATTCTCTGGAATTCTGCAAGCAGATCCCACAAAAGTAAAAATGGGCACAATTAATGTTTTAATTTTCAATTTTGTTACAAAAATAGTAAGATTTCTTTATAGCCAAGAACAAAATAATTTATTAATCTTTTCAATCTTATTTTCAAAATCTAGTTTGTAACATTCCTCTACAAAAATCTAGTTTGTAACATTCCTCTCTACAATGCCCAAAGTAAATGCCAAAAGTTTTTAAAAATCTATTTTTAACAAATCTAGTTTGATCTTCTTTAATAAGTTTTGGTAAGATTTTTTTGTGACAGTTGTTATCCATTCGTTTGATGTGTTTGAGCTTTTGATTTTGCCATTTGGTTTAATAGTTTCTGTTTTGGATTTTCCATACAGGAAATGGTGGATTAAACCTTTTTTTTTTTAAAGCTAAACCCTTCACCTCTTGTATGGCAGTTTCATAAACATTATTAAAATCGAAAGAGAATACAAAATATAGCACGATAACTAGATGTACAAGAACCGAGTCAAATGGACATTTATTAATTACCATAATAGGCTAAACAGTAAAAGTAATAATTTACCAAGACAATTAAAAGAATATTATACTATTATATAATAACATGTTATTAAGATGGTAAACAACGTCAGTACCTATAAGCTATAATTCTTCAAGACCATCAGTTATTATTTGTGATGTTGATACAGAATATTAAAGAAACAACAGACACAGCTGTTCAGTCTTAAACCTCAAAGACACAGTCATCTCAGTACCAGATTCTATGACAAACGAGACGAGTTTAATTTTGACATTATCAATAGTTCCCACCTTAGTAGCAAAACGTCAACTTCACCTGCATATGGGATATACATTTCCCAATTTGATTTCAAAGAAATAAATTACTTTTTGAACTTAGAAAAGAAAATATACCTACTGACCTGGAGACCTAAATGTACGGTAATAATATATTTATATATATAATAAGAACATAAACGCTCTAATTTTTACAAAAGTGTCGGATCATATCAAATAAATTCATTATAGATATCAGAACTAAATTTTGTTTATACGCCAGACGCGCGTTTCGTCTACATAACACTAACAGTGACGCTCGAATTCTATCAAATCGGATTATATCAAAAAGACCAATCGCTTTTCATTGTGTATGGAATTATGGTTAAATATATTAGAATACTGATATTACTACTTTTGTTGACTTGGAATGAAATTGTTTATTTTTTCCAAAGACATGGATCATCAATATGATTATATATATAAAATCCTTTCAGTTGACAGCAACATTTTAATTTCCAAGCTTAAAACAACCAAATGGATTTGTATAGTATTTACTATACAAATTCTTGCAACAACCTACTAAGTCTATCATAAATAAATTTACGGGCAACTCGACTTTTAGAAATCGATGAGCCATGTCGTTTATAAATCTTGTTAATTTTATGTCTCCATATAAATAGTGTTAATGTTGTTGTTATTAGGTATTACCACATTTCCGTGTGGAAAGACCTATTGAATTTGTTCTGATTACTTTTTTTTCTTTTTTTTTTCTTCACCCTAATTTTTTTCTTGCGATGTAAAAAAGTTTCAAAAGATGTCGCTTAAGTTTTTTTGTATGATATCATACAGTCTATACGCTTTTGAAACTGACCCTGTTTAACCGAACACTTTTCTTTGTAAGAGTTATCTCCCCAAACACTGTTTTTCTTGTTATCACATCTCCTCAGCAACCGTAAAAGAAAGCGAGAAATTTATTTTTCCAAATTGCCTCATCATATCCTCAGATGTTAGGTTTTATTTTGACCGAAGCTTTACGAAGACCCCATATGAGAGTTATTTCCCCTAATGTTTTGAAATAAGTGAAATAAATTTGTACTGGAAAACCATAACTGATAAAAGCCTTTCGATTTGAGGTCCTTGGTCCAAAAAAATTAAATGAGGTCGAGATCAAAGGTGAAGGCCATGTTAACATTTTTGATTTTGGCTTGTTATCTCTTATTTTCAGAAATCATACAAGATATCGACAAAACATTTTCAGACAATTGTTAGTTGCGACATTTTGTAACACGTTAATTTTACTTAAAAGGGTACGTAAGATTTAATGCGAGTTTTCCCCCTTTTATATATTAGTTGTATGGTAATATACAATGTAACTCATTAACAATATAAAGTAGAGGCCTAGAGTCTTTTGATTTGAGGTCCTTGGTTGATGACCTTGAAATTGAGCTCAAAGTCATAGCTATATATAGGTAAATTTAACGTTCTAAATTTTGACCTTTGCTTTTTCCTTTTATGTAAACATGATAATGCCATGGGACTTTTTGCAAAAAGTTGCAAGCAATGTGACCTTGAAAAAGCCAACCGGAAGTGAACTTTTGTAAACCGGAAATATCCATTTTTTTATACATATTTAATTTAAAAGTATATAGAACCATCTATTTTGGAATCAGTGTCAAGTAAACTATCAAAACATACCGGAAGTAACATCTTTTAGACCGGAAGTAAAAAATGATCTCCCTTATTTATTATTATATCTTTTTGTATATAAACCATATATTTTTGGAATCAGCGTTTAATGAGCTGTCATTTGACGCTAAAATTTACATTTAAAACCGAATTTAAATACTGTCATATAAAAAGATCAATACTGAGAGTTCTTAACATTAAAAGAGCGTGGCACTCCCTATACACGAGACATCGGATTTAAAGTCCCCGTTCTGACCTGACGTTGTCAAATAAGAGGTGTAACCCAGCGGGCTCATGACGTTGTTTCAACGTTGAAAAATTGTTGAATTTTGGTTGAGTTCGTCATCAACGTTGATTCAACGTAATTATTTTCAACGTCAAATATTCAACCACAATTCAATGTTGATTTAACATTGAAATTTCAAAAGAAAGTCGATGTTGATTCAACGTCTTATTTTCAACGTTGAAATTTTAACAGAAAGTTGATGTTGATTCAACGTCTTATTTTACAACGGAAATAATAATTTTAAACATTTCCCACTCTTAAAACTTTGCTACTCGGAATATCACGGAAATGCTTCCGAAAGTTCGCGCATGTCGATATTTTTGTTATCATGCATTTGAGGTCATCAGGCATGGTCACATCTGTTCATCTTGTCACACTAGGAAAATTCAGAAGAAACCAAGAAATTTTGAGGTAATGATAAATTTCATCCAATTATTTGCAGAGAATAGATATTTCACTAAATATCTTTTTCACACTGATCAAAAAATGTGAAAATAGCACAAACATTATAAAGAAACTAATTATCTAAACGTTGATGCAATGTTGTATTTTCAACGTTGAAAGGACCTTTCATTTTCAACCTATTATTCAACGTTGATTCAACGTTTCAGCATGACGTTGTTTCAACGTTGAAGCAACGTTGATGTGCCCGCTGGGAAAGGTCTAAAAAGGAGGCAGATGAAGCCGTGTCTGTAGTTTATTTAATTTTTAGTTCAAATAAATTGAACGTATTGGACTGACAGGTATCATTAAATTCCACGATAAGGACTTGTTAATGTATGGCATTTTCAGAAAAACGGAGAACTGAATTTATGTATCTCATTTTGTTTGGTTAATACTGTTCATTAAATATTTGTCGTCGTTACTTTTGATTCCATCAATGTCCTGTGAATGTCCAATTTCAAATTGTCATCTTCCAACAGGAGAGTCAAAGTCGTATGGTTGTCTTTTGGTTCCATAAATCTGCGACATATTCGTAAAATATTCCCAAGTCTTAAATCTGTAAATCCTAAATCCAGCAATTGTCAAAAATTTATTGCTATACTCACATGTTTTAAATTTAAATAATAATCAAAATATATAGAGAGAGTAACATAGTCTTCAATTATGACAATTGTGGACAGTTTTCTTTACAGTATGTTAAGCTCTCAATCGTCCCGGCTATTTCATTAAAAGTAGGTAATAAATAAAGGCAACAGTAGTATAAATCGGGTTTGAGCTTTAAGATGACATAATTTTCACTGGTTTTCGGTCTATGAATACATATGTGGGATAGACAGCTACTTTTAAAAGTACAATTAATCTTGATGTACAGTTCTGAAGATGTATATAAACCGTACTACATCTTTACATCTGTATATAAACTGTACAAGCTGTATATGAAATATATGAAATAGATGATATAAATATATTGTAAAATTACAAACTAGAGGCTCTCAAGAGCCTGTGTCGCTTACCTTGGTCTATGTGCATATTAAACAATGGACACAGATAAATTCATGACAAAATTGTGTTTTGGTGAAGTGTTTGTAGATCTTTCTATACTGAATATTCTTGTTGCTACAATTAGCTCTATCTATAATGAACTTGGCCCAGTAATAACAGTTGAAAATATTTTTTTTTTAAATTTACAAAAATTGTTAAAAATTGTAAAAAATTTACCTAAAAAGGCAATAACTCCTTAAAGGGTCAACTGACCAATTTGGTCATGTTGACTTATTTGTAAATCTTACTTTGCAGAACATTATTGCTGCTTACAGTTTATCTCTATCTATAATAATATTTAAGATAATAACCAAAAACAGCAAAATTTCCTTAAAACTACCAATTCAGGGGCAGCAACCCAACAACGGGTTGTCCGATTCATCTGAAAATGTCAGGGCAGATAGATTTTGACCAGATAAACAATTTTACTTCATGTCAGATTTGCTTTAAATGCTTTGGTTTTTGAGTTATAAGCCAAAAACTGAATATTACCCTTATGTTCTATTTTTAGCCGTGGCGGCCATCTTGGTTGGTTGGCCGGGTCACGCCACACATATTTTAAACTAAATACCCAAATGATGATTGTGGCCAAGTTTGGTTTAATTTAACAATGTAGTTTCAGAGGAGAAGATTTTTGTAAAAGACTACTAAGATTTACTTAAAATTGTGGAAAAAAATGACTATAAAGGGCAATACCTCCTAAAGGGGTCAACTGACCATTTCAGTCAAGTTGACTTATTTGTAGATCTTACTTTGCTGAACATTATTGCTGTTTACAGTTTATCTCTATCTATAATAATATTCAAGATAATAACCAAAAACAGTAAAATTTCCTCAAAATTATCAATTCAGGGGCAGCAACCCAACAACAGGTCGTCCGATTCATTTGAAAATTTTATGGCAGATAGATCTTGACCTGATAAACAATTTGAGCCACTGTCAGATTTGCTCTAAATGCTTTGGTTTTTGAGTTATAAGCCAAAAACTGTATTTTACCCCTATGTTATATTTTTAGCCGTGGCGGCCATCTTGGTTGGTTGACCGGGTCATCAGACACATTTTTAAAACAAATAACCCAATGATGATTGTGGCCAAGTTTGGGTAAATTTGGCCTAGTAGTTTCAGGGGAGAAGATTTTTGTAAAAGTTAACGACTGACGACGGACGCAAAGTGATGGTTAAAAAATTGACTATAAAGGGCAATAACTCCTAAACGGGTCAACTGACCATTTCGGTCAAGTTGACTTATTTATAAATCTTACTTTGCTGAACATTATTGCTGTTTACAGTTTCCTTAAAATTACCAATTCAGGGGCAGCAACATAATTCGTCTGAAAATTTCAGGGCAGATAGATCTTTACCTCGTTAACAATTTTACCCAGTGTCAGATTTGCTCTAAATGCTTCGGTTTTTGAGTTATAAGCCAAAAACTGTATTTTACCCCTATGTTCTATTTTTAGCCATGGCCGCCATCTTTGTTGGTTGGCCGGGTCACCGCACACATTTTTTAAACAAGATACCCCAATGATGATTGTGGCAAAGTTTGATTTAATTTCGGCCAGCAGTTTCAGAGGGATTTTGGAAAAGTTTACGACGACGGACGCCAAGTGATGGGAAAAGCTCACCTGGCCCAAACAGTAAAATTTCCTAAAAATTACCAATTTAGGGACAGCAACCCCACAACAGGTTGTCCAATTCATCTGAAAATTTGTGGGCAGATATATCTTGACCTGTTAAACAATTTTACCACTGTCAGATTTTCTCTAAATGCGTCGGTTTTTGAGTTATAAGTCGAAAACTGCATTTTCCCCTATGTTCTATTTTTAGCCATTGTAGCCATCTTGGTTGGTTGGCGGGGTCACCGGACACATTTTTAAACTAGATACCCAAATGATGATTGTGGCCAAGTTTGGTATAATTTGGCCCTGTAGTTGATGAGATGAGAAGATTTTTGTAAAAGCTAACGACAGACGACGACGACGGACGCCAAGTGATGAGCTAAAAATTAAAAATTAAAAAAAATAGGAATTGAAATTAACATTAATTATCATTCATTACTAAATATTTTAGTTTAAATGCAGTGCAGAAAATTTTCAAAATATTTAAACCCATTCAATTCCTTGACTCATTAAAAGTTATAATTTCATATTTTGCTATTCCTATAACTCATCTTTCACAATGATTCATATGAATTATTTTTTTTAAGAGTCATATATGTTTTGACAGTAAATCATTTACAAACAGGCAAGGTTATGCAACTCTGCAGTTTTAGGAGTGAGTAATTGTTCTAGGAACTGTTTTTAAGTTGCATGTCATATAATATCATTTAGAATCATATTTCATTTAATGAGAAAAACACATAACAGCTTGTAAGGTTTCAATTAAGTATAAATATGAGTTGAGATGCAATACAAACATCCAAAGCACTTATCTAATAAAACAGGTTACCTTCCCTTGAACACAATGTTAAGGACAACTTTGATTTTTTTCATGTTTTTGATGATGATAGTTAAAGTGGAGTCGGCATGTGATACTGAACTTCGTAAGTAATTAATTAAGACAAATTTTAATTTAGTTTAGCATTACAAGTAAGAAAAATTAAATGGATAATGTGTCCTCATGGACACAGACGATGCTCCCGCTTACATACATTATAAAGAGACATACATGAAGAACAATAAAAGTGACGCTACCCAAATTTGTACTTGATCTGATTTCATAATATTTAATGGGCAAACTTAAGTTACAAGACAGAAAATATGAATTTTTATACGCCCGTAAAATTTTGTTGGGACATATTATAGTTCTAATACAATTGTCCTGGGTTACTCTGTTCGTCCTGAACATTTCGCATCATAACTTGAGAAATACTTATCCAAATTTCATGAAACTTTACATAGTTATTTCTTATTTGTAACTCAAAAAAAGGGGTGTTTTTTTCATATTTGTGCCGTATCACAAAAAAGATTAATGATTTTTGCTTAAAACTTTAAACACTTCTTAGTTATATTAAATTATTAAATTAAAGATATGAATACTTTTTGGTGATGATTCAACAATTTCCTTTAAGAGAACCTGAGTTTTTTGTAAAAAAAAAAGGGGGGGGTCTCACATGTAATCTAATGAATCTGAACAGCTGTATACTTTTTGTGATGATTTTTTATTTCATTTTTGTGTTATTGAATTTTTATTGGGCTTGTTGGTAAAAAATGTAGACTTTTTTATCACATTTTGTGCCGTATCTCTTATGCTTAAAAGTTTACACCCTTATGTTTTGTCAGGGTTTGCATATACATCCCACCAGTTTCAATTTATGAGTTGACATGCATGATTTTGCGTTGCTTTATTCTTTGTGGTAATTAGTATTGTGAATACTTTTCATAACATTTTGTTAAGGCAAAATCAAGTTAGAGAACGCAAACCAATTTTGCGACGTATGGACATAAGAACGTCCAGACGGACAAGGATAAAACTGAATACCCCCTCTGCTATGGCGGCGGCATACATATCAAAGGAAATGACTATTTCATAGTGTGACTGAATATATTCTGTAACACCTTTTACATAAAGCATTTTTTTTTATTTGCAGAGAATGGCCTTCTTCAAGATCTTCTTAACATGATGATGAAAATTAAAGGTTCCAATCAAGGTATGTTCTTAAACAGCATTTGATATACTTATTTTGAATTTTCAACACTTGAACAGCAGTTTGAATTTTGATTTCTTTATTTCGTTTTGTAAGAACCAAACAGAAATATATATTAACTGACATCAGTCCATCCTTTAGTGTGTCCTACATTCCATTCCATGAAATTTTTGAGGTCGCATTTTTTTATATGCTTTGATTTTTCTCAGGAATTACAAATGCAGTTTGGAAGCTTCATGTGAGCACACTATACTGTGTGATTGTGTTTTCAGATTCATGTCTCAAAGACTTTCTGTTCACCAAATACCAATACATGTATATAATCTTAGCCATAATAGCCATGCACCAAGTTTTTGTTTCAATTTGTCAGGAATAACAAATTAGAGAAAGGACTTGGAGCATTAAAGCTTGGTTTAAGCATCAGAAAATACAGTTATTGTGATTTATTTAAAATTTGCACATACTAAGTAATGCTTGGAAATGCAGAAAGTCAAGAAATATAAACAAATAATTTGGTGTGATGATGTTATAATATGAACTGTTTTCATGAAAACTGCAGAATTTATGAAGTTTTCATCATTAATCTATTTTCTCCCCAAACACGAAGTTGTTCCAAACTAATGTGTTCTCAAATAAAAATTGTTGTTAAACGAGGTAAATTATTGTGGTAACCGTTATTAAAGGTATGATAGCTTTTAAATTTGCACTAATATTTGGGCCAAATATGAGTTGAGATTATGTAACAAACTGTATGTGGATTCAATATAATCTTCTTAGTTCATCCAGAATTATGTCCTTCTGAAAATCTTTTCATAACAACTCATTATAGCGTCTACATCTCTTCAAATAATAAAAAGTCAAAAATTAATCGTATGTCCAAGTTTTATGCCAATAATGCCGTCCTTTTTCTTTGCAGAACTGTCTTCCTGTAAATGCCAGAAGAAATTACAGGCAATTGCCTTCACAGCTTCTCTGTCAGCTAGTAAATCCATGGGTCCTCTAGAAACAGTAAAGTTTGATAAAGTTTGGACCAATGCTGGTAAAGGATATAACCCAAATTCTGGAATATTTACAGCACCAAAGAAAGGCTTTTATCAAATAACTGCCACGATGATGTCTCAGAGTGGAAAATGGTTTCATGCATCCATATGGAAAAACGATGAAAAAACTGTGGGATTATACACTGGACAAGGTCATAAAACAGGTTCTGCTAGCATTGTTCTCAATTTAAAGAAAGGAGACCGTGTGTTTGTTAAACATTATAACATGAGTCAGACAATCTACAGTGATAGCAATCACTATACTATGTTTTCTGGCTTTCTTATCTCTTAATAAAATATAAAACATTATTTTTAATGCTTTTTGCCATGTTGTCAGGTGACCTTAATTGTACATCCAACAAACAGGTATTTTCATTCTATCTATATGAGTAATATTATACATGTCTTCCTTTCAAAATGAAAGTTTTACACATGCATTAATGAACAGCAGTGTTTGGTATATTGTATGACACAGCCACCTAACAACACAATTTTAGGATTTTAGGTCAACATATGATCTTCAATAATAGTCAGGTGACTTAACAATATGTTGAGTTCTAAATTACCCAGTCTTGAAAAGAAGTGAATAAATTGAGCAGACTACCAAAGATCTGCTTCCAACACAGTTCTATATAAATAATAAAGCTGGTCCAAGGACACAGTTATCGTCCTTTAGTTTTCGTTGTCTACGAATATAGTCCCTATTGTAAGCATTGTATAACTTGCATGTTTTATTTGATACACTATCTCAATTTATTTCTTGATATTAAATGCATGAAATATTAAGTAGGGGGATGTAATTACATTTTAAAAAAAATTGGGTGCTGAATCTTTATGTTAAGTAGTGATTTGGTCCAGTTCAAAAAGTTCAAATTTTATCACGTCTGAAGCTGTCAAACTGATTTTACACCCCCTTAACACAGAGTTGTCAATATTTTGAGTTAGAGCTTGTAGAAGTTTCTATAATTTTGATATTATTTGTCTCACTGGTAGAACACTACACTGTAAAAATATTTTTGAGAAAGAGCAGGTGCGATTTTTTAAATTTCAATTTATTGTCTAAAAGAAATGCACTACGAAATAACTGTGTTCTCGGGCCAGCTGCTAAGGTTAAATTCAAAACATCAAAAGATTCAACATTTAACCTAATGAAAGGGATATAACTGTTAAATCTTGACACTGCAATTTTTTTTCTAGAAAAACACCAGATGAAGGTAAATCCAGAAAAAGCACCTTGGACAGGATGACCTTTTCTGGTTTCACTTGAAGTTCTAGAAACTAAAAGGTGATTTGATTAAGAAAAGTAATATACTAAGCACTATTTTATAATTAAAACATTAGATTGCAAAGTTCTGCAAAAATTAAGCCAGTTGTTTGGTAAAAAATGAAAACCAAAATTTTAAAAATGCTATGCCTAGCTTGCAAATTAGATTATCTCCCCAGGTACAAGTATATCCCCATACATAACAACATTATTCAAGAAAAAATATGATGAAGGGGCTGTCCCAAACGATTGGATTACAGCTATCATCACAGTACTTTTTAACGAGCCTGTGTCGCTCACCTGTTACTGTATTTACTGATGTCGGCTATCTTTGTTGATAGGCAGGGTCATTAGACACTTTTTTTCAAAAGATACCCTAGTAATGATTGTGACCAAGTCTGGTTAAATTTGGCCCATAGTTTATGAATGGAAGATTTTTGTAAAAGTTACAAAAATGACAAAGAGTTGTTCAATATTGACTATAAAGGGCAATAACTCCTTAAGGGGTCATCTAACAATTTTCATCATGCTGACTTATTTGAAGATCTTACTTTGCTGAACATAATTGCTGTTTACAGTTTATCTCTATCTATAATCATGATAATAGTATTCAAGATAATAACCAGAAACTGCAAAATGTCCTTAAAATTACCAATTTTAGGGCAGCAACCCAACAACGGATTGTTCGATTCATCTGAAAATTTGTGGGGAGATAGATCTTATTCTAATGGATATTTAGATTTCTGAAAGATTTGCCCTAAATGTCTTAGTTTCAAAGATATAAAGCAAAAACTGCATTTTACCACTTTGTTCTAATTTTAGCCATGTCGGCCATTTTGTTTGGTAGGCGGGGTCATCGGACACATTTTTTAAACTGTATAATTGTGGCTATAAGTTTGGTTAAAACTGGCGCATTAGTTTCAGAGAAGAAGATTTTTGTACAAGTTACAAAAAATGACGAAAAGTTGTTCAAAATTGACTAAAAGGGCAATAACTCCTTAAGGGGTTGACTGAAAATTTTGACTTATTTGTAGGTCTTACTTTGCTGAACATAATTGCTGTTTACAGTTTATCTCTATCAATAATAGTATTGAAGATAATAACCAAAAACTGCAAAATTTTCTTAAAATAACCAATCCAGAGGTAGTAACCCAACAACAGGTTGTCCGATTCGTCTGAAAATTTCAGGGCAGATTGATCTTGACCTGATCAACAATTTTACCCCGTGTCAGATTTGCTCTAAATGCTTTGGTTTCAAAGATATAAGCCAAAATATACATTTTACCCCTGTGTTCTATTTTAGCCATGGCGGCCATCTTGGTTAGATGGCCAGGTCATCGGACACATTTTTCAAACTAGATACCCCAAGGATGATTGTGGCCAAGTTTGGTTAAATTTGGCCCAGTAGTTTCAGAGGAGAAGATTTTTGTAAAAGTTTACGGACGACGGACGCCAATGATGAGAAAAGCTCACTTGACCTTTCAGGTCAGGTGAGCTAAAAAAAGGATTGAGGAAAATAAATTTAAGATTATTCTTCAAAAAATGTAGCCTGTAGGTTAAGTTTTTATATTTTACTAGTCATTGACAGATCCTTTCCTATATTATGCATATGCACAGGAAATATACAGCATTATAATGAGAGTATATTTGAAAACTGGACATGGTGGAAGAGATAAAATGTTAAAAGAGGTCAACAAGAAGTGCACAAATGTGAAAAGGCATGCCATAAACTTGTTTAAAGAAATGTTCGAAGAATGTCAACTCAATAAAAAAGAAAATTGCCAGTAAAGGTATAGCTGTTAAGAGCAATTCTCTGTAATCACCAAAATATTTCGGCACGCACTAAAATATATATGTTTTAAACTTTATTAGTTCAATAGAGCCACATGAGCTTAGCAAAAAATATTACTACACTTAGCCTCTTATGTTTACCGTTTCCATGGTAACAGGACTTAAAGTGGCAAAAAAGGGGGAAAATGAGGTGTTTACAATTTATGATCAATTATGACCTATAAAAAGAAAATTATATAAATATTCAGGCATTTAACCTTTTTTCAGTTAAAATAAAACAAATGAAAATTGTTTTTAGCAGTAAACTTTCTTTTAAAAAAATCTATTTAGCTTAAATAGGGTAAAAAGTGCAATAAAAGGGGGATTTTAGAGCCTATTTTGATCAGTTGTTGTAAAAAAAGGCAGCCATTTCTTATATTGTTGATTATAAAAATAGGGAGAATGAATTCAGGTTAAACAAGAAAAGAAAAAAAATCAGTGGGCAAATTGACTGTGTTGAAATAAATTGACCATGAAAAGTCGAGTTGTCCTGTATTTACCTAATCAAATTACCTCCCTTTGTGGAGTTCTCTTAAGAGAAACACATTAACCTAAAAACAGGAGCGAAAATGTAAACAAATGCAGACAACAAGGTTATTTTACGATTTTGTTCATGTTTTATATTCAAGCATAATGGGAAATGGATAATTTTGTCACAGTGATGTAAGCCTACACTTTTATATATGGTTAAGTTGGTATGATGTCCTCATATTATAAAAATATTGTCTGAACAATGGAACTATGTCTGTCTGTAGACAGTGTATAAAAAAAACTTTGCTTGCCATAACTAGCTTGTTTAGCGTATTTATTCATCCATGTAGAATCTGTAATCTTCGATTTATAAAATGAGTGGCATAAAAGATTTCCTACGCAATTGTGACAAGTGCAGCGATGACAGATATTTTTGAAACCGCTTTCATTTGAAAGAGACATGTATAGTTTTTTGTCAGAAATTTCTTTACTTGAATCTGACATCCCTTTCCATTGTACACCACAACTAAGGACCTGTAACATTCATAGAAATGTTATCATTCAAACAACTTACAAGAAACATTGATGGAAAAATTGTGGTGTGCCTTCAGTAAATGCTACAAAAGTTGGGGATCGACATGTTGCACCCAAGATGTTTCAAAGACTTGTTACAGAGACACAGACGTTTTCATTCCTATTGGGACAAGTAAGTAGACAATATTTAGCTAATGATTTGTTTCTGTAAAAAAGATACAGTGATCATAATTGCACTTATAAGACCAAAAAGTTAAAAATGCAGCTGTCAGGTACCCCTCCAAAAATAAAAAATAAAACACAAAAAACCATGAAAACACAAAAACAACAAACCTTACAGTTTATCTACCATTTGACTTTAATATCATAAATGTGAACTTCTTTAATATCCCCTTTTTAAACTATTTAACATAAAATAATGTGAAGTTTTTTAATCTTGTTTTTGAGAGAGAAAAAAATAACATAAATGCTGTTTCATGTCCATATTTGTAAGGTACATGATAATCACATCATTTCATGCAAGTCCTTATGAAATAAAAAATGTTGCGGCAAGAATGCTTCAAAATTGATACTTTAAAGCAGCAAACTGATGAGGGTGTCAGAACATTGATGCTTCTACTGACATCATTCTGGCTTCTTTGCAGTGCTATTTCAATCCATGACAAAAAGCGCCCCAATGTCCTTAAAGCAAACATATAATTTTCTCATTTCTCATTCTAAATATTATATGTACTAAAATGATGCCAGAATTAGCCCAATAAGAGCAATTATGATTTGAGTGAGGAATTGGATGTTCAATTATTGTGAAGACTTGTATGTAAATGTAGATTAACATGATTAAAGTAAATGCATGATATTAAAGTTCAATCCCTCATGAAGTTACATGTAAATCAAGGAAATTGTCTTATCCTGATAGACCTGAAAAGCATTTTCTAAAAAGTTGTAATTTTCTCCAGGGACGAATTATCATGTAATGGGGCGAATTAGTACCTTCTGGTACATTGGTCGGCGTTTCCCTTCCCTTTCTTAATTTAACCGTCACTAAATTTTGAAGTTTATGCAGAAAGAAGTTTGGTCAATTGTGTTTTTGTTACCCTCTATAGTCAGTTTGAAAGTGTTATTTGTTTGAAAAAAAATGTAGTATAATCACAAAACACAACACCTTTGACTGAAGTGAAGGGGCTCCTGTTGGGATCATGGAAATTATGTTGGTTTTATTGAAGGTATGATCAGGTATGGATGTTGCATGTTGACAGTTCATGAGTTACACATTTAAACTTTCCTTTCTTTTAATGTAGGAATATTAAGTTCATTACTCGGTACATTAATATTGTACATACATGTATAAGAATAACCTCTGAGGGTAGAACTTTGCTTTCTGTATAAACAGAAAAAGTTATCATAATAACCCTGATGTGCACAAAATATTCATGATGTAATTTAAAAAGGAGTAAAAACCTTTCCTTAGGGAATACTCACCACTATACGTATGTACCTTGTTAGACATTACTTGACATTAGTCACTTAGCATCATTTTAGCAACAAAACTCCAATATAGCTGTAATGTTGCCACAACTATGATTTGCCAGAAGGATTTATAAGGGCGGATGACCTTCTTTCATTCATGTTTACTTGAGATAGGTTTTTAAATTTATGTTTGTACATGTATGTACATACAAGTAAAAATAGTAAATACATGTTGTTCTGATAGTTATACACATAATGAGATCAATTGTGTATCTTTTTTCTTTAATATTACAGCATTTTGTAGACTGTGTAGAGAAAAACTACTTGGAACTAACAGTATTGAACATGTTGAGGAGGTATGTCTTTTAATATACATGTATATATAATTTTCCCTGTTCACATGTATACTCAATAGTCAATAGTGAGTTTATTAAATACATGTCAAACTTCTGTACTCATAGGTAGTTTAACTATGACAAGAAAGAAGGTCTTTTAATTCAAAAATAACAAAAAATTAAACTTTCCAATTTGGTTTTCATATTCCATGTATTCCATGCTTTTACTTGGCTGTAGCACATTTTATTTGCATTTTGAATTGGTAATCTGGTTTCATTATTATTAACGCGTTTCATTAACACTGAAGATGATAATTTCAGGATAAATTTCTATATCTTTTTTGTATAAAAGCCGTTGAAAAGTAAGGACTTTAACAGTAGAGTTCAGGTTGATCTAGTAGACATGCAATCTATGCAAGATGGTAATCTCAGATTTATCATGCATTATCAAGATCATCTGACCAAGTTTGCTATACTGCGAGCACTAACATCAAAGTATGTCTCAGAATTCGCCTATCAGCTACTGGATATATTTTTACTTTTTGGTGCCCCACATATCGATAACAGATATGAATTTACAGCCAATATCATCAAAGAAGACATGAGGGCAGATTGTACAAAAGTTCATGGAAAACCTCGACATCCTCATTCACAAGAAGGTATCGAAAGAGGAAATGCAGTTATTAAAGATATGCTGGTTATCTAGATTCATTCTGGTATTAACAGATCATCATACAAGGCAATGTTTGGCTGTAATTCGTCATCATCACTACCACTATCTTCAAAGCTCTGATAAGCAAGATGAGATGAGCAATTACAAGCCAAATGAGTTAAGCTCTGATAAGCAAAACGAGCATGACGAGATAAGCCAGCTTAATGCAGCATTGCATATATCCGAAACTCAGGAAACAGAACTAGATGTTCATGTGTGCCGTGTTTGAAAACCCATGGTTTTCGAATATCCAGTGTTCGACTTGTGAACTGTGTTCTAAAGGAAACATGTCTGATACTTTTACTTGTCATCTGTTTTCAAATGAAGAGGTAATCAGAAATGAAAGAATGTATGCATCAGACTCAATGACAAAACAAGCTGTCAGGATGAGAAATCTATCGGTAAGAGTTTTGACAGAGGTGGATGTTGGAGCAAATGCATTAGTTGCAATTCCCCATGTGGATCGAGGAAAAGGAGACCCTCGTAACCTCATGGATGTTGTTACTGGAAGGGAAGAGCATGGTTCTCAAATGGGAATTAAAGATGTAATAATACATGGACTTTACACAGGGAATCAGTTTGAACTGTCTGACAGTAACTTTATTACTATTCATTCTGTAAATTATGATAATGAAATATCCTTGTCAGTAACGTTTCTTTGTGTGATGGTCAGGGTTACACAAAATGTGACTGTAAATATGATAATGAAATATCCTTGTCAGTAACGTTTCTTTGTGTGATGGTCAGGGTTACACAAAATGTGACTGTAGTGTTGGTGGTAAGACTAGACGTGACACTTAACGTTGTCTTTGCAAAAACAGTCGCTTCCATCCAAACATTACATGTAGCAACAAATATTTTTCATCTTCAGTGTTAATGTAAATGATTTAATTACAACGATAAAACTGTTTAAATTGCATGCTATATTTAATTATATGATATACGAAATATCGATTTGATATTTCCAGTCGTTAAATTTGGAGTACATTCCATTCAGTTTTAGTCTTTTAGGCATTTTGTAAAATGCTTTATAATTTTTCAAATTGTAAAATGCCTCAAAATTTCAGTCATTTAACAAAATGCCTGCAACATAATTTATATAATCTGTACAGTTGTAAAGCTAAATATAAAATGCACATCCGTTGAAAAGTGTATAATATGTACGTCTTTGCTTTTGTTCTGTAGTATGACACGAATTCTTCTGTATAGAATAATTTCGTTTTCCGAACTAAAATATATCCACTTAGGTCAACCAAGACAGGCCAACAATCACAATGTTTATACTGTCCAAAACGTTATTGTACTTACTCAATAGTGTCATTCATTGTAGATACATGTGCATACATATAACTGTAGTACGTTGTGAGACTTTACCATGAGGTATACAATTGGGAAAGAAATGGGGAATGTGTCAAAGCGACAACAACCCGATCAAAACGCAGACAAGAGCCGAAGGTCACCAATGGGTCTTCAATGTAGCGCGAAACTCCCGCACCCGGAGGCGTCCATCAGTTGGTCCCTTAAAAGTGTGTATACTAGTACAGTGATAATGGACGTCATACTAAATTAGTATGAACCTTTCAAAATTGATACGAAAGATGCCAAGGGACATTTAATTAAGGGCATACGATACAGTAACAGGGAAGGTAATGACGTTGCTAACGTAAAATGTTATTTTCGCGACGTCAAACTGTGAGATGTATTTTTCGACTGATTGTTATCATACAAGCTGATTTAATTTGAAAACGAGTTCATAGACACCTCTTTTATAAAACGACATTTGGTTTGTTTACGTATGAAGACTATTTGTACCAATTTTCAAGAAAGTGTCAAATATTAATATGCATATTTTTTTTTAAATTTGATAAATATGCAGCACAAAATGGCGCATTTTTCTACATTCATGAGTATTTGATAAATGTGATCTATTTGTTAAAATAAAATGCAACAATTTAAAGAACAATTTTATAAAACAGAAATTATAGATAATTTAACAAAAAACAGCCAATGTTATCTCTCCATATTAATATTGTTTGTGATATTATTATTGTGCATTTTATTTTATTCGGTGATTTATTATTTGTATGTAATAAATAACCCAATAAAATATAAATTGATAAGACGTTCTAAGAGTTATGTCTTTCTTTCGAAAGGAAAAATACGTCCACAAATCCGGATGTTGTGCAAATATCTAAAATTTCTACCTCCTTTTACTCAAAAAGTAGCACATGAAGGTATATATGTTATTACATATTGATTTTATCAGGTTAAAAATTGCGTATATGCAAATTTTCATCAAAATTTCAAATGGGACCAAACCTGGTACGTATGCCCTTAAACTCAAAGATTGGTGTTCGGTGTGAGTAGTTATCAAAGGTACCAGGATTATAATTTAGTACGCCAGACGCGCTTTCTGTGGCTTCGTGTTAAAGACCGTTCTTTCAATTATATGAGTGTTTACTTTTACAAATTGTGAATTGGATGGAGAGTTGTCTCATTGACACTCATTCTTCATCTCCGTTTATATTATTACTCGAAAAATAAACTGACAACGCCTAGGCAAATTAGAAAAACAAAAAAAAATCCCACAAAAAAAAAATAACCCGAAATTATCTCCAAAATAGGAAGCAGATTCTTCTCCACATTTTACACCCGTCGTGTTACTCCTATAAGCATATATCAAGTGTATGGTATTACTCAAACACGGATTCGTTATATACTCCTAACTCTTCCCTAGACATCACCAAAACCGTAACCATCAGTATTGTAAAATTGGCTTATCCTGTAACTTGACCGACGTTAATGAAAGACGTGTACATACATATAGTCATATCATCAGATGAACGAGGTTTAACCCAAATTTATTCCTGGGCAGGAATTTCCCCTACTAGATATTTATACGAAATCGTGGGACGGATGACTATAACATTTGATGAAATAATATTATTCATATGAGTAAAAGAAAATGTTGGTTATTCAAAACAGCAATCATACGAAAATGATAACCAACATACATATAGAGAGTAACATTCAGTCTTCCATAATTGACCGTTGTATTTACAATATGTCAAGCTCTCAATCGTCCCGGCCGATTCATTAAAAAAGAGGGACGAAAGATACCAAAGGGACAGTCAAACTCATAAATCTAAAACAAACTGACAACGCTCTGGCTAAAAATGAAAAAGACAAACAAAATAACAATAGTACACGTGACACAACATAGAAAACTAAAGAATAAACAACACGAACCCTATCAAAAACTAGGGGTGATCTCAGGTGCTCCGGAAGGGTAAGTAGATCCTGCTCCACATGTAGCACCCGTCGTGTTGCTTATGCGATTACAAATCCGGTAAATAGTCTAATTCGGTAGGTCAAATTCATGAAAGGGAAGGGGATTGTAGTTACGACGTAAAGAACATATCCGATATCATTTGTGAAACGGTTATTCCATAACGGTCAACCGACTCGTGATGGCGTCCGTAAAATATACGAAGGGATGATTTCAACTTCACCATTTGGAACTCTTGGTTTAATAGCTTCCTTGTGAGCAGTAACCCTCTATCAAGAAAATCATGATAGGAAATGCAAGCACGGGAATATCGTATCAATTGGGAGATATATACCCCGTATGCAGGTGCTGCTGGAATGTTGCTAAAAGTAAAGGGAAAATCAAACAGAAACCATTAACTATCTGCCATTGGGATAGTACATATCGATTTCCGTGATTTTTGATTTTCATTTAAGTCAGATTTCATATTATTGGGACAGTCGGATATTCGTATAGGTGACGTTGCTATGATACCTGCATTGTTCAAGTAGATTGATTGTTGTTTAACACATGGGGAAACATTTCGTGAATGTTCAGGATGAGAACATTATTACAATAAAAATGTTCTGCAATATAGGGGTCCATCGGAATTAGACATGAACATTTTGACTGCCACTACAAATTCAGGGCATAATGCAAAAGGATAAGACAGACATTGTGCCTTGCAGCAGGCCACCTACAGAGGGTGTGCAGATTTCTGAAGATCAAAAAGATGTTATGTCCTAATTTTCATCGGACGTGGCTGCGTATTTATACATCCCGCACAGCCAAATGGATGCTCCGCTTTCGTTGGGTTTAATTACCGGTACGTATACGGATGTACACATGTATTATGTCCAAATATAACCATCTGCTCACCATTTTTAATATAACTAAATTTGTCTAACTTTCAATAAATGTACATTTTATTTAGTCAAGACTCGTGAGTATTGATATACTAGTATATATATATATATCGTTTTTATCCAACGCAGTCATAGGTTTGAACGTAGTTTTCAATTTAGACTCGGTTTATATATATGCACATATATATAGATTCTACCACTGCATCGAGTGAAATAAGATATTTATCCGCTCGAGACAGTTAAATTTTAAATATTTAAAATTTAACTGTCGAGAGGGTATCACCAGCCTAGTAGCCAGTACTTCGGTACTGGCATGAAAATACGGATTTTTTGTGTTATTTAAATTTGCTGTTACATAATATTAGAAATTATTATAAATTAAGGAATGTATCTCCCTCATGCAAAGCTCTGATTCCTTTCACGAATTTGACTATACTTTTTGGACCTTTAGGATTATAGCTCTTCATCTTTTATATAAGCTTTGGATTTCAAATATTTTGGCCACGAGCATCACTGAAGAGACATGTTTTGTCGAAATGCGCATCTGGTGCAACAAAATTGGTACCGTTGATTTTATTACACGCGATTTGGTGGTGGAATCTGTTTCTCTAATGATTTTCTAACATTATGTAGGCATTCTTATTCCTTCTTTTCGAATGATCTGCAAAAACATGTGTTCTTTCTATATGACATCATCAGGCATGGGCGCCTTTTTTCATGCCGTCACAATAGGAGTTTCAGAGGAAAGCAAGAAAGTTCGACGTCATAATCGGATTTTAACCAATGAAGTACTGAGATCAAACGAACCACACTTTGAATAAAAAAAATTTATACAATGGGTGCAGAAATGGATAGATTGACGAAGCATTAGAGAAAATGTTTTATATATTATATGACATTATATGGAGCACTACAGGTAAATATCAAACAATACTGAAAAGGTCGCAATATGGCCTTTTGTAATAAGAAAACCAAAGGACTGGCTATTCCGGAGGTTTAAACCAGGCCTAGTGTATTGAATAACGCAAAAATGCTCCGAACGTGTCTTTTATTAAGAATGTAATTTTGAATCCCTTCACATTTATACATATTTATAAAAAGCATATCTCGGCAAAACATGTAAATTACACAAATATTTGTATGGTTATATTAATATTGTATAACAATTGTAGAAAATTGCCAATGAACAATTTATAATCATTATTATAGTACTAAAATACATGCTGGAATAACAAATGTAAAACATGTAAAACATAAGACTAACACGTCACATAGCACATTTTTCGGATATTAAAAATTAAAATTGTTAGCACTTAATAAAATGATTTCAAGACTTTAGAAAATAGCACTTTTGTCATAATAAAATTCAAACTGTTTGCACATATGATTTGAAAACTTTATAAAATAGCTAGCACTTTTTCACATACAAAAGTTCAGTACAATGCAATATCATAATAAGAATACCCACAAGGAGGAACTAAAAAATAGTAGAGTTGTCTGTCTTCTTACAATGATCGTGGTTAATATAAAGAAAACTTAGATGTACCGTGTACAAATTGACATTAAAGTCATCATAGATATAATTATAATATTTCTTTTATGATCGTATGAGTATTACTTAAAAGAGAAGTGTATCGGGTATCTTAATACAACGTAAGACCCAATCCAGAATGATACAATGACGTTTTAAAAAAAACTTCGTACCTAAATACAACGTAAGACCCAATCGACTTATTCAGTTAAGAACTTTACAATGATTTTGCAATTGTACAGCAATTTTTAAAAGACGTAATACTGCATGATCTAAAACATCGGAGACAAAGGGAACCATGATATAGTACACAAGTTCATTGAATGAGATTACCAATTTTGGATCCATGTTAAATGTTATTAGTTTTAAAATGATGCTCGGACTGTTCTGTCGCCAAGTGGCACAGGTGGCCTATAGTTGTCTACTATACAGTTGTTGCCACATTTTAGGTTTCGTAGGGCTTGTAACTACAAATATAAAATATAAGTACATTATTATGGTAATAGAGGCAGTCCGGATTGAAGTTCGTGGTAATTAGTGTATTCTCGTCTTTAATGGTTTGCTAATATGCTTGCTCTATATGCCATTTTGTGCTCTTTGGTACATATGTGTTTGTTTTATGGTGATTGAGATTGTAACACAATGTTGACTGCTGCCCCCCTATTTCTGACGTTTTGACCTATTATGTCTGTTTGTTTTGTTCACACATCGTTGTCAATATAATGGAATTTGATAAGACTGTCATACAAGTGAGAAGTTTAGCTAGCTTTAAAACCAGGTTTAATCCATCATCTTCAACATAAGAAAATGCCTGAACCTAGTCAGGAATATATGATATACAGTTGCAATGTACCTTATTCACTTTTTAAATTAAATACTTACTTGGTCATTAGACATTTCAATTGGATCTTGAAAGACAATCCATGTAACGCTTTCATATAATGGTGGTGTTGTCAAAGAACCCAGGTAGGTCCAGTATTTTGTCAAATCAGCTGTGGAAAACCATTGTACAGGTATAATATTAAAATAGTATTTAAAGCAATAGTTCCTACACAATATCGAGTTGACTAAAATTTTTAAAGAAAACATACACGTATTTCTTGTTTCTAGAAATCGTTATGAATTGATTTACAGAATTGAATAAAAAAGTAGCACATCGGACTCCAAAATTAAAGATGACATTGTCATTCAAGATTATGAGATACAGTATAAATAGCATGTATGTAAGATCACCTTCCTAATTAGAGAAAACTGGCAGTACAATTAATTAGTCATGTGAACTTTGCGCATGACGGGTGTCACATGTGGTACAGGGTTAGTTACCCTTTCGGAACACAGGAAATCGCCCACAAGTTTTGGTGGGATTCGTGTTGCTTAGTTTGTAGATTTTTATGTAGTGTCTTATATGCTGTCATATGTCGTTTTCATTTTTAGCAATGGGTCATGGCGTTGTCAGTCTATTTTCGATCTATGGGTATCTTTCGCCACTCTTTTGCAAATAGATTTAAAAAACAACATTTGTTTGCACCTGCCCTCAGTCAGAAACCTGTTGTTTAGAGGTTGTTGCTTGTTGGTGTGGTTTATAAGTGTTTCACGTTTGTTAGGATTTGACGGATTCTGTTAGAATTGTTTAAATCTACTTATTTTGGGGCCCTTTATAGCCTGCTGTTTGTTGTGAGCCAAGGATCTGTGATGTTAGCCGTACTTTGACCTACTAGTATAATGGTTTACTTTTACAAATTGTGACATGGACGGAAAGCGTTCGCATTGGCACTCCTACTACCTCTTCCTATCTATTGATGCATGTATTACTACAGTGGGAAAGTCTTAAGAGGGCGACATGACAAGATTTTTGCATAAAAGACAGGGCCTTTATTCAATAAGGGGTTTGATCGTCTGTCACTTTTTTACATATATATTTTGATACGTCCAGTTCTACCATGTTAAAGAAACTTACAGTTGAGAAGACTGGCCATGTCTAAATCACAAGGCATATTACATGTTTTCCCCTCTGCTATTATACTACATAATGTGTTATCTGTTAATTCTTTCATACCGACATGCTTTGCTCCAGGCTGAAAATTTATAATGCATTTTATAAGAATTTAACGGTTGGTAACATCTTCGCTAGCTCAAATCGAAACCCTTGGCTAGCGAAGATGGGTTGGCAAATAGTATCAAAATAATATTTATTTAAACTCATTTAATTTTTTTCTTCGATGATAATTTCGGCTCTGTTTTCAGTATTATTGTGATATACTTCATGATAATTCTCAGTTTAGATAATGCTATTGCAGTAAACTAATTGATACAAGTCATTCAGATATAGCTGAATAGATACGATCTTCGTTATTTTGCTTTACTAGCCTTTTTTTGTGTGGTGTTAGCCCTCTAAACATTTGATTTAACTAAAGTTAAGCATGTGCAAGATGTTTGATGTGTTTCGGTCTTTTGATTTTGCCATTTCTTAAGGATATTTTTGATATTTAACAATGAAAAATTGAAGTGATTGTTGTTAGCGGAAGACACATGATTAAAATTCATCTCTAAATGAGGAATAAATCAGCAATGTAAAATTATCTGGTTGGGTTTGGAAGATAACAGACCGATATGTAATGAAATTAAACTGCATATAATAGAGCTTGTGACTCTTCATAAAATTAGAGGAACTATTTCCAATTAATTTGTATGAAATTCAAGATTAAAGAATTCTCACTTCAATTTTTCTTCAAACAATGTTTGGCTTTTAAATTTTATACAATTCAAGATTATTCGGATAATTTATACACGATAATCTGGTTTGGAGGCAGGATTTTTCCAATTGAGACATTTGCGTATGTAATCTGTGTACGCACACCTATTATATCTTCTTCATTGTGTAGTATGTAGTCTTAATGGCAAGTAGAGATACCTCAGGCATAGATTACCTTATCTGTATTTGGCAAAACTTTTAGGAATTTTGGTCCTCAATGCTCTTCAACTTCGTACTTTATTTGGCTTTTTAATTCGAGCGTCTCTGATGAGTCTTTTGTAGACGAAACGCGCGTCTGGCGTAAATATAAAATTTAGTCCTGGTTTCTATGATGAGTTTATTTACAGATGCTCATATGAAACCTGATCTGCACACCCTTTTAAAGCACATGTAACTTTAATCATCACCGGATTTTGGTTGGACTCTTGTCTTTAGTTTTTGTCTAATGTTCGTCATTTGTTTGGTTTTTGCTTTCATGGTATTTTCTGTTTTTCTTCAGCCTACGACTTTGTTTTCTCCTATTAGTATCTTCAGCCTGTTCAAACCTACCTCATATATCGAATAAACTCTTAGCAATGTTATATTTGTTATTCTCGTGGTTTTTTGTCTGATGCTTGGTCCGTTTCTGTGTGTGTTACGTTTCGGTGTTATGTCGTTGTTCTCCTCTTATATTTAATGCGTTTCCCTCGGTTTTAGTTTTGTTTTTTGTCCATGGATTTATGAGTTTTGAACAGCGGTATACTACTGTTGCCTTTATTTAGCAATACCGTATTAAATTATAGAGGTCAATGGATATCTTTCCACTCTCCATTACATAGATTTAAAAAGATGTGGTACGAGTGTGAATGAGACAACATACCTTGATAAAAAATCCGAACACGGCAAGGCCATCTGGTTTGTCTACGGCCTCTCCAAAATTGGCATATTTGGTATTGTAATGTACTAAATGTAGCTGCAATAGAAAATATGTTCATTGTCGTAGAAGCATTTTTATTTAACTTTTATTACAACAAGCATTGATTTATCTTTTTATTGTCTAAACTGAATTAGATCGTATTTTTTTAAAATGAAAAGTAGCATGCGTTTATAAAATAAGTATTTTCAAGACTACACCCGACATAACAAGATCAAACGAAATTTATTGTTAAACGATTATGACTGCTGTACCCATATTTTGGCTATTTTATTTATTTTGTTCACGCATCATTGTAAATATAACGGAATTGACGAGGGTTTGCGCTATAAAATCAGGTTTAATCCTCCATTTTCTACATTTGAAAATGCCTGTACAAAGTTCTTGTCCAGTCGTTTTTGATGTGTTTTGTTATTAGATTTTTCCATGTGATTATGGACTTTCCGATTAGATTTTCCTCTTAGTTCAGTATTTTTGTAATATTACATTTGATAGTAAAATAGGCAATCAAATTATACCCTCATTTTTATATTGAAGGTACAGTTGTATATACCAGTTAATACTATTGTGGATTTATGATGAAAAACAAAAACTTACTCTTGTTTTTACATGCGTAAACGTTATAGGTCGATGCCACTGCTGGTGGAGATTTATTTCCCCGAGGGTATCACCACCCCTTTTTTGTGCTTTTTGTGGTGACATGAATTGTCATTGATATGGTTATATTTATAATTTAACTGTTAACAAAATTTGGAATTTTTGAAATACTAAGGCTTTTCTACCTCAGGCATAGATTACCTTACCTGTATTTGGCAAAACTTTTAGGAATTATGGCCCTCAATGCTCTTCAAATTTGTAATTTATTTGGCGTTTTTAACTTTTTTGGATTCGAGCGTCACTGATGAGTCTTTTAAAGACGAAACGCCCGTCTGGCTTACATAAGAAAATTTAGTCCTGGTATATATGATGAGTTTATTCATAGATCTTTGCACCTTCGTACGTCTCTTTGTTTCAAAATAATTCTGTAATTAAGTTTATTATTCTTTGTTTCTGTTTTAATTGCTATATTACCTCTGCAGCGTACATCTTGCCATTGATTGTGTGTTCAGAACCTTTGTTGTCGTCTGCTCCCCAATGAAAATGAAACTGTTCTAATCTGTATGTCCCTGTTAAGGGTCCTCCTGATATTTCTGAAATGAGTATATCACTAAGTCGAATGTGTTTAAAAGTTTTAGCAATAAGCAAATTGAATTGCACATTTAAAAAAAGTTAAATTGTTGACGAGAATAAAAATCAAAAAGTTAGGAATTTCAAATTGCTTCTAACTGGTACATTCACAACCATTTGGGGGGTGTAATAAAATATAAGGTTGGGAAACAATTATATAGAAGATTACAAATACTCGTGTATGAAGACATTTTGAAATTGTCTCTTTTTACATTTCATACCCGTAGCCAGGGGGGGTGTTCGGACGAAATACAAATAAACACTGTCAATGTTCTGTTCGAATTGTGACTGTGTAAGTCGAGTTTGTGAGTCCACACCCCCCCCCCCCCCCCTTGGAAATTCCTGGCTACGGGCCTGCATTTTCAATAATTCTTTTCCGACAATTCATATGCAAGTTTTTTGAATCATATGTTTAAGTGTCACTATGTATATTCTATAACTTAATGAAGTTTAAGATAAACTAGGTATAATTCTAATAGCTGGTTATATTCTACTCTAAAGTACCTGATGCTTTGGTTGCTTGTACTTTGACTGATTTTCCTGTGTTCATTGCCTCGGCTTTTGGTTCTTTTTGATATTTGACCACCAATGGAGAATTAGCTAGTTGTTGGTCACAGGCTATCTTGTCTGGGCAAATATCGATTGGCGATTGTCTTTTCCCATTGGCTATAGGGAACTGGTTACACCAAGTGCAAGGTCCTATAAAGAAAAGGGTTTGCATAGTTAATTTATTTCGTCTTTCAACTCCTTGAACGTTGTAACATGAACAATTATAATATAGTGTTTAATAGTATTAACAGCCTTAAAAATTAATAAAAAAGATAAAATTAGTATTTAGAATAAAAAAACACAAAATGTTCTTAAGGGTCCACCATTCATCAGTTCTTTACTTTTCTTGGGGGTAAAACAAATTTATTAATTTTTAATTTCTAAACCAATTTTGCTAAGATATCGTACTAAAAAAACAATTTTTTTAAACAGATCAGGATGTTTTTACTAGTTTTCAGTAGAATTAAGCAATTTTTCACTTTCTATTCAGTAACAAGATATTTTTAATAAATTTTGTATCAATTTATTTTGAAAAAAAGTGCTGCATTTAATTTGCATTGGTGGGATGTTAAATGTTCAATGTGTGTCATCATCTTGATATTATTAAAGTTTGCATTTACCAAAAGACTTTATTTAGATAATACTTTTGGGATGTGTAAATACGCTGCCACGTCTGATTGAAATGGTGACGTTAAATCCGATTTTATAAAACGGTCACGTACATGAACATAAAAATTTACTTTTTGGTGTGTCTTTAATTTGGTTGCATGTTGTAAGACAAAATATATCCTAGTACATGAATCTGCTTTATCTCCCTTTCCAGTGATAGTCAATAGTTTCTTGTCCCTTAACTTATTATTTATACACTTTGCTAAGCAAACCAATTATATGGTCGAATTGAATATCCACCAACTTCTTGACGTTTAGAAAAGAATATTTTTTTTTATCAATACTGTTAAGCAAGTTGCTAACTGTCCGTACAAAAACCGGATTTTTTAAATTTCGTCCAAAAGCTTCACTTAAAAGATTCTAATACTTTGGAAGCATCTTTCAATAGATACATCCTGAACTTTAGTCTAATCTCTTTTTATGATATCTATATTTTTTAAGGCGCCAATGATGTGCATGCTGGATTTATATAAAGATAAATAGCATGCATAAAATGTATTTCATTAGTTGTTTATATCTAGAAGCAATAACACGTTATCTATTTTAAAATAGATCTATTTACTTAAACTTTTATATCTTTACTCTTCCCTGACTTAACCCAATTGTTTTAGTGTAGTGTCCTTATTCCAGGCCGCGCAGATTAAATGTCTCAAGTATTTCAAGGTGTTTGCTTTTATTCTTTATAGCATTAGTGGATATAAGTGAAGTAGTTTTAAGGAGACAGGTTTTTTACCCCGCGCAAAACATTTTTTTTTATCAAATTGAGTGATGGCCATTGTTTTTATCGTGTTTTGCTGTGAAACACAAACTATAATAAATAATATCATGATTGTTGGAAGTACGCGTATACTCGTTTATGATAATATATTACTAGAGTTGTATGTTGATGAACAGTTATGTTGCAGAATTCCGTTTTTCAGAGACTAAAAATATATTAAGCATTAGGAATAGAATAGTAAAAAATTTTGATGTAATTATTTATAATTTCGACCACAGAGCTAAACCGCGAATGGCAATACAGTAACTCGTCTTGCAGGGCGCGAGATCTTTAAAGTTGGGTTGAATAAATGAATGAATACACAGTCGTGACCTGTCGAAATGAAAAATTGATACAATGCCTCGTTGAGGGAACGTTTCGCGCTTTCGGTGCTTAAAATAAACCTTACAACAATCGGGCTCAAAGTTGGCAGTCCCGTGTCCCTTAGTACCTATCAGTTTATCAGCATAAATAGCTTTCGGCGTCTCAAATGTTTGACACTGGATGTTACTGATTTATCAATCATTCACTTATGTAGTGGTATTATTGTGTTTTATATTCTGGATTGGTATTTCTTACTTTATGAATATTCATTTAGTATAATTCTATTACAATCGTAGTTCTTTCATTCATGAATATTTCACCTCATTTTGTTCAAAACTTGCGCCTTTGCAAATCGGCGACAGAAAAACTATTAATTGACTTTTGTAGTAAAAGCGAAAAGCAGCTTATTATTTAAACAATAGTAAATGTTATCTCTTGTATCGGGCCACACATGTGAATTATTAATGAAACATACTTTGTATTTTAGACCTTGAAAAAAGACACTAGCACTTTTAAATGTTAAACGTTCTGCTGTTAAAGCGAAATTATCATCCTTTTGCTAGAAGCCATTAAAAAAGTTCTAAAGCATATTTGACATGGTATAGGAAATGTTAAACTGAGGTTGTGACTTTCACCTTATTGAATATTCATGATACAACCTATAGTAGTTAGTAACCCTCATAAAATTTAATAAGGTCAATGTTATTCAATGTCATCGCTATTTTTTTTAAACTTTTTTTGTTTTGTTTTATGACACGAGCTTGATATATCTATAACGTTATAAATATATCAAATAGTTTGACTATCTTTTCTTACTAATACGCAACTTAAAAGGGATACGAAAGACTGGCATTCTGTTGTTTTTATTATTCCCAAGATAAGGAAGTAAGTAATGTCAAGATGGTTTTAAGAAACCCAACCGTGGGGTGCCTGGAGCACCTTACATAATTCCCAGTTATTGGTACGTTTGGTTCTGCCCTGCTCAAACTTTGTGTTGTTGTTTGTGTTCTTTTTATGGGGCCACAACGAAGTTGTCAGTGCCATATAGTTTTACCCTTGTCCGTAATTCCGTTATTCCGCAACAAAATATCTTTTTGATAAGTTTTTTTCTTTTTCTAAACGCCTACAGATATTGGGCTGATTTTTGGTATGTAAGTTTACAATGATGAGTTACAGATCGAGTTCAAGTTTCGTTCCGCTCCGCTAATTTTTACAGAAATTACAGGCTTTGGACTTTTATAAATTGTTGAAAACTACAGTTATACGGACCTTTTTCCTATACGCCTCCAGCTTTTGGGCTAATTATTAATTTGTAAGACTACCATCATTTTTGTGTCCACATGTGTTATTGAAATTGCAGATTTTTTATTTTTTTTAGACGGGGCTATTCGTGTCGCTTTGAGACATCTAGTTTTTATCTGACGTTGTCAATTTATTACCTACTGACAAGTTTGAAGGTCCCTTTTGTATCTTTGTATCTCTCTTGTAGAAGTGAGAAATTTTAATTCTAAAATGACTTCATATTTGAATGTAAATGCCTACTTCAAACCATCATCGCATCAGAAAAGATATTGTTTGCTGGATGTTGCTAACTACCACACAAGATTAACATGGTCCTAGTTTCAGGAAACTACATGTGCCAGTCGAGTAACATGACACGTGAATATATTCAAGGGGGAAACTACATTTTTGTTGTACCTTAAATTAACCAGAGGGTGTAATATTATTCATATATGTGGAGCCAAACTTATGTCCCTGCTGACCACCTTTCTTCATGAGAAAAAAAATGCCGAATGAAGATATATTTGACAATGATGTATTTCTTTAATTAAATTAACAGTTATATATCTATAGATATTTTCCCTACCATATAAATTTATTATCTGGAGAGGTTTTTTTTTGTGTATTTGTTTTTAAACTTCTCAGAAATTGACCAAGTATATTGAGATATCCAAAAAAGTCCGTCGGATGCACTGAAAAAAACGTCTCCACTCGTCTACACAGTTGTGCTATATATATTAAGTCATAAAGTGACTTGAGTGAAAATAAAAACCTAAGCAACATTATAACTGGCTAATACTTACCGTTATCGTTTCCATATCCCCACGACATTCTGTTATATGATAGTCTTAAAACCTGAAACTAAACAATAAAAATAATTTTGAAATTCGTGTATAATTATATTGAATCGCGCAAATATATGCAGTAAAACATTATTTAACCTTTTATTTATTTATTTAAAGAGGATTGCCAACAGCTAGAGTAACTTGATATTATGTTATGAAAAAATTCAGCAACTCATTATCATGTGTATTTTGTTTGTTTTAGGAAGATGTAAAGCATTGGTAAATAAAACACCAGGAGCTTGGCCCAAGTAAAACAAATAGGAAATCTGTTTAAACCGAAGAAGCTGGGAATCTTTTTTCAAAACAATGACTCAATACTTCATTTTACACCAATCACGAGTTTCGTCTACAAACGGTTCACTTGTAACGTTTGAATCCTAACTTGACACAAGCATAATCATCTCATTAAATATGTTAACCCCAAACTCCGAAACAGTGGTGACGAAGCGTAGTAAAGAGGACGTAACCGCTGTTTCGGAGTTTGGTTTAACCCCACCGCCTGTTCCAAGTTAGGAGCCTCTGGCCTTTGTTAGTCTTGTATGATTTTTAATTTAAGTTCATTCATATGTTTTGGAGCCATTGGTGGTCTTCTGGTGTTTTCTACTTTTTGATCGGGTAGTTGTCACTTTGACACGTTCGTGTTTTTTCTACTAGTACTGTTTATGACTATTTACATCAAAACCGTGGGGTATGCACCGATTGGTATTTATTGGCTGGGACACGCTATTTATCTATTAGTTTAAACAGGCTTTTCTTCAGTCTTACAAAATTTTGATAAAATACCGGCAAGTCAATGTCAATACCAGAACCTTTTCTGTTCCTATGATCCAGGATTTGATATTAAGGGGCGTCCTTAAAATGATGAACAAAAGGACCTTATTTTGATGCAAAACTTGCATATTGCATTTATTTTTGACTTTTTTTTGTAAGGGAGGGGTTGCGCCACGCCTGTTTATAGAGAATATAAAAATAATTTGAATTTCGAAGTCTAGATAAAACCGCTTGTGATACCTTGTCAATAACATTTTAATTTGTTTTCAAAAGATTTAATTGAAAATGTTTCACGTGCTTAGTATCTTTGTTGTCTTCCTTAGAATTAGCTGAGAAGCATTTCTCCCTTTATCCTTTAAATAAAGTCTACGGCTGAAACCAAGAAATGAAAATACCACAAAAAATACAAAATTAATCGATTTATGGTACAGTGGTTTCTAGTACATTCTTTGTTTAATTTTTTATTGTAAACACATAAAAACAAATAATATTCGTCATATGAAAATTACTTCCGTCGTATTTGGTTCAATATTATAATAAGTTCGTGGGCCATATAACGCACTCATTGGTCCACCCACATTATCATTGGTCAATTATCTATACACTTATTTATGTTATTAATATCAACTTGGCTTGTTTCGATTTTTTTCCTTCATGTATTGTATTCTTTACGTCCAGTGGCAAATATGTTATGCCTAAAGGCAATATTTCATGCATTTTCAGTACGATCATGACTAGGTTTGATTGATTTTTAGTTGCTTAACGTCCAATTTCAAAGATTCGTGTATGTGCAGGACAATCATGACTAGATTGTTTTATAGTTGCTAAATGTCCAGTGACAAATATTTCATGTATGTTTAGGAAAATTATATATTTCAAATGTTTGGCTTTGAGCGTTCCTAATGAAGGTAAATCCAGAAAAGCTTCGTACGCATTGAAATTATTAAACGTGATTTAATTTTTTTATAACTTTGATTTTGCTCAAGATATTTTGTCTAGTGTTGTGTGCCACACACAACGCACTCCTAGGAATGGCGTAAAATAGTCCACCCACATTGGTCAATTATCTATATACTTATTTAAATTAATATCGACTTGGCTTGTTTCGATTTTTTTTTATGTTCTGTAATGTATGTTTCTTTTGTGTATTATGTTTGCATTTTAACCCGTCATGGTTTTACTTTTTGCAATAAATAATTGTAACAAATAATACAAATTATCATTAAAATCTTTCAAGCCATACAACGTTTGAGCTTGGTTTGTAAGCCGACTTACACGGACAGACTGACATACAATGATTCCTACATACCCCGTTGTGCGGCGCGGAGGGTATGATTATTGACAAAAAACTGTCACCGTGCATTCACCATAACATTAGTTTTCGAATTATAATTATATACTAATTAGCTCAAGACTAGCAACTCCTTCAGGGGTATACCTAATAGCATACACGACAACACAGCCCACCAACAGTTAAAAGGTCCCACACGGATTATATTGGTTACATCTTATTATAATATTTAAAATTAAGAAGTATATTTGTAGCAGTTAACTTGCAAACTACCTCGGTCATAGGTAACTTTTTAACTAGTGTCAGTTTTGTTAAGGTCATGCAAGGATTTGTCCTTGTAACGCGTTCTCAGACATACATTGTAACAGCCTTTCAACTGTCACTAACAGTACCAATCACTTAAAATACAACCTGAACTGTGTTGAAATTTAAAGGTATGTTGTACATGGTTTTGAATAGAACAACTGGCTATAGTAACTGTCACTGTCAACTTCTTCACTTAATTATTACATTTGAATTACCCTCGTTAAAATAATGATGTATTACCTTTTAATAATGTTAGCAAATTGTCAATTTGTATTCCAAATAGATAAATATGAACTTCAGAATGAAGAACATACAAAAGATTTAAACTCAAGCGGGCTATCATAACTATAGTTTGTAAATTGCTTAACGTCCAGTGACAAATATGTCATGCATGTTCAGGACGATCATAAATATATTTAATTTTCTTTTGCTTTAAGTCCAGGGACAAATATTTCATACATGTTCACTGGTGACGATCATGACTCGATTGATTAATGCTTTCTTTACGGTTGATGGCAAATATTTTATGCATGTTCAGTACGACCATGACTGGATTTGATTGATTGTTAGTTGCTTAACTTCCAGTGACAAATATTGCATGCATGTTCAGAACGATCATCACTATACTTTGGTTGGTGTTTTTTTTTTTGCATAACGTCCAGTGAAAATTATTTCATGTATGTTCAGGCCGGTCTTTATTTTATTATGCTTGTTGATTGCTTAATATCCTGTGGCAAATATTTCATGCATGTTCAGAACGACAATGACGTAATGTATTGATAAATGGTTGGTTAACGTCCAGTAGCAACTATTTTATGCATGATCATGTCGATTGTTCATAACGATAATGGCTATAAATTTGATTGATTGATGGTTGCTTAACGTACAGTGGCAAAATTTAAATATAAAAAAGAAGATGCCGTATGATTGCCAATGAGACAACTATCCACAAAAGACCAAAATGACACAAACATTAACAACTATATGTCCCCGTACGGCCTTCAACAATGAGCAAAGCCCATACCACATAGTCAGCTATAAAAGGTCCCGATAAGACAATGTAAAACAATACAAACGAGAAAATTAAATGCATGTTTCAGACGATCATGACTATAGATTGGTTTATTTGATGTCAACGTCTAAATGCAATATTTAATGCATGTTCAGAATGATCGTGAATATAGAATGTTTGCTCAATGTTCAGTGGCAAACATTCATGCATGTTCAAGACAAACGTGACAATATAATATTTGGTTGATTTCTGAGTGTCCAATGGCAAATATTTCAGGAATGTTCAGGACGAATGTTTTATTCTTTCTTGCTTATCGTTCAGTAGCAAATATTGCATTCATGTAAATGACAATCATAACTACATTTGTGATCGATTCATGGTTGCTTTACGTCATATGGACAATATTTCGTGCTTTTTCTGGACGGTAATGAACATTGAATGTTGGTTGTTTAATGTCCAGTGGTAAATATTTCATGTTTGTTCATGACAAGCAGGCTTTCACGTGGTAAATTAAATTTGAAAACTATGTTTCACACCCCGTTTAATCTACACGTTACAAAGGATTACAAGGACCAATCTAGATCTGTTTATATTTTGGTATAAGTATCAATTAAAATCTGACGATAATGACTGTATGTGTTGTTTAAATTTTGAGATATAAAACTTATGAATTGACTAAAAATTTCCAATAGGGGTAAAGTAATATGACAATTTCTATGTTTTCCGACCAGTGTTTAATCCATTGCCAAAGTAGGGCGTCGGTTTGCATGTGAGGGATGTATAAATACGCAGCCAAGTTCGGTCTAAATGGAAACGTTATCTCCGATGTCTTATGTAGTGTCATTTTCTCTGCACGTTCAGAATCTTTAGGTGTTCCAGAATATGCCATCGCACGTCTAAAGTGTGTCCGTATCCAGTATACTTTGTCCTACTTTCAAGTGGCATTCCAAATGAGCTGCCCATCATCTATGAAGACCCACAATTATACATGACCAATACTTATAATTCATTTGCTCTTTCTATGATTATGCATGAAATATGATGTTAAGCGCACATCGATATATCAATCATTACAGGTTTATAAATGACTGAATTTCTATTCAAACCTTTCGGTCTTTGGCTCGATTGTAGATGCAGCAAAACCTGACACATAGGTCGTAAAGCGCAAATGTCATTTGTTAAAAGCGTAGAGGTTAGAGAAATTTAAGCGTAAATGTCCATGAAAACACAGATGTTTAAAAAAAAAAAATACGTGTTAAGGTTCTGCGCCACAGATGATGGTGGCCTTGATTTGTCTATTTTTAAAGTTAAAATTAAATCCATAAATGAAAACTTAATTTAAAGGATTTTACGTTACTATGGGGAAACAATCTTTAAGAACCTGTCTAAGACATTGATTGTTGTAACTTCCTGATAAATATAAGTAGTGAAACTTCAGATTTGTAACAGTTTCCGTTTCTTTATTTATTTGAACTAAAATATTCTCAAGTATTGCAGTCAAAAAAATCTTAATTTATCGACCTTTTTCCTGTTCCCACCAAAGCCGTGAGAATATCAATATGTTAAAAACCCGAAAGATTATATTTTGGCTGTTCAGATAGTTGAATTCTCACAGCAATAATAATATCAATATAAATACCGTGATATGAGCTTATTTTTATTTCTTAAAAAAAATGTATAATAGTTTAAATCACTACATATGTGTATCGGAAATGTTGTACATGACATGGTTTTGTAAAAAAAACGAAAAACTATATTTTAATTTTTTTAATTTTTATTTTAGATAGATAACATTCTCTTTTTAAATCAAAGAGGAAATTTATTTTCCAAAGAGTAATATGCCAAAAATTACAAAAATAAGTACTTACAGTAACTGCATATATCAGTTAATAAACCTGAACGACAATGCAATGATGATTCATTTACTACTAAACAAAAACTATCGACGTTTAAAAATCTATCTATACCTTTGGATCTTTTGATATCTCTCAAGTTGAACAAACTAATACTAATATAACATGACTTTGAAGGAAGGTGATCTTCAACGATGTCAAGGCTTAATTTAAAATTTTGACAATATTTAAACACGACCACAATAAAACCGTACAAGACAATTCATTCAAATATCTTTAAAACAATGAATGTTAATTGTTTCAAAACCAACGCCTTAAAAGTGCAACATCGACAATTTAAGTTGTATTATAAAGTTTGCATTGACAAGGAGGGCAACATTATTGTTTGATTTAACTATTTCTCTTAATGAATAGATTGCATAAAGAACACTTTAAATGTAATCTTATTTCTGAATTGAAACTGGTGATGCAAAATATAAGTTCTGATGGCAAACTTCATATATAGATATAGGAAGATGTGGTGTGAGTGCCAATGAGACAACTCTCCATCCAAATATGCATGTTTATATAAATTCTTATGATCCGTCTGATATTTAGCCCAGTTTGATATCAGATATATGTCCTTCTCTCAGCGAAATTTGAACCCACGCGAAATCGTTGCCCTGTGTCTGCACTGTGTACAGCTATCTAGTACAATCGAGTACTTTCCAGTTCTATCTAGTACAAATGTATCATTTGTTTTTCAAGGGACACCATATGCTGCGTTAAGGGTTTGAATACCTCACGGATTGACTGATTAGTCATATATAGTAAAAACAACCGGGCAAAAATGGTGCAGCCGTTGCGGTTTTCTGGGTTTGTTTTCACCAGGAACGCTCAAACTCATTAATTTGAATGCAATGGATGTAACTAGAATTCAGGAGGTTGTTTATAACTAAAAAGAACCTAAATAAATAAATTACACCCAAGGTCTTTGTCTGAAAGAGTTGAAACCGGTATTTCGCAATACAAGTTCCATCTTATGATACCCTGGGGTGGGGGTCTAGTTGTCTTCCAGCATCAGTAACGACCTAGTGCTTATTTTGTTTTATATTAAATAGGTATAAAAAAAACAATTGACTTGCATATGTATTCGTCTGGTAAGCAAAACATTGTTAAATCTACAAAGCAGTAGGTCCGTAAAGGGCCGATTTTGGTCTCAACTGTCAGGTTCATCTAACGAAAGATTTTGGACTCTTTTCAAACACTTAAGTGTCTATTTCAATTGATTCTATTAGTAAACGTGAATGATTTAAACTGGTTTAGTCAGTAAAAACGCTCCGATTCAAGCTTAAATATGAAAAATCTATCAAATAAGCCAAAAAACGTAAAATTTCAGATTTTCAGTTTTTGTCAAAAATGAGAGTGGCCGCATCCGTGTTCGTCCTCAACCTTTATATATATTATGTATTATCATCAAATACAACTTGCATTTCAATATTATGAATGAACACGAATGCGGTCACTTTCATTTCAATATTATGAATGAACACGAATGCGGCCACTTTCATTTCAATATTATGAATGAACACGAATGCGGCCACTTTCATTTCAATATTATGAATGAACACGAATGCGGCCACTTTCATTTAAGTCGGAAACCCATCTAAAATTTAACCAAAATTGAATTTAATATGACTTAATGATGCTAGTACCCGATATATGTGCATTGTTTTGTCAAAAACAGCCCATACTTATGCAGCAGAAATATCTACTTTCCAATATATAGCTAAACGATACATTTTCACAATTTTGTCAAACTGCTATATTTTGGGGCCAAAAAGAGGTCTTACTGAATTTTCTCCTTTGTGGTAGAATCATGTTTCAAGAACCATTAACATCAACACCAGTTTAACAGATGTTAACATGCGGCCGTCTGAGGTCACAAACCTTTCTGATTGTTTAAGTAATGAGATATAGATTTCGTCTAGACTTTAGTTCATGTGAACTTAAATTGACATTTATATATACTTGTCTTATTATTGCTAATGATTGTATTATGATCTCATTAAATCTCTTGAGAGTTTTTTTATTTGTGTTTTGACCGATACCAAATTTGCCTGTTATTGGGATTAAAAAATTTCAAAATTACTTTTTGGTTCCTGATTTTGAGTCAAGCATTAACAGTTTTTTGTTTAAACAATTCCTAATGATTTTAGATTTTTTTACGAAAATGCATACTCTCAACTCACATGCAATTGAATTAGTAAAAGATAAGAGTTGAAAAAATGATTCTTACAACTTTTTAAAAAACATACCTTCTGCAAAAATAAAGTACGTCCGTGCACTTGTCAGAGTGAATAAATTTATCTGACGATCACTAACTAAGATCACGCTTTCAAATGTTTCAAGTATCAATTTCATACATACTCTCTCACTCTTAACTATATGTTTATCTTACAATAGATAGAAAAGGGTTATGGCGTGTCTCTAAAGTAGATCTAAATTGACAGCCGATTAAAATTAAAAAAAATGCAAGTTGGCAAAAAAATATGAAAAATATTATACTAGGATATAAAAAAATATAAATTATAATCAAATACTCAAATGAAATTTAAGATACTAACAAGTTAAAGGGATATTTCAAATTTATGTCTATCAAATGAATAAAAATTGTATTAACATGCACTATATGAAACCGGAAACGCGTATTTACAACACCTTCTTAAAATATTTTCATTGTCTTTTAAAGGGACAAATAAATCATTTACTTTATGAAATTAGAGTTGTGATGTCTTTCGAACAAGCATGTCTGCCTTTTATGCAAATTATATGTTCTAAATTATTTTGGAAATTAATCATCTGCAGCCAGGTCGTACTATTGAATGCTTAAATAAAGTGGCAGACGACAACAAAGGTGCAAATATAAAGCACAGTCAATTACAGAAAGAAGACACCATGTCAAAATCTATTCAAAACGTATTCTTCATTTTATATTTTTCTCTTAAACTTTTTTATTCGAACGTCACTAATTAGTTTTTTTTAAACAAAACGCGCGTTAGGTGGCGTACAAAAGAAGCCGGATATATATGACGAGTTTATTAATATTTCTAGCTGAGACACACTACTATAGATTATTTTAGTGGGAGGTCATTAACATAATACTTTACTTTTGAAAATCTAAAGATTGAAAAACAAATGCCTCTTAAACTATTCATCATTTATAAATTTCAATTTCGACTAAAGTGTTGTTCCAACTACCTAACACAAACATAACTAACACATCTTACATATTTCAATAAATCGTTGTCAAAGTCTATCCCAGCACCCCAACTCCATAGATCATAAGGTGTTTCGAACATCTATTTAGACCAATTAGAATTAACTAACTGACCATGGCCATGTCCATATATTTCAATAAATCGTTGTTAAAGCCTTTTTATTTTGTTGATGCAATTTTTTTAAACTTTTATTAGTTGCGGCTTACTTTTAGCATGCACATTTTTAATTGATGTTAAAAGGTTTTTTTATCGTTTATTTTATTAATTATGTACTTTTTTTTAATGAAATGATCAGTTTAACTTTTAACTATTTAATTACTTTATAAACCAAGTGTTATAACTCATCGTAGCAAAGAAATAATATATTTTTAGGCTTTTTAATTTTTTTAAATTTGGTTTTTATTTCTTCCAATTTTCTTACCTTAACTTCAAAAGTGTTGACTTAAAGCTTCGAGCTTTCCCGGTGAAATAAATCCAGAATAACGCTTTTTCACACAATAAATCGTACAATTGATTTTCATACACTGAACTAACTGTTTGGTATGGCTACGTGCCAAATGTTCAGTGTATTGGGTTTTTAAAGGTTTGTTGCTCGGAAGATGTCGATAACCTTCGCCAACAATTTCGCTGAACACGCTATACGTTAACCTCTTTTTAGCTGGTATATTCTTGTGTGTAAAAAGATCCTATAAAAGGAGTTTAAAATTGCAAGATCCTGATTAAAGTTGATGACAATAGTTATGCTAATTTATTTTGTGTCTACTCTGTTTGACAACAAATATCCAAATTTAATAATCATCGGAGAAACCAATAAAATAAAACAGAAAATTTCGGATACAAAAATTACCATAAGATCACCTCCTCAAAAAAGGTGTCATTAGAGTGTAACAAATTTTACAATTTTTCGTCATGTGTATTTTTCCACGTACCACTATTGAAGAAATGTCAAATAGATATATTAAACAATGTCTATCTATCTATGATTACTTATCATGCCAACACTATTGTTATACAAATTAGATTTAAACAGGACTAAAAATGAAAAACATTCAACAACACATTGTAATTTTGTGATAAAATTGAAAAAGGAAATGGTGAATGTGTCAAAGCGACAACCACCCGACCATAGAGCAAACAGCCGAAGGCCACCAATGGGTTTTCAATGAAGCGAGAATTCCCGCACCCGTAGGTGTCCTTCAGCTGGCCCCTAAAAATATGCATACTAGTACAGTGATAATGGACGTCATACTAAACTCCGAATTATACACAAGAAACTAAAATTAAAATCATACAAGACTTCCAAAGGCCAGAAGCTCCTGACTTGGGACAGGCGCAAAATTGCGGCGGGGTTATACATGTTTATGTCGATTTTTTCAACATTCACTGTTCCAGTATAATGTTCGAATAAACTCATCATTAATATATATACCAGGATTAAAATTTTATATTGACGCCAGACGCGCGTTTCGTCTACAAAAGACTCATCAGTGACGCTCGAATCAAAAAGTGTTTGGAAATTTATAAAGGTACTAGTTGGGATGTATGTCTACATGCACATGTTATGTGAAACTATTCTACCCAATATGCAAATACTTATTAGCTAACATGAAATCTATGTTTATATAAAAAAGAAGATGTGGTATGATTTCCAGTGAAACAACTCTTCACAAGAGACCAAATGTCACAGAAATTTACAGCTATAGGTAACCTTACAGCCTTCAACAATGAGCAAAACCCATACCGCATAGTCAGCTGTAAAAAAATTCACACGAGAAAACTGACGGGCTAATTAATGAACATAAAACTGAAAGAAAGCAAAACAAATCTGATACAAACGACAACCACTAAATTACAGGCTCCTTACTTGGGACATCACATGTATACAGAATGCTGAAGGGATTACACATGTTAGCGGGATCCCAACCCTCCCATAACCTGGAACAGTGGTGTAACAGTACAACACAAGAACGTACTATAGTTCAGTTGGATACACATAGAGCTACATTACATCTATCAAAAACACAGATTGGACATAGCCGCGTACTGTACATCCCAACAACAAAAGACACCGAGTACATATCTGATAGTACTCGTAATTATTGACCATTATAGTTCAAAACCAAAAACAACATATTAAAAAAGAACATGCATCTATAACTAACTACACCTATATACATGCCAATAAAAGAATTTCTAAAATTTTGATAAAAACTTCAAAATAATGGTCTATAATTAACAAAAGTAAAATAACAATAATACGGAACTTTTAATAAAATTCTAAACGGAAAGTCATTAATCAAGTTGCAAAATCAAAACCAAAAAAAAACATAAATCGAAACGACATCAACTGTCAAATTCCTTACTTGGTATAGATATTTTATGATGTGGCAAATGTTGGATCAAAGCTAGCATTACAGTCAGCCAAACCTCTCACTTGTATGACAGTCGCATACATTTTTTGACGCGTATTCGACAGGGTAAAACACATAGTTTGAAAAATCTCCAAATAATAATTGCCAAAAAATATATAACATTTTCTTTCAAATTTGTGAAAATCAAATCCTTTCGCACATGTTCATCTGTTTTTTTTTAGTTGTTACAAAATGCAAAGGTACAAGTTTGTAAGCCTTACAGACAATTTGGGAACAACTTCTGTGAATCAAATTGGTAATTTCCCTATAACTTGTATTTTTAATCCTGTTCGTATGTACATCTCTAGTACATACATGTGTACATATGTTATTACAAATACTAGTAGTAAGATGTTACCATATAAAGTGTAAAGAGACGGAAAAGATACAAAAGGAACAAGTTAACATAAGTTTAAAACTAACTGACGACGGAATTGCAAAAAATAAAACAGACCACAAGACACATAGCCGTATACGAAACACAACATAGGCATCTACAAAACTGAGCAACACAACTCCATCAAACATGTGTGGTGAAATCAGGTGCTCCGGAAGGGTAAGCATATAATACTCCACATGTCATGTAACTCAATTAAGTGCAGCCAATGTGGCAAGTCTAAATCATAAGGCTACATTTCAGGAAAAGCGCACGTAAGGCAAGTGCTAAAGACACACAATGCACCCTTTTCTGGTTAAATTCCCACAAGTTGGAACATCATCATATTTGTACAGCTGTTTTCTAAAAACAGAACCTAGCTTTTAAATGGTTAGAGATGATCGACGGACACATCCAATATCTATGTTGTGGACAGACAATTTTAAGAGCCTTGAAAATTTGATCATGGCCGACCCCCTCACCCCCCCCCCCCCCCAAAAAAAAAATCTCAGTAATTTCAACACACGCTGGCTTTTTTTTACATATATGATTCTGAAGGTTGCCCTACCCGGGTTCGGTAATACTGTTTGCCCATCTCAGTTATATCTGTTCATCAACATTTGTATTAGGTTTTTGGTTTTCGAAGCTATTATGTTAATTGTCTCAATTTGCATCTTGTGCAGTAAAATTTGGTACGTTTAATATTATGTAATTGTAAAAATCAAGACATTTTTTTGCACTTTGGGAAAAACTATTAAACTAGTTTATGGGCATCAGCAATTAAGATACTAAAATAAACCAATTCAGTCATTAATGTAACGTTCAATAGCCATTAAATCAGTTTAAACAAAAGTGAAAATAAACATTTCAGATAAAAAATATATAAATAAAACATCGATAAATTCTGTAAAGATTTACATACCTACAGTGGCGAAAAATATCCGTAAACTTATCAAGGTAAGTAACGTATATTTAACTTTTATTTGACTAGATGATCGTGTATTCCTAGGCGTTCTTTAGATGTCCTGTGTGATTCAAGATTTACATTTGTTCTACATAAATGATAAATTTATTGTATAATGGATCAAACATACGGTTATTGGGACATCTTCTGATAACCAAACTGAAGACACTACGTATAAAGTATAGTATACATGTTATTTTCAAGTTAAAATAGCTTTTCTCCCTCCATTTGTAATCATTATTCGATCGTTTACGTCTACAAGTATCAAAAATATAAATCGTCTATTGAAATTTGTACTTAAATGAAATGTTATTCTTAAACACATGATTTATGAAATAAAAAAATCATAATTTACTCAATAAGTTAAAATTGATATATACAGTCCGCCAAAAGTTAAGCACCACCTATTTTTATTGCATAGGTTTTTTTTCAAATTTAAAAAATAAATTATTCCACGGAAAAAAGAAAACAATCATATAGCAATTTTGCTAATGTATACCATAAACAAACCAGAAATGTAATTTTAGTCACTTATGAAGGTTCTATGCATGTAGGTTTTCCGTTCATAGAAATAGTGTAAATTACACAATTCAGAAACAGAATTTAAGTTTCACTTTGATTTTATTTTTTACAACAATTGATCACCCAATATTATTAAAAAAATTTACACATAAGCTTTGGTATGTTCGGCAAATTTAATGTCAATATTTGAGTCAATAGCAAAAATCGCCGTATCATTCTCGGTGAAAGCCTTCAAGCTTTAGTTTAGGAAAATCTGTTGCATTAAACAACCACTTTTAAATCGACAAAATATTGTGAAGGTGGATCTCTGTGATTGAGATTTCCGCCAACGGCATCTCAGACATGTTTGATAGGGTTTATGTATGGGGACATGGAAGGCTAAAAACAGTGTAAACAGTGTAGGACAGTCGGGCCAGCCGAAGGCTGGCCCGAAATTTTTTTTTTGGGCCAGTAAAAAAATTACTTCACAGGCCCAAAATGTAAATTGGTAGCCCAATTATTTTACTCAATTATTTTTCCGTGTTGAGCCATAAAAAATGAAAAAAAACAAATATAAATTGATGTTCTTAATTCTTCAATCAAACCTTGCCGACACATATTAACCCTGAAAAACACATTCCCAGTCTGATCCAGTCTATATTGTCACTGAATTAATGAAACCTCACTGTACAGTCCAGTGCCTTATATCGATCAATATAGGGTTTTGAAGAGGAAAAATTGACCTCTCATTCCATAAGAATAGCGAGAAGTGAAGTTCCATTACTGTGTCGGTTGCATAGTGATTTCGTGCCCATCACTGAAGATTTTGTTGTTGCGTTTAAAATTAAACAGTTTTCTGTGAGTTGATCTATAAGAAATAGGACTGGGAATTTCCGCGATATTCTATCCGGTCAGTCATTTCCAAAATTTGTATTTCAGTCCAAAATGTCAGTGCAAAACAAAATCAAAGACATTTTATAGTGGGTCTCATTGGGGTCTAAGCGTGACGCAGGATTGCCGATTTTTTGTAAGCGTGAAACGTGAAAGTCGTGAAAACGGGAAATGAGGTCTTGCGGGACCCGGGAAATGACAAAAACGTGAGAATTGCTTACGTATATAGTGTAAGCGGGATACGGGAATCTGACAAAACAGTAAAGGGATCCGGGATCGGAACCCGCAATGAGACCACCTTTATAAACGTAATATTTTCTTATCACTTGTTTCTGTCCTTGGGGGTTTACTATCCACAATCGTATGAAAAATAGTTTGACAGCTTATCAGTTTTATCTGCGTTTGTAGTCCGAGATTACTCTGACGTCCGACAGAGTAATCTCGGACTACTGCGTTTTGAGTTCTTTTCAGAATTCCCTTGTCCTTGTTTGGTTTAGCGGGTCAGACGAAATTTTACTGTCAATGACTGTCGTTATCTTTTATAAAACACAATTTGTTTAGCGACCACCATTGCCAGTAAAGCCTAAGCTTATTTGACCCACTAAACAAGCAATATCACGCACGATGTGTTTGTCATTCGCCATGTTAATATTCTATTGCACTTATTCTTCTTCTCTATATCCTTCTAATTATGGAACACCTCTTCAACTTGTACGTTTTTAAGTAACGATGTGACCAGAGGATTCCCGAAAATGATTGTTCCGAAGTTGGGGTGTGTTATTTATAGGAGTAATTACGATTTTGAGAAAAATAATGCACTCGCCCAATGATTTATTTTTGGGTCAGTAACTATCTATCTTTTTACAGTTTCTAATCGCCCAATCAAGGTTTTGGTCGCATTTGGCGACCAGGCGACCGGCTGTGTCCTACACTGTAAATGGCTTGTTGCTCTTTGGACTCGGTTAAAATCCTTGCCCTATGTGTTCTAGCGTTGTCGTCCATGTACAAGGGTCTTGGCAATGTAGACGCAAGTGGGGGATTATTAAAATGAGGGACTACAATGTTTTAAGGCACCAAATCTCTGTATGTCTGTCCGCTTATGTTACCCTGCAGAATATGCGTACCCAGCTTATAAGGGTATAAGAAGCAACCCCGTACTGGAACACCACCAGGACTGAATGCAGTCCTTGTGCAAACATTGTTTTGGTCATAGGTCGTTTTGTTTACCCGCGAAATTCGTATTATGGCGTCTACTGGCAGTAATAGAAACTGACTACCATCTGAACAATGAGTGTTTTCTCTGCTTCTTATGTTCAAGCATAGATAGTCATTATCCCATTAAAACCTGACGGTAGAGTGCCTACCTGTAAGTATAGGTCTCTATACACCAAGACTTGCTCTTCGGTTGCCTCTGAGAAGTCGCCTTACCAATGTACGAGCACTAACACTACCACCTGGAGAAACAGTGTATTTGTAAACGCGCAGATGACCTTTGATAAGAGGTTGCTTGACTGCTTTATCGGAGTTCAATCTTTTAATCCGTAATGGATTTTCTTAGGGTATGTTGAAGGTAGTTCATAACACCAAACATTAATATTTTTTCGCAGTAGTTATAAAAATATTGCCAGTTATATTTCGGTGGTGCTTAACTTTTGGCGGACTGTATACATAATTTGGTCTCTTCTATGCGGTTTTGTAGATTGATTGTTGATAAGTTAACGCCCAGTTGCAAATATTTCATGAATGTTAAGGACGAGAACGAAGTGATATATGCAATAGGAGGTTCGTTATAGAGACCATCTGGAATGTAGGGTAGGGAAATTTGGAATGCCACTGGAAAATGAGGATTTATTGGAAAGACAAGTTTGCCTTGTAACAAGCAACATACGAACCCACCCAACAGCTGTTACAAGGGTTCTCAACATGCAGATAGCGTTGCATTCCCAATAAGGCATTGTATTTAACGTCCCCATTCTGACATGACGTGACTATGTACTTGTACATCCCGCACAACCGAAACAGAGACCATACTTTGGCAAGTACTTTATTGTCAGTCGGAAGAAGACATTATTGACCAAAGTTCTATTCCTCAGTCACCCATGGGGTATGGTTATGTAGAGAAAATGAAAATAACACTATTAATTCTATCTGTCTGAAGCTCTTTTATTGGTTAACCTTCATCCGGAGGGTCATACCCAAATATTCGAAAGCCATTGATACATAAGTTCTCAATACGTGAACAGCTTTATGATCAAAAGAGATACTATTAAAGTAAACCTTAAAAAAAACCCAAAATGTTGCAAGCAAATGGTGTATACAAAGAGGATCTGTGGAATCAATAAATGTGAAGGTTCTCTCTTCCATATTGAATTCTTATGCTTGGGGAAGTTTTATTAAGCAGGTAGCAGTTTATCGAGGTTCAAATTGTAAATCGAATAGGAAGAGACCCCCCCCTCTAAAAAAAACCAAAACCAAACCAACAGAAACCGAAGGAACGCTTGAACTCCTAATGGTGGAAGACCGGGTGTGTCGACAGAGTTAGCGTTTCCTGCTAAGCATTTATCACCCGTCATGTGCATTCATACTTTGTAAAAGAGGGACAGTCACACTCATAAATCGAAATTAAACTGACAACGCCATGGCTAAAAATGAAAAAGGCAATCAGACAAACAAAAGTACACATGACACAACATAGAAAACTAAACAATAAGCAACACGAACCAAACCAAAAACTAGGGGTGATCTCAGGTGCTCCAGAAGGGTAAGCAGATCCTGTTGCTCATGTTATGGTACCGTTGATTTTATTATAACAAATCCGGAAAATAGTATAATTAAGTTGGTCACATTCATGAAAGGGAAGGGGATTGTTACGACGTAAGGCACATATCCGATATCATTTGTGAAACGGTTATTCCATAACGGTCAACTAACTCGTGATGACGTCCGTAAAATTTACGAAGGGATGATTTCAACTTTACCAATTGGAACTCCTGGTTTAATAGCTTCCTTGTGTAAAACGTTTTGTGACTGGTTCCTAAAGTTTTCTTGTTTCTCGTTTTATGTAGATAAGACAAACTAGTTTGTTTTCCTGATTGAATGGTTTTACAGTAGTCCTTTTGGGGTCCATAATAGCTTGCTGTTCGGTGTGAATCAATGCTCCGTGTTAAAGATCGTGCTTTGAACACTAATGGTTAACTTTTACAAATTGTGAGTTGGATGGACATTTGTTTCATTGGCATTCATACCACATCCTCTTATATCTTTTTAAATGACATGCTTATAATAATTTACCTTGTACTTTTATAATCAATGGTTGTTTCAATCAATAAATAAAACATGACTGAAAACGCATATTATATTTGACACTCTGCAACATAGGTTAAACCACTATATCAAACAGATTTTAATTCTTCTAAATGTATCCGTTTATATTCCCTTTTTCAAAAAAATCATTAAAATACATACTTCATGGTAAAATCTATATCTCTTTATAAGTATTTAGTATATATGTTTCAGGTAAATCATGTACTTATGGTGTAAAGATGATGAATTTGTTGTTCAGTATAATAATTGAAAAAAAAAATAGTCTGAAATTTATGGTTAACCTTGCAGATATAAATTTGCATTCATTGTAGTTAAGATATTTTGGAGACATTACATCTGTTAAATCATTATTCGTTTATTTTAAGTTTAAACACATTTTATTTGCATATTAAACACAAATTGAATTAGACAAAAGTTAAACAGACTTATGGAGTATTCTCCATTTAACATATTTAACAGTACAATATAATAGCATATAACATGCATATTAAATATCATTTCAACATATTAGTATAAATTGGACAGAAATCAGTCGTTCATTTCGCATGTTTAATCAAGAAATGATTATGGTAAGGTTATACTTGGGTTAAATTATGTGTCCAATAATTGTGTTAAAATATAATTAAAGTTCAACCGATGAAACTTAAAACGGACGCTTTATTCAGCTCAAGGACAATTTTATTGTTCTCAATAAAAAAAAGATGTTAGTTAACCAAATAATTGGTGACTCAAAATAACACGTCTCATTTACATGGAAGTGGAAAACGTTATTTTAAACTATAGTGGCTTTGTCCTTTGTCAAATAATGCTGAGTCCAGTTTTCTTTCAAAAAGGTCAATGTGACGGGTTTATTTGTCACGGACAAACTATAAGTGGCGTCATCTGAAATACGACGAATTCTAGTTCAAGCATACTTGTTTGAGTCCTGTAAATAGTTCAAAATGTTCATTAATGTCATTTGTATAATTCAAGTAATCCGGATTTTTTTCCAATAACTGGCTATTTGAAATGGACTTGTTCTGTTTCCCTCCACCATCAAAAACTGACTTCAACGAAATAACACAATATTGGTAACAAAAGTGGCGTTAAACACCATTCATTTAATCAATACTTGACTACACACAACAGCACAATCTGTTTTCCCGTTGCTTTGTCTTTTTATTTTTGTAGTAGTATTAGCATTTTATATGGCATGGTAGTCAAAAAGGCGCTTTAAATGCAGACATTAGAACAGAATTATAAAATACCAAATTTAATTTGATGCACCATATGCACATTTCGAAAATTCATTTCTCCTCAGTGATAATTTTTTTTTATCATCAATTTCAATAAAAGATCCGTTATTAACAAAAACACACCAATAGAATGTCAAGCCAAGCTGTGCCTCGGCGAGAAATTTTGGAAGTCTGACAAATCTCGATAAACGATATTTTGTCACTATTTTGAAATCAATCCAAGGATACATGTATGTGTCATCAGACTTCTTGCTATTTATTGTAACGAACAGCTGTGGGGGAAATGACAAAAACTGTAATTCGTACAATGTCATGTGGTTGCACTTGTTTGAAGGACATAATATTATGTAACTATCTTAATACAGAAACACTCAAATTTTATATTAAAAAAGAGTAATTTATGAGAGGAAAATGGCTATCAATTTAACGGATTACGTGACAGCTCAAAAATAAACCAGTCATGTGTGGGTTTTTTTAAATACTCTGATCAAGCAGATGACCTCCTAAAAATATACTGAATCTAGAATTTCCCCATACCTTATGTAGTGTTTAATATTGTGTGTATGTTCGATTGATAACGTTGAAAAAAACTACTAGTAAATAAAAAAGATTGCTGCAGTTTGCGCGAGAAAAAAAAATTCTGCTTCTGACAAAAAAAAACACAACCCCCCCCCCCCCCCCCCTTTTGAAGTAATATGGTTGACCAGAAAGAAAGATGGTGATGTACAACATAAAATTAACTGAGCAAAAAAGGGCGTAACTTTACCATTTGGAACTCTTAGTTTAATAGTTTTCTTGTAAGTAGGAAATCATGAAAAGAAATACAAGCCCGGAAATATCATAGCAATAGAAATTTCATAACTGGGAAGCTAAAATCATCTTTTGTCGTAAAGTCTTGTTTTCAACCGACTCTCATTGTCAATTTCTAGATGAAAGCCACAATCTGAGTCAGAATCAACTACATCTGTTGCATCCTTTATCTGTAGCTCGATGGGATAAATGCGTTCAATATAGTCACAAAATTTTGAATTATTTAGTGAGAGAACATCATCTATATAGCGGATAGTAAAGTTAAAGGACATTGCTATCCTCTTTATCTTTCATCCTACGAAGTTCTTGTATGAAGTCAGTCTCATATTAATAAAGAGACAAGTCGTCAAGAAGAGGGGCGCAATTGTTTTATATTGGAATGCCGACAGTCTGTTGAAAAACAGGTCCTTCAAACGTACCAAATATGTTGTCAATCAAGAAATCAAGCATCTTGATAATGTCAGTTTCAGAGATTGTTTTGTTTGATTCAGAGTGATTCTTTACGAAGTAGGATTTATCCCTCCCCAAGACAAGATACTTGTTTCTACGTTTGTCATTTTTTTTATGAAATAAAGCAATACCAAGTTTTTCAATATTTCTCTTAGTTTGAAATGGGGAATACTTGTGTAAAGTGTAGAAAAGTTAAAAGTTTTAATACTAGGAGCAAAATGAGAGTCTCAGATTGTATATACTGTAAAAGATCTTTGGAATTTTAAAATATCCACATTTGATTCTCGCCACCTCTAGAAAAGGCAGTATCACAATAACTTTGAAGCCCGGCTTTGATTGCTGATATCCAGGATTTCCTATTTGATAAGTGTCGTCAGGGTATATGTTGAGTGTCCAAGTGAATTGAAAATAACTAATTCATTTATCAAGAAGTTTCTGAAATGAGATTTACACACAAAAACGATGTTGTTTCTGGCTTTATCTGCGGGGAGAACAACATATCTGTCATGGAGGTAGAACAAGTGGTTTGCAACATTTGGGTCTCTAACGATTGACGTAGTATGGGTATTGATAGACCCATTTAGTGTCTTAATTCTGATTTGTATCAACAACTTCACAGCTTTAATCCATTCGGAAAGAAATATGTACGGTTTTTTTCTCATGTTTAGCCCATTGCCTGGTATAATAAGTGAATCAGTATTTCGAAGTTGTATTTCCAATTGATGGATTAAGGCTCACGATATTTCGAGATCAAGACATGAGAAGAGGCAAAACGACAGGCAACAGTGAAAGGTGTTGGTAGTGGCCACCAATTGTGCAAATACGCACGAAGAGGATTAATAAAATCAACGGTACCAATTTTGTTGCACCAGATGCGCATTTCGACAATACATGTCTCTTCAGTGATGCTCGTGGCCAAAATATTTGAAATCCAAAGCTTATATAAAAGATGAAGAGCTATAATCCAAAAGGTCCAAAAAGTATAGCCAAATTCGTGAAAGAAATCAGAGCTTTGCATGAGGGAGATACATTCCTTAATTTATAATAATTTTTAATATTTTGTAACAGCATATTTTAATAACACAAAAAATCCGTACTTTCATGGCAGAACCGAAGTACTGGCTACTTGGCTGGTGATACCCTCGGGGACTAATAGCCCACCACCATATTAAGTTAGTTGTACGAAATCTTTTAAAAGGATATAAATGAAATAGGAATGAAAAATAACTCGCATAATCTAGGGCAAGACGATTCTCACATTGCTCTACTTATTAAATGTTGTAGTGTCTAACAAGTTCTAAAATACATGAGGAAGACACGAATTCTGAACGTGGTTGACATTTGAAAAATCATTTAGTTGACTAGAAATAGAGGCAACAATAGTATAACGATGTTCAAAAGTCAATAGAGAAAAAACAAATCTATGTTACAACCTAAAAACGAATCACATCAACTACAAAAGGAAAATAACTGAACAACAGAAACACTGAACTGCAACAAAACAAACATCAACATACATTGAAATGAATGTGGCACAGAGGGCACGGATCTGTTTCAATTGTTGTAGCCTTAAAAAAAATCATTCTCTTTTCTTCTTTAACCCATAATTTGTGCAAATCATGAACATCACGACGAGTGCTAGATGTGGATTAGGGTTTGCTTTAAATTCCGAAACACATAAGGTCAGCCACAGTTTTCTGCTGGGTTAGTGTTAAGTCTTCAGTTTTCTATATGAAGTGTTACATTGTAAGTAGGTTTGTTTGTATTTTTGATTTTGCCATGGTTATATTTTTGGTTTGTCCACTTTCCTTAGTGAATTTGTTCTGGAAACTAAAGTTCAAATAGTTAATACAAGATTTAAACAAATACACGTATTGAAATTATGAATATATTTACCAGACGGACCACTGTGTTCTTTTGTCAATTTGATTCCTCAAGGATCCACCATTCTTGTCAATTTGATTTTTATAGTTCGTTCGATTGCTGTACTGTTACACTATTGTCCCAGGTTAGAGGGGATTGGGATCCCGCTAACATGTTTATACCTGCCACATGCTGTTTTGTATGTATGAGCCTGTCCCAAGTCAGGAGCCTGTAATTCATAAGTTGTCGTTTGTTTGTTACATATTTGTTTTCCCGTTAATTTTTTGTATATAAATTAGGCCGTTAGTTTTCTCGTTCGAACTGTTTTACATTGTCATTTCGGGGCCTTTTATAGCTGACTGCGGTATGGGCTTTGCTAATTGTTGAAGGCCGTACGGTGACCTACAGTTGTTAATTTCTGTATCATTTTTGTCACTCTTGGAGAGTTGTCACATTGGCAATCATACCACATCTTCTTTTTAATATATACCCTTCCATCACTGGTTTAATGCTATCAAGTTATACAATAATTCTGACTAAGAATATTTACCTGTCTTTACATGAAAAAAAACCGTTTTATTAGAGAAAATTATGTTGCAAATGTATTCCCCTCAAACCTTAAGTCAATTGTTAAGTCGAAAACATGAAGGCTGAAGAGCATTTAATTTACCTCAAAATGACAAAAATACTAAACTTTGAGTAAATTTCAAATCAGAAAGTCCCTAATCAAATGGCAAAATCATTAACTCAAACACAACAAACGAATGGATAACAACTGTCATATTCCTCACTTGATACAGGCATGTTCTACTGCGGAAAATGGTGGAATAACCCTGTTTTTATAGCATGCTAAACCTCTCACTTGTATGACAGTCATAAAATTCTATTAGGCATATAGACAATGCACAATATCAAAAATGAAGGACACACATTTACAATAGCACATAACTGGACGTACAAGTACCGATCCACGTCAAATGAATTAGACATCATCTCAGTACCATAATCTTATGACAAACGAGACGATTTTGAAATTATCCCCCCCACCTTTCCTCAAAACCACCACCTCAGTAGCAATATTACAACTTCACCTGCACATGGAATACATATTAAAGTAATTTGCAAACTTTTTTTGGAATTCAAGAGATTGCAGCTGCTACCCAGACTCTTCAAACCTTTTTAGAATTTTGGATTCTCAATGCTCTTCAACTTTTCAACTTTGTACTTGTTTGGCTTTATATTGATATGAGCGTAACTGATGAGTCTTATGTAAACGAAACGCGCGTCTGGCGTACTAAATTATAATCCTGGTACTTTTGAAAATTATTTACATCACTAGGTCAATACCACCGCTGGTGGACGTTTCGTCCCCGAGGGTATCACCAGCCTAGTAGTCAACATTTCGGTGTTGACATGAATATCAATAATGTGGTAATTTTATAAATTTCCTGTTTACAAAACTTTGATTTTTTCAAAAACTAAGGATTTTCTTATCCCAGGCATAGATAAACTTAGCCGTATTTGGCACAACTTTTTGGAATTCTGGATCCTCAATGCTCTTTTAACTGTGTGCTTGTTTGGTTTTATAAACATTTTGTTATGAGCGTCACTGATGAGTCTTATGTAGACGGAACGCGCGTTTGGCGTACTAAATTATAATCCTGGTACTGTTGGTAACTAGTTACGAGTACACGAGTAGAAAGTTCATCGGAAGGTACCAAGACCTTGTTAATAAATATTTCGTATAAGCTTTACAAATAGTACACCTTGGTCTTGAAGTAAAGATTCCGGGTACTGTAATTTTTTTATCATTTAAATAATGTGTTATAGTATTCTTTTATTTTATATTAATTTTTTTCTTTATGAAATTTACTTCTTATTTGTTTTTTAGAAATTTACTTTATTCGTTGTTTTCATGAAAAGAACTTAACTGCAGTTTAGTCTGTTCTTTGTGATATCCATTTGACGTGGTTCTATTCTTTTACATCTCGTCATTGTATTATTGCAACATTGTTGTGTTCTTGTCTTTCGATTTAGTTTATGTACTTTGTCTATATGACTTTTTGTGGCTCTGGATTTGTACATCCCCGTCATTGTGCTGTGGTGGGGGTATTGTATTCTTGTATTTCGTATTTGCCTAATATGTCAATAATGTTTTTTTTGTGTTATTTTTTGTTACATATTATTTATAGGGTTACCCTATTTTTGACATTTTAACCTATTATACCTTTTTGTTTTGTTCACACATCGTTGTTAATACAATATAATTTTCTTCGACTGTCATACAAGTGCTAGCTATAAAACCAGGTTTAATCCACCATTTTCTACATACGAAAATGTCTGTACCAAGTCAGGAATATCAAGTCGTTAAACGTGTTTGAACTTTTGATTTTGCCATTTGACTACCCTCGGAATTCGGTATTTTTGAAATTTTACTTTTTCCACAAAATAGACAAATAAACGAATACTGTACCACGTTATTAAAATGGTAACCAGCGTCAGTACCTACAATTGATACTTCAAATCCATTGTGTATATTTGTGAAATTGATACAGAACTTCATTAACGAGGTCTTGATATCTTCCGATGAACATCTTTTTGATGTTCTCCCATTTATTTGTATTGTAGTCCGTAAAGTTATTTTGTCATTTTAATGTTATATTTAATATTGCCATTAAAGAGGGATGTTTGGTATGTCACAAAACCAGGTTAAACTCGCCATTTTTTCTTAAAATGTCCTGTACAATGTAAGGAAAACAGCCATAGTTATATGTTTCTGAACATGCGTGTTACATTTTAGTTTTGTGTTTCTGTTGTGTCGTAGTTCTCCTCTAATATTTGATTTCCCTCAATTTTAGTTTGTAACCCGGATATGTTTTTTTTTCTCCATCGATTTATAAATTTTGAACAGCGGTATACTACTGTTGCCTTTATTTTACCCCTGGTTCATGAACTTTCTACCCAGACACTGGAGACGTTTTACAAAGTCTGAGTAGCAGCTGCAATCTCTTGAATACCGAATAAGTTGGGAAGTTTATATCCCATATGCAAGTGAAGTTGGTATATTGCTACTAAGGTGTGGAAAATTGATAATTTAAATTCGTCTCGTTTGTTATCGATTTTGGTACTAAGATAACCGCCTATGTCAAATGCGAGGTATAAGTCTAAACATGAGGCTGAGGAAGCCGTGTCTATTGTTTCTATATTTTTTAGTTCTATGCAACATTTGTTCATTTAAAGGATATTAACCATAACATTTGTAAAATTTCACATATGTTTGTCTTCCGATTTCTGTAGTCTCAATAAGGGATAAAGAAGTAAAATATTTTTTGGCTGCGCTGGGAATGGTCTAGCGATATCCACTGATATATAACAGCATTTTTATGGATTGGTTATTTCACTGACGTCCATCGAAATAGTTGAAGCATTTTCACAACGAGAACAAACTTACCAAAAAATCTTTAGGGTGGTTCGGTCATGTTGATCGGCAAATATTGAGGGACCTTCGACAACTAACGCGAAATAAGGGAATTTTGAATAGAAGCAGCCATTTTAAGTGCCCAACCAAATGTTGTTGAAAGCCTAGTTTAATGGTTAAAGAGTGTGTCACTTTTAACTCCAAAGACCTCGGTTAAATTAACGTCCCTTTTTCAACCTGACGTGGCTGCGTATTTATGTATTCTGTTACGCCGTTCCTCAAATTATGTAGTTAGTTTGATTATATTCTTAATATGTTTATGTGTTCCAGTCTAGGAGGAGGATTTACCTTTAACCTTGTAAGAACGTTAAAACATCTCATCATCGCTACCTTTCCCTCTCTCACACGTATCCGTTACAGGAAAACTGCAAGGTCATTACGATCACGAGGAACATTACGTTGAGACGTCATCTTGGACACAATTTGTGGCTAACCACAGAGTTAGTTAATTATATAACATTGTATTTAAAACAATCAAATTGCCTTTCGTACAATTGAACCTTTTCTCCTTGAAATACTGGAAATTTAACCGTTCTTGAAAGTACAACATTCAACCGACTGCAATTAATTATTATGGACATTTCATACTCTAGAAACATTAACTCAACACATTGTAAAATTGTATTTTATTTGTTTTTCAGCTCTTTACCATTTGTTAAATTTGTTTTGAGAATAAATTATCAGCACCCGATAGTCTTGTTGCTTGAGCCCATTCGTCGGTTAAAATTGATGGTCAGGTCATTACATTATGCATCCCGCACATCCAAACGAACGGCCTTATTTATCGTGAGACCTTAACCACATTATACATTATGACTTGTGTTAGACCTTTCAAAAAGAAACCCAAAACAACTTGTTGTTTTTACTGTTGCTCGTCATTTTAGTATAGCGTAATAGATTTTTAAAAATCGTACACTAAGCCAACTGTCACGTGCTGATGACACAAACACATGACATTCACCGAAATAATCGTTAAAATCCAAAGTCCTAGTAGCAAACCTACTGTATGTATTTATGTGAAACAGTTCAAAAATACAAAACAGAATGCATATGAACTATACAGTCGAAAAAGAACGACTTAAATTGAACCATAGACTACTACAGCTGCCACCAGATGATGGCAAAATCTCGCGTGATCGATGACCCAAAGGTGAACTAGAAAAGTAGGACATGCATTGCATTTGTTTGACTGGTCATTTGGGAAATCGAATCAGTCACTTCTGGCAGCACTTCATTATATCCATCATCCAGAATCATCTCAATAATTATGATGTCCCTCCACAAAGAATATTAACATGTGTGTACGGCTCACAAAATGGTTAGGAGACAACAACTACTTAAATGAAGAGCGAAACGGTTTTCGGAAAGGTCGAAGTTGCGAAGAACACATTCATTCACTCTACGAAACTTTGAAAGACAGGAAAATTGCACGGAAATCAACTTTTGCATGCTTCATTGAAAGGGGAAAAAAACATTCGACACAGTCAATCGAACATTATTATGGTTTAAGTTGCGAAAAATTGGAATACAGGTTTCTTAGTGCTGTACAATCCCTCTATGATAACGTCGAATGGTCCGTGTGAATGATGATCTGACTCCATTGTTTGATGTCACGAGTGGCGTAAAACAGGGATGTATTTTATCACCATCATTATTTTCGATATACATTAACGACCTTGCGGAACGTATTAACGCCGTAAATTGTTGAGTACCAATAGACGACTGCCAGGTGAGTATACTACAGTACGCAGATGACATCAAATTACTTGAGCCGAATGAACCCTGTTTACAGAAAATGCTTGATATTGTAACGGAATGGTGTGAAGCCTGGAAATTGTCGATAAACGATAGTAAGACGAAGACAGTTCACTTGCGACCACCTTCAATAGACATTTCGCAAAGTACGTTTACATGTGGTGAACATACTTTACTTTTTACCGACTCGTACAAATACCTTGGTTTATGGTTTGATGAACACTTAACATTCCAGAAAATGCAAAAGAGCTATCTAAAGACGCCAGCCGTGCTCTTGGTGCATCATGTGGAATAGTAATAAGAGCTGGAGGTATGACCAATATGATTCTGTGTTTACTAAATTATACAACACAATGGTAGAACCAGTTCTTCTATACGGAAGTGGTGTTTGGGGATATAAGGACTATAGTTGCATCTCATCCGTTCAAACACGAGCATGTAAATTCATTCTGAATGTTCGAAAACACACTTCAAATCTCTATCTACAAGAGGTGACATGGGTTGGACATCATGTAAAATTAAACTGCAGAAATCGTGTCTTCGGCTATTGTGCAAACTTTACAGACTTGAAAACAATCGACTCCCAAGTAAAGTTTGGCGTTGGGCGGCACGACGACGAAAAGATGGACATTCGAGGTCAACAAACTTGTGACTAATCTTGACATATGTGGTCTTATAAGGGACACATCTTTATCCACAAAATGCGTTATGAAAATAATTAATGAAAAGCTAGAACAATAGGACAATCATCAATGGTGTGAAGACATTTTCAACGACCGTGGTACATTAAACGGAAACAAACTCCGTACATACAGATTATACAAACAAACAGTAAACGTTGAGTCATATGTAAAAATGAACAGTCCACTTAGTCAAAAGAGATATATGGCTTTGTTTCGAGCCGGCTCGTTACCTCTGGCCTTGGAGACAGGTCGCTACTCCAGGCCGCAAGTTCCAATTGAAGATAGACTTTGTATATATAGTGATCTCGGACATGTAGAGACTGAGAAACATTTTCTGATGGAAGGCCCTTTATATGCAAATATACGATATGATTTATTTTGTGAATGTAATTATTTAATTGAGAATTTTGAAACCATGCATATGGACGATAAGTTTATATTTATAATGAAATCTGAGCAAATTCAGATATGTTTATGTAATATTTTGCAGAAATGTTTAATGAGAAGGAAATTATTTCCAATTGATTGAAGAGGTATGTATTATTGTTTTTTATAGCCTAGTTTTTTGTCTTAGTTTTAAACATTAAGCATATTTGTTTTTCTCAAATCTTTAAAATAAGGTATTTTTATTTATTGGGATTAATATATTTTATTATATTTATTTCTATTTTAGAAGACAATTGATAACTTTTTAATAAGAACTCTTATAGTGTTTTTCATATAATTAGTATTAACATTTTATATTTATACAAATAGTTTTTTTGAAAGTGATTTTGAAAAAGTAATTTATTAGAATTTTAATATTTTACAAATTTAACATGCAGTTTATTGTAAATATGTACATGTATGTTTTTAAAGTGTCTCATAAGTCAAATGTTTGGCTGGGCATTGATTGCATTTTAAAGATGTTACTTAATTTACTTGTATATATGTACTGAATCAATCGATGTGTGACACTCAAATAAAATATATATTACTATTGATTTTTTTTATGATATTCAATAAGTGCATATATTATATTCGAGGACTGTCTCCGTCGATTTCTGTTATTTTTCTGTACATGTAGCAGTTTATTGAATACTTCATGTTAACCTTTAGTTGTGTTTTAGTTAACTTTTTTTACACAAATAAGGCTGCTAGTTTTCTCGTTTGGATTGTTTTACATTGTCATTTCGGGGCCTTTTTTAGCTGACTATGCGGTATGGGCTTTGTTCATTGCTTAAGTCGTACTGTGATCTATAAATGTTAATTTCTGTGTCATTTTGGGTCTTCTGGAGAGTTGTCTCATTAGCATTCATACCACATCTTTTTAGCTCACCTGGCCCGAAGGGCCAAGTGAGCTTTTCCCATCACTTTGCGTCCGGCGTCCGTCGTCGTCCGTCGTCCGGCGTCCGTCGTCGTTGTTAACTTTAACAAAAATCTTCTCCTCTGAAACTACTGGGCCAAATTGAACCAAACTTGGCCACAATCATCATTGGGGTATCTAGTTTAAAAAATGTGTGGCGTGACCCGGTCAACCAACCAAGATGGCCGCCACGGCTAAAAATAGAACATAGGGGTAAAATGCAGTTTTTGGCTTATAACTCAAAAACCAAAGCATTTAGAGGAAATCTGACATGGGGTAAAAATGTTTATCAGGTCAAGATCTATCTGCCCTGAAATTTTCAGATGAATCGGTCAACCCGTTGTTGGGTTGCTGCCCCTGAATTGGTAATTTTGTGGAAATTTTGCAGTTTTTGGTTATTATCTTGAATATTATTATAGATAGAGATAAACTGTAAACAGCAATAATGTTTAGCAAAGTAGGATTTACAAATAAGTCAACATGACCGAAATGGTCAGTTGACCCGTTTAGGAGTTATTGCCCTTTATAGTCAATTTTTAACCATTTTTCGTAAATCTTTGTTATCTTTTACAAAAATCTTCTCCTCTGAAACTACTGGGCCAAATTAATCCAGACTTGGCAATAATCATCTTTGGGGTATTTAGTTTTAAAAATGTGTCCGGTGACCCGACTATCAAATCAAGATGGCCGCCACAGCTAAAAATAGAACATAGGGGTAAAATGCAGTTTTTGGATTATAACTCAAAAACCAAAGCATTTAGAGGAAATCGGACATGGGGTAAAAATGTTTATCAGGTCAAGATCTATCTGCCCTGAAATTTTCAGATGAATCGGTCAACCCGTTGTTGGGTTGCTGCCCCTGAATTGGTAATTTTGTGGAAATTTTGCAGTTTTTGGTTATTATCTTGAATATTATTATAGATAGAGATAAACTGTAAACAGCAATAATGTTAAGCAAAGTAGGATTTACAAATAAGTCAACATGACCGAAATGGTCAGTTGACCCGTTTAGGAGTTATTGCCCTTTATAGTCAATTTTTAACCATTTTTCGTAAATCTTTGTTATCTTTTACAAAAATCTTCTCCTCTGAAACTACTGGGCCAAATTAATCCAGACTTGGCAATAATCATCTTTGGGGTATTTAGTTTTAAAAATGTGTCCGGTGACCCGACTATCAAATCAAGATGGCCGCCACAGCTAAAAATAGAACATAGGGGTAAAATGCAGTTTTTGGCTTATAACTCAAAAACCAAAGCATTTAGAGCAAATCCAACACGTGGTAAAATTATTAATCAGATCAAGATCTATCTGCCCTATAATTTTCAGATGAATCTGACAACCCATTGTTGGGTTGCTGCCCCTAAATCGGTAATTTTAAGGAAATTTTGCTGTTTTTGGTTATCTTAAATTTTATTATAGATAGAGATAAACTGTAAACAGCAATTATGTTCAGCAAAGTAAGATTTACAAATAAGTCGACATGACCGAAATGGTCAATTGACCCCCTAAGGAGTTATTGTCCTTTATAGTCAATTTTTAACAATTTTCATAAAATTTGTAAATTTTTATTAACATTTTCCACTGAAACTACTGGGCCAAGTTCATTATAGATAGAGATAAATGTAAGCAGCAAGACTAGTAAAGTAAGATTTACAAACACATCACCATCACCAAAACACAATTTTGTCATGAATCCATCTGCTTCCTTTCTTTAATATTCACATAGACCAAGGTGAGCGACACAGGCTCTTTGGAGCCTCTAGTTTATATTTGTCCTTTGGTTATTGTTTTATATGCGTATTATCAAAACTTTAGGCTTTTATTTTCAACAACATATAACAGTATGAGTATATAAAAACAATTTCCAGAATACATATTCTACCATATAGTGACCGCCTTCAACAAATGGAAGATTATGTCACAGGAGGAAACTTAAAAGACTTAGATTGAAAAAATGTACATTTAAAAAAAAAAAAACGAAAAATTAAAAAATATAAAAGATTTTGTATAATAAAGTAAGATATTGTTATTGAGTTCATATTGATGCTTTGAAATTAAAGATTTGAAAGAGTCTACTGAAGTGCAATTTACAATGTTATCCGGTAGTTTGTTCCAGTCGGTAATAGTTCTTGGAAAATATGATTCTTTTCTGTTTTGCAGGATGGAATTTGGTAGCTGTTCGAATTAGAATGTCTTGTTTGTCTTTTTTGTGGAATTATTTTATTATTTTTAGGAATTGCAACCTTTTCGTGTTCAATTTTGAAAAGCATTACCAATCTGTAGTCTTTTCTTCTGTCAGAGAGACTGCGCCATTCAAGATGTTGTAACATGTGACCAACGCTTGAGGTGTTTCTGTATTTGTTGGTAACAAAACGCGCAGCCCTTTGACATGAATAGTAAGTTCAAATTTCCTTAAAACACACCCAGTCTGGTGTTTTGCCGTTATACTGAAACCATTTCCTATAAGTCAGAAAGTACATTATAGAGGCTCGTTACACTCAAGATTAACGAGTGTCTACTTATTTAAAGGCTTATTACGCTTGTCATGGTTATTTGACAAGTTGACTTATTTAAGTGACAAGTAGGGGCACACATGTGCCACCATGCATTTATATTCATCAACTGTTCTTGAGATAAGAGGTTTAACAAAGTCTTGAGTCTCTTTTCCTGAATTGACTCTAAATGGTTTCGCTGCGTAGGCCTATCGAGAAAAAAGACCAAAATGACTTCGATATATACTCTTATATTTAATGCGTTTCCCTCGGTTTTAGTTTGTTACCCCGATTTTGTTTTTTGTCCATCGATTTATGAGTATGAACAGCGGTATACTACTGTTGCCTTTATTATTCGACCCAACCATCTTTTTGTTTCTGATTGCTGATTCACTGAAACGCTATCCTTAAATAAGGATAATGGACATTTTTACCTGTTATATCTGTTTTGTTTTGTTCACACATTGTGTCAATATAAAGGAATTGTATTCGACTGCCATACAAATGAGAGGTTGAGCTAGCTATAAAACTAGGTTTAAGCAATCATGTTCTCTAAATAAAATGCCTGTTCCAAGTCAGGAATTTGGCAGTAATTATCCATTCGTTTGATGTATTTGAGCTTTGGATTTTGTCATTTCCTTAATAGGGACTTTCCGATTAGAATTTTTCTCAGAGTACGGTATTTTTGTAATTCTACATTTTACTGTCGTAAATGTTCCTTCCTTAGGAATTTAGAATCAAGCAGCGACAGCGATGTCGACTGCATCATATTTTGTAAATTGTTGTAAATACAAAAAGATATAACACAGAGACAGACATGTTAACTTTAATACTTGATAGCTCACAGATAAACAACATGCATATGCTTTTAGCACTAATATGCAGTGTTTAAAACACAATTTTTTTCGTATAGTATAGTTTATCTACAATAATATCACTTTGTAATAGTGTTTAACAAACAAAATCAACCGTATTTTTAAAATAATATTATGCGTAGTAGGAGTGGTAAAAAAACTAACCTCCGTGTAAATAGAAAGAAGGAATACCATTCTCAATACTTTTAAAACTCAATTGTAAACTATATAAAATGTATATTTAACAATAAAATCAAATATAAATGAAACGTTTCAATTAATGCTGATTCTAATATAACAAACAAATATTCGTGTTAACATTAAAAATAAACAATGCAAAGCACTTCAATAATCTCAAGCACTAAATGTGTAAAATTTAGGACAAACAGGACAAAATAGCACTTTCACATATAAAATGGCACTTTATAAAATTCCACGTTAGGTATAAGTCCCTATACCGAGGCGTATATATATCCTTTTCAGTTCTATTAATTCATCAACAACTTCAGGAAACGTCAACTGTTCCAAGATCTATTAAACAAAATAATGACACTACGTCACAGGCTTTCCTAATATGTTAAAATATATATTCATTGAATGATTATTGGTGTTTAACACCACATTCAGGACTATTGGTTTTGTTTAGGCGGTCAGATTTTATCGGAAGAATAATCGGAGAAAATCACAGACCTTTGGAAGAAAAAATGGCAAACCTAGTCATTTACGGGTCAAACACCCCGTGCGAAAACATATAACAATCTAACAGAAAACAATTATTCAAATATTACAATATACTAAATGCTGTTAACAACATTTATGGAAAATTGATAATGCTTTTGAAAACAAATGTATAGAAGACATACGATAATGTATCTGTAATTGTAGTATTGCAATAGGATTTGTAATGGTATTGCTACTGTTCATCCTTTCATCAAGTCTTTCATTTAAACGATGCTCGGACTGTTCTGTCGCCAAGTGGTACAGGTGGCCTATAGTTGTCTACTATACAGTTACTACCACATCTGAGATTACGTAGCTCATGTAACTAAAAATAAAACATAAAGTCCATGTACAAAATTTATGATACTAAATTTATGATATTACGCAATGAGTTTTTATATAATATATATTTCATCAATAGTATCAAGAATAGTTTGCTTCATTACTTGTATATAAATTAGGCCGTTAGTGTTTTTTTCCTTTGAAATGTTTTGCATTTGTAATTTCGGGGCCTTTTATTGTTGACTTTGCGGTAGAGGATTTGCTCATTGTTAAAGGCCGTACGGTAACATATAGTTGTGTTCTTTTAGTCTTGTTTTGAGCTTTGTGTCATTGGCAATCATATCAAATCTTTGTATTTTTATATTTACGTTCGACATTACGATGTACGGATGCCGTTTTGATCAAACGTTTTCGTTTAAAAGAATCTAGATTACAAAGAACAACACACAGTTTATAAAATACAAGACTTACTAAAATGTTTCATGTAATTTGACTGCATTTGTGTAATTAAAGTGTTAAACATTTAATTATTTAAGTTCACGTATGCCAAAGCTGACATATCAACACGATGTGAATGAGAAAAGTGTCTCTATGATTACTTAAATATCGCCCCTGTGATGAACGGCTTACATTTTTTAATAAGTATCACTTATTTTTTGTGTGTCCCAAGTTGACCCTATTAAGGTTATTCAGGAACATATATATTAGATATTCTGTTCCCAGCGTAAATATATATACATTTGTTTTGCGCACACCATTGCGCAAACAAAATCATATCATACCTGCTCATCAGACATTTCGATTGGTTCTTTAAATACAATCCACGTGACACTTTCATACAAAGGTGGCGTTGTCAGTGATCCTAAATACGTCCAATACTTGGTTGTGTCCGCTGTGGAAAAAATATAGTAATGAATATACTATTTAACATTTATTTACAATTATTTGCTAGGAACATTATGACTTTTTCGAAATCGTAGCAGAATCAACTGACCTTTCTGGGGCATCTAAGTTATTGTGGGGTTTGTGGTGCTCATTTTTAGTGTGTTCTATGTAGTGTTTTATAAACTGTTTTAGTCTTTCGTTTTTTGAGATGGTATGCTCGCTTTGTTGTAAACTTAAATATGATACAATGAATTTGATTGTTCTTTTGATAACTTCTTCCTCTTTAAAAAAAAATTCAGTGTCATACATATAAGACTTACAATTCAATAGAGTTTTCATATCCAGATCCGAAGTCATATGGACTTTTTTGCCTTCATCTCTGACTGCTGCTAATGCAGTATCTGTAAATTCTTTCATTCCAACGTGTTTAGCTCCTGGCTAAAAAGTGAATATATATAAATGTTCACATTCATTTTTTTTGAAAATTTATCATAATATTCATTCCGGAGACGTTCAAAGTCTTATTCTGATCTTGTTTTCTCGGTCTTCAGTAAAAAAAAAATGGTTAATATGATGTTTATATATTAGAATAAAATAAAATTTGATTCGTTTTGTCACTTAAAAAATTCAATATTCTTAACAACCCGAGTATCAACTTCCAACTTGTTTATTGCATAATTTTATTTTCAAAGATTAAGACAAAATTTGAGTTCGATATATGTTAACCTTCTTTCGTTGTATTCTTCTGTTAATATCCACTTAACGTTGCTCGGTACTTGTACATCCCGTCATTTTTGTATTCTTGTATTTCGCTTTTGATAATGTGCTTCGTCTTTTTGCCTTTTGGTTTTCTTTGTTGACATTTTTTTGTAAGTTTTTATAGTGATTAGATTATAACACACTGTTTACTACTGTACCCCTATTTTGGACGTTTATACCTACTATTATGTTTGTTTGTTTTGTTCACACAGCATTTGCAATATAATAAAGATATATGCTACTATCACTAAAGTAAGATATATTTAGCTAGCAAAACATAACCCAACAGATGTAATCCAGCATTTTCTGCTTAAGACGATGCCTTTACGGAATATGACAGTTGTTATCGATTCGTTTGATGTATTTAGCTTTTGATTTTGCCATCTGATTAGGGATTTCTGTTTGGAATGTTCCTCGGTTTTCGGTATTTTTGTTGTTTTACTTACCCTGACGAAGAAGCCAAATACTGCAAGACCATCTGGTTTGTCTGCAGCGGCTCCAAAATTAGGATATTTGGTATTGTAATGTACTAAATGCAGCTGAAAGTAAACCAGAAAAATAATTTTTAATCAGTTATTGTATTGATTGGAATAAACTCATCATAGGAGAGCTTATAGCAATCCGTCTCAAATTAAATGTGTTCCATGTACATTTCAATGTCCTAACAACATTATAAGTGGTTTAGTCGATTCTCTTTTGTGCTATTAATTGATTGATTAGTTTTGATGTTGCATAACATCTTGCTGTATCGGAGAGGCTAGTTTTTTTATTGGCAGAAAAAGCACGCCTGCAAAGAGAAAACCGCCGACCTTTAGAGTCTTTTAAATTGTATTGTCAAACTTAAATATTGATTTGACGATTACCGTGTTCTATACACATTCTTCCTGTTTATGTCCCTCAAACATTTTATATTTTTTGACTTCCAAACCCTTAGGCTACCTGATGATGGTTATTCCAACGTGTTGTGAGTATGCAAATCATATCATTTGTGTTTTTACACATCAATTGCTGTACGAATTTGAATTTCATATAATAGTCTTGGACCTAAACATACATTTTAGCTGAATAATAAAAGTTCAAAATAGAGTCGAAAAAACAGTCACGTTATATTGAAAATGATTTTTCTCTAATCTCCATGCATTCCTTTTATGGCTGACTATGAGGTATGGGCTTTGCTAATTTTTGAAGGCAGTACGGTGACCTATAGTTGTTAATGTTTGTGTTATTTGTGCTCTTGTGGAGAGTTTTCTCATTGGCAATTATACCACATCTTTTTTCTTTTTTAAATCTATTGTGATAGATAATTTTCTCATTTGTCATCATTTCATAATATCTATTGTTGTATTTACGATATTTAATATCGGAGTTGTTCCTCTGACAATTTAAGTATGTCCCTTTCTAATCAGTCATACCTCAGAGGCGTACATCTTGCCATTGATTGTGTGTTCAGAACCTTTTTTGTCATTTGCTCCCCAATGAAAATGAAACTGTTCCAATTTATACGTCCCCGTTAAAGGTCCTCCTTTTATTTCTAAAAAGATACAGACGCAAATTAAACAAATGCAATACCCATGCATGAACGCAGTCAAAATTTAATAGACATCGAAACGCTTTTTTGAATAATAGTCCATCAATATTATTATAGTGATCAAATTAATTAATTCTTGATGTGCAATTAAAGCTATGATTTTTAAATGGTTTATTTTGTTGATGTCTGTGTATGTTTTATTCTTCTTTCTTTTCTTGAGAGTAATAAACAACTCACCCTACTAAAATAGTTCCATATAAAATATGCATTAATTCTAACATTTACTAAAAGAAAAACTGTGTACTTTCTAAATTATCTTACCCGATGAATGTGTTGCCTGCACTTTTACAGATTTTCCCGTATTCATAACTTCCGGCTTTGGTTCTGGATTATAATTTATAACCAATGGAGAACTCGCTAGCTTTTGATCAAACGTAGCATTCTCTGGTACTATATCGATTGGCGATTGTCTTTTTCCATTGGCAATTGGAAACTCGTTACACCACGTACATGGACCTGTAGAAAATTTAAAAAAGGGATGAGCTTTTAAAAACGTTTATTATACGGCTACAAAGAAACAATGAAAGCATATTTATAAAGCAGTTCAAATGATTTTGACGCAACAGCTATTAAAAAGAGGGACTATATATCAGAGGGAGATTCAAACTCATAGATAATAAAATCAACGGTTAAAAATATACTGACAACGCCATGGCTAAAAAAAAAGACAAACAGACAATAATAGTACAGAAGACACAACATAGAAAATTAAAGAATAAGCACTATTAGGTGTGTATAATGATGTCAACTTTGTTTATGGAATTTAGCAGACTAAAAAAATGCACACGTTGGTAATAAAAATGGATATTTAAAAGTGATTGCCAAGATTTTTGTGTCATTAATGTGTCTCAATATTAATGACATGACGAAAATGAAAATAACAGTACATTTGTTTTTTACGCCAGTCATTTTTCATTGAGGTTAGACCTTTATACATACACTTACCTTTATGTATACCACACAGTAACCAAAATATTTAATAAAAGTTTACGATTTACAGATTCAATACAAGCTTTGATATAGAACTGGCTAACACTTTTTAATTAAAACTGAAAGACTCATTCAAGACGTTATTCTAAGTCAAGGCTATTTTTTCTCTCTCGTGAAGATATCCTAGCCCCAGCAACATGTTAAATTTTTGGAAAGCTGTTAGTCCATTTAAATATGTAAAGCATATATTATTTGTTTAGCCTGACCTTTTTCTTATTTTAGATTTCATTGAAGGACAGTAAAATTAAACAATGTAATTAGGTCGTACAAATACTAAACATGTACGAATTTATCTGGTACATGTACACAGTATATGCTACTTGGATGTAGTAAATCGGTCTCGTGGTCGAGATGAATCATTCATGCTATTTTCAAGTTATGCAGTGTTTGTTCATGTCCATTCTTTCTATTGTTAAACAAATTTATCAATGAAAATAACACTAGATAAATTTTAAATAATGCATCCAAAGCGCTTTTCTGAATTTTCTCTGTCCTTTATGTTCTACAATTTATTTGTATTGTAATCCAGACATGTAATGTTGTCATTTTAATGTTATATTTAACATTGCCATAAAAACGAGAGGTTTGGCATACCACAAAACCAAGTGCAACGCACTTTTTTTTTCTAAAAATATCCTGTAACAAGTCAGAAAATGGCCATTGTTATAGTATAGTTCGTGTCTGTGTGTGTTAACATTTTAATGTTGTGTTTCTGTTGTGTCGTAGTTCGCTTATATTTGATGTGTTTTCCTCAGTTTTAGTTTGTTTCCCGGATTTGATTTTTTTCTCAATCGATTTGTAATTTCGAACAGCGGTATACTATTATTGCCTTTAATTACCTTTATCAACACTAACAAACAAATACTAGTAATTGAAAGAGGAGGATGTATAACAGTCACATGCGAAGAGCTAAATGAACGAAACGGATCTGAATAATAAGTAAAATCAATCTAATTTCAACAATGCACGAGCGAGTTGAAACCGTAGTTTCGTCCTGAACTAGTAAATGTACACATGTTGTTATGGAGCCAGCCGAAGCTCGCCTCCGAGTACGACATTTTATCGCTGTGTTGAAGATCAATTGATGGCCTTTTGCGGTTTTCTGCTCTGTTGTCTTGTTGGCTGATTCCCAAAGTCCATTCTCATTTAAACCTTGCATGTTGTATATCATATAACATCAATAATCGAATACAGCAACGGAGGAACATACAGATGTTGGTCTTATTTATAAAACCATGAATGTGTATAACAAACGACTTTTAGGATCAAATATTTCGAAGGCACCTTAAAAAGTATACTTACCATTTGCCTTTTCGTATCCCCAAGGCATTTTTCAAATCTAAAAATATACAAGGATATTTGTTAAATAAAATACTATATTAATTCGACTCATTAGGAAAGGAACGTTTATGCTATGTTTGTTTGCATTCAATTCAGTGGTTCTCAAATTAAAAGAAGAAAGGAGTAAGTTCAGTAAGACCCCTTTTTGGCCCCAAAATATAGCAGTTTTACAAAATTGTGAAATAATATTGAAATGTCAGTTGTACTACAGTATTTGATGATAATACATAATATATATAAAGGTTGAGAATGAACACGGATGCGGCCCCTTTCAATTTTGACAAAAAACATCTGAAAAGTGACGTTTTTTTGATATATTTTAAATATTAAGCTTGAATCGGAGCGTTTTTAATGACTAAATCAGATTAAATCTATCACATTAACTAATCGAATCAATTAAAATAGACAAGACGTGGCTGCGTATTTATTTTCCACTCACAATTGATCATTACCCTTCATTAGCATTTGCTTTGCTGTCCAACAGAACTGAATGAAAATAACCATATACCTGGTTTACAAATCGACATTTATTTGTTATATGCGACGATACTCTGTACAACCTAAAGAGTAGCTAACCGTCAACCACATTAATTGACAGGGAATCTGAACTTAAGTGAATTGAAAAAAGTAGTGCACTCAAATACACTAGCCAGTTTTTGTAAAATCTCTTCTAAAGGTCGGTCGACATTGCAGTAAATTGTACGAATTGTGGTAAATTGAGACTACAAGTATAACCGGTATTTTCTGGCTAAGTATAGGCACTTTCAAATTATGACACGTCGATTGGACTTCCCTTTTAAAAAAAGTATTACAGTAGTACGTGATTTTCTCAATGTCAAGTATATTCTGAAGGGCAAATAAAAAAAATCATACTACAATCATATACGTATTTCGAGATTGATAATAGTATGAGCATTTATTGTGTATTATGCTTTGAAGTGGTAATGAAAGATAGTTAATAATTTGAAGCGAATCTTCTACAGCATACCAAGAAATTCGAGCCATTTTCAATCATATGGATACGAATCAGAAAACACCTTTCTGTCATTTAAAGCTTGTGAGGTTTTCACTTTTTCTTTAAGACTACTTTCTATCAAGTTCTATCTTTATTTGAACTTCCTATCTAATATCAATAGGTTCAGTAAAACTTAGTTAATTATATATGCTAAATATGCTAGCGTGACCTTAGAATACAGTATCATTCAACATGTTCAATAGAAACTGTTTTGGTCTGAACAGCATCTAAATGATCAAATATACAATTAAGTATAACCCTATTTACATACGTGACTGTTCTTGACATTTTTGAAAGCTATATGGATTTAGTTAAATATTAAAAATATTTATATTTTCTTATGTGGGAACGTCAAAACTCATTCGCTCTACAGCAAGGTATTTCTGTAATTAAATAATGAAAATAACGAGGCTCTCAGCATAAATTGGAACACCCGACATCAATTTATATTAAACATTGCATAGAAAATACAAAGAATCTTCGTATAAACTAATTTCTCATTTCAAACTCTAGAATGCTTATTGTTTGCTTAACTACCAGTGGCATTTCTGTCATGCATATTTATTCAGGACGAGGACACATAAGGCATACATTTTATAAATTGGTTGACCATCACGAAGAGCGGAAACGAATGCATGCTGGATATAGGGATTGAAATGTAGACTTGTAATAGTAAACGACCCCAATAATGGCACACAACTTACACGAGATATCGGATAAATGTCCCTATCCCGCCTAGACGTGGCTGCGTATTTATACATCCAAACTGAAGTTACATTGATCGACCAAAAGAAGGGGGTTCCAACCCCGGAACCCCCCCCCCTTTCTGGATCCGCCGATAGGACACATGGATTAGAGTGCTTAGACAATAATATAACTGTTCTCTATGTATATCAGTATGCGCATTAGGAAAGAGAAGGGAAATGATTTTTTTTTAATATGTAATCTTAGCTACATATTAATCAGTGTTGCCTGACTAACTGAATTTAGTTACATACAAATATATATCATTATGATGACAGTTGAAACAAGTAATAATCTTATTATAGTTAAATTTATAACAGGGACCATTTATCACTAGCTGAGCTAAAGTTTAATATATAGCTTTAAAGGAAGCACATGTTATGAAAAGATATTTACTACAAATCAAATTAACGAAAATAAATTTTAAAATTATTTGTGCCAGTGATTTTCTAATTTTGGATTTCTCGTATATTCAGTTAGGACTTAGTAGTAGGAATTGAAATAAATGTTATCAATACACAGCTTGAATGTTATCTTTTTGTTCAGGCACTTTGTAATAAGATAGAGCATATCCACACCTTTAGAACACATCATGCATCATTAATCTACGGGGGTATCAATCTGTGACACGACATTATTACAAGCAGAGCAACCACAGGGGCGGATCCAGCCATTTTAAAGGGGGGGGGGCAACCAAGTCCAACTATATGTCCCAATTCAAATGCATTTATAGGCCAAAATAAAGGGGGGTTGCAACCCCCCCCCCCCCCCCCCCCCCCCTGGATCCGCCAATGAACCAAAAGAGCAAAGGAACAGCTCTTTTATTGCTGGTCTTCAGCAAAAGCCATATGAAAATATGCACTTACTAGCGCAGAAAAACTGTTTTCGAAAGTTACTCCCCTTATTTAAATCGTATTTTTTTCTCTGCAAATAAGGAGCAAAAGCTACTGTATTCGTGATGTGTCTTTATCAATGCCTATTTAAAGACAGACCATATTATATACTATTACTGTTCATACTCGGCTTTTATTTTCGAAAAGCCTTTTAAAATGACTACCCGTACTCTAATCGGTATAAAAAGGGGTTATAATTGAAGACCCGATTTCTAATCGTTAAAAAAAGGGGGTGCTAACAGAGTCCGATTTAAAGTCGTAAACAGTTTTACATATAGACCACATGTGTTATTTGAAAAAAAATAACAAACAATAAACATGGAAAATAAATCTTATGTTAAAAAAAAAATCTTGTTTATCAACATTTTTAACATTTCTAAATTGTTTGACGGGACAAGATAATTATGATGAGTAACTAATTAATCCTCTTACATTAACAAAGAAGGTAAAGATGTCAAACTTTTATTTACAATCGTGTCTTCCTTAGAAGTCGTATACCATGTGTAATTTGTTTGTATACTTGCGTAGTTTTAGTTGTAAAATTCAATCATTTAAATAGGTCATTGGGACGTTTGATATATGACAGCTATACCACGCACGCAGATAATGAAAAATATTATGAAGCATTTTGAATAGCTAATTTATTTGTGTTCCTAAGCCTTTTATCAATATTGCTTTTTCTCAATATTACCAATAATTTATCGTACTTTTATAGATCAAGGGAAATGCTTGCACTTGAATAACGTATTCGATCCGCATACGACACGATATATTTACATAAACGGACTCAATGAAGGTTTTTAACGGAATTGATATTCAGCAGGGATAACCCAAAACACTTAAAAATTAAATTTATTTTCAGTTTAAGACAGATATATTGTGTTTTTATTGGTTTTATGGGTCTTATATTTGAATTAGAATAGAAAATAATTTGAACAAATATTGCAGAAAAATTGGCGGAAAAAAATACAATCATATACTGATTTCTAGATTGATAATAGTATGAGCATTTATTGTGTATTATTCTTTGGAGTGGTAATGAATGATAGTGAAGCGAATCTTCTACAGCATACCAAGAAATTCGAGCCATTTTTAGTCATATGAATCATTAAAAGCTTGTGGGGTTTTCCCTTTATATCTTTAAGACTGTTATCTATATTTTTCTATATTTAAACTTCCTATCTTATATCTATAGGTTCAGTAATACTTAGTTAATTATATATATGCTAGATATGCTAGCGTGACCTTAGAATACAGTATCATTCAATAAAAACTGTTTTGATCTGAACAGCATCTAAATGATCAAATATACGATTGAGGATCATTAAGTAACACCCTATTTACATACGTGACTATTCTTGACACCTTTAAAAGCTTTTTTTATGGATATATTAAATATAAAAAATACACAATAGAGAAATTTTAAGAGAACAAAATAATAGAGAATTTGGAAAAAATCAATATTAAAGATTGGAGAAAAATAAAACCTCAAAGAAATAGAGAAAAAAATATATTATAAAACTAGAGGCTCCAAAGAGCCTGTGTCGCTCACCTTGGTCTATGTGAATATTAAACAAAGGACGCATTTGAATTCATGACATAATTGTGTTTTGGTGATGGTGATGTGTTTGTACATCTTACTTTACTGAACATTCTTGCTGCTTACAATTATTTCTATCTATATTGAACTTGGCCTAAAAGTTTCAGTCGAAAATGTTAGTTAAAATTTACAAATTGTATGAAAATTGTTAAAAATGCACTATAAAGGACAATTACTCCTTATGGGGTCAATTGACCATTTTGGTCATGTTGACTTATTTGTAGATCTTACTTTGCTGAACATTATTGCTGTTTACAGTTTATCTCTATCTATAGTAGTATTCAAGAAAATAACCAAAAACAGCAAAATTTCCCTAAAATTACCAATTCAGGGGCAGCAACCCAACAACGGGTTGTCCGATTTATCTGAAAATTTCAGGGCAGATAGATCTTGACCTGAGAAACAATTTTACCTCCATGTCAGATTTGCTGTAAATGCTTTGGTTTTAGTTATAAGCCAAACACTGCATTTTACCCCTATGTTCTATTTTTAGCCATGGCGTCCATCTTGGTTAGTTGGCCGGGTCACGCCACACATTTTTAAAACTAGATACCCCAATGATGATTGTGGCCAAGTTTGGTTTAGTTTAGCCTGGTAGTTTCAGAGGAGAAGATTTGTGTAAAAGTTAACGACGACGACGACGAACGACGGACGCCAAGTGATGAGAAAAGCTCACTTGGCCCTTTGGGCCAGGTGAGCTAAAAAGGATACAGAAATGAAGGACCCCTATTCGCACTCTAATATAGTCAGACACTTTGATATTCACTTTCACGAACACATTACATAATCAAAACAAATGTCCTCTACAGTTGAGACATTTTGAACCGATGACCTATTGAATATGAATCATCATGGTTTTATAACTTATCGTATATTGCTTGCCCCTTTTGCATTTTCACCCCCTTTTTCTACAGTACTTTTTCAAACAAAAAACATCCGAACACATTCGTATAAAAATACTATCATTTTCATAACAGTTCGGTACATTTTAATTTTAATGTCGTTAAAACATGCCTTACACTAACATCTAAGTGAATATTAGAACTTTCTACATTAATTATGGGAATGTTACTTATATTGCTATGGTCTTTCTTTACATATTACAAGTGTCGTGGTATTAATTTTGAAGTTTTTGGAGGATGGACTGCGTATTAAAGAAAAGTTGAAACTAATTTAATCGTTAGGTATCTTTTGGTTGTTTTTGTCACCGTTTAGCGTTTTGAAGCCACATAGCGTTACTGTCGAATTGTCCGCTAATTTCTCATGCTTTCAATTGAGGAAACTCGTTTGCAGTTTATTGAAATAAAAGATACGTTAGGTCCAAAAACAAAGAACGACAAAAAGACAAACAGCAATCTATAAAACACTACACAAAACAATTAAGATTGAGGAAAACGCAGTCACCAAAACTGAACAATGGGTTATCCGAAGTACTCCGGAAAGGAAAGAAGATCCTACTCCACAAGTTGCTGATGTCGTATGTGCATTGCAAGCCAAGTACAATGTTTCAAGTCTCATTCGGTGTTCTATTACTGTTGTTTATTCATCCATAATAATACAAAGTGCAGGACCAAGGAGAAGAATTTAAATAGAACCCCATCACATACTTAATCTTGAGACCTTGCTACAATGTAGCTGTGAACAATGTCGCAGATAGTCGGTAATATTTTAAGGTAGCTAGAGTATGGTTTAATTGTTATATCAATAAGAAATATTTTACCTCTTGTGTAAAATTTTAAATCCAATATGTTATTATAGTTTATCCGAATGAGGTTTTGCTTGAATGTTGCTTCTGTGAAGTCGATAAATTGTTTACGTGACCGTTCGGTACATGGGGAATTTTGCTAAGTAAGCTCTTCTTTGTTCTATTTTTTTTGGTACTTAAGAATTTCTGCCTCATCTGCAAAGTGTCATTTTCAATTACTTATATACTTGTATTACATAATGAGCGTTTTCACTGAGAATAACACTAGCTATAAACAATTCCAGAGATATTCATAGCCTGCCTGTTATCAAGAGTTGCACTGAGATTTACTATAATAACCAGCATCCATTATCTATCTGGTGCAATTTACATAAACAGCATGTAAATATATACAAAGAGGATACTATAGTGTGTTTATAATACACTGAAACCTAACAAATAACCCAGCTGCGCACTTAATGTAAGGGAAATAATGGGATACTGTAACTGACTTATTTTTGCGTATATTCTTTTTCTCTCGCATTTAGCTCAAGCCTACCTAAATGCGTGGCGATTTGATTTCGCGTTCCTCAAAAATTAATTGATGTAGATAAGTACGTAGATTGATAAGGAATGCGCGACGATTTGTATACGCATTTTTCTAATCGTGAAAGTCGCGAGAATAAATTGCTCTCGAAACTATTCTTTAGCAGTTGACCGTCATAAAAGATAATATTTGCAAATGAAATAATTCAGCGTGGTCACTGTTATAACAGTACAAACAAGGTTGAACAGAATGTGTACTAAGGTATTAAACAGTTGGATTGGTTAAAAAAAGTGTCATGGTGCAATAGCAATACACTGCCCATTATAAACACTTAAAATGAAACCCTAATTAAAGGTCTCTTGATTAACACGTGTTCGCCTACAGAGCGGAAGGTCATGGGTTCAACATTCCCAATAGGGTCATATAAAAACTTAGAAATTGATTGCTTCTTCTCCGATGAACACGATGCATTTGAGAGTAAGGGCCATTACCGGTCGTTGGAGTGAAGGGTCTTTATTTATACCCTTCTACGAACAATTACGAATATCGTATCAGCATGTGGAATATATCGAATCAGCACGTCGGTGACGTAGAACGCAGGGTTGATAATCATGCCGCATCAATATGTTCTTGTCCCGATAAGAATGTAATATGCATCACTAGACGTTAAATAAAACGACAATTTTCTTCTCAATTACGAAGTGTTTTATTTTAAAAACACCATTTGCATAAGTTTTAAATAATCTATTACTAGTACATAGTAATGCAGAACAATAAGATATCAAGTCGACGACATGGGTATCTATCAAGTTGGCCACGAGCATCACTGAAGAGACATGTATTGTCGAAATGAGCATCTGGTGCAAGAAAATTGGTACCGTTAATTTTATTAGATGTACAAAATGCATATAATCTCCGATTTAAAAGAACAAAATTACCACGGACGGAGAAAATATCAATCTATGAGTTCAGTAATTTTCGTTTCTGCCCTTCCATTATGTGACTCAAGAAAAAAATCCAAAAAAAGGGTAACAATTGTATCGAAATAAAAATTCGAGTGCACCTTTTTATGTTAGGGCGTGTTTGTTGGGATTGTTGTATCTTTACCCTAAGCCCCGGGTTCTCCCTATTAGGAGTAGACAACTGATACCATTCTCCCTGCCAGGAGTAGACGATGGACACCAATGGGCCTCTGGTTGGATACAGCGGATGTCAGAGCCTGCGCACGCCTGCAGCGCCCTCTTCATCTTATGGTCAACTATCACGTTAGACGTAATCACGAAGACACAGTAAACAACGCCCAAGTTATAGGTAATTACATAATACTTAAGCCTAAGTACTTCTTATATGTATAAAGTCCAGGTCAGGTCCTTTCAAGGGAAATAGTCTTTCCCCAAGACGAACACCACATTATTGGTAGTTGCGGGTGGTTCGAACACACATGGTGTGACCTAGTTAGCCATTTTGGTCAGGGAATTTTGACCAGGTGCAATCAAGGGTGATTGGCAAATAATTTTGGCTATTATGAGACTTTGCAAGTTGGATTAGGCTTAAAAGAAAAGCTTTAGAAGCGATACCTTATTGAGAAAAGCGTTGTAAGATAAGTTTTTCACTGTCTGTGAAAGTTTTCAAACTTTGTTCAAGTCATTGATTTTTTCAGATTGAGTCTCGCGTGATTTCGTGTTACCAGGTAACAACGATATTTGAGATCAATACCGGAAGTGATTTCCGTGATTTGTTTACATATGCAATACACATCTTTGCTATTTGTAAACGGGATTTAAATCAATAAAGACTTGTTTATTATTTTGTGTAATTGTGTTGTCATTTATTTATAGTGAAAGTATCACTGAATATAGGGTAATATTCAGCACTATGAGTGGGTTTAAGATTAAAATAAACTCCAGTCCGGAGTCTGTTCTCCTACATGTACCTGGCATTGGTACGGCTACTGCTCGTAGAATTATAGTAATGAGAAATAATGGCATAACAATTACACCAGAAATATTGGCCCAAATACCATATATGAAAAATAAAATGTCCCTTGTGTCCGATATGATTGATTTTTCTCCTTGTGAATTCAATGACATGGACAATGTTGATGTCAGGTATCAAGGTCAGCCACATGAGTCACAAGACTATGAGACAGATACACATGTAAAATCACACGAGGGAGGGGCAGCAAATTTTGTGTCCACACCCTTCACCCCGGGTACTATTAGACGGGAAATTGCTCATTTGCAAGAATTTAACACCGATACACAGAGGTGGATAGACCAACACGGTTCCACACAGGCACCTGTCCAGGGGGGTGAAATTGATCAAAAACCTTATTTAAATCAACCGGTTTTTTCTGACTCGGAGATTGCCATGGATACAGTGTGGAATTCGCAGGTTGATCGCACGTCAATGAGATCCATGCCCTCATGCATTGAGGAAAATGAATATCCAACCGAAGAGATGGACCGTTGCAGAATTTTTGACGATAATCTGTCCTGTAGTGAGGAATCGTTACTTCCCAGCCGAACTTTACAACCAGAAGTAATTGACCCAGCATACGGACCACATTATGTAGAATATGAACCGTCAGATAAGCCAGATTTGCCAAGTATAGATCGGTCTATGAGTATTCAGCATGATAGCACCACTATGATAGAGGTTCATCTGAATCAACAACCAAGGTTAGTGGGTGAACATTGTACAGAGTATGAGTCGTCAACTGCTATGAAAGAGCAACATTTCGAGAATACCCACCTCAACGACAGGTTCCAACAGAGCCAGACTAGGGAACCAATCAATCAGCGCAGTAGGTTGTTAAAAAATTCTGTCAACTATATTCAACCGCCACAACCAACAGTTCAACTACCTGTTGAACGTATCAACCAACGTCAACAAGCTGTTCAACTACCTGTTGAACGTATCAACCAGCGTCAACAAGCTGTTCAACTACCTGTTGAACAGGTCATCAACCACAACCAACAAAGACAGCAAGCTGTTCAACTCCCTGTTGAACATAATGACAACTACCCGCGATCCAATACTAGAGCCATTCATCTACTTGGTGGTCACACAGTCACCAACACACAACCATTTCAACAATCAATTCAACAATCAACCCGGCATACCATTAGCAACGTACCACATCAATCACACGGCACATCCGTGCTTACCGGACAATTGCCTACTCAACAAGGTTTCAACAGGTCACCTCCGACTGTTGCCAACCAACCAATCAACCACAGGGCTACAGGTCAACAACCACCTCAATCCAACATCAACAGGTCAAACCCTTTACCTGCACTTAGGTCTACTCCACCCGTCAGGGAAAGGGAACCTTATCAACAACTTCCACCGACCGCCAACAGGGCCAATCAACCACCCTGTCCCAGGTCAACAGATCAACTACAGTCAACTAGACAACAAAACTATACCTTTCCAGTCGGTACACCAGGACAGCAAAACAGAGTGATTGATAATCAACAACATCAACCACCCATCAACCATCCTGTTAATATATCACATATCAACAGCGATGTTCCACCAACACAACAATTTAACAGAACAGGTCTATACCAACCTAACACCAACCAGTCAGGTTTTCAACAACCACTCAACAACACAATGGGTCAACAGGGGCAACCGCCTCAGGCCATACACAACCAACAGGAATTTTACAGGCAACAACCGGTGCAACATCAGACTCAACAGCCAGTTGGAAATATACCATACCAACAAGGGAGGCCCTATCAGCCTTCAACAACACCAAATCTTGTACAAGGAACGGCTCAATCAGGGTATTATGACACAGCTCCACACTTGCCAGTGTACCCACAACAACAGTTGTACAATAACAGTCCACACACTCAGTTTCAGGATCAACGCAGTATGTCTAGTATTACGAGCTGCTCAAATAGTGATTCAGATTCATCTAGTTCTACATCAGGGGTAGTGTATCGTCGGAGTCGTCATAAGAGTAGAAGCCACAAAACACACTCTAGACTCAGTATATCAAGCAGACATGTTTCACCAGTGGAGGAGGAGGCTAGTGAACACTCATCGCCACACCGAAAAAATTCAGGCAAGAAGCATGACAAAAAGAGGTCAGACAGACATGGTCAGTCGGAAACGGATGGTCACCATTCCTCAAGCAACCGTCATAGAGCGAAGCCAGCTCCAATGAAACAGGACAAGAAATTTTTCTTTTCGGCGCCCAAGAACCTTAAGTACACAGGGAAAGGCAACTGGAAGGCATTTTACACAAAGTTCACCGGGTACGCTGAGGCTGCCGGTTGGACGGACAAACAAAAACGAGAACAGCTTTGTTGGTGCTTGGAGGACAAAGCTAGTGATTTTTATACGGTGCTACTGGAATCCAACAAAGACATTGCTTTTAGTGCAGTAGTGACTAAAATGGTGAAACGCTTCGGTTTTCAAGAACAACAAGATACTTCACAAATACAGTTTCAGACTATAACCCAAAAGAAAGAGGAATCCCTGGAGGATTGGGCTGATCGTGTATTATCTCTGGCGACATAATCCTTCAAAGACCTCTCTGAAGAATACATGACAAAACAAGCAGTAATGAAATTTTGTCAAGGTTGCAACGACCCAGAGGCTGGACAACACGCATGTGGGTTTAAACCAGTATCGGTTGAAAATGCAATTGATATAATTAAGTGGTATCAGCATTCAAGAAAGGCTGTGCAAGCCCATATTGCTCAAGGAAAAACACATGAAGTCAAACAGGCGTCAGCTCCAACACCAACAGCACAAGTTAGTGACACACCATCAGTGCACGGGGTAGGCTCATCTAAACCAAACATAGACACACGAGTATCTCAAATGGAGCAACAGCTTCGTCAACAACGAGAAGAGCAACAACAGAGCATGCAACAGATGCAAAGCCTACTGTCCTCAATGGCTACACTTACAGAGGAAATGCGACATTCAAACAGATCTAGTGGTACTTCGCCCAGTCGGGACTATAGATCAGAAAATACCTCACGTGGACGTGGTCAAGGTAGAAGAGGTGGTTATAATAATCGTGCTGGTAACCGCAGGTCACAAACCCCAGACGGGGCATGTTTTTATTGTCATGAAATAGGACATTTCAAAAGAGATTGCCCAAAGTTAAATAACTCACCTGGCAGCAAACCGCCAACTCAGAATAAGCAAACTGAACGCAAATCAGTTACAATGAATGTGCCAGAGGACAAAGCTACAGAGGGACCATCTAATGGGTTTACTGTGGTAGGAACAATTGGGACTGCTCAACTGTTGAGAGTAAAGGTACAAATCCAGGACAAGCTAGTAACTGCATTGATTGATACGGGCTCAGAGGTTACCATAATGCAGGACAAAGTTTTTGATTCTCTGAAAGAAAAACCTTATGTCATTAAAGAGACACTTATGTATGGAGCAGGCCGAGAAATGCAGATGACCTGCAGAATTACTAATCCTACTCTGTTTAGTATACAGGACCTACTTTTCAATCACAACTTATATATCGCTCCAATTGACTGTGAGATGCTACTGGGCCATGACTTCTTAGCCAGTAATAATGTTATACTCAACATTGGTCAAGGATACATGTCCATCAACGACAAGACAGTTAAGCTAGTCTTAGGAGGAGAGACACCATCTGCTCAACCCTCAGTCAACAGAATTACAATACCAAGCTCGGTAGTAGTCCCACCTAACTCAGTAATGCGAATGAATTGTACAGTACCAGTACAGGATAATGATTTTGTGATAGAACCAAACTCGAAGACTACACTCTTGATTCCAAGGTCAGTTTGTGCTAAAGGACAAAGTCCGGTTGTTTGTTTTATGAATGTGACGGACAACCCTGTCCGACTCCAGGGTGGAACAGAAGTAGCTGAGGCACATGCTGTGACCATAATTGAATCTATGGATGACCCTCAAGATCTTAGTGTTGGTACTTGTTCAACCAGTAAACAGGGTACCAGTCAAAAGGGTACACCACCTAAACATGAGGATCTCCCAGATCATCTCCAAGAACTCTTCACTACATCCAGTCAGGATTTGACATCAGATCAGAAATCAAAACCGAGAACCTTGCTTTACACGTACAGTGATGTTTTTGCAAAGACAGAGTTTGACCTTGGTAATTTTAGTCATGTAGAACATGAAATTGATACTGGCAATGCCAGACCTATTCAGCTCCGTATGCGGAGAACACCAGCTTGTTTCGTTCAAGAGGAAGAGGCGCACCTCAAGAAAATGTTAGATGCTGGAGTTATACAACCTTCAACATCAGAATGGGCTTCAGCACCAGTGCTTATAAGGAAGAAAGATGGCGGGGTACGCTGGTGCATTGATTTCCGGAGGCTAAACTCAGTCACATCACGTGATTTATTTCCTCTGCCCCTGATAGACGAATGTCTGGATACTTTGGCTGGAAACATATGGTATTCCAAACTGGACGCTAATAGCGCATATTGGCAAATAAAGATCAAGCCAGAAGACCGTAAGAAAACTGCATTTGTCACCAAATATGGATTGTTTGAGTGCGTCAAGATGGCATTTGGACTTTGCAACGCACCAGGTACCTATGCCAGAGTAATGAACCTGGTACTCAGAGGTTTAACGTGGAAAACTGTTTTGGCTTTCCTTGATGATATATTGGTTCTAGGACCATCTTTTGATGAACATCTCACTAACCTACAGAATGTATTTGCCAGATTTAGAGAGTATGGACTTAGACTAAAGCCTAAGAAGTGTGCTTTATTCAGAACCAATGTGGAATTTTTAGGCAGGAGTGTCAGTAACCAGGGCCTCCAAATAGGTCAACAACATTTGCAACCAGTTAGTGGTTGGGTTGTGCCTACTAGCACGAAGGAAGTTGAACAATTCCTGGGATTTGTGAACTACCACCGTTCATTTATCAAGGACTATGCCAAAATATCTGCTCCACTATATGAAGTGACAGGAAAAAAAATTTGTTTTCATGGAACCATGAACGTCAACTTGCATTTCAGACGTTAAAAGACAACTTGTTATCTGCACCAGTCCTTACTTTGCCTAACAACAAGGATTATTTCATCCTGGATACAGACGCCTCCCAAAATGCAATAGGCGCAGAACTCATTCAGGTGCAAGATGGAGAGGAACGGACCATAGCATATGGTAGCTTTGTACTAACAGCCGAACAAAAACGTTATTGCACAACTAGGAAGGAGTTGTTGGCAGTATTTAGATTTACTAGACAGTTCAGACACTACCTTCTGGGAAGACAATTCACTGTGAGGACAGACCATAGTAGTTTGACATGGCTTGTCAATTTTAAAGAGCCCCAGGGGCAATTAGCTAGATGGTTGGAAGAGCTCAGCCAATATGACCTGGTCATAAAGCATAGGCCAGGTAAACAACACATTGATGCAGATGTCTTGTCTCGTCTCCCGGATAGGTTAAAAGAATGTCCACATTATACTGCAGACACCATACTGGCAAGTTTACCTTGCAAGGGCTGTAATTACTGCCAGCGAGCACATCAAAGTTGGGCACAGTTCTTATGTGATGTAGATGAAGCAGTACCACTGGCTAGAAAAAGAAAGCAAAAGCCAAGATTACTTAAAAGAGTAGCAACAGCAATGATGATGTTATTTGAAACTCCAGAACAGGTTTCAACCTTGGAACAACCTGCAGTACCAGTTGAATCTGCAGTTACTGACGACTGTTGTTACACTAGCAGCTTAAACTCAATTGAGCCACTAGCAAGCCAGTCATCTGAGGAATGTGATTTACCACCATTCAGTACAGGTATGGAATTGATTTTTACTCCATCAACGGCAAGAATTGTAATGGATGACGCTTCTGATTGTGTCGTGGCAGCAATCGCACAAGAAGAGGGCATAACCATCTCAGGTTTCAGTGAAGAGGATATAAAAACAGGCCAAGAGAGTGATCTAGACTTGATGTTTATCCTCCCGTATTTAAAAGATGGCTGTGAACCACTATCCAATGATTTGTTCCTGGCCCCACCAGCAGCCAAGAGTCACTGGATAAATAAAGAAAGATTTTTCTTAGACAATGGTATTTTAAAGAGTCAACCCAAAACAGAGGGAGCCAATACAAGACTTGTTGTACCCGCTTCTTTAAGACAAACAGTAATGGAGCTCTGTCATGAACTGCCTAGTGCAGGACATCAAGGTGTATCAAGGACCATGTGCAAGATAAAGGACAAATATCACTGGTATAACATGACCAAAGACATTATCTTGTTTGTACTTAGTTGTGATACTTGCAACAAGAACAAGAAAGCGAGCAGACATAGTAAATGTCCACTGACCAAGTACCATGCTGGGTACCCTATGGAAAGAGTCCACATAGATTTTATGGGCCCTTTGCCAAAGACGAAACAAAACAATGAACATATTTTAATGATGACAGACCAATTCACCAAGTGGACGGAATGTATACCACTACCGTCACAAACGGCGGAAGTAACTGCTCAGGCTGCTATTAATGAGTTTTTCACAAGATTTGGCTATCCATTCCAGCTATTCTCAGATCAGGGACGTAACTTTGAGAGCGCACTCTTTAAAGCAGTATGTGATTTGCTGCAAAATCATAAGGCGAGAACGACCCCATATCGTCCTCAGTCAAATGGACAGGTTGAGAGACAGAACCGCAGTCTCATGGATGCAGTCAGATGCTTTGTTGATTCACAACAAGAAAACTGGGATCAACATATTGCTCAACTAGGGGGAGCCATGAGATCTAGTGTCAACAGGAGTACAGGGTATACACCAAACAAGCTAATGCTGGGCAGGGAAACCAATCAGCCAGCAGACCTTATGTTCGGCAGTCAGAGCGAAAGGAAGTATGAGGGTGCTGATAGCTATATAATAGATCTTGAAAAAGCTATTAAAAGTGCGCATACCATTGCTCGGGATAAGCTCAAGACTTCCCAGGAGAGAATGAAGAGAGACTATGACCTAATGGTCTTAGAAAAATCGTACCAGCCGGGGGATCTTGTGTATGTTTTAGACACTGCCCAAATTAAGGGTAAATGTAAAAAATTAGGGTCACCATGGAAAGGGCCAGGCATTGTAATTAGTAAAGTTACCGGGTACGTGTACAAGGTGAAACTCCAACGGGTGGTTTTTAACACTAATCATGACCGACTCAAGCCATGTGGGGATAGGAAGATTCCTGCTTGGTTGGAGACGTGTAGGGACAAATTTAAACAAGGTATTGATGTCTTGGCAGGCAATAAGACCAAGCCTACTACCCCTCAGTACTGTGTGTGTCGGGGCCCAGACACGGGTGAGACAATGGTCCAATGTGATAATTGTAGGGAATGGTTCCATTTAACCTGCATAGGTATGTCAATCCAAGAGGCCAATGAGATAGATCCCTACATTTGCCCAAACTGCCAACTTGTCCGTCCTACTCCACCCTCAAAAGATAAAAAAGGGGGAGAAAATGAGTAGGTAACCATATTGTGTAAATAGTCAGTTTAATTATTGTGTATCAGATACGTAAATTGTCAGTTTAACTAATGTTTGTTTATTTTTTTTCATATTTTTCAGAATGTCAGACTCAGAATCATTCAGGTCTTGCTCCAGCGAGGGCAGTGAAGATGAGGAAAGGTCTTGGAGGCCAAGTAGTTGTAACTCCCAGCCGGGAGTGGGCATTCAGCCATTTGATACCACCATCTTGGATGAAGCCAACCACAGGAGAAGGGTCAGGAGGGAAGTACCTGGCCAGGAAGGACCTGTGGAGGATCCCACAGTATTGCTGGAGGTACCAGCAATACCCCAAGTAAGTGAGTTAAAGGAACAGGAGGAATCTGTACAGGAACCTGGAGAGTCACTTCCTACTCAAAAGGAGCCTGCAGCCGCTCAGGAGGAAGCAGTCAAGGAAGTCGACCTTATGGCTTTCAAGAAGGTCATTCCAGAGGCTTGGAAGGGGAAGGAGCACCTGGTATGGACAGGACCATACAGTGGGTTCAAGGAAAGAACCTGGAGACTGAGTGACAGGGATGTCGCGTGCCCTGTTCCAGACTGTCCGGTGATAACCAGGCACTTGAGAGAACATGCCCTAGCTGACCACTTGTCAGGGATGTTCGGCAGTAAGTTTTCCCAACAGATCTTGCAGGACAGAGAGTTCCAGCATTTCAGAGGCCAGATGGTCATTCTAATTGCCAGATGGTTGACGGGGAGAGAAGATGTTACAGCCTCTGAGTTTGTATCATGGCTCCAGCGACGTGCCGGCATCCCGGACGGAGTTAGGATTCAGGGAGTTGATATGCCTCCGCTCAGGGCTGTCTGTTCTGCTATGAAATGGCCACAGCGCAGAGTGTATACGATCCACCCATTTAATGGTCCAGTGGTTGTGCTGTATTGGAGGGTGATGTCCCTTATTAGACATCTCAGCCAGGCAAACAGAATAACCATTGCCATGGACGAGTACACCGGGAACAACGGTCCCACCTATGACCTAGTCTGCCAGATGAACTGGAAGTTCATGGCAGCTACAGCTGTGGCAGAGCCCGCCGTGGCTCAGTCCACAACCAGAGTGCCAGCGACAGAGACAAGCTGTAGCTCTAGCTCTGTGGATGTCCCACAGGTGACACAGCCTTTGCAGTCAGTGCCCCAGAGGGAGGAGGAAGAGAGGGTCACTCCACCAGCCAGTAGCCGTGGCAACCAAGCCAGAGGAATCATTGGTGGTTCTAGTGTACCACAACACTAGGAAGTTGGTTGGGGTCACATCTGTTGCTAGTGCTGTTGCTCAGGCTAGGGAGGTGTTCGACCTGGAAGACCAGGAGGTCGTGCTCACCTACCTGGGAGCGGAGCTGACCAGCTCAGTAAGGATGGAGTTGTTGCCAGCCATGGCAGAACTGACAGTAACCCGCAAATGAGCCGTATATGAGATACGTGGATGATATTCTGGACTCTTTTTGGTTTTGGCTTAGCCTCCGCTTCCTGTCTGGAAGCTGTACTCACCAGGATTTGAAAACCAGGCCAGTGTATAAATTGTAAAATAGTAGATTAGTGTTGGACATTTTTACATATCGCCATATTGAAGAACGGTATTGGTGTATACATTGTTTGTTTTTTTATGGTCATGGTTTTCACTTTTTGTTCCATGCTGGAACGGGTGCTTAATTTTTAAGGGGGATTTAGTAGAATAGCAGGTAGTTTAGATTTATTGGAAATTCAAGGGGGGCTTAATGAACTGACAGAAATAGAGATCTTTGTAAATTTTTGATTATTTGTAGTAGATTTAGTTTTTGTGTATTTTAGAGATATGTGATTCAGAATTAGGACAATTCTAAATTGTAGCTCCGAGTAACGGACATGAAATTTTTTTTTATTGTCTTAGGCAAATAGTTCAGTGATTTATTTTTTAAATGTCATGTTTTAAGGGAAAAGATAAAATTTCAATAGAGACCCAATAGCCAGGGAACAGGGGGGTGGATTTTAGAAATAACCCATTCGTTGGTTAGGTAATTAACTTAGTATTTTGAATTAAAGGCATAAGGGGCGTCTTCAGTTGTCAGGCCTTTGTCGGAACTTATAGTTCCTCCTTTTTAGGAAGGAGGGGGGTGTTGTATCTTTACCCTAAGCCCCGGGTTCTCCCTATTAGGAGTAGACAACTGATACCATTCTCCCTGCCAGGAGTAGACGATGGACACCAATGGGCCTCTGGTTGGATACAGCGGATGTCAGAGCCTGCGCACGCCTGCAGCGCCCTCTTCATCTTATGGTCAACTATCACGTTAGACGTAATCACGAAGACACAGTAAACAACGCCCAAGTTATAGGTAATTACATAATACTTAAGCCTAAGTACTTCTTATATGTATAAAGTCCAGGTCAGGTCCTTTCAAGGGAAATAGTCTTTCCCCAAGACGAACACCACATTAGGATATATTTCGCTTTAAAACCTACAAAGCAAGAGTATTTGGTATATCATCTCGCTTAAGATTCTTTTTTTTTACATATCAAAGCTAGAGGTTGACTTTATAACATAAAAAAAATCACCATACGAAAAGATGAAATGTATGGGTCAATTGAAATACCTATCTAATGAATCACAAAAACAGAGTAGGTGTGTTCGAATAGCTGTATTTTACTAAAAGTACTTGACGACCGTCTTTTAATTTGGATGGTGAAAATGCATATCTTTGAGAAGAAAAAATGTGTGTGATAACTAGGGTTTATAATCTTCAATCACTGAAAATTTTTAGTATGTCCTTCCACAAAATATCTAATTTGATTTTTTTTTAAATGTGTAAGAATCGAAAATTCCACTTGACAACCGATCAAATAATAGTTTTAAGTTGAATAAATGCAGACAAGATCATTAACTGATGCTCAATTTACTAGTAGTTACATTTGTCTTTTAAAATACAACTGACATATAAGGATCGTAATGGTGCTATGTGAATTAATTTATCGGTTATCAAGAGCAAAATTGGCAGCGCGTCATTCCTACTATGGCTTCCATTTCTACGACTGTGAAAATGAACTGGCGTAATGGGGAGATAATTGTGACGAAGTAGAATCCTTACTGTATACGTTCATTCATATTCCAACTTCCCGTATCAACCTTTTTCGACTAATACCATACTATGGCTTACCTTATATCAACATTTCTCTAATGAATATGGGATATATATTATATACTGAATATTTGATATTCTAAATACAATATCATTGAACATCCAGATTGTATAAAAGAAGATGTTATTACTACAAATCATAGCTATTATGTATAATTAATATATTAAATGTGGGTGTGATATGACGCCCATTGATTCTTTGTTAAATATATAAATGAAATATAACTTTTCTAAGCTGATGACTTATTTCCGGTTTGAATAAACTGATTTAAAAGTTAAATATTATAATAGTATTTTTATTAATAGAATGTCATTATGACTTATTAAAATCCTGTTTTAAAAAGAAGCAGGCTTATTAGTTTACAAACATACCTGAACAGCAGATGACATGCACTATGTGTACTAATGGATAATTTTCAACAATGTAACGGTTGATCTGGTTACATATACTGATTCGGCCATTCAAATAATATTTTTTTTCAAATTTAAAATACATTTAACGGCTCTTTATTCATAACAATGACTAAAGCTTCACCTCCAATTCAAAAGGGCATGTGTAGTCTGATTTAATTATAGACTAAACATGTTAAAGTTGTAGCAGAAGCAGACTATCCAAGGTTTCAAGTTACATTTGTAAATTTAATGATTATTTAACCTCAAAAGAAATGCTACGTACCATTAAGCCACATACCGTTTAGCTTATAAAGTTCAAATACATTTATTTATATCCTGTTGAAAAAATGCAGTGTTAAAAGTTAACGTCAGTTTTTTTTTTAAATTTTAAATAGGAAGTTGCGAGGGAAAAACGTATACAGCAGTGAGCACTGACCTTGAAAATGTTTACAGCTGAATTTTAAACGATCGCATATTGAACATATGTAAAACTACTTATAGGATCTTTTGACCAAAACCTAACCTTCAGACTTCACATGTCGTGTACTGTGAATACAGCTGTTGTGTTAATGGTTATAAAATTATATATTGAAACCTTGAATTTTCCGTCCGATAGTAAGATCCGTGATTGGGATGAGGCCGGGTCCATAAAAATCTCGTTAAAACTGTGCGGGATGATTACATACGCAGCCACAACTGGCGAGACGTTAAATCTGATACTCTGTGTCGAAACAGAGCCATTCCTTATACATTTAAAGAAACCCTGTAGTTTATACTAGCACATAATAGGGGTCCAAGGCTCCGTGTTGAAGACCGTACTTTGGCCTATAATGATTTACATTTATAAATTGTGACATTGATGAAGAGTTGTCTCATTGACACTCATACCACATCTTATATCCATCTACTTATATAATATCATTTTACCAGACGACATTGAGCTGTTGACCAGCTTTATGTTGCTTCTTGCCCAAATTTTCCCATCTGGAATTTGAATTCTATAGATTCAACTTTTTGAAATAGTCCTTCAAAGTTAAGATGAGGGAGTAAAAATTAACTACAAATGCAAACCACCATATTAGAACTTGAATAGTGTTATTTCAAGATGAACCGAATCTATAATAAGACCTGAACGGTGCTCTTCTATAATAAATTAAGAAGATGTGGTAAGATTGCTATCCACCGAACAAGGGTTTTGTAAGGTATTTTTAAATAATAAGCAAAACCCTTAAAGTTAGTAAAGTATAAAATTTGTAAAAAAAAATGGGTTCAACCGTAATGATTTCGGACCGGCACATATTTAAATGTTGCGGGTTTAAAGATGAAAGTGAGAGATCAATCCTGCTTGTTTACATACTAGTATCTGCAAGATAACACGGCAAATGCACAAGAAACAAAAAAAAACTTTTACCAAAATCGACAAATAGTGAGATTTATGGCAAACATTGTTTTTTTAGTAAATCGAACGCTTTAATAATCTGCTATGTGTAACATATTGCCTGCTTCTCAGGAAAAGAATTATTTACATGTTGCGTTAAGTACATTGTACTATAATACACCCTCGTGTGAACTCCTCAACAAGGTTAGAGTATGAATCAGGCGCTTAACTCTGTCCATGATTCAGGTCTACATTCTAGATACGTATGAACTCAGACAATACACAGGTGCCCTACATTTAGGACTGACCTTGCTACTACTTCAGACAACACAGACAGCTGTCCAACATTAACTATTCACCATTTGTAAAACATGCGTACGTTGCAATATCAGGCACGACTGTCAGATTTCTGTAACTACTTTTGATTAATTAAAAAACAAAAGTTTTATAAAAAAAAATTGAACAAAAGTTTAGATTGCGTTTTTAAAGCCATGCTTTGCTACAAAGTGTGCTTACGAAATAGGGCCAGTTTCCGTTTTTTTACTCGAAAGGTCAAAACACGAAAGTTGGGATTCGAATACAGTATAGTACTGTTGTATATATAGATGAACTATTTGGACATCTTTAAAGCACTTAACATTGTTGGAGACAGTTGATAAATGCAGCTTACAGGTTTTCAATTTTTTGATTGAAGTCAACGGGACTGGGGAAGTAATTACAGATTTAGTAGTAGTAGCAAGGTCAGTTGAAACAACAAAACACAGCCGCACCTTCGACAGAGATTTTTTTTTCATCTTTTTCTTTTGTGCGAACATTACTCAAAATTTGTCTTACGAAAATCTAACCGTTAAACACAAAATGTTCAGAAATACGCTATGTGAAATTATCTGCAAGGAATAAAAGTGAAGCTATCATAATGTTTATTTTAGTACAGATTGAACAGACCTTTGACACTGGAAATGGCGTAAAATTGATCACAGAATGAACCAGTTTTAGGACAGTCATAGAGGTTACAAAAATACAATGGAAATGTTTGATGACGTAGTCCGCAGGTCAAATATAGTGGTTAGATAATAATTGTTTGCACAAACGATTTATTTTAACCCAGTTTCAGTTCAATTTTAATTATTGGAAAAAAAAACCTCATAATGTTGTCCAGTAAATTAATGAAACTAGCATGTACATATTTTATTTACAGTATTTGATTTATTCAAAATATACTTTAAATGTATAGCTTATAACGAAGAACTTTTGTTTTACCAATTATCTATACATTTGCATTGAGAAATATAAATATTGAATATGTCTGTTAGAAAGTGCACATAATAAGCATACAAACATGCAATGAACTGACCATACAAGTATGTTTTTAGAGAGATTATATCAATTATAAGACAAAATGAAAGTAATTCCACATAAAGTTCGTGCGTCAGAAGCGCCTTCCTGGATTGCCCATTAACAGGAACACTTAAACCTTAGGAAAACGAACAGAAACGTCCGAAGTAAAATAATGGTTTTTTTTTAACTTTTTTTGCAATTATTCAAGTCATGCTCTTAATTTGAGAATGAAAAAATAGAAATTTCAGATGCGAAAACAAACGATTTTTGGGTTTAATGAGGTCTTTAATACTGCTGCCCAAGAAAAAAAAAGAAATCTGAAACAAAATACTTCTTATAGCTTTCTTGAAGACTCGTCATAAATGTTATTATTTGTGGGAGACCAGTAAGTAAATATACATTTTAGTACATCACGCCTTTGCTGTTAAAATATAAAATAGGCTATACAATAAATTACATATTCCAATGTCCCCCGTCGGTGCACATTATTATTGTCCAAGGGCAATAACTCTAATATTTATTTTCTTTTTAAATTTACTGTAAATATATTTTCATATAAGAAATGTAGGCGTGAGATTGCATACCATGCAATATTCCCTTTTATATTTCATTTCCAATGGGCTTGATTTGTAGTAAAATTAGCAGACCGACACGCATTAAGAAACAGGTCCAAGACAGTGCGGTCTTGAACGTTTGAAACACATTTCATGATTTCAAGACAAGAAATGTAGGCTTGCGATCACTTACAATGCGATTTGCGTATTTAAATTTCTAAATGACATGGAAGTATTTGATCAGCACTGAATTTCTAACTCGTCAGAGAAATTTTTGATATAAACCTTTGAACCTAAAATCTTTAAACTCTGTCAAAAAATGTAGATTTGAAAGTGCTTGCATTACAATTTTCCATACAACTTAATATAATTATATTCACAAGTGGCAAAACGACTTTAAAATAGTAAATCCTGAATCGGCAATGATTTTCGAAATTGTCCTGATGATTAATAATATAAACCTGAGATAAATTTCATAAAGAATAAGGGTAGAATAACTGTACGTGCGTCGGTGCTTACACAATAGAATCATAGATTACCAAGTGTTCCTATGTACTTAACCCACCTTAATTAAAGCGCGACGGAAGACATCATTAGAAAGAAGGAACTGTTTAAAATTGCTATTGAAATTCTTAAATCTTGTTTTATCAGTGTTCTCCACATCCTACACACAAGAATAATGTGTTTTTGAAAAGATAACAAGAGAGGAAAATAATGTTTTCTGCGAGGTTTTCTATTACACATGTCATGACAAGAAATATACAATGTTAAACTCTTGTAAAAAATGTTCTACATGTGTATATTCAAATTGTATACGTTGGATAATTATTGTCATGGCAGAAAATACACTCTATATACATATATACGAAAAGTATGATAGCGACAACATCGGTGTAATAAATTTAATGCAATATAATATTTCAATCATGATTAATCTTTTAATCTTAAAGATGCTTGGTATATAAAAATGCGCTACATTTATTTAATGAACAGTTACTAGTAGTGTGGAAAATGCATCTTTCTGTTAATTCGATAGTTTTATATTGAAAATTTCGTATTTTTGGCGCCAAATTTAGACACAAAACAAAATGTTAATTCAAGTTCAAGCTGGAGATAAAACAAAAAGTTATATGTGTGAACTGCATGAGATTCTATTTCATAGGTGAGAGGTTTAAACAAAGAAATGTGCTAATTTTTATTGTTTTGTAAGAATTGAAAACGTTGACCTTTAATCTAATTTAAAGCTCTCTCTTTTTCTCTTTATAGTATCCGTCAAAATGTTTTTTCCGGAAATGCGATATTCAATTATAATAGACAAACATTTTATCTGTTTTCCACCTGCTTATTTTCTACAAATTTCCTCGATTCATTCTTAAACTAACATCTTTTCTCTGACTTCCTTTCTATTAAAAAAAAATAAGAACACACTGCAAATATAACCATAAATTTATACTTACAATCAACACGTGAATACCAAACTCGGTTCCGAGATGTGTAACTAATTTTTAACCTTGAAGAGCTGTATTGATGATGTCTTGAAACTATTGTGTATGTTATTGATTCAGCCTCACGTAGCAGATCGATCAATACTCCACCGCTTCTGATTAATCACATCTTTGTATTAGTACGTTTAACTGTAGATGCAAATAATCTTATATATCACTGCACTTATGCACTTTTATTTAGTTCTGATTATTGATAAATGATGTATAATAAGCATGGGTATAATGAAAATATAACTGAGTAAAAAAATCAAAATATTATATATCACTGCACTTATGCACTTTTATTTAGTTATGATTATTGACAAATGATGTGTAATAAGCATGGGTATAATGAAAATATAACTGCGTAAAAAAAAAAAATATGATCATTATGTTCTAAGTTATACTATTACATACTCATCAGGATTTCATTATTGCACTTGCTAACGTGTTAAATTGCAAATAAATTGCATACATGCACAATGCGGAAGAAATTGTTGATCGTGCTTAAATTTAATAAAATAGTTCAGCAAATTATTGGTAACATATCCGGTATTAAATGAGTTATGAAGTAATATATTTTAAGGTCTCTTGCTTGATTACACCTAACGCACAGTGTAAACGCTAAAGTACATGTATATGATTAAATTAATACTTCCTCTTTTGTTACATAAGATGCAATTCTAAAATTCTAAATGATAGAAAAAGGTCGGATATATTCATAGCACGAAATCACTCAGTACATCCAATTGAAAAACAGCGCTTACAGTGGTGTGCTTACTGGATGCAGACTAGGGGCATCGTCCATACGGGGGTGGGGTGTTGTACTCTAAATGAAATTATCTTTATTGACAGTTATACGGCATTTGCTTGACCAGAGTGAAATATTTTTATATTCAATTTATGGTGTTACATATATTGAACTTTTGATCTGTTGTTAACTTTCACTATTTATTTAATTGCTACCAGATTTTCTAAATTAGAATTAAGTGGGCGTTTTTTTATTTACACGAGTGAAAAATCATTTTATGGACAATCATATATGGGCTTTAGTATTTTGACCAACTTAATAATATACAAGTTTGTAAATCAATATTTTGAAATTGTAAATTATTGAATAGCTTTCATGTATGAAGGGTATATATCATAACTCTTATTTCAATTCTTTTATGAGGAGGGGCAATAGGGGGTCCGTTAACATGTTAACAAAACCTCGATTTTGGCAAAAAACAGTTAAAAAAAAATGCAAAAAATGCTGATAACAGTTAACAAATTGGGTTGAAAACAGATAACTATTTAAATTGATCTCATATAACAGTTAACGACATCTTGAAAAAGGCCAAAAACAGGTTAACAGAAAAAGATATTGCCCCCCTCTTTTATCAATGTTATTAGCGGTTTAAATGTTGTAGGACAAGTAGTACAGACATATTAAAAACTACAAGACATAAGAGCAAACGTATTCATAAATGTTAGATATAGTTTTTCTAAGAGATTCATACGGTTCATTAACTTAAAAATGCTTATTGAAAATTTTAAACTAAATAAAGTTCTCTTTGAAAAGAAAAAAAATAATTGCTGCGTATTTTGTAAGCTTCTTCGTATAGAATAAGAGGAAAGAGTTTATGGTTTCCAAGTCATCTTTCCAAAACAAAAAAGATAAAAGAACTAATCAAAGATCCATCTACAGTATAATTGTTGATTTTTCACTACGACGCCCTACTACTAATTCTCGGTCTTTTGTTCTTCCGTAAAAAATAATAATGTCGAAAAACTAAAATACTTTCTGATCATACATCGCTGGATTTCCCATCCCCCGCATTGAACATTTAGAATTAGAAATTAATTTATAATTGAAATAGACAGGGGCTCATTTCCTTTAGGCTCCAATTAAACGAAAACAATAATTTGCTCAAACACCGATCCTATATAACTATATCTTGTTTTCCTTTTGATAGAATATCAATTATATCTTACACATCAAGTAAAATCATCATCGCTAGCATGAAGTAGGTAATATTTACAGAAACCTTTCTCAGGATGTTAAGTTGGACGAACACAGAGAAAAAAGTGATAAGAGTATTACTAAACATTTATATTTTGTTTTCAGGAAATGATAGTTTAAGATGAACAGAGAAAAAACAAAAAAGAAACTGCAAAAGAAAGGCAAAAAATACCAAAGGGAAATCCAAACTGAAGTCGAAAATAAACTGACAACACCATGGCAAATAAAGAAAAAGACCAACTGACAGATAATCAATCGTCACAACTCGGCCGATTCCGTACCTCATACAAGGAGAGAAGCGGAGTCACCCGAGGATTGCCAACTGACAGATAATCAATCGTCACAACTCGGTCGATTCCGTACCTCGTGCAAAGAGAGAAGCGGAGTCACCCGTGGATTGCCAACTGACAGATAATCAATCGTCACAACTCGGCCGATTCCGTACCTCGTGCAAAGAGAGAAGCGGAGTCACCCGTGGATTGCCGACTGACAGATAATCAATCGTCACAACTCGGCTGATTCCGTACCTCATAGAAGGAGAGAAGCGGAGTCACCCGTGGATTGCCGACTGACAGATAATCAATCGTCACAACTCGGTCGATTCCGTACCTCGTGCAAAGAGAGAAGCGGAGTCACCCGTGGATTGCCGACTGACAGATAATCAATCGTCACAACTCGGCTGATTCCGTACCTCATAGAAGGAGAGAAGCGGAGTCACCCGTGGATTGCCGACTGACAGATAATCAATCGTCACAACTCGGCCGATTCCGTACCTCGTGCAAAGAGAGAAGCGGAGTCACCCGTGGATTGCCGACTGACAGATAATCATACACAAACACACAAAGAAATCTAAAGACGGAACAACACGTACCCCACCAAATCTCAGGTGTTCCGGAAGAGTTGTAGATCCTGCAAATAGTTACTGTATATATTTGATCTAGTATCTTCGAGTAATATTTTAAAATTTTGCTCTTCTATATATTCAAACAAATTGAATAACTTCAACCTGAATAAAACTGCTTATCTTTTTCGTTATTTAGTTACCGGCTGGAAACCTTTACATTGTATAGAAGATGCGCAAGAAAACATAAAATTAATGTTTTTTTTTAGAGAAACAATAGTCTTGCCCAACATTTGTATATTTACTTGATGATGGCACAGATTACCAATATATATACTCACGAAAACATATAGTATGTTTAGCGAATATGAATAGTCGTTTTTAATTGTAACAAATATTTACTGGAATCAACAACTGTAAAGCTTTAATAATATCTATGGTGTAAATCATTTAAATTCTATTTTATCTCTATTAGAGTTTGACGTATTTTAGATTTAAATTATTAAAATGATACATGCAAAAAGGTTTTAACAAAGATGAAATAGTACGCCAAAAAGATTGAGAATGGAAATGGGAAATGTGTCAAAGAGACAACAACCCGACCATAGAAAAAACAACAGCAGAATGTCGCCAACAGGTCTTCAATGTAGCGAGAAATTCCCGAAATGCATAGCAATATGCACGTCCTTTTCTTCACAATGTTTTTTTCTAGTAGGGGGAGTTCTGTAGCTATGGATACAACCTGTCTTTCCACCAATTCTTTGAGGTTCTTTCGACTCGGTTGAAAAAAATATTATTTTAAAGATAAGTGAATGTACATAATTTATGAAAGATTGATAGAATAAAACAATCTTTGTTATCGCACTAACATCGTATGTATTCTTAAAACCAATTTCATAAACTAGGTGCGAGTATCTATTATATTTCGTAAATTGAATCTTCGTTTCTTTAGAAATATGTTTCATGTTTGCAAGATAGATTGTAATGAGTTGTGTATTTTATTCTCCACGTGAAATATGAAATAAATTCAGAAAAAATAATGAGATAAATACAGGCAATTACCTACCTAAGCACCGATCTGCAAAGAATGTTTACACACGTGTAAAATAACACCTACAAGTTTATCTACCAATATTACAGACTAGGGGAATAGCTCTGGTAGCATGGATGGAGGCGATTATATACAGACACATAAAAACAAATCTTCTCCATTTTCTACATTTTAATCAGACAAAAATGACGTCACAAACATAAATACAAAATACTGACAAAAGGGGAACAACTCTCTCTCACAAACAGAAACATAATCTGACCATACATACTGACATATAACACCAATGCTCACAAGAAAATAACCATTTATTCCTAATGTTATTTTATATAAACTGTTAACACAGAGATATGTTTCGCCTATTTGTTATTTTAATAATGCAAATGTCGAAATTAAAAAAAGCAATAGTTTAATATGTAATTTATGCAAATATTTAAAGTCAATGAACCATAACGAAGGTGTGTTGGAGTAAATAATCTCTATGGAAATGAAACTTGCAAATGGCAATACATTTGTATACCAAATATCATTGACTAATTTAACATAAGTGGTTCATCTTAAACTAATACTATGTAAACTAAGCGAAAGTTTCAAAGTCAATAGACCATGACTGAATGAGCAAGTTCAAATAATCACCATGGAAATGAGATATGTCAATGCTTATAAAACTATATATCATTGACCTACCACTAGTGTTTCCCCATAAACTGACCTTATCATAAACTTTTACATTTAAAGTAAGCAAAATTTCAAAGTCAATAGACCATAACTGAGGCGACAGGTCAAATAATCTCCATGGTGACGAGATATGCTAATGCTAATACAACTGCATACCAAATGTCATTGACCTATCACTAGTGGTCAGCAAAAGTTACCATAAACTAGATCTAATAACAAACTAATGCATGGTTGACGACGCCGCCGCCGACGCTGGAAACGAAACAGCATACCTCTATATGTCTCGATTTTTTTTACTCTTTCAAGGCCAATCTAATTAAAATATTGATACAAAAATTCAAAGAAAAACGTTTGAATTATTTATGATATCTATTTCATATGTTAATATAACGTGTCTTGAGATTTGAAATGTCACTACACATTCTATAAGGGCAACCGAAGTAGAAGAAAATATAAAATAAAACTTATTTATAACAGTACATTTGGAAATATGAGGCAAGCAGCTTCAATCGACATAATAACAAGCAATATGCGAGATTTTATTGATTTTTTTTTGAAGAATTTGTAAACAAAACAAATTTGTCCACCACATGTTGTCATCAATTACGGAATGATGTCGTTAAGATTTACAGCATGCAAAACGAGAAATATAAACATTAATAATAATAAAAAAAAAAGATCAATTAAAGACACTCACGTTTTTACAACTTTTCAACCCTTCGTTCTAAGGCAGCAACCATTTGATTTTCTGGGGGGTGGCTATGTTTTTTTTTGGAAAAAAAAGTTTGTTTCCAGTTTTTGGAGTAAAAAATAATTTGTTTTTGATTCTGAGAAAAAAAAAATTTTTGTTTCACCCTTAGCTGCCACTATATGTAATGCTAAAATTGAAAGAAAAAAAATTGTTTTCGACTTGTCGCGAAAAAAATAAATTGTTTTTGGTTGCTGCCTAACACACAGACATTGATGTTATTCATAAGCAGCGCTTCTAGTATCAAGATGTTGATGATAAATCATATATTGGAGTAATAAATCAGAAAGATCATATACCAATACACAATATCTTATATATACAATCATTGTATAACTAATTGGCCGAAATCACATGCATGTGTGCTCAAAACTCTTAGAAATTCTAAACTTAGTATTAGTAAAAGGGTGGATCTAAATTGTGGAATATTTAAAAGCATTAATCTGATATCAATTAAGTCGTGTTGAGATTCTTCAACCTCTACACGTGCTGTGATGTACTCAAACTTATGTGTCAATTGGTCAGAAATGGACGAGTTCAGATCTATATATAAGCATCGATTGTGTACACCATTCAGGGAAAACAAATTGCCTTAAGGCTTTCCTCAATAAACTGTAAAATTCACACATAGTTTCAAGCCACTATTTGAAAATACCAGAGTTCCAACTTGCACCAATGCTTAAGGGTTCTCACCGGCCTGCTCCACTAATAAAATTGAAAGCTATTCTGTTTCCAAGTGTCTTGAAATAAACGTAAAATGACATCACCGTCAAAGAAAGATAAGAATAGGTAATGAAATCGTTCCTTTGTCGTTAATTATTGTGCAAAGCTTTCCGTGTAAACTTAAATATAAATATCTAGGAAAGGACAGTTATAACCTATTATGTTTGTAATATTTAAACAAAGCCTTGGCATAGCAAAGAATCATGTTTTCTCTGACTTTTAATGACGACTTCATACTAAATCCATTGGATGTGTACCGATTAATATGTTTGTCATAGCTACGTATTTTTTTCAATTAATTGTCATTTGGTTTTAAGAAGCTGTCAGTAAATGCGAGTAATCTCAAATATGAACGCATGTACGTAATGTCTCTTTTGTTCTTGTAATGTATATATATCTTGCCACGTCCGCCCTGTGTTTTGTTTGATGTTTATCTGCTTTTTATTAATCTGACGAGTTGAGCCTTTTTACTTTAGCTTGTTCTTATGTTGTACTGTTACAACACTGTCACATGTAATGAGGGTTGTTTAGCGCTTGTAAGTAAGTAAGTTTAACCCCGCATCGTTCTGTATGTTCATTTCAAAGGTCAGGAACCTGCAATTCATTGTTGAAGGTCGTACGGTGACCTTATTTGTTAATCTGGACAATTGATTGTCTCATTGGCAATCCTATAAAAAAAGAAGATGTGGTATGATTGCCAATGAGTCAACTATCCACAAAAGACCAAAATGACACAAACATAACAACTATAGGTCACCGTACGGCCTACCACATCATCATTTATAAAAAAAAATTATCAATCAATGCATGAAGGCACAAACCCGAATAACCTGCTAACAATTTTGCGTTTATTATTATTTGGTGGGAATAATATTCAGTTCCTACAGGGAAGCTCTGAAAAAACTCATGAACGGATCAACAAATAAACGCTATATCACTTGTACGACTTCAGTTTCGAGATGATAGAAAACAAAAATGTCTTAATTTCAAAATTTTCAAATGAGATTAAAGTGATATTCATGTATACTGTATGTATCTTTCCTCTTGTGCGTATTCGGTGCTTCAACTTCAGCTTCTATTAAAGGCTGACAAAATGTATACTATTACACGTTGTTAGAATAAGAAGATGTGGTATGATTTCCAGTGAGACAACTATTCACAAGATTTCACTAGTTCACGTTTTATGCCAGACAAGTAACAAAAAAAAAACAGATAGAAGAATGGATATGTTGTTATAAGTATGCTGTCATCTTCCTAGTCACAATACCGTAAACTACATTTAATAACATTCATGCACATACATTTAGTTCTTTTCGCTTAATGTTTAGAAATGATACATACTAGGAGCACAATATGAATCTTATTAAGAACGTATGTACATGTAGTAGGTTATGGTAAGAATGATACTGGTTAAGTGTGATATAATGGCAGTGATTATCATAATGCGATCGACATAGTTTCGTTTACATATGTGCCAAAATATCTTATTTATGATAAGAATTTCAATAGACGACAAATTAAAAGTATTTGTTATCCTAAGAATCGATGCATACGATAGCAAAAAGTGCTAGCGTTTTCGAAAAGTCTGCAATATTTTCAATACTAAGCTTAAATTCAATAGATCGAAGTGGTGTATGACGGATTGTTACCCAAAAGAACGAAACTTTAACTAAATGGAGTACTAGTGCTGATCTGCTCCAGCTGAAATCAACACTGAAAATGCATTAAATTTGCTACTGAACTATAAAAACAACCCTCTCATCCATCATAAAAGCTTCGATGTGTTACTTCTTATTTTAAATACGTATTGGTCAGAGGTACATAATGCTAAAATTTGAAGTCGGATTTAGGGGGGCCTGGGCCCCCCTTTTGGTGAAAAAATTTGGTTGATTATGTAGGGAATCACTGAAGAGTGAACGGAGTGAGCCCCCTCGTAGGCAGTCAGTGGGCCCCCACTTATGAAAATTTCTAGATCCGCTAGTGCATTGCCATTTCAATCACCATGTTTTTACACGAACATAGAAAAGGGACAGGGGTATACAAAACATGATTTACTTTTATAAATTGTGACTTGGATGGAGAGTTGTCTCATACCACATCTTCCTATTTCTATTGAACTGGTGTTCAAGATTGACAAATAAATTTATTATATGATTAGCGAGAAAAATACCTACTTACATGTATATGCGAAAAATATATATCTTCAGGATTAATTAGCTCGTATAGGTTTCATTTCTTTACAACTGACAGGAGAATATTTATATAGTTTTTTTAATTTATCATCTCATAAATTGTACTTATGATTCATGTGTTTTTAAAAGTAAACACCACATAATTTAAGGATCCCCTGTTTAATATATACTTAGTTGTATACCGCGTAGATTTCAGAAACCACGACCTTAAATGATATAGGGGCTTTTTTCATCGACCTACCTAACTACTTAGGCTAAGTGTCAACGCTCTTAAGATTTATACATTTCATCATTAGTCTAGCTCCATTTATCAACCTGTCCTTACTGTTTTAAAACGACCATTCAGGATTTTTTTTTCATTTTGACGTCCGTATTGGCAAGGATTTTCCATAATTTCTCATAAATTAACGTTCACAAATAAAATCCTTTTAGTGCCAAGTAGCCGGTTTATCAGTGAAATCATTTATAATTGTCAAATGAAAAAACGTATTAATAAAATATTATCTGAATTGCGTAAAATAAAAAATAACAAAAATAACGAACTCCAAGGAAAATTCTAATAGAATTTCACTCAGTGCGCAATGTTGCGTTTATGAATTAGGCAGATCATTTAACCTACGGAAAAATGATGCGTATAATTAGGCAGCAACCATTTGATTTTTTTGGGGGAAAAAAAGTTTGTTTCCAGTTTTAGGGGAAAAAAATAATTTGCTTATGACCCTGAGAAAAAAAATTTGTTTGTTTCACCCTCAGCTGCCACTATATGTAATGCTTAAATTGAAAAAAAAAATTGTTTTCGATGTGTCGTGAAAAAAATAGATTGTTCTTCACCGAAGGCGGAAAAAAAAGTGTGCACGGAAAAAAAATCCATAGCATGCAGTTTTCAACTTTGAACAACACAAAATTATGTGATTTTCATGTGCTCCGCGGCCGGTAATGTACATTGTTTTTTTTTCACTCATGACACTATATTGTACCTTTAACATTAAAAATGCATTTTAGCAGTCATTTAAAAAGGGGCGATACTAGAGGAACATTCAAACTCATTAATCGAAAACAAACTGACAACGCCATGACTTAAAAACTATCATTTCGATTTACCATTTAAATAACGTTTTCTATGTTTGTGTTCAGTATTCTTGGTCCTAGTATCTTTCTGTTTACATTCACCAAAACCCCACGGAAACCTCACATGCGTAGGTGCGTTCTAAAAGTCATGTACGTTCGTACAACAAAGTTTAGTTTAAACAATATTTATTAATAAACAATTTCAAGACAAATATTACAATGTTACATAAAGTACAAATATGGGATTCGGAAACAAGTTTGGAAAAACTTTTATAAATCCGTCTCCCTAAAAAAAAACAACATCTATTTAACATACAATATTACGTGCCAACAGTATATTCATTTTATGGTAGCATATGATACATTGAATAAATAAACACACACACACAAAAAATAAAAAAATACAACAAATAAAATAAAGGAAAAAAATAAAAAGTGAGAAGAAAAAAAAAATAAAAAAAATAAAAAAACAAGAAACAGTCAACTCTTATTTACTTTTCTAGACAGTCACTGGAACCAACACACACGTCCGACCACAATCAACTACACCGGGTCATCCACTCGATTTTACATCATATTTTAAAAAAAAAGTCTAAATATATAATATATATATACATATACTAGATTAACTTTCAAAACGTTTTGTTTTATTAATGTATTCAGAAACTTTATGAAATATTTGCATATTGTCCTCGTCAGCTTTTAGACTATCCCCATATAAAATAATCTTAAGATTAGAACAAGAGATCGTCCCGATAGTATCCCTTCGAATTTCATTATATTTTGGACATTTGAAGAAATAATGAGAGGTAGTTTCTACTCGACCACAGGAACACAGTGAGTTATCGATTAGATTTTTTTTAAATAAATGGTCCCTTAGAACACTACTCTGGAGCCTTAGTCTTGCTAAGCATATCTGTTCTCTTCTACAGCCGAAGTGAAAATATAATGGTATTTTATTAATATTTTGAGAAAGATAAGTTTTAAAACCCGATTTTGATTGGTTTAGACGAATGTCGTCAGGAATATTGTTCCAAAGGTTTACTACGACTGGTAGAAATGACTTTTGATAATAGCTTGTTCTGCATAATACAGTTTGTAAATTTGAAGACCCCCTAGTCCTGTGGTCGTGTAGATCTAGTCTCTGATTTGGAACTAAAACAGAAAGATAATCAGGACAATCTCCGTGAAACATTTGATGAAATTTTAATAACTTATGTTTATCACGCCGAGACTGGAGAGTTTCCCAACCGGTTTCATCGTACAGCAACTGTCTCGATGTTACCTTAGTACCACCTGTAACGATTCTTGCTGCTTCTAGTTGTAAGTTTTCCAGAGATGTTTTTAAATAATTAGGTATGTTATCCCAGACAATGTCCCCATATTCTAAGACTGGGCGTATGAAAGATAAATAAATAGTTTCTAAATGTTTCCTTTTAAGTTTAAACTTTAACTTTCGAAATAATGCTAATCTAGGAATAGCCTTATCAATAATCATTTTTACATGATTGTTCCAGCTTCCATCTTCATTTATAATTACCCCTAAATGCTTATGCGACTCAACTTCTTTTATGATATTATTATTCATATACACTGGCGGGTGGTGGGGTTTATGATGCCTTTTTGAAATGGTCATTATTTCTGTTTTGTTAGGGTTGAAATTGACAAGCCATTGCTTAGACCAATTATGTATTTTCTCAATATCTTTATTTAGCTTTTCTGCCGCTTCATATTCGTTATCAACCACTATATAAATTGAGGTGTCATCAGCAAAAAGTTTTATATCACATTCGATGTCAGTGACTATGTCATTTATATAAATGAGAAATAAAATAGGACCCAAGATAGACCCTTGGGGTACCCCAGCTGAGACATGTTCGTTATTGGACGTTTCTCCACCAATGACAACCTGTTGCCTTCTTGAGTTTAAATAGCTTTCAAACCAAAGTAACAAGTTACCATTAATTCCTATTTTTCTAAGCTTATATAGTAAGCCTTTATGCCAAACTCGGTCGAAAGCTCGACTAATGTCGCAGAAAATTACCCTGACCTCTTTCCCTTCATCTAATGCTTTACCAAAATCGTTAATAATACATAGTAGTTGGTTTACTGTCGAATCACCAGGGATGAAACCAGACTGGAATTTTGTTAATAAAGAATTTGTAATAATAAAGTTAAAAAGGTATTTAAAAATGCATCTCTCCATTGTCTTACCAATGTTTGACAGCAAAGATATAGGTCTATAATTAAGTAAAAATTCTGGGCCACCTTTGTTTTTATAAACAGGTATAACATTTGCTAGTTTCCACACATCTGGAAACCTCCCTGTTAAGAGGGATAGATTAAAAAGTTTTGTAAATGGATACTTCAAGACAGTTGCTGCCGCCCTCAGGAGTCTTGGACTGATTAAATCAGGCCCTGTAGCTTTTGAAATATCAAGATTCAAAAGTACATCTTCAACATCCTGCTCACTAATAACCAGTTCCTCTAGTTTATTAATTTCATCATTTTCTAATATTGGTAATACATTATGTGAATCATCAACAGAAGACTGAGCGCAGAAATAATCGTTAAAATATGTAGCCTTGTCGTAATCACTTTCTATATATTGGTTATTGAAAATTAAAGTTGGATATGCTGATTTTTTGTTTGGTAGTCCGATCAAATTTTTTATGGTTTTCCACCATTGTTTAGTGTTTAATGTGTGAATACTATCAACTTTACTTATTTGCTTTTCTAAGAATTTTTTTTTACTTGATCGAACATAGTTTATGCATTTATTTCTTATACGTCGAAAATTTGACCAATCAATTTCATCGTTTGTTATTTTTGCCTTTTTATTTAATCTTTTACGCTTCCGAATCATTTTTCTTATATTCGAATTCATCCAAGGTGGATCATTTTTCCTAACCTGAACCATTTTATTCGGGATTGATTTTGCTGCCGCTTCGAGAATTTTTTCCGTAACATTTACTGCCGCGGTATTAATGTTGTGATTATCAATTAGAGAATCCCAGTTAATTTTAAGGAGTTCGTTTTTAAACAAGTCATAATCGCCTAAGTGGTATTGCCAAATTTGTCTTTTAAAGGATTTGGTTAATTGTTTTTCGATATTTATTACTGCACTTATAGGGCAATGATAACGTACAGAATTTTCGAGGATGTTTTCACCAACTTCTGAGTACAGTATTACATCCGGATCATTTACCATAATGAGATCAAGTAGCGACACTGACTTTTCGCAAAAATATGTAGCATCAGTAATTATTTGATATAAGCTATTTTGGTTGCAAATTTCTCTAAGATTTTGTTTGCTATGATTAAGTTGGTCATCATTAAAATCACCGCAAATTATAATTTTATCTGCATTCGAATTTATGGCAAGATCTATTGAATAGTTTATTTTTTCCCACGTTTGGTTATCTGAATCTGGCGGTCTATAAAAATTTCCAAATAATATATTTGTTCCTTTAACATGTATTTTGACCCAAACACATTCCAATCCGTTTATTTTAAATTCAGGTTTTTCTTCACTAAAAATATTTTCTTTCACATAAATAGCCACACCACACCCCCTCCTGCTTTATGATTTCTATCATTTCTGTATGGTTTTTTAAAAGATTCCAATTTGATATTGCTGTCATCAGTGTGTGTATTAAACCAGGTTTCGGTAAATAGCAAAACATCTCTGTCGCTAAGCTCCGCTTCAATTAAGTCTCGTTTCGCTAGGAAACTTTGTGTATTTAAACATGTAAAAGTTAGGAACTGACTACCAGTGAGCCAGGAGTCGGAATGTGTTGAACAGATACTTGGACTACTTGTAGAATTAGAGATTGGACCGGGATTTTTTTCTATATCACCAGCTCTATACATGAGATAAAACAACCATAAACACGTGGCAATAATTAAGATGGTCAGTAAAATCACCAACGACGACAATACACTCAAATTCATATTATGAAAATCATCAAGTTTATGTTTTTGTTTTGAGTAATAGTTTAATCTAACATTAAGTAAAGCATAAAATAACATTGTTATTTCAATGTTACATATTATTCGACATAGGACATATAAATGTACACCAAAAGATTTGTACTTTGTTATGATCAGTAATAACACAAGTTGATCTATAGTTAGGCGTAGATGCTTAGGCAATCGAGTAGACCGCGAGTAATTTGACCCAACGCGTGCCCTATATGTAATTAGGTCAACGTTTGACATAACGGTATTATTATAGTAGATACTTTGTGTAATATAGGACACGCGTGGGGGCTTAGTGTGCTCATAGTATAATAATGGTTATAATCGGATCGTGTGTTGGAGGCAACAGTGACTGACGACAGCTGATAGGAATAGTAGGACGTGGATGACTGATAAAAAAAAGTAAGTAGGAAAAAGTAAAATGTATACAAAGTGAAAAGGGAGTGGAACATGTAACAGAAAAAAAACAGGATTTTACCACAACAGTGCCAAAAATAGTTGTACTGTTAAAAGAAAATAAATAGTATAAACTCTGTTTGGACATCAAGATTCGTATATCAAGAAGATATATTAGAATAACATTTTTGTTTGTTTTTGGTGCTTTAATTGACTACTAATAAGCAATGAATAAAGGCTTTTTGAGTGAATTTGATCTTTTTAACTAATTCAACAAAACAAAAAAAACTCAAACAATACAAGAAAATAAAACAAACACAAAAAAAAAAAAACACAAAAAAACCCACCAACAACTGAAAACCCATCAACATAACCAGAGGGAAAAAAAAGGGGGGGGGGGAATTAAGTAAAAAGCCAAAGGGAAACGGGAATACAACTTATTTCGATATAAGGGGTAGAATACAATGACACTTTGAATTACATGTAGTTGGACATAACTATTTTTGGCAATTTTTTTTTTACATGTATCAAAGTAACAATATGTATACATTTTCATAAGTACTAATAGTCAAATGAGTACAGGTGTACGCTTGATTGATCTAAAATTTTCGCTGTATAGGAAAATTGTAAATGTGATATTTTTACATCGTTTTTAATTGGTTGATCATTTATTAGTACCAAGAGCACTCGTATAAAGTTGAACAGGAACGTCACTAGCTGGTTGTTCGCTGACCCTGTCATGACCATTTGACGCGTACTGCATTTCTGTTTCTTGGTTGTCTTCAATCTCGTTTATTTCAGTATAGTTATCGGATTGGTAAACATAGTCATTCAGATCATACATACGTGTGACGGCGTGTTTTTTGTTGTCGTTCCCAATAATCATGATCTTTCCATCAACCACCCATGTTGCCTTAAGTCTATGGTTGCGCACATACGCTCTAGCTTTGAATGCTATTTCATCTCGCGTCTTTGTTAAGTCTTGGTTTATACAAATATCATGAAGACCTGGTATTTCTCTAAGTTTCTTGGCCGATTTTTAAATTTCGACTTTTAAATCATGCTTTGGGAACCTTGCAATGATTTGGCGAGTTTTATTTTCCTTGAATTTTCCTGTACGATGGCTTACGCTAATGTCATCAACTTTAATGTTCACTCCTATCCTTTTTACTATGTCAATCACCTTTTCAGTAGTATTTTCACCTCTTGAAAAAGGCACACCACTTAGACGGAGTAGACCTTTTCTACTGTGCTGTTCGAGATCGTCAACTTTTTCTTGTAGTTTAGTGTTTTTTACATGCAGCTCATTTAGTTGGTTTGTTTTTATTTTAAGGGTTGATTCCATTTTGCATTGTTTTTCTTCTATGTCGTTTATCTTGTCAATTAGGTGTTTTTGTTTTTCGTTTACAACCCTCTCGACGGTCTTGTCAATATCGTCTTTCAGTAGCTGTTTAACAGTTTCGGCTATCCTAACTATATCAATTTCAGTCAAAGATACTTTAGGAAGCAAGTCTGATGGATTACTCATTTCGACTTTTCCTCTAGAATTACAATCTGATTGTTCTGACTCGCTGACTGTGTCCGACTCGGAACTTATTTCACTATTTGTACGTTGTCTCTTGTCCTCAACTTGCGACGACGGTGATGGCCTTGAAGATTTTCGGCGTCGACGTTTTTTAATGTTTAATGGGGTTGTAGAGTATGTTTCGTCGGAGTCGCCTCCCTTCATCTACTTAGTTATGAAACAATCACTATATATATAAATATATATAAATGTACAATATAAATATTTTGGTTTTCAGTTTGTAGTTAGTAAGTTAGAGACCAGTTGTTAGACGTATTTGCATCACCAAAGTCTTCAAAGCCAAATTCAAAATGTTAGATAAAAGTTCATCCACGTATTAATGGCTGTCGTTGTTTTGGTGTGGTCTCGTAGAAAAATTATCCATAAGTAGGTTCATTTAGACACAAAATTCATAGTTCGTGCACTAAAGTGTTTTCCTAGAGTTTAACTAATACACTGCTGTGGTAAAATGTGTTTGAAGTTGTGTTTTTTACATTTTATCGGGATTTTTTACCAAGAGTCATTTACCATACCTGTTGGCACTAGGGTGCACTCGATTGCCATTTCAATCACCATGTTTTTACACGAACATAGAAAAGGGACAGGGGTATACAAAACATGATTTACTTTTATAAATTGTGACTTGGATGGAGAGTTGTCTCATACCACATCTTCCTATTTCTATTGAACTGGTGTTCAAGATTGACAAATAAATTTATTATATGATTAGCGAGAAAAATACCTACTTACATGTATATGCGAAAAATATATATCTTCAGGATTAATTAGCTCGTATAGGTTTCATTTCTTTACAACTGACAGGAGAATATTTATATAGTTTTTTTAATTTATCATCTCATAAATTGTACTTATGATTCATGTGTTTTTAAAAGTAAACACCACATAATTTAAGGATCCCCTGTTTAATATATACTTAGTTGTATACCGCGTAGATTTCAGAAACCACGACCTTAAATGATATAGGGGCTTTTTTCATCGACCTACCTAACTACTTAGGCTAAGTGTCAACGCTCTTAAGATTTATACATTTCATCATTAGTCTAGCTCCATTTATCAACCTGTCCTTACTGTTTTAAAACGACCATTCAGGATTTTTTTTTCATTTTGACGTCCGTATTGGCAAGGATTTTCCATAATTTCTCATAAATTAACGTTCACAAATAAAATCCTTTTAGTGCCAAGTAGCCGGTTTATCAGTGAAATCATTTATAATTGTCAAATGAAAAAACGTATTAATAAAATATTATCTGAATTGCGTAAAATAAAAAATAACAAAAATAACGAACTCCAAGGAAAATTCTAATAGAATTTCACTCAGTGCGCAATGTTGCGTTTATGAATTAGGCAGATCATTTAACCTACGGAAAAATGATGCGTATAATTAGGCAGCAACCATTTGATTTTTTTGGGGGAAAAAAAGTTTGTTTCCAGTTTTAGGGGAAAAAAATAATTTGCTTATGACCCTGAGAAAAAAAATTTGTTTGTTTCACCCTCAGCTGCCACTATATGTAATGCTTAAATTGAAAAAAAAAATTGTTTTCGATGTGTCGTGAAAAAAATAGATTGTTCTTCACCGAAGGCGGAAAAAAAATCCATAGCATGCAGTTTTCAACTTTGAACAACACAAAATTATGTGATTTTCATGTGCTCCGCGGCCGGTAATGTACATTGTTTTTTTTTCACTCATGACACTATATTGTACCTTTAACATTAAAAATGCATTTTAGCAGTCATTTAAAAAGGGGCGATACTAGAGGAACATTCAAACTCATTAATCGAAAACAAACTGACAACGCCATGACTTAAAAACTATCATTTCGATTTACCATTTAAATAACGTTTTCTATGTTTGTGTTCAGTATTCTTGGTCCTAGTATCTTTCTGTTTACATTCACCAAAACCCCACGGAAACCTCACATGCGTAGGTGCGTTCTAAAAGTCATGTACGTTCGTACAACAAAGTTTACATTGAAAATTATATAATTGTCCCGAATAAACAGCTGTCATGGATGCAAAAAGCTATTGGAGAAACAATTATTTTAATAAAAACATAAATCTTTGTAAGATCTAGTTGAAGTATTTATAGTTTTTCACTTGCTGTCCATCACAATATAATTAACGATACGTTTTTTCAAACACAACCAAATCACCCACCATGACAGCATTTTGTCCAATCACAGAAAGGATTTTCGAGCATGCGTATTCTGTTGCAATAGTTAAGCGTCCTGTCCTTAAGTTCAAAGAGCACAAACCGAAACTATACCGACTACGTCGGAAAAAAGATAAACGGACAAACAATATACACAAAACACAACATGGAAAAATATGACGAACACCACCAAAACCTTTGGGTGATCTCAGGTGCCCATGAAGTGTAGCAGAAACTGACAAACACGTGGCACCCGCCGTGTTGCTCACTTTAGTATAAACCTGGTAGTAAGACTTATTCGGTAGGCCACATTCGTGAAAAGCAACGAGATTGTAGTTACGACGTAAGATACATATCCGCTTTCATCTGTGAAAGATCGTCGTACTCATTAATTTTCAACATTTATATATAAATTCATTTATTGCTAGAATTTGACTGAAAATCACATTTGTCCAATAAAACAATTAAAAATAATGAACAACCATTCAGAAAAATAAATAAACCTATACAGGGGAAACATTATATACAGATATGAAACGTTAAACGTTGTGATGTAATTGTTAATAGCACTTCTTTATAAATATGTAGACAGCATTCTGAATGATGACCTTAGCCTCCTCTCTCCAAGAGGAGTTGGGCAGCGATAATTGTCTATGATATATCTTCCATCACACGAACAACTCCTCATACATCGAAGCTGATTAAGCTACAAAGGAAAAAAAAAGCAATTTTCAGTCATACCACAAGTTGCATGTTGAATGGTTATGAGAATTTGTAATCATTTTAATACACCAGCGACTGTCTTTGTTCTTTTATCCCACGCGTGAAAAAAACTAATTATTATTTTTAATCATTAACGTGTTGTTTTGATATTTTGCAAGCAAAGTTCACCTTGGTATTTTCATTTGTTGTGCAAATCAATTTTCAAATACAAAGGATCGTATACTAAATTAATATCAATGTCCTTGCAATTAAATGTCATGGAAATAATTACTATTTAAATTGATGATTTTTCACATTGTGTTTTTTTGTTTGTTTGGTGAATGAAGATTATACATTAACAGTTTCCAACTGAACTTTTACGTAATAATAAATTAAATTCAAATTTCAGCTAGTTTGAGAGATTGTTATTGCCATACAAGTCAGACACTGACGTCTTGTCTGGTGCTTCCGATGTTTGCCGAGGATCTCCGTAGTTGTCCGAGTTGTTTACAGAGATTGATCACGTGGTTAGATATGATTGTGAACACATTACCTGTTCGGCAGACATTTCTATCATGTCAGCAAACACAATCCACTGTACGCTTTCATAGAATGGAGGTGTTGTCAACGACCCATCATATGTCCAGTAATTACTCAAATCAGCTAGAGGAAAATAATTGCATAAAACATTTGATTTAGGTATAAAAAAGAAGATGTGGCAACATTCCTAATGAATCAACTCTTAATGATAAGAGACAAAAAGACACATATGAACAGCTATTGGTCACCGGACTTCAATAATGAGTGAGCATAGCACATACGGCATAGTTAGCTATATAAGGGCAAAAAATGACAAATGTAAAACAATTCAAAAGAGAAAATTAACGTCTTAATTCATGTACAAAATAATTAACGAACTAGACAAAGTGATGGCACTCCACTCTGAAGTTATGTAACTATATTATAACAAAGTCCATGCGAGACTTTCTTTAAGATATTATTGTATCTGGGAGGCAAAAATGATGCCCCCGCAAATGCTAATTTTATTTTAAAATACACAACGCTGAGCATGGAAGCACACTTTATGGTTCACTGTAGAAGGACCTCTTATAAAAGTAAAATTTAATCCTCAAAAAAAAACCTATGAAGTTCAACTTTCTCCAAAAAGAGCAAAAATTATTAAAAATCAAAACCCTGATCACATGCACACCTTTAATATATGTACAAACAGACAGCAAAGTGAAATATTCCTAGGATTCGAACATTAGAAAATTATGCAGAATAACAATATACATAGGCATGATATTTTCTCAAATTGTGAATTTGATTTGAGAAGGGAGATAAGTCAAATAATTTTATTTTATAATAGAACGTGCAGTGAATATTTATACTTAAGTTTGATGCATCGTAGCAGAGACATAATTATGTATATTAAATAAACTTTTGTTCGTAGAGGGCTGCTTGCTGTGATCCCAATTTAAATCATAAAAAATATATAACAGGTAACAATTGTTTTCAAATTGCATTATGCATATCTACTCTACATATTTATTTTAAGTTTTTCCTGTAAAATCATAATTCAATGTGAATTGTTTCTATGTAGCTTTTACATATGCTTTATGTCATACTTTTTATCATAGTTTTTTTTAAAAGCTTGATGTCTGACATGTAAAAACTTTAAAAGCCTTCCATTGCAAGTATTGCTGACCTTCTGGTCTTATTGTAGTATATTAAACAGACGGACCTTTTCATAAAACATAATCTTTATCGATCCATGCATATCTTGCAAAGATACAATATACCGAATGTACATGTAGTTCGTGTGGAAAAATCAGTTATTTAAGCAGTCGCATAATCATGAAGTTGAGGTAAAATACATCATAACATATGGCATGTGTACAAACGGTATACATAATCCTCTGATAAATTTAGCTTAATACATAGAGACATATCGTCCTATCGCACCTGATCTAGGATAAACTTCCATATGCCCGGCCTCAGATTTTCGCCCTCACCGTTCAACAATTTTCGACACCGTCTAAATAACCATGTTAGTTGGGTCAAAGCATGTATAGTATCAACATAGGTAAAACGCACATCATCATCATTATCATCATCAACTTAATCTCTGTCGTTCTTTCCTCATTCCCTCTACTTTTTTCAGTATAGATACGTAATATTTATGTTGTTTATATTATATGATGCATGCTCATGTTCAATTTGTATTGTTATATATATTGTATTGTGGAGAAGACTTTATAAGTATGTTTTACTTGTGTCTGATCCTTTTTCGCTTTGAGCAAATAAAATATGTTTAAACTAAAAACAGTCGACAAAACACAATTACATTTTTATGCGCATCGTTAGATATATCAAAATCAAAATTTGAAAGTAGAATATATAATTACATGGTAGTATGTGCTTTGGGTCAAACTTATCCGGGATTTTTGTTAGAGCATCCTTATCAAAGATCCTCTGAATTCCATCTGTCAGTTTTCTTAATTCTTTGTGTTCTTTTCCTTCCTAGCAAAGAAAAATAAAGAATTATTAGGATCAGGTAAAATGCAGCATGTACTATAAATTTAGAAATTATTGAGAGGTTTTTATTTTTGCGAATAATGCGACTGGGCTGATTATCGCAATGACAAGTCGAATTCGCATTCTAATAAATGATGAATATATCTGTATGCAGGTTTTTTTTTAAGTGGGAATAACGTATTTCGCATTTTTGAATTTCATAAAGAATAGCAATAATCAATGCACACATTAATTTCTGATACAGTACTTTAAAAGATAAAATAGAAAGTTTAAATCGCGCATAATTTTGTTGTTATCCCTAAATTCAGTACTGACTTCAAATATTTATATATAGAGCTGTTGTTATAAGTAGCGGATCCAAGTGGAGGGTTCCGGGGGTTTAAACCCCCCCCCCCTTTTTTTGACGATCAATGCATTTGAATGGGGACATATAGTTGACCCCCCCCCTTCTGTCCTGGATTGGGACCCCCTTTTAAAATAACTGAATCCGCCCGGCAGTAATTTTTATTCAAATTGAAATATGATTGAAAGGTATGTAGGTGTATGTCAATAAAACATCCACACATAATGGCAATGTGATATAAATTATGTCAGAAAGACATATATATTATATTGCAACCATTCTATACACCTGATATATTTTACCAATTATATAACGTATCTGAGAGAGATCAAATTATAATGACACAAATTTGACAATTGAACCAGGAAAAAGAGGTCAAGGTTAGATGTCCATGCTTGTACACCACAAAGTCGTGCAAGACAAGTTATGTAATAGTTTATTTATAACTTATAGTATTTAGACAAATAGTTCATCATTATTACAAACCGCATACCTGCCAACTGTCACTATTTGCGGGGGATTTCCCCCATGGAGGCTCTCAAATAGAAATTTTGCAAGAGCTATTTGGTCCACAATTTTAGACAAAGCAATTAATTTTACAATGGCTATGGGCTTGTAAAAGTATGAAGAAGCCAACAAAACATCATTGAAATATATTTGAAGGCCCCTTGAAGGTTTTGTAGGATTATATGAGCCATCTTGCAAGTAAAACCCCCATAGGCATTTTGAAAAGCTGGCAGGTATGGAACCGAATACAGCCATTCGATAGCAAACATGCAAACCTATAATGAAGATGGACGCCTGCTTGGCTCTTTGAATGCATAGATACACAGCCACGTCCTGTAGCATTGGATATGTTTAATTCAACTTCTCGTGAAGGGAAAAAGTCATATTTTCTTTACCTTGAATAGACTTTGCAACATATCATTGTAGGGTCTGTACATGACCTGTTGTCGTCCAAAAAGTTTGCAACATAACGATAGTTACAATGGAAGAGTGTTCGTCAAGATGAGCACATTTGTTCAAATACTGTAAGAAACCCAACAAAACATGGCTACTGTATACCAAACCATTGCATTACTGATTTAAAAGTTACCAGGATAAACTAAGTCGAGAGAGAGGAGAAGACCATAAGTTAAGACAACCGTAGCAAACACTATCTGTGGGGATCACACGAACTCCTAAAGGAGCAAGAACGGGTGCCTGCTATATAACACACACACACCAACACATTCGAGCGTCACTTGAAGGTCTTTTGTAGACAAAGCGCGCGTCTGGCGTACATGTACAACTTTTCATGCTTGTATTTATGATGAGCTTAGATATACATATAAATGTACGCATGCTCATGCAAATAGAACTATGCCTACCTTAATGAAGAATCCCAATACCGCCAAACCATCAGACTTGTCTGCTGCTTCACCAAAGCTATTATATCTACTTTTATTCCAATGCACTAGATGAAGCTTAAATAAAAAAGAAAAGCTGTTCTTATTTGACAAGCTTCACGAGTGGTCGTCTGAATTACCACAATAAAATATTGATTTAAACAAGACACTTGACTAGGATTCTTCATTGTTATTTCGTAAAAAGTTTCACACGAAAGTTTGTTATATGATATCTGATTGATAGTTGTCGTCTCATTGGAAAATGTTCCCCGTCTTCTTGTTTCTGTACGAATAGTGTCTTTTAAATGTTTGCACCTGTCCTAAGTCAGGAATCTGATGTACAGTAGTTGTCTTTTGTATATGTAATTTAAACATATTTCCCGTTTCTCCTTTTTTTTTAAAATAGATTAGACCGTTGTTTTTTCCCGTTTGAATGGTTTTACACTAGTAATTTTGGGGCCCTTTATAGGTTGTTGTTCGGTGTGAGCCAATGCTCCGTGTTGAAGGCCGTACCTTGTCCTATAATGGTTTACTTTTATAAATTGTTATTTGGATGGAGAGTTGTCTCATTGGCACTGATACCACATCTTCCTATATCTATTATACAATAAAGATATAAATTTATACACCTGATATTTGTCTTATGCATTTCACAATGTTATTTCATCACAAACACTTAGACAAATTTTAAAAGTCAAAGATATATGCATCTATATATATATATTTACATGTGAACATGTAATCTGAGGATAAAAAAAATTAATAACATAAAAAGGGTAAATTTAACTGTATGTGTTATTTTCTAATTGCACAGTTGTATTATACCTCAGAAGCATAGGTGTAACCATTAAGTGTGTGTTCTGAACCTTTATTACTATTTGATCCCCAGTGGAAATGGAATTGTTCGAGTCGAAATTTTCCATCGAGTGGTCCTCCACTGATTTCTGAAAAAAGAAAAAAAGGTAAGTACTAGTACATGTTTTTCTCGAAAGAAAAGAATTATGTAATTGTTTCTCCATTAGTGACTAATTTTAACTCCTCACTGATGCAGTTTTGGTAAACGAACAATAAAGTTACTGTGACAATTTAAGATAAGGGAAAGCTTGGAATGAAACGCATTCGCACGTCTAATTGTACACGGAATGTGTCAAGTTAAGGCGACAATCCGGATAAAAAACAGAACAGTCAAATGCCACCCATAAGTCTTCAAAGCAACAACAAAAAACCGAACCCAGAGACAGGATTCAGCTAGCATTCAAACAATAATGTTTTAATTACTAGTTTAGCGAAACTGACGCCACACTAGCTGAACTCTGAAATATAAATGAACTTAAGTGTTATAAAAAACACACAACACTAACAAAGTCTAGATGTTCAAGACTTGGTTCAGGCGCCAAAAAAGCGGCGGCGTATACCATCTTCTAATTTCTTACCTGAAGTTTCTTTGATGTCTGCCCTGACAGATAAACCTGTATTGACTATATGTAAATGCTTTTCTGGTTTGTAATTGATCTTGATTGGTGACAATGACGAGTCGTATTCAACATATTCTGTTCCTATATCTATAGGTGATTGTCTCTTTCCGCTCGAGAATATAGGGTAGTTGTTATACCATGTATCAGGACCTGAAATAATAAAACACTTTTTTATATAAGTTTCGTCAAAATAGAAAGTCACAGAAATAAATAGAACCGTACGTAGCAGAAGATTAGACGACACCATGGTTAAAGGGTGAAAAAAAAGGCAGCTAAATAAAATACCACTAACGCTACAAAACTAAACTGCTGATTTATTAAGAGCCGCAACTCTTGTGTAAGTCGTTTATTTGGGATATTACATATATACATGTATGTAGTGTTTTGTACTCTTTGAAAGATCTTTTTCACAGAAAACGCCAATTTTAACATAATATCAAAATTCGGAGACCGTTATGGATACGTGTCTCAAACTCTTTCGCGCATGCTGAAAAGACGCATTGCCCGCGAAATTTGAAAACTCTTTGTTTCAACATTTGCCGAATTGTACCGTGATTTTGCGGGCACCTTCTAGTAATATCAACAATTGAGCAGCATAAATGAATTCTTGTCCTCCGGAAGTCCAGTTGTCGCCTTTCCATAGAGACAACTCTCGTGTTGCTCACATAAATGTAATACCAGGTGTTCAGTAATGGTTGGATTAAATGTCACAAACGAGGAAGAGTGGATTGTGGGTACGACGGAAGAACATATCCATTACTCGATAGGGAACTCATATATGCATATAGGAAACAGAAATGTACCTTCTTTTCACATTAGATACATGTACTAACATTTATAGCTGTCTTTCTGTCGTTCGGTTTACATACGTTTCAAAATATTTTTCTTTTGTCTTTAGACACTTGGACAAGTGATCGTGAGCTGTATTAAATTACTTGTTTTCTGACCTGACGTACATGGTCTTATGTGCTGCGTTTTTGTAATGCTTTCTAAATTTCAACACATAATTATAGAAAAAGAAATAATATTATATTCATCCATGAAAACAGAAAATGCATATACAAAAAAGCAAAGACAGTGATTAAATGCTGTTCTTCGACAGATAAAGCTTCTTTTTTGTTGGAAGCGGAACATCAACACTCTCTTCCGATTGAGCATGATTATTATTATTATTATTATTATTATTATCAAGATTATAAATAAAATCAAAATTCGTAAGGGTTCCGTGGAAACTGGTGTCTCACCAATTTTTGCTGTAAGTCGCTGTAAAAATGTTCCTCTAGATACAATCTGTTGATTGTAAGACGCTTCTGTCCAAGTTTGGTGAAAATCCAGGATAGTTTATGAATATAATAAATGTTTTAAAAACTTTAACTACAGACTGTACGTAATGTTAACTAGAAGAAAAAAAAGTTCATTTATATTTGTTTCAAAACTTCCTACATTCTCGCTTTTGATCCTAAACAAGCTTCTGTTCAAGTTTGGTACTAGGGTGACATTTAAAAAAAAAGGCATGGACAAGAGTATTATAACGAAGGTATGACAAGTATGAAAAAATGCAGATTGAGCAAATATGCCCCCCCCCCCCCCCAAAAAAAAAGGCAGGATGAGTTTACGTAAAAAAATCAGGATAATTAACACAAGACAATACTACGCGTCTATCATTCTTGAAATTTAGGTTCCGATGACGTAAATGTTAAATTATATTTAAAAGAACTAGTGTTATAAAGTATTTATGTCAGTTTAAAATTAGATATTAAAAATTTGAATTTATTTAAAAGCTTTTGTGGATACTTTCACAGTTAGATAAATATAGATTCTTACATTGGTACCAGTGGATTATCGGATTTATCCAATCGAGATAGTTAAATTATCAATTTTAAAGTCCAAGCCGCCTCGGCGAGGACTTTAAAATTTATAATTTAACTATCGAGATTGGATAAATCCGATAATTCACGAGTAACTATGTAAGAATCTGTTTCTCTAATGATTAAAAAATACATTTTCTTTTTTAGTTAACCGAAAATCCCCTTCGAGTGCCTTTCACATTGCACGAAGTTGTCAATTTCATTAACACCTGTTAGCATATTTTGATTCATTCAGTTAGCTCAAAAGGTCATGACCCTTAAAATCATCCAATGATGTTCTGAGATCACCGGCAACCACACGTTGATTAAATTTTTTTATACAATGGGTTAGGAAAGCGATAAATTTCCATAGAATTAGAGAAACATAAATGCTTAACACCAATACAATCGCGAAATCTCATAAAAACGTGGAAATATACAACCAAGCGGACATTTCTATGAAACCAAAACCGCATATCATTTTTGTCAACTTTGACACTGGGAATTTAATATTAACTAATAAAACACTCTCTTCATGTATATGTCTTAGAATTATTAAATAAAACAACATGTTATAACTGCTTGTAAGTCCTAATTGTGTGATTATATTAAAACATTTGAGTGATTATGACATATAATTCAATATTAATTGATTGATAATTGTGGGTTAGTTTTAGTAAATCGTATCCTTTAAATTTAATATGCACTTCAGCACGTTTAAAATGACAGATGCACCAACTAACCTCGCGCATTTGTCAAGAAAATAATAATTATCCTTAACATCAAAATCTTGTCATCAAAATGAAATCTGTATATTAAAATGTTTGCAAAGCTTAAACGGAATCAAAAGACAATATCCCCATTTACGGATCGTAGACCCATGAAGGTTTTATACTGACCTATAGCTTCATTCTACTTTCTTGACATACATTTTATGTACCCATAATGGGGTATGAAAAAAGATCCCTTTTTAAACAGTTTAAACCCATAGGTAAATAAAAATTAGCTAAAAGACAGTAGCCTTCCTTCAAGTCTATTAAATTCTGTAGCAGTAAATGAGTAAAAACGACGTCGATGACGTCACGATTACACGACAAAATTATGTTTATGAGCTGATAGACACAAACAATTTCAGCCAATTAGAAGACAGGTAACATCCAACATTAAAAATTATAAATCCTTCATATTTGTCATGTTTATTTGGCGAGAAATGGTGTCATTTACCTTAATGTTTGCAACATGAAAGCAAATGTAGTGAAATCAAAAGTTATGTCATATCACTGAAAATTATTCCCGTTTTGGGGTATAAAACAAACCCACCCTAGATATCAAAATAAAGCAGATTTTTTTTTTAAATGTGAAATACCGAAAAAAAAGAAAAAAAAAACGAACACAAAGAAAATTCAAAAAGCTCAATGAAAAACAACTGTCATAATTATTCATGACTTGGTACAGACATATCCTTTTATAGAAAATGAAGTTTTTTCAAAAGCATACTCTACACACAATTTTCAAATAGAATATAGTATCAGTATAAGAGAGACTTTTACGGGTCAGGATAACCATAAATTGATGGATTACACCCCGATTCACGTATAATCTACCGTTTGACATATAGAGAGATATGCCAATTGAGGTATAATGGCATTTTCGTCACTTTTAAATCTTTAAAGGAAATTCGTCCTTGTTATTATATTTAGTGTAAATATGTTTAAACTTTTATTTTTCCGTAACATATGGCTTCTTGATATCTTTAAAATAATGAAGTTTAGATGTGTTATGCAGAATACAATAGAAACAATACTAAATATAACAGAATAACAACACACCACATCTTTTAGTACAATAATGTTAACAACTCAATTTACTGCAAAAGGTCTTCCGGACCCATTACATATGATATGTAAGAAGTCATTCATTTGATAATATAGTCCTATAGCATATGACCTCGGGGGCATTATTTACTATTTCTATTTACTGTTCTGATAATATTTTCTTCTATCAATGTGCCACCCGCGTTCCAAAAAAATATTAAAAAATGAAAATATCAGTATAAAAACGTTAAAAGTTGAATAAGAATGCGAAGTCATATGTTATAGGCTATCAATAATGGTGCTAATTACAAACATATTAACATGTACAGTTAAAATTAGAACGTTAAGAAATTTAGAAAAATGTTTTAGAATGATGCAAATTCATCTAATAATCATTATAAAATACTAAGTTTTCTTGCCTGTATTTTCATGGCACACCGCAAACTCCATTTTGTTACTGACCCGTCACAGATAGTATTGACTTTGTGAAGGTGAGTAGTTATATACTGATATTTAATATACTCGTGAGTTGGACTCACTGTATTATATTTGGGGTTAGATAATAGAAGACACCTCGGTCCCGATCATTCATTCCTTATATTGTAAAATAATCTATAATACTAAAAAGACGAGGTCCAATTTGTCAGCCGTCATCACGTAAAATCGACGAATCAAAGAATTCAACTTTATATACAACTAATATAGTACAAAGGTGTAGATTAAAAATTACATCACTCCAGGTCCTTTTGTTTTCCACGTAATTAATATTGCCAATAATTAAGAAGTTCCGGGTCGAGTCCGATACCGATACCAATAGTATAGTCACCTGTTACCTATTACCTTATCTGTACGTTCCGCATCTGACAGGCGCACCACCAAACGGTGTATTCAGGATTAATATGCTATATACACGGGTCTTAATCACAGGGTTGACACTACTAAATTGTCAAATTGTTACCTATTGTAGTATTTTAATCAGTAAGACTTTCTAAGAGGTTAACAATACGAATACTAAAAATCTGGACTAAAAAATAAGGCGTATAGGTACAGTTTTCAATTTGTCAGCGGGTATGGCGTTAAACAGCGAATCAAAGAATTCAACTTTATTTATAACTAATATAGGACAAATCTGTTGATTAAAAAATACCCCATTCCAGGACTCTTTGTCCCGTTTCCAAATAATTAATATTACCAATAATTGATAAGTTGATACCCCATTCCAGGACCTTTTGTCACGTTTCCAAATAATTAATATTACCAATAATTGATAAGTTGATACCCCATTCCAGGACCTTTTGTCACGTTTCCAAATAATTAATATTACCAATAATTGATAAGTTCCAGTTCGACGGGTTCAAACAGAAAGATTTGAAAGCAGAGAAAACTGTGTATCTTAAAATCGGCATGACTTTATCAGATGACAATACTAATACTAAAATTAGGCTTGCGCATAGTTATATACTTAAATTCAGTCACGGACCCGCGATATCACGGGTGTGCTCTAGTAATACTTAAAAGTACAGTACATACCTTTATTGAGTGATAATGGGGGAATTTGCATTTAATATCCAGTTGAAAATATTACACCCGTATCATTGTAAGAACACATGAAACGTGATATACTAAAGTGTGTAACCGTTGACATATTTAGAAATCATTATTTGCTATGACGAAAGCCTAGAAACATCTCAAAAACAGAAAAAAAAAATGAAATGACATCAGATCCACCAAAAAAGACAGTTCAGGAGTTGCACCGTTAAGATCTGATGGCATGTTAATAGATGACACAAAACAAAAGGCCGAAATACACAACAAACACTATCACTCTGTTTTTACACCTGAAAAGGAAGAAGAACAAATACCAACTCTTTCTGACAACTATCCATCCATGTCAGAAATACACGTAACATCAAATGGTATAAAAAAAACTTTCTTTTTTTTTTTTTAATCTTGATCCATCTAAAGCCCCAGGTCAAGACGAAATACCAGCACGAATACTTAAACAATTTGCACCTGAACTTGCACCACACCTCACCTTCATTTTTAATACATCTTTTTTGAAAGGAGACATACCATCAGACTGGAGACAGGCAAAGGTAATTCCTATTTTTAAGAAAGGCGAAAAATACATAGCCAGTAACTACAGACCCGTCTCCCTAACATGCATATACTGCAAATTGTATAACACATTGTAGTAAGACAGTAACATACTTAAACATCTGGACATATAAAACATACAAGTGGACAATCAGCATGGCTTCAAAGCAAAACGCAGCTGCGAAACACAACTTCTGACATTAAGTCCTGAATTACTGTGTAATCTCCATAATGGCATACAAACTGATCTAATAATATTAGACTTTTCCCAGGCATTTGACAAGGTACCTCTCAAAAAATTAATAAGGAAGATGGACAATTATGGCATAAGGTAAATACCTGGAATTGGGTATCAGCCTTCCTTAATAATAGAATGCAACAGGTTGTCCTTGATGGGGAGTTATATGGTCAAATGCCTGTGGTAAGTGGGGTGCCTCAAAGCTCGGTCTTGGGGTTCCTTCTTTATCTTGGTATCACCTTATCCAACAACATGTCATGGGATACGGTATATAAACAACATCACGGCTAAAGCAAACAAGATGTTAGGCTTTTTACGAAGAAACTTAAAAATTAATCAAGAAGAAACAAAAAGTTTGGCTTATAAATCTATGGAACGATCTAACCTTGAATACTGCTCTTCCGTTTGGTCCCCTAACACCCCAAAACAGAAAAATAATATTGAAAAGGTACAAAAAATGACAGCACTGTACGTCACCAACAGGTATCATAACACCAGTAGTGTCACTCCCATGATTGACCATCTTAAATGGAAGTCACTGGAAACTCGCATGATGTATAAGATCACACACCAACTTATAGCAGTCGACCTTAACCTTAACCTCTCCACACAGCTAGTCAAAAACACCAGATTCACAATTCACTACAATATCAAACTTTCAGCACCAGAACAGATTACTTTAAGTACAGCTTTTTTCCATACACAGTTGTACTCTGGAATTCACTACCACAAAACATTGATCCAAAGTCAGTATATTTAGTCATCCACCCTTTTTGTACATATATGTAAATGAGTTATTTTTATGTATTTTTTCATTTTTGCACAAATTTAATTTTTGATTAATGCACTCATTAGATTGTTACTTTTTATTAAGTGTCTGATTGCGATGCGCCGACGTATAATGTACTGATGGATCGTCGTACGATGTAGATGCAGATGTAGAGTAAGTTTCTTTACAAAATTGACTCAAATCCGTGACCTCTTTTTTACAAGGCAACGCGTTAAACATCCGAGCTAAGAAAGTTAGTACTTCTTTGGCTCAATCGCTTACTGCTGACTAAGTATCTACCACATTTACTAAGGGACGCAATCCCGTCACAAGAGACTTGATTTGTTTGCTTAATTAAGGGGTCTACTATATATAGTATATGAACAAAAGAGATTTACACCAATAAGACATCAACCAAACCACACAAATCAATCATAGCCATCTAGAGATTTTTATATTTATATGTTTTCCAACATTAAATGTGTCAAGTTTTAAGTCGTCCATGGTTGAGGTTTATTTATTGAATGTGTCAAGTACTAAGTCGTCCATAGTTGAGTGATGATACTAGGTTGAATGTGTCAAGTTCTAAGTCGTCCATGGTTGAATGTTGATATATTGAAAGTGTCAAGTTCCAAGTCGTCCATGGTTGAAGCTAAATAGCCTTGCTATGTCAACTTCTAAGTCTTCCATGGTTGAGAATTAACAGATTGAATGTGTCAAGTTCTAAGTCGTTCATGGTTGAAGGTTGATATATTGAATGTGTCAAGCTTTAAGTCGTCCATGGTTGAAGCTAAATAGCCTGGTTATAAATTTCAAGTTCTAAGTCTTCCATGGTTGAGGATTACTAGATTGAATTTGTCAAGTTCTAAGTCGCTCATGGTTGAGGGTAAGTAGATCGAATGTGGCAAGAGATTGAATGTTTCAAGTTTTAAGTTAACCATGGTTGAGGATTAATATATATTGAATGTGTCAAGTTCTAAGTCGTCCATGGTTGAGGATTAATAGATTGAAAGTGTCAAGTTATAAGTCATCCATGGTTAAGAAAAAATAAATTGAAAAATCATAGACCTGCCATCAACACCTTGTTCCTTTATACAAACATACATTTTGAGATTGAGATAAAAACTACTGGCGATCGAGCTTCTCGACTTGGTTCAAGCACATGGACAAGGGGAGGGGATAAACATATATCAAACTTCCTTCTTTAAATATTAATCAAAGAAGTACAAAAACGACGAAAGCATGTAAATAAAAATCTGTACAGAACAGCATTTAACACAATTATACGGCTATAGAAGATAACAATCACTCAAAAGTGCTTCCAAGGACTGAAATGGTGGCCAGACTGTATAAAATTAATTAATATAAAAAAAATAGCATATTAAAGTTGAAATGAATTTTAAGTAACGGTAAAAGTGACGGTTTTATTAATTGTTGTACATATTTAGGGAAGACATTTATTATTAACAGAGTGAAATTTAAATACCAATGCAAAATTATTTTCAAAATTATAGAAAAATTAATCTTTTAAAAAAGTACTTATTTTATAACGGGTCAGAGCTATTTAAATTTTAATCATAATCTTTTAATAATTTTAGTACGGTCAATCTCGTAAAAAAGGATAATAAACCGTTTCAAAATTGAATATAATATATAAGAACCTGCGTTATTAAAATTGGAAATGTATAATTTAAACTACGCGTTAGGAGTGTCAAGTCAGGCATATTGTTATTTAATAATATTTAGATTCAACAGTTATCAAATTGTAATTTTGTTTTTCTTTTTTTGAATTTAGTTTTAATTGATAAGTTTCATGATAATCAAAAGGCCAAATTGATTTTGAAAGAATGAAGAGAAATAGTTAGTATAAACGAATTAATACAATGACAAGACAAGGTTATAAGACTTGTGGTTCTACGTAATTCTATTACGAGAAAAGTATCAATTAAAAAACATAAAAAAAAGTTATATGATCAACATAAGTTTGTTTGGTAAATGATCTTTTTTTAATAAAACAAAATTTAAACCTTTTGTGTCGCCTTTTTTTCTCGACCCCCTTCCCCCTTTTCTTCTGGTTCCAATATTCACCCTAAAATATTCAACACGTTTGTCACTGGACGTTTAGCAAACACCAATTAATCAATGAAAAAATAGTTCATGTAATACATTTCAAACTTGAGGTGGGGTTGATGTAGGAGGCTTGAGGTAGGAGGCTTCCAGTTAAATAGCAGCGAAACATAATGCTGATCAGATGCCATTGCCCTTTTTTTGATAATGGTTTATCACAGACTTCAGTATCATACCGATTCCGAAGATAACTCTATAAATTATCGATAGGTAAGACACTTTTTCATAAACCCCTTTTTACTGTTTTTCCTCCCTTTACAGCAACATACATAAATAAAACTACCTACCAGTCTCTTCTATACATGCTGTACCACAACTCATTTTATTATATATCCAATGTAATTATAATTAAACTATGAAAGTAAACTAACAAAACACAAATTATACAAAAATATAAAACACGTCACTATGAAATTGATAATTCATTAATTTATTAAATGTGTGCATAATTTAAACTATAAAAGGCGGAGCGACGTGACTTCAATTTTAATATTGTCCTATACATGTAAAATATATTAACATGTGTTTTGTACATTTAAACTTCGATAAGAGATCAACGAGTGCTCCGAGTAAAGGAGGGATTTTCATAAACATGGAGCTGGCATGTCAACTGCTAGTAGTCTGTTGTTATTTATGTTTTATTGTCATTTTGTTTATTTTCTTTGGTTACATCTTCTGGCATCAGACTCGGACTTCTCTTGAACTGAATTTTAATGTATGTATTGTTGTTCGTTTACTTTTCTACATTGGCTAGAGGTATAGGGGGAGGGTTGAGATCTCACAAACATGTTTAACCCCGCCGCATTTTTGCGCCTGTCCCAAGTCAGGAGCCTCAGGCCTTTGTTAGTCTTGTATTATTTTAATTTTAGTTTCTTGTGTACAATTTGGAAATTAGTATGGCGTTCATTATCACTGAACTAGTATATATATATATATTTGTTTAGGGGCCAGCTGAAGGACGCCTCCGGGTGCGGGAATTTCTCGCTACATTGAAGACCTGTTGGTGACCTTCTGTTGTTGTTTTTTTCTATGGTCGGGTTGTTGTCTCTTTGACACATTCCCCATTTCCATTCTCAATTTTATACATACAGTTGCGAATATATATGTATATTTCTCTAAAAACGTTTCAAATTTAAAAAAAAAAAAAGATAGTCTCTTTTTTATCATCCAATGTCATATCAATATCTTGAATAAGACTGATTTTAATCGTACATAAACCAGGAAAAGTGTCTTTCTGGTCTGACATAGGGAAACTTATTCAGTACGAGAACATTTTAATGTGATATGTTTTTTTCGGTGCGCCCAATTGGCATTTCATTTGCATATATAAATCTTAGACCGTCACTCTGAGCTAGCTGGAATAACGTGCTTGTTCAAAAGGTAACCATTAACGAGTACACATATATGTATGTCACCCTACCTGAGGACTTTTATGATTCTGGTCCCACCACTTTTTGTTCCTACTCCTATAATTGCACTAGAAAAAGCAAATAAGAAAAGGAGACATGGTATTAACTATCTACATTTGTACGAGATGGGCCAAAGGAAATACTAGCATATAAGCAAATACGAGTCTCATCACGACCGTTAACATAAACAAAACACATACCGCATACTTAAAAAACGTGGGGTAGTGTAAGCTTTTCAAGATCTTAGAATAAAAAAGACAAAATAATTCAAAGGAAACAAATAACTAACTGGCATGCTTCACATAATCAATATGTTTTGGCGTTTTGTGGCGGATCATATCTACAACGTGTCAGCCTTAGATTTGCCAAAAAAAATTAAAAACTAAAGGTTTCAAGTTCTTTGACAGTTTACAATAAACAAAAAAAATCATGTGTATCTAGAAAAAAACATAAAAGGATACGTAGAAGATATAAACAGATGTCATATCCTGAAAAAGTGACGTGGGACCGAAGAAAGGATCACAATATACTACACCGAAAATCAAAAGTGAAGCAGTACGAACCTATTCGAAATCTCACTTAAGTCAGGTGCTCCGTAAATTATCGACAGGTCGTATTGATAACACTCAGAAGCAAACCATAAAAGGAGAAAGGACGAAGGGATTGTTGTTTCGCCAAAATATATATTATGAAGTAATAATCATTCTATATTATGTCATCTATATATAAATATGCTCGGTTGAGCGAGAACCAAACTCCTATGTCCGCCATCTCATCTAAACTTTTAAATGTCCGACATTTAAAAAAAATTATGAGCCTCCTATTTGGCTGTCAGTCATCAAGGATCTTAAACATCAAATATACAAAATAATGACCTTCCAGTACAAATTTGATCTTGTCTTACGACGAAGGACAATTTAAATATTAATCTTGTACATGTAACTTAGGTCATTTCCATTTTGATGTCGGTTTTCATTTTGTGGTTTCCGTGATATTTCCCGAGTTTTGTCAAATTATATTTATCTAAAAAAAATCAGTTTATTAATTACAATTCAATCCTTATCTTTTGATATGTAGTGATTTTCTATAAAACCTGAACAAGAATGTATGATTTTATCATTGTCTGTATGACTTGGTATACTTTCTTTTTGAAAAACAATATGTTGCAATAGTCAATAAGAGTGACTGACAAGTTGACAGTTCTTTTACAGTCACCGTTACTGTTATAATAATTAACGATACTAAAAATAGACATTTATCAATAAGGTGTTTTCCCCTTATACATTAAAGTTGTCTGCCACCCTTTTTATCACAAAAATCATAAATTTCAGTTTTATTAAATAAATAAATTGCGATCGTAATATCAATTGCATTTTTTGAAAGAAAATACTCAATAGTACATATTCTATTGAACCTTAATGGTAGCTATCGATTCTTAGCTAAATGTCTAGTTTGCCAAGTGGTCTTATAGTAGCCCAATTACACTGTGTATCATCGCCACCGGAAATTGGGTACTAACGAAGCGGAGAGAAATAGAAAAAAGAGTAAACAAGTTAAGAATTCGTTCAATTTAAAGCATTTCCACTCATTTGATGAGGGTGCCGCTTAAGAAATGATTTTCTGATATATAATTCTATGAATTATTAGGCCGATAAGTACAAAATTAATACAAGATTTTGCGTAATACTCCAAAACTTGCCCCTTAGTACCGGAAAATTTCGAGGTCGATCGTCCTCTGTAGCCCCATTCTCAAGATATTGAACTGTCTTTCATTATTTTCCAGACACGTTTTTAGATTATTATAGTGTGGCATGATATTTACTGAAATTTGTAGTCAAAAACATGTATTTTAAAGAATATAGACCATAAAAAATAAAGTCTAGGGTACGGCAACTTGCTCGTGTTGACAAATTTACTGTATGGCAACTTGTTTTCAACTGTATGGCAACTTGCTAATTATAGAATAGTTATTTACCGTCTTTTCAAAGAAATAAAGTATTAAGTTCAAATATCTAAGGTGGGGGAGAGGGGGTACCCTTTTATGTATAACTGTTTTTGTCCTTTTCAAGGTTTTAATTTGTTTAAAATTTTTATTTGACTGATAAATTTTAAAAACTGTTAACTGTTTTCGACCCACTGTCTGTAATCTGTTTTGTTAAAATTTGCAATGTTGTTAACTGTTTATTTGAAATTGAGATTCCTGTTATCTGTTATTTAATACTTAAAGTGTTCACTGTTTTTGACACTATTTTCTCTGTTAACTGATATTAACTGTTATTTACAAGAATCCCATCAAAATTGTCTGTCCATCTCTTTTTTTTACGTTGCTTCCGCAAAGGAGTGACATATTCAGCTTATACATGTATGTAACTGTACATGTCTTTAAAAATCTCTGAGTATAGTAAGTCCTTAATATAATTGAGAATGGAAATGAGGAAAATGTCAAAGAAACAGAAGCCCGACCAAATAGAAGAAACAACCCAACACAACGATAAAATTATGCACTAGGAAGGGTGTCAATTCACAGATAGGGAAAAAAATTTAAACACCCTCTTTCCCTTCCTTCCTAATAAATAAGGCTTACTATTTTAGTTATGCATGTGTATATTTATGGAAAGAGAATCGTCCATAGATTTGATTTCCAATAGTTATAATGGTGAAATATAATATTTTTTTGTGTGTAACAATGGCAACAATCAGCATTTATTTGATACCAAATATTGCAAAATAGGGGGTTGAACACGTCACAAAGATCTAAAAAAAAATTGGTCCAAAGGAAAATTTCAATTTTCAATCAATAAGAGTGATACCTTTCCTGAAACCATAGACATATATCTATCAAAAGGTAAAACAAATTAAATGCATTTCTGCTGTTTTTTCCATAAAATTAAATTGAAAAGATCGAGCGTCAAATCTTTGTTTAAAACAATACAAAATTTCTAAATCTATGGCGGTACGGATAGGAACGTATGGACTTTCAAACTGAAAAATGGCTTATAAAACATGTTAAAAACAATCTAAATGTTCTTGTAAACCCACTAGGAAGGCTTTATTAATATTCAACTAAAAATCAATGCAATTGTTCAAAAACTTTCATATTTAGAAAATTTACCATGGCTATAATGCGAAACTAAACTTGTAACTGTGTATTGGTTATGAGTGGCCGTTCATGTCATTTGCGCGATTATATACGCGTATATAATTTTCAACGCGTATATATACGCGTATATTGTGGTTTTCAACGCGTATATTGTGGTTTTCAACGCGTATATTGTGGTTTTCAACGCGTATATTATCGTTTTATACGCGTATATTGTTAAAATAAACACGTTTATACTTTATTCCAATTTATTTATCATATACGCGTTAATATACGCGTTATTTGCATAAATATACGCGTTAATATACGCGTTAATATACGCGTTATTTGTGTTAATATACGCGTATGAAATCATTATATACGCGTTAATAAACTATGAGTGGCCGTTCATGTCATTTGCGCGATTATATACGCGTATATAATTTTCAACGCGTATATATACGCGTATATTGTGGTTTTCAACGCGTATATTGTGGTTTTCAACGCGTATATTATCGTTTTATACGCGTTTATTGTTAAAATAAACACGTTTATACTTTATTCCAATTTATTTATCATATACGCGTTAATATACGCGTTATTTGCATAAATATACGCGTTAATATACGCGTTATTTGTGTTAATATACGCGTATGAAATCATTATATACGCGTTAATAAACATTCGTTTGTCTTATTGTTTTAACCAATGAAAGCTGCGTTCTTAAACTGGTTTGCATGTGACAATTGTATAACGGTCCGTGTAACACTTATCAAATCAAAGTTTTAAAAAGTTTTGAAATTTTAGATTTTTGGAATTTTGATCCCAGTTTTAAAATATCAAAATTTCAAATTGTGTTAAAGTTTTGAAATTTTGAAATTTTAACCAAATTATTAAAATATCAAAATTCTAAATATCGTTTATAAATTTGATAGTTAAGAAACTTGATCAAACTTTTAAAATACTAAACATAACGTGCAATTTTGATAATTTCACTTTTTGAAAGTTTGATTTTTTAAATGTTTGCTTAAAATATCAAAAATATAAAGGGGCGACAAGAGGGGTACCTGTAAACACTGATGTAAACACGGCTCTGATAAGAACTATTCTTAGTTATAAATAAATAGCATGAAATATATAAAAACATTCTTAATAACAAAATAAATAATGAAAAGAAGAAGTCGTTTTTTTTTTATGAAACATATTAGACATCACATGGGATAACAGTATCCTGAAATTTTAAGGTTGTGCATCTATCAAAAAAAAATATAATTAAACCTATTTAATCCGGAATCAACTACGTTGATTTAAATCTCTTATACATGTATAAGGTTAGTGTTTGAGATAAATAATTCAAAGCTATCTTGTGTTCCCAGTGCCCAACATTTAGAAGTACCAGTGAAAAATGACCAACTCGCATGCAGTTAACCAAATAGCATTTTTCGCCTTTTTGACGTTCCTGATGAAGGTAGATCCAGAAAAAGCGCTTCGGTCGCATATACAACTTAAAACGTTTTCCTTCATGTTTATCGATTGCCTGATGAACATATATTGCCTTTTAAGATTTATTTCAGTTCCCAGAAATGATACGGAAGGAATACTTAATATATAGCGTCGCAATGAAAGTTGTGCTATGCGTGTTTCAGCTGGCCCCTAGACAAAAAGTGTACTGGTTCAGTGATTATAGACGTAATACTAAACTCCGAAATATAACAATGAACTAAAATCAAAATCATACAAGACTTAGAAGGACAGAGGCTCCTGGATTGGTACAGGCGCACAAATGCAGCGGGGTTTAATATGTTTCGTGAGATCACAACCCTCCCCCTATACCTCTAGCCAATAAAGAATGAAAAACACACAGTAATACGAACAGTAAAACGCACTTTAATGTGTCAGAATATGAAACAAAAGAAACTAATCAATATGACAATGATAATAAACTAACAAAGGACTTCTATATATAAGTCTAGCAGTTACTGTCATACGCCAGCTCGATACCTCAATTAAACTACTAGTAGATATGTTTTAACTTCACTTTGGTCAAAAACCTCTTTAATTGTTTCGTTCTTATTTTTCTTGAATTTCAAATTTCAGTTTCAGCGTTCCGTAGGTGAATTCTTTACTTAAAATTCAGCGTTTTACATTGGACTGGTTTTTCGAGAGCAACATTGGTGTACGGCCAAAAATGGAAAAAAAATCATCATGCAGCTGACAGTGCGGCTTCTCTTTGCACACTCCATTATGACTGGGTGTACATGTGAACTTTTAGTTTGCTCAAAGTCGATTGTCGTACGATAACTTAAAAATACCCAAATAACAAAATTCAAATACGGGACAACAATATCCTTTAATACAAAAAAATCTATTGCTTTTGTTTACTATTATAAAACAGTGGTTGATTTAGAACCTATAATGGAGCTACGTGTGTGATAACCAGTCCAAACGTTGTCTTTAAGGGAGCAACCATTTAAATTTAAAAGTGGGGTGAGGTTGTTTTGTCGAAGCGCTAACTTTTTTAAAAGTTTTTCATCGCTATTAATCAACTTATCTGGTTCATATCTAACATTAAAGGCATGGAGAATTTTTCTTTTGTCCTCTGCTGGCACAGAATATTATATCATCAAATTGAGGATCATAATAATTTTAATGTACCATTATCGAAGCCCCTAGTGGTAGTATCAAGTAAAAAAATAGTGACTATCTAAATATTGGTTTCCCAGAAGATTACTATTTATCGCTGATATAAACTTTTGAAAACAATTTTCAACTTTCAAAATGCCAACACCTACAACTGGATAGATGGGTGCTTAATTTAGTACAGCGGCAAATATTACATAAACATGAATGAAAGTTGGGTGCTAAATGTAGTACAGCGGTAACTATTACATAAATATAAATGCTCGTGAAAATAATGTTTATGGTATACATTTATATATGATATGAAAGGTTTCAACTTTTACAAAACCAGAGCTATACGTTGGATTTAAAAGTTTACTTTATTTGGCCTTTTCAATTTCATTTGACTTTATTTGCCTTTTTAACTTAATTTGGTTCGAGTGTCAATGATAAGTCTTTTGTAGACGAAACGCGCGTCTGGCGCAAAAAGCGGCAAAATTTATAACCTGGTATCAATCTATGATGAGTTGTTGTAGATACCTTGTAACAATATCTTGGCTCCAATTTTGTGATATTGGATCTTAGTACCGTCTTAATTTCAGCGTAAATAAGATTATATTAAAAACCTCCCACGTTGTGGACTAGCACAACCTTAATTAGGACACCGTGCATTCAGTATCATGAAGCGCTTTTCTTGACCAACCTTCTTACGGATCGCTTAAAGCTGAATATTTAGGGCAAACAACTTACAAAGAATAGATAAAAACGTTTAAGATGATCGTTCATTCTGTACATGAAATGACATATTCTTTAGCCAACATGATTGCAGAAAGTAAGAAGTCGTAAAGCAAAACAGAAAAAAAAATGAAATCAAAAGAAGTAATACATCGTGTATTGGGCTTTTTTATTGCTTAAGAGTTTTGTAGAAAATGTATATATACATGCTCAACATAACCATACTATATGAACTACTGCGAGTTGTTCAGTTTTTACTGTTACTCCTGTTTCTCCAAAAATATGGGTGCTAGAAAAACCAGCAGGTAAAATGGTCAATATCAGAGCCGTACGTCTGGTATCTTCTTTGAAGAAATATTAATTTTGTCATTATTTTTTCACCGCTTACAACTGTCCGTTTTATTTCATACATAAACTTTTAAGTATCAGTATGTTTTTAATTCATATTGTTTCTTATCGTTCCGCTTTTATTTCCTTTCGCTTTTTACAGGTATCCCTCTTATTGCCCCTTTTCTATTTTGATATTTTAAGCAAACATTTGAAAAATCAAACTTTCAAAAAGTGAAATAATTAAAATTGCGCGTTAGATTTAGTATTTTAGAAGTTTGATCAAATTTCTAAACTATCAAATTTATAAACGATATTAAGAATTTTGATATTTTAATAATTTGGTTAAAATTTCAAAATTTCAAAACTTTAACACAATTTGAAATTTTGATATTTTAAAACTGGGATCAAAATTCCAAAAATCTAAAATTTCAAAACTTTTTAAAACTTTGATTTGATAAGTGTTACACGGACCGTTAAACAATTGTCACATGCAAACCAGTTTAAGAACGCAGCTTTCATTGGTTAAAACAATAAGACAAACGAATGTTTATTACCGCGTATATAATGATTTCATACGCGTATATTAACACAAATAACGCGTATATTAACGCGTATATTTATGCAAATAACGCGTATATTATGAGTGGCCGTTCATGTCATTTGCGCGATTATATACGCGTATATAATTTTCAACGCGTATATATACGCGTATATTGTGGTTTTCAACGCGTATATTGTGGTTTTCAACGCGTATATTGTGGTTTTCAACGCGTATATTATCGTTTTATACGCGTATATTGTTAAAATAAACACGTTTATACTTTATTCCAATTTATTTATCATTATGAGTGGCCGTTCATGTCATTTGCGCGATTATATACGCGTATATAATTTTCAACGCGTATATATACGCGTATATTGTGGTTTTCAACGCGTATATTGTGGTTTTCAACGCGTATATTGTGGTTTTCAACGCGTATATTATCGTTTTATACGCGTATATTGTTAAAATAAACACGTTTATACTTTATTCCAATTTATTTATCATATACGCGTTAATATACGCGTTGAAAACCACAATATACGCGTATATATACGCGTTAAAAATTATATTATGAGTGGCCGTTCATGTCATTTGCGCGATTATATACGCGTATATAATTTTCAACGCGTATATATACGCGTATATTGTGGTTTTCAACGCGTATATTGTGGTTTTCAACGCGTATATTGTGGTTTTCAACGCGTATATTATCGTTTTATACGCGTATATTGTTAAAATAAACACGTTTATACTTTATTCCAATTTATTTATCATATACGCGTTAATATACGCGTTATTTGCATAAATATACGCGTTAATATACGCGTTAATATACGCGTTATTTGTGTTAATATACGCGTATGAAATCATTATATACGCGTTAATAAACATTCGTTTGTCTTATTGTTTTAACCAATGAAAGCTGCGTTCTTAAACTGGTTTGCATGTGACAATTGTATAACGGTCCGTGTAACACTTATCAAATCAAAGCTTTAAAAAGTTTTGAAATTTTAGATTTTTGGAATTTTGATCCAAGTTTTAAAATATCAAAATTTCAAATTGTGTTAAAGTTTTGAAATTTTGAAATTTTAACCAAATTATTAAAATATCAAAATTCTTAATATCGTTTATAAATTTGATAGTTTATAAATTTGATCAAACTTCTAAAATACTAAATCTAACGCGCAATTTTAATTATTTCACTTTTTGAAAGTTTGATTTTTCAAATGTTTGCTTAAAATATCAAAATAGAAAAGGGGCAATAAGAGGGATACCTGTAAAAAGCGAAAGGAAATAAAAGCGGAACGATAAGAAACAATATGAATTAAAAACATACTGATACTTAAAAGTTTATGTATGAAATAAAACGGACAGTTGTAAGCGGTGAAAAAATAATGACAAAATTAATATTTCTTCAAAGAAGATACCAGACGTACGGCTCTGATATTGACCATTTTACCTGCTGGTTTTTCTAGCACCCATATTTTTGGAGAAACAGGAGTAACAGTAAAAACTGAACAACTCGCAGTAGTTCATATAGTATGGTTATGTTGAGCATGTATATATACATTTTCTACTAAACTCTTAAGCAATAAAAAAGCCCAATACACGATGTATTACTTCTTTTGATTTCATTTTTTTTTTCTGTTTTGCTTTACGACTTCTTACTTTCTGCAATCATGTTGGCTAAAGAATATGTCATTTCATGTACAGAATGAACGATCATCTTAAACGTTTTTATCTATTCTTTGTAAGTTGTTTGCCCTAAATATTCAGCTTTAAGCGTTCCGTAAGAAGGTTGGTCAAGAAAAGCGCTTCATGATACTGAATGCACGGTGTCCTAATTAAGGTTGTGCTAGTCCACAACGTGGGAGGTTTTTAATATAATCTTATTTACGCTGAAATTAAGACGGTACTAAGATCCAATATCACAAAATTGGAGCCAAGATATTGTTACAAGGTATCTACAACAACTCATCATAGATTGATACCAGGTTATAAATTTTGCCGCTTTTTGCGCCAGACGCGCGTTTCGTCTACAAAAGACTTATCATTGACACTCGAACCAAATTAAGTTAAAAAGGCAAATAAAGTCAAATGAAATTGAAAAGGCCAAATAAAGTAAACTTTTAAATCCAACGTATAGCTCTGGTTTTGTAAAAGTTGAAACCTTTCATATCATATATAAATGTATACCATAAACATTATTTTCACGAGCATTTATATTTATGTAATAGTTACCGCTGTACTACATTTAGCACCCAACTTTCATTCATGTTTATGTAATATTTGCCGCTGTACTACATTAAGCACCCATCTATCCAGTTGTAGGTGTTGGCATTTTGAAAGTTGAAAATTGTTTTCAAAAGTTTATATCAGCGATAAATAGTAATCTTCTGGGAAACCAATATTTAGATAGTCACTATTTTTTTTACTTGATACTACCACTAGGGGCTTTGATAATGGTACATTAAAATTATTATGATCCTCAATTTGATGATATAATATTCTGTGCCAGCAGAGGACAAAAGAAAAATTCTCCATGCCTTTAATGTTAGATATGAACCAGATAAGTTGATTAATAGCGATGAAAAACTTTAAAAAAAGTTAGCGCTTCGACAAAACAACCTCACCCCACTTTTAAATTTAAATGGTTGCTCCCTTAAAGACAACGTTGGGACTGGTTATCACACACGTAGCTCCATTATAGGTTCGAAATCAACCACTGTTTTATAATTATAGTAAACAAAAGCAATAGATTTTTTTGTATTAAAGGATATTGTTGTCCCGTATTTGAATTTTGTTATTTGGGTATTTTTAAGTTATCGTACGACAATCGACTTTGAGCAAACTAAAAGTGCACATGTACACCCAGTCATAATGGAGTGTGCAAAGAGAAGCCGCACTGTCAGCTGCATGATGATTTTTTTTTCCATTTTTGGCCGTACACCAATGTTGCTCTCGAAAAACCAGTCCAATGTAAAACGCTGAATTTTAAGTAAAGAATTCACCTACGGAAGCTGAAACTGAAATTTGAAATTCAAGAAAAATAAGAACGAAACAATTAAAGAGGTTTTTGACCAAAGTGAAGTTAAAACATATCTACTAGTAGTTTAATTGAGGTATCGAGCTGGCGTATGACAGTAACTGCTAGACTTATATATAGAAGTCCTTTGTTAGTTTATTATCATTGTCATATTGATTAGTTTCTTTTGTTTCCTATTCTGACACATTAAAGTGCGTTTTACTGTTCGTATTACTGTGTGTTTTTCATTCTTTATTGGCTAGAGGTATAGGGGGAGGGTTGTGATCTCACGAAACATATTAAACCCCGCTGCATTTGTGCGCCTGTCCCAATCCAGGAGCCTCTGTCCTTCTAAGTCTTGTATGATTTTGATTTTAGTTCATTGTTATATTTCGGAGTTTAGTATTACGTCTATAATCACTGAACCAGTACACTTTTTGTCTAGGGGCCAGCTGAAACACGCATAGCACAACTTTCATTGCGACGCTATATATTAAGTATTCCTTCCGTATCATTTCTGGGAACTGAAATAAATCTTAAAAGGCAATATATGTTCATCAGGCAATCGATAAACATGAAGGAAAACGTTTTAAGTTGTATATGCGACCGAAGCGCTTTTTCTGGATCTACCTTCATCAGGAACGTCAAAAAGGCGAATAATGCTATTTGGTTAACTGCATGCGAGTTGGTCATTTTTCACTGGTACTTCTAAATGTTGGGCACTGGGAACACAAGATAGCTTTGAATTATTTATCTCAAACACTAACCTTATACATGTATAAGAGATTTAAATCAACGTAGTTGATTCCGGATTAAATAGGTTTAATTATATATTTTTTTTGATAGATGCACAACCTTAAAATTTCAGGATACTGTTATCCCATGTGATGTCTAATATGTTTCATAAAAAAAAAACGACTTCTTCTTTTCATTATTTATTTTGTTATTAAGAATGTTTTGATATATTTCATGCTATTTATTTATAACTAAGAATAGTTCTTATCAGAGCCGTGTTTACATCAGTGTTTACAGGTACCCCTCTTGTCGCCCCTTTATATTTTTGATATTTTAAGCAAACATTTAAAAAATCAAACTTTCAAAAAGTGAAATTATCAAAATTGCACGTTATGTTTAGTATTTTAAAAGTTTGATCAAGTTTCTTAACTATCAAATTTATAAACGATATTTAGAATTTTGATATTTTAATAATTTGGTTAAAATTTCAAAATTTCAAAACTTTAACACAATTTGAAATTTTGATATTTTAAAACTTGGATCAAAATTCCAAAAATCTAAAATTTCAAAACTTTTTAAAACTTTGATTTGATAAGTGTTACACGGACCGTTATACAATTGTCACATGCAAACCAGTTTACGAACGCAGCTTTCATTGGTTAAAACAATAAGACAAACGAATGTTTATTAACGCGTATATAATGATTTCATACGCGTATATTAACACAAATAACGCGTATATTAACGCGTATATTTATGCAAATAACGCGTATATTAACGCGTATATGATAAATAAATTGGAATAAAGTATAAACGTGTTTATTTTAACAATATACGCGTATAAAACGATAATATACGCGTTGAAAACCACAATATACGCGTTGAAAACCACAATATACGCGTATATATACGCGTTGAAAATTATATACGCGTATATAATCGCGCAAATGACATGAACGGCCACTCATAATTGGTATACCTGAAGCTGTCTCCTAAGTGAGGAGCAATCATTTAACTACAAAAAGGGGGTAGAAGTTTAATGTTTGTTTCTTGAAACATATAAATGAACCAAAATTTAAAAAATGAAACAAATACAAGACTATATACAAATGTAGCAAAGGTTAGGGACTCAAGTTGGGTCATGCAGGTGCAACAAATGCGGCAGTGTTAAACATATTTAGGGATATCTCATGCCCCTCTTTATACGTTTAACCAATGTAGTTATATATGCCATCATTTGTAATGTATCCAAAACGTTAAAAGGAAAGGCCACTTCTTATCCAGCTAAAACCCTGCATGGTCAGTCCTATGATGAAAATAATTCAGATGTATATGAAATGTTTGATAAGTTATATTGACCCAGAGTACCTGGACGGAATTGTGAAAAATAAAGTACCTTTTCAATTTGCAATTCGTAAAATAACTGAACAGTGTGGCCTGGTAGAAGAGGCCGAAAATGAGGACTTGGTTCTCAAATTGATGTCAAATTTGCTAGTCTACGACTTCAGAAATGTAAAGATTGACCAAGTTTTTTTTATATCAGCTCAGAGTTCTTAATTGGGACTTGGAGATGAAAGAGCGCTTCAATTTGTGACACCTTACATGTTACTTTCTGATATATACACTGGTTTTGATGATTTAAAATAAATATCAGTAAACCTTCGTAATTCCTTTTAATAAAATCTTGTAAGCAATGAGTCGTATGAATACCCTGACTGAGATCAGATGTAACCATAATTTATAAGAGCCCTCACCACAAAAAAAAATGTTCGCGCCCCATAGTATTCACTCATTCTATCTGTTTGTTACACTTTCCTACGTCATGACGATAACCCAAGTTTGCTACGACTGATTGACATAAAACATTTACTCAACAATATACATAACCAGAAGAAGCCTCCCTTTTGCTGTTTGAAGCAATTTCGATTATTCATGACATAGTCCTTTTTCTTGGAGTCAATCACTCCGTCTGCTTTTCCATCCGTTCAATTGTCTGTCCATGTGTCAATAAAAAAAATATGGTACTTGCTTGTGTCTTCTGAAAATTAGTCAGCTTTATAAATGACTCCTTATGGAGCTCAAGTTGGCATTTCTGCGAATTTGTACAGTGGTTGTCAAACTTTTGAATACATCAGTGAAGATATGCACTTCCCCTTTTCATTGCTTTTGGGTTCGTTTGGAAAAACGGGTAAATTAAAGTTGCTGTTAACTCTTATCAGCATTTAAAATTTGTTGTTAACTGTTTTTGCCAAAATCGAGGTGTTATTAACATGTTAACGGACCCCCTGCCCCCATCTAATTATGCATTGGATAAAATGCTTTAGATAGAAAAACCATTTGCTCGACAGCATTTAAGAATAGATGTATGCACATTATATATTTTTCAAAAAGAAACTGACAAGAAAATTAATTTGAAATGCAATTCACGATTTGTTTCTCCTTACATTCGATGAAAACAAAGTATTTTCTTAATTTTGTCTATCCGAATTCTCGATCCTCTGGTTCGATGGTTGTTTATTTTAAACAATATTTTATTCAAATAAATTGAATTGGATTGGGCAATAGGCATAGCCTATGTAAGCCCATGTCGTGTCTTCATCTCCATCTTATTTGTTGTTTTCATAAATTGTTTTATTACACTGTATATGAGTTAAGCCGTTAGTTTTCTTGTTGAGTCCTTCCACATTTTCTGTCGGTGCTTTTTATAGCCGACTATAACATGTATAAGGTACGAGTTTTCGTTGTTGAAGGCCGTACGATAGCATATAATCGCTTGCATACACTTTATTTTATCATGATGGATAGTTATCTTATTTGCTATCATACCACATCTCCACTGTTTTTATCTAAAAAAAAAAAAAAAAAGCTAGCACCAAAAACAGATGAATGGACGGTTTATTTTATTGAATTTACACAATTTCAACCTAACAACAAATAAGACGACAGTCGTTAGTAGTATAACGATATATAAATGTATTCAGGATAATATGGTTGAAAAAAAACTTTTGTACAAAATCGAAAAGCGGTACGCAACGAGGCCTTCTGCACTAAATTAACGGCATATATTTAATAATATTTGATAAGTAAGACATTTTGTAATTCGTAAGCCTGTAAAGCTTTGATATCAACAAAATATCGTCACTTGATATTATCTAAACAGTGATTAATTTCCTCTTAAAATTATAACATATTGCAAGACGCCGTACAGGCAAAAATTGTTATTTTGCAATTCGCCGTACAACGTTCTGCAATTCGCCGTACAACAAACAAACAATGTTTTTGTCCATATTCTTTAAAAAAACATGTTTTTGACAACAAATTTCAGTAGATATCATGCCACACTATAATAATCGAAAAACGTGTCTGGAAAAATAATGAAAAACAGTTCAATATCTTGAGAATGGGGCGACAGAGGACGATCGACCTCGAAATTTTCCGGTACTAAGTGGAAAGTTTTGGAGTATTACACAAAATCTTGTATTAATTTTGTACTTATCGGCCTAATAATTTAAAGAATTATATATCAGAAAATCATATCTTAAGCGGCACCCTCATCAAATGAGTGGAAATGCTTTAAATTGAATGAATTCTTAACTTGTTTACTTTTTTTCTACTTCTCTCCGCTTCGTTAGTACCCAATTTCCGGTGGCGATGATACACAGTGAATTAGGAAAGGAAGGGGAACATGGGTTGTTTAACTACTGTATCATTAGCCTGTCAACACTAATGTTGTAAGTTCAAATTCCAAACGCGCTAGATGCTCTTAACTCGACAGGATTATCAGTTTTCGGACCAGAATTCCGTGGTTCGATCTCTCGGGGAATAGCAAAAGCAAATCGTGATGAAAGGCGTTTAAGAAAATGTAACACTAAATCAAATCAAATCAAATCAAATAAAGGCAACAGTAGTAATCCGCTGTTCAAAATTCAGAAATCGATTGAGAAAAATACAATCTGGGTTACAAACTAAAACCGTCCGAGGAAAACACATCAAATATAAGAGGAGAACCACGACACAACAGAAACACAACACTAAAATGCAACACACACTGAAACGAAGTATAATATAACATAGGCAATCAAAGGTTGACTGATATAGCGATATCACTTTCAAATTCGCCAACCCCTTTTTTGCATATGCATCAATATATATCAGACATTACATTAATTTTTTTTTGTGAAAAACTGAAAAAAAAACACAAACGCGCTCATTTACATAATAAGACATTTAAATACAATAAAACAATATATGTTTAAGAACATAGCTAAAACAATTAAAAACAAAACGAGCCAGATCATGATAATAACACGATAGTAAAATTGTAAAAAAATAACGATCCAACTTGCCACTTTTTTTTTCATTTAAAATAAAAAATCATTTGATTCAGAATAAGAATCAGAAAAAGTGGTATAATTGCCGATGAGACAACTATCTACTACTAATGATCAAAGAACAATAATGTAAACAGCTAGCTATATGGTATTCAACAAGGAGCCACACCTATACCGTGTATATAAGGCCCCGGCATGAGCTCGAGTGAATGTGATGCACGTCTAAAGTCTGCAATTTATAGATAATTTTTACTACAAAGATTAAAACTGACGGCATACGTATGCATTGATAATCGAAATAGCAGTTTTAATGTCAAGCCTGAGAAAAGATAAATAAGGATATTGTTGGTGGAAAAAATCCACCGAGGCAATAAAATATTACAAATGGTAACACTGGGTTGTAGTTCTGGTCTAGTACTACTGTCGACTAATACTGAAATAAAAATCTGATTACAACTCGAGATATCCAATGTCATATTTGTGAAAAATGGCAATTATTTAAGTATTACACAAAAAAAACCCAATTCTTGTAATTTAAAACTGCATGAAGTTGTCAAACAATGTTAAAAATTAGAAAAAATAAAGAAAGACTTATACATAACATATTAATATTCAATTTTAAGTTTTATATTGACCGGAATTCAAAAAGGTAGGGCGGGTTTTATAATTCGGGATTCACTTCTTTAATTTGCTATAGGAGTAGGTCCAGTAAGAACCGATTTTGGCCTCAAATTTTAAGTTCATCTGACGAAAGATTTTGACAATTTTTTTAACACTTAAGTGTCTATTTCATCTGAATCAATTAGTTTATGTGAAAGATTTTAACTGATTAAGTCATTAAAAACGATCCGATTCAAGCTCAAATATGAAAAATCTACAAAATATGCCGGAAAATGTCACTTTTCAGATGGTTTTTGTCAAAAATAAAGGTGGCCGCATCCGTGTTCATCCACAACCTTTATATATGTTACGTATTATCATAAAATACAACTTACTTTTTCAATATTTAGGATGAACACGAATGCGGCCACTTTCTTTTTACACGAAAACCGTCTAAAATTTAATTGAAATGTTATAATTGTGAAGATTTCAGTAATTTAGCATGACTTAATGGTGTTAGTACCCGATTTATGTGCATTGTATTGTCAAAAAACAGCCCATATTTATGAAGCAGAAGCATTCATAAATAACTAAAAGTTTAAGTTTTAACAATTTTGTAAAACTGTTATATTTTGGGGCCAAAACTGGACCTACTCCTTTATCGCAATGATTAGATGTTGTATGATAATCAATGAGACAACTATCAAAATCAGAGACCAAACTACAAATATGCAGCTTTAGGTAACCCACTGGCTTCATTAATAACTGTATACATTATGGTTGTGATGCATAATTTCTATATAACTGACTAATATGCAGTGCAATACTAGATTGTGTAGGGTGTACGATAAGATACCAGACAATAGACGAAAACGCAGATCACGAAGCAACAACATACGTTACAAAGTTGCTGTTCAATATTCCAAAAATGCGAATCACAGTGCACGTGGTTTCTTTGAATTCCATAGAAAAATTGTAAAATTTCATTTCACTTAAAATGTCAAAATATAATGTTACGCTATCGTATTAATTCTACACGCTATTTCCAAATTAGAAATTATTTATCAATCCCTGATATAAGATATAACGAAGAACATGCATTAACGCAAAGACTATTCCTGGAAGCCTTAGAAGTAAACAGTTATATAATTATTCCTATGTTCTTTTGTTCATATGTTGTTATTTTGATTTGTTTTATTTGATTCTATTATATGATTTCTCTATTTTCAGAATGTCTCCATTCAGCTGTGCAACTGCAATTGTAGCCTTAATAGTCAGTACTTATGGCCATGATTGTAAAAAATACAACCTGACACCATCAGACCAATCTCTTATTGATATGATGAAGCATTACCTGCATACCTCACGGAAAGCTGACTGTCCTTTAACACCTCTACAACAAGGTAAGACAAAAAGTAGAGAAATATACAAATCAAGGTAGCTAACAAAAAAGTATAACGAAAAGCCGAACTCCAAGGAACATTTTTCGTTTTTGATGCGTTTTGTTATTTGATTTTTCCATGTGATTTGGACTTTCCGAATTGATTTTCCTCTACGTTCAGTACTTTTGTGATTTTACTCTCTACAGGAGGAGTCCAATAAAAATAAAATTACGGAACAAGTGAAAAACAACTGCTATATCGATTAAACAGAGATTTGGAGAACTCCAAAAGGAGAAAACAAGCATGTGTCGACAAGATAAGACTTTCCTGTTATGTATCACCCATAGTACAAATTCATACTCAGTAAAAATGTCATAAATGGGAAAAAGACACAATTGATAAAGTTACAGATCAGACGAAAAGACCGCTCAAAAATAAAACATTCTTTCTATTGGATGTGATTATATAAAGAATTTTGTTTTTGTTAAATTATAGAAATGTTTTAAGAATAGAAACTTTTAATTTATTTGTGAAAAAGAGTATTCACGTGATCATATCCACACCAAAAGGTTCTTTACAAATTGAGCTTGCATTAAATCATAAATGTAAACGTTAGCCAGAGACAAACACGTTAAATGTAATGTATTATTTAGATGGACTAATCTTCTCTAGTCATGCATCTTCAATACGCTTTCATACTGTTAATTAACGCTTAAATTTGTATATTTAAGATATTGGTGTGACATATGTAAGATGGGGAAAGAAAACTTGTCCTGAAAAGTCGGACATTGTGTATACTGGTATGTGTTTTCATTTTCATCATTATTTTTTACGTACATCAGAGAATTCTTACACATTGAATATATCGCAGGACGGTTTTACTTGCATTGCTTACTACAGTTTCCTTTCTTTTCATAAACATATAGTTCTGTACTTTTGAATTAATGTTTAACCCATAATGTATTATAAGTTTTCTGTATTAACAATTAACAATTTCAACAAATGTAATATCGTATTCATCGGAAATTGTCTTTTGTTGTCTCAGCTAAATTTTAATATCTAACATGCCTAGGGTCTGGAAAAGGTTGAAGTTGTTGGCAGAGAAATTGTAAAAAAAGAAAAGAATAGCTAATGCTTGTGAAACAATCTTAATATAAAAAAGAAGATGTGGTATGATTGCAAATTAAACACAGTTTTAAAGTCGAACTTAAAACCCTCTACTATATGCATGTTTATACATTGAAATTGGAATAATAAAATTTGGTATTTGAAATAAGACAATCATCTTAAATGTCTTCAGGGCAGGTCGGAGGCAACTCTTATTCTAACAAAGGAGGAGGTTCCAACTGGCTCTGTTTACCCAGTGATCCTGAAAATGGTAAAGCGCACTCCTATGCTAATGATGGACTATATGGTGCCGAGTACCAGATAAACTCCAGCAATAATCCATCCGGGGTTTCTGCAAATTTGTATGACAAAGAGGTTCCATGTTCTGTTTGCAGGCGGAAGGGGAAAGTTTCTGTTTTAATGATAGCAGGTAGTTTTGTTATGTATTTTGATCATTATCCAAATAACATAAGAAATGTGTTCTAGATATGGTACTTAATCACATAAAATGTAACATTGTATTGTTGACTCTGAGGCTCAAAATGAACATGACTTTGAATGCAAATTCTTCAAATATTGAATTGTTCTGAGTTACTGCAATGACAAAGTCGAGGTACACATATATATATATATATATATCAGTCTAAAAATTTGAAAAACGGTACTGATATAAGATGTTATTCTACGAAAATGTTGTTATAAAATCGTGTTGACAAATATTTTGGCTCAATATATTGTTAAAACTTGTGACACTGAGGAAGGCCATTTGTTGAGCCGAAATATTTGTGTTAAAACTTGTGACACTGAGGAAGGCCATTTGTTGAATTTTCGTAGAATAACATCTTATATCAGTACCGTTTTGCAAATTTTTAAAGTGATATAATTTTTTCCTTACCTACATAGTATCGTCTATTTTAGACGATCCGGTACATAGTAAACTTGCTGGTTAGTCCTTTTTAGTAACAGATTTGTGATCGAATTCGCGTTTCTTTATCGTCAGAATAAGTTACGTAATCGACAAACTTATTTCAGAAGTGACATAATTTAATTTTCTTCATCGACAAAATATTTCATGTCCAACGTTTAAGTTTTCATTGTTTAAGTCGAAGTTTTTTTAACAGAGTAACACATTATTTATAATCAACCTCTGTCATTGGCATTTTCATTTTAACGGTAAAGGATCAAATAAGGGATCTCCGAAATTTCTATTTGTTACGAGGAAATCATTATTCAATCGAGAATAAGTCTTTGTTAATGACACATATAATGAAAAACAAAGCAGTTGAAATGATCAAATACTTTCGAACTGACTGAACCAAAAATTCAGAATCTAGAATGTGTGTTCTGTCATAAACAATCATTATGGCTTCGTCGTGCGAATCGACGAGATTATGTTACATGTAACTGATCTTACCTGTAGAAACAGTTGGTGCGACCTCGATAAAATCTTTATCAATTAAATCACTGGGGTAAAGCTGATGACCGTAACGGCATTCACGGTCATCCAAAGATGTAGGATGAAAAATTAGGTCAGTATTTTTATTGTCTGTTAAGGTGTTTCTACATCATTTTCTTTACAAAGCATACTTTGATACGATGTAAATTTATAAAAGATTCACACGGAAGTCACAAATCTCTACCGAGGACATGTATAAAACGGGAATTTGGATTTGAAAAATTCGCTAGGATGACCGTAAATCGTAATCGAGATGACCGTAACAGGATTACCGATTCATAACAAGGCTGACCGTAATTGGTTAAAAGATGACCGTAAATTGTTAAGGATGACCGTAATTTATAAAGAATGACTAAATTTAAAAGGATTACCGTCAGTTGAAAGAAATATCCATATTTGTATGCAATGTTTTTTGTTGAGTTTGTCGCAATAGGGGCTCGGTTAGTTTTTTTAAACTATTTGGCGTATTTTGAGTTGATATGAAAATGATAGTAAAGAGTATAATCGATGTTGTGAGTAGTTTTGATTTTAATGGACACTATAGACAATAGACACCTGCAAATAATAGGTGATTTTAACTGTGTAACTGAGTGGACCGTATCAAATGAAACTCGTATGTCTGTTTATTTTGCTGTCTTCTGCATATTTAAAAAAAATGCAACTCAAAAACCAGGTTAGTTAGTTTTTTCTCTCTCAAATATAGACTTAATATAACTTTTACATATCTAAAGGTCCTGCTATGCTTTAAGGTTTATGTACCCTTCTGTTGTCATTTTTGTACGAATTTTTTAAACATCAATTGTATCAAAACTACAGATTTAATAAATAATAGATACAGTCCATTTTAAACATATACTAGGGGAAAACTTGATGCAAAGCATTATTATTTACTGTTGCCTAGCATTTAATAGAAAAAGAGTACTTTGTGGCAAATAAACCAAGATTTTTATAGAAAATCCACAGCCTTTAATAAAGAGATTTTTGTTATAAAATTTGAAACATAGATTACTCACTTGCTTTTCTATGATGTGCTAGTTGGATTTTTTTTTACAGAAAGTTCAAACCAACCTGTAAATTTCAAAATACCTCTTGCTGAGTCACTAAAGTCGAAAGCACCCTAAAAAGTGTACTTGATTTGGTCCATGTTTTTATTTGTTCTAACCAATAACTACATTAATAAACTTGTTTTAAGGAAATCAATGCTAGCACTGCATGCAATAATCCTATATCTATCGGTCATCAAATTGCCAAAGATAGAACAAGGAGTAATGCTGTGGATTTTCTATAAAATTTCCATATGTTTAGCATTGAAGCAACACAAGGCCCTTGAAACGATATAATATAAATGGCTGTACATCCATTGCCTTTTTGACATTTTTAAAAAGCTGTATTTATTATATAAAATTAATAGGAATCTCAGAAATAAAAAAAATATTTTGGCCTGTAGTTGGATGCTACATATGAAGAACCATGTATTTGATTTTTGTCCACCTTTATGATAATGTTGTCTTATAAATACGTCTTACACCAACACGATTAATTATTTGATACAAAAAAGGTAATACAAATACGGATATTTCTTAGAAATGACGGTTATACTATAAAAGTTACAGTCATCCTTTATAAATTACGGTCATCCTTTCGAAATTACGGTCATCATTTTACCAATCACGGTCATCCTTATTATATGTTACGGTCATCTTGAAAATATTTTAAAGATGATTAACGGTCATCTTAACGAATTTTTCAAATCTAATTTCCCGTTCTATACACGTTCCTCGGTAGAGATTTGTGACTTCCGTGTGAATCTTTTATAAATTTACATCGTACCAATGTATGCTTTGTAAAGAAAATGATGTAGAAACACCTTAACAGATAATACAAATACTGACCTAATTTTTCGTCTGACATCTTGGGATGACCGTGAATGCAGTTACGGTCATCAGCTTTACCCCAGTGTTAATATAAGCGATAAATATTCATGACTACAATGATAATGAATTTATTGGAGTCACATCCACTGTTTCTACTGTAAACATTAACTAGTCGGTTAGTGCAATGAAGACACTTTAAAAAATTGAGATTGTTGGTTTATTCTTCACACCTTCGAGGTATTAAAATTATTTCAGTGTTTATTTAAAGTTAAATTTATTTTCATATCTCTTCTGTTTAAAATTGTCGAAACTTCCGTTTAAGATTTCTGTTGTAAACTATATATTCTATAGTAAGGACCATTTTATAACAAATACCATTTTGTACAAGAATACTTTCTTTATAGAAGTATAGATCTGCTGGTTATAGATTTTTTTTTATAACTTTCATTATTGTGACGACGCGCTATAAAATTCAGATTAATTTATAAATGAAGTTGTATATAAATTTTTAGCCATAAACACACATCTTTTAAACAGTTCGACGAGTGCGTCAATGTTACAGTAGTCTGTTTACTGTAAGTTACTAAGCTTGGCCCGATTCATCTTTCATTTATGGAAACTAATTCACCACATTCTGAGACATTCATTTTTATTTCACCATCAGACATGGAGCTACATTTGTAACAAAAGGAAAAGTCTCAAATTTGAGAAATTTGACATGATATACTGAAACTTTCTTATAATCAATTAAACGACTGCTTTTCTTTGATATGTGATTTTTCATGGTCAAACTTTTTCATTGTTATCGGACATTTTGAGATGTTTTATTGTAAAAAAAAATGTTTTTTTTAAAGAAATCAACATTCAAAATTTAGAACTTCATGAACATGTACAGGAAGCTGAATTATTGCACATCTATGTACTTCGATCTGTGGCGTCCTTAAAATGTTCTGACCGTCCTAAGATTTAATGTACGGAAATGTTTCGGTAAATTAATTTCAAATCCGAATTGAATGTTTATGACACACAACAAGAGAAACCAGAATCTCTTCATGACCAAACGTATGTACACGTTGGCGCGATTTAGAGCTTTTCAGAAGGAGTGAGATTCCACCCTTGTTGAAAGCCTTGTGGAGACCTTTATATTTTCAAATTCCCTCCGTTTTTCTCATCGATGGAGTGTGGTCTCTCTGTAAATTACACCATATCTTTTCATTTTCCTATTTACCGAAGGTTCCATGTGAAAACTTCCATTGGATCATATCAGTTAAACTAAATGTACAAAACAGGCTCAAGAAAAGGCGAAATTTCTTTTTCAAACCCTAAACAGGCTTTCAGTAATATTTTTTAACTATTTAATAATAAGTAAATATTAACATGTACAAGTATTTGATAAAGTACAGGTATAATAAGTTATCAAAAGTACCAGGATTATAATTTTATACGCCAGACGCGCGTTTCGTCTACATAAGACTCATCAGTGACGCTCAGATCGAAATAGTTAAAAAGCCAAATAAATACAAAGTTGAAGAGCATTGAGGATCCAAAATTCCAAAAAGTTGTGCCAAATACGGCTAAGGTAATCTTCTCCTGGGGTAAGAAAATCCTTAGTTTTTTGAAAAATTCAAAGTTTTGTAAACGGAAAATTTATAAAAATGACCATATAATTGATATTCATGTCAACACCGAAGTGCTGACTACTGGGCTGGTGATACCCTCGGGGACGAAACGTCCACCAGCAGTGGCATCGACCCAGTGGTGTAAATAGTTATCAAAAGTACCAGGATTATAATTGTATACGCCAGACGCGCGTTTCGTCTACATAACGAACGAACTGCCCGGTATCCGACGTAAGAGTACACTTTTTACTGCACGCGTAGTCGGGTGCGTTCACTGCGAGGACACTTGTACCCAACTACGCGTGAAGTATGAGTACAGAATCGTCCCATACAGGACATTTTCTATGTTATCCTAGTATATTATCCGACAGTTAAGAATAGAATTTAGTCAAATTTTGAAGTTGAACATTGGGAATATTGATTTTTGCCACGGATCATTTAATTTTTATGGAGGAAGGGGCCTGGTAGTTTTTAGAATACAATTTTCTGACCCTGATTTCGACTTAAAAATCTGCTGCCTCAATATTTTGTCATATAAAAGAAAATTGTCAACAAAATTTCCCTGTTAAACTAATAGAAAACAGAAAAAAAAATGTGTCTATAAGACACAGATGCCTGCCAAACAGGAAGTAGACGAATGACAGACCTGAAAAGGGGAGACATGGTACAATTTACCTTGATAAAGCTTCAGACCAAATACCAAACCAGTCCGACATACACAAGCCAATATATATTTGACAAAAAATTCATAGACCGGACGTACAGACGTACAGTTAAGGGTAAATCTTAATGTTCCGTCGCCTTAAGGTGGGGACATAAAAATCTGGCCAGCGGGCAGCGAAGCGGTTATTAAAATATTCTGAGATATATAACTATATACCCCCCCCTATTACTCCTCCTGAAAATCAAATGTTTCGTGTCTTAGCAGATGTGTGTTAGTACTAAGTTGTTCAATTAACGCGGTTAAGCAGAAATGTATGAGTATTTCGACAAAAATTGGTTAATTAACACCAGAGATTCCTTCGTTTGATCGAAGAGTTTTCTTGCTTCAAGCTGAATAATTCACACCGTTCTACATTAAAAACCAAAGTTCCGGCAGGCTTTTTCACGTCCTAAATTTCCAGACCTGACAATCCGGGACATTAAAATTCCACTTTACCAACAAAAAGATAATCCCAGCTTTATTTCTTGATAAAGGGTCTCTAGTAATAATGATACGAAGTCTGAATTAACTCAGGTTTTAAGAAAAACATACGTGTACATTCTTGATTTCAAAAGTAAAAAAAATTTACATTATATTTGGCCTTTTTTTCTGTTCTGACTTTAAAGAAATGACTACTTTTCTCCCAATCGAAATGATGCATGGACATATTTTGTTTCATATAACTAGTATTAGAATTATTTTCAATATTATCGACACATGAACGTTTGTCAGCATTGTCAATCTTTTTCACGTTAAAGTACCAATAGTTCGGTCACTACTCAATTGCGTTTGTCGATAACGTAACTAATTTTGACGGTAAAGAAACATCAATTCGATCACTTCTCTGTTACGGGCTGTATATATATATATATATACATAAACAAAAGTCTAAATTGAAAACTACGTTCAAACCTATGATTGCGTTGGATAAAAACCGCAATTTTTATACGTGTGCTTGTAAATACAGCACAAACAACATTTTCCAAAAGACCAAACAAGTGAAAAAGTATATTTAAACAAAACGCATTTGACTAACTGATGTTCTTTAACCCTGCTGATTGTCAAATAAAATTGATCACAAGATGTAAAGAAATGGATCTTAATTTAAATTTGAAACTTAACACAAAAATATAAACTTGTGGCCAAGATGTTATGCCACAAACATATGGTGTCAATATCTTTTTTGTACACCAGATCCGGGTTATATAGTATAAATGTTGTTATAATGAAACTGCATACATTGTTTATGTTATACATGTATCTATATGTGTTGCTTTTTATCTTAATCAGGAAGAAAGTCATGTTACAAAGGATGGAAATCTGAGTACAGTGGTTTCTTGTTGAGTGAACACAAGAGTTCTAACTCTAAAGACTTTATCTGTATGGACGGAGACGCAGAACCATTAGACAATCGGTCCTCCAACGAAGAAGGTGCTTTGTTTTATCCCGTCAGAGCTAAATGTGGAAGTCTGAGGTGTCCTCCATACAAAGATAATACAGAAGTGCTTTGTACCGTTTGTACAAAATAAGGAAACAACAACATAATATTGTCGTCTTTTTACTTATGTAATATGTAAAAGTTTTGAATAAAAGGTATTCAATACTCCTTAAATTAACGTCACACGTAAGAAAACGGTTCTATATCGTTTGATATATACATTTGTATAAAAGTTTATGTTTGCCGGTTTGTTGATTTTGAAGAAAACGAGTGGTGATTCTTTTGTTATTCTCGTTTTTATGAGATGTTGTCGGACAGGCTTATCAAGTTGTTTTTATCACATTGTAGCTTTTTATTGTGTGATATGTAATGCTGTAAAAGTAAATATCCCTAATACACAATAATGGATGTAATATTAATATTAGTTTTGCTTTACTTTTTCTTTTTATTGGAATTCATATTAATGACTTAATCATGAACATAACACTGCATACATTTTGTGTATCCGAAGCGCGCAATTATTTAATCTTCTTCAAGAACACTAGAAGGAGAAAACAAACATATTAATAATCATGTCAGTATCGAAGCACTGACTACTGAGCTGGTGGAACCATCACGTTATTACATTCAACCACCAGTGGTATCGACCCAGAACTGGTAATCCAACTTCTGCACAGTTTTTACATCTGAACAGTGAACAAATATATGGTGTTCTTCTTTGTTTGCATCCTTTGAGAAATTGAGGGCAATGTGATCCCCTAAAAATAAAGCTAAAATGAATTGATAGAAGCCTATTGATGTTTTTGAATCAGTACATGTCAAAGATCAAGGTCACTAAAAAAAAATGTTGATTTCTGGATGGTATTTAACCCTGAGTTGTAACAATATTCATACAGATGCAAATGAGCATTAATAATACATTTTTTATTGTCTTCAAAGGCAAACTTATATTTTGAAACCTTTAAATACAAATGTTTCCCAATGGATTTGCAGTATTTGAAGCATTATTCGATGTGCCTGACTTGGTACGAGCATTTCCTCTGGTAAAATCTACTAAATCTCGCATTATAATGACAACGATATGTTACCAAACACACAAGACATAATACGTACAAATGTCAAAAAAAGGGTGCAAAGAAAAACAAAAACACATTTAGCTAAAGATACTCTAACGAAAAAGAACAAAATAAAGAATGAAAGACAAGAATACAAAAAAAAACAACCTAACACAATACCACATATTATACAGAATGGACTATTAGAATTATATTTTATTTAAGATGATCAAATCAAGAAAATATCCAACGAGAGATGAATAGTACGACGGTAGAAGTTCAGCTACAAAAAAGGAGTGTAAGAATTGTGAAAAGTTGTCGAAACTATACAATTAATATCTACGTTCGGCGGCAGTGAAAAGGTTATACGTGGTAGGTGTAGATCAACAGCTAATTGCAGGATAAAAAACACCTAGTCATTGTGTATCTGGTGTATGTGGGTACAAGAGGATATGCGATGGGCAGCTTAAAGTGGTAGATAGCGTTTCAGATCAAGACATCTCACTGAAAACGAGCGTTGTCAACAAAATTTACGCTATGGGAGACGTCCCAAAACTTGAAAATGACCGTGATATAAGCATGCATGGTTGTTCAGAGGTTGTCCTTTGTTGAGGGGGTTTATAAGTGTTTCGATTCTCGTTTTTTTATATAGATTATACTGTTAGTTTTTCTGTTTGAAGTATGTTTGCACTAGTCATGTTGGATCACTTTATAGCTTGCTGTTCGGCGTGAACAAAATCTCCGAGTTGAGGACGTACTTGTCCCTATATTTTTTTAAAACTTTTTACAAATTGTGACTTGGATGAAGAGTTGCCTCATTGGCACTCATATAACATCTTCTTATATCTATCGGTGCTAGAATAATGAATTTGAAATTCCAAGATTTGGCATGAAACCGTCTAGATGATTGACAATCGATTTGTTTGCAAGGTAACCTAAATAAAAATGATTTCAAGTTGTCTAATTGCCTGCATTTGTTCTTTCGTTGGATTTTTTTTTCAGGCGGAAAAAAAGAAAAACGTCACAACAATGTTTCAAGTACAAATACTGGGCCAGACCAAAAGGATAATACCGAAATGAGTTAACAGTAATTGTTATAAATATGCAAAGACATATTAAAATATCACTCTAACACGTAGTTAATATCACATAGAACGTCAGAACCTAGAATATATAGTTCAAGACCATCATGTATTATTTGTGAAGGTGATACTGAATATTAATCATCAAGGTCTTGACATCTTCCGATGAACTCTTATTGAAAAAGGACGAGACGTTCTTTTGCATAACCCAGGTTCATCAACTTGCGGCTTAGACACTTTTATAAAGTCGGAGCAGTCGCTGCAAGCTGCAATAGAATGGGATCGGAAATGTATATCCCACTTGCAGTTACATATGTAAAGAAGATGTGGTATGATTGCCAATGAAACAACTGTCCATTAGAGATAAAATAACACACAAAAATTAACAGCTATAGGTCACCGTGAGGACTTCAACAATGAGCAAAGCCCATACCGCATTGCCAGGTTTAAAAGCTCCGAAATGACAAAAGTAAATTACTTAAAACAAGAAAACTGACGGCTAATGTATATACGAAATAATGACAAAAAAATATGTCAAATAACAACAAACGAAAACCACTGTATTACAAGAAAATTGCTTCTACGATGGGCAAAGTTATAATTTAAATTCAAATTTTGTAAACAGTTAATTCATAATTATGATCATTTCAATGATAGTTCGTGTCAAAACACAAGTGATGTCTACTGAAACCTCCATCAGAAGCTGCATCGACCAAGTAGTTGTTAATAAACGTTTTATTGATACCGGGCTTCTTATTATGCAAACCAAACGCGTAATTTGTCTAAAAAAACGCTCTAATACTAAAAGTTAAAAAGAAGTTGAAGAGCATTTGTAACCCTAAAACCTGAAATATGTGGCCAAATATATCAAAAAGTAACTACATGTAATAAAGGGGTACAAAAATCAGTTTTGTAATCAATAAAGTTATTGATAATTGTGACTACATAAAATTTACTTCGTGTCAACACAGACTGTATCAGCAAGAATATCAAGCGAACTGATATTCGAGCTAAGTATCAAACAATAAAATGTAATTTTTTTATCCACAATTTGTCTTTGCATCATGTTTTCTTTGTTTGCGAAATGAAAATATAATAAATTAGCTAGTATAACTACGTGTACACGCCCATTCCATAACGCCGATGGACATAAACATGCGACGTTGGTGAACTTATACTAGAACATGACGTCGTTTCCATATGTTTTTGAGAATCAAGTACTGCGCATGGTCGTGTGTAACAAGTATTAGTTAGTAAGATCAAAGAAAACATGTACAGGTTGCGGATAATAATTATTAATAAGTTACAGAGAATATCTCAAATTTCACATATTGTTGACCATTTGATGTAAAGATGTATAATGATGATAGAAACTATGATATTATCTATTAGAACTACTTTTTAAACAATTATTTTTAATTTTGTTATGACCAAAACATTGTTTTACTTAGTAAATTGGACTTTTGACCTTAAAAAGTGGAATATGCTTCTTTGTTATAATTTTATAATTGTGTTTCCAAATAACTTCTAAATAATTTTAAAATCGTTGTGAAGGTTTATGCCTACATAGTAGTTCCATACTTTACGCTTGTAATAATTAACGGTGAGTTTTTGGCTACATTTCATATATGGCCAATTAGAAGAAAAAAGATTAAAAAAAAATGCGTTATACATATTGCATTGTTATTATAGTTGGCTCATTGAAAATAAATGCCTCAGATCACTTGTGTGATTCCTGCTCCAACAATGTTCAAAGTGTTATCACAAATATGATTCCAGAACGATCCCAGCATTTTGGTGCAACATTTATAATTAGCCAAAATGTACTGCAAAGTCCTAAAAACATTGGATTTTAAAGAAAAAAATCAAAAGCGTTAAAAATGAAATACTGTCTCTCGTATGAGACTTTGAATTCTTCTTCATCATTATTTTGATAGCATTGCTAAAAATTCCAATATATATATATTGATATGGTAAAGAATCTTTCGAAAGGTGAGACGTAGTATTTTTTGAAATGATGAAAAATTGTCTAAAAAAAGATAGTATGCAATTGCTTCGAATATTTAATTTTGATGAAGGAGTTTTCCTTGTAGATATTTAGTTGATATCTTGTACATATTTTTTTTAATTAAACAACGGCAACTGGACATTTAACAAAATATGGAAATTACGGTGTCCTTTATATTTTGTCATAACTTCTAATTGGTTTAAAGTTTAGATTGGAAGTTTCTGTCAGGTAGAGTTGTTTCTTTTGGTATTTTGAAAACAAATAGAAAAAGAGGAAACAAAACAAAACCAATATCGACCAACAATCAAACCATGAATTGTTTCATTGTTTACGGACACAAATATATCAAATATTGTAGAATGTCATCAATGCAAAATTTCACTTACATTTGTCAATATAGCTCCTCAAATACCTCAGTATATTTACATACATGCCCTTCACAACTTGTATTCTTAATGAAGGTAAATTAAAAAAAATGCTTGGGACGCACCAAAATTATAAATTATAAAATTCATATACCTCATCCATTACGTTTACAATTAAAAAAAGGGGGGTCTGCTTTTTTCAAATAAGATAAGATATTTAAATATGTTTAGAATCGGACTTCTTTTGAAAAAAGTAAATCACAAAAATACTGAAGTAGTGGAAAATCAATTCGGGAAGTCCATAATCACATGGACTGAGTTTTACTGTTCGTATTGTTGTGTATTTGTTTTTTCTACAATGGCTAGGGGAATAGGGGGAGGTTTGGGATATTAAAAAAAATATTTTATCCCGTCGCATTTTTGCAATTTCCCCAAGACAGGAGCCTCTGGCCTTTGCTATTTTTGTGTGAATATTAATTTTAGTTTCATGTGTATATTTTGGAGTTTAGTATGACGTCAATTATCACTAAACTAATATACATTTTTGTGGAAGGGCCAGCTGAAGCATGTGTCCAGATACGGGATTTTCTATCTGCATTGAAGACCCATTTTGACCTTCGGCTGTTGTCTGCTCTTGGGCCGGGCTGTTGTCTCTTTGACACATTTCCCATTTCCTTTTTCAAAGTTCTCATCAATTTGGAATTTCTACTATATGAAAGCTCGTTAAAAATATATATTCAATCAACTTATATTATGATCATATATATTTGAATGTCTAATTTCCTCTTTTAAAATCCTCATGAAACAGTTATCATCTGTCAGTACATGCTAGGCGCATGGTGGCCAAAATAAAATATGTAACAAGAAGTTGTAAGTTCTTTCTGAGATGTGCATTATCAAATCAGTGTGTGAAGGCGATTTATGGGTGAAAAATATTTATATCATAACATTAGTGTATAAAGGTTATGTTTATGTATATATCATAAAAGTCCTTTTTGAAATTTAAAGATATACTTTCAGGTTAAATAACAAGGACGTGACAGCTAAAGCGTTTTTAAAAGATGATTGTCTCAATATAAAATTGAGAATGGAAATGGGGAATGTGTCAAAGAGACAACAACCCGACCAAAGAAAAAAACAACAGCAGAAGGTCACCAACAGGTCTTCAATGAAGCGAGAAATTCCCGCACCCGGAGGCGTCCTTCAGCTGGCCCCTTAACAAATATATAATCGTTCAGTGATAATGAACGCCATACTAATTTCCAAATTGTACACAGGAAACCAAAATTAAAATAATACAAGACTAACACATGTATAGAGAATTCGGTTACCAATAAATGCTTCTTGGAAATATTTACCTTTAAAAGAAAAACATGAAATTAAAATAAAACTGTTGCAGAATTTGTATCAATATTGATTTGAAAGTAACATCTGGTAAATTATAAATATAGCGTACAGGAATTTAAATTTTCCCGACTACACTCACAATTAAGATAAAATTAAAAGATCATGATTGCCATTGCAAATGTTGGATCAAGAATTTCCTTTCAAAAGTTATGCATTGATTTTTAACTTTTATTTAAATCTAGAATCGTTTCACCACAGAAAAGGCACGCGATTTCTTGAATCGATGCAGATTTTATCTATAAAAAAAACAACATATAAGAGTGGTACCCTCAAATATACAAATATTCTACTATATTAAAATAAAAGATAAAAGTTATATACACATCGCAATTGAGATGCATGTTTATTGATTATTTTAAGAGATAATATTTGACAGATTGTTCTGATGAAGGGATTTCAATACAGTCGTCATGAATATCAGGCTTTGCATTTTATTTGCTAGAAAAGCGTTTAGTCAACAAAAGCCCTATTGACGCTCGAAAATTTAAAAGTGAAAATAAAGTTCGAACCTAATTGGCTTTGTTTAACCGATATCCTGAAAGAAAAACTAACTATTTACTTGATACATTCCTTCTGAATTTTTACAGATCCATAGGGGTAACCATGTGACGACGTTAAACCAATTACAAGGTGATCATCTGCCCGCGGTGTGATCGTTAACGTGAATATTGTTTGCATAAACATTGATAATTGCAAATAGTACACCAAGACATCGCGAACATCTTTATTGTCAAACAATATACAACGTTTGAATTGGAATTGAGTTGGTTTTTTTTTCAAGCCTTACATGTTTGAACAATAAGTAATATGATAATTCCTAGTACTGTATTTTCTTCAAAACTGCTATGCCATTACATGTACAGTAACAGAGCAACTAATTCATCCCGGTCGGAAAACACATATAAGAAAGATGTAAATATTTTAAATACGCATATCTGTATCTTTGTCAATATGTGAAATATTCAGGTAGTTTTTGGTATCAAATAAATTATAACAGAAGAGCTTTTTTGCCATGTTGTTCAGATTGGATATACCTGTTTTTGTTCTATCAATCTTCTGGATACTATTTAATGTATGTTGAATTTTCAGCACAAGTCAGGATAAATGAAAATTAAACATGGAAATTGGGAATGTGTCTACGAGACAACAACCCTACCAAAGAGCAGGCAATAGCAGAAGGCCAACAATAGATCTTCAATGCAGCGATAAACTCGCACACCCGAGGCGTTCTTCAGCTGGCCCCTACACAAAAATGTATACTAGTGGACGTCATACTAAGGTATAATTTTGACATGAAATTACTGCCACTGTATTCAAACTTAAGACAACATAACTATTACTTTGCAGAGCTTAACATAGAAAAGCAACGGTGCTTTGATTAAAATATATAAAATGCAAGGTTCAAAATATATACTTATTCTTTGAAATTTTTAGGATTAAGTGAAATATGATTTGATTTGAAATATCAAAATATATTGTTACGCTATCGTATTTTTTCTACACGCTATAGTCAAATTAAAAGAATATTGATCAATCCATGAAATAATATAAAATGAAGGTACTGCACCAAGGCATAGTCAAATTTTTGGAAGACATAAAGGTAAATAAAATACATACTTATATTATTTTTTTTATTGTGTTGTAATTTGTATGGTTGTTTTATTATATTAAATGATAACTAGTACTCAATTTTCAGAATGTTCACATACAGCTTTGCCATCGTCATTGTCGCATTTGTAGTCTGTGCTTATGGACATGATTGTACAAAATACAGTCTGACGCCATCAGACCAGTCTCTTATTGATATGATGAAGCATTACTTGCACACCTCAAGGAAAGCGGATTGTCCTTTGACACCACCACACCAGGGTAAGTACAAAAACTAAACGAACGGTCATCTTTTTGTTAATTAAGGTACCAGTAGTTAACAAAATAATTTTTAAAATTGCGTAAATAATTAAAGAGACAAATTAGATAACATATATAATCATATTCAAAACAGTGTGGTCCTGGCCATTGATTGACGTCATTATCCCATTGACTGGGACAGATTAGGTGAACGTTTGTCGGTAACAACCACTGCTCACTTTGTACTTGTTAAAGACACTGAATCTGTGGGGTCACTAAAGTTTCTCAACACCTTAATAAAGCAATTCGAAAAACGAATCCGGAATAATACGATGTGTTGATTTATATTAATAATATAAATCAAAACATAAAGGTTATTCCCGAATAATTTTTCGAATTATTTTATTATTAAAGGTGTTAAGAACCTTTGGTGACCCCACAGTTTAAATTCTATAATAAGTAAGAAGTGAGCAATGGTCGTTACAGACAAACGTTCACCTAATCTGTCCCAGTCAATGGGATAATTAAGGTCGTCAATCAATGGACAGGACCAAACTGTTTTGAATATGATTCTATTTGGATTTTTAATAAAATATGATTGAACTCCTAAAGGAACGAGACTGCATGGATGAGTCTAAGGGTGAGTGTGTCTGACTATGCATAAATCAACCCCCATGCAAATTCACATTCTATCAAAACTTGGAATAGGAAAAATCCAATTCATTTTGATCAGATGACTGTACTGATAGGTGAAGACTTAAGATTGTGACAACATTCAACACTTTTCAAATGAATGAAATTGTTCGTTTGATTATATAACGAAGTAAAACAAATGTATTCTATCATGGAAAAAGAACATTTGGGTGTGTATCTAAATAAAAAGTCGATTGAACGATTCTAATTGCATAAAAGCATATATGTTAACGAGGTACCAGTAGTTAACAAAATAATTTTTAAAATTGCGTAAATAATTAAAGAGACAAATTAAGATAACATATATAATCATATTCAAAACAGTGTGGTCCTGGCCATTGATTGACGACCTAAATTATCCCATTGACTGGGACAGATTAGGTGAACGTTTGTCGGTAACAACCACTGCTCACTTTGTACTTGTTAAAGACACTGAATCTGTGGGGTCACTAAAGGTTCTCAACACCTAAATAAAGCAATTCGAAAAACGAATCCGGAATAATACGATGTGTTGATTTATATTAATAATATAAATCAAAACATAACGGTTATTCCCGAATAATTTTTCGAATAATTTTATTATTAAAGGTGTTAAGAACCTTTGGTGACCCCACAGTTTAAATTCTATAATAAGTAAGAAGTGAGCAATGGTCGTTACAGACAAACGTTCACCTAATCTGTCCCAGTCAATTGGATAATTAAGGTCGTCAATCAATGGACAGGACCAAACTGTTTTGAATATGATTCTATTTGGATTTTTAATAAAATATGATTGAACTCCTAAAGGAACGAGACTGCATGGATGAGTCTAAGGGTGAGTGTGTCTGACTATGCATAAATCAACCCCCATGCAAATTCACATTCTATCAAAACTTGGAATAGGAAAAATCCAATTCATTTTGATCAGATGACTGTACTGATAGGTGAAGACTTAAGATTGTGACAACATTCAACACTTTTCAAATGAATGAAATTGTTCGTTTGATTATATAACGAAGTAAAACAAATGTATTCTATCATGGAAAAGAACATTCGGGTGTGTATCTAAATAAAAAGTCTATTGAACGATTCTATTTGCATAAAAGCATATATGTTAACGATAGCCTTCTAGCATTATAAACATGCTAATTGAAAGGCGTTCGGTTTTTTTCTTAGCATATAAGATACGCAGGACTAAGTTGTTTTGTAATTCATTTTATTATGGGTTTATCTATGATGAGTTTATTCATACAACAAATTAAAAGTTTATGTATATTTAAGATATTGGTGTGACATATGTCAGATGGGGTAAGAACACATGCCCTGGAAATTTTTTTATTGTGTATGCAGGTATTTATAGTTCTATTTATTATTCAAATTATTATGATTACTAATTTTATACTATTAAAATCATATTATTATTTTCATTCTTCTTCTTCTACGTTTTTAAATTTTATCAGGTTGCCATCTCATAAACAATTACAACATAATCTTATTCCCCTAGAGTAGACCTGGTATTCGTTGAAAAAGAACTTTTTTGTTACAATTTTGTTCTAGATTGTAGTTGAATCTAAATACATGACATGGCTAGTGTCTAGAAAACGTATGCATTATAGAACGAGACAATTTAGAAATAAAACATGTGCTAATGCTTGCGTAAAAATCTATAACACAGAACCAAAGTTCAACGTAAAGTCTATATAACTGGCATATCAATACCTAAATTATTAAACATTGCTTTATGATGTTTTTTTCATTGTCATGTATACGTATATGTAGATAATCTAAACAATGACATTTGCTATAAGATGATAACTATAAACTGATTCAGGACAGGCAGGAGGTAACTATTATAGTAACAAAGGAGGAGGTTCGAACTACCTCTGTTTACCCAGTGATCCAGAAAATGGCAAAGCTTACTCCTATGCAAATGATGAACTATATGGTGCCGAGTATGAGTTAAGTTCTAAATCTAAACCATCTGTTTTACCTGCTACTTTTCTCAATAAAGAGGTCCCGTGTGCTGTATGCAGACGAAAGCAAAAAACTTCTGTTTTAATGATTTCAGGTTTGTTTAGTCAGCATATTTTTATCATTGTATATAGAATAGTACATGACAAAATCTGTATCGCATGCTGTATCACCACGAGAAACTGATATCAGTCCCGAGGTTCATACAGCACGCGATACGTATTTTACCATGTATTGATCTGCTTATCATATATTTCAACAAATCACATTCGTAATATTTTAGCGGAAAACCGTTTGATTCTGAGGTAGTAGCCTTACAAATTGCATTAATTAATAATTTTGTCTCATTTATAATACTTAAATAACGAGGTTCAATTTATCAGCCGTCATCACGTAAAAATGATGAATCAAAGAATTCAAATTTATGTATAACTAATATAGTACAATGCAGTTGATTAAAAATTACACCACTCCAGACCCTTTTGTTTTCCACATAGTTAATATTGCCAATAATTAAGAAGTTCCGGGTCGAATCCGGAACCGATACCAATTGTATATTCACCTGTTACCTATTACCTTATCTTACGTTCCGCATCTGACAGGCGCACCAACAAACTCTGTATTTAGGATTTTGCTATATACACGGGTCGTAACCACAGGGTTGACACTACTAAATTCAATCATTGTCACATTGTTCCCGATTGTAGTATTTTAATCAGTATGACTTTCTAGATGGCAATACGAATAATAAAAATCAGGACTTGAAATAAGGCGTATAGGTACAGCATGTACAGTTTTAATCAGTGTGACTTTCTAAGATGACAATACGAATAATGAAAATCTGGACTTAAAATAAGGCTAATAGGTACAGCATGTACAGTTTTCAATTTGTTAGCCGGAATGACTTAAAACAGCGAATCAAAGAATTCAACTTTATTTATAACTCATAAAGGACAATGCTGTTGATTAAAAAATACTCCTTTCCAGGCCCTTTTGTTTTCCAAATAAAATTAATAATACCAATAATTCATAAGTTCCAGGTCGACGGGTTCAAACAGAAAGATGTTGAAAGCAGGGAAAACTGTGCATCTTTTAATCGGGATGACAAAAAAATACTAAAATAAGGCTAACACATAGTTATATTCTTTAATTCAGTCACAAACCCGCGATATCACGGGTGTGTTCTAGTTACACATAAATTTATAAATATTCTGAACTTATGTTCTGGGTTAATATTACCACTTCTTTGTATTGATCTGTTGTTATCTTACATTCGATGATGGAGAAATTACTGTTTTACATAAATATGTATAATTTTGCCAAATAAATATTCTAGCCCTATTAAGATTACAATGAATGATCTTGTCTTATCATACATGAAATATAAACATTCCGTCCAAATAGGCCTATACATTTTTTGTAATCATTTACAAAGGTATCAATTTACAAAAAAATCGGAAAGAAGTATTATTAGATGTCGTATATGTCTAAACAAATATAAATTCGTTCATTACAGCTATTACATTAATGCTAGCAAGACAAATCTTTGTTTGACTTGCTTGCTTTGCTTGTATCAATGTTTGCTCATGCATGGCAATTAAGATAGGAGGGGCTTCAGCTTGTATACATCATATTTAAATTGTATTGGACGTTATGTTTGAAGTTAAGGACACTAAATTTAAAACATCACATGATGAAAAATATAAAGCGCAATCGTAGAAATGGAAGCCAAAAAAATTGTATTTGTGTTTTCTCGAAGATATGCATTTTTTATCATCCAACTGAAAAGACTGTCGTCAAGTACTTTTAGTAAAACAAAAAAGCTATTCGAACACACCTAATCTGATTTTGTGATTCATTACATAGGTATTTCATCTTTTAGTTCTGTGATTTTTTATGTTATGAAGTCAACCTGTAGTTTTGCTATATAAAAATGATAGAATCTGAAGCGAGATGATATATCAAATATTCTTGCTTTTTACGTTTTGAAGACAAAATATTCATCTCAAACACACCCTAACATTAGAAGGTGCACTTGATTTTCCAATAAAAGTGATAAATTAAGTAAGGGGGGGATGACTTAATTCATCCCTTTTATTTATTATGTCTATTGTTATTGAATATTGCGCACTTTGGATTAATTTTTGCTTGTAAACCTTCAAACTGATTATTCTTTGTTTATAGAGAAGGCGATGAATGCTTTCTGTAATGTTTACTATAGTAAGAATTTGTTTAAGAGTGAATAGAAACAAATAAAATAACAATTTTCTTCTCAAATACGAAGTGTTTTATTGTAAAAAAAAACCAACCATTTGAATAAGTTTTCAATTTATCTATTACAAAGTTAAGCAGAACAATTAGATATCAAGTCGACGACATGGTTATCTATCAAGTTGATTGAAGTAAATGCATAACCTCTATTTTTTTTAAAATTAATACGGACAGAGAACATAGTTTAGTTATTTCCGTGTCTGTCCTTTGATTATGTGACTCAAGAAAAAATAAAAAAAATTGATAACAATTTTATCCAAAAGAGAAAATCGAGTGGGACCTTCTTATGTTAGGGTGTGTTTGAGATGAATATTTTGTCTTAAAAACGTACAAAGAAATAACATTTGATACATCATCTCGCTTCAGATTCTATCATTTTTATATAGCAAAGCTACAGGTTGACTTTATAACATAAAAAAATCACAGTACTAAAAGATTAGATATATGGGTCAAATGAAATACCTATGTAATGAATCACATAATCAGAGTAGGTGTGTTCGAATAGCTATTTTGTTTTTCTAAAGTACTTGACGACAGTCTTTTCAGTTGGATGATAAAAAAGCATATCTTCGAGAAAACACAAATACAATTTATTTGGCTTCCGTTTCTACGATTGCGCTTTATATTTGTCATCCTGTGATGTTTTAAAATTTAGTGTCCTTTACTTCAAACATAACGTCCAATAGTATGATATATACAAGCTGAAGCCCCGCCTATCTTAATTGCCATGCTTGAGCAAACATTGATACAAGCAAAGCAAGCAAGACAAACAAAGATTTGTCTTGCTAGCATTAATGTAATAGCTGTAATTAAAAAAAATTACTCGCTTTTGGATGATAAAACTTCTCTTTTCGATGATCAACTGTTTAATGATTTACGTAATCTGTATCATAATGGGATGAAAAGTTGATTCTGAGGGCTGACGAAGAGGGGCAGTTTTGTGGTCAATTTGGGTATGATCAGGAAATAAATAATCTGACCCAGGCGAATGCAACGGGTTTAAGTAATGAATTGTGCTGTGTTATTGCAATCATTGATTAAAAAATATAAACAATGTAAAAATGTGTTTCGATATAGAAATTACATATATTTTATATATTTCAAGTTTTTATGTTTTGATTTTTTTCTAAATCAGGAAGGAAGTCCTGTTACAAAGGATGGAAATCTGAATATAGTGGTTTCTTGATGAGTGAAAATATAGGACATAACAATAAAGACTATATCTGTATGGACGGAGATTCAGAACCATTGGACAATCGATCTTCAAACGAAGGAGGTGCTTTGTTATACCCTGTCAGAGCGAAATGTGGTAGTCTGAGATGTCCCCCATACAAAGATAATACAGAAGTGCTTTGTACCGTCTGTACAAAATAAAAAAAATAAAATGTTCTCGTTTGTTTACTTATTTCCTTATATGTCAAAGTTTACTCTACATGGTAGTCTACTGTACTTCAGTTTATTGTCAAACATTAAAAACAGGTTTCTTTATTATATGATATAGTGACTACGCTTGTGTTTGTAGATTGTTTGTTGATATTGAGGATATCTAGCAATGATTCTTCTTTTTTTCTGATTGTTTATGTGCGGTAAACAGAATGGTTAATTAAGTTGCTCATGTTATTTTTTTTATTCACACTTTGGTATATTGTCTTAGGGAGAGATAAATCCTACTTTGTAAAGGATCACTCTAATTCAAACAAAAAATTCTCTGAAACTGATATTATTAAGATGCTTGATTTCTTGATTGACAACATATTTGTTACTTTCGGAGAACTTGTTTTTCAACAGACAATCGGCATTCAAATGGGAACTAATTGTGCCCCTCTACTTGCCGACTTGATTCTTTATTATTATGAGGCTGACTTCATGCAGGAACTTCTTAGGAAGAAAGATATGAAGTTAGCAATATCAATTAACTCTACTTTCCGCTATATAGATGATGTTCTTTCACTAAATAATTCAAAATTTGGTGACTACGTGCAACGCATCTATCCCATCCAACTAGCGATAAAGGATATAACAGATACAGTTAAGTCGGCATCATATCTTGACTTACATCTAGAAATTGACAATGAGGGTCGGTTAAAAACAAAACTTTACGACAAAAGAGATGATTTCAGTTTTCCAATTGTGAACTTTCCATTTCTAATTAACAACATTCCAGCAGCTCCTGCATACAGGGTATATATATTCCAATTAACTACAATCCCCTTCCCTTTCATGAATGTGACCTACCGAATTAAACTATTTATCGGAGCACCTGAGATCACCCCTAGTTTATTGGTGGGGTTCGTGTTGTTTATTCTTTAGTTTTCTATGTTGTGTCATGCGTACTATTGTTTGTCTGTTTGTCTTTTCCATTTTTAGCCATGGCGTTGTCAGTTTGTTTAAGATTTATGAGTTTGACTGTCTCTTTGGTATCTTTTGTCCCTTTTTTAAGACCATCTTGATTGAGAGAGTTTAATATCTTTATCTAACAATTGAGAATTGACGAAGTAAAAACATGCTTAAAATATGTCAGTCCTAAAAACAAAACTTCTGAGCCGATGAGAACTTTGGGGACTTGCATTCAACCAGATGTGGCATCAATCATGCACTAGTACTAGTAATTGAATCATTTCACAATCTTGATATTAAAACAGTAAACAAATATATGATTTTCTGCTTTGTTTTCCAATTGCGAAGAAAGTTATCATTCAACCCTATTATTATTCGGAAAACGTACGATAATCACTTGTTAGTCTTTTTCGCGATGTCCAAGTTTCCGAAACAAAAGGGTTTGATAACTTAGGTATCACCTTCTTGATTTGAATGATTTTTTTTTACAGATACAAGAAAAATGAATCAAAAGCAAGACTCTTGCATTAAGGGTCAATTGGTCAAGGTAGCACTTTGTTTCTACAAACTGTTTCCTGATGGAATCCTGTGTGTCCCTTATTTGATTTGAATAAAACGTATAAAGATAAAAGATATAGCACGTGAAACGAATCCTATTTATTTTGTTGGTCTAACGGTCAAAGGTTAAACTCATTGTTACTTGGTTTAAAAAATATCTATAGGAAAAAGAAAGAAGCATATATTATAAAATTAACAAATGCAAAGGATCAAGGTCTTATAAAATCAACAAATGCAAAGGGTCAAGGTCGTTGTAATTGATTTTTGAATTGAATCAAACTATTAATTGTATCAATATGTATGCAGATGCAAAAAAAAGCAATAATAGTGCACTGTTTCGTAAAGCATACATGTATTTTAAAACCTTCTTGGAATACAATGGGGTTTTTGTTCTGAATATGTGTGTAGGTTGTGGAGAAATATATCCAATTGCCAGATTTCTACACAATTAGTACTTTGAAAAACTTTAAGTTTTGTAAACAAGTGGCCCGAGAACACAGCTATTTCGTATTGCATTTTTAGACACAAACGTCAAATTAACGAAATTGTACTTGCGCATTCTCAATATTATGTTTACAATATTCTGTACTAGTTTAGGGACAATAAAATTAACGGTACCAATTTTCTTGCACCAGATGCGCATTTCGACAATACATGTCCTTTCAGTGATGCTCGTGGCCAAAATATTTGAAATCCAAAGCTTATATTAAAGATGAAGAAAGGTCAAGTGTCCAAATTATATCCAAATTATAGAACTTGATAAGTTCTAGCTAAAACTATGTTGAATTCCATTGTAAGGGTTGTGTTCAATTTAATTCGACATCTTAAGACATACTCATGTGTATTCTTTTTTAAGCTGGACAAAAGTAACTTTTTTACTTTAAGATTAAAGAGGCCCTTTTACCGTGGATTTCATCCACCTACTTGTTTTTAAGGCATAAAACATTAAAAAATATATTATTAAGGGGTATGAAAAAAATACACTGCTCACAGTAGGAATTGTATTTGTAGGCAACGAAAATTAATGGGCGATTCTTGAGGTTCATAAGCAGTTTATTTATAGTTATGATCTCATTATTGGTAGTTGATGGCAACACAGAAATGCTAAATTCATAACTGGTTATACCTTCGTGAATGAAAACTTAGGAATGTCACCATCCCAGTGGTTGGAAATACACTCATTATAAAGTGCAGACTTTACGCAAGATATATTTTGATTGATTGATTGATTATGCTATACGTCCAGTGGCAAATATTTTAAGAATATTAAGGACAAGATGTTATCAATAAATGCAATATGTACGTTTCTTCATTGAGGCTATCCGGGATAAGGTTGAGGAAATTTCGACTGCCCCTTGAAAACGGGGAAATATTTGATATTGGACACTTGACCTTACCAGAGGTCACATACAGACCCCTAACATATATGTTGTAATTGTTATTAACTTGTAAAGAACATGACACACACTCTACACGGAGCATCGGATTTAACGTCCCTATTCTTGCTTCGAGCTCGATATATCCCGAACTGTTAAATTGACGGCCCTCGTTGGCGAGGATTTAACTGCCTGTCGGAAGAAGACAAACGTGACAATATTCTATTCGAAGGCACATTATGGGGATTTCACGGCAGACACATCGTTTCGTTTACAGAAGACCAATCAGTGATGCTCGAATAAAAAATCTTCAAAAAGACAAATAACGTACGAAATCGAAAACATTGAGGACCCTAAATCCCGGAAGGCATTTCCAAAATAGCTTGAATTATCTTTTCCTTGGGTAGAAAGTTCTTAGTATTTCAGACAATCCAAAGTTTTGGCAACTTTTCGAAAGTCAAATAATAAAAATATATCAATACAAATCCCTTATCAAATGGCAAAATCAAAATCTCAAACCAATCAACACCTCAAACATTTCAAACTAATGAAAAACAACTGTCATTTTCATGACTTGGTACATGACTTTTGTAACAATATGATGAATTAATCCTTGGTCTTTTCACTTGTAAGAAAGTCACATAAAAATTTTAATATGACAACAATGTTTACTTAGAATGATGGCCATATCAAAAATATTGCATGTCAAAACAAATGCAAACTATTGGTCTTGTAATAACCCCAGGTGATAAACCTCCACCAACAATGGCATGGTCCAAGTGGTTGTATTGAGAGCCACAGATAAATCCATTGATACAATAAAAACCCTATTAAAGAACTAGTATTTTGAAAAAGTAGTTTTTGTAAATAATCATAATGACCATATTAATGATCATTTATGTCAACACAAAAATGCTGGTTTCTGAGGGGTTGTTAAACAGTATCCGTTATAAAGAAGTATTCTTCTGTTGCAAACATTTCAGTAATATTGAATTAATTTTTAATGTAGGATGTATTGTTCTCGTGATTATTGTCTTGAACATTAACATTATAAATGCATCAATTCTAATCTTTCTCAAACCTAAATGCCCGTTGTTTGGTGTAAATTTGTATCTTTAAAAATCAAGTAAAGGGGCAAAAAATGAGCAATATGAATTATAATATTTTGCAGACAATGTTTACCAACTGGTTTTTTTTATAATTGAAGAATCAAATTGAATGAAAATTCTTTAAAAAGTGCACATTTGATGTCAAGAAATTTAAAAAAAAATAGAAAAAGCATTTCAAAATTATCCATCAATTTTCATTCATTCAAAGCAAGTCAGAAGATTATGTTTACAAATTAAGATGTTGTTACTTGCTCTAATGGATTAAAATAATCTATATAGCATCACAAACTTCATCGTTGTGGCATACATTATTCATAAAATAGACGAGGTCTTGGGAAGAAATATGCTTTAATAAATAAATTTGACAAAGTTGGAGCATTTTGATACGTTGATTTTATTTTTCTATAAGCCCATTAATGTAACTTTTAATATGGAGTTACACCCACATTACCTGAACTTTTTTTCTACAATAACAATGAACAGGTTTAAAACAGTTAAACTTTATAAAGGGACATCGGTATTTAAAAAACAAAAGTAAACAAACAAGTTTTACTGCTGTGAATTAAACAAAAATATGTTAGTTCTTCCTGGTATGTACATAATTTTACTTACATGTTTTGGAATAAATTACAATAAATTACGGCAATTTTCGCGTGAATCATAATTCGGCAATTTTCGCGTGAATCATAATTCGGCGATTTTCACGTGATTAATGTTTCTTCTGCCATTATATAATCATGGGAGATACAGAGATGTCAGATTTTGATCTCGGCGATCCATTTTTATATTTTAAAGCCTTATTTGATAATGAGATTGAGCTGGAAGAAGTGCCTGCACCAATGCCTTCCGTAGAAGTATTCACTAGTACATAAATATTTTCAACAGTACATATTCCAGATCAAAAACCACAAAAAAGGTTCTAAAGAGTGTCTGATGAAGAAATTATGGCTTAATTTAAAAAAGAGCAGGCAATCAGAATCAACAAAAAGAAATACAAAATGGTCAGTAAACATCTTGCAAGGTACGAATGGTATAGTTATATAACACAAATTCAACAAAATAATCATAAATGACATACTGTACATGTAAATTGTGATTGTATTTTATGTGTGATAAATAGTCAGACCAGGATTTGAACCTGGAACCTTTTAATTTTAAATTGAATGCTCTACTTTGAGCTATCTGAATCTATAATTCCACATATCAGTACAATGTAAATGTACAATGTATTTACATGTACTTTCGTTAGATTAATATAAAATATAAGAAGACAGAATGACAGACATTAACAACTAGTAGGGGTCATCGTACGGCCTTCAACAATGAGCAAACTCCATACCACAATCACGTATAAAAATCATCGAAAAGAAAATATTTTACACTTCAAACTAGAAAACTAATTATATAGCCTAATTTCTGTACAAAAAGATTGTATTTTCTAAGATAAAATAATTATTTTGATAATTATCACATGTTATTATGGCACCATCTGAAGATTTAAACATTATATTGAGCAAATTTTATGCAGAGGCCACCCTTTATTTTGCAGAAAAAAAGAGAACAAAAAATGGCGTCAGCTCAGGCATACGAATACCACAAGAATTCGTTTAAAAGTATAAGGGCAAGCATCAATAGGTTTCTTAGAGATCTAAATAGGGATATTGAAATTGTCCGGGACAAAGAATTCAGGATGTCAAATGACATTTTGGATGAGAAATCAAAGTCTACATGACCTACAAAGCACAAAGAAGTTATTTCGCTGTCAGATCTCCATAAAATTAGTACATACCTGTATTCTGCTGGAAAACCAGTCCTTTTTCGCTATAATGTTTGGTACAAGTTAGCTATGCATTTTGTCTCACGGGGTCTAGAATTCCACCATCAATTGAATCTTGCATCTTTCACATTCCAAAAAGATGAAAATGACAGGAAGTATGTTACACTATCACATGAAACACGTCAAAAAAATTGGCAAGGTGGACTTGGTAATTCAGAAGCTTCTGCTGACAAAAAGATGTACGAAACAAAATCTGACAAATGTCCTGTGAATGATCTGCAGCTACTGATTGATAAAACAGATCCTAAAGTAGAATAACTCTTTAATCACTGTGATAAAGATGCAAATCTCTCACCATATGAACAAAATATATGGTTTTCAATGAAGTCGGTTAAGCAGTACCAGTTTTCAAGATTTATGGATGATATATCTAGGAATGCGGGCTTCTCTAGACTATACACAGCACATTGTCTCTGCGAGACTGTCATTCAAGCTTTGAATTATGCCGGGTTTGAGCTCAGGCATATAATTTACATGAGCGGGCACAAAAACATGAGCTCTGTCAGAAGTTATAGCAGTGGATGTTCTGTAATTCAAAAGGAAAGCTTGAGTGAAACTATATCGTCTATCTCTTCAGACTATGACGTGTCTCCACAAAAATCTACTCCAGCACCAGTACTAACCGTGTCAACAGCTGAAAATGCCAATGTTACTTCAAATGTTACATCAGTCCCTTCTTCGTTACAAACATCATCAGAGAATGCACAAGTTAACAATCGTACAATGCTAATGTCTCTCTCATCAAGCAACTTCATGTTATCAGGATTTATTTTCAACTCGTCATTGAATAATCGTGTTTTGCAATTCTCCGGACAAAATTGAAGCAGCCACATAGCTGCGATTACTGTACTGACGTAAATTACTCCGCGACGTCATGTGACGTCAATGTATTGAATTTAGTAAACGTTTACGTTTGAATAAAAATTTTGTGTTTAAAAAGTTGTATTTAATTTATTTATAAGTGATGACTGTAATTTAAATGATGTCTATTGATCCATAACATTACATTGTAATTACGGCAGTGCACATTGGGTATAATTTGTACCGCCGTAATTACTGTTATGGCTCATAGACATAATTTAAGTACGCGAATTATACAATGTGCACCGCCGTAATTAATGTAATGGCACAATAGACATAATTTAAATTACAGTCATTCCTTGAATAAATCAAAAAAAAGTTCTGAATGAGTGTGACGTTGTAGGGTTGTAACGTTTTTAAACTACGGGCTTAGTAAAAATTTAAATTAAAAAAAAACACCACTGAACTATGAGGAATACTCAAAACGGAAAGTCTCTAATCAAATGTCAAAGTTGTAAATACATCAATCACTAGTTCAAAACTAATGTGATTATTTGATCAAAATAATCTACTTCTATCCCTTATAATTTTGTCAGTTTATTTTCTATCTATGAGTTTGACTGTCCCTCTGGTATCTTTCGCCCATCTTTTACATGACTTTTTCAGAAAATAGCCGATGGATTGATTTTGGATATATGTATCTCGATTTTATTTTTAAAAGAAACACAATTTATCACAACATATTTTTTGATTTCATAAGCTAAACAAATTACTCATACTGTAAATCAAACTTTTGCAATAAAGTGACCAGAAATCACTTCGTTATTCCCTTTTTATATTTAATATCTGTAATGGCATTGTGGAGTTTAATACGGAACATTATTTTTGTAAAAAAGTGACAGGCGTATCATATGCTCATGGCTCTGCTGCATTATTTTTTATTACCAACAAGTGTTATACATTTACAGGATACAATTGAAAATAAAAAGACACGCTTTGATAGGTAATCCTTGGAAATATATAAATTTATAGAGACATTTTACAGGCTTGTTTGCATAATTTTAGCTACAAATTTCGTATCTCATATTTTTAACCACACTGCGGAATGTATGAATTCGCAGACACGAGTATTTTGGAGCATTTAAAAGGCCTCATCATGACTTAATGTGATACAAGTCAAAAGACACTGCAATTATCGAATAATAAAAGTTAACCTTTACGTCATATGCATGCGTTGTTGATTGAAATAGGTTATGTCAGATAATTTTTGATTTGTTATATTTTGTTCTATCATATGATAACAACTAACTCCGCTAGTATAGTCATGACCATGTGCGTAAATACACTGTATACTCACATGATCTGGGTCTTTCATACGATAAGCGTTTATTAGTAACCTTTACGATTGAACACATTTGTAAAGTGTGAATAAGTGGAAATTAAAAAGAAATACAATAAAAACTAATCTTAACACAAAAAAAATCACACATGCACCAAACGGAAGGATAAAAATGGACGACAACGTAAAAGAACTACAAATTGACTCTAGCTAAAGAAAGACATCAATTATACTCAGACAATAGATCAAAGATATAGGGATTAAAAAAAAACAAAAAAAAACGCTAAGACGAATTCCTGGAAGTCAGTAATGGTAAAAAAAATTAAAAAAAATTTATGCTCTTTTGTTCCAACTTTTGTTATTTTTATTTTTTTATTTTCTATTCTATTGTATGATTACTAGTAATCCATTTTCAGAATGTCTACATTCAGCTGTGCCACTGTTATTGTTGCCATTGTAGTCAGTGTTTATGGACATGATTGTACAAAATAAAGACTGACACCATCAGACCAATCTCTTATTGATATGATGAAGCATTACTTGCATACCTCACGGAAGGCGGACTGTCCGGTAACACCTTCACAACAAGGTAATAAAAAATTAGAAAAATATACAAATCAAGGTAACACAGCAAAACTTATAACGAAAAATCGAACTCGGAGTCAAATCAAAATCAAATTACGGAACAATTGAAAAGCAACTGATATATCGATTAAACAGAGATTCGGAGATTCATTATGTGTCAACAAGTTAAGACTTTCCTGTTATGTATTCATCACCCATAGTACAAATTCATACTCAGTCAAAATGTCATAATTGGAAAAAGTCACAATCATTAATATCACAGATTGGAAAACTATAGAAGTATGCAAAAACCGCGAAAACATGTATTTGTGTCAAATGAAACTGCTCGGTATTATCATATAACTGTTTTTCTTAATTGTTGTATATTTTTATTAAAAAAAAAAAGTATTTAATCAATGCAAATGAGTATTAAAGTTATTTTTTAATAGTTATTCCTGATCTATGCTTTTTGAGAGTGCAAATTGACGAAGAACAATAAGATATTGGTTTTCTACCAAGAAAAAACGTTGACATCTCAGCTTCTATGGTCTTTTTAATTTTTTTTAAACTATCGTAATTTTTGTACCAAAAACAATGCCTTCGTGGTTATTCAAACTCTTTTTCGAAGCGTTTAGGTCCGTTAACTTAATGATAATTAACAGAGAAAGCGATTTCGGAAATTTGATTGAAAAGGGGGAGTGTGTAAAAATGTATAAAATCCAGAATAATAAAGTGATAAAGATATGTATTCAACAAGTTATTTTTTTAATAAAACGAACATCATTAACTTGGGTTTCAAGCCAAAAATATCTAAAAAATGAAGAAAAAATATGAAAATTGGCACCATTTTTATAAAAAATTCCAAAATTGTTAAAAAAATCTTTTTTTTTCTCGCAAAATTACTTCTTTTATTTTTGAAAAGTATTAAACGTACATAAGTTTTGCATTTTGACAAAAGAAAATGAAGCTACATGTTAATTTTTCTCTCTTCAACACTGTTGACCATTTTTCAATTTGGAATTATTTCTCGATTTTAATTCAATTTTTACAAAAATTGCACCATACGATTTTTTTACGACTGACCCAAAAAGTAAAGACCATTTCATGTATGTTGAATTTTCAGAACAAGTCAGGATAAATAAAAATTTAAATTGACAACAACCCGACCAAAGAGCAGACATTACCCGAAGGCCAACAATGCAGCGAGAAACTCCCGCACCCGGAGGCGTTCTTCAACTAGTCCCTACACAAAAATGTATACTAGTTCAGGGAAAATAGACGTCATGCTAAGGTATAGTTTTGACATAAAATTACTGCCACTGTATTTCAACTTAAGACAAAATAGCCATTACTTTGCAGAACTTAACATAGAAAATCAATGGTGCTTTGAATAAAATATATAAAAGTCACGGTTGAAATAATATACTTATTCTTTGAAATTTATAGAATTAAGAGAAATGCAATTTGATTTGAAATATCAAAATATCTTGTTACGCTATCGTATTTATTCTACACGCTATATTCACATTAAACAAATATTGATCAATCCATGATATAAGATGAAATGAAGGTACTGCATAAACGATAAGACGAATTCCTGAAAGTCAGTAAGGTAAAAAGTAAAATGTGTTTATGTTCTTTTGTTCAAACTGTTGTTAATTTGATTTGTTATATTTTATTCTATCATATGATGACGAGTACTTCATTTTCAGAATGTCTCCATTCAGCTTTACCACTGTCATTGTTGCCTTGGTAGTCAGTACTTATGGAAATGATTGTACAAAATACAACCTGACACCATCAGACCAATCTCTTATTGATATGATGAAGCATTACTTGCACACCTCAAGGAAGGCTGACTGCCCTGAAACACATTCACACCAGGGTAAGAAAAAAGTAGAAAATATACGAATCAAGGTAACAAAACAAAAAATTATAACGAAAAATCGACTTCAGAGTCCAACCAAAATTCAATTACGGAACAATGGAAAAACAGATATTCGGATATTCATTATGTGTCGACAAGTTAAGACTCTCCTGTTATGTATGCATCACTCATTATACAAATTCATGCTCAGTCAAAATGTCATAAATGGGAAAAGTCACTATCATTAATATCACAGATCAGAAAACTGTAGTAGAATGCAAAAACAGCGAAAGCATGTCTTTGTGTCAAATGAACCTACTCGGTATTATCATATAACTTTTTTTCTTAACTTATGTATATTTTTCTTAAAACAAATGTATTTTATCAATGCAAATGAGTATTATAATTTTGTTTTTTACCCACACTAAAACGTTTTGTACAAATTGTATTGGCACATAACACATAATTGTAAACGGAATCAAATGACGTACACGTTTAAAGTAATGTGTCAAGTATTTTCACCGACATATTTTAACGTCGGAATAGGCATGTTGTAAATTATCTTTAATAAGGTATCATACTGTTAATTAACGATTATCTTTCTAAATTTTAGATATTGGTGTGACATATGTCAGATGGGGCAAGAAAACATGTCCCGAAAAATCGGACATTGTGTATACAGGTATAATTTTTTACATTATTATTATCATGCCAATCAAAAAATAGTTTGATAAGTTCCTACAGATAGACGAACGCGCTAGACAGTAAAAGACAGTTTACCCCGCTTTCTATTGTTTTTTCTTCTTTGATAAATACAAAATAAATATTTAGGTCAGTGCTGGTAAAAAACCTGTTTTACCTATTTGTATTCATTAGTTAGATATATTAAAAATCTTGTAAGTTATCTTATCAGTCGCTTTCTTATCAACAACTACCTCAAATTCCATTACACAAATAATCTACTTCAATTAGAGTAAGCCTGGTATTCGATGAAAATCACTTTTTTGTATGTATAATATTTAAGTTAAATCTAAACGATATGACTAGGCTACGAATAAAGGTCGACGTTATTTAAAAAGATCCTTTCAAAAAAACAAAAAAATGATAATGCTTGCGTAGCAATCTACCACACATATTAAAAAGTCGAGTTTATCTTCTCAATTCATATACATGTTTATATTTATCATTGTTAAATACATAAAGATAATCTGAAAACACCATTTGTATTGTAATAATACCTTAAACTTATTCAGGACAGGTTGGAGGTAACTATTATGGCAATAAAGGAGGAGGTTCTAACTACCTCTGTTTACCAAGTGATCCTGAAAATGGCGAAGCATACTCATATGCTAATGATGAATTATATGGTGCCGAGTACGAGATAGATTCAAAAACGAAAACATCTGGTTTACCTACAAGTTTGTACGATAAAGAGGTACCATGCTCTGTGTGCAGGCGAAAAGGAAAAGTTTCTGTGTTAATGATACCAGGTAGTTTTATTATTAACATTCAATTTGTTCATTAACTTGAAAAGTATAACAAATTTGTTTTTAAATAATAGTATCATCATGAACCTAGATCGTTACATGATATTGCTTTATGCTATTGTTGAATATAATGTGCAACTTATCTAATCTTGAAAGCAACGGTTTTAAATAATATTTTGTTCTGTATTATTGCAGTCATTTATTCGAAGTAAAAAGTATAAACGGGTTTTAATATAGAAATTGCACATTTTTATATTGTGATATTTTTTTATGTAGGAAGGAAGTCCTGTTACAATGGATGGCATTCCGAGTACAATGGTTTCTTAATGAGTGAACATAAAACTTATAACAATAAAGATTTTATATGTATGGATGGACACGCTAAACCATTCGACAGTCGATCATCAGGCGAAAATGGTGCCTTGTTATATCCTGTCAGAGCAAAATGTGGTAGTCTGAGATGTCCCCCATACAAAGATAATACAGAAGTACTTTGTACAGTTTGTACAAAATAAAAAAAATATAACACTCTCCTTTGTTCACGTATTTCATATGTAACAGTTTAATTTAAATGTTCGTATATTGTGCATGTACTTAGATTAAAAGTCAAACGTGAATAACAGGTTACTAGGTGACTGGTCATATGATATAAGTTTGAGTAAGCCGATTTGTTGGTATTGAGGATAAGAAGTATGGAGTCTTCTGGCATTATCATTATTTTATGAGAGGTTCTAATAGTTGTCAAAAGTACCAGGATTATAATTTAGTACGCCAGACGCGCGTTTCGTCGACATAAGACTCATCAGTGACGCTCATATCAAACTATTTATAAAGCCAAACAAGTAAAAAGTTGAAGAGCATTGAGGATCCAAAATTCAAAAAAAATTGTGCCAAATACAGCTAAGGTAATCTATGCCTGGAATAAGAAAATCCTTAGTTTTTCGAAAAATCCAAAGTTTTGTAAACAGGAAATTTATAAAAAATGACCACATTATTAATATTCATGTCAACACCGAAGTGTTGACTACTGGGCTGGTGATACCCTCGGGGACGAAACGTCCACCAGCAGTGGCATCGACCCAGTGGTGTTAATAGTTGTCAAAGGTACCAGGATTATAATTTAGTACGCCAGACGCGCGTTTCGTCCACATAATACTCATCAGTGACGCTCATATCAAAATATTTATAAGGCCAAACAAGTAAAAACTTGAAGAGCATTGAGGATCCAAAATTCAAAAAAATTGTGCCAAATACGGCTAAGGTAATCTATGCCTGGAATAAGAAAATCCTTAGTTATTCGAAAAATTCAAAGTTTTGTAAACAGGAAATTTATAAAAATGACCACATTATTGATATTCATGTCAACACCGAAGTGTTGACTACTGGGCTGGTGATACCCTCGGGGACGAAACGTCCAACAGCAGTGGCATCGACCCAGTGGTGTTAATAGTTGTCAAAGGTACCAGGATAATAATTTAGTACGCCAGACGCGCGTTTCGTCTACATAAGACTCATCAGTGACGCTCATATCATAATATTTATAAAGCCAAACAAGTAAAAAGTTGAAGAGCATTGAGGATCCAAAATTCAAAAAAATTGTGCCAAATACGGCTAAGGTAATCTATGCCTGGAATAAGAAAATCCTTAGTTTTTCGAAAAATTCAAAGTTTTGTAAACAGGAAATTTATAAAAATGACCACATTATTGATATTCATGTCAACACCGAAGTGTTGACTACTGGGCTGGTGATACCCTCGGGGACGAAACGTCCAACAGCAGTGGCATCGACCCAGTGGTTTTAATAAAATTTTAAATTCTAAAATAGTTTAAATTCTCAAACAGGATTCTCATGTTGTTTTTTATTGTTTAGATACTCCCCTTTGATGTTTAAGGATTAAAAAAATATTCAAAATTTTACCATTATCGATTATTAGAATCCGGTGCGTATCAGGTGCTTTGTAATTGATTGTCAGTTCTCCTTTGAGATTTTTTTTATCTGTGCACTTCACCTTACTCCACCAATAAAGACAGAACGAAATAAGTGCTGAAAATGGTGTTAAACACATATGAATCAATCAATCGTGATGTTTTACGTTATCTATTCATCAAATTTCATAGTAATATGACAAGTGATACATTTCGTGCGTTCGCAGCGCTGTAACTTCATAAAAAACGTTACGACCCAGGCATTTGAAAGTAAGTTTTAACGCAAAATAACGTACCCAGTGTACAGAAAAGGAAACGCTAACTTTGACTTTGGTCAATTTTGGTTGAGGAAGTTGGCATCTTAGTTTCTCAGTAAAGTTTTTATTTATCAATGGATAATATAAAAAGAAAAAAATGTTATAGTTCATATCACTACCGAAGCTGAGCAACATTCAAACAGCAGTGGTATAATAATGTGTTATCATATAACAATGCAAGAGCGTTGTTGTCTGTTTGTTTCTTCCGTCCAAGTTACCGATATAAACGGTTTTGATAACATAAGAATCCCCCTTGCTTGATATTTTAATGAAACGCATTCAGATAAAAGAATGAAGAACCCTATCGCTGTCGGAATAAAAAATTAATGCTATTACAAAAATTGTGCTAGGAAAAATGTGTTCGCTTGGAAACCTGTGTTTTCTTTGCTTCATTGATATGAAATTAATCGCAGATCTGTAACTGTTTCGGTTATTCGTTATTATATATCCTTGGCTTACTAATATTCGTAGGTCCTTGGTGAAGTTAAATCCAGAAAAAAACGTTTCAGACACACGAAATAACGTGTTGTTTTCAATTTGATGGGAGAATATGTTTTGATTTTTGGGTCAAGAGGTCAAAGGTTAAGGACTGTGTTTGGGTCCTCAATGCTATTCAACTCTTTACATGTTCCTGTTAGGATTTTTAACTAATTTGATCTGAGCGTTACTGATGAGTCTTATGTAGACGAAACGCGCGTCTTGAGTATCAAATCATAAGCCTGGTACCTTTGATAACTATTACCAGATATAGAAAAATATAGAAAACAAGTTTATTTATCATTATTTATTCTCCTGCAGGATTGAAAATTTAACTTATACAAATGGAAGCTATAGAGAAAGGATATGAGCCTACTCATTATTGAATCAAGACATGTCAAAATTCACTTTAACTAAAATAGAAAAACATTTGATTTTGGGATGGTATCACACTACCATAGCAAGAAGTTACAAATAACATAGAATATCTCAAAATTTACCCAGCTAAAGTAATAAACAAAATGTATTATGAGATTGTAAATAATTGGTGTGTTACAAAGGATGGTAATTTGAGTACAGTGGCTTTTTGATAAAAAAAATAAATATTTGTATTGACGGAAACGCAAAAACACTAGATGATCGACTATATACAAATGGATATGGTGCCTTGCTTTGTCCTATCAGAGCGACATGTTGTAGTCTTAGATATTCCCCATAAAAAGAAGGTACTGAAGTGTTTTGTACCGTTTGTAAAAAATAAAAATAAGTATAACTTTATCCTTTGTTCATTTATTTTACATGTCAAAGTGTAATATACATCAAAAGTAAATAATAGGCTTCTAAATCGTATGATATACATTTGTGTTTGCCTGTTTATCAATCTTGCGTTATAATTACTTTTTGGATCTTTTCCAAAGATGTAATGATTGAAACAAAATTGTGTCGATTTCACAAAAACTGATTCATTATTTCAATATTAATATGTGCTGAGGGAACTCACTTGCCATGTTGTCTTGAGTGGCTATAATACTGTATCTCTAACCTGAGATTCCAAGAAAGTGGCACTTGAATCTGAATAAAGTCAGTTTTCCTACCGGGGAATTGATAGTTTTCTACGTACACTCCACCTTCCTTCACCCATAAAGACTGAACGACATAACATAACACAAAAGTGTTATAAATGGCGTTCAACACAAATCAACCAATCAAACTTTATGTTTTACCTATCTATTAATTAAATTATGCTTTATTCATTTCGTGCGTTTGAAACGCGTTAGAGATTCAGGTACATCAGAAACGTTTCGAGCCAGATATTTGAATACACATGTAAGTATTAACACGTAGAAATGTACTCAGTGTACTTAAAAACAATAGCCAAATTCGAATAATGTCAACTTTGTCTGAGGGAGTTGGCAACGTAGTTTCTTAGTTAAATCTGTATTTATTATCGGAGAATTTATAAAGAAAAAAAATTTATGAACTATTTAAGAACCGAAGGGGATTAACATTCAAACAGCAGAGGTATAAAAATTCGTGAGCATATAATAAGCGCTTTGTTGTCTGTCCCTTCCATCCAATTTACCTAAACACACGGTAATCCCTTGCTTGATTTGAATGACGCGTACGTATACAGACAAAATAATGAAAAAGAAGCCTTTTGCTATTTGGATTTATCCAGCCAAGGCTATATCATAAATTGTGTTCGGAAAATTGTTTCCGCTTAGTAACCTGTGTTTGCCTTGCTTCGTTGTAATAAAACTAATAGCAGCTTTTCAACTATTTTGGTTTGGATATAATTTTTCCGTAATTTAGCAAACCCCGAGTATCCTTTTGCGATGTCGCTCCTCGTGGTAAAAAATCCCAATTTTAACACAATAAGTTCTTTGAAATTTTAATACTTTGAACACATTTCATAGCTCCATTGTTTTAAAACATTTATTCTGTGTTCCCTTATTTTCTAAATTAACACTAATGGTTCAGCTCAGTCATTTGTTTATCATAGAAATGTGTCAAATATCACTACACAGAGATTTTTTGTTTACACATGACTTTTGTGTTCCTCATTTCAAGGCGCATTAGGGGTATTGTCCCAGATGGATGATATGCAGCATGGTAACAACATTTATTGATATTTGGGGGCAAGAGGTCAACAGTTGGGGTACTGATTTAGTTAGGTTTTTTTTTAAATACGGTTTCCGAATAGTTATTTCATCTCCTGCATGATTGGAAATATATTGTATTTTGAAAACTTGATATAAAGTGTTTCTCTCAATAAATATGCAGTCTTTTAACATGTTATCGTATTACCAGATTTTTACTTATCTATTATACTTATGATATGGAGATAAGAGAATGTGTTATACGTCCTGTGTTTGAATTTGTTTGTTAGCGTTTTGGTCATGAATGTTTGTCTCTAATATTTAATTAACTGTGCATTTGTATTCAGATATCGCAGATCATATTTATTCGTTCATTGTGTAATCATACGTTTTTTTATTGAGTTAAGTCTGCCAATTGATATTTTATCGTATGTTTTTCTATGTTGTGATGTTATGCTATTGTTTCAGAAGAAGAGAGAAGTTTTGGATCCATTAAAACGTTTAATCCCGCTGCAAATGTTTGCACCTGTTCTAAGTCAGGAATCTGATGTACAGTAGTTGTCGTTTGTTTATGTAATATATACGTGTTTCTCGTTTCTCGTTTTGTTTATATAGATTAGACCGTTGGTTTTCCCGTTTGAATGGTTTTACACTAGTAATTTTGGGGCCCTTTATAGCTTGTTGTTCCGTGTGAGCCAAGGCTCCGTGTTGAAGGCCGTACTTTAACCTATAATGGTTTACTTTTTAAATTGTTATTTGGATGGAGAGTTGTCTCATTGGCACTCACACCACATCTTCCTATATCTATATAACATTCAACGATACAACTTTCCACAAGAGACCTAATGCCATAGATGCTAACAACTATAGACCACCATACGGCATACAACAATGAGTAAAACACATTCCGAGTTCTCGGCTATAAAAGGCACATTCTAGATGTCAGACACTGGTTTTATCTAACAAAAGACTCATCAGTGATGAAAGCCAAATTATGTTCGAAATACGAAGAGCATTGAAGACCGTCACTTCTAAAGGTTTTGTAAAGCACAGCTAAAAAGTAATCAATTCCAATCTATTCATGGGATAGTAAATACATTCAATTTATAGCTATGATTTTATCAATCATAATTCATTTCAACACATTCATAAGGATTGCTTGGATGGATACTCTCTTGGGAAGAAATCTCAACTAGTGACATCGTCCCAGTGGTTGTAAATAAACTGATGGCTAGTCATGTAAATATATCCCTGATATTTAATACGTGTAAAATGCATTGCGAGGCAAGAAGTAACAAACAACACAGATTATCTCAAAATTTACACACTGTGCATCTGTCTTGTCAATTCACAATGCATAAACTCAGCTAATAAATATATAAATGTATATATACATCACAGAAAATAAAATAAGTTAAGTTTTAAAATTGTTGATGGCAAAGTTGATGCCACTGCTGGTGGACGTTTCGTCCCCGATGGTATCACCAGCCCATTATTGATATTCATGTCAACACCGAAGTGTTGACTACTGGGCTGGTGATACCCTCGGGGACGAAACGTCCAACAGCAGTGGCATCGACCCAGTGGTGTTAATAGTTGTCAAAGGTACCAGGATAATAATTTAGTACGCCAGACGCGCGTTTCGTCTACATAAGACTCATCAGTGACGCTCATATCATAATATTTATAAAGCCAAACAAGTAAAAAGTTGAAGAGCATTGAGGATCCAAAATTCAAAAAAATTGTGCCAAATACGGCTAAGGTAATCTATGCCTGGAATAAGAAAATCCTTAGTTTTTCGAAAAATTCAAAGTTTTGTAAACAGGAAATTTATAAAAATGACCACATTATTGATATTCATGTCAACACCGAAGTGTTGACTACTGGGCTGGTGATACCCTCGGGGACGAAACGTCCAACAGCAGTGGCATCGACCCAGTGGTTTTAATAAAATTTTAAATTCTAAAATAGTTTAAATTCTCAAACAGGATTCTCATGTTGTTTTTAATTGTTTAGATACTCCCCTTTGATGTTTAAGGATTAAAAAAATATTCAAAATTTTACCATTATCGATTATTAGAATCCGGTGCGTATCAGGTGCTTTGTAATTGATTGTCAGTTCTCCTTTGAGATTTTTTTTATCTGTGCACTTCACCTTACTCCACCAATAAAGACAGAACGAAATAAGTGCTGAAAATGGTGTTAAACACATATGAATCAATCAATCGTGATGTTTTACGTTATCTATTCATCAAATTTCATAGTAATATGACAAGTGATACATTTCGTGCGTTCGCAGCGCTGTAACTTCATAAAAAACGTTTGCGATGTCGCTCCTCGTGGTAAAAAATCCCAATTTTAACACAATAAGTTCTTTGAAATTTTAATACTTTGAACACATTTCATAGCTCCATTGTTTTTAAACATTTATTCTGTGTTCCCTTATTTTCTAAATTAACACTAATGGTTCAGCTCAGTCATTTGTTTATCATAGAAATGTGTCAAATATCGCTACACAGAGATTTTTTGTTTACACATGACTTTTGTGTTCCTCATTTCAAGGCGCATTAGGGGTATTGTCCCAGATGGATGATATGCAGCATGGTAACAACATTTATTGATATTTGGGGGCAAGAGGTCAACAGTTGGGGTACTGATTTAGTTAGGTTTTTTTTAAAATACGGTTTCCGAATAGTTATTTCATCTCCTGCATGATTGGAAATATATTGTATTTTGAAAACTTGATATAAAGTGTTTCTCTCAATAAATATGCAGTCTTTTAACATGTTATCGTATTACCAGATTTTTACTTATCTATTATACTTATGATATGGAGATAAGAGAATGTGTTATACGTCCTGTGTTTGAATTTGTTTGTTAGCGTTTTGGTCATGAATGTTTGTCTCTAATATTTAATTAACTGTGCATTTGTATTCAGATATCGCAGATCATATTTATTCGTTCATTGTGTAATCATACGTTTTTTTATTGAGTTAAGTCTGCCAATTGATATTTTATCGTATGTTTTTCTATGTTGTGATGTTATGCTATTGTTTCAGAAGAAGAGAGAAGTTTTGGATCCATTAAAACGTTTAATCCCGCTGCAAATGTTTGCACCTGTCCTAAGTCAGGAATCTGATGTACAGTAGTTGTCGTTTGTTTATGTAATATATACGTGTTTCTCGTTTCTCGTTTTGTTTATATAGATTAGACCGTTGGTTTTCCCGTTTGAATGGTTTTACACTAGTAATTTTGGGGCCCTTTATAGCTTGTTGTTCCGTGTGAGCCAAGGCTCCGTGTTGAAGGCCGTACTTTAACCTATAATGGTTTACTTTTTAAATTGTTATTTGGATGGAGAGTTGTCTCATTGGCACTCACACCACATCTTCCTATATCTATATAACATTCAACGATACAACTTTCCACAAGAGACCTAATGTCATAGATGCTAACAACTATAGACCACCATACGGCATACAACAATGAGTAAAACACATTCCGAGTTCTCGGCTATAAAAGGCACATTCTAGATGTCAGACACTGGTTTTATCTAACAAAAGACTCATCAGTGATGAAAGCCAAATTATGTTCGAAATACGAAGAGCATTGAAGACCGTCACTTCTAAAGGTTTTGTAAAGCACAGCTAAAAAGTAATCAATTCCAATCTATTCATGGGATAGTAAATACATTCAATTTATAGCTATGATTTTATCAATCATAATTCATTTCAACACATTCATAAGGATTGCTTGGATGGATACTCTCTTGGGAAGAAATCTCAACTAGTGACATCGTCCCAGTGGTTGTAAATAAACTGATGGCTAGTCATGTAAATATATCCCTGATATTTAATACGTGTAAAATGCATTGCGAGGCAAGAAGTAACAAACAACACAGATTATCTCAAAATTTACACACTGTGCATCTGTCTTGTCAATTCACAATGCATAAACTCAGCTAATAAATATATAAATGTATATATACATCACAGAAAATAAAATAAGTTAAGTTTTAAAATTGTTGATGGCAAAGTTGATGCCACTGCTGGTGGACGTTTCGTCCCCGATGGTATCACCAGCCCAGTAGTCAATACTTCGGTGTTGACATGAATATCAATCATGTGGTCACTTATATAAATGTCCTGTTTACAAAACTTTATATACATTAAAAACTAAGGATTTTCTTAACTTTTTTTTTTAAATTTTGTACTTATCTTTTTAAATACTTTGATATGAGCTTCACTGATGAGTCTTATTAGACATGATATGAAAAGGTATTTTCACGACACTGAGGTTGACAAATTACATTTTAAATGTGGGGTTGTGTCAAAACACCAAAGAGATTACCTGTGTATACATTGAATATAATTTAAAAACCTGCATTGATCCTTTTGGAGGAAATTCCATATTGAACAAATATTCAATAACGTTTTTACCATAAGAAATATGAGAAATAAATAGCAATGCAAAACATGAGAGAGGGGGACGCTCATGTAAATGCAGTAGATGTGCGGGCCACGGAGACACGGGGTACATACGTGTGTGAATTCCTCGGCGAGCCCTTAACAGGTCTTTCAAATAATCTGGTATTATAATATATTTTATACCTACTCATGAATAAGTTTCTTACAGTAATATTTATAAAGTTATGAAAAGCAAACAAAGGAGTGTATGCATATTGATCCACTTGTTTACCACCTATCTTTTTATTAAACGGGGTCTATTGTAAAACACCTTAAACGGGATTTTGTTTTACAATTTCAACTTGAAACATGTTGCATTATAGTTTTAGGAAATTTAATCGCGATCATATAGCTTCGAATACATGTATTTTCCCCCTTTATTTCCTTACAACCTTGTCTTAATTGGAACAGTTATTGCTCAATTTGTATTTTCTATATGAGGGGTTTGGGATTTATTGATTGTTGGTTGCTTTACATCCAGTGGCAAATATTTCATGCGCGTTCAGAACGGTAAGAGGTTTGTGTAATACATGCCCGACTACTCACCGGTTGAACATCCCTGCAGCGTTGCAAATGCATGATAGCATAATGACTTTGCATTTACACCTTAACACCACTTTATGCAGATATTTTGTATTTTATGAATTCCTGAAACGGTTTGTGGCAATTCGCCAACCGTTTCATTAAAAAACGACGATAGTAAAATTAACACCGATGATCGACGGGTCTTTTCTCTATTTAAGATAACAATGCTAGGGGTTCTCTAAAAATATTTATGGCGTTTTTATATCAAATCTGTTTGATGTGTACCTATTACTACTCTACGGAGGTACCTTTTTCAGGGAAAGGGAGGGGCCAAGTATTCAATTTGAAAATGGCAGGACAGGAGTTTCGAGATTAAAAAAATGGCAGAATGAGCAACTTCACACAAAATAGGCAGGATGACAATTCATGTCAAACAAGGCTGAATAGACTAATACAAAGTCCGGATAGAATAGGGCGATAAAAAGGCAGGAAATATATAACAAAAATGTTAAAGCCCGCAATACTTTTCATTAGCGTGTCCTAAGTCAGGGGCCTGTAGTTAGCTACTGTCTGTCATATGTGTTCTTCGAAAATGTTTACCCCTACAGACGCCACCTACTTGGAAGATTAACCACGAGTAGAAAGAAGAAAATGTAAACCAATGAATTTTCTATATCAGAATGTCGGATATATGTCAAACACGCTATAAATCACTTAAAAAATTTCAGTCATTAGAAGCTTATGAAGACAGCCGAGAGAGAAAAATCAACCAGACTATGGAGCTCTGTGTATGATTGGTGGAGCGACAGAATGAACTTTTTCAGGAACTGTAATACAACAATAAAACTAATATCTATTTAACCTGATATGTATATATTATCAATCTATAATCGAATGAACTTATTAAACTCTCAGCCCCCTTTTTCTAGCCCACCCATTCCTGCACGAATACACTTTTTATGTCGTATGATAGCCAGAAATGATACCACAAAAGCAATTACCATCATAGGATGTTACATTATCAGTCAGGACTCTATTCCGTCAAAATTATCTCCTCATTACGCCAGTTCATTTTCCCAATCGTAGAAATGGAAGCCATTGTAGGGATGACGCACTACCAATTTTGCTCTTGGAAACCGATAAATTTATCCACATTGCACCATTACGATCCTTATATGTCAGTTGTATTTTAAAAGACAAATGTATCAACTGGCTAATGAGCATCAGTTGATAATCTTGTCTGCATTGATTCAACTTAAAACTATTGTCTGATCGGTTGTCAGGTAGAATTTTCGAATATTCATAAACATTTAAAAAAATTCTTATTCAATGTTTCGTGGAAGTGCAGACTAGATGTGTTTAGTGAATGAAGACTATAAACCCTAGTTATCACACACAAAAAAATATAATTTTTCGAAGGTATGCATTTTCATCATCCAACTTGAAAGACTGTCGTCAAGTAATTTCAGTAAAAATATAGCTATTCGAACACACCTTCTATGTTTTTGTGACTCATTAGATAGGTATTTCACTTGACCTATATATTTCATCTTTTAGTACTGTGATTTGTTTGTGTATAAAGTCAACCTGTAGCTTTAATATATGAAATGATAGAATCTGAAGCGAGACGATGTATGACATATTCTTACTTTGTACGATATCAAGACAAAAAAATAAACTCAAACACGCCCTAACATAAAAAGGTGCACTCGATTTTCTCTTATCGATACAATTGTTTCCCTTTTTTTGAATTTTTTTTGAATTTTTTTTCTTCAGTCACATAATGGAATGGCAGACTCGAAAATAGATTGATATGTTTTAAAAAAAAAAAATTATGCATTTTCTTCATCCAACTTGAAAGATACCCATGGCGTCGACTTGATATCTAATTGTTCTGCTTAACAATGTACTAGATAAATGGAAAAAATGCAAATGGTGTTTTTAAAATAAAACATCTCGTTATTGAGAAGAAAATTGCAATTTTGTTTGTTTCTATTAACTTTTAAAAATTTTGTCACTATAGTAAACAATACAGTAAACATTTATCGCCTTCTCTAACAAAGAGCTTCGATTCTTTCGTTCTATCTCAACCTGGTTTCCGACTGTTATGATGTTCTAGATAAATGTGATTTGAATTTACCAAGACGCATAAGATTTAAATTTTACCTGTTTAAATTATAATCAATGTTTTGACACCGTCCCTTAATTTAAAGTCTAATTTGTCAACCTCAGCGTCGAGAATATACCTTTTCGTAACATGTCTATTTAGACGAAACGCGCGTCTGGCGTACTAAATTATAATCCTGGTACATTTGATAACTATTGACAACTTATATTACAAGCATAAGCAAGTCCTTCTACCTGATGACTGGTGATGTCATCGGAGCTTACAATATACACTTCAAATTTATTATCTAGTGTCTGTATTTCTACGATGTTTGAATATGACATGGGTGAACATTCCTTATTTATATCTCCAATAAATAGCGAGCACGATAAAGATGTATATTTCTACATCGAAAAATAGTTTTCCAATTCTCTAATTGATTTTGCAAATCAGGAAAAACGGTAGCTTTTGTAGAGAAATTTATAGATAACAGTTTGTGCACAGTGCATCATAACTATCCGACTTGAAAGGCAAGCTTGGAATAACAATTATTATCAAACTAATTTGTAATACTTAAAAGAGAGGCAAAAGATTTCAAAGGGACTTTAAAACTCATAAGACGAAAATAAACTGACAACATATTATGCTGCCTTCATAGCACACACTATCAAATAAGTGTCTAATAGTTTACCAGGACGAGTTATAGAAAAAATTCTAATCGATTTGGCGGTTGTTTGAGTCATTTTTGATAATTATCCTATTCACTTGATTCGGTACATATAAATCCTTTTTCTTCCAAGAAAGGAACCGTATTTATGCTGAATGTTTTTGGTCCCGCGAAAACTTAGCGCATTACCGGGCAAGGCAGCTCCTCTCAAAGTTATATACATTTAAAACATTCGCCACTTTACAGTTTAAATAATGTACACTCTATGCTGTTCACTTCCTTCCAGAGCCTGCTTTCAGAGCAGCTCTGAAACCCTCTATCGAGTGATCTGATGTTGTATTTGCTGGTAGTTGATTCCAATCCCTGATGGTCTTTTGGAAGAATGACTGTCCATAGGTTTCAGATTTTGTTCTTTCTTGGTAAAAGCGGCCTATACCTCTGGTCCGGCTGTCATTGGGTATTGGATATTGTTGTCTATCTATATCAATAAGCCCATGCTGGATTTTAAATAGCATACATAGTCTGTTGTGTTTTCTACGTTCTTCCAGGCTTTCCCAATGTAATTGTTTAACCATGTGTGTTACACGTGTGTTCGGTCTGAGTAGTTATTATGAACAAATCTTGCTGCTCTTTTTTTCAACTTGTTCCAATGATTTAATCTTTTTTTAGCTGAATGAATCCCAAACTGTGCAGGCATATTCCACTGAATGTCTTACCATGGCTGTATATGCTGCTGCTTTTACTGGTTTTGTGCAGTCTTTTAGATTTCTTCATATCCCAATGTTTTATTTCCTTTGCCTACAGTATTGTCAATGTATCTATCCCAAGATAAGTTGATGCTGCTTGTTACGCCTAAGTATTTGCTTGCATCAACATTTTCTAGTGTATGTCCGTGGAGTTTATATGATGTATCTCTCACTTCTTTGTTCTTCTGAGTTAGTCTTATAACTCATTTGCCATTTATTCTCCCATTCTTCCAATGATGTTAAGTCTTTTTGTTAAAGGTCGCTGTCTGCCTGTTTGTTTACTGTTCTAAAAGCAGGCTATCGTCTGCAAATAGTTTTGTTTCAGATGATGTTGATGTTTCTGGCATGTCATTTATGTAGGTCAGAAACAATAGCGGTCCAAGAACTGTGACTTGGGGGACGCCTGAAAGTACCGGGACTTGAGAAGAGACAGCTCCTTCTAATATTACGCTCTGCATTCTGTTTGCAAGGAATGATTGAATCCATTTTCTAGCTTTAGGGTTTACTCCATAAAATTCTAATTTATGTAAAAGGCGGTGGTGCTGTACTGTTTCGAATGCCTTTGCAAAGTTTAGAAGGATGATGTCGACTTGGGATACTTTTTCCAGTTTTTTAGCAATGTCGTTGATTGTTATTATAAGTTGCGATTCGCAAGATCGTTCTTTGCGAAATCCATGCTGTGCGTTGGTAAGTATGATGTATTTGTCAAAATGGTTCATAATACTGCTGTGGACTATGTGTTCCAAGACCTTGCATGTGATGGAGGTTAATGATACTGGTCTATAGTTAGAAGCTAAATGTTTTTCATCTTTCTTGAATAGAGGTATCACGTTAGCATCTCTCCAATCTTGTGGGACTTCTCCGGTGTTAAAGTATGTTTGGTACAGATCCTTTAGAAAAGGAGCGAGTTGGTCTGCAGCTGTTTTCAGGATGAATGATGGAATTGAGTCTGGACCAGTAGCTTTGTGTGGTTTAAGGTTTTTAAGTAGTGTGTGTACTCCCTTAGTGCTGATTTTGATGTCATCCATGGTGAAATATGGGCTCTTTCCTTTGTTGGAAAAATTACTTAGATTTTCCTTTGTGAATACTGACTGGAATTGATCATTGAGTATCTTAGCTCTGCTTTTATTGTCACTTTGCAGAATTCCCAATTTATTTTTCAATGGTGCTACACCTGCCCATTCTTGACCTTTGCTTTTTATACATGACCAGAATGTCTTCGAATTGTCTTTATAATTGGTGCTTACTTCTTCCATATATTTTTTGTTGGCTTGTCTGACTTCCTACTGTGTTTCCTGTTTGAGTCTCTCATATATATCCATGTCTCTTTTCTTTTTCGTTTTCCTGGCTTTCTTATGGGCTTTATTTTTTTGATTTATCTTCCTTCTGATGTTGGTGTTTATCCATAGATGTGAGTGTTTTCCTTGGCTAATTTTTGTTAGAACTCTTTTATCTATTGTATTTTGGATTGCTATTTTGAATGCTTGCCACATGGTTTCAACATTTCTGTCTACAGTGTTAACGAAAGATGAGTTGAAATTAGCCAAGTCTTCTTTTATTTTGTGTATTTCTGCTTTCTTCCATAAGTATATTTTTCTTCTCACTGGCTTTGGTTTAAATGATTTGTATGCCAAATCTAGTAGGACGATATCATGGTCACTTTGTCCTATTGATGGTAATGGTTTGCATCGTAGTTTAAAGCTAGATGATAGATTAGTATAAGGTCCAAGGTGTTATCTTTACGTGTAGTGAAGTCTGCAATTTGCCATAACTTTAAAATAATTTAATATAATTAGAATAGCATTATTTATCTATTGATGTAATATTTATAATATTTTGTAAAGACTAAAAATATGCAGTATATCTACCTGAAGAATCCCTTAACTTCTGGTACTAATGAAACAGGAACCTTCACTGAGATAGCTGTGTCAGTGGAGTAATTGTTAACAGCGAGCAATACTGTTATTGAATAAAAAAAGAACTAATTTGCTCCAATCCGTTATCAGCTACAATCTCCAAGAAAGCTTGGTATGTCCTGATTTGATATTGTCTGTTTATTATGGATTGTTTTGACCAATTAATGTCTGGTTAGTTGAAGTCGCCTCCAATTAAGAAGATGTCTTTCTGGTGTTTTGTTCTGATGGTATTTATTTCATTCTGTGTTTGGTTCAGATATGTGTCGTCAGTTTTATCCGGTGGTCGGTAGAGAGCACCTATAGGCATTTTCTTTTCCCCTTCTAGATGTATTGTACCAGTAATTAATTATATGCCTTTGCTTTTTGTGATGTTCCCTAGCTGTAATGTTGTTTTTTGCAGCTATCATTACTCCCCCATGGGGATCTTTTGGGCGATCTCTGCGTTCCATATCATAATTAAGATAGTCCGGGATTATCTCGCTTGACTTGAGGTTTGAGTCTAACCATGTTTCTGTGTCTATGATTATATCTGGTTCTGTTGATTCAATTAATGTTTCAAGGAGTTTACTTTTTTTCCTTAGGCTTTGGAAATGAATTTTAAGAATTCTCAATTGTTTCTTTGGAATGTCTTTGTCTTTTCTGGTATAGGTGATTATGTCATGATCGGTATATCTGTACTGAAAGATGAGCAGTTAAATGGTAGGGAATTTATGCTGGATCCTGATGTTGATGGGATGGATGCTTCTGATATACTGTCTGCCATCAGTGGATTTGTTGATATGTTTAGCGTTGAATGTTTGCTGCTATCTCCATTTGGTATAACATATATTTTAGTTGAAGAGCTGTTTGGTTTGTAACAAGATGGGCATTGCAAAGTGTCTTCACTTTTACCTAAAATACTGAATTATGTTGTGGACATTCCAATACAGTTTCTGTGTGTCCATTTGTCGCAGTCATCACAGGCTATAGATTCCAATTTGCATGCTTTTTGACAAATTGTGCACGGAAATCTTGGCTGTCTTGGGCCTGGGTTCGTCTCAATGCCACTCAGTAAGAGTAAGATGAGTCTCTGTGTACTCCTCGCTCTGATAGTTTTAAAATTTTGTTGTGTCAATTGAATATGTTGTTACAGCTTTTTATCCAGTTGTTAGTTTGTACAGATGATGTTACTGGGTCAAGATGGTGTTCAGATGAGTATAAATTCCCCCCTTCTACAACATTTTGTTGTAAATGCAGTCCTGTTATGTTGGTTTGTGTTGATGTTGTTGGGTTAGTATTACTTGATTTACAGTAAAAGCTTGTCTTGTCCAAAAAGTAAGTGTCAGCATGAATACAGTATAATAAAACATTTTGGTTGTTGATAATGTATCTTATACTACATTACTTACAATATTATGGTGTTTCAATCTGAGTCTCTGTGTTCTTTTCAATTTCTACAAATGTCCAGTTCTGGAAGAGAAAACATTGGTTGGGTGATTTGTGGTGATCCTATTCAGGAGGTATGTAGCAAAACCTGATAAGATTATCTCACCCAGAATTTCACTCCTCGTCTTGTATTTTCACTTTTGTCCCCTTTGTTTTCTTGGTAGATTGAAGATGTTGATTAGAATAGGGAGTTTAATTCCTCTTGTTCAACTCGGATTTGTATGAATTCAGATTCTTGATCACCTTCTTAATCTACAGGAAATATTTACACCTTAGATTTCAGAAAAGACCACAGGAAAATTACAACATGAGACGGACTGACTATATACAACAAGTTTGTATAAACAAAAGCATTTATATTAAATGTATGTGTGTTTCACGATACACAATTCGTATATATTTCTGTATTTTTTTCATATACTTCATTTATCTATTATTATGTCGGATATTAATTTTTTAGCTTCATACATATTTATTAAAACGAACATTCTTAGAATAATTGGAATACAACCAAATTTCTGATACATTCAATTGTATTACAGCCTCATAGGACTGTTCCGATATTTTTATCTTGCTATTTTCTGATTGAACATAAAGACATATAATTTGAATCATCAATGCATGAGCTCGAGGTTAGTTGCAGATGGCTTGATCTAACTTTTCTGTTAATTTCTGTTATCAAACGATCACTTTTCATTTGCATAAAAGAACATACTTATTCGCAAAGGAATGTTTAAGAAAACTAAATATCATTCTTTCATGTTTTTGTTATGGCGTAGGACTGATGGATCATAGACATATAGATATTTTCAAAAATGTACACACTGATATTATAACACAAAAAAATAATGTGACTAATACACTTAGCATTATATACTTTTCATGACGATCATAACAAAAGGCACACTAAAATAATGAGTTATTTTAAATAACCAACAACAATTCGATAATAACTATCCAAATTCACTTATAAGATACTGCCTGAGATTTCTATTTAGCTTGATTTTGTATTTAATTCAAGCTAACAAAGTTAAGTAAGCTATAAAACATGGTTTATCCTCCATTTATCTTGCTCATTTTGTTTAAATGAAACTGTTCATACATCACGGAGTGTCTAGTCATATTGAAAATATAGATTACTTTGATAAATTACTCAACTTTTTTTTAAAGTCCTATCTTTATTGTCATATTAACTAAAACTCAAGTAAGACAAATAAAAAAAAAGAACAAAACACACAAAATACAATTCAAAGAAACACAGAAAATCACTCAAATTTGTAAGTTTAAAAGTAGCTATGATAATTGGTATGTAACTTTTATTTTCATTGAGTCATCAAGATAAATTAACATGTGAGGATATCCTTTAAATATTGGCTATTATGTGACAAAAGTATTTAAATTAGTTCAAAAAAGAAAATACTAATAAAAAGTTTTGGAATAAAAATGCTGACCATAGCACATTTAAGTTAATTATCAAAATGTTATGACATTCCTACATGAAATATGAGAACTTCAATTGCAAGAAGATAAAGTCAAATTTGTATTGATTCAAATGTGCCAGCTGTTTTGTTTTTACAATGTAAGTGAGTTTCTGTTAAGGGTAAACTATTTCCAAGAATTGTTTATTGATTTTCAATTCTGTATACAGACGGATGTAAACAAATATATACTTAAACAAAATCGTACAGCTTCACTTTTTGTATTTATCCTAACTATCATGATTTTTCATAAATTGTGTTTTTAATTTGTACTTAATTATATATATAGATGTTATAGATTACCATACAATGTTTTCAGTCATTTACACCCACCAAATCGTCCTTTACGCACTTATCTGAATTACGCCAGTCAACTTTATCTAATTGTTTTGAAAAGACAGGACATCTGCACATCCTTAATTTCATCTTTATTGACTGAGATATATGAAGATGTACCCTTTATATATTTGATTCGTTCGATGCATTTTTCTGGACCTAACTTCATCAAGAACGGTCAAATCTAAAAGTTTAAAAGCAAATAATGAATACAGTTAGAATATACGAGAATAGTTTCTTTTCTTTTTTTTTTTTTTTTAAATCAATCACATTTTATTGAAATTTGTGCATTTGTTTGTTTAAAACATCAAGTCCCGGTTCCTTACCCCGGCCTCGTTAACATAAGCAAATAACTTATTTATACATTTGTTAGTTTTTGTTAGTATTACAATTTTCCATATTTGAAAAAATTATATACCATGTCAGTTATTAGGTCCGAGTACACAGTTATCGTCCTTTGATTTTCGTCGTCCATGAATATAGTCCTTAATGTGGACAGCATGTTACTTGACAATTTTTGTTATACCCCTTCCAAATTTAATTCTCCATGTTGTATGCCTCAAATAGCAAGTTGGGGGTTGAAATGACACTGTAAAAAAATTTGGGTCATTAATATTTAGGTAAAGTAGTGATTAGGTCCAGCTGAAAAAGGTAAAAAATTAGCACTTCAGAAGCTGTCAAAAGATTCCAAGACCCCCTTAACACAAAATTGTCCATATTTTGAGTTAGAGCTGATGAAGTTTTCTATAATTTTGATTGATTTGTCCCAAAAGTAGTACAACACACTATAAAAATATTATTGAGAAAGCGCAGGTGGGATTTTTTTTTATTTACATTTATTGTCTAAAAGAGACGCACTACGAAATAACTGTGTACTCGGACCAGTAATTGAAAAAAAAAGTTTACCCATAAGATTTTCAAACATGATTATCTAGTATAATAAATGCAGAAGGTGATTGTTTATTATTTTGTTGTTGTCCAGTGGTATGCAAAAACTTCTTTTATAAATGTATGGTGTCAGTATACAAAACATTGTAGGTTACCAATAGTCATCAAAAGTACAAAAATTATAATTTAGTACGGCAGACACGCGTTTCGTCTACATAAAACTCATCAGTGACGCTCAAATGAATATTTATGAAGCCAAACAAGTACAAAGTTGAAGAGCATTGAGGATCCTAAATTCCAAAAAATTGTGCCAAAACCGGCTTAGGTAATATATGCCTGGAATAAGAAAATCATTAGTTTTCGAAAAAATTGAAAGTTTTGTAAACAGGAAATTTATAAAAATGACCTCATGATTGATATTTATGTCAACACCGACATGTTGAATACTGGGCTGTTGATACCCTCGGAGACGAAACGTCCACCAGCAGATGCATCGACCCAGTGGTTTAAATAGTTATCAAAAGTACCAGAATTATAATTCAGTACGCCAGACGCACGTTTCGTCTAAATAAGACTCATCAGTGACGCTCAAATCGAAATATTTATGAAGCCGAACAAGTACAAAGTTGAAGAGCATTGAGGATCCAAAATTCCAAAAAGCTGTGCCAAATACGGGTAAGGCAATCTATGCCTAGAATAAGAAAATCCTTAGTTTTTCGAAAAAAAATCAATTTTGTAAACAGAAAATTTATAAAAATGTCCACATGATTGATAATCATGTCAACACCGAAATGTTAACTACTGGGCTGTTGATACCCTCGGGGAAGAAACGTCCACCAGCAGTGGCATCGACCCAGTGGTTTAAATACTTATCAGAAGTACTAGGCGTAATATAATATACATCACTAGTAAAATTGCTGGAATGTTTCCCTTGTCATGAAACATTATTGAAGGTGTTAGGAAGGTGGACGGTGGGTGGTAAATTGAATAATAACACTGTTCACTCTATCAACAAGTCAGACTGCTGTGAACATAGAAAGTTATTATACAAAGATCATGCATATGGCTTCACACACAGATTGGATACAGTGGAAGGCGACTGGTCTTCAGAATGATATACTAATTGCTGTGCAATAAATTTTATATGATCTGTTATGATAATCTGCATTTCCTCACCAAGAGTAATTGTTTGTGACATGTATCTGATAAGGAAAAGATTAATGTTTGTCCTGGTGAGACTCCATAACCTTAAAGTGTCAAATAGCATAGAATTTTTTTTCTCAAATTAAAACAGCTGGTCAATGATGTTAACTGTATCAATGATGTCAGCATCTTTCACCAGATATTATTTATACTCTTGTTTGTTTAAACAAAACTTATATTACATATCAGTAAAATAATAAAGATATGATATCAAAGGAAAAAGCAGATGGTAGAATTTTGGATTCATTCCTTTGTTCACATTATTTAAATAGAAAATGGGATATTTCTGTTTGACGATGCAATAAATGACCTCTCAATACAAATGACTGGTGTCCAGAACTGAAGGTGATCGTACCTTTTTACAAAATGAGAAAATAGTATTCAATATAGTAAGTTTGATGTGTATTGTATAACTTATATGCAATGCTATTTTTTAAATACAAAATTGTGTAGGAACAACGAAAAAACACAGAACAAGACGAACACGTTCACGAGACAATTAAATAGAACACAAAGCTATGGTATGCGATCATTTAACGAAAATACTTTCTTTAGCATACATGAAATATAATGAAATCTAGTTTCATTTGAAATGTCAAAATATATTGTTAGGCTATCGTATTTCTTCTACACGCTATTTCAAAATTAAGAAATATTGATCAATCCATAATATAAGATATAATGAAGAACCTGCATTTACGCAAAGACCAGTTTCTGGCAGTCCTAAAGGTAAAAAGCAATATGTTCTTGTGTTAATTTTTTTCCTAGTGTTGATATTTTGATTTTTAAATGTTTTATCCCATTATATGATTACATTTATGTACTAGTATTCTATTTTCAGAATGTCTACATTCAGCTTGGCCATCGTCATTGTTGCGTTTATAGTCAGAACTTATGGACATGATTGTAAAGAATACAGTCTTACGCCATCAGATCAGTCTCTTATTGATATGATGGGGTATTACTTGCATACTTCTCGGAAAGCAGACTGTCCTGTAACACATTCAAAACAATGTAAATCTTTGTAGTCAGTACTTATATACATGATAGAACAAATTTACTCTAAGATACAGCCTGACACCATCAGACAAATCACTTGTTGATATAATAAAGCATTGCCTGCATACCTCCAGGAAAGCGAACTGTTGTGAACACCTTAACAACAAAGTAAATCTTTCGGCATTCAATTATTCTTTCAAATCGCACGAATTGACAATTTATTTTGGAATTGATGCAGTAGATAATAAATGTTTAAACATAATATAGAGAATTATACATGGCAAAATCCGTATCATTTGTCGTATCATCCCGAGACATCAATATCAGCCCAAGGGCCTTTAGGCCCGAGGGATGATATTGGTCGAGGGTGATACGGCATGTGATACGGATTTTGCCATGTATTATACGCTTTATCATATATTTCAACAGAAGAGTATTTATATTATATGAACTGTTTTCTGATCCATAGCACTGGGTTACCTTCAGTTCTACTTTTGTCTTGTTTCAAAGGCCTTAAAAAACTGTTCAATTACTTATACGAAGCACCTTACACATTTGCGTGCTGTTGTTTTAAAAACATATTTTGTTTATTATTGAATTTATTTGTGTGTTTTTTAATTTTTATAGTTGCATTTAGTCTGCCAAAAATATGAAAACTTGACGTTTGTGACGTCACATACAATATAGAAAACTTGACGTTCGTGACGTCACATACCAAACAATGACGTCATTCAAAAAATTGACATAATTTGAGGAAAATTTTAAAAATTAAAAAATTACACTGACTTTAGCTTAAAAAAAAAGGTAGGGGTGTGATAATGGGTATGCGATAAAGGGTGCGCATCAAAGTTGCGCGATATGGATTAAATAGCAGGCTATTTATCACATATGCAAAACTACTGTATTTACTACTTAACATATCATAATAAATGTATAACAAAAGGATACATAGAGATTAATACATGGCCTTTTCCATATCAGCCTGGGCATCATCCCGAGACCCCCATTTCAGCCAGAGACGGAGTCGAGGCGCTGATATGGGTCGAGGGATGATACCCAGGCTGATATGGAAAAGGCCATGTATTAATCGCTTTATCATATACTTCCGACAATAGTTTTATGTAAGGCAAATAAACAAATGCAACAACTAAAACAACTATAACAACAAATATACTATAATTGTCCAACAACAGCATCACTACCTCCATATATATTATGGTAACATTTCTGTAGAGGCATTTTGAAAGATTGAAATTTTGGAAGAGTTTTATGATCATTATGTTTGCAGGTTTGTTGTTCTATGAAATGATTAATAATTGGCAATGGCATTTGTTAGCAAGTACTTTTAAAATTTACTATCAACTATCCCCACAAAAGTTCACGTAAAATTTGACGTCGTCATAAAAAATATCTGACGTCACAATGGAAAAGTAAACAACCGATACCGAAAACACCGAACGTAACTTGCACGAGAAGCACTGTTATGGGTTTTTGCACGAGACGCCCCTGATATGGGTTATCAGACCTGGCTGATATGGGTTATCAGCCTGGGTGGCAAATTATGGCTTGTGCACTTCCGTTCGTTACACATATGCATAAGCTATCATATTAATGCTAAGTGTAGGATAAAAATCGATATAACACACTTTAAATGTAAGCCGACCGTTATTTTCAGTAACATATATTAGACACGGTCGTTTAAGCTGTTGTGTAATTCATCTTCAATACATATTCTTAAAGTAGATTACTATGCTAATTACATTTAAGATATTGGTGTGACGTATGTGAGGTGGGGAAAGAAAACGTGTTCGAAAAAGTCGGACATTGTGTATACAGGTATGTTTTGTTTTCATTGTTATAATCATGTTAAGTTAATTAGTCTGACAAGTTCCTACATCTTGATAAAAGGGCTAGACAGTTAGAGACAGTTTCACTCGCCGTTTACTTTATTTTGTTTCTTTTGAAAATCTATTATAATTATATGATTCTATGCTTGAGAAATATCTTTTTTCGCCATATATATTTATATAGAAATTTACTTTTAGATATATTAAAAATCTTCTTATGTTTTATCTTATTAGGTTGCTGTCTTTTTAAAGCTTACAAAAAAAGTGTAATACAAATAGTTTATTCCCCTTTAGTAGATTAACATTACTTTTTTGTTCCTGTTTGTTTAAGGTTTTAGTTAAATCTATAGATATGGAATGGCTAGGCTCTGAATAATGTTGAATTTATTGAGAGATACACGTTATCTTTGTTTTGAAAGTAGAAATCTAATCTACAGAAACTTAGGATGATGTGTAAAAAAACACGGGAAATTGTTGGTACATCTAAAATTCGTGTTAAAATGGTCGTCAAAAACACCGCTCGGGCTAAATGGAAAAAGGATATTTATCTGGATGAGAATACGGATAGAATTAGGCGATAATGCACAATACAAACAGACTTTGCAACTCATACATAAATAGTTTGTTTGTATGGAATGTTAAGAAAGTGGTTTACCTGGTTATTTTGCCGAATATCTTTCTCTATGTTCCAGTATAAAAAGTCTCTGAAATTCATTGGTCTGTAGAGTAAATCCGATATAGTTTCAGAAATATTTTGAAAATAAAGTGCTAGATTTGTAATCCTATAGGCCAAGTCTACACGGGATAGACGGCAACATCGGAATGAAGCCTGAAAAAGTTAACGTAGGCTGAGAAATACATGGGAACTTGATTCGGCAAAAATAAAACGAAAAAAAACCCAGGTCCCGTTACAGTCTGATTAAAGCCATCCCCAAGTTGCCACTTGCGCCTATAAACGCCAGTTGATAGTCGGGACTAGCTATAGCCAGACTGGTTTCGTTACAAATTTTTTCTCTCTAAATTTACAATCAAACGACTGACTAATTATTATTCAAACGGAAAAAAGAGACTGAAATAGCTAGATCTTGAAATCCTTTAGATTTTATTTTCGTGTTAATTACGCTTGCATCGGTATTTGGTGGTAGTGTGGTTTTTTTTTGGGGTGTGATTTAAGGTGGAAATAATGTACATGTACAAGTTCGGAGACCACATGATTGAAAGAGAATTAACATAGTTTCCTTTTTAGGCCCTGAGGGACATATTGCTCACATACTTAGGCAGCAACCATTTGATTCTCGGGGGAGTGGGGATATGGATTTTTTCCGGACAAACATATTATTTCGCCTTTGGCGAAAGATAATCTATTTTTTTTGGCGACAAGTTGAAAACAATTTATTTCTTTTAATTTTAGAATTACATATAGTTTCAGCTGAGGGTGAAACAAACATTTTTTTTTCTCAGGGTCAAAAACAAATTATGTTTTTCCCCAAAAACTGGAAACAAACTATTTTTTCCAAAACAAATCTTAGCTCCCCCCCCCCGAAAATCAAATGGTTGATGCCTTATCGTCGGGAAAAGCCCGAGGAGTTTCACAATATTTAAGGGAGTTTTTAGAACAAGCATGCAACTTCCATGTAGATCTATATACATGTAAAAAAGAACTGTATGCATTTCTTTCTGTGGATAAATATACTATTTAAAAAAAAATCATATAGATGTATATTGTAATACTAGTATAACATGTATTAGCATGAGCTTTAGAAACACGATGGAAAGCGAGACTCGCCGAGCTTTCTACTTGTTTCGTAGCGAGTGCAAAAACCTTTTATAATTCTGACGATGTATATTGCACATAATTTTATATTTTGTTTATATCCTACAATTTACACCCAAACGCAAAAGCCATGGAATTTCTATGTTATTTTATAATAATATTGGTCTTCTTCCGACCGGCAGTAACATGCTTTCAAAGTGAGGCTTCCATTGGGCTGTGCGGGATGTATTATTTATTGTTAACTGCTTCTTGGACCTGTATAAAAAATTTGCCATTGACGTAAAGTTACCAGCAATCAATCCTACAATTCAAAATCGTTACTTGAAACTAATAGAGCACGCAACATCATATTGTTTCACCCGTGTAAATTCGACTGTCAATCCCACACTTGATAGTCTTTTTGCTTCAGGTTTAAATTGTGTACCTGTTTTTTAATGGTGCGCATATCGTCTGATTTTTTTTGATTTTTTTTTGTTCATGACAGGTTGCTTGATTAGGCTTTTTGATAAATTATTAAGGCCTGCAGAGTACAGACTCCGGGTAACATCTCCTACATGTGGAATTTCAAGCTTTAGCTTTTATGTTTCGCAGTTTGTTTTACTTATAAAGAATGCATATGTGATCTCAAGATTTGTTTTATAAAATAATTTTCCACAAATGACAGACTGTGAAATTTTGCATACAGTTTGCAATGTTTGTCCGACTTGCTGAGAAAGCAACTTACACATTTACACCACGCAAAGTACACTATACTAATATACAAATGTACGTAGCAAGTCAAGAATATAAGTTTTGAATTTTTCTTTGAGTTTTGTTATTTTATTAACCATGCATGAACTATTTGCCACTGAACGTCAAACAACCATCAAAAACAGAGCAATTATATCACTGTTATTACTGAATCAAATTGTTAAAGTACTATTTTTCTGCATGGATGAAGCAATGACACCACCATTGTCAAAAAGGATGTAGTTTAAAACTCAGTAATTCAAATGAATCACACGTAAAACATTTCATGTTATTTTCACTCATTTATCTCAAAAACAAGGTTGGTGACTTATGATTTTCTATAAATGTATGAATTCAGTTTGTAATTCTGAATATTATGTTAGTTTTTTGTTGTTCTCCGTATATAAGAACATAGCCATCTATTGGAAAATCTAAAAAGGTTAGCCGAAAACAGGCATTTCCCCTATGTACCTAAGTAAATTTGTCGCCCAAATCGACGTTTTCAAATGAAAATACCAAGAAAACAAAAATGGTGACCCCATTGTTTATTAAATATTTCGATGTAACTCGGTGCAAAGAACGCTTATGCCGAAAACTTTGGAAATCGGGAGATATGCCATTCGGTATCGTGTTACCTTAAAAAAAAACATTACTAGTATATATTTTTTGCGTAACAATTTATGAGACAGATACAAAGTCGTATTGTAACTTCTATTGGCATGTTTATACATAATATCTTTGTCATTGTAACGTACAGCAAGATAATCTGAATTCCATCATTCGTAAAAAGAAAATTACGTTATTCTTAATCAGGACAGTCAGCTGGAGGTCAATCTAATTAATACTAAATCTGCGCACTTTTTTATACTTGGGTGCTGCGGACTAACGCATCCCAAGCTTTAAATTAGCTATCGTCCGATTCTTTTCGAAGTTTTTGATACTTTAATTGTTTAAATATATATTTTGACTCTGTTAGTATCTAAACGTTTATATACAATATGGATTCCAAATTATAATTTATTATCTCTTATTTTGATATTATTTTGCGATATCTTTGTCATTGTTACTTACAAATACCTCTGCATAATTTAATTTGTAATAAGATTACTTTGACCTTGTCCAGGTCAGGCTGGAGGTAACCAAAACAATAACAGAGGAGGTGGCTCCAATTACCTCTGTTTACCCAGTGATCCCGAAAATGGCAAAGCATATACTCATATGCTAATGATGGACTATATGGTGCAGAGTATGAGATATGGTCACACACTAAACCATCCGGTCTACCTGCTAGTTTGGGCGACAAAGAGGTTCCATGTGCAGTATGCAGGCGGAAAGGGAAAGTGTCCGTGTCAATGATACCAGGTAGTAACATTATTAATGTTTATTTGTACCATTATTTAGAAAAGTATGATAAATATGTTTTAAAAAAATTGGTACATTATTTACATAAATCGTCACATAATATTGTTGATTATAAGTTTTAAAATGAAATAATCTTGAATGCAACGGCTTTTAATAGTTTTCTGTATAATCGCAATTATTATTTCCAAGTATATATAAAGTATTAATGTGTTTTTATATAAAAAATGCATATTTTACATATTTATTTTTTGTGTTTGTTTAGGAAAAAAGTCATGTTACAAAGGATGGCAATCCGAGTACAATGGCTTCTTGATGAGTGAACATAAAACTCATAACAATAAAGATTTTATATGTATGGACGGAGAGGCAGAACCATTGGACAATCGATCATCCAATGAAAGTGGTGCATTGTTTTATCCTGTCAGAGCGAAATGTGGTAGTCTGAGATGTCCTCCATACAAAGATAACACAGAAGTACTTTGTACCGTCTGTACAAAATAAAACAATAACATAATGTTGTCATCTTTTTACTTTTGTGATATGTAAAAGTGTCGAATAACGGGTATTTAACAGTCCTTTAAAGTAACGTCGCATGTAAGAAAACAATTTTATATCATTTCATATATAAATAAGTTTATGTTTGACGGTTTGTTGATTACGAGGATTACGAGTAGTAAGAATTTTGTTATTCCTGTTTTTATGAGTTGTTGTCAGACAGACGTATCAAGATGTTTTTATCATATCATAGCGTTTCCCCACGTGTGATATGTAATGATGAAAAACAAATATCTCTAATACATGATAAAGGATTTAATAATATTTTTCGTTTTGTTCTACGTTTTCTATTTATTGGAATTTATACTAATGACTAAATCATGAAAATAATCATACATTTTGTGTATTAGAAACGCTTTATCATTTCACCTTCATCAGGAACACTTAAAAGAGAAAACAAACATGGTATCAACCATGTCAGTACCGAAGCACTAACTACTGATCCAAGAGAACAATAACGGACTTACATTCAATCAGCAGTGGAATCGACGCAGTGCAAGCAGTTCAATTTAATCACAATCGTAATATTTCAACAGTGAACCAGTGGATGGTTTTTACTTTGTTTTCAATCCTTTTAGAAATTAACAGGTTAATTGATCCACTATGACCATTCGGTACCATGTAATTAGCGCTCTGTGGTTCGTTTATACCTTTCATCCGAGTATCAGATCCGGTTTTCGTGAATTTAAAAGCCCTTGCTTGTTTTAAAGATTCAAGAATGAAAAAAGAAGCTTATTGCTTTTGGGGTCAATAGGTCAAGGACTTGACAAAAATATAATTGTAACTGGGAAAACTTCGAATAGTAAGGTAGTTTCTCGTACCTAATTGGATTTAAACGGAAGAAAAAGGAAGAGAAAGTTATAGATTTTGTCTGGTTCGATGTTCAAAGGATAAGGTCTTTGTTATTTTATATAGAAATAGTTGGAAAAATGGATTCCGGATGGTCATTTGATCTTCTCTTGAAAGTCTGGAATTGAACCAACAAAGACGCAAGCTAAAATGAATTGAAAGTAGCCTATTGATGTTTTTGAATCAGTACATGTCAAAGATCAAGGTCACTTAAAAAGAAATGTTGATTTCTGGATGGTATTTAACACAGAGTTGTAACAATATTCATACAGATGCAAATGAGCATTAAGAATACATTTTTTAATGTCTCCAATGGCGAACTTTTATTTTGAAACCTTTAAATACAAATGTTTCCCAATGGATTTGCAGTATTTGAAGCATTATTTCGCAGTGCCAGATATTTACTTGTTTTAATATGGAGGTTTTAACTCTGCATATATACCAGACTATGAATTTTGCACGTCAGACTAGCGTTACATATACATCAGACTCACCAGTGACGCATTGAATAAAAAAAGGCAATTACGTTCAAAGTCGAAGGGCATTAAGGTCCCTATATACTAAAAAGTTTTCCCCTTGACACAGTTTATATTAAAAATAAAATTACAAAAATACTTAACTCCATCTAAAACACCAAACGGAAATTCTTACAAATGACACAAATGGAAAACAACAGTCATTATAATGACAACGATATGTGACCAAACACATAAGACATGATAAGTACAAATGTCAAAAAAGGGGTGTAAAGAAAAACAAAAATGCATGTAGCTATAGACACACTAACGAAAAAGAACATAATAAAAAATGAAAGACAATAGTACAAAAAATAACCCTAGCACAATACCACAAGGTCGAGATGTAAAGGATGTAACATGTGTAAGCCAATAACAGTCCGTTTAAAAAAAAAAAACAATATATGTAAAATTGGACATATTTTACAGAATGGACTATATTAATGACGTTAAAATACTAAATCCCTGTGATGTGTTTTAGTCGATTTTAGTCTCTGATGCATGATTTTTTACTATTAATTGGTTTTGGCTTTTAACTAGCTGTCAGTAACTGCGAGTACTCTCAAATCGTATTTTCTTGTTAATTCGACCTGTTGATACTGTTTATAATGCTTTTTTGTCATTTTTTATTTATATGGATCTTGGCTGTATACCAGCTTTGATTATTTATAATATCTTCAATTTTTCACTTATTCTTACAACATTTGTATAAACTTCAAGATTATAAAAAACCGGTTTTTTTCTAAAGTGAACATTGATTGGTTAAATATTTCTCAGTGTGTTTGAATTTGTTTGATAGCCTTTTGGTCATGAATGTTTGTCTCTAATATTTAATTAACTGTGCATTTGTATTCAGATATCGCAGATCAAATTTATTCGTTCTGTGTGTAATCATACGTTTTTTGATTGAGTTAAGTCTGCTAATTGATATTTTATCGTATGTTTTTATATGTTGTGATGTTATGCTATTGTTTCAGAAAAAGGGAGAAGGTTTGGGCCCATTAAAACGTTTAATCCCGCTGCAAATGTTTGCACCTGTCCTAAGTCAGGAATCTGATGTACAGTAGTTGTCGTTTGTTTATGTAATATATACGTGTTTCTCGTTTCTCGTTTTGTTTATATAGATTAGACCGTTGGTTTTCCCGTTTGAATGGTTTTACACTAGTAATTTTGGGGCCCTTTATAGCTTGTTGTTCGGTGTGAGCCAAGGCTCCGTGTTGAAGGCCGTACTTTAACCTATAATGGTTTAATTTTTAAATTGTTATTTGGATGGAGAGTTGTCTCATTGGCACTCACACCACATCTTCCTATATCTATTAGAGGCTTATATTTTACTTGAGATGATCAGATCTAGAAAATATCCAACAAGAGATGGATGTTACGACGATAGAAGTTTAGCTACAAAAGAGAGTGTAAGAATTGTGAAAAACGATCATTGTCAACAAAAGTTAAGCTATGAGAGACATCCCAAACTTGAAAAAAAGTAAAATCACAAAAATACTGAACTCAGAGGAAAATCAATACGGAAAGTTCATAATCACATGGCAAAATCAAATAACAAAACGCATCAAAAACGAATAGAACTGTCATATTCCTGACTTGGTACAGGCATTTTCAAATGTAGAAAATGGTGGATAAAACCTGGTTCTATAGCTCTTTAATAACAGTCTCATCAAATTCCGTTATATTTACATGATGCGTTAAATAAACAGTCACAATTAATAAAATAGTCAAAATATGGGTACATCAGTCATCATCGCATAACAATTTTAAAAGGGACAATTTAACAGAACACAAAAACATCTATCTAAATGACCGTGATATAAGCATGGTTGTTCAGAGGTTGTCCTTTGTTGATGGGGTTTATAAGTGTTTCTCGATTCTCGTTTTTTATATAGATTAGATCAGTCGTTAGTTTTTCTGTTTGAAGTATGTTTGCGTTAGTCATGTTGGATCACTTTATAGCTTGCTGTTCGGCGTGAGCAAAATCTCCATGTTGAGGATGTTCTTGTACCTATATTTGTTTTACATTTTACAAATTGTGACTTGGATGAAGAGTTGCCTCATTGGCACTCATATCATATAAATATGCAATGAAAAATTAAAATATCACTCTAACACGTAGTTAAGATCATATAGAACGTCAGAACCTAGAATATATAGTTCAAGACCATCATGTATTATTTGTGAAGGTGATACGGAATATTATAATATACTTAGACAAAATAACATATGATTTTTACCGTATGATAATAGCATTAAATTAAAGTATTTTCCATATTTTTCGAATTGGTGCTTAGCGGGCTGATATGAAAAGTTTATCACATGCTTCGATTGTTATCACATGCCTTTCCGTAACGTTATCACATGGCATTCCGGTGATACTCGGCAAATTCCGGAAAATACACACCAATGCTATGTTTTCAGTGAAAAACATTTCAAAGTAGTGTACAAAACAATTATTTGAATACTGGATAGTATTTTGTGTACAATGATAAAATTAAATAAAAAAATAAATTAAAAAAAATAATTATTAGAGTCATAAGAAACCTCAAATTAAAAAAAAAAAGGCATATGTTTTTTTATAACTAAATGGATAGTTTTCATTATACAACTTATGTACACATACTTTTATTCTGAGGAAAATTCTTTAATTTGTCCACATTTAGAAGAAGTTTACTTATTTTTATTTAGATATAGGAAGATGTGGTGTGAGTGCTAATGAGACAACTCTCCATCCAAATAACAATTTAAAAATTAAACCATTATAGGTTAAAGTACGGCCTTCAACACGGAGCCTTGGCTCACACCGAACAACAAGCTATAAAGGGCCCCAAAATTACTAGTGTAAAACCATTCTAACGGGAAAACCAACGGTCTAATCTATATAAACAAAACGAGAAACGAGAAACACGTATATATTACATAAACAAACGACAACTACTGTACATCAGATTCCTGACTTAGGACAGGTGCAAACATTTGCAGCGGGATTAAACGTTTTAATGGGCCCAAACCTTCTCCCTTTTTCTGAAACAATAGCATAACATCACAACATAGAAAAACATACGATAAAATATCAATTGGCAGACTTAACTCAATCAAAAAACGTATGATTACAAAATGAACGAATAAATTTGATCTGCGATATCTGAATACAATTGCACAGTTAATTTAATATTAGAGACAAACATTCATGACCAAAAGGCTAACAAACAAATTAAAACAATTCGCAATAGGAAGCAATTCGCCGACATATTTTCCGTATGCATAGTGATCCGAGCGTAACCCTCCTCGTAAATATCCGATGACCACAATACGCATTGATCTGTCATTGAAATAAACAAATATCTGATTATACATGTTAACACGTGCTCAATACCCATGCTTTTTGTGATTTGTTTCCTATAAGGTGACAATCGGTAAAACTCGGCTTCAAAACACGGCAATTAATGAGCAGCCATATTTGTTAAATCATAACAAACAGAGAGAAAAAAAATTGACGATTATATGATATATTTGCGAAAATAATGATAAAATCGTGCACAGAGGACTAAGTTTATGATGTTTACATGCATTGGTTCAAGAATTGGACAAACATGATTTTTCACCACTCACTCGTTTCATATGACTTTAAATAAATTATTTTTTTAAGTTTTTCTGAAATATAATTTAGAAAGTTACTTTAAAAAAGTTGACTTTTCCAAACAATGTTCATTACGTATATTGTTGAATTTTATTTGTGTCGATTTGTCCATTATGATATTAAAATGTGGGTTTTTTTCTCCGTTGAGGCATATGATAGAAATATTTCATATTGAATGTATCAAATTTTGGGTCCGACGTCCGTGAACTTTTTACTCTTTCAAATTCATTTCGGGAACCACGTAAAAGGATCAATATATGAATCTGTTATTTTTCTCTACTGTTGAAGCATATGATAAAAAGATCATAACATGTCATTTTTCATATCGCATGTATTATCAGCCCTCGAGCCATGCGGTTCTTGGGCTGATATTGAACCTAGGGCTGATAACACATGCGATATGAAAAATGCCATGTAATAATCTGATATTAATCATCAAGGTCTTGACATCTTCCGATGAACTCTTATTAAAAAAGGACGAGACGGTCTTTTGCATAACCCAGGTTCATCAACGGATTAGGAAATGTATATCCCACTTGCAGGTACATATGTCAAGTAGATGTGATATGATTGCCAATGAAACTACTGTCCATTATAGATCAAATAACACAAAAATTATATAGGTCACCGTATGGTCTTCAACAATGAGCAAAGCCCATACCGCATTGCCAGGTTTAAAAGCTCCGAAATGACAAAAGTAAATTACTTAAAACGAGAAAACTAACGGCTTAATGTATATACAAAATAATGAACGAAAAAATATGTCAAATAACAACAAAAGGCAACCACTGTAATACAATAAAATTGCATCTACGGTGGGCAAAGTTATGATTTAAATTAAAATTTTTGTAAACAGTTAATTTATAATTATGCTCATATCAATGATAGTTCGTGTCAAAACATAAGTGATGTCTACTGAAACCTCCATCAGAAGCGGCATCGACCAAGTAGTTGTTAATAAACGTTTTATTGATACCGGGCTTCTTATAATGCAAACCAAACGCGTAATTTGTCTAACAAAACTCGCTCTAATACTAAAAGTTAAAAGCGGTATAAGAAGTTAAAGATATTTTTTTACCCTAAAACCTGAAATATGTGGCCAAATATAGCAAAAAGTAACTATTATAGGGGTAAAAAAAATCAGTTTTGTAATCCGTACAGTTTTTGATAATTTTGTGACTAGATAAAATTTACTTCATGTCAACACAGACTGTATCAGCAAGAATATCTAGAGAGTGGATATTCGACCTTGGTATCAACAATAAAATGTCATTTTTTTATCGACAATTTGTCTTTGCAACATGTTTTCTTTGTTTGCGAAATGAAAATATAATAAATTAGCTAGTAAAGTTTCATGATTGCCATTGTAAATATGTTGGATCAAGAATTTCAATCCAAAATCTATGCATTGATTTTTAACTCTTATTAAAATCTCAACAGAAAAGCCACGCGATCACTTGAATCGATGCAAATTATATCTAAAAATCAAAAAATATAAGAGCGGTACCCTCAAATATACAAATATTCTACTATATTGATTAAATAAAAGACAAAGTTATATACACATCGCAATCGAGATACATGTTAATTGATTATTTAAAGAGATAATATTTGACAGATTGTTCTACTGAAGGGATTTCAATACAGTCGTCACGAATATCAGGCTTTGCATTTTCTTTGCTAGAAAAACGTTTAGTCAACAAAAGCCTCATTGACGCTGGAAAATTTAAAAGTAAAAATAAAGTTGGAATCTACTTGGCTTTGTTTTACCGATATCCTGAAAGAAAAACTAACTATTTACTTGATACATTCCTTCTGAATTTTTACAGATCCATAGGGGTAACCATGTGACGACGTTAAACCAATAACAAGGTGATTATCTACTCGCGATGTAATCGTTAACGTTAATATTGTTTGCATAAACATTAATAATTGCGAATAGTACACCCAGACATCGCGAACATCTTTATTGTCAAACAATATACAACGTTTGAATTGGAATTGAGTTGGGTTTTTGTTCAAGTTGAAAGTATGTGTCATCCTGCAACGTTTTTAAAAGGGTTGGAAAAGAACATTTGGACAAAGTATTATAAACTTTGCGGATCAATTCAGCCTTTTGATCGAGTTGATGTCTAAAATCAAATGACAAGTTGATATGATACTGTCGAAAATAAAGCCACAACGCTTTGCCTGAAAATGAAATGAGACAAACAGACAAGCAACAGTATATAAAACACAACACCAAAACATGTTAATACTTAGGCATACAAACCCTATTCAAACACTAAAGGTGATCTCGTGTGCTCCGTAAGGGTAAACAGTTCAACAACTGATTCGCAAAAAATATATTGTTTAAGAACTATCTTATATTCTATTATGTGAGGGACTGGTCATTATTGGAGATGCAGATCAATCAAGGTATTACACACATTCTTAATAGATTCAACTTTATCTCAACAAAAACCAATCATATTAAATGTCATTGGAATAGTCAACCTTTATAACAAACGTTTTATACTTATTTAGCAATCGGTCTTTCTAATCAAAACATTTGGCCAGTGGGTCATTAACAAAGCAAAAAGCGAGAAAATATCGCACCCGGAGTTCAGAGGGTCCTGCCTTGGTACAGGCGCAAACATGCGGCGGGTTTAAACATTTTTTTGCGATTTCAACTCCCCCGCTCTATACCTCTAGTCAATGTACAATAAAGAAAAAGGCTAATATACATACAGTTGTAAAAATCAGTTCTAAGAAGTCGGATTCCGCAGTCTCAATAGGTAACAAAAGAAAATAAGAAAAATGACATTGATACATATATTAACAAATAACTACTAGTAGTTACTTACATAACAGTAACAAAGCTGATTAAGGACTATGTTTTCATCATAGGAAAATCAAACACAATCCCTCCATAAGGGGTTTAGTACCATATCATCAAAAAATATATGATGACAACAAAACCCGTTTAAACTATCTAATGATAGAAAATTGAGAGGAATAAATAATATTAAAATTAGAACACATGTTGTTTAATTAAAACGATTTTACACAACTGCTATCTCCAGATAAACTGTTCAATTACTGTAAACCAACTTATTTTCGCGGATACTTCATTTCGCGTTTTACCCTTTTTTTACCACTTCGCGCCTAATTAATTTCGCAATTTTCTGATTTATCTGATGAAGTTTAATAAGGAAAGATCCAAGATTCACATATTCGCGACGATTTATATTCTCGTTATTTTTCTACTGGCGAAAGTCGCGAAAATAAATCGCTCGCGAAAATAAGTTGGTTTACAGTACTTGTTTTTCTCGATGGTATCATCATCTCAGCAGTCAGTACTTCGTTATGATAAAAAGTTATGATTTCTAACAAATCATTCTTAGATTGTCCGTTTATAGATTTATCAATGGCATCGTTCTCAGGTAAAGTTGGCCTTTTGATTTTATTTAAGGTCCTGTTTGGTATAACTTATCTTCAACTGTTGCTGTTATTAAAAGTCAATGTATATCAATATTCAACTTTGATCGTTCCTCATGTAAATAAATGCAGAAAGGCACTTTAGACGCATAACATTTTTTAGGTGTCGTTTTCAATTTTTTTACTGTGTTTTTCATGTGTTGATAATGAATGATAATACACACAAAATATTTTTCTTTGAAACGATATAATTACGTTTATTTTTGTTTAAATGTATCGAAATTTAAAAAAAGAAGGATTATGATATCAAAAACCTATTTAATCTTGTCACATGTCCCAAAACTGTGTATATTTTTACCATGAGTGAAACCCGTACCGTATATAAGGCTATTTCAAAATTGATAAATTTTAACGTATGTAAAAAAATCATTTGTTTCGAGGTAGACATTTTGCCATGAAATTAATCTTCATAGGCGAATTTTTCAAAATTCATCTAGATGTATTTTACCACGCCGAAAATGGTGAATTATGAACGCATCAAACAATTAGCTGTCCAACTTTAGTCCCACACTGCAATCGAAACAGTACTCTAAAAGAACCTGATTTATGGCAGTAAACGTTAGGCAGTCTTAAATTTTCGACATGCATTGATGACATATATAGTTTTCCTTTATATCCGATCAGAGAAAAGCATAATTAGGATATTGTCGGTTAAGATAGCACAAAAAGCCTACAACAGAATATAATAGAACATTCGGGTGTATTCCAAAGTATTTTATGAATGTTCGTTTTCTAAAAAAAGTATGAAATTGTAAAAGTTATCTCTAAGAGATTAGATCAAATGTTTAAATAAATACAAAAGTAACAGATAAACACTAATTGCATCTTCCTTTTATGTAAAGGAAAAAGCTTTTAAAGGAGAGAACGAGTTGTAGAATTTACAGTTTAATCAGATACATGTTTAAACAATTAGTAATATACTAATGACTAGTTAGTACTATATGTTCTTCATAACTGTTATGTCATTACAAGTATAGAACAACTAATTCTAGCCCAGTCGGAAGGAACATGCAACATAGTTTAAACACAATGATTCTTACGCATATCTGTATCTTTGTCAGTATGTGAAATATTCAGGTAGAATTTGGTATCAAACTAAATTATAACAGAAGGGTTCATAATGGCCCTTCATTGCCATGTGGTTCATAACAGAAGTACCTGTTTTTGTTCTATCAATCTTCCGGGAACAGGTACGCTCTTATATGTTATTCAATGTATGTTGAATTTTCATCACAAGACAGGATAAGTAAAATTAAAATTGAGAATGGAAATGGGGAATGTGTCAACCCGACCAAAAAGCATACAGCAGCCGAAGGCCAACAATGGGTCTTCAATCCAGAAACTCCCACAACCGGAGGCGTTCCTTAGATTGCCCCTTAACAAAAACGTATTCTGGTTCAGTGATAACGGACGTTATACTAAGGTTTAGTTTTGACATGAAATGACTGCCAATTTATTTGAACTTAAGACCCATTAATTTGCAGAACTTAACATAGAAAAGCAATGGGGCTTTGAATAAAAAATATAAAATGGAAGCTTGAATAATATACTTATTCTTTGAAATTTACAGAATTAAGTGAAACGGAATTTGATTCAAAATATCAAAATATATTGTTACGCTATCGTATTCATTCTACACGCTATATCAACATTAAAAGAATATTGATCAATCCATGATATAAGATAAAATGAAGGTGCTGCATCAAGGGAAAGTCAAATTCCTGGAAGTCATAAAGGTGAAATGAAAAACGTACTTATGTTATATTGTTCATTGTGTTGTTATTTGTATGGTTATGCTATTATATTATATGATTACTAGTACATTTTGTACTCAATTTTCAGAATGTTCACATACAGCTTTGCCACTGTCACTGTTGCCTTGGTAGTCTGTGCGTATGGCCATGATTGTACAAAATATAGCCTGACACCGTCAGACCAATCTTTAATTGATATGATGAAGCATTACTTGCATACCTCACGGAAAGCTGACTGTCCTGTAACACCTTCACAGTATGGTCAGTACAAATACCTTTGTTGTCGACTTAACGAACTGTCGTCTTTTGTAAATCAATGTGACAGTAGTTAACCAAATGAATGTTAAAATTGCGTAAATCATTAAAATGACACATTTGGATAACATATACATATTTTTTTTTAATTTGGTTAATTAACGAAAGGAGTGAGACTAAATGCGTCTAGGGTAAGTGTGTCTTACTATGCATAAATCAGAATCCTGAGAATAGGAAAAATTCAATACATTTCTAATCAGATGACTAAACTGGTATGTGAAGACGTAAGATTGTGACAACATTTATTATTTTTCAAATTCATGAAATTGTTTGTGTGATTATAAAACGATATTTTATAAGTAAAACTCATTTATTCTATCAATAAAAAAGAGTATTTGGGTGGTTATCTAACTCCTAAATTAAGAGTCCCGTCAACGACTCTATTTGCATAAAAGCATATATGTTAACGATAGCCTACTAGCATTATAAACACGTTAATGGAGATGTTTTGTCATTCATCTTTATTATGGGTTTATCTATAATAAAAAAAAAAATATTTACCAAACTAATATTTTATGTATATATTTAAGATATTGGTGTGACATATGTCAGATGGGGAAAGAAAACTTGTCCTGGAAATACCGATATTGTTTATGCAGGTATTTATAGTTATATTTATTAATACTTTTATTATTCATATTATTATTGTAATCAATACTTATATAATTATATTATTATTATCATTCTTCTTCTTTTTCTTCTGCTATTATTAGGTTGCTGTCTCTTAAACGATTACAACAAATTTCATAAATGTCATGACACACATAATTTTATTTCCCTAGAGTAGACCTGGTATTCGTTGAAAAAGGAATGAAAAAGGAAAATAAAACATTGGCTTATGCTTGCTATATCTTTGTCATTGTTATGTATATGCAAATAATCTGAATAATGAGATTTGTAATAAGATAATGACTGTACACTTATGCAGGGCAGGCTGGAGGTAACTATTATACTAACAAAGGAGGAGGTTCTAACTACCTCTGTTTACCCAGTGATCCTGAAAATGGAAAAGAATACTCCTATGCAAATGATGTATTATATGGTGCCGAGTATGAGATAGCTTCCAGCACTAAACCATCTGGTTTATCTTCTACTTTGTCGAATAAAGAGGTCCCGTGTGCTGTTTGCAGGCGGAAGCAAAAAATGTCTGTTTTAATGATAGCAGGTATGTTTAGTCAACATATTTTTTTATCATTACATATAGAATAATATATGGCAAAATCCGTATTGCATGCTGTATCACAACGAGAAACTAATATCATTGCCGAGGGCTAATATTGGTCGAGTGGTGGTAGAGCATGCAATACTGATTTTACCATGTATAGATCTGTTTATCATATATTTTTTTACAAAATCAGAGTCGTGATATGTAAGTGAACAACCGTTTCATTTGTAGATGGAAGCCTGGCAGATTTAAGAAAAAAATACTCTTGTCTTATTACACATAAACGTGTAAATATTCTGTTCTGGACTAATGTTACCACTTTTGTGTATTGTGTATTGATCTGTAATAATCTAACATTCGAATGCTGGATACATTACTGTTTTACATTATGACGTTTTATTTGACCAAACTCTTACCATTTGTTTAGTTATGTATTAATCTGTTTATCATATACTTTTAACAAAATCATCATAATATGTAAGGGAACAATCAATAGATTCTAAGGTGGGGTCTGGCAGATTTTAAAAATAAATAGTCTGGTCCCCATTTAGATTAAAATGTATAATCTTGTCTTATCACACATGAAATATAAATATTCTGGCCCAATAGGCCTATACATTTTTGTATTAATTTACAAAGGTATCCATTATAAAGAGAAAGAAGTTTTAGCTGTTCTTGTTTTAAGGAATATTCCTAAACAAATATCACTTCGTTCATGAAATTCATAAAAGAAAATTACTCGCTTTGAATAATGGAATTTCTCTTTTTGAAGACCCACTTTGTAATGATATATCGTAATCTATATCAAAACGGGATAAAAGTTGATGCTGAGGGGGAGGGGCAAAGAGGTGCAGTTTTGTAGTCATTTTGGGAATGATCAGAAAAAAATAATCTGACAGACCCAGGCGGATTGAACATAAATAATATGGCCACCTTCATGTTTGAAATAAATATCCTGACCTCATCAAATTTGCTAGCTCAGCTCTCCCTTCCAGCCCCTCAAAACTTTATGATTCTGGACGGTCGTCCACTAACAGAATGCTGCTTAACCCTTTTTCTGGCTCTTATTTAATTTGGTTATATTTCGTATCATGCCAGGAAATACGGCCACTAGACGTTATATGTCTAAAGAAGTAGGCCTAGGTCCGGTAAGGACCGATTTTGGCCTCAAATTTCAGTTTCATTTGACGAAAGGTTTTGACAGTTTTTTAAACACGTAAGTGTCTATTTCATATGATTCAATTAATTTATGGGAAAGATTTTAACTTATTTAGTCATAAAAATCGATCCGATTCAAGCTCAAATATGAAAAATCTACCAAATATGCGAAAAATGTCACTTTTCAGATGGTTTCTGTCAAAAACGAAAGCGGGCGCATCCGTTTTCATCCTCAATCTTTATATATGTTATGTTTTATCATAAAATACAACTTCCATTTCAATATTTTGGATGAACACGAATGCGGCCACTTTCGTTTTACACGGAAACCTTCTTAAATTTTACTAAAATGCTGGAAATGTGAAGATTTCAGCAATTTAGCATGACTTATTGGTGCTTGTACCCAATATATGTGCGTTGTATTGTCAAAAACAGCCCATATATATGTAGCAGAACCATTCTAATATCCAATAAATAAATACAAGTTTACATTTTAACAATTTTGTAAAACTGCCATATTTTGGGGTTCGAAAAGGGGTCTTACTGGACCTACTCCTTTGACGTTATTCGATATATGACGTCACTCATTAGTGACGTAACTTTGGAGACCTAGCAAGGCCTCGAGAAAGGTTGAAAGGTCTTTTATTTGCAAGCGATGCGGTAATGAATAATAAATTGCATAAATATATTTCAAGTGAATATAAGTAGGTCTGTTCTCAAAAAAGGTACATCATTCACCAAGATTTATATATTTAGATATTTACGTTTTTATGTTTTGAATTATTTTCTTATTATTAAAGGAAGGAAGTCATGTTACAAAGGATGGAAATCTGAGTACAGTGGCTTCTTGATGAGTGAAAATATAGGACATAACATTAAAGACTATATATGTGTGGACGGAGAGGCGGAACCATTGGATAATCGATCGTCCGACGAAAATGGTGCTTTATTTTATCCTGTCAGAGCGAAATGTGGTAGTCTGAGATGTCCCCCATACAAAGATAATACAGAAGTACTTTGTACCGTTTGTACAAAATAAAAATGAAATAATTGAATTTTACTTATTTGATTTGTAAAAGATTTGGATGAAGAGTATTCAACAGCACTTGAAGTTAACGTCATATGTTAAAAAAAACTAGCTCCTATGATATCGTGCGATAGTAGTTAGTCCTTCCAGGTTTAATTTGTTGATATTGAGAATAACAGGAGTGATTGTTATGTTATTCTACATTTTAAAAAAAGTCCTCGGAAAGGCACATCAAGTTGGTTTTTTAATTATTGTTTCGATTATCGGTGTTGACATGAATATCAATTATATGGTCGTTTTAATAAATTTCCTGTTTACAAAACTTTGCATTTTTCGAAAAGCTAAGCATTTTCTTATGCTATGATAAACTCCGAATTATACACAAGAAACTAATATTAAATTCAGTCGACTATCAAGTCCAGAGGCTCCTGACTTAGGAGAGGCGCAAACATGCAGCGAGGTTGAGCATGTTTTTGAAATTTCAACCCCCCTATAATCTATCCAATGTAGTAAAAACAAACACACAGCAATTTTCACGGTTAAACTCAGTTAAAGAGAAGTCCGATTCAGGATAGGTAACAAAAAAAAAACTAAACCAAATGACAATAATACATAAATTTTAAAAGGACTACTAGCAGTTATTCACATGCCAGCGCTATTACAGCCGATTTCAGTGAGTGTGTAATGAAAGGTAGAATCCTTGGTGAGCTTGATTGTTATCTGAACCGTAAAGTTATTATTATTTAAGGTAATCTATCCTCCTTTCGAATTAGTCTAGACTTACAGACATGTAAAATTGTCTATAATCGGACTTGTCTACTCTTAAAGGATGGCAGTTTACCTAACCTGCAATCGACTGTAAACTGATTGAAAGATTATGTCTTCATCACTCGAATATCAAGCACAATCCCTACCCACTTTTATAACACTTATTTTGACCATGATACCGAATATGATGTTCTTACTTATTGTTCAGGTCCTGATAAAAATTTAAACATCCAGTGCAAAAAGACGTGTTTCTGTGACAGTTTTCTTGTTTTCAAGGAAGAAATGTTTTTATGTGACATTATAAATGTTTAAAAAGCTCAAACCATGTACATTCTGGATAGTGGTCACTCCATATGAAAATTAAAATTAAGAATGGAAATGGGGAATGTATCAAAGAGACAACAACCCGACCATAGAAAAACAACAGCAGAAGGTCACCAACAGGTCTTCAATGTAACGAGAAATTCCCGCACCCGGAGGAGTCCTTCAGCTGACCCCTAAACAAATATGTACTAGTTCAGTGATAATGAACGCCATTCTAAACTCCAAACTGTACACAAGAAACTAAAATTAAAATAAAACAAGACTAACAAAGACCAGAGGCTCCTGACTTGGGACAGGCGCAAAAATGCAGCGGGGTTAAACATGTTTATGAGATCTCAACCCTCCCCCTATACCTCTAGCCAGTATAGAAAAGTAAACGCATAACAATACGTACATTTAAAATTCAATTCAAGAGAAGTCCGAGTCTGATGTCAGAAGTTGTAACCAAAGAAAAATAAACAAAATGACATGCCAGCACCAGACTTCAATTCACTGTTTCAGTTATATTTATAAATTAACGTTTTACAAAATTTTTGAAGTTTTAAAATGCTAAGGCTTTTTTTACCTCAGACATAGATTACCTTAGCTGGATTTGGCAAAACTTTTAGGATTTTAGGTTCTCAATGCTCTTCAACTTTGTACTTTATTTAGCCTTTTTAACTTTTTTTTATTAGAAGGTCACTGGTGAGCCTTTTGTAGACGAAACGCGCGTCTGGCGTCTATACAAAATTTAGTCCTGTTATCTATGACGAGTTTATTCACGCCGTGAAATTAGTGCACAGGTACAATACATAACTATGGAAAAAACCTGTTCAACTGCTTTACAATGCGAAAAAGAAAGTCGAATTGTGAAGCCCGTCAACAATACATCTTTGATCTGAGCATGCAAAATGAAGATTTATTTTGAGAATCCCAGACACTATATTAGTTTTCACTTTTCCCACTAATTCCACGTGTTTTCTAGTGATATTAAACTCGTAGTAGCCCATAATGCATTGTAGTTCATTGATTCGATTGGTCAGTTTTTCAATGCCATCTTTGACTTTGTGTTTGGGAAATTACTATGCAAATATATTCTGTCGTCAGGAAATCTAGAGTTCTCGACCTGTTATATGATCCCCTATAACCATTCAGACAGTATAATAAGCGGTTTGTCATCAAACCAAAGGTTTTAATAACTTGAGAATGCCTTGCTCGATTTAAATGAAAATTTTACAAAAAGAAAATTTATAAAAGGAAAATTGCATTGCTTTTGGTGTCAATAGGTCAAGATTATTAGAAAGAATACAGAATACAATTGTGTTTCGAAAAAGTACGAAAAATTTATAACCTGTCCAGATAGTCATTTGATATTTTTTTGCATTATTGTAATTATCTAACACAAACGGAATCCTACAGGAATATCAGTACGCATTATGATTTTGAAATCAACATATGTCAATGGTCAAGGTCAATGTTACTAAAATAAAGAGGTTATTTTCGCAAGGCTATCAAAATATGAATTATACAAATGAGCAACAGTAGTACATGTTTATTTGAAACTTACTTGCATTTCGAAACTTGAAATACAAATGTTTCTCATTGAAATTGTAGTTTGTTGATCATGTTTTTTGCAGTATTATGATTTTACTTGGTTGTCATATGTTTTTATAAATTCATTCAGACCACAGACTTTTTGCACGCTAGACTCACGCTTCATATACAAAAGACTAATCAGTGACGCTCGAATCAAAAAGGTTAAAAAGGCAAAAAAAGATTCGACGTTGACGAGCATTGAAGACTCTATTTTCCAAAAGGTTTTACCATACACAGCTGATGTCATGTATTGCAAACAAAAAAAATACTTGGTATTTCGACAAATTCAGAGAAATTTTACTTGATTTTAAAAAAAATATTTCAATTTTACTAAATTAAAGTAATCTAAATAAGGCCATCGATCTCATTTTTTCTCGATAAATGATTAATAGAAGTGCTTTTGTTGAAAAATTACATTAAATTCATATGAAACCGCAAATCTTAAAGATATGATTGATATGTTTTTTTATGACTAAATGAATAGTGTTTTTATAAAAGTTATGTACATATACTTTTTCTGAACAAAATTCTTTAATTTGTCCCCATTTTAAAGAAGTTTACTTATTTGATTGGTTGCTTCTAAGAAGCAATTCGCCGAAATATGGTCCGTATGAAAGTGAACTTAGCGTGACTCCTCTAATAAAAATCCGATGATCTAAATACGTATGGATATGTCTTTGAAAAAAGCTATTATCTGATTGTACATGTTATACATGTGCTCAATATCCAAGCTTCTTTGTTGATTGTTAACAATCGGTAAACTACGGTTACAAAACACGTCAATTAATGTCTCTTCAGTGTATTATTTTTTAATTTGTTTGTTTGATCAGGCGAAATAAAGTCCTCATCTGTGCTTCTTCAACATCAATTGTTTTAATGGGATTCAAAAAAAAGTCTTTCTTTATTATTAAAATGATGCTGAAAATTTTTAGACATACATTTATTGTCAGGAGTTATTCGAGAGATGCGAGATAGTTTTTTTAATTGTAATATAACACAAATAGTGAGAGGTTTTGCGCTATTACACCTGGTTTAGTCCACCATTTCTATACATTTGAAAATACCTTTACCAAGTCAGGAATATGACAGTTGTTGTCCATTTGTTTGTTGTGTTTTGTCATTTGATTTTGCCATTTGTTTAATATTTTTTGGATTTTAGTTTTTGTTTCGACCTTTTTATTTTTGATAAATGAGTTTTCTTAGTAGATATTCATGCAATACCTGGTACACCATACTTTATTTTTGTTTGATCTTTTAACTACAACTGCCTACCCTCCTGCAAATATTGAGCTTATATTTGGTTTGTATTTGTATGAGATGAAGTTGATGGCCAGAATCAGTTTTTTTTCAAGAATTTAAAAAGTTTAGAAAATTTAAGAAATGAAAAAAAAGTGCATATATTATTACCAAAACTAAATTTCGTCTGACACCCACTTTATGCATTTTCTTTCAAGTAAAACTTATTCATTTTTGCTACGAACGATCATCGATGAAAAATTTCGAGTACATATAGTTACATAGCTCTTATATCAGTATATACATATTTGGCTTTCAAATTTTGGGATTGAACCTTTTTTGAAAAGGGATAATCTAGAAATTGTCTTGACTCACCAAAAAAAGTATTATTTTTTTTATTATTTATTTGATAAGTTTGCAATTACGTAAGGTTATAGTGTTTTAAGATGTTTAATTATTTTCTGCAATAGTCTATGTTCTAGAAAGTTATCATACATTTGTAGTGTCTTCTTCATGTCTTGTAACATGATAACTATTTGACTGATCGTATATATATGTAACTTCTTCTCTTGAACTTTGTGAAACGGTTATTATCTGTCTTCAAATGATAGGCGCAGGTTTCTTTTAAGTTGTAAGAAACTTTTCATCAGAGGTGCCTTAAGTTTGAGCTTTTTATTTTGCTATTTGATAAGGGTCTTTCCGTTTTAAGTCTTTCTTGGAGATCGGTATTTAAGTTATTTTACTTTTTAAGTTCAAACCAGTGTGTTAAAACGATTTGGTGGGTGGAAACAACTATAACATTGAATGGTTAATCTATTGCAGTTGAAATTATTATTTTGTATATATTCTATGAAATATGAAAATGTTGATAGTCAGGGTAAATACAAGTGGTGAAGCTGTAAAAGTTTGTTTATTTAAATATTTGTTTACATATATCTGCATATAGAATTCGGAAATCAATAAACAATTCTTTGAAATAGCTTATCTTTAATAGAAATACATGTATGTTTTGAAAAACAAAAACAGCTGGTGCATTTAAATCGATATACATTTGATCGTATATTCTGGCTATTTACTCATACTTGTGTAGGAATGTTCACGAATTGATTAAAGTGTTATTATTTGCATTGGTATTTTCCGATCAAAGAATTTCATTCCAAATTTTTAATGTTTTGTATTGATATTTCTTTTTTGAAATATGTTACACATTTTTCAGTTCAATTCCAAGCTAATTGGATCATCATTTTTATTACACTTCCATTATGGATACATTTGGTATAAGGACTGTAATTATTCTGTAATCGAATATTCTGGTTTCCGCCCATTATCCATGCCGAATTCTTTTCTATTATTTTACCATTTTTCTAACATTTGATTAATGTTTTGAACTATCATATGTTATCGTCTTTATTAGATTGGGTGATACCTTTTCCAGTTTTCAATTTAGCCATATGTTACTGCAGTTATATTTTCAATTTCAGCTCAAAATAGCTAAGGAGAAACACATCAGATAGTGTCTTAAAAAAGTAGGTCCGGAATGTAGTAATTTTTTTTTTAATCAGTGGTTTGTTTTTAAAGACAAACAATTTCAATGATTTATTTTTAAATATCAACATGGGATGCTAAGTGATTTTTTAAAACTTTTAATGGTTTCTTTTTAATATACAGAAAAGAGGCATAATGATGATATTCATCCATATACTATTAGTTACATAGTGACATAGTGACCTAATACGATATATATGGGGCAGTAAATTCGATATGGAGTGAGAGCAAAGCTTGAATCCCCATATGGAATTTACTGACCCGGCCCATACATATCGTATTAGGTCACTAGCACACTATGCAACGAATTTATCTTACCGACTATCTTAACATTTGATATTTAGACTAGTGGCCCATAAAAGTGATCAAGTCTTCAATACTGTTAGTATTATGAACAAACTGCCATGTGTCTATTAAAAAACAAATGCCATCAATAACAACTTGTTAGCTTAAAATTAGTTGTATGGCATTAATTTCAAGTGTTCGTAGTCGTCTGTTGAAACCTTTAAGATTTTTTCTCTCGCCACCGTTTTGTTTGTATAAAGGGACACAACTCCACTACTAACCTAATATGGAACCTTACTAACCTAATATGGAATGTACACGGTCTCCACGAGGTTCCTCTTAACCAATCATATTCTAAGAAATTATAGGAGTTAAGATATTATTAGTTATATGGTGTGTTAGTGACCTAATACAATGTATATTGGGTCAGTAAATTCCATGTGGGGTAAGTGACACCCTCATTATTTTCCTCTAGAAGCCCTGGAATACCCCCCTCCCCCCACTCCTGTTTTTTTACCATTTTCTTTTCATGTTTTGTGCTCTAGTTTCAGATATTTGAACATAGCGCCCTCGGATATCATGCGCAAAAGAAGCGCCTGTTTCTCCTCTTCAAGACGTATATAGTTATACCCCGTGACCTTCATTAGTTTTCTCTCGAAGCCATGGAATAGGCCGACCCCATTTCTGCAATGATGTATGTTAGTTGAATTAAACAATGACATCAAAGGAACTTTATTTTACAGGGTATGACTACTTTTAAAAACGTTCTAAATTGAAGAGAGTGCATTCGTGGTCCTACACCTACAAATAATCTGTTGATATATGCAGAGATACTGTGGTACTGAATATTAGCCTAAAAAGATTGAGTTGAACATTTAAACGTATTTTCTGCCTTTGTAAATATTATTGGATTTAACGGCAATTGTTGTCTTATTCTTTGTTGGGTTTCTCGATGTATCGCCTTATTGTTCGCTGGCTTATTGTTCGCTAGTTATTGTTTGCTAGCTATAAGATGAACAGTTTTCTCTTCTTTCAAAATCTTTCTGTTTGAACCCGTCCAGCTGGAACTTATCAATTATTGGTAATAATATTAAATATTTGGGAAACAAAAGGGCCTTGGAAAGAGTATTTTTTAATCAACAGCATTGTCATGTGTTAGTAATAAATAAAGTTGAATTCTTTGATTCGATGTTTTACGTCATACCAGCAAATAAATTGAAAACTGTTTCTATTCGCATTATTTATTTTTAGTATTCGTATTGTCATCTTAGAAAGTCATACTTTAATTAAAACACTACAATAGGGAACAATGTGACAATGCTCGAATTAAGTAGTGTCAACCTTGTGATTATGACCCGGCCGTGTTAATAGCAAAGTCGTAAATACACCATTTGGTGATGCGCCTGTCAGATGCGGAACGTACAGATAAGGTTATACGTAACATGTGAATATACTATTGTTGTCGGTATCGGATTCGACCCAGAACTTGTATATTATTGGCAATATTAATTAAGTGTAAAACAAAAGGGTTTGAAATGGTGTAATTCTAATCAATGTCATTGTCCTATATTAGCCATATATAAAGTTAAATTATTTGATTTGTCGTTTTTACCCCATTACGGTTGACAAATTGAACCTCGTTATTTTAGTATTATAGATATGTAACTTTTCATTATAATCCCTTCACGAAAACAAATTACAATATACAATTAAACTGTCAATTGTTCTTGAACAATTGAGAGGTCTTTCCTTTTGTAATGTAAAATAAATGTTCAAAAAGACGTAGAATGTATTGAAAAGCTTTTAAAACACACTGAAAATCCTTTAAATAAGGTTAAAAACACTAAATTCGCTATATGGGACATTACCTTGACCTTTGACCTTTTGACCTTTGTCAAGGTCATTAGTCCCCAATGTCATTGCTGAAGACCCCATGGGTCTTGGACCTTTGGTTATATAGAAAAAGCTGATTTAGTCTTTTCAGAAACCTAAAACAGGCTTTATGCCCCTTAAAAAAAGGTCAAATCTCTCCGGTCAAAATGTAACAAAGTTGCGCGGTAATGACCCAAACATTTTCCACTATTTAAAACTTCTGTAAGTATAATGGTTGCTGAGATTATCCCATAACAAGGTGTTAGGTCGAAGGTCAAGGTCAACATAAAAATTTGACCTTGAGGTATTTTTCAAAGTCACATGAATTGATGATGAATGGTGAAGATCCTAGGTCTCTATGACTTACGGTTTCTGAGTTTTGGTGGTCCACCGACACCGGTTAATTTTCATAGGGGCATAACCCTACCAATGAGTCGTTGAATTTTTTCGATCCAAATGTAACGAAGAACTGGGGTCTGGTCCGGAACAAATTTCACCCTTTGTTTTTTTTCTACCTATTATGGTTACGGTGTTGGAACGATAACAAGGTTTTTGGGTTTCGGAGGGATTACTCCGAACCGACAAAATATTTCGACTAACAGGGTGAGTTCCAGATAGGTATTCATGACACCGATACAAAGTGTGAACATGAAAGCGACACGTCTTACGGTTTAGGCTGCTTACTTCGTCAAAGTTTGGCGGAAGAATAATAATAATAAACAGAAGAAATACAGTAAGGTCTTTCCCTTTTGTAAAAGGAAAGACCTTAATAAAGCCGGCATTTGAATACATAATTATGTTCAAAGTCTTTCAGGTGATTTTTGAGTAACAGCAAACACAAGAAATATATCAATTGGACCTGCTTTGATATGATTATTGTACTCGATTGTTTATTGAATATTCACGTTGGAAATTCCTTGTTCCGCCAAGTTACCGAAATTGCTGCAATGGGGACTTACTGTGCATCACTAATTGCGGACCTGTTTCTGTATTGTTACGAATGACAATTGATATTTTAAACCAGCAAGGACCCATTGAAACAACATCTGGTACACTCATTAAATAAATCTAGATATTTGGTTTGTATTTGTATGAGATGAAGTTGATGGCCAGAATCAGTTTTTTTTCAAGAATTTAAAAAGTTTAGAAAATTTAAGAAATGAATAAAAAGTGCATATATTACCAAAACTAAATTTCGTCTGACACCCATTTTATGCATTTTCTTTCAAGTAAAATTTATTCATTTTTGCTACGAACGATCATCGATGAAAAATTTCGAGTACATATAGTTACATAGCTCTTATATCAGTATATACATATTTGGCTTTCAAATTTTGGGATTGAACCTTTTTTGAAAAGGGATAATCTAGAAATTGTCTTGACTCACCAAAAAAAGTATTATTTTTTTTTATTATTTATTTGATAAGTTTGCAATTACGTAAGGTTATAGTGTTTTAAGATGTTTAATTATTTTCTGCAATAGTCTATGTTCTAGAAAGTTATCATACATTTGTAGTGTCTTCTTCATGTCTTGTAACATGATAACTATTTGACTGATCGTATATATATGTAACTTCTTCTCTTGAACTTTGTGAAACGGTTATTATCTGTCTTCAAATGATAGGCGCAGGTTTCTTTTAAGTTGTAAGAAACTTTTCATCAGAGGTGCCTTAAGTTTGAGCTTTTTATTTTGCTATTTGATAAGGGTCTTTCCGTTTTAAGTCTTTCTTGGAGATCGGTATTTAAGTTATTTTACTTTTTAAGTTGAAACCAGTGTGTTAAAACGATTTAGTGGGTGGAAACAACTATAACATTGAATGGTTAATCTATTGCAGTTGAAATTATTATTTTGTATATATTTTATGAAATATGAAAATGTTGATAGTCAGGGTAAATACAAGTGGTGAAGCTGTAAAAGTTTGTTTATTTAAATATTTGTTTACATATATCTGCATATAGAATTCGGAAATCAATAAACAATTCTTTGAAATAGCTTATCTTTAATAGAAATACATGTATGTTTTGAAAAACAAAAACAGCTGGTGCATTTAAATCGATATACATTTGATCGTATATTCTGGCTATTTACTCATACTTGTGTAGGAATGTTAAAATATTTTCACGAATTGATTAAAGTGTCATTATTTGCATTGGTATTTTCCGATCAAAGAATTTCATTCCAAATTTTTAATGTTTTGTATTGATATTTCTTTTTTGAAATATGTTACACATTTTTCAGTTCAATTCCAAGCTAATTGGATCATCATTTTTATTACACTTCCATTATGGATACATTTGGTATAAGGACTGTAATTATTCTGTAATCGAATATTCTGGTTTCCGCCCATTATCCATGCCGAATTCTTTTCTATTATTTTACCATTTTTCTAACATTTGATTAATGTTTTGAACTATCATATGTTATCGTCTTTATTAGATTGGGTGATACATTTTCCAGTATTCAATTTAGCCATATGTTACTGCAGTTATATTTTCAATTTCAGCTCAAAATAGCTAAGGAGAAACACATCAGATAGTGTCTTAAAAAAAGTAGGTCCGGAATGTAGTAATTTTTTTTTTAATCAGTGGTTTGTTTTTAAAGACAAACAATTTCAATGATTTATTTTTAAATATCAACATTGGATGCTAAGTGATTTTTTAAAACTTTTAATGGTTTCTTTTTAATATACAGAAAAGAGGCATAATGATGATATGCATCCATATACTATTAGTTACATAGTGACATAGTGACCTAATACGATATATATGGGGCAGTAAATTCGATATGGAGTGAGAGCAAAGCTTGAATCCCCATATGGAATTTACTGACCCGGCCCATACATATCGTATTAGGTCACTAGCACACTATGCAACGAATTTATCTTACCGACTATCTTAACATTTGATACTTAGACTAGTGGCCCATAAAAGTGATCAAGTCTTCAATACTGTAAGTATTATGAACAAACTGCCATGTGTCTATTAAAAAACAAATGCCATCAATAACAACTTGTTAGCTTAAAATTAGTTGTATGGCATTAATTTCAAGTGTTCGTAGTCGTCTGATGAAACCTTTAAGATTTTTTCTCTCGCCACCGTTTTGTTTGTATAAAGGGACACAACTCCACTACTAACCTAATATGGAACCTTACTAACCTAATATGGAATGTACACGGTCTCCACGAGGTTCCTCTTAACCAATCATATTCTAAGAAATTATAGAAGTTAAGATATTATTAGTTATATGGTGTGTTAGTGACCTAATACAATGTATATTGGGTCAGTAAATTCCATGTGGGGTAAGTGACACCCTCATTATTTTCCTCTAGAAGCCCTGGAATACCCCCCTCCCCCACTCCTGTTTTTTTACCATTTTCTTTTCATGTTTTGTGCTCTAGTTTCAGATATTTGAACATAGCGCCCTCGGATATCATGCGCAAAAGAAGCGCCTGTTTCTCCTCTTCAAGACGTATATAGTTATACCCCGTGACCTTCATTAGTTTTCTCTAGAAGCCATGGAATAGGCCGACCCCATTTCTGCAATGATGTATGTTAGTTGAATTAAACAATGACATCAAAGGAACTATATTTTACAGGCTATGACTACTTTTAAAAACGTTCTAAATTGAAGAGAGTGCATTCGTGGTCCTACACCTACAAATAATCTGTTGATATATGCAGAGATACTGTGGTACTGAATATTAGCCTAAAAAGATTGAGTTGAACATTTGGACGTATTTTCTGCCTTATTATTGGATTTAACGGCAATTGTTGTCTTATTCTTTGTTGGGTTTCTCGATATATCGCCTTATTGTTCGCTGGCTTATTGTTCGCTAGTTATTGTTTGCTAGCTATAAGATGAACAGTTTTCTCTTCTTTCAAAATCTTTCTGTTTGAACCCGTCGAGCTGGAACTTATCAATTATTGGTAATAATATTAAATATTTGGGAAACAAAAGGGCCTTGGAAAGAGTATTTTTTAATCAACAGCATTGTCATGTGTTAGTAATAAATAAAGTTGAATTCTTTGATTCGATGTTTTACGTCATACCAGCAAATAAATTGAAAACTGTTTCTATTCGCATTATTTATTTTTAGTATTCGTATTGTCATCTTAGAAAGTCATACTTTAATTAAAACACTACAATAGGGAACAATGTGACAATGCTCGAATTAAGTAGTGTCAACCTTGTGATTATGACCCGGCCGTGTTAATAGCAAAGTCGTAAATACACCATTTGGTGATGCGCCTGTCAGATGCGAAACGTACAGATAAGGTAATACGTAACATGTGAATATACTATTGTTGTCGGTATCGGATTCGACCCAGAACTTGTATATTATTGGCAATATTAATTAAGTGGAAAACAAAAGGGTTTGAAATGGTGTAATTCTAATCAATGTCATTGTCCTATATTAGCCATATATAAAGTTAAATTATTTGATTTGTCGTCTTTAACCCATTACGGCCCGCGGTTGACAAATTGAACCTCGTTATTTTAGTATTATAGATATGTAACTTTTCATTATAATCCCTTCACGAAAACAAATTACATTATACAATAAAGCCGGCATTTGAATACATAATTATGTTCAAAGTCTTTCAGGTGATTTTTGAGTAACAGCAAACACAAGAAATATATCAATTGGACCTGCTTTGATATGATTATTGTACTCGATTGTTTATTGAATATTCACGTTGGAAATTCCTTGTTCTGCCAAGTTAACGAAATTGCTGCAATGGGGACTTACTGTGCATCACTTATTGCGGACCTGTTTCTGTATTGTTACGAATGACAATTGATATTTTAAACCAGCAAGGACCCATTGAAACAACATCTGGTACACTCATTAAATAAATCTAGATATTTGGATCAAATTTGCCTGTCAGTAATGACGGCTTTTGTATGTACACTAAAGAGATTTATCCTGTTGATCTTTTTTTAAATGAAGCTAATACTAACAACAAACAGCACTTTTGATATCCATATCTCTTATGGGAAGATTTTTTCATCACAACAAGGACATCATTCGAAAATATTTAATCAACCTGCGTCTCATTCGTTCAGGTATTTCACATCGCATCGTTTATGGTAATATTCTATACAAAGCACAAGAAAGTCGTCATTCGCCTTCAAATCTAACCAAACCTTTTTTACACAATTTTCCGAATGCCAACATACGGTTTTGCCATTGCTATTGTTGCCATTGTAGTCTGTGCTTATGGACATGACTGTACAAAATACAACCTGACACCATCAGACCAATCTCTTATTGATATGATGAAGCATTACTTGCATACCTCTCGGAAGGCGGACTGTCCTTTAACACCTATACAACAAGGTAAGTCGTTGTAATTAGTGCCTATAGACATGTACATGACTGTACAAAATAGAACTTGACACTATCATCCCAGTCTATTATTAATGATATGATGAAGCATTACTTGTATTTCTCTCGGAAGGCAGACTGTCCTGTAGCCTCCATCAGTACAAAAATCAAAAAGTTAACAGTTGGATATAGGACAAATTCGATAAAATTGCAGATCAGACGACTATACTGGTATGTAAGACCAAAAGTTGTGACAACATTTATTATTCTTTCAAATGATTTTTTTTCTTCGTGTGATTATTTAACGATAACAGATAAGTTAATATTGGTTTTCAATGCACACATTAATGCTCTTTAACGGCATATTTGCGTAAAAGTATATAAATTAACGATATTCTATTCATAAACACGTTAATGCCAAGACGTTTGGTATTTTCCTCATCATATAAGATGCACCGGACTAAGCTGTCTCCTAATTCATCTTTATTATGAATCTATTTATGATTAGTTTATTCATACAACAAATTAACATTTTATTTATATTTAAGATATTGGTGTGACATATGTCAGATGGGGGAAGAAAACGTGTCCTGGAAATACCGATATTGTGTATTCAGGTAACTTACAAAACCTTTGAATAGACTTATTAAGAAGGGATATAATTACGATACTGTTGTCAAGTCATTAAAGATTGCATATTTTGGCGTTAATATTGAGTCACTGATAAGGTCTTTGCGTCGGAACTAAACACATTTATTCTAAAAACAGTTGTTGGCATGACACGGGTAATGTTCTTCTCATATATGTTATGAAGGTATGATACTAAACCCTTAACGGGAAGGATTGTGCCTGATGTTCCATAATCTTTCAGTCAGTTTAATTGAAGTCTGGAGCTGGCATGTCAGTTAACTGCTAGTAGTCTGTTGTTATTTATGTATTATTGTCATTTTGTTTATTTTCTTTGGTTACATCTTCTGACATCAGACTCGGATTTCTCTTGAACTGAATTTTAATGTGCGTATTGTTATGCCTTTACTTTTCATTATCACTGAACTAGTATATATTTGTTGAGGGCCCAGCTGAAGGACGCCTCCGGGTGCAGGAATTTCTCGCTACATTGAAGAACTGTTGTTTTTATATTTGGTCGGGTTGTTGTCTCTTTGACACATTCCCCATTTCCATTCTCAATTTTATTTGTTATTGTTATTGTTATTTTATTAATATTTTTTTTTTAGATATATTAAAGATCATGTCACGTTTTATCTTATTAGGTTGCTGTCTTATAAACAATTACAACACATTTCATTCAATTCATAACACGAATACCACTAGCGTTCGTAGAAAATTACTTTGTTTTAGATTTTAGTTGAATTCAAAGATATGATATGGCTAGTGTCTGGATAAGGTTTGAGATTATTGAAAGAAACAATTTTGAAAATAAAACATTTGCTAATGCGTGCATAACAATCTATGACACATATTTAAAGTTGAACGAGTTGTGTCTACTACTAGGTACAGCCATGTTAATACCTAAATTTTAAAACACTGCATACTAGCTTTGTCATTGTTATGTACCAACATAAAGTTTGAATAATAACATTTGGAATCAAATTATTACCTTAAACTTATTCAGGACAGACTGGAGGTAACTATTATACTAATAATGGAGGAGGTTCCAACTGGCTCTGTTTACCCAATGACCCTGAAAATGGTAATGTATCCTCCAATAGTAATGATGGACTATATGGTGCCGAGTACCAGATAAATTCCAGCAATAATCCATCCGGTTTTCCTACTAATTTGTATAATAAAGAGGTTCCATGTTCTGTGTGCAGACGAAAAGGAAAATTTTCTGTTTTAGTGATAGCAGGTAGTTATTATTAACATTAATTTTGTTCATAATCTTGAAAATTTTAATAAAAGAGGGACGAAAGATACCAAAGGGACAGTCAAACTCATAAATCTAAAACAAACTGACAACGCCATGGCTAAAAATGAAAAAGACAAACAGAAAAACAATGTTACACATGACACAACATAGAAAACTAAAGAATAAACAACACGAACCCCACCAAAAACTAGGGGTGATCTCAGGTGCTCCGGAAGGGTAAGCAGATCCTGCTCCACATGCGGCACCCGTCGTGTTGCTTATGTGATTACAAATCCGGTAAATAGTCTAATTCGGTAGGTCAAATTCATGAAAGGGAAGGGGATTGTAGTTACGACGTGAGGAACAAATATGTTCTTAAATAATTGGTCTTTTTTTTGGACATAGATGTTGTTGATTATACTTGAAATGTTCAATTTGAATTTATATTGCATTCAATTTTAAAGAATGCTTTTTTCTGTATTATCTCTCATTAAGTCGATGTAAAAAAGTATAAATATGTTTTAAAATAGAAATTGTAAATATATATATTTTGACTTATTTTCTAAATTAGGAAAAAAGTCCTGTTACAAAGGATGGAAATCTGAGTACAGTGGCTTCTTGATATCTGAATACAAGGGTCATACCAATGCAGACTTTATATGTATGGACGGAGAGGCAGAACAATTGGACAATCGATCATCAAACGAAGAAGGGGCTTTACTTTACCCTGTCAGAGCGAAATGTGGTAGTCTGAGATGTCCTCCATACAAAGATAACACTGTAGTGCTTTGTACCGTCTGTACAAAATAAATAACATGATGTTCTCGATTGTTCACTTATTTAATTTGTTAAAGTTTCGGATGAGAGTATTTAACCGTCCTTGAATAAACGAGACATGTTGAGTTTTTTTTTAAAATAGGCTTCTATATCATGTGAAATAAGTATGTTATAGTAACTACATATTCGTAATGCTTTCGTTATCTATCCATAAGAAATTATAATACACACTTATTCATGAAAATACACCTAACACATTTCGTGCATCTGAAGAGATTATTTGATTTACCTGCATCACGAAAGCTCAAACCCCTTTATTTGAAAGCCAGGAACGTATAAATACATAAACACTTTATTCGCTATGCATCCAAAATTGACGTAAATAATTGTAAAATTTTGCTAAGGTCAACATTGTCTGACAAAGATTGAAGAAGAAAAAAAAACATTTATAAATCATGTCAGTACCAACGCATTGACCACTGGGCTTAGGAAACTATAGTAGATTGCGGCTTTACATTTTAACAGCAGTGCTATAGTAATGTACAAATCGTTATATCTGAATAATGAACAAATAGAAATTTTACTCTTTGTTAAAAACCTTCCTAGAAATTAAGAGGTATTTACCTCTCGAAAAATCATTCGGTTCCTTATGATCGCGTTGTCTTCCTTTGTCCAAGTGTTCGAAACAAAAGGTTTTGATAACTCTAACATCCTTTGCTTGAATCAAATGAAACTCAAACGAATAGAAGAAAAGAAAAAAAACACTTTTAGCTTTGAAATCAATAGGTCAAAGTTTACAAAAAATAGAATTTTGTTTGTTAGAACTTCGAATGGTAACTTTATTTTCTCTTGCTTGATTGGAATGCAGTAAATACAGACGAAAAAAATAGGAAATGTGATGAGAAGGCTATGAACTTGGTTTGTACAATGGTCAAAGGTTAAGGTCACTATTACTTAGTATAAAAAATAATTTGAAAATGAATTTCGGATGGTCATTTGATTTTCTCTTGCATTACATTTCTGGAAATAAACGGACACATATGGGAGCTATAAAGAATGGAAAGCATCCTATTGATTGTTTGAATCAGTGCATGTCAAATATTAAAGTCAAAACAGAAATGCTGATTGTGGATGGTACTACCAATAAATTGTAACAAAAATTCATACAGATGCAAATGAGCAATAATAGTACATGTTTACTTTCTCCAAACGCTAACTTAAAATACAAATGTTTGTAGATGGATTTGCAGTATTTGGAGCATTATTTCGCAGTGCAAGATATTTATTTGTTAGTCGTGAGGAGTTTTTAACTCAGCATGTATACCAGTCTTTGAATTTGCACGCCGGACTAGCGTTACACATACATTAGACTCACCAGTGACGCATCGACTCAAACACGTTCAAAAGGCAAATTACGTTAAAAACTGGAGAGCAATACGGATACTAAATCCTGAAAAGATTTCCCTCAAACACATTTTTTTTTTAAATTAAATAATAAAAATACTAAACTCGATTGAAAATACAAAAAGGAAAATCCTTAAAAAATTACACAAATGGTAAACAACAGTTATATTCCTGACTTGGAATACTTATAATCCTGGTACATTTGATAACTATTTACACCACTGGGTCGATGCCACTGCTGGTGGACGTTTCGTCCCCGAAGGTATCACCAGCTCAGTAGTCAACACTTCGGTGTTGACATGAATATCATTAATGTGGTCATTTTTATAAATTTCCTGTTTACAAAACTTTGAATTTTTCAAAAATACTAAGGATTTTCTTATTTTAGGCATAGATTACGTCAGCCGTATTTGGCTCAACTTTTTGGAATTTTGGATCCTCAATGCTCTTCTACTTTGTACTAGTTTGGCTTTTTAAATATTTTGATATGAGCGTCACTGATGAGTCTTATGTAGACGAAACGCGCGTCTGGCGTACTAAATTATAATCCTGGTACATTTGATAACTATTGGAACAACCATTTCCTCTGGTAAATGAAACATAATTTTGCTATAATAGTCGCATAAAATTCCATTATATTGCAACGATGTGTGAACAATACACACAAAATGTAATAGGTACAAATGTCAACATTGCGTTATTATCTTAATCACTATAAACATATACGAAGAAATACAAAACGACATGTTGACACTCTATTGACAAAGAACAGACTACAAAATAAAAGACAAGAATACAAAAAATAACCATAGCTCAATATCACAATGTCGGAATGTAAAGGATAAAAACCGATAACAGTCCATTTTGAAATAGACATTCTATCAAATATTGAACAACTGTCCAATATTTTACAAAATGGACTGTTAGAGGCTTAAATTTTACTTGAGATCAAGAAAATATCCAACATGAGTTGAATGGCACGACGATTTTCCAATAGAGCTTCAATTAGAGAGAATGTCAGAATTGTGCAAAGCTGCTGAAACTCTACAAATAATTACATACATGTAACTGCAGCGACAAGGTTATACGTGACAGGTGAAGATTAACAGCTAATTGCATGAAAACAAACCTGGTCGTTGTGTATCGGAAGTTTGTGGGTACAAAAGGATATGCGATGGGCAGCTTAAATTGTAGATAGCGTTGGTATCACAAACATTTTTTGCACCGATAAAGACTTATCACTGATAACGAGAATTGTCGACAAAAAGGACGCTATTGGAGACCCAAAACATGAGAGTGATTATTCAGAGGATGCCGTTTGTTGATGTGGTTTATAAGAGTTTTTGTTGATTTCCATTTTTCATATAAATTAGACCATTATTTTTCAGTTTGAAGTATCTTTACATTCATGTTGGCGTCCTATATAGATTTACTTTTTACAAATTGTGATTTGGATGGAGAGTTGTTAAAGGTTGCCTTAATAAAAATGTTTTTGTCAAAGTGCTGGCATTTGTTCTTTCGTTGAATTTAAGTATAATTTCTAGTGATTGGGCTGTCATTTATTTGTAAGAATCAATAAAGCTACCTATGAGCTGTCCAATATTTTTAAGAAAGGAGAAAGTTAATAAACTAATTGCACAGTTAGCATTATGGTTTCTTTCAGGTGAATGGTAGACCAATCAATGTAATAAAGAACCAGAAGAACAGCAGGGAGACATCAAAACAATGTGTCAAGTATAGATACTGGGCCAGGTCAACAGGTTATTACCAAATTCAGTTAACAGAGAAATGTTATAGACAAATTAAAAGACCAATTTAACACGTAATTGATATCATATAGGACGTCAGTACTTATAATATATAGTTCAAGACCATTACGTATTATTTGTGAAGGTGATACTGAATATTAACCAACAAGGTCTTAACATCTTTCGATGAACTCGTTTTGAGAAAGAACGAGACGTTCTTTTGCATAACTCAGGTTCATCAACAACTGGCTCAGACACTGGTCACTTTTATAAATCCTGAGTAGTCGCTGCAAGCTGCAATAGAATGGGCTGGGAAATGTATATCCCACTTGCAGGTAAATATGTAAAAAGATGTGGTATGATTGCCAATAAAACAACTGTCCACAAGAAGACAACTTACACAACAACTAATAGCTATAGTTCACATAAAGCCCTTCACCAATGAGCAAAGCCCATACCACATTGCCAGATACAGAAGGCTCCGAAATGACAAATGTAAAATAATGTAGACGAGAAAACTACCGGACTAATGTATATACAAAATAATGACCGAAAAAAATATATAATATACATGTAACAACAAACGGCAACCACTGAATAACAAGTACATTGCTTCTGCGGTGGGCAAAGTTTTAATTCTAATTTTAACATTGATTCACAGGCAGGAGAATAGGGTTTTGTAGATGAAACCAAATATTTTCTTCTCTGAAACTACTAGGCCAAATACCTTCAAATTTTAAATGAATATTCCTTATGGTATCTAATTTATAAATTGTATCCGAAGATTTGATCTATAAAAAAAATGTTTAACAGGTCAAGATCTATCAGCCCTAAAATTTTCAGACAAATCAAACAAACCATTGTTTGGTTGCTGCCACTAAATTAGTAATTTTAAGTAACTTCTGCAGTTTTTGGTTATTATCTTGAAAATTATTGAAGATACAAGATAAACTTTCAAAGAGCAAATATCTTTAGCAATGTAAGATTCACAAAAAAGTAAAAATTACCAAAAATAATTGTGCAATGTGTCTGAATTATACCTTTATATAGTGAAGTTTTTTTTGGGCAATTTTTGCTTTTCAGATTTTCGTTGTATTATTGGCTATGATCCTGATAACTAATAATAGAGAAACCTGTTCTTGGACATATATGTAGGACTCGGAGGTGCGATGGGGACGCTGAAGTGCGATGGTCACACTGAAGTGCGATGTTCCACGCCGAAGTACGATGGTTTTATGTATGACGTTTGAAAAATATGACGTTTTTAAAATACAACATTGATTCGCAGGCAGGAGAATAGGGTTTTGTAGATGAAGGTTTCATGCTAACAAAGAAAAGTAAGGAAATAAGAAAGAAACAAACAATTCAAGTCCCGAACATTTTTAAGCATTACATGTTGAGGTTAAAACAATATGTTAAAACATCTTAGGCAGCAAAGCGGCTGAAAGATGAACTTTGTCACCAAACGGGCTAACCAGTTTTCTGAATTATGCCGCATACTTTTTGTACGATAAATACAGTATACTAATCTAAATATTAATCTTAATGTATCTTATGGTAAGCGTCACATGATTTTATGTGCGCAATTTAAAAATAACAAAAAATATGATGGTATTAGCAATGTTTAAATGATTTTGTTATATCAAGTTCATATACTGTTGTTTTATTCCCGAGATATTTTTTGTTTTTTGTTTTTGTTTTGAAAGAACACCGTAGCTCTGATTTTTTTATGGCTTCAGTCTAAAACATGTCAGACAGAAATTAACCTGACTTATTCCTATGTGTACTTCCCAATTTATCATCCTTATCTATGTTTTTTGTGAAATAATTTACAAGCTTCGCTATTAGTAAAGCATAATTTTTACTTCGTGGATACTGTTCCGACATTCAAGGTACAACATTTATATATAAATTCAAGAATAATAGCAATTACTAAGTTTTATCATAATATTTAAGAAAATGAGATGGACACTTCTTAGTACTATAATAAAGACCTATACGCTGAATCTTTTTTGTTTATTTCTCCATTGCCCACCTTATTCCATACTCTTGCGTGCTAAAAGAATAATTGGAGACTTGGAAAATTAGATTAAAACAAAAATTAAAGTCTTTGGTTTGATCCTAAAAACAGAAGTTTAAACATCTTCCAAATAAGAGGCTAGCAGCCAAGTATTAATGGTGTTATTTTATTACAACAGTCCATGAGCATTTTGCTTTTACTTAAAGTCTTAAGTTGGCCATCGCACTACAACGTAACCACCATCGAACTTCAGCGTAAATATCAACAAGTTAACGTCATAATTTTACCATCGCACTTCGACGTGTTAACCACCTCACTTCATCGTAGACCATCGCACTTCAGCGTGACCATCGCGGTTCGGAGTACCATCGCGGTTCCGAGTCCTACATATATATCCAAAGTACTGAAGTATGAAAGTTGTTTGCGACTTCAGGGAACTTAGTTTGGATTTGCCGTTTATGGTTTCATTAATATTTACCACACCTTCATTCAATAGTAGCATCAGATGAAAAATTCTCTGCTAGAGAAATTATTGAAACTAAATATTCAGGTTTTTTAAACAATTCAGGTGAGCGGAACGAGGCGTAAAGATTGATGCCTACGGATGACGAAGAATTCGCCATAACATTATACCGCGGCAAATCATAACTATATAAAATGAAGTGCCACTTTTCCATTCCAAAAATGATAAAGTGAAAGCCCCCCTTTATTACTTCCTATCCCCTCTTTTTTTTGGTTACAAATGACCGGTTCCTTATATCAGCCGTTACTCTATCAAAGTCCGATTTTTTTCTCCAATTCTTTTGTGCCTATCATGAGAATATATAAAGAGGAATTCGAAGAGCTAAAATGATCAGCAAGGCATATTTACATAAATGAACATAATAGAATTCGTGTATTAACTTTCATAGAAAAAATGCTAACGTTAGGTATACCGAAATTGACAAATATAATGCTTCCCTCGTTAAAACGATCATAGAGCATGACATAAAATAATTATTTCTTAAATTTGATAACTTTAACTGTATTGTAGACTCCGTATGTTCATTATCGAAAGACCCGTCGATTTAAACAAAACTTTGCAATTCATATGTATTTTTACAATTTTCCAACAATATCAGATGTGATTTTTTGCATCTTAAAACGAGGTACTAACATGCCAAGGTTTATCTCAAGTCTCAACCATTTTCCAAACGGTAGCTACAGATTTGATCCTAATTAGGAGTTACTCCGCAGAAGCAAATCGGAATCAGTTATGACGTAGACAGTAATCATTATAATCGTAATCATGTTCATTGACCATAAGGACGATAAAAGCACATCATATAATGACGTTTCGACATCATAAAATGAAGTAAATAAAACCACATAATATAAGATTACAAGCACATAATATAATGACACAACAACATCATATAAAGATGTTTGCACATAATATAAGAGAAACTGCACTTCATATAATGATATAAGTATATTTGCACATCATATAAGAATGTTTGCACATCATATAAGTACATTTGCACATCATATAAGTATATATGCACATCATATAATGATGTTTGCACATCATATAATGATGTTTGCACATCATATAATAATGTTTGCACATCATATAATGATGTTTGCACATCATATAATGATGTTTGCCCATCATATAAGGATGTTTGCACTTCACATAAGGATGTTTGCACATCATATAAGGATATTTGCACAACATATAAAGGTATTTGTACATCATATGATGAGAAGTTCGCATCATATAAAGGTAAGTTCACATCATATAAAAGTAAATGCATATCATATGATGAAAAATGGGCATAACAAGACAGTGTTGGCGTTCCATAATCAAGCATAAAAACAATGACCTTCCAGTACAAATTTGATCTTGTTTTACAACGAAAGACAATTAAGAAATATCAATCTTGTACACGAAACTCAGGTCATTTCTCTGTTTCTAGTGCTTTTCTTGATTTGGGGTTTTATTTTGTGGTTACTGTGATATATCTTTATTTTTCCCATCTTATATTGTCCCACAAATGATATATATAATTAATTATAAACCCTACCTTTTGATATGTTTTGATTTTCAATCAATCCCAAACAAGAGTGTATGATTTTATTACCGGGGTATTGTCTACCTTGTATTTGTTTCTTGGTATATTATTTTATACTTTTATCGGAATACAATATGATGAAATTATCAATGCAATTGACTGAGAAGTTGAAAGTTATTTTACAGTAACTGTAAATTATAATAATTAGCGATACTAAAATTAGACATTTACCAGTAAGGTGATTCCCCTTATACATTAAAGTTGTCTGCCACCTTTTTTTGTCACAAAAAGCCCTAGCTAAGTTTGAATTTTATTTAATCAACACATTCTGATCGTTACATTTGTATATCATTTGCATTTGTCTGAAAGAAAATACCCATATAGTATTACAGGAATATATTCTTTTTATGCCGACTTTGTTTAACCCATAATGTTGCCAAGTGGACTTAGTAGTCCAACTAAGGGAGGAAGGGGCCGGTGAAAGACAACACTAGTTTACACTTGTTAAAAGACTTAAAACGACGGAGAGAAAACAAATTCAGTTTGCAAACTGAAACCGAGGGAAACACTAAACTATAAAGGGAAAGCAACGGAAAATCTGAAACACTAAATGACTTTGGCAACAAAAATAAAGGTTATCATATATAGCCAGGACTATTTGTTAACAACTGTCAGATTTCTGACATTTTAATAATATTGGTGGTTTGAGCCTGGTTGAATTGCTAACCAAACCCCCCGCATATGTGCAATGTTAGCAAAACTAATTAAGATGGACACACTACGTGACAGGAACATGCAAACGTCATTAGCTTTTAAACACCGGAGTTGTAAGCTTAAAGTCACGCATGCGCCAGGTGCGTCCTTCCCCAATCTGAATTGACTATCAATGTCAGTTTGCTTTCCTGAGTCGAATGGTTTTCTTGTAGTAGCCCGGCTTCCTCTAGCAATAACAACATAGCTTAAATAACGTTATCACTAGTTTTTTTCAGTTAATGGAGTTCATTTGTAAGCTTTATTTGAAAAAAACCTGTACATAGATTTCCTTATGTCAGCTGTGGACGGATAAGGGAAGAACCATCAGTGGGGAATATCTGAATCCGCAGGCACGAGGGTTAGGAATGACAACGCTGATGTAATGTTGAAGCTGCCAACCCATTTGCATATGCATCAATATATCAGAATCAACTTTACGTTTTTATATAATAATAGTCTTTAATCTCATATAACCGAATAAAACATTTTTGTGACACACTAAAAAAAACCACACAAATAAACAATAAGTGATCAACTAATATTTAAAAGACAAAAATAATAAACAAACGAGCAAGACCATGAGTAACACGATGTTCTCTAATTTGGTGCTATTTTCACATTTCCTGACCGTTGTAAGGAAAAAAATGATTGGTTGCAATTTAATTGTGACGTTAAATTGTCTTGTTCCTTCTGAATTTTCTTATTGTTACGTCATGAAAAAAGGCGATCATGTCTGATGACGTCATATCAAAGATACACAATTTTCCTCAAGTCTTTGAAAAGGAAGGATTAAAATCACAAGAGAAACAGATTCCACAAGTGTAACGCGTGTATTTCGATATTTCTCCACTCTCAACAAATCTCCTCGCGCTTTAAATATCAAAATTTAACTGTATCGAGTGGAGAAATATCGTAATACACTAGTTGCAGTTGTGGAATCTATATTCATAAAATAACGATCCAAATTGCCACATTTGTTTAATTTGAAATTGAAATGCAAATAAAAATCATCATTGGATAAAGAATAAAAAAAAAGTGTTATAATTGCCGATCAGACAACTATCTACCACTAAAGATCAAAGCTAGCTATATGGTATTCAACAAGGAGCAACACCCATACCGCATATAAAAATGACACGACATGACTGAATGTAAAAGTAAAAAAAATTTTGCAATTAACAGAAAATTTAAGTACAGCAATCTGAAACTTACGTCATATGCAGTCATTGATGATCGAGATAACTATTTCTATGTCTTGTCTGAGAATAAATAACTAAGAATATTGTTTGGTGGGGAAAGTCTAACGAAGCAAACAATAAATCCCAAACAGCAACAATGTGCTGTAGTTCTGTTTGACTTCTTTTGTCGAGCTACAAATGATATAACTATCTACTTCTGGAGATATTCAATTTCATTTTCCCTTTTGTTCTAAAACTGCACAAAATATCTAATAAATGTGGGAGTAGATAGATAAAGTCAACAGTAGTATACCGCTGTTAAAAATTCATAAATCGATAGTAAAAAAACAATTTCGGGTTACAAACTGAAACTGAGGGAAACGTATCAAATATAAGAGAACTACGACACAACAGAAACACAACATTAAAATGTAACACACACAGAAACGAACTATACTATAACAATGGTCAGGTAAGACTCATATTACAGATAAAAATAAACATTCTAAATTTAATTTTTATATTGAGCTGAATTAAAGGAGGTAAAGCAAGTTGTAGTTCTCGGGATTCACTGCTTTAATTTTCTATTTTATTACAATTAGGAGATGTGGTATGATAAGCAATGAGACGACTATACATTAGAAACAAAACGACAATAATTAAGCTTAAGGTTGTCGCACATTCTTCACCAATCAACAGTTTAATGTATGGTAACAATGTATAAATTCTAAATTAACTCATATACAATTTCCTTTCACAAATAATATATTGTATTAAAAAGGAGATGTGGTATGATTTCCAATGAGACAACTCTCCACAAGAGACAAAAATGACACAGAAATTAACAACTATAGGTCACCGTACGGCCATTAACAATGAACAAGGCCCATACCGCATAGTCCTTTATAAAAGGCCCTGAAATGACAATATAAAACAACGAGAAAACTAACGGCCTTATTTATATTTAAACAAAAATGAACGTAAACCAAATATGTAACACAAAAACATGTTAGCTGGATCGCAACCCATCCCTTTACCTGTGACAATGGTATAACAGTACAGCATAAGAACGTACTGTAAACAAGGCTTCACTCATCAGATGGACAAAAATACATACAAGTGAACATGGCAAGGTACTTGTACATCCCAACAACAAAACGACACTAGGAACAGATCTGAAACTACTCGCAGTTAACTGACAGCTTTTTCAAAGCCACTTACAACCAATACACAAATCGTGTAGGTTCTACGATAGAGTACCAGGCAATAGATGAAAACAAAGATCACGGAGCAATAGCATACGTTACAAAGTTATTCAATATTCCAAAAAAGTAATACACAGTGGTTTTTTCAATTTAATAGAAAAAATATAAATTTCATTTCACTTCAAATGTCAAAATATAATGTTACGCTATCGTATTTATTCTACACGCTATTTCCACATTAAAAATATTGATCAAACCATGATATAAGATATAATGAAGATGCTGTATTGTCGCTTAGACAAATCCCTGGAAGCCATAAAGGTAAAAAGAAATATATTCTTATATTCTTCTGTTCATAGTGTAATTATTTGATTTGATAAATTTTGTGTTACTTTATGGGATTGCATGATTACTAGTACTCCATTTTCAGAATGTCCACATTAAGTTTTGCCACCGTCGTTGTTGCATTGGTAGTCAGTGCGAATGGACATGATTGTACAAAATACAACTTGACACCATCAGACCAATCTCTTATTGATATGATGACGCATTACTTGCATACTTCCAGGAAAGCAGACTGTCCTGTAACACCTTCACAACACGGTAAGTCTTTTAGCATTTAATTTGCCTTTGTAATCGCTTGAATTCGGAATTGATGCGACAGTAGTTAACTTATGTTTAAATATGTAAGATTTGTGTAAAAAAAAATACAAATCAAAATAACAAACAAAATGTAACAAAAATCCCAAACTCCGATGCAAATTCGAAGTCCAAACAAATTGACAAAATTATACTCTTTCTCTGGTTATGTATGCATAACCCATAATGCGAATTTATACTATGGCAAAATGATATAGTTACAGATCAGAGGAACAGATCGCAAACACAATATATATCTTTCTGATGACATTAGTACTGTTGTTTGTGAGTATAGTGATTATATGACGAATTCTGCTTTCTTTACATTTCTAGAAATATTTATTGGAAAAACTTGTATTTTATCTTTAAAAATATTTTAGTGATCATATACACACTAAAAGGTTAGTTTCAGTAACACATTGTGTTTGCATTCAATCATAATTGTAAACGGTAGTCAAAGGAAATGTTATGGATACGACGTCCTAATCCTTTCTTGTAATTCATCTTCAATACGGTTGCATACTGTTCATTGGCGATTAAATTTGTATATTTAAGATATTGGTGTGACATATGTGAGATGGGGAAAAAAAACTTGTCCTGAAAATTCGGACATCGTGTATACAGGTATGTTTTTTCTTCAAAAATATTATTATTATACGTAAATCAGAGAACTCCTACACGTTGAAAAAGCAGTAGACTATAAGGACAGGTTCACTTGCTTACTACAATTTTCTTTTCTTTTCATAATATATAGTTCTGTACTTTTGAAGTTACTTTTTACAATAATGTACACTCATATACATTTTAGGTACATCAAAAATCTTATGGTTTATATAATTAGTTTTCTGTATAATTAACAATTCAACAAATGTGTTGATATTTATCGAAAAATTATGTTTTGTTTTCTCAGTTGAGAAATGTTGAGATATCTAACATAATCTTAAACACAGTTTTGAAGTTGAACTTAAATAGCTTTACTATTTGCATGTTAATACATTGAAAACTTTTAACATTTGTTTGCCATATATATATATTTGTCATTGTTATGTACAGATATGTAATTTGAATAATAAACTTTGAAATACGATAATCATCTTCAACTTCTTCAGGGCAGGTTGGAGGTAACTATTTCAGTAATAAAGGAGGAGGTTCCAATTACCTCTGTTTACCCAATGAACCTGAAAATGGTAATGTATCCTCCAATAGTGATGAAGGATTATATGGTGCCGAGTACCAGATAAATAACAGCAATAATCCTTCCGGGTTTCCTACTAATTTGTATAATAAAGAGGTTCCATGTTCTGTGTGCAGGCGGAAAGAGAAAATTTCTGTTTTGATCATAGCAGGTAGTTTTATGGTTTTTTTTTTATCATTCTCCAAAACATAAGAAACCTGTTCTAAATATTGTACATTATCACCTATATTGTAACGTTGTATTGTTGCCTCTGAGGCTTCATATAAACATTACTTTGAATGCAAATTCTTCCAATATTGGATTGTTCTTAGTTACTGCAAAGATTAGTTCGAGGTACAAATGTACATATAAAGTACAAATGTTGTTATATAGAAATTGTATACATTATGTATGGTATATCTATTTATATTTGTTGCTTTTATCTTAACCAGGAAGAAAGTCCTGTTACAAAGGATGGAAATCAGAGTACAATGGCTTCTTGATGAGTTCAAATAAGAATCACATCACATCCGACTTTATCTGTATAGACGGGGAGGCAGAACCATTGAACAATCGTTCTTCCAACGAACAAGGTGCCCTGTTTTATCCTGTCAGAGCAAAATGTGGTAGTCTGAGATGTCCCCCATACAAAGATAAAACGGAAGTACTTTGTACCGTTTGTACTAAATAAAAATAGTATAACGCTCTCGTTTTTTTCAATCATTTTCTATGTAAAGGTAAAAGGCATCAGAATAGTACTGGCTTTAGCATGAAAATGACACATTATACATGTATTACCTCCGAACCGCTTTAGAGATTTACTTTCACTAGGAAAACTAAAACTCAGGCAATTGAAGGTCAAGGACGTATAGATAGATAAAAACGTTAGGAGCTGTACATTAGTTCCATAAAAGGTATAGTCTAATTCGAGATCAAATTGATTGAGAGAGTTTATTTTCATTATCTATCAATTGAGAATTAAAAAAGAAATATACATGTTATTCATCATATCAGTACCGAAGAAAACACTACTGAGTCAATGAGACCTCCAGGAACTTGCATTCAACTAGATTTAGCATCAACCATGCACTAGTAATTCAATCATATCACAATCGGTATAGCTAAACAACGACCAAATAAATGATGTTCTACTTTGTTTGCAATCTTTAAGAAGGGCATCATGCTTCCCTTTTGAATATTCGGAAAGCATACGACAATCATTTGTCGTCCTTTCACCTTATATCTGAATGTCAGAAACAAAGGATATTGAAAAATTTACCATTGCCTTGTTGATTGGAATGAAAATTATACAAATACATGAAAAATGAAACAAAAAACACTCTAGCAAAAACAAGACTTCTGCAATTATTAGAGGAATAGGTCAAATTTACTATAAACATTTTGTCTTGACAAACTGTTTCCTGATGATAACAACAGTGTCACTTGATAATTGATTGGAATGAAACTAATAAAGACATAAGATAAAGCACGTGAACGGAATCCGACTGTAAGTCAAAAGGTCAAAGGTTAAAGTCACTGCTACTTGGTTTGACAAAGTGCAATATCAAGGGAAAAGGAAGAAGCATATTTATTATGGGGTAGAAAATGAAAATAGTACACTGTCTCGTAAAGAATACAGGTAGAATGAAACCTTGTAATAGACGCAGGTTGAGGAGTAATATATCGCATTGTAAGATTTCTTCATAATTGGTATTTCAAAAAATTAAAAGATTGTAAACAATTGCCCCGAGAACTCACATTTTGCGTGTTGTATTTACTTATTTCAAATTAAAGAAAATGTACTTCTGCTTTCTCAATACTATATTTTAGTATGGTGTGCTACTTTAGGGACAAATTATATAACTGTTTTAGAACTTGATCACCTGTAGCTTAAAATATGGAAAATTTATTGTTTAGGATTGTGTACAATTTGATTTTACAGCCTCAGAAATACTCATTCATATTCTGGACATCTTCAAGTTCATGAAGTCTTTTTCCATGTTTGATCCCACATCTGGCTTTTGAATGCATAAAACAAAATTAGGAAGGGGTATGCAATAATTATACTCTGCTCACAGTAGACAACGCACATAAATGAGCCATAACTGTGTCTCCTAACCATTTAATTTAAAGTTATGATCTTATCAACGGAAAGTTTATGTTAGCATAGCAATGCTAACAACATATCTGACTATACTTATCACCAGCCCAGTAGCAAACACTTTGGTGTTGACATAAATATCAATATTACTGTCAGTTTTATACATTTCCTGTTTACAAAACTTTGATTTTTTCGAAAAACTTATCCAAGGCATATATTACCTTAGCCGTATTTGGTACAACTTTTTGGAATGGTTGGAATAATGGATCCTCAATGGTCTTAAACTTTGTACTTTTTTTGCTCTATACATATTTCGATATGAGCGTCACTGATGAGTCTTATGTAGACGAAACGCGCGGCTGGCGTACTAGATTATAATCCTGGTATCTTTGATAACTATTTGTGGAAGAAAACTTTATGAGAAATTACTTCGTCCTGGGAAACATCTGCCATTTTCCGGACATGATTCATACATTTTCGTATGAAGATCATGATGGAGTAAATCTTGATTCCTAGATTAATTTTTCACATCATATTCAATTTTACTGACATCAATATTAACTTAGAATGATGACCATACCAATAATAATTCATATCAACACAAATGCAGACTACTGGTCTTTTAATAATCCCGGGTGATAAACCCCCACCAACAATGGCATCGTCAAATAGGTTATACACTACATCATAATAAGTACCAGACTTTAAAGTTGCTCGTCAGTCAAGAGTTCTGTCTTCAAACGACTTACCAGTGACGTTCGAAAAAAGAAAATCGTTTGTCACATTGAAAGAACAGAATTCCGAAAAGGTTGGAAAATACAGATACGGTTATCATTAAGTTAAAAGTATTTCTAAAAATAAGTTTTTTTAAACAATATTAATTACTATATTTAACATTATTAATGTCAATACAAGTGCTGGTTTCTGTGGTAATACCTTATCTGTTATGTAGCATGATACTTCAGTGATTTTTTCTTTTAAAAAACCGTTTGTCACATTAAAAGAACAGAATTCCAAAAAGGTTTTGCCAAATACAGATGAGGTTATCATGAATTTAAAAATATTTCTAAAAAAAGTTTTTTTTTGCAAACAATATTTATGACTACATTATTCATTGTTTATGTCAAGACAAGTGCTGGTTATTGGGATATTACCTTATCAGTTATTTGAAAGGATACTTCAGTGATATTTTCTTTTAAAACAGTAGAAATATTTGTTCTCGTGATGATTTTTTCATAACGTTATAAATGGATCTTCAAATCTTACTGTCTGGTGTTAATTGTAAACTTTGAAAATTAAGTTTAGTGACGGGAAATAGGCAATACGATATGTACATATTTTGCACACAATGTTTAACAACATACTTTTATGTAATTGAAGAAACACATTAAAAGAAAATTTTATAAATAGTGCACATTTGAGTTCAAATAAAATTGAGAATGGAAATGGGGAATGTGTCAAAGAGACAACAACCCGACCAAATAAAAAAACAACAGCAGAAGGTCACCAACAGGTCTTCAATGTAGCGAGAAATTCCCGCACCCGGAGGCGTCCTTCAGCTGTCCCCTAAACAAATATATACTAGTTCAGTGATAATGAACGCCATACTAATTTCCAAATTGTACACAAGAAACTAAAATTTAAATAATACAAGACTAACAAAGGCCAGAGGCTCCTGACTTGGGACAGGCGCAAAAATGCGGCGGGGTTAAACATGTTTGTGAGATCTCAACCCTCCCCATATACCTCTAACCAATGTAGAAAAGTAAAAGCATAACAATACGCACATTAAAATTCAGTTCAAGAGAGTCCGAGTCTGATGTCAGAAGATGTAATCAAAGAAAAGAAACAAAAGAAACAAAAGAAAATAAACAAAACAAAACAAAAAATAAAAGAATGTAAAGAAAGTGAAAACGTATTTCAAGTCCTTTCAATACTCTCTTTCAATTTGTATTCATTCAAACCCAGTCAGAGGATTATTCTGAAAAATTAAGATGATATTACTTATTCAAGTTGATTAAAACATTATATACAGAGCCATAAACGTCATCTTTGTTGCATACATTAATCGAAGTAGGCGAGGTCTGGGTAAGGGATATATTTTTATGTTTAATAAAAAAGAAAAAGAAATCGAAATGAGTGTGACGTTGTAGGGCTGTAAGCGTTAACACTATGATTATTCAATTTTGAAACGACGGACTTAAGTAAAGTACAAGTTAAATCCTCAAAAAAACACTGAACTCTGGTGCCACATGTGGAGCTGACTCTGCTTACCCTTCCGGAGTACATGATATCACCCCCTAGTTTTTGCTGGGGTTCGTGTTTATTCTTTAGTTTTCTATGTTGTGTCATATGTACTATTGTTTGTCTGTTTGGTTGGTTTGTTTTCATTTTTAGCCATGGCGTTGTCAGTTTGTTTTATATTTATGAGTTTGACTGTCCCTTTTGTATCTTTTGTCCCTCTTTTAAAACGGAAAGTCTAAAACCTAAATTGCAAACTTGTAAATGCATCAAAAACGAGTTTGAAGCAAATGTGATTATTTGATTAAAGTAACCAAATCATACCTTTAGCTAGCTATAAAACCAGGTTCAATCCACCATTTTCTACATTAGAAAATGCCTGGACCAAGTCAGGAATATCCATTCGTTTGAAATGTTTATACTTTTGATTTTTCCTTTTGATTTTGGACTTTCCTTTTTGAATTTTTCTCGGAGGTCAGTATTTTTGTGTTTTTACTTTTTACAATAATTTGTCAGAAAATAATCCATGAATCGATTTTGGATAGATGTATCTTGATTTTTTTTAAAATTAAACACAGTTTATCACAACATTGTTTTGGATTTCACAAGCCACCAAGCTAGATAAATAACTTATACTGTAGATAAAACTGTCGCCTTAAATGACATGTCAGCACTTCATTATTCCCTTTAGACTGCATTATAATTTCTGATATGGCTTTGCGAAAAAAAAAGCAACAAAAAAAAAGGGGGGAAAAACCATTAGGCGTACCAATGCGTTTATGGCACCGCCGTAGCTCTTTATTATTATTAGTTTTGTACTTTTACAGGATCCAATGAAAAATAGAAAGACACGCTCAATGCTCTTCAACTTTGTACTTGTTTGGCTTTATAAATATTTTGATATGAGCGTCACTGATGAGTCTTATGTAGACGAAACGAGCGTCTGGCTTACAAACTTATAATCCTGGTACCTTTGATAACTATTTGATATGCAATCCTTAGAAAGTTAAGTTTATAAATATTTAAACAGATAAGAATAAATATATATTTTTTATTTTAATGTCAATTCTTCAATTGAGCTGGATTTAAGGAGGTAGAGCGGATTGTTGAATTCAGAATAACTGCTTTAATTTGCCAATGTATTATAATGAATAGTTGTGGTATGATAAGCAATGCAACGACTATCAATCAGAGATGAAACAACAGGGAAGCATATAAGTTGCCATACAGGCTTTGCCAAAGGAGTAGGTCCGGTAAGACCCTTTTTTGGCCCCAAAATATGGCAGTTTTACAAAATTGTTAAAATGTAAACTTTTAGTTATTTATTGGATAGTAAAATGGTTCTGCTACATAAATATGGGCTGTTTTTGACAATACAATGCACATATATTGGGTACTAGCACCATAAAGTCATGCTAAATTACTGAAATCTTAACAATTGCAGGATTTTACTTAAATTTTAGACGGTTTCCGTGTAAAATGAAAGTGGCCGCATTCGTGTTCATCCAAAATATTGAAATGGAAGTTGTATTTGATGATAATACATAACATATATAAAGGTTGAGGATGAACACGGATGCGGCCACTTTCGTTTTTGACAAAAACCATCTGAAAGTGACATTTTTTCGCATATTTGGTAGATTTTTCATATTTGAGCTTGAATCGGATCGTTTTTAATGACAAAATAAGTTAAAATCTGTCACATAAATTAATGGAAACATATGAAATAGACACTTAAGTGTTTAAAAAGTGGTCAAAATCTTTCGTCAGATGAAACTGAAATTTGAGGCCAAAATCGGTCCTTACCGGACCTACTCCTTTAAATATATAGTATAATTACAATGTATATGTTCTGGACAAAAGGAGTATTTGGATCATATGCGTAGGTCATGACCATATGCGTATAAACACTGTTTACTCATGTAGTCCGGGTATTTAATACGACAAGCGTGGATCAGTTACCTTTCCTATTAATTGCACCCTTCAATATGTCAGAAATTGAGAAGCTTGGAAAGTGGAATCTGAATACTCAATTGAAATAAATGATAATCATTGTAGCATCATTAATAAGTTAAATCGAATATTTTACTCAGATGTAAAAATTATGAAAAATGCATTGTTGCATGGTGATGATTTATGTTTCCTTACAAAACACAATATATCGACACCGCCAATAACTTGATAGTTACCAGGATTAAAATTTAATACGCCAGACGCGCGTTTCGTCTACATAAGACTCATCAGTGACGCTCAGATCAAAACAATTACAAAGCCAAACAAATAGAAAGTTAAAGAGCATTGAGGACCCAAAATTCGAAAAAGTTGTGTCAAATACGGCTAAGATAATTTACTCCTGGGGGGAATAAAATCCTTAGTTTCGAAAAATTCAGTTTTGTAAATAGGAAATTTATAAAAATGACCATATAATTGATATTCATGTCAACACCGAAATGCTGACTATTTGGCTGGTGATACCCTCGGGGACGAAACGTCCACCAGCAGTGGCATCTACCCAGCGGTGTAAATAGTTATCAAAGGTACCAGGATTATAATTTAATACGACAGACGCACGTTTCGTCTACATAAGAATGAACCACATAACAAGAAATCAACTGTTATCTTTCATAAGCAGTTATGTCATTGAACTTTATTTGTATTGCTTTATTATTTGTGTGTCAATTATCTTCATATAATTTGTAGTTCAATGAATTAAATACTTTATGACCTTTTATAATTAACAAGTGAACAGTAACAGTTTTTTAAACGTGCTGACCTTATTCTTATGTTAAAAATAATTTGTATAAAAAAAAATTGAACATATTTTTAAGTGTGAATAAGTGGAAATTAAAAAGAAGTGAAATAAAAACTAATCCTAACGTAAAAAATAACTCATGTACCAAACAACAGCATGCAATCGTCGACATCGAAAGGAAGCTTCAAATTGACTCCAGCTAAAGAATGACATCATTTATACTGAGATTCAGACAATAGATTAAAGATATAAACAAAACAAAAACACCAAAAAAATTACCTAACTTAGTGAAAAATTCGAACGGAAAGTCCGTAATAAAATGTCAAAATCAAAACCTCAAAAAACATTAATGGACAACAACTGTCATATTCCTGACTTGGCACAGGCATTGTCTCGAGTAAAAAATAGAATAAGCCGTGTTCCCATAAATATTTTAGAAAAATATCAAAATGTTCTAAATACTCAGATGGCCCGTCTGTTAATAACCAAACGTGTATGTACTCATAATGTCCGACCGCACGCTTATTGCCGAAACTAATGTGAATACCGATACGGTCAAAATTATACGAGTATTTATTCTACATAACTAGCATGCATTGCAAACTATAAGAATATGCAGACGCTACGATAAAATACCGGACAAAAAACTACACACACTGTTCACAAAGCAATGATAGTTATCAAAGGTACCAGGCTTATAATTTAGTACGCCAGTCGCTCGTTTCGACTTCATAAGACTCATAAGTGACGCTCTTATAAAAAAATATTAAAAAGCCAAACAATTTTAAAGTTGAAGAGCATTGAAAAAATTCAAAAATTTTGTACCAAATACGGCTGAGGTAATATATGCCTTGGATAAAACAATCCTTAGTATTTGTAATAATTTAAACTTTTGCTAACAGTAAATTTATAAAATTGACCATATAATTGGTGTTCAAGTCAATCCTATGTGCTGACTTCTTGGCTAGTGATAACATCGGTGACGAAACGTCCACTGGAAGTGGCATCAACGCAGTGGTGTAAATTGTTATCAAAGGTACCAGGCGTATAATTTCGAACGCTAGATGCGCATAAAGTTAAAGAGCATTAATGACCAAACACTTTCACTACAGTGCTGTCGTTAAATATCTAAAAATAATAATAATAAAAGATGATTTCTTGAAATGCAATTAATAATACTACGATTTGATTTCATTTAAAATGTCAAAATATTTTATTACGCTATCGAATGTATTCTACACGCTATTTCAAAATTAAAAAATTGAACAATCCAGAATATAAGATATAAAAAAGATACTGCATAAACGCAAAGACGAATTCCTGGAAGTCAGTAAGGTAAGAATTAAAATGTTTTTATGTTCTTTTGTTCAAACTTATGTTATTTTGATTTGTTATATTTTATTCTATTATATGATAACTACAACTCAATTTCAGAATGTCCACATTCAGCTTTGCTACTGTCATTGTTGCATTTGTAGTCAGTGTTTATGGACATGATTGTACAAAATACAGCCTCACACCATCAGACCAGTCTATTATTGATATGATGAAGCATTACTTGCATACCTCACGGAAGGCGGACTGTCCTGTAACACCTTCACAACAGGGTAGGAAAAAAGTATGAAAATATACAAATCTTGGTAACAAAACAAAAAATTATAACGCTAAACCGAAATCGGAGTCCAATCAAAATCAAATTACGGAACAATTTAAAAACAACTGCTATATCGATTAAACGGAGTTTCGGAAAACTCCAAAAGGAGAAAGTCTTTGTCGACAAATAAAGACTTTCATGTTACGTATGCATCACCAATAGTACAAATTCATGCAAGGTCAAAATGTTACAATTGGAGAAGAGACACAACTGATAAAGTTACAGATCAGACGAATAAATCGCACAAAAATACACTACTAATACACTTTCTAATCAAACTGTTGGGTGTGATTATGTAAATAATTTTGCTTTTGTTGAATATATATGAATGTTTAAAGAAAAGAAACTTGTAATTTATTTATGAAAATGAGTATGCAAGTGATTATATCCTCACCAAAATGTTCTTTACCAATTGAACTTGCATTAACTCATCAATGTAAACGGGAGCCAAAGGCAAACACGTTAAAGGTAATGTATTAGATAAGATGGACTAAGCTTCTCTAGTAATTCATATTTAATACGGTTTCGTACTGTAAATAAACATTTTGCTTTGAATATATTAGATATTGGTGTGACATATGTCAGATGGGGAAAGAAAAATTGTCCTGAACATTCGGACATTGTGTATACAGGTATGTTGTTTTCATTATTATCATCATTTTACATAAATTATAGAATTCCTACACATTGAATGAAGCGCTAGACTGTAAAGTTTTACTTGTTTACTACAGTCTTCTTTTCTTTGCATAAACATATAGTTCTGTACTTTTGAAGTAAATTATTACCCATTATGTTCACAATATATTTTAGGGTTATCAAAAGAGAAATTTGTAAAAGAATAAGAATAACTAATGCTTGTGAAACAATCTGAAACACAGATTTAAAGTCGAACTTAAAAGCCTCTACTACTTGCATGTTAATACATCGAAAATTTTAAACACTGGTTTGTGATATGTTCGTCATTGTAACGTACAGATAAATAATTTGAATAATAAAATTTGAAATAAGATAATCATCTTACACTTCTTCAGGGCAGGCTGGAGGTAACTATTATACTAACAAAGGAGGTGGTTCCAACTATCTCTGTTTACCCAGTAATCCTGAAAATGGAAAAGCATACTCCTATGCCAATAATATCCTATATGGTGCCGAGTATGAGATACATTCCAGCACTAAGCCATCCGGTTTGCCAGCTAGTTTGGGTGAAAAAGAGGTTCCATGTGCAGTATGCAGGAGGAAAGGGAAAGTTTCTGTGTTAATGATACCAGGTAGTTTCATCATTAATATTTGTTTACACCATTATTTAGAAAGGAATAATACATATGTTTTAAAATAGTTGGTCCATTATTAACCTATATTGTTGATTATAAGGTTCGACATGAAATGATCTTGAATGCTATGGCTTAACATAATATTCTGTATAATCACAATCTTTATTTCCAAATGCAAATATATTAAAGTAATAATTCGTTTTAATATGGAAACTGCATATTTTTACATTTTTTTTTATTAAGGAAAAAAGTCCTGTTACAAAGGATGGCAATCCGAGTACAATGGCTTTTTGATGAGTGAAAATATAGGACATAACATTAAAGAATATATATGTATGGACGGAGAGGCGGAACCATTGGACAATCGGTCTTCGAACGAACAAGGTGCTTTGTTTTATCCTATCAGAGCGAAATGTGGTAGTCTGAGATGTCCCCCATACAAAGATAACACTGAAGTTCTTTGTACAGTTTGTACTAAATAAAAATAATATAACGCTCTCCTTTGTTCACTTATTTCATATGTACCAGTTTACCTTATATGCAACTGTACATGTACTTCGATTAAAAGTCAAACGAAATATTGCGACTTGTTGATATTGAGGATAGGGAATAATGAGTCTTCTGTTATTTTGTATCATTTTTTGAGAGGTTAACAGAGGGGAATATCAACTTATTTTTATTATTGTTTACATCTTTACCTTGGGTATGTAGGGATTATTTTTCAATTATAGACTCAACATCTCATTTTCAATATGCTTTAAGTGGATATTGGTTGACAAGTGGTCTAAATAGTTGGAATACACAAGCATGTCAAAACTGAGGTTGTGATTTTTCTCCGTGCATTCCACTTTCCTCCTGCAATAAAGACTTAACTCCATGAATTAACACACTAGTGCTGAAAGAAGAGTTTAACTGTTGAACACAAATAAAACAATCAATCGTGTTGTTGCACGCTATTTTTCATCAGATATTATACTAATATGACACATTACTTATTTCGGGCGTTCGAAGCGCCGTAAGGATTTAATTACATAAGACACGTTTGAAAATAAGTATAAACACGAAAAAACGTACCAAGTGTACAAAAAAAAACGAAACATTAGTTACTTTGAGTTGGGTCCACTTTGTCTGAGGAAGTTGCATCTTAGTTTCTCAGTGAGGTCACTATTTATCAACGAATAATTTACAAAGAAAAACACATGTTTTAATTTATATCAGTACCGACGAGGAGTAACTTTCAACCAGCAGTGATTTACAAATTTGATAGCATATAACAATGTAAGTGCGTTGTTGTCTGTTTGTTTCAATATGCACTCCAATTATAATCTACAGATAAGATATGTGTTAACATTACCAATGAGACAACTCTCCACCAGAGACCAGAGACAATATGACATCGATGTCAACAACTATGTATCACCGTACGGCAACACCTATGAGTAAAACCCATACCACATAGTCTGCTTTGATAGGCAAATCATAGATTTCAGACATGCATTTCGTCTACAAACGACCTATCAGTGACGCTCGAATAAAGCATTTAAAAAGACCGAATAAAGACCGAAAATCAAAAAGCATTTGACGACCCTCACTTCTTACGGTTTTGTCAAACACAGCTGAAGTAATCCTTTACTGCCATAGTTAATTATTGGTTTTAGATCTTCCAAAAATTCAAAGTTTTATGAACAATAAATTTATAACTATGATGATATCGGTTATTATTCATGTCAACACAGAAATTCGGATTACTGTTATGGCAATTCCCTTTGAGAAGAAACCTCCGTTAGAGACATCTTCCAAGTAGTTGTAAATAAACCCATCATAACGTATATTTTCAGTATTTATGATTATTCATATAAATGTATAGCTGATATCTAGTGTTCCAAAAAAAAAGATGGTAAGTAGTAACAAATTGCATAGTGTTTTATATGTTCATCTACTGTTAATCTCTGTTGTCAATCCTTATGCATTTATTCAGCTGATAAATAAATGAATATATATTATATTCATATGTAAAACCATGTAGTTAGTACAGAAACTATGAAATGTTTAAGTTGTCTTTCTTCAATAATTTCATTCATTGTGTTAGGCGCAAAACAGATTGGGACTGATTTTATTTGAGTTGGCAAACATTTGATCCTGAAATAAGGTGATTTACTGCGTCAACCGATGTTTGAAATAGTTTGCAAAGTTTGATTTAGGTACAGTCTGTTCGCTTGTTATGGGAATGGCAAGTATTTTTTAACATTGTAAATATGGTCAATAATAAGGAATAATTTTTAAAAAGATATCACGTTTTTCATTGTCGTATGTATTTGCTAAATGGTCATAGAATTTTCAATACATAATGACATTTTTCTTGATCAGAGTGAAACCTCATAGTATCTGCCATCTGGGAAAATACTTCATAGAAAATGAAATAAGTTAAGTTTTACAATTTTTAATGGCATAACTTAATAACTTATATATTACCTATATATACAATTCCTTCTAACTGACGACTGGTGAAAAAATCGGATGTTTCAATATACACTTCAATTTTTTTGTCTTTCATCTGTATGATTCTACGATGTATGAATATGACATGGGTAAACATTCCTTTGGTGGTGTCTCCAGTGAATAGCGCGCGGTAAAGAGTTATATTTCTACATCAGAAACGTGTTTCCTAATTATGCTTATTCATTTTATATAATTCAGGAAAACGGGAACTGTTGTATAGGAATCTCTTGACAACAGTATTTCATTACTATTCTACTTGATATAAGTATTGTGAATAAACAAATATGTAATATATTGAAAGATAGGCCCAAAAATACCAAAGGGACTTCAAACTCATGAGACGAAAATAAACTGCAAATATATTATACTGCCTTCATAGCATACACTGTTAAATAAGTGCCTGATAGCTTGCCAGGTCAAATTTGGAAAGAATTTTAATCTATTTGGCTGTCATTTATGACAATAATCATAATCGCTTGCTTCGGCACAAATAAATCCTTGCCTTTAAATAGTTGGCATTTAGCGTTATAAAAAGTTATTTAATAAAAACGCTTTTGGCACATTTAATTTATTAAATACTGTTGTATTGTTTTTGAAAAGATTATAAAATCAAAACCCTAAAACATAATTTCTTTAAAAGGGAAAACAAGAAATGTCTGATATTAAAGACTGATAGCCCTAGATAATAATCAAAATTTAAAATTTTGTAGACGTTTTGCAATATCAAACAAAATGAAAATGAAGTTTATGTGATAAATCCATATTTGACCAAAGTAAATTGAGATGTTTTATGAGATCAATTTCTGATTGGTCCACTTGTTTTAAAGAACTTTATTTTGGATTTTTTTTTTTATTTCTACACGACACGTTTATCCTGCATGTGTTTACCCAAAATGAGTACCTTTTAAGACGCATATTTTATTCAGAATACAAGAAGGTCTGTCTTTTTGGAAACTTATCTAATAAAGTTGAATTTGTGTGACATCTTAAAAATATAGCAACACTCGGATGCTCAAATCTTATATATAACATAAAACGAGATGGTAGTCTGGGATAAACCGAAACTGGGAACGTCAGCAAATCTATTGAACAGATGAAAATGAAATCAGATATATTCCTGATTTTAATAGACAGTTACATAAAGTTACATTCTCCAAATCATGAAAACGACAGGACAAAAAAAAACTAACACTAATCAATTAAAAGACTTACAACAAAAACAAAACACATCATAGAAATCTAGATACTGAGAAATATAAACCCCATCAATAACCAGGGGCTCTAGAAAAATACATACTCTCCACACATGGCACCCGTCATGTTTCTCATGCAAGTAAAAACCCGTTTACAATTCTTATCTGGTAGCTCAAGGAAAAAATGGATTCACATTACGACGATTAGAATATATCCATCGTCATCTGTTAGATGTAAAAATTCCATATGTATGCACTGCTGGAATGTGGCTACATAGAAATGAAAATTCATAATTGGGAAGCCGATATCATCTGAATGCCATCAGGTTATTTCCATACATAACTAAATTGCAACCGTGTAATAGGTGACAGAAATGTGCAACTTACTCATGTAAGAATAAGTATTGCATTATTCAGAAAAAAAACCACATGCTTTTAATATACTGAGAGTTAAAATACTCCGACGAGACGTATCTTCTCCAACCGTATATAAAACCAATGAATAATGAATAGAGTATCATGAAAACGGAATTACCTGAGGGTGCACTTTAATAAACCTGTGGCAACTGCAACGTCAATTTCCTACAGAAAGTGCAAGATTTATAGAAATTACAGGGGGAGTGAGATTGTTGGAGAAACAGCGTACTATAGCCTAGCCACTACATTTACGGCACTTTTTACTGAGGATGACAAGTTTGCCTTTGAAACAAGCTTGAAATTAAATATGAATGCCGGTAGACATAATAATGTAATGTCTCACTTTTCTGGGCATCAGAAGTAAGTGAAAATTAGTTTCTTTCAACTCACCATGCAAGATTATTCAGCAGCAATACCAAAAAGACTGTGCAAGCGTAGAATTCTTTTAAAAAAAGTCTGTTTTAAAAATCGGTTTCGCTCCTTTTTTATTCAGTTTCCGATTGTTACCTTGATTGCAAGATTTAAACATCTCTGAACAATAGTTATCAAAGGTACCAGGATTATAACTAAATATGCCACACGCGCGTTTCATCTTCTAAATACTCATCAGTGACGCTCGAATCTAAAAAAAAGCCAAATACAGCTAAGGTAATCTATGCCTGAGGTAGACTCATCAGTTGAAGGAGAGATATATCATACGTTTTGGTCAACGACGAGTCCTCCAAGACAAGTAACCATCATTTGAATTATCAAAGAAGAGGAGAAAGATACCTTAAGGGACCTTCAAACTCATAAGTCGAAAACAAACTGACATCGCAATTGCAAAAAAAAATATAAAAGACCACCAACAGTATTCACAAGACAGCATATTAAAGTAAAGACTTAGCAACATGAACCCCAGTAAAACAACTGACAATGGTTTGATGCTATTCTGAAGGACAAGCAGATGCTGCTCTACCCATGTTTGAAAAACATATCATCATTTCACTTATGAAATAAAAATATGCGTCTTATGGATTTAAAATAAAGGAATGTGGTAAGATTTTGCAAAACAACACGTATCCAAATGACATCAATTAAATCAAAAGGTAAGCAACAACTGAAGTTTATCACAAATGCAAAAATAGACCATAAGTGAATATATTTATCTATAAACATGACTAAAACAATTTGAAAGTTTAAAGAAGACAAGAAATACAAAACTTTTTGTTTGTTTTTTCGCATTGCTTGTTCATGTGGAACGTGTAAACAATAAAACACATAAGTAAGCTCTTGGAAGTAAGCTCTTGGAACAGTTTATAGGATCAGTAAATGAATATGTTTGAAAGGTCTGAAAATTAAAGGTAATCACAAACATTTTTCATAGAGAATGTAAAACAAAACAGTACACTAGTTATGTTTTTAATACAAATCTTTTTATTTATTATTGGAATTGTAAAAAAAAAATGCTTTCTTAACATAATTTTAGTTTAACTGCAGTTAAAATAATTCAATGATTTTTTTTCACTTCTTGATGATCTAGAATTTATGTCAAAATGATAAAATTTGTTAATGAAAATTATATCAAACTAGTTATATAAATATAACACCTGAAAATGTATGTATACAATATTAAAAAAAAATAGAAATAGAAAATCAATAAAAAATTCTTGTAAATAGTTTACCTTAACAGAAACACACATACCTTTATAAAAACAAAACACCTGGCACATGTCAATCAATATAAATTTGACTGTACTTCTTGCCAAGTACTCATATTTCGTGAAGTAATGTTATAACATTTTGATGATTGATTTAAAGTGCTTTTGTTTGCATTGCTATTAGTGGATCAAAGAATTTTATTCCAAACGTTTTTATTGGTATTTCCTTAATTTTAACAAACTAAAATCCTTTTGTCACATATTAGCCACACGATCGTTTGATACAGATGGAATTTTAAGTCATTCTTTCTAATTTTATTTCCAGAAAACAATATTCAATTTATACCGTAACTTTATAAATATTCTACTCTGATGATTAAAAAGATACAAGTTACATACACATGACTACTGTGACTCATCTATACTCAGCTTTACTAAATCTAACGAATTTGATTGATTGACTCTGGTCCGTAAAATGTATTTTATGTTTTTTGTTTTGTTTTTGGTACACTCGTTTTCAGTTTGAATGACAATAAAGACAGGACTTGACTACAATTAAGTAATTAAATCACGTGAGTCTAAACTTTCATAAAGGATAGACACTCCGAGATAAATGGTCAGCTTTTTAAAACAAAACTGACAAGGTTAATTAGCACCATAACAATAAAATGAATGTTCGCGCCTTCACAACTCTTTCTCCTGTTCAGTTTGCACTATTTTTAGTTTAATTTTAAGCTTATTGAAAATCTTTTTTAAAACACTTTCATTATGAACATATTTGGTATAAGTGCTTTAATTATTCTATGGTTGAATCTTCTGGTTTCCGGCAATGATCTCCGTCGAATTCTATTCTACTATTGTATCATTTTTCTAACATTTGATTAATCCTTTGATCTTTCATATGTAATCGTCTTTATTAGATGGGGTTTTATCTTTGGTAGTGTTTAATGTAGCCATCTGTTACCGCAGTTATATCTTCAAACTCAGCTCAACTCAGCCAATAAGAAACACATCAGAGAGTGTCTTTTAAAAACTATGTTCGGAATGTAGAAATTAATTTTCTAAAAATCAGTGTTTTGTTAATAAAGACAAACCTTTTTTCAGTAATTTATTTTTAAATATCAGCATATTATCAGTACGGGATGCTAAGTGATTTTTTCAAATTTTAATGGGTATAAAAAAGGAAGATGTGGTATGATTGCAAATGAGAGAACTGTCCGCAAGATACCAAAATGACATAAACATTAAGAATTATGTGTCACCGTACGGCCTTCAGCAATGAGCAAAGCCCATACAGCATACTCAGCTATAAAAAAAACCGATATGACTATGTAAAACGATTCAAACGAGAAAACTAACGGCCTTATTTTATTAAATCGAAATGAAGCATTATGATGATATTCAACTAAATACATCATTATATTACTAGTTACAAGGTGTTTAAGTGACCTAAAACGATATATACGATATATATGGGGTCAGTAAACGCCATTTTGGGAGAGAGAGAGAAGCTCAAATCCCCATATGGAATTTGCTGACCCCCATATCTATCGTAAAAAACAACTTTCACACCACCGTGTAACGAATTTATCTTACCGACTATCTTCACATGTGATATTTAGACTATCTGTCTATCAAAGTGATTAAGTCACTTAGTATTAACATGTTTAAGGACCTGCTTTCATTTGTCTTTACAAACGAAATGCCAACAATAACAACGTGTTAGGTTTTAATTGGTTTAATAGATGTATTGAATCTGAATCTTCTGGTGAATCTTTGATGTAGTTGAATGCAATAAACATGTAAGGGAATATGTCTATGAGTATTCCCAATATGCTCACAGTTTTGATTAATACTATATATTCAACTTTTCCTTATTATCCCTTCACAAAACAAATCACAATATTTGAAAAATTGGACATTTGAATACCTAGTCATTTTCAGAGTCTTTCAGGTGATTTTTAAGTAACAGCAAACACAAGAAATATATCAATTGGACCTGTTTTGATATGATTATTTTACTTGATTGTTTATTGATTGTTCACTTTAGAAATTCCGTGTTTCGCCATGTTACCGAAATTGAAATGGGGACTAACTGTGCTTCACTAATTGCGATAAGTTATTTGGATTTTATTTTGCCTCTCAATAATGACAGCTTCAGTATGTACACTAACGAGATTTTTCCTGTTGACGTTTGTTAAATGAAACTAACATTTACAACGAACAAAGCTATTTCCTGGACTTTAAATATTAACAATATTTGTTTTCATTTGTGTGTTTCGGAGTTGGTTGTGGATTCCATTTTGCTGAATAAGTACACATTATTGGTTAGAGGTCAGCGGAAGAATGTCTCCTGCGGCGGGATTTGAATGATGCATTAAAGCCCAATAAGGCTCTATTCTAAAATCAACAAACAAGCCAAATTACCGGAACCATTTGATGACATCGTAGGGAAGCATTGTCTTAGCATAATGATTTTTTTTTATCCTTATTTTAAGTTTTAGGCAAATTCTATAATCGATAAAGAGAAGCAATTATTAGCGATAGACATGGTTTCTCGTTCATGAATTACATTCCGTCTAAACTTTTAGATGCACATGGATCCAGTGTGTTTGCTTAACAAGACCTTGATAACACTTAAGAGTCATAAGCGTTTCATATTTTCTATGAAATATATGAATAAGCCTTTTTCTCTTAATATGACAATGAACTAATTATAAAACCAACAAAAGCAGATACAAAGCTTTTATAAGTCAAATTATGTGATGACGCTGAAACGTTGACTATGTACCTTCCTTCTACATTCTTATATTTATTTGAACGCTGTTTACGACTGACCCTAAGTCATTCTTATCATAGTACTCATTTTCTCAAATATTTGTCAGCATTTCATATCCTTAATTTAATCACGCCATGAACAATTAAATATCTCGACCAAATATTCTAACTTGTATTATCCAGTGCTAAGATAACGGTAAGAGATAACAATTATCGTCCTTTGATTTTCGTTTTCGAATATAGTTCCTATTGTGGACAATGTGTTACTTGCCAATTTTATTTTTTTAAACTACTTCCAAATGTATTTATTCATGATAGTAAGTAGAGGGATGAAACGACACTATCAAACATTTGGGTCATGAATTTCAAAGTGAAGTAATGATTTAATCCAGTTGCAAAAGGTTAAAAAATAGAACTTCGGAAGCTGTCAAAAGATTTCCCGATCCCTTTACATAAAATTGTCCATATTTTTAGTAAGAGCTGATGAAGTTTTCTAGAATTTTGATATACTTTGTCCCAAAATTAGTACAACACACTGTAAGAAAAATTATTGAAAAAGAGCAGGTGGGATTTTTTTTTAATTTACATGTATGTTCTAAAAAAAAATAGACTAAGAAATAATTGTGGTCTGGGACCTAATATTAACCCAGGGAAATTTATAGAAAAATAATATAATTAGACACATGCATATGTTTATTAGAAGTTTGATTGATTGATTGTTAGTTGCCCAACGGCCTGTGACCAAGTTGTAAAAAAACTCATCATAGATACCAGGACTTTATTTTGTATATACGCCAGACGCTTGCATTTTCGGGAAGAGAAGACATTTACAATAAATACAATAGATATAGTTAGGTCCTGTTATTGGGGCCATTTCGGATGAAAGTGGGCGCAATTTTGACTGCTACTTCGATGTCAAATGTCATTTTGCAAGGATTCTTAGCGTACAAAGGCATGACTCTTCCCTACGCTGGATATCGGATCCAATATCCCCGTTCTGATTTGACGTGGCTACGTACGAAACATTCCGCACAGCCACTTAGGCAAAGGTGTTACTGATGCCCAACATCTTTATTCCCAAGTCACCGTTGAGGTTCATAATAAGAAACTTATATAAGTTCTTGTTTTCAAATGATAGCAAATAGCTAATTTTTAAAATGAGGTAAGAGATGTCATCTGTCAAACTGAACTTCGGGTTCAACTATTTGTATGACCGGTTTATTTAAGTGCATCTTTGCTAGCCAAGGGTTACGATCCACTTCAGATCTATCATCCTTGGCGAATTGAGATAAAATTTCGGAGACACAAGGTTGGATTTTTATTGGATCAGTCGAAACTCGCCGCATCCAACCAAACAGCGCCTATAACATGATCACGTGTAAATGTAGAAAGCGTTTGTAAACAATTGCCACGTGTTACTTATAATACATTTACCTCTGCTGGTGGACTATTAGTCGCCGAGGGTATCACCAGCCCAGTAGCCAGTACTTCGGTACTGGCATGAAAATACGGATTTTTTGTGTTATTAAAATTTGCTGTTACAAAATATTAGAAATTATTATAAATTAAGGAATGTATCTCCCTCATGCAAAGCTCTGATTCCTTTCACGAATTTGGCTATACTTTTTGGACCTTTTGGATTGTAGCTCTTCATCTTTTATATAAGCTTTGGATTTCAAATATTTTTGCCACGAGCATCACTGAAGAGACATGTATTGTCGAAATGCGCATCTGGTGCAACAAAATTGGTACCGTTGATTTTTTTAATATATCTTTATTATAGAGGGACGTCGGATAGCTTTCATGTACTGATTTGTATGTTCGTTCTCCAATGTGACTTCCCTTATTCCCCTGGTCGTTATTAAAAAGGAGCAGTGATCACAAAAAAAAAATTGTTTAAACATTGTCACGTGTATATTTGCCTACCCCAAGTCCGGAACCTCGTCAATGGTTATAGTTAGTCAGTTGTCAGAGACGAGCCACATCTAAATGTTTTCGCTTTCGCATAAACGTTTAACAACATCTACAAGTGAAACACTAAATATCTTATTTATTTTCATTTATTTTTTTGAACAAATTGTTCTTTATTATCTTAAGTGGATCACATGTAAATAGATATATATTTATAAGGAGGTGACTTTCCAATAAAGAAATAATCCGACAGAGACCACTTTATATTCTTAAACCACGGATGGAAAACATGTTGTATTGTGAACTTTAAAAGTACACCATTTGAAACTATCCGCAAATTTCCTCCTTTTTTACAGTTGACATTTTAACAAAAACAATACCATACGCGAATATTTCACTATTTATTAATTAGCATTTTCAAGGGTATTGTTTGAGAAATAGGAATACAAAGATTTGTCAACTGTCTAATTTTAGACACAAATCGAAATCCGAATCGTTCAGCGAAAATACTCCCGCAATGTAAAGATAGTTGATGTCAAGCAGTTTAAAACAGGGGCGACAGATACCAGAGGAACAGTCAAACTCATAAATCAAAAATAAACTGACAACGCCATTGCTAAAAAATCAAAAAAACAAACAAACAAATAATTGTAAACAAGAAAAAACATAGAAAACTAAATACTGAGCAACACAAACCCCACCAAAAACTGAGGGTGATAACAGGTTCTCCAGAAGGGTAAGCAGATCCTGCATCTCATGTGGCACCCATTGTGTTGCTCGTGTTATTGCGAGCACGGTAAATAGTATAATTCGGTAAGTCACACTCAGAGAATAGTTAAATGAAGATATGTTTTGTCAGGAATATGACAGTTGTTATCCATTCGTTTGATGTGTTTGGACTTTTGATTTTGCCTTTTGATTTTGGATTTTCCTTTTTGAATTTTCCTCGGAGTTCGGTATTTTTGTGTTTTTACTTTTTTTGTGAGAACAGTCCAATAAAGCCTTCAATTGAAAGTATTGGAACATTGGTTGTATTCGAAGTATTCTACACATGTTCGTTTGAATAAGGCCGTGTTCACATTGACCTAAATTCGGTGTTGTGTTAGTGTAACTCACACGTAAACTAAACACAGTTGATTTCCCATTGATAAAACTCAATGTTTACATGTAGTTTAAATCATGTTTTATCTACACACAGTCGATAGTCAATGTAGGCCTTGTGTAGGTTAAGTGTACACAAAACTAGGCATTTAGGACATTAGTTTTACCGTGTATATATTTAAGGAGAAAACTATTTTTGAGTAAAATTGATATTTTTGATAATTATTGATATACTTCTTTACAGAAATTGTTGTCTAAATTTTACAGGGTTTTTTTGTTAAAAAAACTTAACGTACTTTATTAACCCCTGATCAAGACTCACAAAGCAGCATCATTGCCGAACCCATAAGGCAGCAACCAACTGATTTTTTTTTTGGGGGGGGGGGGCTATTATAGTTGAGTATAAACATAAAGGCAGGGGGTTGGGGGGCTATGGATTTTGTTTTGGAAAAAAAATGTTTCCCGTTTTTAGCCCTGAAAAAAATTGTTTGTTTCACCCACAGCTGTCACTATATATAATGCTAAAATTGATTTCGACTTGTCACGAAAATTTGTTCTGAAAAAAATATATAGCCCCCCCCCCCTTTTCCAAAAAGAAACGGAAATAAATAGTTGCTACCTAATTTATTTGAAAAGGTCTTCCCGAATCGACTTGACGTACACAGAAATATTCGCCACTGGTCTTTACTCAAACAATGATTCACGCATAAATGCATGACTAAAAAAAATTTGAGGTAAATGATATGTTTGTCTAGTATATCAGATCCGTTAAATAACATTTTTAAAATAAAAATAAAACGTTACCCTATTCCTTTACCAAATACTCCTTGGAGAAGAAATACCATTTGAAACAAACAGAAAAGAAAAAAAATGTAGTGATCCCTAATATCTCAAAATGGCTTTCATAAACCACCTGACTTATAAAAGGGGGTTGAGTCAGATTTTTTTTCTCGCGCAAACGTGTCAGATTTTTTTTCTCGCGCAAACGTTTTTATTCAGTTTTTTCGATGCTAGCAATCAAATTTTATTTATTTTACAATATCATCTGTTTGACCGGAATATTTTTTTTTATCAAATTTGGGTTCAAAATATTTACCAAGGACCCCCCTTTTTTTTAAAGTCAACCGGTTGCTCCCAAACTGCAAGAAAAACTGTCCGACAAATTTGCATTCGGTTCTACGTAATGAACATTTAAATGACACAAAGTTTACAAGTGTGAACAAATCTTATGTACAGGTAGCTAAACAAGGTGTATAGATGTGAACAAATGTAATGTGAAACTAGTGTGCATTACGGTAAACTAAATGTAAACATGTTTACTGTACATGGCTTTTGGTGTGAACACTGCCTAAGATGATAGAATTAATACAAAATGAATACATGGATAGGTATATTGGTTTTTCGTGTAACATATACACATTTATATTCTGTTACTTTTGACAAAGAGATGGTTTTAAGTGGGAGAGCGAGTGTACATTTCAGGTATAATTTTTTTAGTTTATTAATATATTTTTAGTCCTAACTAGAAGATGTAGTACATTTCTGTTTGACAATATAATAACTATCATTTGAAGACCAACTGATTAACGTCATCAACTAATTCAAATGTCACCGTTCATGCTTACAAAATAAGCAAATATCATTTTGTATAGTTAGTTATATGAATGTGACCTACCGAATAAGACTATTCGCCGTGTTTGTTATAACATGAGCAACACGACGGGTGCCACATTTGGAGCAGAATCTACTAACCCTTCTGGAGCACCGTAGATCTCACCACTTTTTTGGTGGGATTTGTGTTGCTTAATCATATTTTTCTGTGTTGTGTTATTTGTACTATTATTTGTCGGTTTGTCTTTTTCATTTTTGGTCATAGTGTTTATTTTTTATCTATGAGTTTGACTCTGGTATCTTTCGCCTCTTTTTTTATTCATGTTTTTGTATAACTTATGTGCAATGCTATTTTACTAATGCGAAACTGTTTAGGTTCAAGGTAAAATACGAACACAGTCATAACGTCATACCATACGTTACTTATTGTTGGAGATAATCTGAAGAAAAATCTGTCTTTATACTCAGTAGAATACAGAAACTTTCATTTCATTTGAAATGTCAAAATATATCATTATGCTATCATATTTCTTCTACACGCTATTTCAAAATTAAAAAAAAATATTGATCAATCCGGAATATAAGACATAATGAAAATACTGCATGAACTGACAGACTAATTCCTGGAAGTCTAAAAGGTATCTAATAAATGAACTAATGCTATTTTGCTGAAAATGTCGTTATTTTGATTTTTCATATTTTAGTCCATTATATTATTCTATTATTCGTATTTCAGAATGTCCGCATTCAGCTTTGCGACCGTCATTGTTGCCTTTGTAGTCAGTGTTTATGGAAATGATTGTAAAGAATTCAAGCTGACGCCATCAGACCAGTCTCTTATTGATATGATGAAGCATTACTTGCATACTTCGCGGAAAGCGGACTGTCCAGTAACACATTCAAAACAAGGTAAGTCTCTGTAGTAGCCAGTACTTATGGTCATGACTGTACAAAATACAGCCTGACACTATCTGACCAGTATCGTATTCATATGATGAAGCAATATTTGCATACCTCAAGAAAAGCAGATTGTCCTGTAACACCTTCACAACAAGGTATGTATTTGTTGTTAGTACAAATACAGCATTCAATTTGCTTTTGTGAGCGCATAAATTAACAATCCCTCTTTGAATTGATGCGACAGTAATAACTAATGTTTAAATATCAATTAACATCAAAAAGTCCAAAAATACAAGTTCACCCTCAGTCAAAATGTCATAATCAGTTATAGGACACAACTGATAAAGTTACAGAGCAGACGTGTATACATGCATGAAAAAAACGCGAAAACATTCAATATTCTTTCAAATGAATCGACTTGGTGTAAATATAATCATTTTTTTTCTGTATATTTGTATTAAAAAAAACTTGTATTTACCTATTAAAATGAGCATTCAAATGAATTTTCTGCACTAAAAGATTTTTATAGACTGTGTTTGCGTCAAATCATAATTGTAATCGATAGCCTGTGACAAACATATTAAGGTAAGCCATTCGGTATGTTCAGCAATGATGACGGATTAAGCAATTTTGATAGTCATCTTTAAGAGCATACGATACAGTTACAGGGGAGGTAATGATGTTACTAACGTAAAGTGTTATTTTCTCGACGTCAAACAATGACACATCGGGAAAAGATGCATTTTTCGTCTAATTTTTATCATTCAAACCGATTTAATTTGAAAACGAGTGCATGGACCCCTATTTATTTAAACGACATTTTGTTTCATTTTGCAGGGAGATTACGTAGACCAAATTTATAAAACTGTAAATAGTCATTTTTTTTTTGAAAAAACATACAGCAAAAAAATACGTTTTTGTTTTCCTAATGCATGACCATTTGATAGAAATGAGTTATTTCTGAAAAAAAAATCAGAATTTTTAGAATACTTATAAAATACAGAAATTTCAAATTATTTAACAAAAAACAGGGAAAATACGGCCACAAATCCGAATTTTAAGCACATATACAAAATTTCGACCTCATTTAACTCAAAAAGTAGCACATGAAGGTATATTTTTTATTACATATTTGAATACGGGATCAAAATTGTATCGTATGCCCTTAAGATGGTTTTTACTGTAAATTTACCATTTACTTTGCATATTTAAGATATTGGTGTGACTTATGTTAGATGGGGAAAGAAAATGTGTCCTGAAAATTCGGACATTGTGTATACAGGTATGATAGTTTATTTTATTGTTATTATTTTAAGTAAATTATAGTCTGACACGTTACTTCATATTGATGAAAGCGCTAGAGAGTAAAAGCCAGTTATTATCGATTTATCTTTAAAAATTAGAAGCTGTAATATATCATTTATTAAAGTACAAGTTTAACCCCATCATGTGCATCAATATAAAAATATGATAATGCGGCATTGTTAGTTACTCAATTTATTTCACTTGACCGGGAGAAGTTTAACCGGTTCGCTCATAATACTCTAGTCCATCTATAGTTAGGGGTTTTAGGATTAACTCAAAAATGAAGTGTCCAGGCATTCTTTTATAAATTCCTTTGATGACACTGATAGGTGATTAGAAATCAGTAATCATTATAACGGCAATCATCCTTATCACACACATCTTCACATGGACTGTCTTTGTGCAAATTAAAACGTAAGCTCCGCCCGATCAGTTGAAATAACATTGGTAATAGATACTCACAAGGCCTTGTTTACAAACACTTTAGATTGACAATTAATTCCTATACCATAATTTTTTTCAACCCTTTTCAACTTTACTTCTAATTCTGTATTTTTATTTTGTAAATTTTTACGTTTTCGGATACGATATCATATTGTTTAAAGTGACATATAGGTCCAATGGGCCGGGTGTAAATATAAAACTGCTATGTATATAATTGTATAAATGTATGTTGTGATACACATGTCACTATAATAAATAATTACTTACTTACTTACTTACTTACTATTTATTATTTAATTATTTATTTTAGTATTTTTTATTTGATCTAATATTGATCACTATATATTTATTGCATACAGTATGTACCAATCAGAAGAGCATATGCATTTAGTGTTATACAGAAAACTCTTCTAAAAATGGGCGATTCCCAATGACGCATGTTTTTAAATGGACTTATCCCCTATAAATATATAATGTGGTAGTTGGGGAAAAAATTCAATACCCGTATCTTATCATTTCAAACAAGAAGATGTATATTTTAGATATATTAACAATATTGTTACGTTTTATATTATGAGGTTGATGTCTCGTTAAGAATAAAAAACATTAAACAAATAGTCTACTTCCCATTGAGAAAGTTTCTTATCGGTTTAAAAAAAATAACTTTTTTTGTAACAGTGTGTTTCAGGTTTCAGTTGCATCTTAATAGTCCAGTCAAACTAAGATTCAACCCCAAACTAATTGCAACAGAAATTGTTTTAGTTCTAATCTATAGCATTATGCCCTTTATATACACAGAAAAAAGTCCCATAAAATCTAACTTGTGGAAAACTCAAAATCAGCATTTTTAATTTCCTATGGAAATTAACATTGGAAGGGGAAATAACTCTTGCAATAATTAGTCTTTTTTGGTTAGTTTTTGGATTTTTTTTCTTGAAATTTATATGAAGTATGATACTTTGATGGGTGTATAAGTTTGTATTGGATTAAATTATATAATCTCCTGTTCATGAAATGTACAAAACCAAAGTGTTATGGGTAGTTTTAATTTTTTCGTGCATTTTTCATTTAAGAAACTTGCAATTTTGAAGCTTTGTAACAATTTTGAAAAATTAATGTGAAAATTTGGTATTGTTCATATCTGTATATTATATTTTTTCAACAACTTACTTATCTAAAGAATCTTTAAACCACAAAAAGAAGAATACATGCTTAATATTTTTTTATCAAATTTGAGATTCTTTACCTTAACATGTTGAAAAATTCAATAAATGGTCAACTAATCAATTACGAAATCTAGATTATAACTTGATAAAATATATGAAAACACCTTTAGAGTTGATTTTTATACTCTAAAGAACGCTAAAAAATCAAGAATCAAAACATTCTGTTGAGTAGAAGCGGAAAAGTTATAATTTTGTATCAATTTTTCTTGATCTTTCTGCCTTTTTTAAAAGAGTTATCTCCCTTTTCAATGCAAATCTCCATAGGAATTTTAAATGGTGATTTTTTTAGTCTTCCTCAAGTTAGATATAATGGGACTTTTTTCTGTGTATATTTGGGGTATAATGCTAAAGATTAAAACTTTAAAATCTTCTGTTGCAATTACTTTTGGGTTAGGGAAAAATTTATGCTAGATTGACTGGACTATAAGGAAGTTCGCTTGTCCTGTTGTGGGATTTTTGTCAGATTCTCGGAATCCTTTGTTTGTTATTCATTTGAATGCCGTAAGAAAAAATTGCTCATTGATCCCCATTTTGTGATAAATCTTTTACATGTTTAATTATACGCCATCTTCAAAAGTCGTATAAAATTCTAATTAGTTTTTAAATTGTTTTTGAGAACTTGAACTAGTCAATGATAAAGCTATCTAAAGTCAACAGAGAGTATTTTCCCGCCAAAATTTCAAGGGCTAATGCCTCGAAAACAGGCACGTTTACTTTAAAAAAAAAATCTCTTTGGATTCCTTTAACAATCCCCTTTCAATATAAACTAGTGTTTTGGAAAGTTAATTATTTAACTACTGAGTAGCGAACTCCCTTCAGATATGACATGGCTAGTGTACATATAAGGTTAGTGTTATTGAAAAAATACTTTATTACAAACAATTTCTGATTCAATTTCTTTTTCATTGTAACGTACAAATAGATAATCTGAATAACAAGATTTGTCATAAGATAATTAATTCTAACTTATTCAGGTCAGGCCGGAGGTAATTTTTACACTAACAAAGGAGGAGGTTCAAATTACCTCTGTTTACCCAGTGATCCTGAAAATGGTAAAGCATACTCATATGCTAATGATGGACTATATGGCGCCGAGTATGAGATACATTCCGACACTAAGCCATCTGGTTTACCTGCTAGTTTGGGAAATAAAGAGGTCCCGTGTGCGATGTGTAGACGAAAAGGAAAAGTTTCCGTTTTAATGATACCAGGTAATTTTGTTATGTAATTTGGTCATTACCTAAATATTCTTGAGAAATATGAAAACAAAATGATAAGTTTCTTTATACCTAGATCGTAACCTGATATTGTTTATAATATGGTTCAACATGAAAGATGCATTGAATGCTACGTAAAATAGCCTGTTCTGTATTTAGGGAATCAAATATATTATATAATACAATATATATCATATATTAGTAGATATTTCATACATTTTTTATTTAATGTTTTTTTAATTACTTTTTTTTCAAAATAAGGGAGGAAGTCCTGCTACAAAGGATGGCAATATGAATATACTGGCTTCTTGATGAGTGAGCATACAACTCATAACAATAAAGACTTTATCTGTATGGACGGAAAGGCGGAACCATTGGACAGTCGATCTTCCAACGAAAATGGTGCTTTGTTTTATCCTGTCAGAGCGAAATGTGGCAGTATGAGGTGTCCTCCATACAAAGATAACACTGAAGTGCTTTGTACCGTTTGTACAAAATAAAATTGAAATAATGTTCTCGGTTTTTTTCTTCATTTGTTTGATAAGTAAATGTTTCGAATGAAGGGTATTCAACAGTCCTAGAAATAAACGTCACAAGTAATATATAAAACCGGTTTCGATGCCGTGTGTGATAATTTTGTGTTTGCTGGTTTGTTAATATTGAGGATAAAAAGTCATGATTCTCCTGTGATTCTCTTTCTTCATAAGAGGAATTCTGATTGTTTTCTCTTGTTGTTTTTATCATTTTGTAGATTTTCCCTTTGATATTTAATGATTTAAAAATAACTATCCCTAATTTTTGACAACAGATTTAATATAACATATTAATTCAGTTCTACGTTATTTATTAATTATAAATCATACAAAGGCCGTAATAGTTAAAATAATTCTTTATATATTGTGTGCGTTCAAAGCCTTCATCAGAAAAGCTTAAATTCAGTCATTTCAAACGCAAAACGTATAAATACGTAGAAAATTTATAAGCTTTACTACCAAATGTTATTTAAAAAAAGCTATGGGGAAGATAGAAAATTTCTTTAGTTACCAATAAAGAATTTAAGAAAAACAAACCATGTAACAAAGATTATTTGCAACAAAGCACTAGCTACTCTTTCTTTTAAGACGAAACACGCATCTGGCGTAGGTTTAAAATTTGACCCTGGTATCTATGATGATTTTGTTTATATAAAACCATCGCAGACTTACATTTAACCAGCAAAAGTATCGACCCAATGCTACTAATTTAACTTCATCACAACTAATGTATATGTACAGTGAACGAATATTTACAATCAAGATGTTATCATGTTCTCCTAAAACCATTCGGTACCATAATAGCTGCTATATGACTTTCGTTCGTCTCTTTTGTCCTAGTGTCTGAAACAAAAGGTGCTGATAACTTGAGTATTCCTAGCAATATTCAAATGAAAGTGATACAAATAGATTTTTTTAAGAAAGAAAAAAACCTACTGCTTGTGAAGTAACTGGGTAAATAGTTACCAGTACCAGGTACCAGTATTATAATTTAGTACGCCAGACGCGCGTTTCGTCTACATAAGACTCCTCATATCAAAATAGTTATAAACCAAACAAATACAAAGTTGAAGAGCATTGAGGATCCGAAATTCCAAAAAGTTGTGCTAAATACAGCTAAGGTAATCTATGCCTGGGATAAAAATATCCTTAGTTTTTCGAAAAATTCAAAGTTTTGTATACAGGAAATTTATAAAAATGACCACATAATTGATATTCATGTCAACACCGAAGTGCTGACTACTGGGCTGGTGATACCCTCGGGTAAAGGTGATTTTAAAATAAATTAGAACTGTATTTAGATAAACTCCGAATGGGCACTTTAGTTTATCTTCTTTTGGAATGGAATTGATATACATGGGAAGTGAAAAAGACCTTGGTCAATGGCCAAAGGTTAAGGTCATTGTTACTTAACATAGACAATTTCAACAATTGGTGTACGGATAGTCATTTAATCCTCTTTTGTATTATTTGAATGAAATTGACACAAACAGAGGCTTATAGGAACGGAAAAAAAGCATAATGATTTTGAAATCAACACATGTCAAAGGTCAAGGTCAATGTTACTAAAATAAACAGAAAGTTGATTTCTGAATGGCATGATACTTTGAATTTTGACAATATTCATACAGATGAATAATGAACAGGAGTAGTACGGGTTATTTTTTGGTAGCTTACATATATTTTGAGTTTGCAGTTTGAGGACATTATTGTATAGTGTCCAAATTTTATTTGGTTTAATAAAGATATTATGAACTCGTCATATATATCAGCCTAAAAATTGTGTACACCAGAATTGCGCTAAATACAAAAGACTCGTTAGCGAGGCTTGAATCAAAAATGTGTTAAAGGGCAAAATAAAGTTCAAAGTTGAAAGGCTTTTTGGGCTTTTTTTTTAAAGTTTTCAACACACAGCTGATATAATTAATTTCCGAAACAGAACATCCTTTGTATTTCGACAATATTAAAGTAGTTACAGTACCTCAAAATAATATTAACAAGAGTGCACGCGTTGAAATGTCTCGCCTTTTTTTACTAATCATTGATAATAATTTGATAGTCCTAAATATAAAACTTCATTACAACTGTCACATAAACTGAACATTAACCAAGAAAATCAAACATTGACCAATGAAACATAAAAATGGGGGCATGGTCAGATGAACCATGCCAGGCAGGCATATACAGCTAACAATTCTTCAATACAACAAATATAGTTGACCCATTACTAATAGTTTAAGAAAAACAGACCAAAATACAAAAAATCAACAGAGCATTGAACCGTGAAAATGAGGTCAAGGTCAATTAAAACCTGCGTGACTGACATAAATATCATAAAATATTTCGATCCAGCAAATGATGTTGACCTATTGCATATAGTTTTAGAAAAAAGACAAAAAATCAAAATCATCACTTTGACCACTGAACCATGAAAAAAAGTCATGGTCAGATGACATGTACACTAAATATAGTAGACTTATTGCATTCAGTATAAGAAAAACAGACTAAAATACAAAACCTTAACTATAACTACTGAACCATAAAAATGAGGTCAAGGTCAGATGACACCTGCCAGTTGGACATGTTCACCTAACAGTCCTTCCATACACCGAATATTCTAGACCTATTGCTTAAAGTATCTGAGATATGGACTTGACCACCAAAATATGACCTTGTTCACTGATCCATGCAATGAGGTCTAGGTCAAATGAAAACTATCTGACGGGCATCAAGACCTTGCAAGGTATGCACATACCAAATATAGTTATCGTATTACTTAAAATAAAGAGGAATTAAAATTACAAAAAATATTAAACTATTTTTTCAAGTAGTCACTGAACCATGAAAATGAGATGAATGACATTGGTCGTGTGACTGACGAAAACTTCATAACATGAGGCATCCATATGGAAAGTATGAAGCATCCAGGGTTTCTACCTTCTAAAATATAAAGATTGTAAGAAGTAAGCTAACGCCGCCGCCGTCGCCGCCGCCGGATCACTATCCCTATGTGGATCTTTCTGCGACAATATTCGCAACCTCGACAAAAATGTCAGAAAATTTCAATTTTACTAGATTGAAATATTCTTTTTAGTGTTATTGACCTTATTTTTAATGCATGAATTATTTATATATGAGTTCTTGGTGAAAAATACATGAAATTTTCGGTCGAAAAAACATGACGATATAAAGCTATTAAGAGTAAAATCTATTTATATTTAATTTTTAAACCCTGAATAAAATAGGCTGGTTTAATTTTTTAATTTTTATTTGGATGGAGAGTTGTCTCATTGGCACTCACACCACATCTTCCTATATCTATGTAACAATTTGACTGCACCAGAGGCGCAATACGACAATTCATGTCTCATCATAATTATCGAGGCCAAAATATCTAAAAACAACTAAAACTTAAATCCAACTTTGAAGAGCTGATCATCCAAAAGTGTTAATCCCTGAACTCACAGTTCAGCAGCAGAGGCATTGACCCAGTGGTAATAAGGATTTAATAATACCATTTTCACTGCACCAGTTGCGTGTTTCGACAATAATATCTCTTCAGTGATTGTTGAGGTCAAGATACTTGAAAACTAAAACTTAAAAACTAACGTTTAACAGATACTTATTCATTGAATACAGACATTGTTTTCGAAAAATCTCTGGATACGTTTTGGATAATATATAAATCATCCAATTTTCAAACATTTATTTGGGGCCGCGGTGGTAAAGTGGTCCGAGTGGTTGAACTAATATATCATTAACCTGTCAACACTGGGGTCGTGCGATAGAATTCATGTGAGTTTTTACATTTAAATGGGGTATACTTCGTAAATGGAATTTTATTATTGTAAATGCTAGACAACAACTCCTAAATAAATTTTAAAATGGTACGAACAGTTGTGAGCTTGTAGTGAGGGATTGATAGTCTTTTGATGCATCAATGGCACATATGGTCAAGCAAACAAACAAACATTCAAAAATCTTTTTTGTTTGTTTTTTAATTTGTTTTTGTTTGTTCAATAGACATGAATGACTCAGATCACATGTGTAGTTCACAGACAACCGTGTACTGTGATGCCATATGCATACTTTTACTTGTATAAAACTTATCCACTTTATTTTTAGTGTAAAAATGATATTAAATATTTATATACAAACTGTTATTGTAAAAAGTCATTCGAAAGATAATCGGTAGTAATTTTTGAACTGCTATACAAATGTCTAAAATAAGATAGAATGCATTTGATTCGACAATTGATTTTGATGGACGGGGTTTCTTTGTAATTATTTATGAAATAACTGGTACACCAAACGTTATTTACGTTTGACCTCTAGCAAATATTGAGCTTATATTTGATTGTATTGGTAAAGATGAAATTTATGAATAAGAGTGAACCGTTTTGTTACAAGAATTTGACAAATTTTGATTCAAACAAGAAATGAATATAAAGCGTATGCATTACCAATACTAAAAATAGTTTAACGACCACATCAGCCATTGTTTTTCAAATACAAATATATTACTTTTGACACGAATGTTCTTCGATGCAAAATTCCGAGTACATATGTTTACATAGCTCCTCAAGTATTTCCGTATATATAAATATTTGGTTTTCAATTTGTTTGGATTTCACCTTTCTGAACAAAGCTTAATGCCGAAAAGTTCTCGAGGCGCACCATAGTCATAAAGTGTTAATTTTCATGACTCATTCGATAGGTGCACAATTAGGTAACGTTAAGGCGTGTTAAGATATTTAAATATTTTTAGCAATAGTATATTTGATACATTCGGAGTATCTTCTTTATGTCAAGTCGTGATAACTATTCAAAGTCATATGAAACGAGTGATTGGTGAAAAATAATGTTTATCCAATTTTTGAACCAATGCATATACAATCAGATAATTGGTTTATTTCAGTGACAAATCCATGCACATTGCCATCATCGGATTTTTTTTTCGAGAGGGTCACGTTAAGGTTACTTACGGAATACGGAAAGGTGTCGGCGAATTGCTACCTGAGAGCAAACAATTAAAAAAAAGTAAACTTGTTATAAATGTGGTCAATTTAAAGAATTTTCGTCAGAAAAAGTATACGTACATTAGTTTGATAATGATAACTATCCATTTTGTTATATAAAAAAAAACATGCATGCATAATTTTTAATTTGAGGTTTCATATGACTTTTACTGATATATATTTAACTTCCTCTCTTGAACCATGCAAAACGCTTATTATCTGTCTTAACATGAGGGCCGCAGAGTGTCCGGTGTAGCTGGTGTTCCTTCTGTCTGAGTTGACTAAAGTTAGAAATTTTGATTTTGTCATTTGATAAGGGACTTTTCGTTTTGAATTTTTCTTCAAGTTCGGAAAAAAAATTATCTCTTTTACTTTTAAATTAAATCAATGTGTAAAAACGGTTAGAGTGTTAGAAACTACTATTACATTGATTAGTTAATCTATTCTAGAGTTAAATATATTATTATGTTTATAATATAAAAATCTTTAATGAAAAATGTTAATAGTCAGGGTAATTACAAATGGTCGGGCTGTATAAGTCTGTTTATTTAAATATTTGTTTACATATATCTGCCTTTTCTTTGAAATAGTTTACATTAAATAGAAATACATGTATGTTTTGAAAAAACATAAACAGCTGGTACATTTGGATCAATACAAATGTGATCGTATATTCTGGCCATGTTCTCATATTTTGTGTAGGAATGTTATATCATTTTCATGATTAGATAATAGTGCTATTGTATGCATTGATATTTTTCATTCAGAGAATTTCATTCCAAATTGTTTATGTTTTGTAATGATATTTCTTTTTTTACCTTATTTAAATCCTTTCATCACATATAAACCACACAATCGATTCGATTGATGCCAAACATTTTTTGAACACGGTACGATGCACTGAAAAAAGTTAGTATAAACTTTAAACAGTACTGCAAAATTCCAGATACAGTACTGAATTAATCAGTATTATAATGAAACAGAACTGAGAAATTCATTAATGAAACATTACTAACGCAATCAGTACTAAAACATTACTGACGAAATCAGTACTTAAATATTACTGACGAAATCAGTACTAAAACATTAAAAACATTGAAACAGTACTGACAAAAATCATTGCTGAACGTATATATTAATCAAATGAACCGTTTTCGTATAATAATAAACAGTACTGAATTAATAGAAAGTATAACATTACAAGTTTTTAATCTTGCCGAACAGTACTGATATGTACGAGGGAAAAAATATACAAAAAACACGTGGGTAAATTCTTGGTGGTGTATAGTGGACTATACTAGTCCGTTCTTTATTTATGTTTTTCATTGTTTTTTGTTTAGTTTTGTTTGTTTCGTGTTCCTATTCTAACATCAAACTTTATTTCAATAAATTTTACTGTTTGTTTGTTTATTTTACACTGGCCAGAGGATTAGGGGGTGGTTTAGATCACTCAAAACATTACCCCCCTGCCCCTTTATTGCTCCATTCCAAAAGAACCTGTAGCCGTTGCTAGATTTGTGTTTTGTATGTTTTAATATTAATGCTATTCGTTCTCATTTGTATGTTTCGAAGTTAATTGTGGCATCTGTTTTGCTGAATTGTTGTTTAGGAGTCAGTGGAAGAACGCTCCTTGAGCAGGATATGCATGCTATGTTCAAGCCCAATAGGGGCTCTATTCTATGATCTACGATAAAACATATCAAAATTACCGAAACCATTTGATAACGCCGTGGGGATGCATTGCACTTACATTATGCTTTTTATTATTTTTTTGTTAGTTTTAAGCAAATTTGATTATCGATAAAGAGAATCACAAATTATCACTCTCTTGTGGACAGTTTTCTCATTGGCTATCATACGGCATATTCTTTTTTATGATTTTCAGGGGTAAACAGGTTTTCGGTCATGAATTACAACCAGTCTAAAATTTTTATACTGGTCATCGTTTAAGATGACATAGATATATTTCTATTTGTATCCAACTGTGAGTTTTTCAACAGATTTGTATAGTTCATTTATATGTTGAACTGTTACACCAATGTCCAAGGTAAAGGTGTTGGAACAAGTGGAGCAGGATCTGTTTACCTTCCAGAGCACCTGAGATCACCCCCAGTTTGTGGTGGGGTTCGTGTTGCTTAATGTTTCGTTTTCTGTGTTGTGTCAAGTGTACTATATTTTGTCTGTTTGTCTGTGTCTTTTTTCATTTTTCAGCCATGGCGTTGTCAGTTTATTTTCCTATCTATGAATTTTGATTGTCCCTCTAGTTTCTATCGTCCCTCTTTTGTGTAGTAATTTATATTTGTTCCGTATAACTTATATGCAATGCTTTTTTCCGAAATACAAAGATATTAAGGTTTTACGATAAAATACTAGGTAATAGACGAACACAGGTTACAAAGTCATACCATAGTTTACTAACTGTTATACAATATAATCATAATACCTTTGGTTTGTTTTATATATTCACTGGAACATTCTGACAGATGAATTCCTGGAGGTCTTAAGGTAAAACAACCATGAACTTAATGTTAATGTATTCATAGTGTAATAATTTTGATTTGTTATATTTAATTCCATCAAATAATTACAATTACTCCATTTTCAGAATGTCCACATTCAGCTTTGCCACCGTCATTGTTGTTTAGTTTAGTTTAGTTTAGTAGATGCATTTGTAGTCAGTGCGTATGGACATTATTGTACAAAATACAGCCTAACACCATCAGACCAGTCTCTTATTGATATGATAAAGCATTACTTGCATACCGCACGGAAAGCTGACTGTCCTGTATCACCTACAAAACAGGGTAAGTATTTGTTGTTGAACAAATACAGCATTCAATTTGCATTCGTGAGCGCATAAATAATTGACAATCTAGTTTTGAATTGATACGACAGTATTTAACTTATGTTTAAATCTAGTTAATTTACATCACAAAGATGTAAATAAGAAAAAAAACCACTCAAACAAAGTGAAACAAACATACCGACCTCCAAGAAACATTCTAGGTAAAAAAAAAATGCAAGTTCAACCTCAGTCAAAATGTCATAATCAGTAACAGCACACAACCGATAAAGTTACAGTGCACACCAATTTTTATACTGGTACATGTATGTAAAAACCGCGAAATCATTTAATATTAGTTCAGATGAATCTGCTTGGTGTAATCATATAACCATTTTGTTTTATTTCTGTATATTTTTATTTAGAAAATTTGTATTTATCAAGAAAAATGAGCATTACACTGAATATTCTGCACTTAAAAAATATAGACTGTATTTGCGTTAAATCATTATTGTAAACGATAGTCTGTGACAAATACATGGAAGGTGAGCCGTTCGGTATGTTCTTCAATTACGACGGACTTAACAATTTTGAAATACATCTTTAATATAAAAAAAGAAGATGTGGTATGATTGCCATTGATACAACTGTCCACAAAAGACCAAAATGACACAAACATAAACAATTATAGGTCACCGTACGGTTAAGATGGTTTCATACTGTAAATTATCAACTAACTTTGTATATTTAAGATGTTGGTGTGACATTTGTCAGATGGGGAAAAAACGTGTCCTGCAAATTCGGACATTGTGTATACAGGTATGTTTTTTATTATTATTATATTTTAAAATCAGAAGCTTTAATATATCATTCATTAAAGTACAATGTAACCCCATCATTTGCAACAATGAACACATATGGTAGTGTGGCATTGTTAGACATTCACATGGCCTTGTTTACAAATAATGTAGAATGACACTTAATTCCTGTACTGCCCAAATTACTTTTCATCCCTGTTGTTAATAAATAAAATGCATTCAGCATTCTTTTATTTTTTATTTCTCGAGAAATCTAGTTTTGATCCATATGGTTATTGCAAACAGTATGTATCAATCAGAAGAGCACATGACTTTAGTGTTATACAGAAATCTCTCTCAAAAATAGGCGATCCGTGATGATGTATATTTGTTAATGAACTTATTCCCTATACATATATAATTTTGGTAATTGTGAAGAAATTTCTCTACCCGTATCTGTTCATTTCAAATAAGAAGATGCATATTTTAGATAAATCACAACAAAAAAATAATTATATAAATAATCTACTTCCCCTTGAGAAAGTTTGGTATCCTTTTAAATAAACTCTTTTTGTAACAGTTTGTTGCAGCTTTCAGTTGCATCTTAATATATGACATTGGATTCTGTGTAAGGTTGGTGTTATTGAAAGAAATACTTATATAAAATAAACCATTTGCTAATGCTTAACAACCTTTAACACAAATTCAAAGTAGAACTCATCTTCTCTACCACTTACATTTTAATACTAGGGATGTCAACTCGGGCAAGATTTATTATTCGATTACTCGTAGGATTTACCGAGCGATACTCGAGTACCCGATCGGAAAAACATTTACAAAATGGAAACACAAAATTAAATCCATTTTATATATTGCCTTTCGTTGTCTTCTTGTCGTCAAATCGTCAACATTATGACCTAGGAGTAGATTATAGTCTCAAGGATGATATATCCTAACTAATAGCTCATTTACTACATGTACTTATCATGTTAACTGGTAATTATCTATTCATGTTAACTGGTAATTATCTATTCATCTTAACTGGTAATTATCTAATCATGCTTATATCTATAGAAACATAATTACTCAAAGAACAGTACTGCAAAATTCCAGAGTGTCGATATAGGGTGACACGAATTTGTTCTTATTTAAAACTATGACTTGTCAACCTTTACTGGCACGTAGCGATTTCTCAAATTTGTTCGGTAACTAACAGTCCTCCTAACGGAAATATATGCTCTCACGATGCAGAGTTGGGAGAGTGACTTAGAGTAGCTAAAAGTGTCAGCCTTGTAAAAATGTTCTTGTTCATATATCCTACATGTACCCGTGTTCGGAGGAATTTTAAATGACAATTTAACAAAAACTTTTGAATCATAATTGAATTTTAACTTGTTTTGAAGAATTCATAATTTCCCGGGAGTTGCTCTCAATGAAACATATTTTTTGTTTAAACTTAAGAAAGCAACAACATCATAAAAGGAAACCGATCAGTCGAGTATCATTTTGGTAATCGATACTCGGTACTACCGAGCGATACTCGAGGAATCGTTGACATCCCTATTTGATACATACGATTTCGGATGCAATATTTCATTTTAAGTCATGGCTATGTCAGTTTACTTTCGATCTATAAGTTTGACTGTCCCTCTTGTATCTTTCGCCCCTCTTTTGACATTCTCACGTACAAATAGATAATCTTAAAAAATACATTTTGTCACAAGATAATTTCTTTTAAATTATTTAGGCCAGGCTGGAGGTAGCTATTATAACAATAAAGGAGGAGGCTCTAACTACCTCTGTTTACCCAGTGACCCTGAAAATGGTAAAGCATACTCCTATGTTAATGAAGGATTATATGGAGCAGAGTATGAGATACATTCCGACACTAAACCATCAGGTTTACCTGCTAGTTTGGGCCATAAGGAGGTACCATGTACTGTGTGTAGACGGAAAGGGAAAGTTTCTGTTTTAATGATACCAGGTAATTTTATTATGTATTTTGGTTATATCCTAAACATTCTTAAGAAATATGTAAAACAAAATGGTAAATTGTTTACCTAAATCGTTATATCATATTATTTATAATATAGTTCAACATAAACAAGTTATCGAATGCTACGTATAAAACCTGTTCCCTATTAAAGCAATCAAAAAAGTATAACTGTGTTTTAAAATATTAGTACATATTTCATACATTTTATATTGTATGTATTTATAATTACCACTTTTCCTAAATTAGGAAGGAAGTCCTGTTACAGAGGATGGCAATCCGAATATAATGGTTTCTTGATGAGTGAGCATAAAAGTCATAACAATAAATACTATATATGTATGGACGGAGAAGCAGAACCCTTGGACAATCGATTTTCCGAAGAAAATGGGGCATTGTTTTATCCTGTTAGAGCGAAATGTGGAAGTCTGAGATGACCTCCATACAAAGATAATACTGAATTTCTTTGTACCGTTTGTACAAAATAAATATGAAATAATGTTTCTTTTTTACTTATTTGACTTGTAAAAGGGTGAAGAGTATTCAACAGTCTTTAAAGTTAACGTAACATGTAAAAACCAAAAATAAACAAGCTGCTATGATATCGTGCGGTTTGTTGATATTGAGGATAACAAGTAGTGATTGTTCTGTTATTTTGAAAAAAAGGTACTCGTACAGGCACATAAAGTTATTTTTTATTATTGCTTCGAGTTTTCCCTTTAGTATTCAATGATGTAAAAATAATATCCCAATTTTACCAGAATGGATTTAATATTAAAAATTCGTTAGACTTTACGTTATCTATTTATTAGAACTTAAACTCACTAACGACTTTGTTATAAAAATAACACTGTATACATAATGGGCCTCCAGAGCGCATTATGGATTTACCTTTATCAGGAACGCTCAAACACAGTAATTTGAAAGCCAGGGAAATATAAATATGTTGAAACGATCGGAGATATCAGAAAAAAAGGTACATGATACAGTCAAATTCGGCAACGGTTATTAATGTTTAAGGAAGTTGTGAAGTAATTCATTTATCAAAAATGCATTTGAGAAGAACAAACGTGTTATAAATTATGTCAATACCTAAGCACTAACTGATGCGCGTAAGAAATCATTGTTGTATCGACCTAGAGCTTCAAATTCAAGATTATCACCATCTGTGTATCCGAACAGGGAACAAATAGATGGGTTTCCTCTTTGTTTGCAATCTTTCTTGAAATTAAGAGGTTATTATGCTCCCCTATAACCTTTCGGTCAGTATAAGCTTCGTCTTCTGATTGTACCTTTCGTCTGAGTGTCCGGAACAAAAGGTTTCGATAACTTGAGTATCCTTTGCTTGTTTTAATTGAAACTTAAACAGATAGAAGATGATTCAGGAAAAAAAAAGAAGCATATTGCTTTTTGAATCAATAGGTCCTGGCTATATCCAGAATAGAATTGTGTTTAGAAAAACTCCGAATTTTAAATTCAGTATCTCTTGCTTACATGTATTTGAGATAAAATTAATACGAATATATAAAGGAAACAAAAAGAAGCTTATTGATTTTGTTTGGGCAATGGTCACAGGTTAAGTTAACTGCTACTTAAAAGAGAGACGAAGGATACAAGAGGAACAGTCAAAATCATAAATCGAAATAAACTGACAACACCATGGCTTTAAACGAAAAAGACAAACAGACAACAATAGAACGCATGACACACCATAGAAAACAAAAGAATAAGCAACACTAATCTCTCAAACAACTAGGGGTGATCTTTAGTTGCTCCGGAATGTTAAGCAGATATTGCTCCACATGTGGTACCCATCGTGATGCTCATGGTATAACAAATACGATAATAGTTTAATTCAGTAGGTCACATTCAGAAAAAGGAAGGGGACTGTAGTTACGACGTAAAGAAAATATCCGATATTATCTGTGAAACGGTTCTTCCATGGCGTCCGTAAAATTTACAAAGGGATGATTACTTAATTTAGGAACAGAAAATGGTTTTCTGATGTTCATTTGATCTTGTTTTGCATTTCGGAAATTAAACCAACACACACAGAAGCAATAAGGAATGGAAAGTAGCTTTGTGTTATGGAAACAGGACACTGTTACTAAAATAAACACGCAAATTTTGAAATGGTATCAAACAAAGAATTGAAACTATGTTCTTACAAATGAAAAAAGAGCAATACAGTACATGTTCATTTATTTGTCTTGCATTTAGAAACCTCAATAGAAAAAGTCTATCTAAATGAAATTGCAATTAACGTAGCATGTATTTGCGGTTCAAGATTTTTACTTGTTTATAACATGCATTTACATACTTATCATAGATACCAGACTGAAAATTTTGCACGCCAGTCTGACGTTTCATATACAAAAAACTCACCAGTGACGTTCGATTCAAAATAGTTTAAAAGGCAAAGATCAAAAGGTTTTCCCACACACAAATTTAAAAAAAAATATCATTAAACATAAATACCGAACTCAAAGGAAAATTCAAACACATCAAACGAACGAAAAACAACTGTTATATTCGCGACTTAGTACAGGAGATGCGACAGATACCAGAGGGACATTCAAACATTCAAATTAGTAAAATAAATCACTGACAACGCCATGAAAACAAACAAACAAACAAACAAAAATACCAAAACATAAGATTAAGAATGGAAACTGGGAATGTGCGGGATATTGAAATGCCGACCCAGGTCAAAAGGATATTTCGGAAAATGGACTAAGCAGTAAAAGTTAACGATATAGTGGGAAAAAACAGAACACTAACATGAGTCATATAAATAAATAATAAACAACGTCAGTACCTAGAATCTGTATATCAACACCATCATGTACTATTTATATAGTTGATACTGAATATTTGTCATATATATAGTCTTGGTATACCGATGAACTTATTTTCTTCTGAAAAAAAAATGAAATGTCCTAACACAGTTAAACACACTATGAATATCCAATATGCAATTGAATCTGGCATATTGCTTCTATGTTGGTAGAAATTTATATTTTCAAAATTTAAATCATCTCGTGTACTTTAGTAATGAGATAGAGAATTCTTGGTATTTGGACAGAGTAAAAGTGTTGTAAACAGTCAATTTCTAATTATCATATCAATGATGCTTTAAATAATGTATTACCTGTGACATACTCTGAAAAATGATTGCCATACAATTTATATCAACCATGGTCCTTAATGTTCATCAGTGTACCACTTGAATGTGATTTAATTTTACACAAGGTATTACATGTACTAACAATGTCAATCATCTCACCAGTCAAGGAATCTTGTGATTACATTAATTTGGAAAATTAGTTTAAGTCAACGTATAGTTGAACAAGTTTTATAAAGCAAACTGTGTCAAATTTAAAATAAACAATGTTTTACAGATCTTTTGCTTTGAAATGATGGGTTAATATTTACATTATACTTCCCGTTAAAATGTCATATTTTGATTGGCCAATACGAGGGTGTTAATTTACTTCATCACATGGTTGAGCGGTTGAAAAAATTATGTATGTCAACCTCTCGTCAAGACCATTCAAATATCGATAATTTAAGGGACAATGAGTTGAATTTACATCAAGTAATTAAATATAATGCTTAATTCTACGTTTTGGCTCAGATTTTATTATTTGACTGTCAAAATAATAAAATTAAACGTCTTGCCTCCTTATTTTTCTCAAGTTCGTAACGTTGTTATAAACATCACGTCATAGAAACTACTTTTAAAGTGAAATTAATCTGTAAAAGACATTAATGATAGAACATTCAGTATAATAAATTAAGGTCAAGGAACAGTAAATGGGCTATGTTGCAGATTTTGCTAAAAATTTGCATACAACATTGGCTCGTTGAACTACAACTGAAAATCGAAAAAATAATACATTTATCTCTGTCATTATCTGAAAAATTGCAGATTGATTTCTTTTAATATGGGTGAACATTTGTATAGAAAGCTCATAAAATCGGCGAAAAAACGTCTAAAATTTGTCTTAAAATCGCCAAACTCTCTAATTCCACTCCATAGATTTTTCTTAAAAAACTATATATTGTTGACACATAAATTTCTGTTTTAATGATATAAAATAATCATAGGTTACCGACTTCGTTTTTTTGTCTAATAAACAATTTGTTACCTTGTTGGTAGTGAAAAACGTCAAAAATCAACGTTTTACGGCCTGCAACGCGATAACGTTACGATAATTTCGACGTTTATTAGCTTTTTTTAACAAAGAACGCAACTTTGAATGGCGTATACCGTAAAAACGAAGTCGGTGACCCTATCTTTATTTTGCATCATTAAAACGAACATTTATGTATCAACAACATATAGTTTTTTAAGAAAAATCTATGGAGTAGAATTAGAGATTTGGCGATTTTAAGACAAATTTAAGAAGGATTTCGACGATTTTATGTGCTTTCGATACAAATGTTCACCCATTTTGTAAGAATTCAATCAGTAATATTTCAAATGATAATTGAGATAAATGCAATATTTTTTCGATTTTCAGTTGAAGTTCATCGAGTTGTATGCCAATTTTTAATGAAATCTGCGACATATCCCATTTACTGTAACTTGACCTTAAATAACACATAGCTGAGATGGTGATAGAGCAGATTGGTACCCCTGGAAAAAGGATTGTCAATCTTGGCTTCGCCGCGGTTGACAATGTTTTCTCGGGGTGACAATATGCTTTATCATCCTCTGCAGCATATTTTTATCACCATGTAATGAACCCCTACCCCGTGTATGCTAGCGTTTTAGCTAATTCATAGAAAATATATGATTTCATTAATTTTACTTTTCCAATTTACTTTAAATATTTAAGCATTAATTCCAGCAGTTTTCTTTTATTTATACATGTATCATCACATTTTAGAAGTCATTCAGTATTGGTTTCCTGTCCCCAAAATTTAATTCACTTCATTTAACTTATATTTTGTGATTTGATAAGAAGTGTTTTATATTTTAATTTGGTGAAAGCTGAAAACATTTCAATTTAAGCAGATGTGTCTTTTGGTTATTCAGATTTGTGACTTTTTAGCCATTTACCCAAAATGAACAGGAAACATGGTTTCTTTGAATTGGATAATGATACTACTTTATTTCAAGACAACAGCCCAAAAATATATTTTAAACTTTGTCAACCGTTTTTTGTTTAAAATTGGCTTAACATATAAACAAAGACATATGAATGTCTGTATATAAAAATATAAGAAAGTATTTTGTGAATTATTAAACAATTTTTTTCAAAACTGAATTATGATATCAAATTTTTTAAATTTAACAAAAAATTATAAAAATTGCATTATTTACCAAAACCAAAAATCGACCGGCAGTCACAGGATGCATTGTATATAGAAACACATATATTATTTGTTGTTTAGAATGTCCTTCGATGAAAACTTCATTTACATTTGGCAATATAGCTCTCAAGTTATTTAGTATACTGACATACTAGGCTTTCAAAAATTGTATTTTGACCGTTCTTGTCGAAGGTTACTCAAGAAAAGTGCTTTTGACGCACCAACATATATTCATATAACGTTTGCAATTAAATAAGGTTAAGTGGTTTTTCATTTCAAATTGGATAAGAGGTTTAAATATGCCAAGAAATAGTATATGTCTACGAAAATACTCATCTATTAGGAATTTTTATTTGCATGTAAGCTCGTGAAATATATTTATATATGACGACTTATACTGTTATATAAGTTTATATGTGTAACTTCCTTTTTAAAAATCGGACCTGGTGAAACGGTTATCAACTGTCTGTACATGCTAGGCGCATGGCGGCCAAAAGATGTAACAAGTAGCTGTTAGCTCTTTCCACGCGATATGATTGATCAAATCAGTGTGTAATGGCGATTCTATGGATGCAAACTAATTAGGTCTTTCCACCTTTCCGTGGAAAGACCTATTGAATTTGTTCTGATTATCATTATTATTAGGTCTTTCACCTTTCGGATGAAAGACCTATTGTTTTTGTTCTGATTATTAGGTCTTTCCACTTTTCCGTGGAAAGACCTATTGAATTTGTTCTGATTATTAGGTCTTTCCACTTTTCCGTGGAAAGACCTATTGAATTTGTTCTGATTATTATTTTTTTTTTTTTTTCTTCCGCCTAAATTTTTTACTTGCGTAGCATCTAATGTTTCAAAAGATGTTGCTTAGATATTTGGAATATGATGTCGTATAGTTTATACGCTTTAAAAATTTACAACTGCGTAACAAAATACTTGACGTTGTAAGAGTTATCTCCCCAAACACTGTTATACTTGTGGCCACTACTCCTTCGCAACCGTAAAAGATTACGACAAATTTATTTTACCAAATTGCTCATTACGTCTTCAGGATTAGAATATTCATTTGGACAGAAGCTATCCGGACACCCCATATGAGAGTTATTTCCCCTTATGCATTTGATATAAGTGATATGTGTTTCTTACTGGTAAACCATCAGTGATATAGGCCTAGGGTCTTTAGATTTGAGGTCCTTGGTCCAAAAAAATGAAAATAAGGTCAAGGTCAAAGGTCAAGGTCATATTCTAAATTTTGATTTTGGCTTATTTTCTCTTATTTTCAACAACCGTGAAAGATATCGACAAATTCTTTTTACTAAATTGTGAGTTGCGACATGTTGTAACTTATAAATTTTGGTTGGAAGGGTGCGTAAACAATAAATGAGAGTTTTCGCCCATCTTATATTTAAAATCATGCCTATAGTGATATAACTCATTAACCATACATATTACAGACCTAGGGTCTTTTTGTTTGAGGTCCTTGGTTGGTGACCTTGAAATTGAGGTCAAGGTCAAAGGTTAATAGGACGTTCTAGATTTTGACCTTTGCTTTAAATTCATATTTATACATTTTAAAGTTATAGGAACTGACATTTTAGATTGATTTTTAATATTTTGATAATAAAATAGATCTTAACTTGTGGAAAGACCTTCAATTTAATTTTTTTTTTTTTTTTTCTTCCGCCTAAATTTTGTTCTTGCGTAGTATTGATGTTTCAAAAGATGTCGCTAAGATATTTGGAATATGATGTCGTATAGTTTATACGCTTTAAAAATTTACAACTGCGTAACAAAATACTTTACGTTGTAAGAGTTATCTCCCCAAACACTATTTTTCTTGTGGCCACTACTCCTTCGCAACTATAAAATATTACGACAAATTTATTTTACCAATTTGCTCGTTACTTCTTCATGATTAGGATATTCCTTTGAACCGAAGCTATCCGAAGACTCCATATGAGAGTTATTTCCCCTTATGCATTTGATATAAGTGATATGCGTTTCTAACTGGTAAACCATCAGTGATATAGGCCTAGGGTCTTTGGATTTAAGTTCCTTGGTCCAAAAAAATGAAAAGAAGGTCAAGGCCAAAGGTCAAGGTCATATTCTTAATTTTGATTTTGGCTTATTTTCTCTTATTTTCAACAACCGTGAAAGATATTGACAAATTATTTTCACTAAATTGTGAGTTGCGACATGTTGTAACTTATAAATTTTGGTTGAAAGAGTGCGTAAACAATAAATGAGAGTTTTCGCCCATCTTATATTTAAAATCATGCCTAAAGTGATATAACTCATTAACCATACATATTACAAACCTAGGGTCTTTTTATTTTAGGTCCTTGGTTGGTGACCTTGAAATTGAGGTCAAGGTCAAAGGTTAATAGGACGTTCTAGATTTTGACCTTTGCTTTAAATTCATATTTATACATTATAAAGTCATAGGAACTGACATTTTAGATTGATTTTTAATATTTTGATAATAAAATAGATCTTTACTAGTGGAAAGACCTTCAATTGTTCTTTGAACAATTGGTTTTTAATTATTTATTTTTTTCTTCCGCCTAAATTTTTTTCTTCCGTAGTATTGATGTTTCAAAAAATGTCGCTTAGAAATTTGGAATATGATGTCGTATAGTTTATACGCTTTAAAATTTTACAACTGCGTAACAAAATACTTTAGGTTGTAAGAGTTATCTCCCCAAACACTGTTTTTCTTGTGGCCACTACTCCTTCGCAACCGTAAAAGATTAAGACAAATTTATTTTACCAAATGGCTCGTTACTTCTTCAGGATTAGGATATTCATTTGGACCGAAGCCGTATAGAGATTCCATATGAGAGTTATTCCCCCTTTTGTATTTGAAATTTTGAAATGCATTTTAAACTGGAAAACCATAAGTGATAGGGACCAAGGGTCTTTTGATTTGAGATCCTTGGTCAAAAAAATGAAATTTAGGTCAAGGTCAAAGGTCAAGGTCGTATTTTAGATTTTTATTTGTCTTTGATTTCCCTATAACTTTAGAATTGTTATAGATACAGAAACTTTAGATAGTGAAAAATGCTTGGTACTCCAAGGGGCAACTTTGTTACATTATGACTGTATTGGTTTCACCATTGTGTAAGGGACATAATCCCCATTCATGGTTTAGATAAAGCCATTATTAGGCAAAACTTTTAACCAAATGTCCTTGACCCATAGTGTCTTTTGCAATGACCTTGACAAAGGTCACAAGGTCAAAGGTCAAGGTCATGTACGTATGTGATTTGGGGCACTACTTGAAGAGTTTTATGTGTTTGCCAACCAACCAATCAATCAATCAATCAATCAATCAATCATGATCATGATCAATCAACCAATCATGATCATGATCAATCAATCAATCATGTTTCCGTCTCATGTGTTTATTATAGGGTTCAAGATCTTCTTTGTTTCTTTTTCGCTGTTTCAATTGACCCTATCCAACGTGTTTAACCAACCAACCAACCAACTAATCAATCAATCAATCAATCAACCAAAAATGATCATGATCAATCAATCAATCATGTTTCAGTCTCATGTGTTTAATAAAGGGTCCAAAATCTTCTTTTTCTTTTTCGCTGTTTCAATTGACCCTATCCAACATGTTTAACCAACCAACCAAACAACCAGCCAACTAATCAACCAACTAATCAATCAATCAATCAATCAACCAATCAATCAATCAATCAAGCAATCATGATCATGATCAAGCAATCATGTTTCATGAAAAATTGAAATTTAATATTGTTCTTGTGTCACTTCTGAAAAAAAAATCCACATGTTCTCTGAAACTACAAGTACAATCGACCTCAAAATTTGCAGTCAGCAGGGCATACATGTACTAATAGTTTATAAAACTATGTGGTGCAGATACCTCTCAAAGCTTTTCCTACAGAAAAGAAATGGCAATGCCGTAAAAATCGCTTGCTAGGTCCGTAAATCTCAGTAAAAACCTACAATAAAATGTCCGCTCCGAGATTGAAATACTAATCTGTGTTACAAACAGGTGCTGAAAAATGTACAATATCAGAAAATAATCAATAAATGCGTTTTAAAGTTACACCGGTTCAATTAAATCCAAAGCATGCACTGCCCATGAACTGTGACCAAAATGTCAATTTCCTACAATGACAAAAGAAATTACATTGTGAACATTCCATCTCTATACATGTTGTCTGTTCAACGTCCCGACCTAAAAAGAAATAAAAAGACTAAGTTTTCGTTATTATAAACCCGTGTCACGTGATGTCTCGTCAATCTGGCGCGCGCTGTACCTAAAATAAAATAAAAACTTTCCAAACTAAACTTCTCCGGTAACACAATAATAAAGACCCCATACCGAAACAAACAAACGAACGAACAAACAAATAAACAACCCCCCCCCCCCCATAAAATCAATTTCAAAGGGGGAAAGACCATGTACAATTGCTTTTTGAAAGCAATTGATTTATATTTATTATTATTAGGTCTTTCCACTTTTCTGTGGAAAGACCTATTGTTTTTCTTCTGATTATTTTTTTTTTCTTCCGCCTAATTTTGTTCTTGCGATAAACATTTGTTTCGCAATATGTCGCTTAGATATTTTGTATATGATATCGAACAGTTTATGCGCTTTTGAAATTTACCCTGCGTAAACGAATACTTTTCTTTGTAGGAGTTATCTCCCCAAACACTGTTTTCCTTGTTATCGCATCTCCTTCGCAACCGTAAAAGATTATGACAAATTTATTTTACAAAATTGCTCGTTATATCCTTGGCATGATTTGTCCTATTTTGACCTAAGCGATATGACCGCTCCATATGAGAGTTATTTCCCCTTATGCATCTGATATAAGTGATATGAATTTCTATCTTTTAAATTATAAGTGATAGAGACCTAGGATCTTTTGATTTGAGGTCCTTGGTCCCAAAAAATGAAAATTAGGTCAAGGTCAAAGGTCAAGGTCATATTCTAATATTTGAATTTGGATTATTTTCACTTATATCCAAAGACTGTATAAGATATCAACAAATTATTTTTACTAAATTGTTAGTTGCGACATGTCGTAAGATGTAAATTTTGATTGCAAGCGTACGTTGAATGTAAAAGGGAGTTTTCTCCCCTCTTGTATTTAAAAATACGCGTTTGGTGATATAACTCATTAACTAAATATAATTAAGACCTATGGTCTTTTGATTTGAGGTCCTTAGTTTATGACCTTGAAATTGATCTCAAGGTCATAGCTTAATTTGACTTTCTAGATTTTGACCTTTGCTTTTATTCTATATGTATACATGATAAAGATAAACAACTTTTAGAAAAAGGTATCAAACCATTTAACCTTGAAAAAAACAACCGGAAGTGACCATTTGTAAACCGGAAGTAGCTATTTTTTTGTACTTTATTAATATAAAAGTATATAGAACCAGATATTTTTGGAATTAGTGTCAAGTAAATATTCAAATATAATCGGAAGTAACATTTTTCAAACCGGAAGTAACAAATTATCTCCCTTATTTAAAAAGAAATGTACAGAAACAATAAATTTTTGGAATCAGCTTACTAGGAGCTATCATTTGACGATTGAAATGACATTTTAAACTTAGTTTCACAACTTTTCATATCAAAATACATTGTTTTGATGGAAAGACCTTCAATTGTTCTCTGAACAATTGGTTTTTAATTTTTATTTTTTTTTCTTCCGCATAATTTTTTTTTTTGCATAGTATTGATGTTTCAAAAGATGTCGCTTAGATATTTGGAATATGGTATTGTATAGTTTATTCGCTTTAAAATTTACAACTGCGTAACAAAATACTTTACGTTGTAAGAGTTATCTCCCCAAACACTGTTTTTCTTGTGGCCACTACTCCTTCGCAACCGTTAAAGATAACGACAAATTTAGTTTACCAAATTGCTCGTTACAACTTCAGGATTAGGATATTCATTTGGACCGAAGCTTTACGGAGACTCCATATGAGAGTTATTCCCCCTTTTCCATTTAATTAAGTGATATGCATTTCTAAATGGTAAACCATAAGTGATAAAGACATAGGGTCTTTAGATTCGAGGTCCTTGGTCTAAAAAAATAAAAATGAGGTCAAGGTCAAAGGTCAAGGTCATATTCTAAATTTTGATTTTTTTTTAATTTTGCTTATTTTCATTTATTTTCAAATACCTTATGACGTATCGACAATTAATTTTTCATAAATTGTTAGTTGCGACATGTCCTTACTTGTATATTTTGGTTGAAAGGGTGCGCAGACAATAAATGGGAGTTTTTGCCCATTTGACATTTAGAATTACGCGTAAAGTGATATAACTGATAAACCAAACATATTTAAGACCTAGGGTCTTTTGATTTAAGGTCCTTGGTTTGTGAACTTGAAATTGAGGTCAAGGTCATAGGTTAATATGACGTTCTAGATTTTGACCTTTGCTTTAAATTCATATAAATACATCATAAAACCATAGGAACTAACATTTTAAACTGATTTTTCATATTTCAATATCAAAATAGATCTTTACTAGTGGAAAGACCTACAATTGTTCTCTGAACAATTGGTTTTTAATTATATTATAGTTTGTTAAATACATTAAGCCTATGTATATGTGTATATATAATTAAAACCTTCTATCAAATTAAGATATATGTTTATGATAAATAATAATCAAATCAAATCACATCACATCAAATATCTTATTGTCGTAGGAACCTTACAGTTTGGAATAATGACGAGACACTTACAGCGTGTTTAATTCAATGATTTTCTCAATATATCTGAATAGAATTCGGTAATCAATAAATGATTCTTGGAAATAGTTTAACTTTGACAGAAAAAAACATGAAATTAAAATGAACTGATGCATCAGTAAAGATTTGAACGCAACATCTGGTCAGATAATGATAAAGCGTGTCGGAATTTACATTTTCCCGATTACATTCAAATTTCATGATTGCCATTGCAAATGTTGGATCAATAATTTCCTTCCAAAAAGTTGTGCATTGGTATTCATTTTTTCGAAACTAGAATCATATCGTCACAGAAGAGACACATGTTTCAACAAAGAATAATATGTCTTGTTAGTACTATATATATATATGTTATTCATAACTGTTGTCCTTAAAGATATAAATATAGCAACTGATTCAAGCCCGGTCGGAACGAACATACAAGAAAGGTGTTCATATTTTAAACACAATGGTTGCATATATTTATCTTTGTCGATAGGTAAAATATTCAGGTAGTTTTTGGTATTAAATTAAGTATAACAGGAGAGCTCATTTGCCATGTTGCTCAGATCAGAAGTACCTGTTTTTGCTCTATCAATCCTCCGGGGAACAGTACGCTCTTATGTGCAATTAAATGTATGTGGAATTATCAGCACAAGTCAGGATAAGTTAAAGTAAAGTTGAGCATTGAAATGGGGGATGTGTCAAACAAACATCAACCCGACCAAATATCAGAGCAGTACTTCAACGCAGCGAGAAACTCCCGCACCCGGAGGCGTTCTTCAGCTGGCCCCTACACAAAAGTGTATACTTGTTCATTGATAAAGGACGTCGTACTAAGGTATAGTTTTAACATAAAATTACTGCCACTGTACTTAATTGGTTATCAAAGGTACCAGGATTGTAATTAAGTACGCCAGACGCGGGTTTCGTCTACATAAGACACACCAGGGACGCTCATATCAAAATATTTAAAAAGCCAAACAAGTACAAAGTTAAAGAGCATTGAGGATCTAAAATTCCAAAAAATGTACCAAATACGGCTAAGGTTATCTATGGCTGGGATAAGAAAATCCTTAGTTTTTCGATAAATTTAAAGTTTTGTAAACAGGAAATTTAAAAAAAATGACCACATTATTGATATTCATGTCAAAACCGAAGTATTGACTACTAGGCTGGTGATACCCTCGGGAACGAAACGTCCGCCAGCAGTGGCATCGACCCAGTGCTGTAAATTGTTATCAAAGGTACCAGGATAATAATTTAGTACGCCAGACACGCGTTTCGTCTACATAAGCTCATCAGTGACGCTCATATCAAAATATTTATAAAGCCAAACAAGAATTAAGTATTTAAACTTAAGACAAAGTAGCCATTTATTTGCAGAACTTAACATAGAAAAGCAATGGGGTTTTGAATAAAATATATATATAAAATGCAAGGTTGAAAAAATATACTTTTTCTTTGAAAATTACAGAATTAAGTGAAATGTAATTTGATTTGAAATATCAAAATACATTGTTACGCTATCGTGTTCATTATACACGCTATATCTACATTACCAAAATATTGGTCAATACACTATATAAGATAAAATGAAGGTACTTCATCAAGGCAAAACAAATTCCTGGAAGCCATAAAGGTATGATGAAATACATAATTATGTTATATTACATTATTATTATTAGTGTTGTTATTTTTATCGTTATTAATTATATTATGTGATTACTAGTACTCAATTTTCAGAATGTTCACATACAGCATTGCCACTGTCATTGTTGCCTTGGTAGTCAGTGCTTATGGACATGATTGTACAAAATACAGCCTGACACCATCAGACCAATCTCTTATTGATATGATGAAGCAGTACTTGCATACATCACGGAAAGCGGACTGTCCTGTAACACCGTCACAACAGGGTAAACATATGTTGTTAGTACAAATACATCAGTAAACTGCTTTCAGGCTTTTGACTCATAAGTTTATATTGTTTTGTTTTGCGATTGGTAACCAACACTATGGTTGGACATCAAAACTCCCTACAGCTTCATCGTTTAGGTCATACTTCCTGTTTTCTGCCACAAAACGTTGCCAGATGTCCCCACCGTTTCGAAGTCTGGTTGGACATCGTGATATTAAGTCAAATAAGTACAACGTTCAAGTATTAATAAAGCTTCATTCGGTTTAATTTGTTGTGAAAATAAACTGCTTACATTTTCCTTACACGACAAGATAATCGGAAAACATTAAACTTTCTTACCGATTATGTGTTTGATTTTATTTATTTTGGTTTCTCTTACTTGACTGAGTACTAAGATGTCTTACTGCAGAAAATGCAACCTATCGGAACATTATAAAATCCGGAGTCAAATTCAAACGCTACCAATCAACGGCCATATCTCGAAATAAGAGAATTCCAGAACCCAATAAGGACAAAAACGTATGTGTCGAGGTAAGACTCTCCTGGTATACGTGTACCAATCGTCGTGCAAACTATACAACAATGACAATATAACATTAAATTTTCATTCTTATGACACGATTTAATAATTATCTTTTTATTCTCTGACTTTTAAATTATGTAAACTAGTATTTAGCTAATTATTCAAAGGTTCCGTATAGACTTAACCGTTCATTATCACTGAACTAGTATAAATTTGTTGAGGGTCAGCTGAAGGGCGTCTCCGGGTGCGGGAATTTCTCGCTACATTGAAGACCTGTTGGTGACCTTCTGCTGTTGTTTTTTTCTTTGGTCGGGTTGTTGTCTCTTTGACAATTCCCCATTTCCATTCTCAATTTTATTATATTCAATTGTATACGACAGATAGCCTATGACAAACACTTTTAAAGCACTAGTAAGCAGCATAGTCTTTTCAGCAACATATATTGGTTACAACGGTCGAATAAGATTTTTGAATGTTTCATACAGTAAATTAACGCTTTGCTGTGTATATTTAAGATATTGGGGTGACATATGTGAGATGGGGGAAGAAAACTTGTCCTGAAAATTCGGACACTGTGTATACGGGTATGTGTTTTTTATTATTATAATTTTTAGACAAATGGAGTTCCTACATATGGAAAAAAAGTTGTATGTAGTAAAAGACAGTTTCACTCATTTACTACTTTCCTTTTTTCCATAAATATATAATAGTGTCCTTTTGAATTAAGTTGATTACCAATATATATTTATGTACATTTTGATATGATAAAAACCTTGGTTTGTTTTAGCTCATTAGTTTTCTGTCTCAGTTACAATTACAACAAATTCATAACAAATAATTAAGTTCTACTGTAGTAAGAATTGAATTCGTTGAAAAATAATTTCTTTTGTATTAATATGTTTCCGATTTAAACTTGAATCTAAGGATATGACATGGATGAGATTCTGATAAGGTTAACGTTTTTAAAAGAGAAAAACGTTCGCTATTGTTTGTGTGACAATCTATAACACATATTTAAAGGCAGACTTGCAGTCAACTATTGGCAACTAAATACCTAAAATTAGTTTGCGATATCTTTGTCATTGTTACGTACAAGTAGATAATCTGAATAATACCATTCATTTATAACCATAAACTTATTCAGGACAGGCTGGCGGTATCTATTATGCTAACAAAGGAGGTGGTTCCAACTACCTCTGTTTACCCAGTGATCCTGAAAATGGAAAAGAATACTCCTATGGAAATGATGGACTATATGGTGCCGAGTATTACATTAATTCCGGCACTAAACCATCCGGTTTACCTGTTAGTTTGTTCCAAAAAGAGGTGCTGTGTGAAGGCGGAAAGATAAAGTTTCTGTTTTGATGATAGCAGGTAGTTTTGTTATAAACATGTATTTATATCATTACCTACAAATTATAATGAATATGTTCTTAAATTAATTACACAAATTCATATATATCGTCACGTGGTACTGTTGACAATAAGGCTCAACATGAACCATGCCTCAAAAGAAACGGCTTAAAAAAATGCATCATATATTCAAAGAATATAAATAGATATAATAGATATAAAAAGACGTGGTTTGAGTAAAATGAGTCAACTCTCCATCCGAGTCTAAATTTTTAAAAATAAACCAATATACGGAACACGGAACTTTGGCTAACATTTAACGGCGAGCTATAAATGGCAGTAAAATAACAAGTGTAAAACCATTCAAACGGGAAATTCTGTAGCAAAAAAAATCAACTTCCCCTAGAGAAAGCTTTGTATTCATTAAAACATAACTTCCTTGTATAAATATATTTCAGATTTAGTTGAATCTAAAGATATGACTTGGATCAGCACCTGATAAGGTTAAAAATTTTCAAACATATACTTAAAATGATGGCATATATTGTATATTTTATGTTTTATGTCTTTAATATTTTTTCTAAATCAGGGAGGAAGTCCTGATACAAAGGATGGCTATCCGAGTACAGTGGCATTTTTATGTGTGAATATAAAAATAATCACATTAAGGACTTTGTATGTATAGACGGAGACGCAATTCCATTAGAAGATTGATCGTCCAGCGATAAAAGTGCTTCGTTTTATCCTGTTAGAGCAAAATGTTGGAGTTTGAGATGTCCCCCATACAAAGATAATACTGAAGTACTTTGTACAGTTTGTACAAAATGAAAATAAAAGATATTTTCTTGTCTAATCATGTGTACACGTTTCGTATAAAGTGAATTCAACGGTTTGTATCTTTATCGTCACATGTAAAATAAAAAGTGATCTTTATCTTGGAATATAGGTTTGTGTTTGCAAGGTTTTGATGTCGTGTGTTATTCTCAATAAAATGAGAGGTATAATATACATTTTTTATCGTTAAGTATTTCCATTTGGTGTGTAATGATTCAATACCTCATTCAGTTTACATCTTTGTTCATCAGAATCCATACTGATTACTTAATTATAAAAATAACACTCCATACATTTTGTTTGTTACACATGCTTTTGGATTTCCTTCACCATGAACGATAAAAAAAAAACCAAGAACTTTTAATATGACAGGCATGTATAAATACATATAAAGTTAGGATCATAACGTAAGATACATTCAAGAATATCCAAAGTAAATTAAACGGACGCCATCACAAACTGGTTGACCACTATGTAATAAGCGTTTCACAAATGATATCGGATATTTTCCTGACGTCGTAACTACAATCCCCTTCCCTTTCATGAATGTGACCTACCAAATAAGATTATTTACCGGAGTTGTTATAACATAAGCAACACGACGGGTGCCACATGTGGATCAGGATCTGCTTACCCTTCCGGAGCACCTCAGATCAACTCTAGTGTGTAAATGGGGTTCGTGTTGCATATTCTTTAGTTTTCTATTTTTTAAGGCAACAGTTGTATACCGATGTTCGAAATTTATCATTTGATAGAGAAAAAAACAAATTCCTGGTATAAACTTAAACTAAGGGAAACACATCAAATATAAGAGAACTACGACAAAACAGAACCACAACAGTAAAATATAACACAAACAGAAACGAACTACAAAATAACAATGGCCATTTTCCTGAACCATCAATAAAAAAAAATCCTTGGGTTTTGTCAAATAAAGGCAAAATATTCTGCTTTTCAGTAGTCACCCGGCTATTTACGTTTTACTTGATACAATCGTCTATTTGCAAGAAACAACATATATATAAAAACAAAAATACGACGTACAATAGACGAATATTCACCAAAATTAAGACAAGATAGCACAAGAGCCCATTACACGTCTAGGATATAAAATTACAGACTTAAATGGACTTTAACATTTGATATTTTTTTTTATCTTGATCAACATAAGATTTAACCTTCTAGTTTTTTATATTTAACGCGGTATTTAAATGGACATGATATATTCTTTATATTGTGTATTCTTGATTCTACTAAAAAAATATTTATTATTTAATATTTATTATAAAAAGGTGAAAAAAAATTCGCTAAAATGGGCATTGATAATTTTTGCTAAAAAGGGTAAAATGTAAAATGGGTCACATTTTGAAACTAAAACGTCCCTTTTTCGCTTAATGTCCTCTCAATGCACTAAACTTCCCTCCGGCGTATTGTACAGACTGAAATTTTCTCGAAATTCTAATTAACAGAAAATATCCCAAAACCAGGTCGTTATAATGTAGTAGTAATCTTTTTTGTGATATATCAGTTACCAGATTATGAATGATAAAATTCATGTGATAAAGATAAAGGGGTAAAGTGACTTGTCTAAGTAAAATGGATGCATACACTACCATTTTGGTTTTTATTTTGTCCGCGTTGTCTGGTAGTGCGATGTCCAAGTCCACACATGATCCTGAGACCGTGAGTGGTAACATGGTTTTAGAGGATATAACTCTACTTAGAAAACAACTGACAGATCAAAGCATAGAATTGGCTTCGCAGAGAAAAAAAATAGAAAAGCTAGAAAACATAGTCATGAAATTGGTGGAGAACGATGGTATGAACCTTAAGAACATAGATGAAAATACTGATACCAAGCTTGAAATAAGAGACAACAGATCTAATTGGTACGTTATTTAACGTTATTAGGTAATTGCTTAACTGAAAAATAAGTAAATTATATTAGAATAATGGTTAGATGATTATCATAAACAACACGACGTTTGCCATATGGGGATTATTATCCTGCTCATCCTCCTTATCTTTATCGACTTTATCATCCTTTTCACCTCTTTTAAAATACTTTCAGATTTTAGATAGGAATTTGTAGAGCATTTGAAATAAGATATATCATTTTTTTTATATAGTTTTTTTTCATTCAGTGCTATGCGTTTGCATGATTAATTATTTTTTACGAATGAAACAGATACATATGTAGCCTTGTGAATTCCTGGTCATATTATTCATTTTCGTGATTGAATGTACTGTTGTTTACTTCAGAATGGGCTAAAAGTCTTTGCTCTCTTCTTTATTAGAAAGAAATATTCATTCATAATTGTAGGTCTGCTTCTTATCAGAATTCGAGTTTTGAAGATGTAATTGAAAACGACACCTTGAATAGAGATGTTGATGGTGAAGAAAGTTTCAGGCAAAAAAGGCTTGCAAATTCAGGTAAAAAATGAAAAATTGCATTCGACCATAGCGCGTGTCTGAATTCGCATCCAACACGAAATCTTAAAGCCGAATATTTTTAAGCCAAGGATGTAAGACAAAAATGAAAAAAAGACAAACAGACAAACAATAGTACACATGACACAACATAGGAAACTAAAGAATAAGCAACATGAACCCCACAAAAAAACTAAGGTTGATCTCAGGTGCTCTGGATGGGTAAGCAGATACTGCTGCACATGTGACACCAGTCGTGTTGCTTATATGAAAACAAATCCGGTAAATAGTCTAATTCGGTAAGTCACATTCACGAAAGGGAAGGGAATGAAGTTTATTATTCTCATCTATAATAGTGTCTTCCGAGCGTCAGGATCTGACGAATTTAATATTTTGAAAAATTCAAAAAGTATATCAACAGGAATATCATTCCTTTTTTTCTTTATACGAGTTCAATATCTTTCTCAATTCTTTAGAATTACTATTGTTTAAAACATTCATCTTTTTTTTTCATGACTCATTTATGCTTATTAATAGAAATGTTCATTTGCTTCTTATATTCATGTTCTGTATTCTTCATCTGCTCTCTTTTTAAACGTATTTTATTGTATTTATATCTTTTTTTTTATCTATTCGAAAGCAAAACCGTTTTCCCCCAACATACTTGGTCAAACCGAGGTTTTATAACTTTTCCTGCACATTTCTGTTCATGCCGTTTTTTAGTAAAAGATACAAACACATTTTCGACTGAATCCATCATTTAACCATTTACAGATTCAACTATTTCATTAATATTCTATTAAACCAGTATACTGGTATTTATCATAGTAAAATCACTATTTAATTGATCGATCTTTTTCTATCGATATTTTCCAGAAATTCGGCTTCTTTTCCGAAATCTCATTTTTTGAAGAAAAGAAATCACATATACATTTTTAATGATTCTTTACATAATTGATAATGTGTATTTTTGTATATACAGGTGCCCAAGTGGGATTTACAGCCTTTTTGCACAGTTCGATATTGGTATCTTCAGGAAATGCTATAATTTTTAATTACGTGATGTCGAATGTTGGTTCAGCGTACAGTGAATATAATGGTATTTTCATTACAAGACAACCAGGGTTGTATGCTTTCTATATTGACATCGAATGCGCACCGCATACTAAAGACGTTTATATTGAAATTGTAAAAGACGGTACGCAAATTGCAGACACATATTGCCGAGGAGATGATTTGCACGACAACAGTGGAACTATGTCTGTTGTCCATCTAAACATTGGCGATTCTGTATGGGTCCGTCCTTATATGACCACTGAGACCATTGCTCTAGGTGCAAAATCATCCTTTTCTGAATTTTTAACTGGACATGCATGACACTGAGAGACATTAAATATTGTATGTTTATACAAAAAGACCAAATTTAAAGTTTTTATAATACATTGTTTTAGTACAAAGAATAGAAATATCTAATATTAGTATATTGCAGTTGAGGAAATAATGACTTGACTGACGATTGGTGTTTTATAATTTAAAATTGTTTGTGACCAGGAGCTAGTTTCACGAAAATAAAATATGGCAAAAAGCAGCAAAGACTCATCGAAACAACATCTGACACACAAATTTAATAATACTTTTAGATATTTGGATGATATTTTGGCTCTCAATAATGACAACTTCAGTATGTATACTAAAGAAATTTATCCTGTTGAACTTACTTTAAATAAAGCTAATATTAACAATGACTGCTGCCCTTTTACCCCGATCTTGATATCTATATCACTAACAGAAAGCTTAATACTAAAATTTATGATAAAAGAGATGATTTTTCATTTCCTATTATTAATTATACATTTTTAGATGGTGACGTTCCCCTAGCTTGTCACCACCTTACGGTGTTTATGTATCTCAACTTGTACGATTCGTTCGTTTATGTAATAATGTGTTAGATTTTAATGAGAGAAATTTATGTATTACTGAAAAATTATTACACCAGGGTTTTTGATATCACAAACTAGTCAAAAGATTTACTAAATTTTATCATCGGTATAAGGACATCATTCGTAAATATAGCTCAACATGCAGACTTCTTAAACGTTCAGGTATTTTACATCCAATTTTTTATGGAAATATTCTTTATAAAGCACAAAAATGTCAGTATTTACCTTAAAAACTAACAAAACCTTTAAATAGACTTATCAAGAAGGGATATAGTTTCGATACTGTTGTCAGGTCAATAAAGATTGCTTATTTTGGCGTTAATATTGATTCACTTATAGGGTCTTTGCATCGGAACTAAACACATTTATTCAAAAAGCAGTTGTTGGCATGACACGGGTTATGTTCTTCTCATATATGTTATGATGGTATGATACTAAACTCCTAACGGGAAGGATTGTGCCTGATATTCATATGATGAAATCATAATCTTTTAATCAGTTTAACTGATGTCTGGAGCTGGCATGTCAGTTAACTGCTAGTAGTCTGTTGTTATTTATGTACTATTGTCATTTTGTTTATTTTCTTTGCTTACATCTTCTGACATCAGACTCGGAATTCTCTTGAATTGAATATTAAATGTGAGTATTGTTATGCATTTACTTTTCTACATTGGCTAGAGGTATAGGAAGGGGGTTGATATCTCATAAACATGTTTAATATTTTTATAAATTTTCTGTTTACAAAACTTTGAATTTTACGAAATACTAAGGACTTTCTTACCCCAGGAGTAGATTACCTTAGACGTATTTGGCACAACTTTTTGGAATTTTGGGTCCTCAATGCTCTTCAACTTTGTATTTGTTTGGCTTTTGAACTTTTTTGATCTGAGCGTCACTGATGAGTCTTATGTAGACGAAACGCGCGTCTGGCGTATAAAAAATTATAATCCTGGTACTTTTGATAACTATTTACACCACTGGGTCGATGCCACTGCTGGTGGACGTTTCGTCCCCGAGGGTATCACCAGCCCAGTAGTCAGCACTTGGGTGTTGACATGAATATCAATTACATGGTCATTTTTATAAATTTTCTGTTTACAAAACTTTGAATTTTACGAAATACTAAGGACTTTCTTACCCCAGGAGTAGATTACCTTAGACGTATTTGGCACAACTTTTTGGAATTTTGGGTCCTCAATGCTCTTCAACTTTGTATTTGTTTGGCTTTTGAACTTTTTTTATCTGAGCGTCACTGATGAGTCTTATGTAGACGAAACGCGCGTCTGGCGTATAAAAAATTATAATCCTGGTACTTTTGATAACTATTAACCCCGCCGCATTTTTTGCGCCTGTCCCAAGTCAGGAGCCTCTGGCCTTTGTTAGTCTTGTTTTGTTTTAATTTTAGTTTTTTGTGTACAATTTTGAAATTAGTATGGCGTTCAGTATCACTGAACTAGTATATATTTGTTAAGGGGCCAGCTGGAGGACGCCTCCGGGTGCGGGAATTTCTCGCTACATTGAAGACCTCTTGGTGACCTTCTGCTTTTGTCTCTTGGACACATTCCCAATTCCCATTCTCAATTTTATCAGTTATACTACGATTCAGACAATAGATAAAAAATATAGGGATTTATAAAAGAAAAGACTGTCATATTCCTGAACTTTGTACAGGCATTGTTTCGTGTAGAAAAAATCGAGAAAGCCGTGTTCCTATGAATTTTTTTTTAAATTATTTGAAAAGCAAAATATCGAAATGTTTTCAATATGGTCCTGTCTGTTAATAACCAAACGGTTATATACTCAAAACGCTTATGGTCGGACCTTATCATACTACCGATATGGTCATTATTATACGCGTATTTATTCTACATAACTAGCATGAATTGCAATAACATTCAGATGCTACGATAAAATACCGGACAAAAACGAAAAACACAGTTCACAAAGCACTAAAATTCACTACAAAGTTGTTGTTTAATGTCTAATAATAATAATAATTAAAAAAAGTAGGTCTTTCCACAAGAAAAGATCTATTTTTATATTGAAATATGAAAAATCAGTTTAAAATGTTAGTTCCTATGGCTTTATGATGCATTTAAATGAATTTAAAGCTAAGGTCAAAATCTAGAACGTCATCTTAACCTATGACCTTGACCTCAATTTCAAGTTCACAAACCAAGGACCTTAAATCAAAAGACCCTAGGTCTTTAATATGTTTGGTTTATTAGTAATATCAATTTACGTGTAGTTCTATATGTAAGATGGGCAAAAACTCCCATTTATTGTCTGCGCACCCTTTCAACCAAAATATATAAGTAAGGACATGTCGCAACTAACAATTTATGATAAATTATTTGTCAATATGTCATAAGGTATTTGAAAATAAATGAAAATAAGCCAAAATCAAAATTAAGAATATGACCTTGACCTTTGACCTTGACCTCATTATTATTTTTTTGGACCAAGGACCTCGAATCTAAAGACCCTATGTCTTTATCACTTATGGTTTACCAGTAAGAAATGCATATCACTTAATTAAATGGAAAAGGGGGAATAACTATCATATGGAGTCTCCGTAAAGCTTCGGTCCAAATGAATATCCTAATCCTGAAGATGTAACGAGCAAAATGGTAAACTAAATTTGTCGTTATCTTTAACGGTTGCGAAGGAGTAGTGGCCACAAGAAAAACAGTGTTTGGGGAGATAACTCTTACAACATAAAGTATTTTGTTACGCAGTTGTAAATTTTAAAGCGTATAAACTATACGATACTATATTCCAAATATCTAAGCGACATCTTTTGAAACATCAATACTACGCAAGAAAAAAAATTAGGCGGAAGAAAAAAAAAAAAAATAATAATAATAATAATAATTAAAAACCAATTGTTCAGAGAACAATTGTAGGTCTTTCCACTAGAAAAGATCTTTTTTGATATTGAAATATTGAAAATCAGTTTAAAATGTTAGTTCCTATGGCTGTATGATGTATTTATATGAATTTAAAGCAAAGGTCAAAATCTAGAACGTCATATTAACCTATGACCTTGACCTCAATTTCAAGTTCACAAACCAAGGACCTTAAATCAAAAGACCCAAGGTCTTTAATATGTTTGGTTTATTAGTAATATCACTTTACGCGTAATTCTAAATGTAAGATGGGCAAAAACTCCTATTTATTGTCTGCGCACCCTTTCAATCAAAATATACAAGTAAGGACATGTCGCAACTAACAATTTATGAAAAATTATTTGTCGATATGTCATAAGGTATTTGAAAATAAATGAAAATAAGCCAAAATCAAAATTTAGAATATGACCTTGACCTTTGACCTTGACCTCATTTTTATTATTTTCGACCAAGGACCCCAAATCTAAAGACCCTATGTCTTTATCACTTATGGTTTACCATTTAGAAATGCATATCACTTAATTTAAGGGAAAAGGGGGAATAACTCTCATATGGAGTCTCCGTAAAGCTTCGGTCCAAATGAATATCCTAATCCTGAAGATGTAACGAGCAATTTGGTAAAATAAATTTGTCGTAATCTTTAACGGTTGCGAAGGAGTAGTGGCCACAAGAAAAACAGTGTTTGGGGAGATAACTCTTACAACGTAAAGTATTTTGTTACACAGTTGTAAATTTTTAAAGCGTATAAACTATACGATACCATATTCCAAATATCTAAGTGACATCTTTTGAAACATCAATAATACGCAAGAAAAAAAATTAGGCGGAAGAAAAAAAAAAAAAAAAATAATAATAATAATAATCAGAACAAATTCAATAGGTCTTTCCACGGAAAGGTGGAAAGACCTAATAATCAGAACAAATTCAATAGGTCTTTCCACGGAAAGGTGGAAAGACCTAATGATAGACGATGGTTTCGTTAAATGCAATTAAACATACCAAGATTTAATTTCATTTAAAATGTCAAAATATATTGTTACGCTATCGAATGTATTCTACACGCAATTTCAAAATTAAAATTATTGATCAATCCATGATATATAAGATATAAAGAAGATACTGCATAAACGCCAAGACGAATTCCTGGAAGTCAGTAAGGTAATAAGTAAAATGTTTTATGTTCTTTTGTTCAAACTTTTTTCATTTTAATTTGTTATATTGTGTTCTATTAATTGATAACAACTCCGCTATTTTCAGAATGTCAACATTCAACTGTGCCACAGTCATTATTGCCTTGGTAGTCAGTGCTTATGGACATGACTGTACAAAATACAGCCTGACACCATCAGACCAGTCTATTATTGATATGATGAAGCATTACTTACATACCTCGCGGAAAGCGGACTGTCCTTTAACACCTTCACAACAAGGTAAGACAAAACGTAGAGAAATATACAAATCAAGGTAGCAAACAAAAGAGTATAACGAAAAACCGAACTCCAAGGAACAGTTTTACAGCAGGAGGATTTTGAGAGCTCCAAAAGGAGAAAACGTGCTATCTTTTCTTCTTTAATAATGTTCCTTGGAGTTCGGGTTTTCGTTATACCCCAATAGTATCATTAGAAAGAATAATTTATTTTTCTGCGGTCTATTCGTCTGAATTGTAACTCTATCAATTGTGTCTTTTTCCCAATTATGACATTTTGAAAGGAGAAAAGAAATTAGTGCAGTCTTTCAATTTCACCTTTCGATATAATTGATGATGTACTGTCTCTTTATACTAATATATTCAGTGATCACTTACATTCAATATATCCAAGTGAACTTGAAATTAAAGATACTATCAACACAGTTAAATCTGCTTCATATTTAGACCTTTTTCTCGAAAAGACTACGTACTGATGGTAGGTTAAATACCCAAATTTATGACAAACTCGATGATTTTAATTATCCTAAAGTCAACTTTCCATTTCTTTATAGCAACATTCCAGAGGCATCAGCAAAGGGAGTATATGTGTCTAAATTGATACATTACTCTAGAGCTAGCTCAAAGTACGGGGATTTTGTTGATCGATGAATACTACTTTCTCAAAAGATGCTTAGACAGGGCTATGAATCAATCAAATTTAGTTCATCTATTAAGAAATCTAACGGTCACTTTCATGAGCTGATTACCCATATGACAAATATGTCAGAAATAATATTTGATATTCTTCCTCAGTCAGCATAACTTTCCATCATTACCGAACTGAACAAAGAAATAACACGACGGGTGCTGTATACCGTGCAGGAAATGCTTACCCTTCCGAAGCACCTGATTTCACTCCCGGTTTTTAGTGGAGTTCGTGTTGTTTCTAATATATTATTTATAACATAACTGTTGATGTAAATGTCTTTGTTTACTCCTTGGTTTTGAGTGTTATTGTCTTTGACTGAGGATGAACTTGTACTATGAGTGATGCATACATAACCGGAAAGTATAATCTTGTCGACACACACCGCAGAAAAATAAATTATTCTTTCTAATGATAATATTAGATGTGATTAAATAAAGAATTTTCTTTTTGTTAAATTTATATAATTTTTTATATCTACACCAAAAGGTTCATTGAATTTGTATTAAATCATCAATTAAACGAATGCCAAAAGCGAAAACGTTTACAGTTAATTTTTTTTAGATAGGACGGACTAAGCTTCTCTAGTCATGTATCTTCAATACGGTTTAATAACATATAATAGCGATTAAATTTGATTATTTAAGATATTGGTGTGACATATGTGAGATGGGGAAAGAAAACTTGTCCTGAAAATTCGGACATTGTGTATACAGGTATGTGTTTTCAATATTATCATCATTTTACGTAAATCAGAGAATTCCTTCACATTGAATAAAGCGCTAGAATGTAAAAGTACAGTTCTACTTGCTTACTACAGTTTTCTTTTCTTTTCAAAGACATATACTTATGTACCTTTTTAACGATAATGTACACTCATATATATTTTATGTATACTAAAAATCTTGTTATATTTTGTATCATTAGTTTTCTGTATAATTGACGTGATATTGTATTTATCGGAAATTAACTATTGTTGTCTCAGTGGAATTTTAATATCTAGCATGGCTAGGGTCTGGTCAAGGTTGAAGTTGTTGGCAGACAAATTGTTAAAAAAAAAAAAGAATAGTTAATGCTTGCGAAGCAATCTTAAAAACAGTGTTAAAGTCGCACTTAAAAGTCTCTACTACTTGCAGCTTAATACATTGAAAATTTAAAGATTGGTTTGAAATATCTTTGTCATTGTAACGTTCAGATAAGTAATGAGGAACATTGGTCAATTATTCCCCTTTAATGATAACACAGGTGGCAGTGCAGTAGATCAGGTCCAACACACAGCATCTCTTATCTATATCCTATTGAGAATTACATTGTTTGTTTGTATACAAATTATAATAATAAGTTTTTCATTACTTAATATCTTTTACTGATGTCGTGTTAACCTGGATGTGTCTTATAGAGATGAACATATGTTTTTAATTTATTTTTTTTAAATAAAAAATGGACATTTGCAACAAAAAGGAAAAAATATGAAATGCACATATAATTGATAGTCCTATAACATGTATAATATATGACTTGGGGGAATTATTTTCTTTTTCATTTTTTTTTTTTTTACTTATTTTGCTATTTATTTTTCATTTTTAGTATCAATTTGCATTAAAAAAATATGAAAAAATCAGCATTAAAATGTTAAATAACGAAAATATAATGCTAATGCATATACTATAAAACTAAAAGAATGAACAGCTAGCAAAAACATTTTAGTTTGCTGTGATCTTTATCATTGCAGAGCGATCATAAATCAGTTACAAGTTTTGACAATTGAACACTGAAGTGAAATATTCAATAAAATTAATTTGTAATTCAAAAAAAAAATATAGAATTTAACAATCTTAGATTATATGATATTCGTCAAGAACTACCGGTTTGAAATATTTTTCATAAAAAGAAGTTCTTTTATTTTTGCAATGAGTTGTAAGAATTCTTTAAAATTAAAAAAAAAAAGTAATTTGAAAGTAATAATTATTATTGTTGGCGAAACACTCATTAACACCCAAGTTACCTCAGACAAGTACGGAACCGATCTAGTGTGATTAGTTTATTTCGGGATGTATATTGACATTTGAGTGCTAATACTGAATTGTTTTCTGTTAATCCACTGAAAAAGAGGCAAAAAAAGAAGTGACCTCGACACAAATATTCCATATTTAATGTTTTTTGCCTTCTGACTGACTCAACTCTTGAAAGAGGAAAACTGTCATGTCAAAGTGAACTACAGAGACATGTTTACAATGAGCTGTCAGGTGCGTATTAGTAACATGCAACAGTCACACAGAGACTCTAAAATAATGAGATCTTTATTTATGTAACATTTTGTAGGTGATTTCTTGCTCTTTTTATTTTGATATAACACATTACTTTGAAAAAAAATGAGTTATTTTATGTTCCCAGTCGTAGGTATTTCGGAAATCTATTGTTGATCAATTGCTGAGCTGTATTGAAAAGTATTTAACCCTTTTGTTTTAGATATCAGTGGCGGATCCAGAACTTTTCCTAAGGGGGGCCTGCTGACTGACCTAAGGGGGGTCCGCTCCAGTCATGCTTCAGTGATTCCCTATATAATCAACCAAATTTTTCCCACGAAAGGGGGGCCCTGGATCCCCTAGGATATCCCCCCCCTGGATCCGCATATGGATATATATCTATTGAGTTTGATGTAAAAATGTGCAGTCATTTCCAAAATTCTAATTTCTGTCATTTGATTCTCGTTTTAAAAGAATTAAAGTATCTTAATGGAAAAAAACCCATCAAATTTGAAATTGAAAGCTAGGTTTTGTTTTTTATTTGTCCTATATACAAGTATAAAGATTTCTACCTTTAAATTAATGAAATTTATTTAAATCATACTATATTTTATATATTTGTGTAAACAATTTGATTATTATTAAATACTCACAAATATATACATGTACCTTAAACAACACTTTTACATTCCATTCTTTAAAAAAATTAATAAAGAAAGAAACACATTCATTTAATTTATATCTTTACTTGTAAGTATGTTAACAAAAACTCTCTCAATTTTCTTCCACTGCATGATAATACACATGCACTCCTTAAGTTTTTTTTTAGTTCAGGCTATCAGGGACTTTCTATATTAAGTAAGTATAGAAAGTCACTGATGGAATGTATTCAAAATTTGACACATCTGTCATTTATATACTAAATAGTGAATAAAATAAAAATAGTGACAAAGAATTTATTTTAATCATAATAAGACTTATCAGCATACACATATTTTTGTATCATATGTGGCAATGAATGCTTGCTGGCTTTCTTATCATACAAACAGATGTTAATTGTTGGACCTGATCTACCACAGCGCCACCTGGAATTAAGTGGGGATAATCTTCACCAATGTCTCTCATTGGAATAAAAAAAAATGAAATTTAAAATAAGACAATAATCATAAATTATTCAGGGCAGGTTGGAGGTAACTACTATACTAACAAAGGAGGAGGTTCCAACTGGCTTTGTTTACCCAATGACCCTGAAAATGGTAAAGTATCATCCAATAGTAATGATGGACTATATGGTGCCGAGTACCAGATACATTCGAAACCATTTGGGTTTACTGCAGGTTTGAATGACAAAGAGGTTCTATGCTCTGTGTGCAGGAGAAAAGGAAAAGTTTCTGTTTTAATGATAGCAGGTAATTATTAACATTTATTTGTTTATAATCTTGAAAAGTATGATAAATATGGTCAAAAATCAAAAAAAAATTAAAAAAAATAAATGGCATTTAAGAATGTTTTGTTCTGTATATTTGCAACCTTATATTCGAAGGAAAAAGTTGGAATGATTTTAATATAGATTTTTTTTTTTTTTTTTTATATATTATGACTTTTTTTGAATTTAGGAAGGAAGTCCTGTTACAAAGGATGGAAATCTGAATATAACGGCTTCCTGATGACTCAATATAAAAGCCATAACAATGTAGACTTTATCTGTATGGACGGAGAGGCAGAACCATTGGACAATCGATCCTCCAACGAAGAAGGTGCTTTGTTATATCCCGTCAGAGCGAAATGTTGTGCTCTGAGATGCCCTCCATTCAAAGATAACACTGATGTGCTGTGTACCGTTTGTACAAAATAAAAACATAGAACGTCCTGGGATTTAACTAATTTGTTGTCATTTTAATGTTAAATTAAACATTGCCATAAAAGCGGAAGGTTTGGTATGCCACAAAACCAGGTTCAACCCACCATTGTTTTTCTTTACATGTCCTGTACCAGTCAGGAATATGGCCATTGTTATATTATAATTCGATTCGGTGTGTGTTATATTTTTATGTTGTATTTCTGTTTTGTCGTAGTTCCCCTCTTATATTTGATGCCTTTCCCTCAATTTAAGTTTGGCATTTGGATTGTAAATTTTGAGGATAACAAGAAGTGATTATCTTGTTTTTCTAGTTCTTATGAGATGTTGTCGGTCAGGTATATCAAATTGTTTTTATTATTGTTTTGTCTTTGTCCTTATGTACGTTTTGATGTAAAAACAATAGCTATTACAATTGTACAATAGTGGATTCAATATTAAATATTCGTTATACTTTACGATATTTATTCATTAGAACGCATACTAGTGACTTAATCATGAAAATAACACTTCATGCATTTTGTTTGTCCGAAGCACTTAATTGATAAATCTTCATATGGAACTCTCAAAGAAGAAAAACATGTTGTAACATGAATGATAATGTTTCCTTTGATGTTTGAGAGAATTAACTTCAATTATTTAGGAGTGTGTAAACCTAAGGATTTTTAATTATTACACTCTATATTCCTGCCGTTTACTGCTTGTTATAGGAAAGGCATTGAGAGGGATGAGCTAAGACCAGTGACATAACTTATTATTATATCAAGTTAATGCAATATTCCAAGCTCCTCCCTCTATGCCTAACATATGAGACTTCACCTCCTTGGACTTGCCGCTTCTTCTTGTTTTCTGAGTTATTTGGCCTCCCGGGGAGGATTTAGAATGAACATCCACTTCATTGGATAGTTGTCTAATTGGCAATTATACCACATCTTCTTATTTATATACTAGTAATTTTTGGGCTCTTAATAGCTTCCTGTTTTGAGTGACCCAAGGCTTTGAGTTGAAGACCGTACTTTGACCTATAATGTTTTTTCTTTTACAAATTATGACATAGAGGGAGAATTGTCTCTTGGCACTCATACCACATTTTCTTATATCTATAAAGGTGAATTAGCAAAAGCACGTTTCTATCGACAAACATCACCCTGGGGAGCGTTGTCTAAAATATTCCAGCTAACACTTTGACATTATATTTCAAGAGGGGAGGGAAAGATACCAGAGGGACAGTTAAACTCATAGATCGAAAATAAACTGACAATACCATTGCTAAATAGAAAATAGGCAAATAATATAGTACACAATTTAACATTTGTACGGACTGCAACGGCAATAGTGGTTTCTTTGTTAGCCTTAAGATGTAATTTGTTTCGTACAATGTTTGATTACTGAACTGAAAATGGACGCTAATTAAACTATAAGATTTGAAAACAAAAATATGACAGAGACGACGGAAGCCAATCAGAATGACCTAGATCTAGTGACATATATGTTGCGGGGGTCCAAGAAATTGTACGGATTGCAGATGCAATGGTCGTATCTTTGGTAGATTAAAGATAGAAGATTCTCGCTAAATACATCACGCGACCATCGTAATCAAAATGGACGACAAGTGGCATCAATCTTAATTTTAAAAACAGATTTTTTGACGGATACCAAGCTGAGTGCTTTAAATCTATTGAAATACATACATTCACGTAAAAAAAATCACATTTACTGCAGATTAGTATAGTGTGACAGAATTATTTTATTTTTTCAAAGACAATAACAGGCATTAAATGTCTGTTTTCTGTGGACTTTCACATAAATCAAAAGCGTCAAAATAAAAATATATTCCTTTTCTTCAGGTATAAAAATAAATTATAAAAAATACAACTTGAAAAACTGATGGCGCCTCCGTGCATAGTTTTTACATCATTCAAACAGTGCTTCTTCTCATTTTTAATGTTGTATCCATCATCTGTACGCAGTTCATCTAATGTATTTGAAACAGTCGCGTTTTCATCTTCGCTGGAAAGAACATGTGGGTTCAAGTTTTTGACACATTCTTTTAAATGGTCTCATTGCTATAAAAAAAAGAAGATGTGGTATGATTGCTTATGAGACAACTATCCACAAAAGACCAAAATGACACAGGCATTAACAATTATAGGTCACCGTACGGCATTCAACAATGAGCCCATACCGCATAGTCAGCTATGAAAAGCCCCGATAAGACAATGTAAAACAATTCAAACGAGAAAACTAACGGCCTTATTTATGTAAAAAAGTGAACGAAAACAAATATGTAACACATAAACAAACGGCAACCATTGAATTACGGGCTCCTGACTTGAGACAGGCACATACATAAATAATGTGGCGTGGTTAAACATATAAGTGGGATCCCGACCCTCCCCAAACCTGGGACAGTGGTATAACAGTACAACATAAGACCGAACTATGAAAATCAGTTGAATAAGACTTAACTCATCAGATGAATAAAAATACAAGTGGGCGTGGCCGGGTACTTATACATCCCTAGTTTTGTGAGCACTCACTGATGCCATGGAGCGGTTAGCAGTTCTAGTGATGATTTATTATTTAGCAATACCTAGCTTTGGTATAGAGCGGTTGCACAAGTGCGTTTTCAAGATGATTTGTGTAGTTCCCTAAAAGTCCACCTTTTTGACACAACTGGCGCATTAGTCCGTGTAATTAATCTTTCCCATGCATTTGGAGCGGTTATCGATCAAATGCTCCAGAGCCTACAGCAGCCTGCAAGTACTCTTCGTAGTAAGCAATTATGCATCTTTGACCTATAAAGTAAAAAACAAATCGAGGTGTTTTTTCGCTTGCTTCTATTCAAGGAAAATTATAAAAGAGGTACGAAAGATACCAAAGGGACAGCCAAACTCATAAATCTAAAAACAAACTGACAACGCCAAGGCTAAAACTGAAAAAAAGACAAACAGAAAAACCATAGTTCACACGACACAACATAAAAAAGTAAAAAATAAACAACACGAACCCTACCAAATACTAGGGGTGATCTCAGGTGTTCCGGAAGGATAAGCAGATCCTGCTCCACATGTGGCACCCGTCGTGTTGCTTATGTGATTACAAATCCGGTAAATAGTCTAATTCGGTCTGTCTCATTCATGAAAGGGAAGGGGATTGTAGTTACGACGTAAGGAACATATCCGATATCATTTGTGAAACGGTTATTTTATAACGGTCAACCAACTCGTGATATCGTCCGTAAAATTTACGAAGGGATGATTTCAACTTCACCATTTGGAACTCTTGGTTTAAAAGCTTCCTTGTGAGCAGTAACCCTCTATAACAGTTACAGTAATATTTTGCAAACTTATCGTTTTTATAAGAATTTCGTATATGAGTTAATGGTTTGAAATGATTGATTAGTTGTTGCTGTTTAACGTCACTTTCAACATTTTTGGCTATATATCGGTGGTCCGTTTTTTTTTATATTAAAAAATGAAGTCGGAATTGCCGGGTGAAATGAAATAATTTAAAAAGAATATGATACGGGTACATCCGTAGACTAATTTATCCAATTATAGCAGTGCAATTTTATTCAGAAAACCTTATCGTGTAAAGTTTAATTTCGTTTTGAGTTTTGACTTTCAAAATGATTTATTGATTGATATTGGTGATTGACTTTGGTGTTTAATGCCATTTTAAGCACCATTGGCCATATCGTGGCCGTCAGGTTTTTAAAAACACAAGTACACTATGTGCACTATTATTTTGTATGTTTAATGGATCATAAAAATGGGGGGAAACCTTTAAAATTAGAAGAATCATATCAAAGGAAAAATGTGTACTTAGTTTCAAGTTGATTGGACTTCAACTTCATCAAAAACTACCCCGACCAATAACGAACGGAGGAACAAATAGACGCACAGACCAGAAAACATAATGCCCATAAATGGGACATAAAAAAAGAATACGAAACGGGTACACGGGTAAAATAATTTTCTGAAATAATTTTCTGTACTTAAATTGGTCATTATAAAGGCGTGTAAATAAACCAACTTACCGCCTTGCGAATAGTGCGTTATATCTTTATTCGATAACTGCATGTGTCCGTGGCATCTTGAAATGTCCCGACGGTATCACCAGCCCAGTAGTCAGCATTTCGGTGTTGACATGAATATCAATTATGTGGTCATGATATAAATTTCCTGTTTACAAAACTTTGAATTTTTGGAAAAACTAAGGATTTTCTTATCCCAGGCATAGATTACCTTAGCCGTATTTGGCTCAACTTTTTGGAATTTTGGATCCTCAATGCTCTAAAACTTTGTATTTGTTTGGTTTATAACTATTTCGCTATGAGCGTCACTGATGAGTCTTATGTAGACGAAACGCGCGTCTGGCGTACTAAATTATAATCCAGGTACCTTTGATAACTATTTACACCACTGGGTCGATGCCTCTGCTGGTGGACGTTTCGTCCCCGAGGGTATCACCAGCCCAGTAGTCAGCATTTCGGTGTTGACATGAATATCAATTATGTGGTCATGATATAAATTTCCTGTTTACAAAACTTTGAATTTTTCGAAAAACTAAGGATTTTCTTATCCCAGGCATAGATTACCTTAGCCGTATTTGGCACAACTTTTTGGAATTTTGGATCCTCAATGCTCTTAAACTTTGTATTTGTTTGGTTTATAGCTATTTCGCTATGAGCGTCACTGATGAGTCTTATGTAGACGAAACGCGCGTCTGGCGTACTAAATTATAATCTTGGTACCTTTGATAACTATTGTTATATCTCCAGATGAATTTAATAAATTTTCTTGTTGAATCAATACTAATTTCAAACTGATCACAATTAATACTTCTGTGCTCGTCGAGGCCTCTTAATCCAAATAACTTGCAGTTATAAAAGAAAACGAGGTATTGTAAAGAGCAGCACTACTTTTTCCAAAAACACTATTAACCCACAAGAGTTCTTCATCCTCGTGTGATGTTGTACCGACTTTGCGCGTTTTCGTTACTAGTCCCTTGGACAGATAATCTTTCATCTAAGAATCTAATACAAGCAAAACCATAGAAAAACGACCATCCTTTTCATCCAGCAAGATCTTGTCGTTAACTTTTATGTCTCTAAGGTGTCTGAGTAGACCGCAAATGAAATAATATAAAGATAATGGTTGGTAATTGCCGCCCTTCTTTTTTAGCTACCATAATAGACCGCTGAATCCAGAAATTCATTCTTATAGATAGATAGTCTTTTTGTTGCATCAAAGCACACATGGACACTTAAAAGAAAGAAATTAAAAAAACCGTTATGATATACATTTTGCATTGTACTGTTTGATTTTTAATTTATGCTTGTTTGTTCAATGGAAATTAAGGCCTCCGATCACTTGTGTAACTTCTACATAACAGTTTTTTTTCTCAGAAATATGATTCCAAATATATTTATGAAGATAACCTTTAGTTTACAAATACTCATAGAGGCAACCTTTTTATTTCAGTTTAATTGTGTTACTACTGCTAATATGTATCAGAAGAGGAGGATTAAAAAAGCTTGTGTGCTTTCGGCAAAAAATGTTTCAACAGTTTGTTATACATGTTAATATTTTTTCTCTCTATTTCATTTCCTTTTCTTTTTTTTTTTTGAAAATATCAAAATGAAAATGAGTTACGATTGCCAATGAGTCCAAATGACATAGACATTAACAGCTATAGGTCATCGTAGGAAGCCCATTTTATTGTCCCTCTCGGTGTGCTAGATTACATTTCTGCATTGAATAATAGAAATTTATGAAGAAGCAGTTGGCACCTGCTATAAAATAAATCGCCCAACCGAAAACCAGGCATTATGTTATAGCTGACATCTTCATATTCACTGTATTCATACGCAAGTCATAATAGACACAGGAAAATAAGATTCATCAAATATGATTTCCTAGGTCATAAAAATGACACGATGACCCCTAACAGATTGTTGAATGCAATCGGTCCACAAGAGGCAGTACAGTTTCCTCGTGGTTGTTACATGCAATACCATATATCCATCTGAATATACTATTGCAATACCATATATTGTAAGGCAGATAAGCAATCAAAATGCAATAACCCGTGATCACCATAAATTTTTCAATGAAAGATTCGCGTAATAATAGGTTTTTGTAGAACATAAGACTAATGAAAATTTATAAGATAATAGGTTCACTTTATAAACATAGTCGGACTGATATTGCACCTATTGTAGACCTATACGCTATCCCTACCTGCTTCATGATTTATGTACATCATAAATGAATTGTATCAACAAAAATAAAATGTTTATTACTTGCATTAGTGTGACAAATAATGGTTGATTTTAACTCTGCATGTTAGGATAGATTCATTTGAAATGATGAATTGAAGCAATGCCTCTTCTAGTGTTTTTTTTTGTTTTAAATTTCAAACAATATAATGGAGTCAAAAGGTTGATTAAATTATCTTTATAAATTGTCATTATTTACCTCACTACTTATGTAAGTTTCTGTATCGGTTTTGGTTACGGGTTTGCTTTCGATATCGGCTTATGATGAACATGAATAATTAGAGATGAAGTTGATGACCAGGTAGGAATCGCTTAGTTTCACGAATTTGAAAAACTTTGAAAAGTTATCTTAGATACTATTTAATCGTCTAACAGCAATGAAATGCATTTTGATTTTCAAATACAAATATATTGATCGTTGGCACGAACGTCCTTTTATTCAGATTTTCGAGTACATATGGTTACATAGCTTCTCAAATAGTTTGGTATATATGAATATTTGTCTTTCATTTGTTTTGGATTTTTCCGGTCCCGTTCTGAATTTAGGTTAATCCCGAAAAAATTTTGAGCCGCACCAAATGTTTTAAGTAACAATTGTCATGGCTCATGCGTCAAATTTGCGATTAGCTTAGGTTAAGGTTGTTCAAATATTTTAATATTTTTAACAATAGTATATTTGTTAGAAAGTTATCAAACATTTGTAGTATCTTCTTAAGTCTCTTCAAATGGACATTGTGAATCGGTTATATGACAGTTGTTGTCCATTTTTTTTATGTGATTTATCATTTGAATTTACCATTTGATTAGGGACTTTCCGTTTTGAATTTTCCTCAGAGTTCAGTACTGTTGTGATTTAACTTATTAGTATCAATCTTTACATGTTAGACGCAGGGTTATTGTAAGTTGAAAGAAACTGGTGTTCTTTTCATGAGAAGTGACTTAAGTTTGAGCATTTGATTCCGTCATTATTTTGATAAGGGACTTTCCGTTTCGACCTTTTTTTTTTGGAGTTTGGAATTTTTGTTTTTAGATTCAATTTAGTGTGTAAAAATAGTTTGATGATTGAAAACTACTTTAGCATTGTATGGTTAATCTATTCGAACTAAATATATTATTATGTATTTATCATAAAAACCTGTAATAAAAATGTTGATACTCAAGGAAAATACAAATAAAAGTTGTAAAAAATTGTGTAATTAAATATTTGTTTGAGAGTATTTGCCTACAGAATTCGGAAATCAATAACAAATTCTTTGAAATACTCTACCTTTAATAGAAATACATGTATGTTTTAAAAAACATAAACAGCTGGTACATTTGAATCAATACAAATGTGATCGTATATTCTGGCCAGCCATGTTCTCATATTTTGTGTAGGAATGTTATATCATTTCATGATAAGATTAATGTGGTATGGTTGGCATTGATATTTTTCGATTAAATCGGTTATATATATATGTGTTGGTACTTTCTTTTTTTTTAAACTAATTCAAACCCTTTCGTCATATATAAACCACTCGATCGATTGATACCAATGCAATTTGAATTAATTCTTTTTGCTGTTTTTTTTTCTTTAGAAAATAATATTTAAATTATACTCTCACTAAAATATCATACTCTAATGATGAAAAAGATACAAGTTACATACCCATCACAACTGTAATACGTTACTACACCAAAACTAACGAATTTGATTAAAAAACAGTAAATAAAAAAGGTAAATTTCTTCTTATAGTTATAAAAGGTACCAGGATTATAATTTAGTACGCCAGACGCGCGTTTCGACTACATAAGAATCATCAGTGACGCTCATTTCAAAATATTTATAAAACCAAACAAGTACAAAGTTGAAGCATTGAGAGTTCAAAATTCCAACAAGTTATAGAATTGATCAGAATTTTCTTGAAAATTTTTTTTTTTTAATATGAAGTTTCATATGGCTTTAACGGTCAGTTTTTTTTCTAGTTTTCGCCAATAAATCCCGGCCAATTTTATTCTAGTACGGTATACTTTTCTTAAATTTGAAGAATCCCTTGCACTTTTATGCGTAATCGTCTTTATTAGTAAGCAGTGTTAAACGTAGTCATATGTAACGGCAGGTATATGTTAAAACTAAACCTAAGTAAGCCAATAAGAAAAACCAGAGTGAGTATCTTTTAAAAAGTGTGTTCGGAATGTAATACTGAATTTTCTAAAAATCAGAGTTTTCATATTAAAGAAATACAATTCCAGTTATTTAGTTTAAAATATCAGCATTATCAGTACGGTATGCCAAATGATTTTGTTTTATTTAAATGTTTTTGTTTTTGATATCCCTAAAAGAAGCATAATGATAATATTCAGCTGAATACAACAATATATTACCTTAGTTAATCTTTATTACAAGGAGAGTTTTTTGTTGACTTACTGGGTTTAAATGTTTAAAGAAAATGTAAAAGAAATTTTCCTGTATCAAGGGACTTCAAAGAAGTACAGGTAAACTCATTATAAACACCGACCTTGATATCGTAATCGCTTGACGCCGTTTGTCAACAAAATACTCACCAGTGATGCTTGAATGAAAAAAATAGATGTCGAAAGAAAGTATGAATTTAACTACTATTTAGTACTCCAATGTTCCTGTAATTGTACTTGGTATATGCCAACTGAACGTTTTGCATCCCATCTACGGCATCTATACTTTCGGACCATATACAACGTTGAAATCTGTTTCAGTCATGTTATGTTCAAACTGGGGAGATGTTTCATCCTGTAACGTTTCAAAAATATATAAAAGATACTAACCAAATATTTGGGGGAGTAACACGATCGGAAACTTATATGGCCTTTTGTGGAAACATCTTTTCACTAGAGACTTTGGCAAGTATGGACTAAATATCTATGAGTATTTCGAATATGTTCTCATTGTGATTTTCTACAATATATTTAACTTTTCCTTGAAACTCCATTATGTAACCAAATTACGATACATCATTTTAAAAGAGGGAAGAAAGGTACCAGAGGGACAATCAAACTCATAAATCGAAAATAATCTGACATCGCCATATCTAAAAAAGAACAGAGAAACAGACAAACAATAGTATACATGACAAATAGAAAACTAAAGAATAAACAACACGAACCCCACCAAACACTAGGGGTGATCGCAGTTGCTCCAGAAGGGTAAGATGATCATGCTCCTCGTGTGGCACGCGTCGTATTAATCAAGTTATAACAAATCCTGTAAATAGTATAATTCTGTAAGTCACATTCATGAAAAGGAAGGGGATTGTTGTTAACACGCAAGGAATATATCCGATATCATCTGTGAAACGGTTATTCAATGACGGTCAACCAACTCGTGATTGCGTCAGTAAAAGGAGTGGGTTCAGTAAGATCCCTTTTTGGCCCCAAAATGTAGCAGTTTTACAAAATTGTGAAAATGTAATCATTAAGCTTTTTACTGGAAAGTAGAATGCTTCTGCTATATAAATAGTGGCTTTTTTTTTACAATACAGTGCACATTTATAGAGTACTAGGATCATTAAGTCATGCTAAATTACTGAAATCTACACAATTTGAGCTTTTTAGTTAAATTTTACACGGTTTCCGTCCTAAATGAAAGTGACCGCATTTGTTTTCATTCATAATAGTGAAATGTAAGTTGTATTTGATGATAATACATAACATATATAAAAGGTGAGGATGAACACGGATGCGGCCACTTTCATTTTTGACTAAAACCATCTGAAAAGTGACGTTTTTTTGGCATATTTGATAGATTTTTCATACTTAAGCTTGAAACAGAGCTTTTTTAATGACTATATCAGTTAAAATATTTCACATAAACTAATTGAATCAATTAAAATATATACTTAAGTGTTTAAAAAGTGTCCAAAATCTTTCGTTAGATGAACCTAAATGTTGAGGCCTTACCAGTCCTACTCCTTTAAGAAGGGATGATTTCAACTTCACCATTTGGAACTCTTGGTTTAATAGCTTCCTTGCGAGCATCAACCATTTATCAAGAAAATCATGATAAGAAATACAAGCATATGAAACATTGCATTTAAAATTAACATTGATTTACTCATGGGATCTTTGCATCGGAAATAAACAATTTATTCTAAAACCACTTGTTGGCAAATACATGTTCACCGATTTCACTCAAATTCTGATATTACATTGCTGACAATGTAAACCATTTATCCAAATTATAAAAAGTCTTGAATAAATAATTTACAGGGCATGGCATAATAATATGAAACTTTGTTTCATGTTTAATTTACTTTCGAACTGTTTTCATCTGAGCGTCACTGGATAGTCTTGTGTGGACCAAACGCGCGTCTGACGTATAACATTTTAAAACTGGTACTTTGTGAGCTACCATTCGTGTATTTCTCTGCTCTAAATGTTCTACCATTCATTTGTATTGTAGAATTATCATGTAATGTTGTCATTTTAATGTCATTTTTAACATTGCCATAAATGCGGGAGGTTTGGAATGTCACAAAACCAAGTTCAACCCACCCTTTTTTTTCTTAGAATGTCCTGTACAAAGCAAGGAAAACAGCCAATGTTATATTATTGTCCGTTTCTGTGTGTGTTACCTTTCAATGTTATGTTTCTGTTTTGTCGTAGTTTTCCTCTTATATCTGATGTGTTTTCCCTCAGTTTTAGTTTTTTGTACCCGGATTTGTTTTTTCGCAATCGATTTATGAATTTCGAACAGCGGTACACTACTGTTTACCTTTATTAGTCAAAATTTCATCTTATTAACTATCGAGATGACCCGGAATACAACCGTTGGTCACATACCACGATAAAGACATTATAAACATCAATACAAATAGATAAGTGGACCTCGTGCACATGGATTTTTCTATGTCTGTTTGATTTCAATTTTACGGTGAATTATCGATTATACCTGTATAAGAATGAATTTTTGTTTCACTTGCAATCTTGACATTCTTTTCTTTTAATAGCCTAACACGCATCAACCATGCATATTACATCTCTAGCTAAGGGGTTAAATTGGAGTTCACATAAATATGGCTTCAAAGAGGTCGAGTTATTCATTTGCAAGCGAATAGTTCCTTAGCGATGTTTCATAGCTCATTTAACTATTATTGAGCCATACTGGCTGATAATAATGAATTATTATTACAGTTTTTCCCTTTCATTTATGATTGAATCTCGTAGCTAGTATCCTTGTAACCACGAATATGACCTACCGAATTAGACTATTTCCCAGGTTTATGATAACATGAGCAACACGACGGGTGCCACATGTGGAGCAGGATCTGACTACCTTTCCAGAGCACCTGAGATCACACACCGCAACATACACCACCATCACTACCAGGTTAAGGTGGGGTTCGTTGCTTAGACTTTAGTTTTCTATTATATTCTTGTGTACGATTATGTGTCTGTTTGTCTTTTTATTTTTTTAGCCAAGGCGTTGTCAGTTTGTTTTCAATCTATGAGTTTAATTTTCCCTCTGGTATCTTTCGTCCCTTTTTTAAAGTCTTCATAAGTCATATTGTACGATGGCACTATCTTTATCGCTCTTATCTTTATTTTAACGTTATGCCCCTGTGTAGTTCTGACCATAATAATCTTACTCATTTACCAACATATTCCTTAATATTTCATATCTTTGATTAAGTCCGCCTTCAGCAATTAAGTTACAATATTTCGGCCAATCATTTTATCTTGAATTTGCTACTAGTAATATTGACTCAGATAATGTTAACCTGTTAAAATTTTAAAGTGAGAATTATGTTATCATATGCATGCTTACAAGAAAATATATTTATTGATTGTTAGTTTCTTTATGCCCAGCGACAAATTGTCGTGCATTTTTAGGACGAGAAACATTTACAAAAACTACAACAGATATCTGTAACTTCTGGAATTGAGGTCATCCCGGATACTTTTGAACTTTTGGCATATTGGATTGGGACAGAAACGCAACAAACAACCTACGGGCCCATCAAAGAGATTTTGCAAAGACTTATACGTACAAAAAGCATGACGTTCTCCTTAGACGAGACATCGGATTAATTCTCTCTATTTCAACATAAAAATGGTAGCATACGCTATAAATTTATTACTTTGGGATTTCATAAAGCAAATTTCGTTAATAGTGACAAACAAAAAGGTAAATCATGCTACACAGAAGAACAAGTAGTCAGTATGCTGGAGTTTCTTATCGACAACATATTTGTTGAGTTTGGAGGTAGACTTTTCCAACAAGTTGTCGGCATTCCTATGGGAACAAACTGTGCGCCTCTTCTTGCCGACCTCTTCTTATTTTCATATGAATCGGAGTTCCTCCAGACACTTGTCAAAAACAAGAGGATCAAAGAAGCCAGATTATTTAATTTCACTTTCAGATATATTGATGATGTTCTTTCCTTAAACAATCCGAACTTTTCTGATTGGGTTCCATTAATATATCCCCATGAACTCGAGATTAAAGAAACAACAGACACGGCTTCCTCCGCCTCATTTTTAGACTTATATCTCGAATTTGACTTACACAGTCATCTCAGTACCAGAATCTATGACAAACAAGACGATTTTAATTTCGAAATTATAAATTTCCCCCACCTTAGTAGCAATATACCAACTTCACCTGCATATGGGATATATATTTCCCAACTTATTCGATATTCAAGAGCTTGCAGCTCCTACTCAGACTTTGTAAAACGACATCAGTGTCTGAGTAGAAAGTTGATGAACCAGGGTATGTCAAAGAACGTCTCGTCCTTTTTCTAAAAAAGTTCATCGGAAGGTACCAAGACCTTGTTGATAAATATTCCGTATCAACTTCTCAAATAATACACGATGGTCTTGATGTATAGATTCTGCGTACTGATGTTGTGTATCATCTTAACAACATGTTTTATTGTTCTTTTATTTGTTTTTGTTCTATTATTAAGATTACTTTTACTGTTGAATGGTTTTATGTGATATCCGTTTGACGTGGCTCGGTACTTATACATCTCGTCAATGTGTTTGTATTGGCTTTCATTTTTTGGTGATTTGTTTTGTATATGTGACTCTTTGTATTTCTTTTGTGCTTATAACGTGACTCTGTACTTTAAAAGATCCCGTCAGTATGATATTTGTCTATAATATGTCATTATGATATATTTCTATTATGAATTACTTTATACGTTGAACCACAAACGTCAAAATCAATCTATGGCGTAGTGGAATTGACAATTTTTGGATTCTCATAAATTCTATGTATAACTTTTGGACTAATTTGAATCTCGGTCTATTTCTGTAATTTATTCTTACATACTTTTGATTTTTTAACTCTGTATGCGTACATTGCCTACGAAAAAAAATTAAAATTGTTTGTATGCACATTGAACATCAAATTTATGTGACGTATATAATTTTTCTAACGTCAGACACTCAAATCAATCCATGTGTTCTTAGACAGTAGATGTTATTGTGTCCTGTTAAATTGTTCCCTTTAAAAAGTTTTGGATTCTCATATATTCTATGTATAATTTTTGGACTAGTTTGAATCTCGGTCTATTTCTGTAATTTATTCTTACATACTTTTGATTTTTTAACCCTGTATGCGTACATTGCCTATGTAAATTTTAAAATGTTTGTATGCACATTGAACGACAAATTTATGTGACGTATATCATTTTTCTGACGTCGGACACTCCAGTAGATCCATGTGTTCGTGGATAGGTTTTTGTGTCCTGTTAAATTGTTCCTTTTAAAAGTTTTGGATTCTCATTAATTCTATGTATAACTTTTGGACTAGTTTGATTTCTGTAATTTATTCTTACATACTTTTGATTTTTTAACCCTGTCTGCGCTCATTGCCTATGTAAAATTTAAAATTGTTTATAATCCAGGTACTTTGGATAACTATTGTATGCACATTGAACGACAAATTTATGTGACGTATATAATTTTTCTGACGTCAGACACTCAAATCAATCCATGTGTTCGTAGATAGTAGATGTTGTTGTGTCCTGTTAAATTGTTATACGATGATGACTGATGTTCCCATATTTTGACTATTTTATTGATTGTGACTGTTTATTTAACGCATCATGTAAATGTAACGGAATTTGATGAGACTGTTATTAAAGTGAGAGGGTAGCGCTATAGAACCAGGTTTAATCCACCATTTTCTACATTTGAAAATGCCTGTACCAAGTCAGGAATATGACAGTTCTTGTCCATTCGTTTTTGATGCGTTTTGTTTTTTGATTTTGCCATGTGATTATGGACTTTCCAAATTGATTTTCCTCTGAGTTCAGTATTTTTGTGATTTTACTTTTTATGTTCGAAAGCATCACTTTGGCAAGGTTTAGTAGCTGGTTTTAAGACCTAAGCAATAATTTTTGGAGGTGTGACAGTCTTGTTTATGAAAAACCGCATTTGATATGCAATAAATATCTCGGTATTCTTTAGTTTATAAGTTATACATATGTCATACCTTCTTGATATATTTTCTGTGGTTTGTAAACTGTTCTGAAGATTTTTTTAAAATCAAGAAGGAAAAAAAGGAGGAATGTGCGTTAAGCTGAAAAGTGAGGGGAATCAGACCCAATAAATCTGAGATCATTTCTGCATAAAATACAGAAACTTACACCGGCGGAAGATTCCGTCAGCACCGATTTTATAGTTTTATTGCTTTTCTGTATAAGCTTCTGGTTTGAGAAGCGCCCTCTATATTCCCTTAATAATTGAGGCCGATGGTAAAGTATTGGCGAGAAAATGGTGTTAATATTGTAAAATTTGAACGATGAATCAGTCATTGACGATGGTTATGGAAATTGTAAAGATAGGTTTGAATTTGTAAAGTTATCACTTGATTTGACAGGATTTATTTTCAATGGAGAACATTTTAAACCAGTACAGTGTTTAGAATGGTTAAAATTGATTTGGGGTTCAAATCATTGTACCTTAAAAGTGCCAAAATAAATTTCAAATTCGAACGCCTGTTTAATGACTTATTTCGCATGAAGAGTTATATCAATGTCACCAGTTATGGGTAATGAAACAAATTTAATAATGTTGGAACGAAATTTTGTAGGCGCATAATGAGAGGAGTTTATTCTCTTTTTGGCAATGAAAAATCTATCACTAGATGTCGTTTATTCAAAAAACATATCAACCGCATCTGCAGATTTATCAGAAAATATATGTGATCCCGAGCTTACGAACGTTCGAAACAATCAATTATTCACTTTCAAAATTTGCAATAATGGTTTTGTAAAAATAATAATACGGTGGTCTATCAACTACTTTAACATGCTTTTAAAAAGGAGCCAATGAATGGCAGGTACACGAATATCGTATACAAACCTGTAATAATCTAGTTAAAAATAATTCAAGATCTTACATGAATAAAATGTACTACTTATAAACATGTAAGGAACTTTAAATATTGCTCATTTGTGATGTTATCATAAGAGGTAATAGAAACACGAGTTGTCCTCAGATGTCATATAAATACATGCACATTTGATAATTAAAGGCAACAGTAGTATACCGCTGTTCAAAACTCATAAATCCATGACCAAAACCGATAAAACAGTACTGAGTATCACTCTATTTGTCAAATAATAATTTGGGTCTACGTAAGCACAAGTAAGCACACAAATAAAAGATTTTATCGTATTCACTCCTAGCATGCCTGTAAAAGAGGGACGAAAAGATACTGAGGGACAGTCAAACTCATAAATCGAAAATAAACTGACAACGCCATAACTGAAAACGAAAAGGACTAACAGACTAACAATAGTTACATGACACAACATATAAAACTAAAGAATAAACAACATGAACCCCACCGAAAACTAGTGGTGATCTCAGGTGCTCCGAAAGGGTACGCAGATCCTGCTCCACATGTGGCACCCGTCGTGTTGCTTATGAGGTATTAAATCCGGTAAATAGTCCAATTTGGTAGGTCAATTTATGAAAGGAAAGGGGATTGTAGTTACGACGTAATGAACATATCCCATATCATTTGTGAAATGGTTATTCCATAACGGTCCACTAGCTCGTGATGGCGTCCGTAAAATTTAAGAAGGTATGATTTCAACTTCACCATTAGGAACTTTTGATTTATTAGCTTCCTTGTGAACAACAAGTCTGTATCAAGAAAATCATGATAGGAAATGCAAGCACGGGAATATCGTATCAATACGGAGATATATTCACCGTATGCAAGTGCTGCTGAATTGTTGCTTCTTTGAAATGTGCTGCTGGATTGTTGCTTCTTAGAAAAGTTTTACAATGGAAAAGCTCAAATCATCTCTTTTGGCGTAAAGTTTAGGTTTTTAATCGACCCTCATTGTCAATTTCTAGATGTAAGCCAAATTATATATAAAGCCTACTTAACTGTATCTGTTGTATCCTTTATCTCTAGTTCATTAGAGGTTTCCAGATTTGCTACCGTACCAACCGTAGTACGAAGTGGGAGCCGTCATTTAACTTTTGAAAATTATTGATGCATACACTTTATATCAACACATGTTTTAGGAATCATATGCAGAACTGTTTTGAAAATTTTTAGCTGTAATTTGGGACTAATTTCGTGTGGTTTCTTCTTGTATTCGTAGGAAACAATAGTGTGTGCACTCGATTATGCTTTAAAGCAACCGTTGCAAGTAACCGTTCGTACGAAAGGTTTATAGTTAAGAGTTATTTCCCCGTGGAATTACATAGATACAAAGAAGCTTAATTACAAAACAAATTTAAAACTTTATAAATTTTGGTTGTAATAACTTTATATATCATTGTAAAATGTTAAAGTTTTGTATTTATTTTGATAAGTTTTTAGAAAACATGATCAAATAAAATGAATTTGAACAAAATAAATTGACCTTAATAACAAAAGAAAAATGACAAAACTAATATAAAAATATAAAACAAATCGTTGTTCAGACTATACGCGTGAGTTCTAAAACCCTTGTCAATCAAAATTAAAAAAAAAGTCCATGGAGAAATACTTTATAAAAATTAATACTCTGTTACAAAAAACAGAAGGTGTCAAAACGTTTGATTTCTAACTATTGTACTGATTATGTATGTAATTATACTTTTAAATAACATTGCCTTGTGATAATTTTGTGTTATATGTAATATATATGTTGTATATATATGTTGAAGAATTAAATAAAGATAAAAAAAAAAATCAGACGCCCGGAAGAAATTATAAAAAATACAAGGTCGTTTATATCTTCATTTTGAACAATTATGCATAGAGATATGGCTGATATCGTACTTACTTGACATCCTTCCTTTTTTGACAATTATCTTTACCGTCGGGCTAAAGTTTTTCTTTATAAAAAAAAAACGTCATAAAATCAATGTACTCTATAAATTTAAGAAACATGTCCTTTTTTATTAACACAACTGTTCATATATCTTTTTCGCAGTAAGCCGAGAGAGAAAACTCAGAAAAACTGGAGTTAACTATTTTAAGTAGAAATCGTATTCATGATACTAATACATCATACCTGAACAAATTACATAGAAACGTTTACCAACCGATGAAAATGATCCTTAATTTTGAGTCCATAAATCAGTTGTAAATGGTGCAAAAGACATTATATAGCAACATAGTATTTTCCGTACAACATTACGAAGACTTAGAAAGACATATTCATATTGCATTAGACCATGATTAGACTAAGTGTAAATATAGCGTCAAATTATTGCCGTTATCAGTGAACAAAATACGCTGTGTTGTATGAAGTTTTTTTGGCAATGCTGTACGACAAAAGGATTAATGGATGGATATTGGTTTAACATTACCCCTCGTAGATTATATTATACTACTCCCACGTGCAGTACAAATTTTTACTCGCGACAATATTTACAAATATAAATGTAATAACAATATCTAGTGACATAATAATAATAAGCGAACACGATGAAGTAACATCGTGATGATAAATATTTCGACTCAAAAAATGGTTTTCGTTTGTGTCTTAAAGTTTATATTTTTTCTTCAAGTAATTAAAATAATCAACAATTTTATTAAAAAGTTCAGTGACAAAATATAAGGAAAAAGATAGATCGATGGTTTTACAATGTGTGTTGCGTTTTATGAAAAGATGTTGCTTCAATGATCGAAAAGATAGCTTAAGAAAATCAACACAATTTTGAACTCATTTTTGCCATAAGCACTTGTTCTAGTTTAGTGACGCATCTAGAACTTTTCATAAAAGGGGGGAGGGGGCGCTCCATCCATGCTTCAGTGATTCCCTATATAATCAACCAAATTTTTGCCACGAAAAGGGGGGCGGGCCCCAAGCCCCCTCCCCTGGGTCCGTCTGTGTAATCATTAACGACACCAGTAAGGTACAAGTAAGATATTATTAATAAGTAATTTCTAACTATTCCAATTTATATTTGAGTATTAGAAAACATTCTTTATTCTAATCCTTTTATTAATATATACAGAAAACAAAAACATAGCCATACAGAAACGCAAATCTATTTTTAGAATATAAAGGTCGAGGCAACTCAGTTCCAGTAAGGACTGTTTGATTCATTCTCTTGTGCACAAAATAAATTTTATCGTATAAAATCACGTGCAAGGTTTTCTAGAAGCAGAGAAATCGTAATAAAATAAAAGATTAATGTTTGTATCACTGATATGCAATTTTGTTTCTTTATTTTCATCATGATACATACAATAATCTCATGCATTGAATGAAACCTCCCAAACAACACCAACGGTTGTGTTACGTACCAACCGTACCTGATACGTAGCGAAATCTGGAAATCTCTATAAGAATAGATGCTTTCGACATAGTCACCAAATTTTGAATTATTTATTGAAAGAACACCATTTTTATAGCGGAAAATAGAGTCAAAGGATATTGCTAACTTTTTATCTTTCTTCTTAGAAGTTCCTGTATGAAGTCCGCCTCATAATAATAAAGAAAAAAGTCGACAATTCTTTCACATTGGAATGTCGATAGTCTGTAGAAAAACACGTTCTCCGACGGAATAAATATGTTGTCAATCAAAATATCAAGCATCTTGATAATGTCAGTTTCAGAAAATGTTGTGTTTGAATCAGAGTGATCCTTTACAAAGCAGGACGTATCCCTTTCTAAGACAAGATACTTGTATCTTTATTGGCAATTTTTTTTATGAAACAAAGCAATACCAACTCTTTCAATTTGTCTAGGAAAGTGGAATACTTGTATAAAGTTTAAAATTCAAATGTTTTAATACTATTACAAGATGAAAGAGGGATCTTTGGAATTTTAAGTATCCACCTCTAGAATGGGCAGTTTCACAATAACTTTGAAGCCCGTCTTTGATTGCAGATGTTAATAATTTAGAAAGAGATTTCGTGGAGCACTTGGAAGACCCAGCAATATACCATTGTTTGTAAGGACACTTATGCAGTTTAGGTATATAATACAGTAATGGAAGGTCCAGTTCATCATCTTTGGTTGAAATTCCAAAGGAACATAAAACAGACCTATGAATATCCAGAAATTCATCTGTGGTAAGTGTCGTGAGGTTATATGCTGGGTTTCAAAGTGAATTGTCAATACCTTATTCTATTAAGCAGTTAATGAAACTGTTCCAACTATCCGGGATATCTTTAAAAGTCAGATTACATGTTCCGCAAATACTCGATATTTCCTTATTGTTTTGATAATTTTTGCCTTAGAAATTAATCAGTTGCTCATTTTCATTACTTACTTACTTACTGTTTTTGTTTTTTGATAAATCTGCAGATGCGGATACGTCACACTGAACGATACGGTTGATACGTCTTTTAAAGACAGACCTTTATTTGAAGACCAACTGACAATTAAGTGCCATCAACTTAAGATTACCGTTCATGCTTCAAAGAAAAACAAATATCATTTTGTATAGCAAGTTATATAATATGTTCTGTATAACTAATATGCAATGCCATTTTACGAAGTACGAAAATATTAATTTTCTATGATAAAATACTAGGTAAAAGACGAACACAGCTTACAACGCTTTACCATTTATTATTTATTGTTGTACGAGATAATCAAATAACAACTATGCTTTCTTTATATTCAGTTAAATATTTTCATTTGAAATGTCAAAATATATTGTTACGCTATCGTATTTCTTCTACACGCTATTTCCAAATTAAAAAAATATTGATCAATCCGGAATATAAGATATAATGAAAATACAGCATTAACTGACAGACGAATTATAGGGAGTCTAAGAGGTAAAACAATCATGTACTGATGTTATTTTGTTCATAGTGAATTAATTTTGATTTTTTACATTTCATTCTAACAATTTATTATTAGAACTTGATTTTCAGTATGCTCACATTCAGCTTTGCAACCACAATAGTTGCCTTTGTTGTAAGTGTTTATGGGAATGATTGTAAAGAGTACAACCTCACCCCATCAGACCAATCTCTTATTGACATGATGAAGCATTACTTGCATACTTCCAGAAAGGCGGATACTGTTGCACAATCAAACCAGGGTAAGTATCTTTTGAGAGGGAAATACAGCATTCAATTACTTTTTTTATCTTTTGATCACAAAGGCTGACAATTGTTGTGTTAGTTAATACAACATTTGTTAACTAATGTTCAAATCTTGTAAATAAAAGTTTGAAAGAGTCCAGTTGCACTAACAAAGTAATTATATTCTGCAGAGCATGCATCACTCGCGTAGCGAATCAAAACTCAATCTAACTATAAAACATATTGTGTATTCGGCACAAAACTGGGGAAGGTCTCAGTATAACCTCGCCCTTCCGAAGTTTCTCAGTTTCAGTCTTATAATAAAGTTTATAATTTTCTAACACTAACATTATATGGTATATTTATTTGAATGTAGAGATCAAATATTGTGTAAAATGATCAGTTATATATAAAAATGTAGTATCTATCTTATTGTCTACTACGTAAAAACATTCAGTAGTCTTTAAAATTTAATAGTTGGTGTGAGTTTATAACAGATTTTTTTGTTATTTCTATTGATTTATATTGCAAAAATCTTTTAATTATTGAATTCAAATGAGTATTTGTGTGATTATTGAAATCCCTACGTAAAGGCTCTTCACAGGTTGTATTTGGATACACCGAACGTAGCTGTTTTGTATTACATCTTTAATACGGATTCTTTCGTTAAATTAACACCATGCTGTGTTTTTTCTAGATATAGGTGTGACATATGTCAGATGGGGGAAGAAAACGTGTCCTAAAGGTGCGGGCCTTGTGTATACGGGTATGTTTGTTGTTTTAATTATCATTATCATTCTACGTGTCTGATTCTTACAGATGTACAGTAAATTTATTTTGATTTACATTCTGGTTTTTTCTTATACATGTATATACAATTCCGTGTATGTAACTTAACTTTGCATTCAAATTCAACAACTAGCATAGCACTCATAAGGCAGTTATGAGCAGTGTGAAATAATGTAATGGACGGACGCAAGGTATAGGTTAAAATGATTTAAAAGATATGAACAAACGGTTCATAACTATACAACACGGTTTAAATTTTTACTGAGAAAGCAAAATCATACTAAATTTATGTTTCATTTTTTTTTATGAAAAGTGCATACGTCTTAAATGCATATTTTTTTTAGAATTTACAAATCATTTAACAAAAAAAACACAATTTGTGTTTATCTTTTTTTAAACAAAAAAGTTATGCCTTCGAAAGGGAAAATACGGACACAAATCCGAATTTTGAGCAAATATACTAAATTTCGACCTCATTTGATTAAAAAAGTAGCACATGAAGGTATAGTTTTCATTAAATATTTGATTAAATCAGGTAAAAAATGGCCTATTTGCAAGTTTGCATCAACTTGTAAATACGGGATCAAAACTGTATCGTATGTCCTTAAGTGTGCTGTGTATATGCTCTCTACTTCTGGAATGGTAATAGCAAAATATCTAAACATTATTCGCGATATCGTTGTCAATGGTACATATCTGTATATGCTCTCTACTTCTGGAATGGTAATAGCAAAATATCTAAACATTATTCGCGATATCGTTGTCAATGGTACATATCGATAGAAAAAATCAAATCTCCTCGAACTAATTCAGGTCAAGCTGGAGGTAACTTTTACACCAACAAAGGAGGAGGTTCCAACTACCTCTGTTTACCCAGCGATCCAGAGAATGGTAAAGTAACCAGCAATGATAATGACGGACTATATGGTGCCGAGTATGATACATGGTCCACCAATAAACCGTCCGGTTTCCGTTCAAAAATGTTACAAAAGGAGGCTCCGTGTGCTGTTTGCCGGAGGACAGGGAAAGTTTCTGTTTTAATGATACCAGGTAGTTTCATTGTCAGTATTTAGTTTTTATTTAAAATCACCTGAAATATACTTAACAAAATTATAGGATATTCCTCGCTTTGCAACGAATCGTGCATTATGTAATGAAACTCTCATGGTTATCGATTGGTTTATGTGTTTAGATGCATAGGTTTTAATTAGTGTCACTGTTCTGTGATGTAAAACAATTCATTTGAAGAATCAAGTGTAAATGTGTTGCATAATCATTGCATATTATATATTCTTTATGTTTTATTTAATTTTTGTTCGTACTTCAGGAAGGAAGACCTGTTACAAAGGATGGAAATCCGAGTACCATGGTTTTTTGATGAGTCAACATAAGAGATATAACCAGATGGACTTTATTTGTATGGACGCAGAAGCAGAACCATTGGACAATCAATCAGCCAACAATAATGGTGCTTTGTTTTATCCTATCAAAGCGAAATGTGGTAGCTTGAGATGTCCCCCATACAAGGATAACACCGAAGTGCTTTGTGCAGTTTGTTCTAAATAAAACAAAATATAATATTCACGTCTTCTCATTTATTTATAGATATATGATGCTAACAAACTAATATTTATATCGAATTGAACTAAATTGATAATTATTTCTTACACGTACGTGGCTTTAAAGTATTGACTTTGAGCGTTCTAAACAACAAGCAATTCGGACTCAAGCGTTTTTTTCATGTGTATTTTTTATATCACTTGATCAATAACGCGGCTGGTGGACTTTTGGTCCCTGATGGGAATCACCAGCACAGAAGGCAAGAACAACATGATACTTAATTTTTTTCTGTTAATAAATTGATCTCACTGAAAAAGAATTGACCTCGATTGCTTTTGTCGTTAACATTTTTATTTATTTTATTTTATTTTTTTGGGGTGGGTGAGGGTGGGGGGAGGTATATAGCTTCTTAACTATTCCAGTTCTAATATATTCTTTGCATTTAGATATTATACTTTTAAAATTCCTGATTAAGGTAAATAAAGAACCCTGCTTCGGACGCAAGTAGTTAATATAACATTTTGTTTCGATTTTCTTGATTTTTTACACAAGAAAATAAATACATTCAAGTTCAATTTTTGTTGTATAAATTTTGGATTTGGCATTCTTGAATAGAAATACAAAAATAAAAAAGCAATGAATGAGGTTGTTTGACATATTACTTTGTGTGCTTTTTTGTTAAATATTTGTTTGTTTTTATAGTGGTTGAGATACTTGAGGTACCTGTACATCCTGTCATTATTGTTTATGATATTCTCGTATTCTTGTCTTTCATTTCTGCTAATGTGCTTTTCAGGTCTTTCAATTTTTCTGTTGAAAGACCTATTGTATCTCTTCTTTTTTTCCGCCAAAATCTAATATTTTTGTTTCGCAATATGTCACTTAGATATTTTTTATATTGTATCGTACAGTTTATGCGATTTTAATTTCATCTGACTAAGACGAACAATTTTCTTTGTAAGATGTATATCCCTCTTCACTGTTTATCAAAGATGTGATCTCCTTCATAACAAAAAAAGATATCGACAAAATTCTTTTTATAAATTGTTCGATACATCCTCAGGAATTTTTGACAAATTTGGATCGAAGCAATTCGATGAAATTTTATAGCAGTTATCTACCCTTACCAAATAAATTTGTCGTTATATTTTTTCAACTCATAAACTCCTAACCGTATTACCCTGGAATCTTCTTTTTTTAGGTCCATAGGTCCTAACTTAGAAAATGAGATTAAGGTCAAAGGTCAAGGTCAGGTTCTAAATTGTGACTTTTGCTTGTTTTTGCATTTTCTCCAACACTTTGAAAGATACATATAAAAGAACAAGTGCAAGATGTTTGCTTCATTGTTATGAAGATATGTTACGTTCAGTTTGATACAATTAAATGACATCTGATAAGAGTTCGTGCCCCTGAAATGTCTTTATATAAGGTTATTTAAATATTCATTATTAACTTCAACTTGATGCATTATCAAGCCATATGACTTTTTACAAAAGGTAAGATGATGTATGAACTTGAACTATAACAACCGGAAGTGACCTTGAGAAAAGCGGAAGTACCTAATTTTGAACTTAATTCATATAAAAGTACTCGGAATCCATATATTGTGTAAAGTAGAAACATAAACTTATCACTCAAGACAATTAATGACTTTTGATAAACCGAAAGTGGCCAAGTAATTTCCGTTCTACACGCAAAAGTATATGAAACTATATATTTTTAGAATCAGTGTAAAAGAAACTATTATATGAGACTGAAAGTGACATTTACTTCACCGGAAGTAGCACATTATCTCCTTTATTGCATTAAAAAATATATAGAAACAATTAATTTATCATATCAGTTTAAGGAAACTTATGATTGGATGCCAATTTTAACATTGAGTTAACCAGAACTAGATTCTTTTCAATAGCTTGATGTGGAAAGACCTTCAATTTTTCTCTAAAAAAATTGGTTTTTAATTCTATATATCTTTTGATGTTACTTCGATACATATAGCGTTGCTCTGCTCTTATGCATCCCGTTATTGTGCTATTGTAAAACATTTTTGTTGCATGCGTTCCTTTTTGATATGTGTGCTTTGTCTATATGCCTTTTTATGTTTCTTTGTTTAATAAATGACGTGGCTCTGTACTTATCAAAACCGTCATTGTGTTATGGTACTATAGTTATTTTGTGTATTATTGTTTTTAGTTCTTGCTGATATGTCTGGTCGATATGCTATTTTGTGCTTCTTTGGTTTTTTACTGATTTATATTATAACACAATATTGACTGTTGTAATTTAGATATTTTTACCTATTATGTTTGTTTATTTTGTTCAGGCATCTGCAAGCGAGAGGTTTAAATAGCTATAATATTAGGTTTAATTTACCATATTTCATTTATTTGATATGTTTGAGTTTTTGATTTTGCCATTTGATTTTGCCATTTGATTGGGACTTATCTAGAAACTGACTTTAAGGGTCGGTTTAAACCAAACTTTACGACTAAGAGTTCCAAATGGTGAAGGTGTATTCATCGTAACTTTTACAAACGCGACCACTAGTTGGTTTCACAGGTGATATTGGATATGTTCCTTGTCATTACTACAATTCCGTTCTCTTTTAACGAATAAGATCTACCAAAGTAGACTATTTACCGGCTTTGTAAAAACATTAGTCAGACGACGGGTGCAACATGTGAAGCGAATCTGTTTCCCCTTCCATTGCACCTGAGATCACCCCAGTGTTTTTGTTAAAAAAAATGAACGGGGGGTTGCTGTTGTACCCCTAATAGTGACATTTTTACCTATTTTGCCTCGTTTTTTCACAAATCATCGTCAATATGATGGAATTTGATGCGACTGTCATAAGTGAGAGGTTTACAACGTTTAATCCATCATTTCCTGCATAAGAAAATACATGAACAAATTCAGGAAACTGACGTTTGTTATCCGTCGTTTCATCGGCTTGCTTGGAATATTTGGCAACCTTATGGATATACATGGATTTAAAGGTCAATAGGTCAAAGATCAAAGTCTATGTTTCTAAAAATATAAAACAAAATGAAAAAATCCAGATGAAAGATATGGGAAAGATAAGTAATCAATTGGCCCTTGGGTAAACAGGTCAAGGATAAAAGTCACTGTTACTGTGTTTTTTCAAGCTGTTTGTTTAATAAAATAAAAAGTATGTAGCCCCTAAGACAATAATGGAGATTAAATTTAATTTCATATAAACACTTATTCTACTTAATCCATTCCGTTTCACATGTTCTCTTTAATTAGTCAACACATTTGAAGATAACTCCCATGTTATTGAGATAAAATGCCAATATCCTCTAAATTTAGAATGACATAATGACCACGTAATGTGTATCGTTCCATTAACATTAATGGGCAATTAATCGTCGATGTGACAGATTTTTATTCGATTGTACATATGTAATGTTCAACAACAACAAAATTAGTTGGAAGTATTAACTGCATGCTGAAATAAACAAAATAAATAGTCAATTGACAGACTGTCATACAAGTGAGACATTTAGCTAGTTTTAAAAATAGGTTTTGTCTAACATTATCTTCGTGAGCAAATGCCGGGAATAGGATATTTGTCATCCATTCGTTTGATGTGTATGAGCTTTGGATTTTTGCCATTTGATTAGAGACTTTCCGCTTTGAATATTCCCCGGTGTTCGGTATTTTCTGTAGATTTACCAAGGATTTGTATAGTATAGAAATCCTTGGTTTTACCTACATGTTGAGTTGATTATTGCATGGATTTGTAGTCTTACTATAGAAATCCTAGATTATTGAAATGATAAGACTTAGTACAAGGCGATTTGCCGATCAGTACTAAAATGTTGGTTGTTTTTAGGAGATTCTTGTTCAGTAGCTTAAATGATTGGACACGAATGACTATTTTCATTGTTTTACAGGGTTCTAGTAGAGTGCTCATATTTGACATATAAAACAAGAACTATCTTTAAAAAAGATATCCGACGTATTTAAATTTGAGTATATGTTTAAATAAAGGCAACAGTAGTATACCGCTGTTCAAAACTCATAAATCCATGGACAAAAAACAAAATCGGGGCAACAAACCAAAACCGAGGGAAACGCATTAAATATAAGAGGAGAACAACGACACAACACCGAAACGCAACAGCACACAGAAACGGACCAAGCAACAGACAATACACCACGAGAATAACAAATATAACATCAAAACCAAATACATGAATATGGGATAGACAAGTACCGTGCCACGTCTTATCTCAAAAATAAGAGAAAACAGAAACGACTCAACGTTAAAATGCAACACACACACAAAAACGAACAATATTATAACAATGGCCATCTTCCTGACTTGGTACAGGACACTTTTAAAGGGGAATAAAAGTGGTGGGTTGAACCTGGTTTTAAGGCATGCCAAACCTCGCACTTTAATGGCACAGTTAAATATAACATTGAAATGAAAACAAAATATTACAGGACTACAATACAAATAAAAAGCAGAACATATTAGACAAAGAAAAGCATGATTAATAGATAACAAAAAGCATCAGGTTTAAAATTCAATACGCCAAAAACGCTTCTAGTCCACACGAGACTCACCAGTGACGAAACAAATACAAAATTGTACAGCACTGAAGATCAAAAGTTGAAAAGGTTTTGCCAAATACGGCATTGTTTGTATGCCCAGGATAAGAACATTCATATTATATAAAACAATTCACACTATTGCAAACAGTAAATTTTAACAAATGAATATGAAAGAGATATACATAATGAAACTGAAGTAAAAACTAATTACAGAAAACTAAACCCGAATACATAACGTCCAGATATACAAGATCGAAAGTGAAAAAAGTACAAAGTTGTACAGCACTGAAGATCAAAAGTTGAAAAGGTTTTGCTAAATACGGCATTGTATTATGCCCGGGATAAGAACACTATTATATAGAACGATTCATGCTATTGCAAACAGTAAATTTTAACAAATGAATGTGAAAGATATATTCATAATGAAACTAAAGTATTAACTTATTACAGAAAACTAAACCTGAATACATGATGCCAAGTTCAATACAGCATAGACACACCAGAATCAGTCCAGGCGTTAACGCAATTAAAAAAACGACGTCACATACGATGGCGAAAAGGCAAACGTAATGCTACATTTGAATTTATAAAATTTAGAAACAGCATGACGTCACACATAAATCCTGGTACTTTTGATAACTATGAAAAACTATAATTTAAAAGTGAGCTAGAATTAGGATTGCTTTAAGATTATATTAAAACTAAATACTGATAATTCATTAAAACAAAATGCATATTGCAATACTTATTAATAGCAATTAACTGTAATATATATATATGTCCAGTTTGTTATGAATCCAACTTCAAACGTAATTAATCGTACAAAATTAAATATAATTAATAAAGGCGGTGATTAATTTTTCTATCCGTAACACCTAAATATAATAAAAAGACGTCAACACATTTGACAAAATGAGAAGATGAGAATTACAAATATAACATTAAACATATAAACTAAATACATGAATTTGGGATAAACAAGTACAGAAACACGTCTTATAGTAATACGAATTCACATACAGCAAAACAGTCACAATCGGGAATAAGTCACGTTTGGTAATTAAAAGATAAGACGACATAATGACAAACTATCATTTCGAAAACCTTCAGAAGCACAATGACTTAATGATGCAGGACCTCTTTAATTAAATCTCCATCTGAATGTAACTACAAGAAATTCTATATTCTCGGTCCTCGTATCTTTCTGCTTACATTCACCAAAATCCCGCGAAAATCTCACATGCGTAGACCTGTGCGTTCTTAAAGTCATGTACGTTCATACAACAAAGTTTACATTAAAAATTATATAATGTCCCGAATAAACAGCTGTCATGGATGCAAAGAGCTATTGGAGAAACAATTGTTTTTTTTATAAAAATATAAAACTTTGTAAGATCTAGTTCAAATATTTATAGTTTTTCACTTGTTTTCCATCACGATATAATTAACGAGCCGTTTTTTCAAACACAATCAAATCATCCACCATGACAGCATTTTGTCTAATCACAGAAAGGATTTTCGAGCATGCGTATTCTGTTGCCATAGTTAATCGTCCTTAAGTTCAAAGGGTACAAACCGAAACTATACCGACTACGTCGGAAAAAGATATGGTATGATTGTCAATGAGACAGCTCTCACAAGAGACAAAATATGTGAGGCAATAAGGTCAAACTATAACATTTGTGATAAATCATACAAATTTAAAATTATTAATCAAATTTGGTGTATTTACTGTCTTCTGATTGGTTAAAAGTATTATGAATAAAAGATATCGGCCTTTTTGTACATATACCAAAGGGAAACTTGATGCAAAGCATTATCATTTAATGTTTTATTGCATTTAATAGAAAAAGAGGACTTTGCGGCAAATAAACCAAGATTTTTATAGAAAATCCACAGCCTTGAATTCAGAGGTTTTTGTTATAAAATTTGAAACATAGATTACTCACTTGCTTTTCTATGATGTGCTAGCATTTATTGTTTACAAAAATGTCTAAGCAACCTGTAAATTCCAAAACACCTCGTTCTTTATTTTGATCCATATTTATATTTGATTAAACCAATAACTACATTGATAAACTTTTTAAGGAAGTCAATGCTAGCGCTGCATGCAATATATATATTTCAGTCACTAAATGGCCAATTTTGAGAGTACAAGGGTAAAAGCTGTGGATTTTCTATAAATTTCCATATGTTTAGCATTGAATCAATACAAGGGTACATAATTCTTAAGCAAGTCCTTCTTTTTATTAACACCTTTACAGACGAAATGGATGAGTTGAGCCTATAGAATGGCTAACCGAATTTTCCACTTGGATATATTTGCCATTCACCATTCCAAATGGTGTATATTTCACATGCAAATTAATCAAAACATAAAAAGTATCAACACTGAAAATTTGGAAATCTTTTGTATTTGTTAAGATGTGCTATTTTTAATTAATTAAAAATATATAATTGGCGACTAGAGATAAAAGAAATAGACTTTATACTGTTCGAATTATTTCGGTTCTTTACATACAGCTAATGATACAACTTGTTATGAATTTTATAACATAACAATGCATTCTGATTGGTTCCTTTATATACTTGTGATTTAAAGAATTTTAAGTTTTTCATTCTGCCGTCGATAGCCGAAAACTAATGTTGTGTTTTCCGTTGAAAGTTCATCCTGTGAGGCATGGCAACTACTTTTGATTTATTTGAGCTGTGAAACTTTTGTATCTTTATTTTTCGTAAGTACTTTTTTGGTGATTAATTTCTTTTTCTTTTTGTCTTTTAAATTTTTTATCAAGTCATTTGTTGCAAAAAAATAATTACTTTTTCAAGTTGTACTGTCTTACACAGGAGGCTTACCATGGCTGTAACCCGAAATAAAGCTAGAAAAAATTATAAACTATTAAGTGAATTTGGTTTGGATCAGGACGTTCTCGATGTTTCGGACCCTACTTCTGACATTTTTGATCATGAGACTTCACCTGATGAAGTGGATAGGTTGGAACATAGGATCCACAATTTAGAGTTAAGCATTTCCGAAAAAGAAAGGAAACTTGAAAAATCCGATTTTGAAAAACAGGGGGCTATCCCAAAAACTCGTTTAAAAAATGGGGAGTCGAGTAAACTTATTGATCCGGTCAAGGAGAAAGGTGTAGTTGAGAAGTCGAACAATCCGCACAAGCCACAGTCGAGTGCTCCTAAAGTGAAATCAACTGAAATAGCCGGTAAAAAGACCAAATCAGCGAAAAGAAAAGACACCAGCGACTCCAAAAGTGTTAAAAGGAAGGGTGAGATCAATTTAGACAAGTTAAGAAAAAAGAAAGTGTTGACTAAATTAGTAGAGAAACAATTATCATATATTTTAAAAAAGAATAATTTAATAGATTTAGTTGATTCTAGTGAAAGTCTTCATGGTAGTTCTACTAGTGAGCATGATTTTTCTTCGCATTTACGCAAACGTAAAAACAAATCTTTGAAATAGAAGAGTTCAAAAGTTCCTTTACAATATTCTGATACCGATTCGGACGACAGTATTCATGTCCCGAAGGTTAAATCGGCTAAGGCCAAAAAGTTTAAAAAGTCGGGTAGCTCCAGGGTGACAAAACACAAGTCAAGAGTTATATCAGAGTCATCTGATAGTTCTGACTATGATTCATTCGAGTCTAGTACTGATGATGATACTTCAAGTACATCAGGTACAGATTCGTCCTGTAAAAAGAAATCACTTAAAAAGCGAAAGGTTAAATCGGGTATGGTTGCTAAAGCAAGCGATGACGTGCAGAATCCACAAACTTGGCCCCATACTACACTTCAGTACGAATATATAAATAAATCTGTTTCATTTCAAGATTTAGATTTAAAGCTGTTTGTTGCAGGGGAATTAGAAATAATTGGATCAAGTAAAATTAAAGCTATCGAGAGAAATAGTCGATTGTCCCTTTTGAAGAAAATTGTATATTACAGTTCCATTTATCAGTGGAAATCTTTACTTGACTTCTATGCTGCCTTTTTGAGACAAATTGAAACGGGTGCTAAAACCTGGAAAGATACTCCTGATAATTTGGAAGTTCCTCTTTTGTCTAAATATGTCAAACAAGAGTTCGATAAGAAGCATTCTTTTGGGGCAAAAAAAGAGATCAAGACACATACTTTATGGTATTGTTCGTTATTTCAGAAAAATAAATGTTCAAAAACATCACCGCATAAAATTCTGATTAGAGGTGTTGAACGTGAGGTTCATCATTTTTGTGCCACTTGTTATAGATTAGACAAACTTAAAAGTCATCATCCTGAATGTTCGTCTGCATGTCCTCATCATAATGAATGACTAAATCAACATGTTCAGTTACCTGATTTTCAAAAGACATTATGGGGTTCTAGACATTCACTTAAATGCAGTCTTTGTTGTAACAGTTATTTGGGTTTAGATGATATGCAAAATTTTGTATCTATTCATAACATTGTTAAAAAATCTGGATTGTACAATTTTCAGGGTTGTAAAATTCCAATTTACTCTAAAATCAATATTTGTTTTTTAAGAAGTTTGTTACAGAATTACAGTGACGCTCAGGTTTGTGACTTCTTAGAGTATGGATGGCCGGTGGGTCACGATGGGAGCCCGTTCAGGTCATCTTTTTCCCGTAATCATTCGGGGGCTACTGATTTTCCAGATGATATTGCCAAATATTTGAAAAAAGAAAGTTCTTATAAAGCAATTGTTGGACCATTTAAGGCAAATCCGTTCAGCTGTCCTTCAGCTTTATCTCCTTTAAATTCCGTTCCTAAAAAGGATTCAACAGAACGCAGAGTTATTGTTGATTTGAGCTTTCCAGAGGGCGAGGCGGTTAATTCTGGTATTTTCAAAGATCGTTATTTAGGCGATGAAATTTCAGTTTCATATCCCACGGTTGATGATTTTATTATGTTAATTAAGAGTAAAGGTCAAGGTTGCAGAATGTTTAAGAGGGACCTGAAACGGGCTTATAGACAATTAGTCGTTGACCCCGGTGACATCCATCTCTTAGGTTACAAATGGAGAGGACACTTGTATTACGATCGTGTATTAACAATGGGGTTGAGATCTGCTGCATATATATGTATGCGACTAACAAATGCTATTGCATTTATATGTCAAAACATGGGTATATATATTTTGAACTATTTAGATGATTTGGCTGGATGTGATATTCCTTCCAGCAGTGATGATGCTTATGCTAAATTGGGTCTTATTTTACAGAATTGTGGCATTGAAGAATCAATTGAGAAGGCTTGTCCGCCTACTACTAAAATGATGTTTATTGGCATTTTATTTGATTCTGAGAACATGACAATTTCTATTGATACTCAAAGATTGTCAGAGATTCTGCAGTTAGTTTCTAATTGGCTCTGTAGCACAAATTGTACAAAGAGAGAATTACAATCATTGCTGGGAAAATTAAATTTTGTATCTCAATGTGTGCGCTCTGGCCGAATTTTTGTGTCAAGGCTGTTAAATTGGTTAAGAGATTTTCCCGATAATGGGAAAATAGTAATTCCAACTGATTTTAAACGTGATTTATTCTGGTGGCAGGAATTTTTGCCTAGTTATAATGGGATTTCTATGATTTTATCTGATGAATTCTCAAACCCTGATCAATTGTTTTCTGTTGATGCATGTTTGACAGGATGTGGCGGATGGATGGATGGAAGATACTTTCACTGTTCATTTCCAGAGTTTATTTTAGATCAAAACTTGCATATAAATTTATTAGAGATGTTGACGATTGTAGTAGCCTTGAAATTATGGGGAAAACATTTCACAAATTTAAAGGTGATTATTTATTGCGATAATATGGTATCAGTACGTGTTTTGAATACAGGCGCCACCAGAAATGAGTTCCTGCAGTCGTGTTTGAGGGAAGTTTGTTGGATTGCAGCTGTAAATAATTTTGAGTTAAAAGCTAAACATATTTCAGGTTGCGATAACCGTTTACCAGATCTTTTGTCTAGATGGAATTTAGATTATAAATTTCAGTTAGACTTTTACGAGAGGACAAAAGGCATGTCCCTATTTAGAGATTTGATTTCTAAAGAATTGTTTCAGTTTGAACATATTTGGTAATTGTTTATTCGTGTTTTTGTAGATTTGCAAGTGCTAAGACGAGATATGTTTGTGACTAGGATTTCGGCTTTCGCGAAAGGTACTTTGGTTAATTTTAAAACGCAGTGGAGAGCTTATTTATTGTTTTGTAATTACTTTCATTTAGAACCGTTTGATATTGATTCTGAATTATTATGCACTTATTCCGAGTTTCTCAGTAGAAGTTTCAGATCAGCTCAATCTATTCGCAATTATTTAAACGGAGTTAAAGTTCTTTTCCTGTTGTTAGGATTACATGTGGATGTTTTTTCGTCTTACGAATTGAAGTTGACTATGAAAGGGTTAGATAGGAAATTAAAACATTTACCTAAACAGGCATTTCCTATTACTTTAGAAATTTTAGGAAAAATTCGTGAACATTTGAATTTGAATACGCCGCTAGATGCGACATATTGGTGTTTATTTCTTTTTGCTTTATTACTTTTAAGCAGGAAGTCTAATTTAGTTCCAGTATCAACCAAGAAATTTGACAAAAATAAACAGCTGTGCAGAGGTGATGTTACAGTCTTTCCGTCTCCTATAATAGTTGCATTCAAATGGACAAAAACAATTCAGTTGGGTAATCGTATTTTAAGGATACCTTTGCTTGCATATCCTCTATCTAAATTTTGCCCAGTAAATGTTTATAAAAGGATGTGTTATTTAAATCCTTGCACGTCAGATGATGCCGCTTTTTCTTATAAAAAAAAGGGGAAATGCATACCAATTACTTATAACCAGTTTCAGAATAAACTGAGAGAATTACTTTGTAAAATTGGGTTAAATCCAAATTTATTTTCTTCCCATAGTTTCCGAAGAGGTGGAGCAACGTTGGCATCGAAAGCAGGGGTTTCTCCTAGTTCTATTCAATTGATGGGTGATTGGAAAAGCAATTGCTATACTAAATATATTGTCAGTTCTTTATCTGATAAAATCAATGTAGCGGAACAAATTAAAGACTTTGTTTTAAAATAAATTTTGCTCTTTATAGATTTTAGGTCTACTCTGGTGTGCGATTCCATAGCCAAGCATGTTAAAACAATTAGAAGGTGTCACTTGCAAGCCTTTCCTGGAGCAAATATTTGGGATATGATCAATTTGCTTAATTGTGGAACAATTCAGGTAAATTATGATATAATTCTGATTCATGTAGGAACCAACAATGTTGGTACCTATGAGATTGCTGATTTTGATATAGGCTATAATGTGCTTATCTCTACAATTGAGAAATTAGTTAAGCCACATACTGTCATAGTTATGTCAGCAATTATCCCACGCTTACTTGATTTTCAGAATACAAGTTATTTTGTCACTACTATTAATTCTAGATTAAGAAGTTTATGCTTTAAACGTGGTGTTCAGTTTGTAGCTACTTATAAACCTTTTTTAAAGTTTGGGATGCCAGTTTGTGAACTTTATTCACCCATCTGTAAGTTACATTTGAATTATTTTGGTAATTTAAAATTGACAAATTTTTTTGTTCAAGTATTGTCTCATTGTTAAACAAGAGGATGTTAAGTCTCATCTTGTTACTGTTAAACAGAAGGAGCAATCTTATTCTGTGCCTTTTTTTTTATCTAATTGTGCTTACAGTAGTGGGTGATTGTATATATCCTTAAGGGAACATTTTGTTTTCTGGCCAATCTTGTCAGAAAGATCTGATCATTCATGTCAGTGGTATTGTTTGATATCTAACCACTCATGTCGGTATTATTATATGTATTTGTTAGAAATATCTGACCAATCATGTCAGTAATATTTTTTTGATTTCTGACCATTCATGTCAGTGATGTTTTGTGATTTCTGACCATTCATGTCAGTATTTTCATTATTTTTGCTTGTAACTTAAATAGCTTTTAAATTTTGTTTAATATCAATCAATGTGCTGTAGTTACTGTTTGGCCGTTGGGGTTTTGGTGCTGAACATTGATTGGATTAACTTTAACGTCTATTATTGTTTTTTCATATGAAATTGTAATAATTTGCCAAAATTAAATGTTTTATTTTAATTCGTTTTAATTCCTACTGAACATTTATTTAGTATTGCTTTGCATCCAGTCGTCTCATATCTTTAATATATCTGCGTCAATTTACTTCGAAAGAGCAAATTGTGCTATTTTTAATTAATTAAAAATATATAATTGGCAACTAGAGATAAAAGAAATAGACTTTATACTGTTCGAATTATTTCGGTTCTTTACATACAGCTAATGATACAACTTGTTATGAATTTTATAACATAACAATGCATTCTGATTGGTTCCTTGTGATTTAAAGAATTTTAAGTTTTTCATTCTGCCGTCGATAGCCGAAAACTAACCCTCCCATTATTTATCCCACCCAATATTTATAATCAGTAGTTTCAGTCTCATTTTCTGTGAAAGTTTTATTTTTCAGTGTATGTTCCTTGACGGTGTTACTGTGGATATACAGTCGTCTCATATCTTTAATATATCTGCGTCTATTTACTTCGAAAGAGCAAATTATGTAAACCTTGGTATAAGCTTCTGATACAAATATGGAATTTAAAGATACAAATTAATCAAATAACATATGATTATCAATTGAATCTACTAATCGATTATATGAATTTATTTCGAAGAGTCAAAATTTACCAATGATATACACTCGCGTCCTTCTTCTTTAGACAAACCTTACTGATGTTTTATTAATCAACAGTGTGAGCTCGAGATCCATTTGATATTGTATGGTGTTGGAGTACTTAAAAGACGGACGAAAGATACCAAAGGGACAGTCAAACTCATAAATCTAAAACAAACTGACAACGCCATGGCTAAAAATGAAAAAGACAAACAATAGTACACATGACAAAACATAGAAAACTTAAGAATAAACAACACGAACCCCACCAAAAATTAGGGGTAATATCAGGTGCTTCGGAAGGGTAAGCAGATTCTGCTCCACACGTGGCACCCGTCGTGTTGCTTATGTGATTACAAATCCGGTAAATAGTCTAATTTGGTAGGTCACATTCATGAAAGGGTAGGGGATTGTAGTTACGACGTAAGGAACATATCCGATATCATTTGTGAAACAGTTATTCCATAACGGTCAACCAACTCGTGATGGCGTCCTTGAAATTTACTAAGGGATGACTTCAACATTTGGAACTCTTGTTTTAATAGCTCTCTTGTGAGCAGCAACCCTCTATCAAGAAAATTTTGATAGGAAATGCAAGCACGGGAATATCGTATCAATTGGGAGAATCAATTGGGAGATATATACCCCGTATGCAGGTGCTGCTGGAATGTTGCTACTTAGAAATGGAAAGTTCACAATTGAAAAGCTGAAATCACCTCTTTTGTCGTAAAGTTTTGTTTTCAACCGACCCTCATTGTCAATTTCAAGATGTAAGTCAAAATAGGAGGCCGACTTAACTGTATCTGTAGTATCCATTATCTCTAGCTCGATGGGATAGATGCGTTCCACATAGTCACCAAATTTTGAATTATTTAGTGAAAGAACATCATTTATATAGCGGAAAGTAGAGTTAAAGGATATTGCTAACTTCTTATCTTTCTTTAAAACTATGAAATGAATAATGGTTGTGAATAAAGTTGTGGTATGAATATCTATGAGACAACTCTCCATTCAAGTTACAATTTGTAAAGGTAAACAATTATAGGTCAAAGTAAGGCCTTAAACACGGAGCATTGGCTCACACCGAACAACAAGCTAAAAATAGCTAGTGTTTAACCATTCATATAGGAAAAACAGCGGTATAATCTACTAGTAAATAAGAAACGGGAAATACTAATGAAACCACATCAACAAACGACGACCACTTAACATCAGGTTCCTTAATTAGGACAGGGCAAAAATTCAAAAAAATGGTGTAACATCACAACATAGAAAGACACACTATAAAGTAACAATTTAGAATGCTTAACTCAACTAAATGACATATTAACAAAAACTGGTGAACATACGTTGACCGAATACTATTGATATATAACACAATTTTAATACAAAATACAAAAAGACCAGTATTACTGGACAAGTTGTACTACATTGAACAGACACAGTTAAACTATTTACCAAAAAACTGAACCGTTTGGGTTTCTTGAACTTGAATGTGACATATGAATGATGTTCGTCGTGAAGGTTTCAATTCCAGTTTGATATGAAGAAAATTAATACAAGAACTTTTTTGAACTTAAGTCGAAGATAGTAGTAAGCAAAATCTAAATAATTGTGCAAATGATCATGCAAGCACGACAATTAGCAAGAACCATCATTATTATATATATATTTATATATATACTTTGTAAGAAAATAAATGCTCGTAAAAAAAAATCAATTTTCAAGAAGTCCACGGTCTTGTTCTTACATGGCTATTTTTTCTGGTTCGAAAATACTTATTAATTCTAGAAAACTTTTTCTCTCACCATTTTTTAGTCAAAATAATTTACCAGGTTTGGTGGCTATTGGTTCAAATCCTCACATGTGACTTATACACTCGAAACTAATATTTGACACATTCGAGGTTTGCGCATGCGCAAAAATGTAACAAAATTCTTACAAAATAATTTTAATAATTCACATTAAACTTAGTGTGTTTAAATTGTTATTGATATTATGAATTGGTTTGATAGCATTTTGCAAGGTTATAAAACACATGCATTTAACAAAATATCGCATGCGCAAACTATTTATAGACATTGAGAGCGATTTGCACACACAACCAAGGCACACAGTTGAAAATTGTAATTCATCTAAAAGACAAAGATAAGATTTCGTAAACATATATTGGTCGTCATTTCTTCCTCTTAAAATCTGTTCAAGTAAGTGTAACTTCCATGATGCAACTGTTTGAAAACATGCCCATTCAGTTGATCAAGCATTGGATGAATAAGGTGAAAAGGGTAGTTAACTTTCAAAATCCTGGACAAATAGTCAATTATAATTGCGGATCAATCACTTTTGGTATTGGCTAAGCAATTTCAGTGGGAATGGCCAGATTTGAACGTACTAAATTATAATCCTGGTACCTTTGATAACTATTTAAACCACTGCTGGTGGACGTTTCACCCCCGAGGGTATCACCTCCACAGTAGTCAACATTTCGGTGTTGACATGAATATCAATAATGTGGTCATTTTTTTTAAATTTCCTGTTTACAAAACTGTTTTTGAAAAACTATGGATTTTCAAATTCCAGGCATAGATTACCTTAACCGTATTTGGCACAACGTTGTGGATTTTTTTTATCCTCAATCATGTCAATGCTCTTCGACTTTGTACTTCTTTGGCTTTATAAATATTTCGATACGAGCGTCACTGATGAGTTTTGTCGAAGACGAAACGCGAGTCTAGCGTACTAAATTATAATCCTGGTACCTTTGATAACTATTATTTTCATGTTTGGTGGCTTACCCATTGAAATGGTTTGGTTTATAATTCGAGGGTATATATTGCGTGTTAGTGGAAGGACATGTCCCCTTACTTAAGCCGATATTTCATCAACTAGAATGTCAGATCTTTTTCCGACGTAGTCGGTATAGTTTCGGTTTGTGCACTTTGAACTTAAGGACGCTTCACTATGGCAACAGACTACGCATGCTCGAAAATCCTTCCTGTGATTGGACAAAATGCTGTCATGGTGGGTGATTTGGTTGTGTTTGAAAAAACGTCTCGAAAATTATATCGTGATGGAAAGCAAGTGAAAAACTTATAAATATTTGAACTAGATCTTACAAAATTTATATTTTTATTAGAATAATTGTTTCTCCAATTATAGCTCTTTGCATCCATGACAGCTGTTTATTCGGGACAATTATATAATTTTAAATGTAAACTTTGTTGTACGAACTTACATGACTTTTCGTTCGCACCTACGCATGTGAGATTTCCCGCGGCGGGATTTTGGTGAATGTAAACAGAAAGATACTACTTATACTACCAATAGTTTCTAGCTTTGTTATCCATGAATTAAGTTTAATGTAAACAGTAGTAAATGTATATTTGTTTCTTTTTATTTGCACTAGATTTTTTGACAAATAAAAATTGTAGGTGTCATCACAATATTCTTATATATTATTGCCTTAATATAACCAGACTTAGTAAAAAAATTCTTGTAGTTACATTCAGATGGAGATTTTATTAAAGAGGTCCTGCATCATTATGTCATCGTGCTTCTAAAGGTTATCGAAATGATAGTTTTCAACATAATACTTAGATTTAAATACGTCGGATATCTTTTTTAAAGATAGTTCTTGTTATGTATGTTCAAATATACCTAGGACTAGACACTTGCATCAGATGACTGCATGTGTTTTGCTTGAATTGTTAATGTCTGCTTATGAAAACGTAAACGCAAAAATGTGGCTCAATACTCCATGAAGATCGATGATTTGATAGACGCTGTAAGGAAAACGAGTCATCTCGACCACAGTTAAATTTTAGGCGTTAAAAATTTGAATTAAGAACTTCTTGTGCTTTCAGTAAAGCGCTCATTTCATGAGTCAGATTTTGCAGTGTATATAAAGTGCGAATCCAGCTAGTTCATTTTACTGTTATATGCGGGTATGTCTATTGTAGAATAAAGGATCATGGGAAAACTGTATTTGTTTACGTTTTGAAAATATCAAGTTAATATCAAGATTTTAAGTTAAGTTTTAACATATTTTCATTGTGATATGTCTTTATAATATACAAACATAGCATTAAAGTTCAAATAAGTGTTATAAAAGCATCATAATATAGCATATCGATTATTGAAAGCGATTCATTTTAACTATAGATGCGATGAATTATCACTGTTAGTGCATGCAGTCATTATTAATGTAGAATTTTCAAAGATGCGAGGAATTTTTTTTGTAGAATTATGTGATAAATGCACTTGCAACAAATGAAAAAAAACTTAGTTGATGACTTTAGGATTTATGATACATGTATTTTCAAATTGAAATACAAACTCCTCATTCATTCTTCATCAAATATGTAGCTTTTCAAACTTGTAACAAAAGCGATTATCAAAATGTCATATTGTATTCTTCAGATTACGTTTCTCCTTGACTTTAACTTATATAGGGAATCACTGGAGCGTGACAGCAGCGGGCCCTCTTAGGCAGTCAGTGGACCCCTACTTATGAAAAATTCTAGATCCGCGAACGGATACTACCGCAGAGGTAAAACCATGCATGCACATTTGGGTTATTGTACACAAAATGCATGCTACAATTCATTTTTGTTGATTTTAGGGTACCCTTTGGAGCTCTATGTGGGCTATTTCAGCAAATAGGCAAAAAATTCCCAAACTAGATACACGGTTAGATTCAGCATGTCAATGAATTCCAAATATCTTTTGTCTATAAATTTGGACCCCACAAAATTGAAAAAGGGACCAAAAATATAAAAAAAAATGCATGCATCGGATACATTTGTTATTGAAGGCATGACTGTAACAATCGGATGAATATACAAAAACATCTTATTCTGGGGTCTCATTGGGGGTTTTGATCCCGAATCCCGCTTACTGTTTTGGCAGATTCCCGTATTCCGCTTATACTATGCAGTTCTAATTTTTTGTAATTATCCGTGCCCCGCTAGACTTCATTTCCCGTTTTTCACTACACAATCTGTCACGCTTGCAAAAAATCGGCAATCCGGCGTGACGCTGATACCCAAATGCGACCCACTATTTTACTCTATTTTGACTCATATTCAGCCCATTTTAAATATATTAAAAAAAGTAGCGTGGATTTTTTATCCCTTTTTTTTTTCCCGTCTCGTTTCGTTTTTGAGCCATATATAGATGTCGTATGTGACAATGAGACAACTCTCCATCCGATTCACAATTTATAAAAGTAGACCATTATACGTCAAAATACGGTCTTCAACATGGAGTATTGGCTCACACCGAACAGCAAGATATAAATGGCTCCAGTGTAAAACCTTTTAAACGGGAAAACAAAGGTGCACTATATATCAAGATGTACGTAATTAGTGGTGAAGTGTCATAGAAATGGATAAAAAAAAATAAGGATAAAGATCCCTATACGCTTTATAAGAAACTAAATGGAATACATTTGAAATAAATGTTATTTCTATTGAATTTATTAGAGTGTTTTAAAACCAAACTTTCCTCCGTAAGTTAAATCTTGTCAAATCTTTCTCTTACTTTATCTATTGTTTGAGCAAGTCGGCTAAACACAAACACTGTGCGGGACAAATTTGCCATTCCGGTACCGGCAAATCTGACTTTGTCGGTTTACAAGATATCAAAAAATAAATTTTGCCCATTGATAGATTATTGAAAAATTTAAAAAATGCCATATGTCCCAACTTGTCACTGTTGTCACTCTTGTCACTGCAGCTGATTAAAAGTACATTTCCCATGGGAAATTTGATAATTCCCATGGGAATATTAGAATTTCCCATGGGAATATTAGAATTTCCCATGGGAACATTGAAAGTTCCCATGGGAAAAAATACTTTTCCCATGGGAAGTTTAGAGTTCCCATAGGAACTTTAAAGTTCCCATGGGAAAAGATGAATACAAAAAGTTCCCATGGGAATTAATTCTTCCCATGGGAACAAACTTTCTTCCCATGGGAACAATATTTCTTCCCATGGGAACAAATCTTCTTCCCATGGGACAATTTTTCTTCCCATGGGAACAATTTTTTTTTCACATAGGAACAATTTTTCTTCCCATGGGAACATATTATATTACAATACGAACATTATTTTCCATTTAATTTTTTTTCTTCATAAAAATTACAATTTGTTGCAAATACTGGATATATGAGAATAAAAGAGAATACACTTCTGCCTTAGCTGGATGGAAAGCTGTAGGGCATAACACATTTTTGGAACCTTATAAAACATCTCAGAAAAGCAGATTTGTCTCGGGGACAAGTTTGCAATTCCGCTGAGAGCAAAAGTTGTTCACCTTAATTTTTGGAGTTAAGTCAAAATGAAGTTGATAACTTGGTTGGTATTGGTTGCATGATATTTGCCCAAAAATTTTTGGCTCTAGCACCACTGTTGTAAAAGTTATGCCCCTTTTTTCAACAATTTCGAATTCCTTAAAGGAAAAGTAGTTTTCCTCAAGGGAAATCAAATTTCCTTAAAGGAAAAAGATTTTTCCTCAAAGGGAAATTGTTTTTTTCCTCAAGGGAAATTATTTTTTGAAGGGAAAAAGATTTCCTTTAAGACAACAAATTTCCTCTAAGAAAATCATTGTTCTTCCAATTTCCTGTAAGGAAGTATCTGAACATCAAATTTCCCTTAAGGAAATGTGTTCCCTTTTTTTTACTTGTTAAACATTTCTTCGCTATACCATGTATACATATAAACAGTATGAATATATATAATTATTACAAGACTGTATAGTTGATGCAAATGATATTCAAAACTTTCATAAATGTTTGACTCAACATTTTTTAATGACATTGAAAATTGATAAAGTCTGACTGTTTAGATCTAGGTATTGTTCATACTTTTTATAAAATTTAACTTTGATTTATAATTTTTTTTTGTAGCAAATGATTCTGTTTTCTTTGTAATTGTTTCAATGCAATACATTAATAAGCAACCAATTTGAATGTCATACCATTTGTGGTGTTCTAAAGAATTTGTTTATATGTTTGCAGATTAAATAATAAAATAAACACTTTTCGTGTTATTTTAAATTAAAATTTTCTTCTGTTTCAACTTGTGTACAGTTATTCAATTCACTACGTAAGAATTCAGTGAATACATTATTCCATTCACTTAACATTTTTCTTCAGTTCTAAGAGAAAACATTTTTGCAAATTGATCTTCAAGATCTTCTTCCGTATATTTGATATGAGGGAGCGATGTAAATGAGTGGATAAAACTGGTGTTCCTTTTTCAACAACAAAATAGTATTTGTTCTGCATTCTCCTTTCTTTCGATTAATATATATAATATGTTGTTGCTTTTATGCAATAGTGTTTTTGTGTATCTATGATAAAACTCCATTTTGTTTATGGGCATTATCATGTGATAATGATGAAATTTCCTGTTTCTTTTTTGCAGGAAAGTATACATTCCAGTTCAAATTAATCCAATTATGCACTTTGTAAATTAATTTCAACTTTAAGTTTCCTCTTCAGTAATGACCTATTGATCATGAAAACCAAGATGTCTGATCACCTATAAATACACAAAATAAACAAATAAAATGTTATAAATGGAGAGAGAAACAGCAATACATGTTTTTCATATGTATCTTTCTTTATTAAAATACATTAAGTAAACTTGAACCTCGCGAAAATGATTAGCTGTGATGTAGACTAGAAAGTATTAAATGCAAAATAAAGTATTCGCCAAAAAATAAGTTGATTTACATTAGTCCCAGTCTGTGTTTGCAGGAAATTAACATCATTGGTTGCCATATTCCTATTGTGCCTGTCCAAAGTTCAGAGCCTGTAGTTTTTGTAAGTTTAGTCTGACACTAAAATTTAGTGGTTGTTGTTGTTGTTGTTGTTTCATATCGGTCATATTTATTTTTTGTAATTTATTTTGTAATAAACTAGGCAATTAGTTTTACAGTTTGGATTGTTTCAATTTTTCATCTTTGGGTCTTTTATATTTATTTATTTATTAATGAAATGCACATGTATACCCCTGGGGGTTGAAGGCATATACAAACAATACAATACAATATACACAATAGAAAAAATTAACATATTAAACATCATATATAAAGTGGTAAAACAGTAATATTTATGCAGGCGTTGTGTCCACTCCCCTCAGTGCAAATGACTTTTTAATGAACGGAACAGTAAGCTGCATAATATCAAATGAAGATAGAATTAATTGTAATCTATCTGTTTCAGACTGTCTACTTTGACTATAGGGTATGGATTTTCTCATTATTGAAGTCGTCACAGGTCTACAATTGCTTTCTTAAAGCCATGATAGTTTTCATATTTAATACACCACATCTTTTTATTTTTTATAGTAATCATGATTATCATTCTTCAAGTTCAACAACTTAAAAAAAAAAAAAGAAAAGTGGTCTTACCATTTAGGTTTAGTTTGCTTCTGCAAATTTTAAATTGCCTATCATTTCTGCTGTTTATAATTTCTCTGTATCTTCTATAGTTCTTGTCCTATACATAAAAGAGTAAAAGTTATTATTGAATGGCATCTTGCATCACTATTTTTTTTGCTGTTTAATGTACATGATGTATATTAATGTGTGTTTAATAAGAAGAGTGCACACGTTGAAATGTCTCGCCTTCTTTTACTAATCATTGAAAATATGTTGATAGTCCTAAGTATAAAGCTTTATCACAACTGTCACATAAACTTTACTTAACATTAACCAAGATAAATAAATAAAGACTAATGAACCATGAGAATGAGGTCAATGTCAGATGAACCATGCCAGGCAGACATTTACAGCTAACAAGGCTTCAATACAACAATTATAGTTGACCTATTACTTATAGTTTAAATAAAATAGTCCAAATCACAAAAACACTGATCAATAAACCATGAAAATAAGATCAAGGTCAAATAAAACCTGCACCACTGACATATAGATCACACCAAGTTCAAAAACACCAATGTGTTTGATATTAATTTTAAGACATGTATAAATGTTCCAGACCATAACAGTATTTGGATCTTACGTTTACGGTCCAGAACTTACAGTCCCACCATATGTGTACAGTCAGACCATTTAAGTATACTTGTACTGTCTGGTACCAGCTCGACCAAACCTGTGTTTTTATTTTAACTGCAATTAAACTTTTTTGTATTAATCTATTAAAGATTTCAGTTATGTTGATCTGTACTGTACATTTGTTTCTAATAAACTTGAACAACTTCTTAAAATTGGGCAGACTGTATAATACTTGTATGTTCTGGAACATAAACATGATTAACAAGTATTTGGCAGGATGTCATGCTAAAATCCTATTAATATTTAATTTAGTACTAAATTTTCAGTATATAGACATGTAAATCCACAAGTTACTTACTGAAATTCATGGCGAACACTCACCAAAAACTTACAATTTAGAGGAAAGACTGGAGAGATGAATGCACTTACACTTACTATCAAAACAGAGCATAAAACTTACCAAAAAACAAGATGTTTTACATTTATCCAGGAGCAGGATAATTGAAAAGTTGTTTTTTTCTTTCTCTGCCGACCATCATATAACCTTTGAATTCATTCATGCAAAATATGAAAATCTGCAAAGGTAAGACTTTGAACCTCAGCTTATCCACATTTTGCATTTTGAACTGCGTATTTGTCATTTTCATCTTGCTGACAACCTAAACATAAAAAAATGATAAAAACATAATTCTAGATTGACTTTGTGTTTTTATTTTTGTTGGTACAAACAATTTTCCCAACTTTAAAACGAAAACATCATCACCAAAAAAGAGGTCATACTAACCTCAAAAATATTTAAACAACAAACCGAAATTATTACTTGATTGAAGATCTTGTCGTAAATCAATGGCATAGATACTCTTATGTTTGAAACTTGATGCCTATTGCATACTTATATTCCTTTGTTCGAGAGTATGCATATTTAGATGGACTCCATGGACTTTAATGTTAAATAAGCAGGATTAATTTTACAGTTTTTCAGCTCTATGTGTATATTTTAAGAGAATCTTGCAATACTGTATATTCTGATATTCAGAACTTATTGTGAGGTTTTTATTAATACAACTGAAATCTGTATCTCATTTTCATTTCTGATACATATTTATGAGCTGAAGACCAGTGCCGAAAATTTCTCACTGCATTGAAGACCTATAGGTGACCTTCGGCCATTGTCTGCTCTTTGATTGGGTTGTTGTCTCTTTGTCAAATTCCCAGTTTCCACTTCCCATTTTATAACATGTATGCTGATTTTTCTTAAATTACAATATTCAATCATGCAATTTTGTCCATTATTGAAAATACGGTAAGCAAAAATAAATGCACAAAAAATCTAACATTGTTATATATATGTAAAAGGCTTTTTTTTTTAATTCAAAACAGTTGCCTTCACTGTTAATTTCCTTGTTTGATTTCATATTATTAAAGCCTTTATAGCTAGCTAGATGGTATGCCGGGGCAGATCCAGCCATTATAAAAAGGGGGGGTTCCCAACCCAAGACAAAGGGGATGGTCCTATATTCATTTGGTTTATTTTATTGTCTCATACAAGAATATATATGGTTTGAGAGTGGGAAACAGAAATCACGAATTTTTTAACCTACCCACTATGGATCTCAACCATTTAAAAGTTTCTCAAACATGTGGGGGTGGGGGTGTCCCCCATGGACTCTCCCTATATTTCATTTTTTTTGTTTGCAAAATTTGGAATAATCCTGTTTAGTTCATAAAAAAATTTAAATATGCAAGTGTATATTATTGTGATCATAACCCTGTCACTATTTTCACAATAATAAAAACAGCAATAATTTCTGAATTTATAGTAGTTAAATTTTTGAAACTCAATTTGCACTATGACACATAGCAATTTACTTTCAATTAAGCATGCTAAGACAAAAATCGTAGAACACACAATTATACATTTCTACAATTAAGATACAAAGAAATATTTGTACCCATAATAACTTAGTCCGTTTTGTGAAATTGCTTCACTCATGCAATGAGAGGATTTTTTTATGTTTTCTTTTTAGTTATATCACTTCCCATGTGAAAAATTATTGTTCCCATGGGAAAACATATTGTTCCCATGGGAAAACTAGAGGCTCCAAAGAGCCTGTGTCGCTCACCTTGGTCTAAGTAAATATTAAACAAAGGAAGCAGATGGATTCATGACAAAATTGTGTTTTGGTGATGGTGATGTGTTTGTAAATCTTACTTTACTAAACAGTCTTGCTGCTTACATTTATCTCTATCTATAATGAACTTGGCCCAGTAGTTTCAGTGGAAAATGTTAATAAAAATTTACAAATTTTATGAAAATTGTTAAAAATTGACTTTAAAGGACAATAACTCCTTAGGGGGTCAATTGACCATTTCGGTCATGTGACTTATTTGTAAATCTTACTTTGCTGAACATAATTGCTGTTTACTGTTTATCTCTATCTATAATTATATTCAAGATAATAACCAAAAACAGCAAAATTTCCTTAAAATTACCGATTCAGGGGCAGCAACCCAACAATGGGTTGTCAGATTCATCTGAAAATTATAGGGCAGATAAATTTTGATCTGATACACAATTTTACCCCGTGTCGGATTTGCTCTAAATGCTTTGGTTTTTGAGTTATAAGCCAAAAACTACATTTTACCCCTATGTTCTATTTTTAGCTGTGGCGGCCATCTTGATTTGATAGTCAGGTCACCGGACACATTTTTAAAACTAGATACACAAAAAATGATTGTTGCCAAGTCTGGATTAATTTGGCCCAGTAGTTTCAGAGGAGAAGATTTTTGTAAAAGATAAGTAAGATTTACGAAAAATGGTTAAAAATTGACTATAAAGGGCAATAACTCCTAAAGGGGTCAACTGACCATTTCGGTCATGTTGACTTATTTGTAAATCCTACTTTGCTAATCATTATTGCTGTTTACAGTTTATCTATATCTATAATAATATTCAAGATAATAACCAAAAACAGCAAAATTTCCTTAAAATTACCAATTCAGGGGCAGCAACCCAACAAAGGGTTGTCTAATTCATATGGAAATTTCAGGGCAGATAGATCTTGATCTGATAAACAATTGTACCCCATGTCAAATTAGCTCTAAATGCTTTGATTTTTGAGTTAAGCCCAAAACTGTATTTTACCCCTATGTTCTATTTTTGGCCGTGGCAGCCATTTTGGTTGGTGGACCGGGTCACCGGACACATTTTTTAAACTAGATACCCCAATAACAATTGTGGACAAGTTTGATTGAATTTGGCCCAGTAGTTTCAGAGGAGAAGATTTTTGTAAAAGATTACTTTAATTTAAGAAAAATGGTTAAAAATTGACTATAAAGGACAATAACTCCTTAACGGGTCAACTGACCATTTCGGTCATGATGACTTATTTGTAAATCTAACTTTGCTGAACATTATTGCTGTTTACAGTTTATCTCTATCTAAAATAATATTCAAGATAATAACCAAAAACTGCAAAATTTCCACAAAATTACCAATTCAGGGGCAGCAACCCAACAACAGGTTGACCGATGCTCTAAAGAGCCTGTGTCGCTCACCTTGGTCTATGTGAATATTAAACAAAGGAAGCAGATTGAAAATTGACTACAAAGGTCAATAACTCCTACAGGGGTCAATTGACCATTTCGTTCATGTTGACTTATTTGTAGATCTTACTTTGCTGAAAATTATTGCTGTTTACAGTTTACCTATATCTATTATAATATTCAATATAATAACCAAAAACAGCAAAATGTCCTTAAAATTACCAATTCAGGGGCCACAACCCAAAAACATGTTGTCCAATTCATCTGAAAATTTCAGGGCAGATAGATCTTGACCTGATTAACAATTTTACTTCATGTCAGATTTTCTCTAAATTATTTGTTTTTTGAGTTATAAGCCAAAAACTGCATTTTACCCCTATGTTCTATTTTTAGCCGTGGCGGCCATCTTGGTTTGATGGCCAGGTCACCGGACACATTTTTTAAACAAAAAACCCCAAAGATGATTGTGGCCAAGTTTGGATCAATTTGGCACAGCAGTTTCAGAGAAGAAGATTTTAGTAAAAGATATATAAAATTTACGAAAAATGGTTAAAAATTGACTTTAAAGGGCAATAACTCCTAAAGAGGTCAACTGACCATTTTGGTCATGTTGACTTATTTGTAAATCTGACCTTGCTGAACATTATTGCTGTTTACAGTTTACCTATATCTATAATAATATTCAATATAATAACCAAAAACAGCAAAATTTCCTTAAAATTACCAATTCAGGGGCCGCAACCCAAAAACAGGTTGTCCAATTCATCTGAAAATTTCAGGGCAGATAGATCTTCACCTGATTAACAATTTTACCCACGTCAGATTTGCTCTAAATGCTTTGGTTTTTGAGTTATAAGCCAAAAACTGCATTTTACCCCTATGTTCTATTTATAGCCATGGCGGTCATCTTGGTTAGTTGGCAGGGTCACCGGACACAATTTTTAAACTAGATACCCCAATGATGATTGTGGCCATGTTTCAAATAATTTGGCCCAGCAGTTTCAGAGGAGAAGATTTTTCTAAAAGATTACTAAGATTTACGAAAAATGGTTAAAAATTGACTATAAAGGGCAATAACTCCTAAAGTGGTCAACTGATCATTTTGGTCATGTTGACTTATTTGTATATCTTACTTTGCTGAACATTATTGCTCTTTACAGTTTATCTCTATCTAAAATAATATTCAAGATAATAACCAAAAACAACAAAATTTCCTAAAAATTACCAAGTCAGGGGCAGCAACCTAACAACGGAATTTCAGATTCATCTGAAAATTTCAGAGAAGATAGATCTTGACCTGATTAACAATATTATCCCATGTCAGATTTGCCCTAAATGCTTTGGTTTTTGAGTTATAAGCCAAAAACTGCGTTTTACCCCTATGTTCTATTTATAGCCATGGCGGCCATCTTGGTTAGTTGGCGGGGTCACCGGACACAATTTTTAAACTAGATACCCCAATGATGATTGTGGCCAAGTTTGATTAAATTTGGTCTAGTAGTTTCAGAGGAGAAGATTTTTGTAAAAGTTAACGCCGGACGCAGGACGACGACGGACGACGACGACGACGACGGACGACGACGGACGCCGGACGCCAAGTGATGAGAAAAGCTCACTTGGCCCTTTGGGCCAGGTGAGCTAAAAAATTGTTCCCATGGGAAAAAAAATTGTTCCCATGGGAAAAGTATTTCCCATGGGAAGAAAAATTCCCTAGGGAAATTTAAAATTTCCCATGGGAAATTTAGAACTTCCCATGGGAACAAACAATTTACTTATGCTCCCATGGGAACTTTAAAGTTCCTATGGGAACTCTAAACTTCCCATGGGAACTTTCAATGTTCCCATGGGAAATTCTAATATTCCCATGGGAATTATCAAATTTCCCATGGGAAATGTACTTTTAATCAGCTGCAGTGACAAGAGTGACAACAGTGACAAGTTGGGACATATGGCATTTTTTTAATTTTTCAATATAAATCTATCACTGGGCAAATTTTTTTTTAATATCTTGTAAACCGACAAAGTCAGATTTGCCGGTACCGGAATGGCAAATTTGTCCCGCACAGTGTTCACAGCTAATTTCCTAATGCATGTAAAGCAAAACTTTGGTTGGCTTGCTTGCTTTGTTTGTAAAATTGTTTATACAAACTTTGTAAATAAGATTGACATTTTTAAACAATATGAATAGGCATAGTTTAACCTGTATTTTTAATATTTGAATTAAATTGGGTGTTATCATAATGATTATCCAATAAAAAAAAGCAAGCAAATCAACTAAAGTCTTGCTCTACATGCTTAAAGAAATAAGCTGTAATAGATAAAAAAAATTATACAGTGAAAATGCACCGCATATACAATACTAATAGACATGTTACGAAAAAGTATATTCTCGACGCTGAGGTTGACACATTAGACTTTAAATTAAGGGACGGTGTCAAAACATTGATTATAATTTAAACAGGTAAAATTTCAGTCTTGTGCGTCTTGGTAAATTCAAATCACATTTATCTACATTGTCTAAAAAATCATAATGTAACATCCTATGATAGTAATTGCTTTTGTGATATCATTTCTGGCTATCATAAGACATGACAAGTGTATTCGTGCAGGAGTGGGTGGATTAGAAAAGGGGGCGGGGCTGAGAGTTATACAAGTTCATTCGATTATAGATTGATAATATAAACATATTAAGCTAAATAGATATTAGTTTTATTGTTGTATTACAGTTCCTGAAAAAGTTCATTCTGTCGCTCCACAAATCATACACAGAGCTCTATAGTCTGGTTGATTTTTCTCTCTCGGGTGTCTTCATAAGCTTCCAATGACTGAACGTTTTTAAGTGCTTTATAGCGTGTTCGACATATATCCGACACGCTGATATAGAAAATTCATTTGTTTACATTTTCTTCATTCTACTCGTGGTTAAGCTTCCAAGTTGGTGGCGTCTGTAGGGGTAAGCATTTTCGAAGAACACATATGACAGACAGTAGCTAACGACCAACACTGAACTGCAGGCCCCTGACTTTGGACAGGCTAATGAAAAGTATTGCGGGCTTTAACATTTTTGTAATATATTTCCTGCCTTTTTATCGCCCTTTTCTATCCGGACTTTTTATTAGTTTATTCAGCCTTGTTTGACATGAATTGTCATCCTGCCTATTTTGTGTGAAGCTGCTCATTCTGCATTTTTTTTTTATTCTCGAAACTCCTGTCCTGCCTTTTTTCAAACTGAAACCTTGCCCCTCCCCCTCCCTGAAAAAAGGTACCTCCGTAGAGTAGTAATAGGTACACATCCAACAGATTTGATATAAAAACGCCATAAATATTTTTAGAGAACCCCTAGCATTGTTATCTTAAATAGAGAAAAGACCCATCGATCATCGGTGTTAATTTTACTATCGTCATTTTTTAATGAAACGGTTGGCGAATTTCCATACAACGTTTCAGGAATTTATTAAATACAAAATATCTGTATAAAGTTGTGTTAAGGTGTAAATGCAAAGTCATTTTGCTATCATGCATTTGCAACGCTGCAGGGATGTTCAACCGGTGAGTAGTGGGGCATGTATTATACAAAGCTCTTACCGTTCTGAACATGCATGAAATATTTGCCATTGGATGTAAAGCAACCAACAATCAATCAATCACAAACCCCTTATAAAGAAAATACAAATTGAGCTGTAACTGTTCAAATTAAGACAAAGTTGTAAGGAAATAAAGGGAAAAAAATACATGTATTGGAAGCTACATGATCGCGAGTAAATGTCCTAAACCTAAGTATAATGCAACATGTTTCAAGTTGAAATTGTAAAACAAAATACTGTTTAAAGTGTTTTAAAATAGACCCCGTTAAATAAAAAAAAAAATAGGTGGTAAACAAGTGGATCGAAATGCATACACACCTATGTTTGCTTTTTATAACTTTATAAAATTTACCGTAAGCAACTTATTCACGAGTAAGTATAAAATAGATTATAATACCAGATTATTTTGAAAGACCTGTTAAGGACTCGCCGAAGAATTCACACACGTATGTACCCCGTGTCTCCGTTACCCCGGGCATCTACTGCCTTTACATGAACGTCTCCCCCCCTCTCTCTTTTTTTGCATTGCTGTCTATTTCTCATATTTCTTATGGTAAAAATGTTATTGAATATTCGTTCCATACGGAATGTCCTCCAAAAGGATCAATGCAGGTTTTTAAATTATATTCAATGTATACACAGGTAATCTCTTTTTGTGTTTTGACACAACCCCACATTTAAAATGTAATTTGTCAACATCAGCGTCGTGAATATACCTTTTAGTAACATGTCTAATGATTCGCTCCACAGTGAAAATGAAAGAATAGTATCATTATTCGACAGTAAACATGGCTAGCATTACGAAATCATCATAGTGGAATTTAGTTAAATATGAAGAAACTGAATGACAAAACAAATTCTACGTTACACAACTTTAATAATTGTATTAAAATGAATATTTTTTACTGCAACAACATCTTACATGTTAGTTATAAAGCACCTGCATGATCTGTTCGTGAAATGTCCTAAATATTCACCTTTTTTTGGTATATATTTCACAGCTGGATGGCTTTAGGCGCGATAAAACCCCGCTCGCATCTCTTACTTTGTTTTATTAGTATTTCTGAACATATACATTTTAACTAACTTTCTTCATTTTCTTCAAAAATTTTAAAAAGATTGCGATCTCTTTTCTATACATTTCATTTCTTGTCAAAGTATACAGTTGGACTTAAGCCATGAAAACCAAACTGCTCCCCGTCTTTGTCTCAGGATATCACTTTAAACACATTCATCTTTGATGGTCCAGCAATGGTTAATTACAGGACACCAAGTTAAATAAAATATATTTGGTGATTATGCAAATGATGTCATACGGTCTACCATAATTAAAATCTTTCACTGGTAAGTAATCGAGAGTAGACATTGTATTTGATGTTTAATTAATGCATAATTTAAAGTCTGGGACGAGAAAAAGACAAAATGCTGGAGCTAGACGGAAAGTTGTTGATCCTGGTAGCTAGACCGCCAATGGTTTGGAGTAGTTTTCTCTGTTAAAGGGGACAACAAAAATAAAATTGTTACAGTTCCTTGCCGACAGTATTGCTTCTTAAGAGACTAATAAAAATGTTTGTGTTACTCATGGTGAAAATACTGAATAGAATTTCAATAAGGATACTTCCCAGCTGTCCCTCTTGTAGCCACAAAGGAGCAGATACAAGGATGTTGGTCTATGATAAGCAAGCTGCTGAAAATGGTTTTCAGCTTCGTATACATGGGAAGTACTTCCTGAGTTAACGGATGTTTTTTCTCTGTTTGAGTATGGAAACATAGACATGGACATGATGTGCATCATGTACTAATATGACAGAACAAAATCAACATTTGCTGTTAACGAGGCATGCTTTGAATTATTTGTCAGGAAGCAGCGACCTTATGATGCTATTCCGACTACCAGAGGTTCTCTTACGGAGCACTTAAAAAGAAAAATATATCAAGGTGGACATGTTTGAGTTCAACAAGATTAATGTATTCGTCTGGAACATGTACCAAGTAATGAACATTAGGGTTGAATGCAAAAACTAAATGACAGTTGGAAGCCCACAATGGACCTCTTTGGCTTCCGTTGCATCCTCGTGACAGAAACTTTTGAAATGCGGATCCAAGAAATCCAGCTGTGTTGGTAACTGTAAATGCTACCGTTCTGGGTTTCCTTGTACGGTTTTGTGTATTGGCAACTGTCAAAAAATTATAAGATGAGCAACCATTCTAACCAAATGAAGCATTTGAACTGAACAAAGTCAGTGATATCACTTGTTTGATTGATGGAAATGATAAAAGTGGTCATTTTCAATGATTTTGCCATCATTTTGGAACTGGAAGTCCATTTTTCTTCATATATGAATTGTTTCACCGTACTTGAAGAACTGTAATTTACGATGTATTAGATTTTACCTATAACACAGCTTTCAGGGGATTTACGAAATGAAGCCAATTTGTGGATATGACGCCATTTGCAAAATGATCGGTGCCATCTTGAATTAATTGGTATTTTTTTATGGCCAGCAGCGGATTTCTTTTAATTATCATTAAACCCACCTTTTTACCAAATTTCATGCTTGTATCACGATTTGCAGAATTATTTCCTTACTATTTTACTTTGGATTTTGTGAAAACAGGGGACAGTTGTAGTATACTGCTGTTTAAAAGTCATAAATCAAAAATTGTTTTCATAAATGTGTCAAAATTCGTTTTATAAATCACTTGTTTCAGAGACATAGTTAAGCCTTCATACGAGTTAAATAGAAAATATCTCAAAACAAGGTCGTTGTTTTGTAATCGTTATCTTTTTTTTTACCTCACAAACAAGAGATATATTTGCATTTTTCAAACGAGTAGTTACCAGATTATGTTTGATAAATTCAATATAAAAGGTTTAAGAAATAAACTGACTTGTTTAGGTAACATGGGTGCATATACTTTCATCCTTGTTTTTATTTTGTTAGTGTCTGGTATGGCATTGTCTAAGTTTATAGATAATGCCGAGACTATTCCTGGTAAAATGATTTTACAGGAAATTGCTTTACTTAGAAAACAAGTGACCGTTCAAAACAAAGAATTGGCTTCGCAGAGAAAAATAATAGAAAAGCTAGAAAACATAGTGATGAAATTGGTGGAAAACAATGGTATGGACATTACAAACATGGATGAGGATTTTGATATCAACCTGAAATTAAAAGAGAAAGGTTTCGATCGGTATGTAAAGCATCGTAATCAAGTTTTGTTTGTCTAACAGACACATTTGATATCTTGTTTGAATATCTTTGAGTTCACCTTTTAAAACAAAATAACAACAACTGTAACGAAAAAGAGTGACTTATATTGTCAAATAATTAAATAATTACCGGGTATGTAACAAAAAATTATCATATGTTTTATCATCATCACGATCATCATTCTCTTCTTGAACTTTCTTGTCGTTCCTGGTATACATTGCAGAATTAAAATATTTCGTTTTCTCATCCAATTTGAAATATGTTTAAAAAAAAACACATGTCTATTTGACTTGCCTGAAAGGCAATATGTATCCATAATCAATGTAGCATTCAAATTTATGCAGGTCTGTATGTATATACGTGGTGCAGTTATTTCATTAATTAAGAGGCGTAAGTAACAAAGGGAAAATCCCATCTAATAAGTCTAGGAGATACCGACAATACCATGTCAAATGAAAATCGACTAAAGGACAAACAAGAAACTACAAGAAACTAAGGCCAAGCATGTTAATTTGAAAGTAGATTGTTCCTGAAGCCTCGGCCACACCTTAACGGATTGCTCGAACGGATGCCTAACGGATAACTTTTTTAAAACCGTTCATATCCGTTAGACGTTTGTTCTAATCCGTTAGAGGTCCGTCTATATCCGTTGCATGTCCGTTTAAGCATACGTTTTATCCGTCGACGTCCTTTCTGTTCGGTGGAAGTTTTTGAGAATGTTCAAAACTTTGAACGGACGTCCAACGGTTAAAATGTCCGTTGAACGTCCGGTAGGCGTCCGTTTTGTACGGTACTCGTCCGTTTCGTTTCCGATTTGTATCCGTTACTTAATTGTCCGTAATACATCCGTTGGAGATCTGGAAAACAAATTCACCAATGGACTTCTACCGGACGTTTAACAAATAAAACGGATGTTGAACAAATGAGAAACGGACTTTTACCGGACATATAACGGATAAAACGGATGATGAACGGCTCTGAATTTCGCGTCAGAAATGCCAATTATTGGTTTAACAGATTTCTTAAGGTTCATGAATTCCTATTATTCATTCATGGCGGCATTTTGAAGAACATAATAAAATCAGTTACACAGTAACATTTTGAATATTTATGCGATTCACGTGTATTATTATTGTCGCCTTTATGTTTTGCGTATATCTTGTTCATCCGTTTTATCCGGTACGCTTCCGTTAGTTTCTGTTATATGCGGTACTCGTCCGTTTGATGTACGTTCAACATCCGTTCTGTCAGGTACGTTTCCGTTTCTCGTACGTTACATATCCAGTGTGTGTCCGTTATGCATTCGTTACAAGTACGTTTTATTCGGTCAGTACATCAACGGAGTCCTAACGGAAAACAATTTTGTCAACGGACAACTTTTATTTTCATCCGTTAGTCGTCCGTTCGTGCTATCCGGTAAGGTGTGACCGAGGCTTGAGTATTGTATAAACTGGTTGGTTCATGCACTTTAATAACTCAATATACAACTTTTATAAACTTAAACCGAGGGAAACACATTATTTATAAGAGAAAAACAACAAAACAACAGAAAAACTGAACAGCAACAAACATAGAAACAGATTATTAATGTGGATTCATTTATTTTCGTGGATACCAATTTTCGTTGAAAACTTGCATATTCGTCGATATTCAATTTTACGGATTTGACAAAGTCTGCATTCATTCCTTAACATGCAACATTTGTAATTCGTTGAACATTTAAATTCGTGGTTACCATCCGCCCACGACATCCACAAAAAATGGTATTCAACGATCATTAAAGAATCCACAATAACAACAACTGCCATTTTGCTGACTTAGTTCTGGAAATTGTAAGAGCAAAATGTGGATTGAACATGGTTTTATGGCTAGCCCAACCTCCCACTTATATAAAACACCGCTAAACTGACAACATTACGTGACAGGAGTACACCGTGCAACAAAAACGCTAGAACATTCAAGACAGATAAATGCATAAATAAATAATATGATAGTACATAAAAAATGTAAAACACAAAATAACATCGGAGACATCCCCTTAATTTACGACAGTACACCATGACACGACTAACGAAGTATAAACTGCGCATCACACGAATGTATCAACTCCACATAAAGTAACGTATTTCTCGCAGAACAAATAGATTTGTTTTGTTATAGACACGTGCAAGCATATAAAATTGTGATAGAGTTTGTAATGTGTTATTTTATGTATTTTCTAACCATTACAAGAATATCAAAATTAATATGAAACATGGAAATAATATTATTTGTTTGTTTTAAATTTCCATGCATTTGCCCCGCACGAATAAACTGTTCGGTATGTAGCGGACAACTGTGGTCATGTTTGAGATTTACTCGAATGCATTTTGCTGAAATAGCCTGACAATAGTTTTGGATGTTTTGTATTAGAAATTTCATTTTTTTCATTATTGTAGTTCTGGTTCTTTTTAGGAATTCGAGTTTTTACGGGAGAAATGAAAACGAGTCGTTGAATGAAGACTTTGATGCACAAGGAAATGCGAGACAAAAACGACTCTCAATATCAGGTAATATTTGCCTAAAATCAAGGTTCGCACTTATATTGGACTTATATGGTATCCTGTTGTTTTTTCTATGACTTTTATTGTAATCTCAATTGACTCTTGTATGTGCTTTTGTTGGCAGTTAACCAACACTTTGAATAAAAGTCCCCCCAAAAATGGCAAATAAAGTATATGTGATTCCAGCATTGACAAATGTAAATAATGAACAGTGAGAGTAATTAGATGTCAAATTGTAAAAACCAACCTGTATTTCTAATATCATTTTTAAACTCAGTTTCACAAAATTGCAATAATTTTTTTTCATCCTCAACGACAGAAACTGAGGACCTTTTTTACTTGTTTTGTTTTGAGTTTTTTTGGGGGGAAGTCCTGTATATTATTATGGTGTTCATTACTAAAGACATACATAGTCATATCTACCATAATGTACACGTGGAATGATAACGTGTATAAAGGATGAAATCAGATAAACGTTCTTAGTTATCAAAGGTACCGGGATTATAATTTAATACGCCAGACGCGCGTTTCGTCTTCATCAGACTCATCAGTGACGCTCAGATCAAAACAAAATTTAAAGCTAACAAGTACAAAGTTGAAGAGCATTGAGGACCCTTAATTTCAAAATTTTGTTCCAAATACGGATCAGGTAATCTATTCCTGGGATTAATTTCTTTAGTTTACAAATGCCTATTTCTATATACAGATGCCCAAGTGGGATTTACAGCCTTTTTGCACAGTTCCGTATTGGTTTCTAAAGGAAATGCTATAATTTTTGACTTCGTGATGTCCAATGTTGGTTCAGCGTACAGTCATCATAATGGTATATTCACAACACAACAACCAGGATTGTATGCCTTCTTTATTGATATCGAATGCTTTACGCATAGTCTAGAAACTTACATCGAAATTGTGAAAGATGGTACAAGAATTGCAGACACCTTTTGCCAAGGAGATGCTCATTTCGTCAACAGTGGAACTATGTCAGTTGTTCATCTTAACATTGGAGATGCCGTATGGGTCCGTCCATATGATATTGATGGGTCCTTTCGACTAGGTGGAAAATCGTCCTTTTCTGGGTTTTTAACTGGATATGTCACTGAGAGACCTTAAAAACTTTATGTACCTTATACAAAAAAAAAAAAAAAAAAAGTTTTTATGATACGCTGTTTTAGTACAACGAATAGAAATATATATATAATGCTAGTATATTGCAGTTAAGGAAACTATGAACTGACGTTTGTTTTTTTAAAAGAATAATTTAGTATTGTTTGTGACCAGAATTATTTGACCATCTATTAATTATAGGTTGTGTGGGGGTTACAGAGTAGAGAATAATGGGCAAAAATATAAAGAATAGAGAAAAATGGACCAAAAAATTAAACAGAGAAAAATAAGGTGCTAAAATATTATCAATTGAGATGAATGAAAAAAGCTATCATGTATGAACCAACATGTTTGGTTCGGATGAATAAAAAAAAAAAAGCATTTCAATTTTACTGACATACCATTGGAACGATTCCATGTTATCTTTAAAGAGAGGTTACAGATATCAAAGGGACATTCAAACTAATAAGTCCGAAAGAAAATGACAACGCCAAGGCTAAAAAAAAGAATCAAAGAAACAGAAAAAAACAGTACACAATAAAGCCTTCATATTATGTCAAGCAACTGATATTTTACAATATCAATATGCAGATAATCTGATAATCGATTTATCGGGCTATATTTGCGTGTTTCAGAAGTGTTTTCTTTGTTTCACCAGCACACAAAAGATGACTTGATAAGTTCGGGTCAAATTAAGTTATTAACGTCGGTTCAAACATTATGACGTCGCTGATATGTCAGTTTCATCTGACGAAAGATTTTGACCTATTTTTTAAACACTTTTAAAGTGTCTATTTCACTTGATTCAATTAGTTTATGTGAAAAATTTTAACTGATTTAGTCATTAAAAACGATCCGATTCAAGCTCAAATATGACAAATCTACCAAATATGCTAAAAAATGTCACTTTACAGATGGTTTTTGTCAAAAATGAAAATGGCCGCATCCGTGTTCATCCACAACCTTAATATATGGAATGTATTATCATAAAATGCAGTTTACATTTCATTATGAAGGATGAATACGAATGCGGCCTCTTCCGTTTTACACGGAAACCGTCTAAAATTTAACCACATTGATAGAATTTTGAAGATTTCAGTAATTTAGCATGACTTAATGGTGCTACAACCCGATATATAAGTATTGTATTGTATTGTCAAAAACAGCCCATATTTTTGAAGCAGAAGCATTCAACTGTTCAATTAATAACTAAAAGTTTACATTTTAACAATTTTGTAATACTGTTATTTTTTGGGGCCAAAAAGGGGTCTTACCAGACCTACTCCTTTCTTTTGTCTGTAAATCCTATATATCTCGAGAAAAATGTTTCAGAAAATGAAAGTGTTTTCTTTAATCTCATCCTTGGTTTAAAAAAAATCGTCAACGGTTACTGTAATGAACTAATTTGTTTTTATTTTTATATTGAAGTCGGGGAAAAAACGTTTGTCGGATCCGAATAAAGCCACATGCCCCTCCCCCAAATGATGAATGATCGGTACAATGCATGATAAAACGCCATCGTGCTATGATTGGTCACATTATTGTATACTTTTTCCAATTTTTTTTTTAATCAACATCTTTAACTATAAGAGCATCCCCATTTAGACTTCTTGCACACCATAACGAAATGCATTGTCAACTATAAGAGCTTCCCTATTCAGACTTTTGGCACACAATAACGAAATGCATTGTCAACTATAAGAGCATACCTATTCAGACTTCTGACTCATAGTTATAAGCATTGTCAACAATTCATCTTTGGTTAATTGAACGAACAAGTTTGTCCCAGTCAAAATATTCCACTCCATCTAAACAGATAATAGTGCTAAATCTGTCTGCAGATACATCAGTTGATTCCAAGATAATAGGAATTATGAAATTGTCACGTTTATTGGTGTAAGAGTGAGATTCGGCAAAGTCTAGGCTGTGCATGCACCATCTGTCCTGGTAGAATTCTCTAGTTAGAACCACTAAAACTCTATGGCAGTTTTCAATGAGATGACTTATGCTTTTAAATATGTTATCGCCTGGTGTTGCGTCTCTGTCATTTATAGCGCCTTTAAAACCGTAGACACCTTCAAGTTTTTGAATTAACGAATACAAAACCCATTCTCTTTGGTTTTCTGGATACACGACGTAGAAATCATACTTAAAAATTTCGTTTCGTGCTTTTTCCGGAGGTTCTGAATAAGAAAGTTTGTTTGTTAGATTTCCACAAGCTGGGCATGATGCTATTCCGCTATGTTGACTCAATTTACTTCTACGTCTGGACCAAGACTCCATAATTGTCTTCCATTCAACGTCTTCAGTTGATTTGAACGAAGCACTTTGTTGAATCATTTTTGAAATTCTGTCCGAATAGCTTTCTGTTACTGATTTAAAATAAGCACAAAGATGCGCCATGGCTGTTTTGTATTCATCACTAAATCTGCGGGTATGTTTTTCGAAAAGAATTGCAGCTTCCTTTGCTTTAATATCCAGAGTACTCGGTACGGTTCCTATATCAGTTTGGACACTATAACTTCTTGTGAATTTCTGGTCTGGCTTTTGTACTTTGGAAGCCTCTGGATGTTCGTCCTTTTCCTTTAAATCTAAAACTTTGTACTTTTTCACAGCGAATCGGAACCAGTAAGCTATTTCGAACAACAATCGGTCAACTCTTAATTCTACTCTATGGTCACTTTTATCATCACTTCCAGTTCTAACATTCGGAAGATCTCGTACTTCTTCCTGGTACATTTGAAGAAACGTTTCAAATAAATGTTCAAAGCTTTTCGTAGGTTTGTTTGCTGTGTCGATTTCCATAGCTCTCTTAAAACATTCTATTGCTTCTCTTTTGTCTCCAAGATCTCTAAGAAATCTTCCGTAACACCTATGGATTTCGGGCCATTTTTGTGTTCCCAACATTTGCACCGACTTCCAAAAATATACACATGCTTTAGTTATGTATTCATCTTTATCAAGGTCAAGTTCTGCGTCACTTCCGTCTTTTAGTGCCATCATTCGATAAGCATTGGCTAGCTGGTTAAAAATTCTAGAAGTATGGTGAAATGAATCTGCGATTTCCCAATCGTTGATAGCTCTTTCTAAATCATTTTTGTTCTTGAAGAGTTGATATTTACTGAAATGTATACTCGCCTTTGTAAACCTACCAAACCAATTGGCTTCCGAATCGTCTAATGATAGGGAGTGATTTACATGCTCAAGTGCTTCGTCGAGGCGTTTCCGGTTTTCTTCGGTTGCTTCTTCTTTTTCCATTCGAATATCTCTGAGATAGTTAGCATAACGAATTCTTACTTCCCGATTGTCTGGATTTTCTTTCAAAGCCTTAATAAAACAGATTCTTGGGTCTCTAAATTCTTCTGTTCTCCCTGTCTCCTCTACTACCGGTGGTATTATAGTTTTATCAACTTCAGTTAGTCCTTTCTCATTCCACTTGGTGTCTGGCTTTTTAAAGAAGAATGTTCCTAAATATGCTTGTGAAACTGCGGCAACGTTAATCACAGTCTTTGTGTTTCTGCAATCTTTCAATTCATCAGTTCCTAACGCCTCTGTAATCTGATGGATAATATTCACGGCTTTATTAAATGTTTCTTGGTGCTTAATTTGGTCCCTAATGTCTGATTCATACCTTTTTTGATAGCTCTGCATGGTCCAAAACTTAATTTCCAACTGTATTCTCTTCTCGATATCTTTAACAGATTCTAATTCGTCCAATGCTTCTTCAAATGTCGATGTACACCTATCCCATCGGGGTCTTACATTGTTCATGTAGCAATCAAAGAGATATGCAAAGCCACATTCTGCTTTTTGAACTGCGACAGCAACACCATTCCTAGAACTAAGCACCACTTCCAATTTTCTGTATGTGTCGTCTGCTTTTTTTGTTCGAAACAATCTTTTATACACAAATACCTGATTAGCAAGTGCGTTAAGATTTTCTGGGTCATTTTCTAACACGTCTTGGAAATACTTCAGTGACTCCTCTGGTGCTTTGTTATAAAAGTAGAAGACCCCAACAAGATTCCGAATAGCGTTTGCAGAGAATCCATCAACGTAATCATCTAGAAGAGACTTTACTTTAGCAATGGTGTGTGATAAAGTGGCTTCTGACTGAACTTGTGAAGCATTCAGCGACAGAGAAAAATGTCCAAAATCAGTTTGCTCTCCCATTTTTAGCCGTGAAAACCTGTTAATAAAATAAAAATAGATTTAGCCAAATAGAGGTCTAGTTGTTCCACAATTTCATCTTTAAACTTTTTTGTCTCATTGAAGTTTACCTCGCATATTATCTGCAATCCAATTATTTTTATTTATGGTTATGTTTTCATGTCCAATTCTATCAAATTGTGTTTATCTTTAAAAAATATAATGAATGAGATGTTCTTTATTGCGTAGATAAACAAAACATAATTATATCATAGTGTTAGCAATGTCGTTTTTTTTTGTGTGTCGATAGACATGGATATCATACTGACCGTACGTTTTTTTTTATATTAAGTCTCGTGACTCTCTCAGACCCAATCAATATATCAAACCAGCTATCCATAACCTAGCTTTCCTTGATGGATTTACGCTCTATCTAAGTAGACTAACAACGGGTCACCTTTAATCATCATTGCGTTCTGTCTACTAACAATGGGGCTTCTTTAATCAAGTTACTTTAATCATCATTTTCAGAAACCATTTACAGGAGTATTGGTTGTTATTATATAAGATTTGGTGACCTTCTGCTGTTTAACGCTCTTTGTCTTAAAAAGAAGATTTTTTTTTAAATAACGATGAAGACGACGGACGATAAACGACTGTCAACAATAACTGGCGAGAAATATCTCGGGCAAATTTTGCTCACGTGGATTGATCATGACTCTCACATGAAAGTCAAGTAAAACATTTCACGCGAGATTCACCCCAAACAAGCATATTCGAGAAACCCACGATCATGTGAAATGTTCATGTAAATTTCACGTAAATTGAGATTCAAATGGGAAAAAAACCTGTATACCCCTAAAAAGTTGAAACAACTGTTCCCTTCTCTTGTTTTATCTGCTTTGAAATCTAAAACAAGTAACTATGTTTCAGTGAAAAGTTTTCATGACATCATCGTTCGGTGACATGTATAACTAACTGAAAACAATAGACTTTCGTTACTACATTGATGAGGGGTGGACAGAGGTTAGCCGGGAACATTACAGTGATGGAGCGGGAAGAGGGAGTTGGAACAGGGAAAGGGGGAACCGGGAGTGTAAAATTATTGATTTGCTGGTAATGTTTTAGATAGATTTACGTCCGGAGTAAGGAGTGGGAGTAACTTTTGAAGTCAGTGGCAACAAGGATTCCGTCAGTGGTGAATCCAGAAAATTAAAAAAAAAAAGGCTTAAGGAGGGGGGCGTGTACTTCTAAAGAGTGGTCAGATCCAGTCATGCATGGCAATTCGTAAATAATCAAGCTTTTTTTTCTCACAAAAGGGGTGCACGGGCCTCCAGTCCGGCTAAATTGCCGCTGCTCCTGCCGTGCTTATAATTGATAAACAGTAATACTTTACCAGACTAAACACCTTTCCTATGGTCGGCTGTATTCACACTGCACTAAAAATTCATAACGTGTCAATCTATATATATATATAATTCAATTAAAATTGTCCAAACCAAAATCCAATTTTACACTGAGAGGTAATCAATATCGTGTGTTAGGTGCAACTTGAGGATTTGTATAGTAATACTACACAAATCCTTGATATGTGCATGATCTAATGGGTGAATTTACATTTAGTGATGTGGAATGGAAGTTAAGTTGAAGGGTACCGATAGTCTCCATATATACAATGTTACTTTTGGTCAAGTATAGTTTACTCTATAATTAGAAAACAATAGTTTACCTTTTATTTTAATTATACACATCGTGTGTATGTATATGCATTTAGTCAGTCTGTCTATTTTTAATATTATGACTTGATCATCAATTGATTTTCTGAGAAGTGCAATAACAAACGAGAAATGCATCGCATGTCGAAATGTAGATTTACCTGGTTTTGAACTCTTCAAGGTTGATAAATAATCTTGTTGGTTCTCTTCCGGGTTATTTGACAATCAAGGGGAATAATTTGAAAAATCGATCAACTATTAAAAATATGCTTTAAATTTCTTAATAAATGAGGGGGAGGACAGGGGTAAGGGAGACAGGGGAGAAAGGGATAGGAGAAAGGAGAAAGGGGTTGGGAGAAAGGAGAAAGGGGGTAGGAGAAAGGAGAGGAAGGTTTGGAGAAAGGAGAAAAAAGTTGGAGAAAAAAATAAAATATGAAAAAATAAAATATCTCTCTTTTTTCCGGTAAATTATAAAAAATAAAATAAGGAGAAGAGGGGTAGGAGAAAGGAGAAGAGGGGTGGGAGAAGGGAGAAGGGTACCCCCTGTCCTCCCCCTCATAAATAGTCCGAGAGAAAACCATATGCATTTAAGCAAATTATAAGTTACCAGTTTATAAACTATATAAGAAATTTCCTAAAGTTTATAAGTTAGCTTATATAGTTTATAAGATATATTACATATAGTTTTTAAGATGTCTTATATAGTTTAAAAGATATCTTATACATGCATATGGTTTATAAGATATTCTATATAGTCTATAAGATATCTTATATAATATATGAGATATCTTATAAAGAAAATTATTTGAGATATCTTATAAACCTCGTAAAAATCGGGACACGAAACTGTTTTATTTTTTTGGTGTAACTCTTTACCATTTATGAATGATGATTGCTTTTAGAATTGTATTATACAGTATTGCTGATTATTTTATCTTGTTTGGACCTCATCTGGGTCTCTTGCAAAATTAAACATGATAAAGTGGATTGCTTACATTATCACTACGTAAATTATTTTCTGAAGAAGCAGATAGCCTTTAAAAATACAGCGAATGGCTTGTAGTTTAAATTTTCAAGGCGAAATTTGCATTTCATATGATATTAATAAAAAAAAAACAGCTGATACGCAACATGATACGCCCGTAACCAAGAATAAAGTTCAATAACTTCTCAATGACATATCAGAAATTCATGAAAATTGTAAGGGAGCTCATGTCAATAGATACAAAGAAGTTTCCTGCTAATATCAAAATGCGATGCTACACCACTGCTTGAAGAACACTCAATTCACTGATATTTCTGCATATTCCAAAATTACCTGTAAAACATATATGCAATCGGCGCAAGTGAAATGCAGATTGACACCAATGCAAAAACGACGTAAAATATGCACATTTCAATCATCCGGCTTATTCTATCCGTGGTGGACCCGGTGCATGGTTTTCAAAATCTAAAAATTTGGCATGGCAAATAAATTTTAATAGACAATTCTATGCTGAAATTATATTTTTCTTTATACTTGTAAAACTTCTGGTGATCTGCTTCCACGGACCGACACTGTAGCAGTACTGAGAATCGAAGGGTAAGCTACGCTGATAATAACCGAGACCATACTAGCAGAGTGAAAGGTTAGATATGTACTCCAAACTACACGACAAAGCAGGATTTGTTTGTGCGTGGAAGTGGTTGAAAATGGATAAAAAGTTGTTCTATCAATAATTATAAGTAAAATAGTGTCCTGATAGAAAGAAACCATATCTGGAAAAGACTACTATAACACAATCTCTGTGTTATAGTAGTCTCAGATCTGGAAAAGACTACTAGTAGTCTCAGATCATGGTTAACCAGAGGCGGATCAAGTGGGCCCCGGGCCAATATCTGCAAATGATTTAAAAGATCAATGGGATTTTATTTTGTGTCAAAAATTGAACCCCTCCCCCAATCGCGTTTTACAAACTAAAAAATGTAGCGGACCCCCTTTTTCGAAACTATGGAACCGTCTGTCAAAATTTTTTTTTTATTTTTTTAACTTTTTTGTAATTTTGAAGGTTTATTGTGACGTACGTAACTTTTAACTGATCGGGTACACGTACGTAACTTTTAACTGATCGGGTACACATTTATGTTTGGTGTAATTAATCTTCACATTCAATAAAGTAGACCTTGAAAATCCTTATTTCACATGGTACAGGATTTTCTCACGGTGTTCAGAAACATTTATATTGTTCGATGTACTGCTCCCAGATGTGTTTTACACCAATTGGTGGCCTTCGGCTGTTATCTGCTCTTTGGTCGGGTTGTTGTCTCTTTTATACATTCACCATTCCCATTCTCAATTGTATGTACACAATACAATCATCCCTAACCCAAACATACTTGATCTAATGCTTACATTATCTGAGAAATCGGCGTAATCATGTAACTTTAACCTTTATCACAGGTCCATGAAAACGGTGGTCTAGGTAAGGTGTACCTTGTCTGACTTCACGTCTGTTAGACATGAAGTGGGCAAAAATGGACACAATATTCGCGGTTGATACAGGTCTGAATTTGAATTGTAATTAAATATTTGACACATAATATGTTTCTGACACAGAATAAGTGAAGTCAAAGAACTTAGAATTGGTTATATGATTTGAATTTATACTCATCTTGTTTGGCTTTTGTGCAATACATTATGATGTTGCGAATTGCCCCCCTTTTCCATCTCCCAAAAATAAAGAAAATGGTCACTGAAGTTTTAAAATAGAAAACGAATATTCCTTAATCAGCATACATTTAATAGTAACTTCTGAAAGTAAATTGTTAGCTAATCACCATCTCAAGACATTAGGAAATTTCTTTATACATAACTTTTAAGGCAGTGTAAGGGAGATAATCCAACATTGTACATAATGTATGATTTTGTGATTGGAATATCTCCCTTACACATCTTCACTATTGACTTAATTGTTCATTAACCAAGAAGCCCTCGTTTTCTCCAGTTTGCTGCACCTAATTCCTAAACGTTTTGAGCCATAACCCCAAAAGGCAATCCTAACCATCCCATTTGGGTATGGAAACTTGTGGTATAATTTCAGAGAGATCCATACACTATTAGTCAAATACAAGTTATTGTCTGCAAACTAGAAAAATGCCTTTTTGGGGCCTCTTTTTGGCCCCTAATTCTTAAACTGTTATGACCATAACACCCAACATCAATCCCAACCTTCCTTTGGTGGTTATAGACCTAGTGTTTAAATTTCATAGATTTCTATTTACTTATACTAAAGTTATTCCCCGGAGACCAACTGTCTTTGGACAAGGCAGACAACGTGATACATGTACCAATATATGACCACAATATTTTTTTGTGGTCTTATAAAAAGGAAATGCTTCAAGCAAGTGCTGGACTATGGACATGATGTCAAGGGCCATAGACAAATGAACAACAGCAACTCAATAATAAAAGGCGTCTACAAACAGAAGAAGCCGTCAGGTTCTCTTATAGCCCACAAATTGGTGGGGTATGTGTTGCTCAGTTTTTAGTTTTCTATGTTTTGAACTGTTGTTTATCTGTTTATCTTTTCTTTTCTTGCCATAGAGTTATCATTTCGTTTTCGGTTTGTGAGTTTGAATGCTCCTTCAGTTTTTTTTTTGTTTCTTTTTTCTTCTCTCTGAAATATTAAGCTCTTTGCAACTATAGACCTTGACATGGTACAACCACTTATTTTTGATGTGTTGATTGTTTGCTGTCTGAATAATGTGGTCAGAAGGTTTTGAACATATTAAGTGCATGATGATTTGTGTCTTATCATTGGTGCAGAGAATGATTAAGTTTCTTGTCCAAATGGCTTTTTCCTTTACAGAAACAAGAGTGCACACACTGAAATATCTCGCCTTCTATACCAGTCATTTATATTATGTTGATAGTTCGAAATATAAAGCTTTACTATCAAATAAACTCAACATGATCCAAGAAAATGTGGTCAATGTCATATTTATATAAACCCGACAAGAAATGCATGAACACCTTACAATCATTCAATATACTAAATACAGTTGACCTATTGCTTATAGTTTCTAACAAGCAGACTTAACCATGAAATCTAAACCTTGACCACTTTATCCTTGAATCAACCTATTAAAGGCTAGACATGACATAATGTAATACACTTCAAACAAGAATTGGTTTCACTCATGATGCAAATAAAACAGTAGCAAAGAGAACATAACTTATCAATCTATGCCAATGATACATAATGGGATTGGATTTTAATGACAACTGAAAAATTGATAAAACAATATTTACCCTGAAAAACTAAATGGTGTGAAATCTACAAGTCAAAGGTTACTATAGAAAGATGGGTGGATGGACGGAGGTCCAGTGGCAGATTAAATGCAATTCCAAGACAACAACAACTTACTGTGATATGAATATGAATCAGCTATAAACTTTAAGACTAGCTTAGCAAGATTTTGAAAGTGCTAGTTCACAAAGTAAGAAATCATAGGAAGACATGTCATTCTTCCTATAGAAGGATGGACAGAAAATCTAATTCTTACAAATCAGATGATAAAGAAGAAAAACTTTATAAGATTAGCTGGATCTAGCCAGAATTTAATTACCAATATAAAACAAATATATAATGAGACACAATGTCACACACTACAAATCTCATACGTCTACCAGACATCTACATAATCTATTTTACGTGTATGGGTAGACACTACTACCTCATACAAAATCACAGATAATAGCTTTAATGGTTTTGATACTCAGTCTTGTAACAAAATAGTGGAATGACTACAAAACTTATTTAAAGGGAGACAAATCTTACTTCAATTTCTCAACATTTAAGTAAAGGGAGACAAATCTTACTTCAATTTCAAAACTTTAATGTGAAGGGAGACAAATCTTACTTCATAATCTTAACTTTTTTGAAAAGGGAGACAAATTTTACTTCATTTTTTTAATATACTTTTACATTCCTTTTTTAATTAGTCATGGTAGATCTGAAAGATCCGTGTTCTGATAATAAAAATTGTATATTTCAAATCAATTAGTAAGATATTGTTTGAGAAAATAAAGAAAAATATTTTTTTTAATCATAAGGTCAATATCTTGCCCTTAATTTCAGTTCTGTAGACATAACACTATCTTATATGACCTTTCTATCAATAAAAAAATATCAAACAAACGAAAAAAGATGTAAATACTGGTGATCCATAATATTTGTAGCACCTAACAACCTTCTATTCTTAAATAATACAACATTCAAATGATTATCTACTGTTTCTCACTTTTGAAAAAAATCACAAGTTTATGTGAACATTATTTTGTGTGTAAATTTCTTATACAGATTCTAAATATACTAAAAAATCATGAAATTGATTTTAAATGTTCGCACTGATTCTCAATTTTTTTTTTTTTTAAATAAAATAAAAAATATATGTGAACATAAGTTTCTTAAAATAGCTTGTAACTATAATACAAATCAATAAATCAAAAACTGATATTTAAAATTATCAATTATTAATATAATAATAAATAGTTGCAAAATAAAAAAAAAAGCTTAAATAATAAAATATAAATAATTAAAATTGTGAGAAATAAAAAACTGGAATTCTGTGACCAAAAAATAGTAAAGTATTAAGAATACTGTTTATGCAGGGAATAAGGAAATCCTAACTTACAATGCTGATTTAAATAACTCAATTTATCTATTTTCCCTTTTTCACAATAAAATGGACAGCCTATATAATAATAAATTTCACTTCATTAGTAAACAAATGAACCTCAAATTCAAGAAAAGGTTAAAATTTTAAATTCAAGACATAAGAGAAATTAAAGATTTGCTGCCTAATTATAGATGATAGCATTGATAAATGTTACACAAATCGGTAGAAGGAAAAACCCTAATTTCAGAACAATACCGATATTTCTGGTGTTGATTTGTTCCCTTACCCAACTATGTTAACATGATAATCTACTTCCTTGTCTTGATAAACTGTCATGATTGAAACAAATATAACATAATATTCACAAACTATTATTCTAACTAATTTACCATATTTAAAGAACAAGGCAAACATGTTCCTAGTACATTATTTTTTCTCTCCATAAAATATTTAAATTACAACAGTATGGTTAAGATATACATATACATGCTAAAATCTCTCTTTAAAAAAAAATAATAATAAATTTTGGACGGCTTTCAGCACTTTGTTGTATAAAACATATATAAATTGACTAAAAACTACTTTATCCATTTAAACAATAAATAAAAGTTCCATGAATATAATGTGGACGGAATGACGATGAAGTGGATGGACTATCGTGGTCGGATTGGACTAGAGATGATACGGCTTTTCTCTAATTGTCCAGATAAGTCACGGACTTTATCTGCCCAATAGTCACTACTCTGTTGTAGCTGTATAGATAACTGAAAATATAAAAACAAAGAAATATAATACAAGTGAGAGGTTTAGCTAGCTGTAAAACTACATTTTATCCATAAAACAAGATTTTATCCACCATTTTTTACATAAGAGAATGCCTGTACCCAGACAGGAATATGACAGTTGTTTTCCATTTGTTTGAAGTGTTCGAGCTTTTGATTTTGTCAATCAATTAAGGAAATTTCTGTTTAGAGTTTTCCTCGACATTCAGTACTTTTGTGATTTTACTTTTTACATTCATAAAAAAACATTTGAAATTCAATTTTAAAATTCAGCATTAGGAAAATATTCATTTTACCAATTCATGTTTTTTTTTATAAAAAGAAAGCAAACAAGACTTCCTATAGGTTAGAATGTTGCCCTTATTAAATTTCATTGGAAAAGCTGTAAAAAAGTTGGAAGCTTTGATAATCTTCTTTCCTTTGATAAAATATCATTTAAACCAAAGCTGACAAGAGTTGACACTTCATGTTAAAAGTGTTCTCCAAATTCATTATCATTTGTTGAATACAAATTTTGTGGAGGTAATGGTTAAATTTGAATGTTCAACAAAGTGTATATTTCCCATAGGCTTGCATAGAAATTTAAGCAAATCTGTGGAATACATTCAACTTAAATCCACGAGAATTAGTATCTCAAAATAAATTTAATGTCAAGTTAGTCACATGCAGAATTAACACTACAATCATCTAGTCAACACAAACTTCAGATAAGTTATAACAAATATTCATTAAATATTTCACATGCTTACATAATGCAAATATAAATTGAATTAATAAAACAAAAACCAAACCAATATTTTTGACTAATTAAGACTATAATCTAACAAAGTCGTTAAATTTCGTAAAATACATATGTTATAAAAAATCAAACTAGTAAGTCATCAAATCAACTTTTTCTACCTTTTTGTAAAACTGAATATCAACATGCATTGCAGCTGCACATATATTAGTTACAGAACTCATCAAACAAAAAGCAAATTAAAAGTTATCTCCCTTGATAGCAAATAAAGCGATTATCTCCCTTGATATAAAGAAACAAACCTATTCAAAACTGCTGGGATATCTCTGTTTCAAAAAGGAAACTTTCTGTCAGTAAACAAATTAAAACCTTTACTTATTGATTCTTAACAAAACACGGATTCAGTACTTTTTGTTAAAGTTTTAAAATGTGATTTTTAAGTTTCAATTTCAAATAATGATTGCTATTTTTAACTGCGTTTTACTGAGTTTAATCAAATAAATAAATAATTTACCTATTACATTTTTGTTCAATAATTATTGGGTTTTGTTTAATAAGAAATTAAATAGTGGTCAAAGACAATGAATAATTGACATAAAAAAAATCATATTTGAGATAAAATTTGAATAAAATCAAATAACCACAAACCATGCTCTTTAATAAGCTCTGATCATGGAATGTGGAATTATTGTTCAACTCATGCATAGCTATATAATGTTATTACCTCTCCAACTCTTTGTATCCAGTAGTTTTTATCTAAAGCCGCAGCGTCCGATATTCCTGCATCTTCAATACCTTTACTGTAGGCTTTTTGCTGAAATTAAATTTAACAAATTAGCAAATGAAATAAAAAAAAAACATCTAAAAGATGGGTTTCTGTTTCTGAATTGGTGTTTTCATTTTTTTTTTTTTTTTAAATATTTGGCTTGTTTTGTTTAGTAATTGTTTGGTAATATCTATCTACACAATTGTATGTCCTTCATGCAAAAATCAAACTACAAAATAACAAAATGTTATGAAAATTTTAAAATGTTATTCATAAAATATTCTAAAAACTTTTATTTCAAGGTACTTGTATCTCTACAAAGCTAAAAGAATGATATAAAACTATTCTATCCTGATATTTCTGAAGTTAGTCAGAGAAATCCACAAATTTTACATTGTTGTTTTAATTTTGACAATAAAAAATTGGCAACTTGGTCAAACCATTTAAAAGTAATTTATTCTACTTTAAACACAACAATAACTGATTTATTATTTATATTTTGAGTAAGCAAACTTTAAAACCATTGCCATATTTTATTTTGTAAAATGGCAAAAGTTGAAAAATTTAAAAGAAGTTGAATTGCACATCTTTCTAGATTCATAAAATTCAACTGATAAACAATAGAAAACTCATAGATTTCCCAGACTCATATATAATACATGTATATTTATAAACATTTAAAACTTGACAAATATGTACACACCTCTCCCAATAACAGAGAATGAAGAAGAATAAATGACTTTGATAATTAAGATATTAAAGACAAGTCTAGAAACTTAGCTGTACAAAGCAATGTTAAAATAACTAAATGTTAATGTTCTTATATTAAATAGTTATCCAAGTGTGTATGAAAAAGATTAGTGCATTGTTAGAAATGAAAACATTATTTTTTTCTTCAGAAAAGGCTTAAATATCACAGTATAAACAGTTCTCATTTATATGTATAATTGTATTTAAGATAAAGCTACAAATAAAAGCATCTATTCTGTGATAAAGTAAATGAGTAAAAGGAAACTAATCTAAAGACTATGTAATGTCTGGGTAATACAAGAGTTGTGTCCCTTGTTACCTTATCAATATCTACATCAGTGGACCCCATCTGAAAAGTGTACTTTTTATCAACATATCAGTTTTAATGGTATGATTTCATAATACAACGCTTCATCTCATATTCTATGTAAGTTGTTCCTCAAATCAAGTTAAAACTTAAAATCTAGCATCAGCATACAGATACATCATATAAACTCTTTCATAGCTCCCACTAATAAATATCCAGATATCAACATGTCTAAAATGACATTAAATTACAGGAATAAACTTGTTCCAAGGTTTCTTTGAAATGATATTTAACCCATTGCTTTCCTATTGTAGCTTGTTAGTTTTGAATACCATTTATACACCTTAAGAAATTTTCCTATGCTTCAAGACTTCTTAAGAAAGATCTTTGCAAACAAAATTCAGATCCATAAACTACTGCCATGAGGGGGTTCAGGTAGCCTATGTTTCACACAAAGGATTTAAAGTTATAACTAGCACTCTAAAACATATTAAATGAAGCAAACGACTTGTGTTACGTTGCAAATCAATTATTATTCTACCAAAAAATAAAACAAGAGAATATCAACACTGAAGAATGATTCCAAGTCCACAAATATTCACAAATCTGTTAAATAAGCAATTTCTATTTGCAGGAAATAAATGTTTGTGGACTTAAAAGTTTTGAATATGAATAATAAAGTTTTAAATATGATTTCACAAATGAATGATAATATGTAGTATGAATTACTGAAACCCCAATGTAAACATATAAACTATATAAGATCTGAAACCAGAAATCCCTGTACATTATTTGTCTTAACCCTTTTATTACTGTTAGTTGACTTTCACCCTAAGACACTCAAAGCTTACTAATGGGACTCTAGGACCTGCTGGACTAACACATGGACACGATGGTGACCGCCTATGGCCAAGTCTTGCCGGCCGGTTCTATTATTTGTGTATAATATACATACAAGTTTTAGAAATTTGGCACAGAAAAGGTATTATTGCTATGACAACATTTTCTATAGTTTACTCTTTGATATAATTTCTGTGTCCATTGACCTCTGTTGAAATTTAGCTGAAATTTTTTCATTTGTAATAACTGTTTTTAAATATGGCTTTTAATACAAATGGCTCAAGAAGAAGAGAGAACAAAAAAAGTGCAAAATAAAAATGATAACAAAATCTAGTTTACAAAATCTTTTTTATACATACTGGTTTTTCCTTTAAAGGTGAACTGTTTTCTATATGTAAATGCCTTCGAGCCTCCATCTGAGATTTTAAACTGTTAATTGTTTGTTCTTTACTTTCTATTTGAAGTTCTAAGGTTTGTCTAGAGTGTATTTCTCTGTCTAAATCATTCCTTAATCGCTGATTTTCCTTTTGTAATGAACTCATCTGAAATGAAAATAACAAATAATACTTTAATAAACAGTATTAAATATATATTTTAGATATACATTTCAAAATATCTGATCATGATAATGTTGGAATCTTTTCAAAACTACAAGAACAAGTACTTTATATACTGGAGTCAAAAACTTACTGCAAATTAAAAACAAAATTCAGACATTTCATCTTTCAAACCCTGGTTTGTAAAACTCCAAACACAAAAAAAACTTCAAATAATTTTTTGAAATATATAAGGAAAAATTGAATATGACGTTTACTTATGTCCATGCATTGTAAAATAAATTCACTGTGTAAAAAGTATGCTCATGACCATCAAAGAAAATTCAATAGTGAATTATTCCTGAAGAATTTGAATCCTTATTTTGAAAATTTTACTAAAAAATTATGCAAACCTGTGAATAACATATCAAGATCAAAGAAATTAGGAGTTGTTTCCCCTTAACACTGTATATCTGCTTAAAAAAAAGCTGATAACCCTATGATAAAGGTACGATTTATTCTTGACTTTCTAGTACCTGTTGGTTAAGTTGTTGTATATTGTCCACATTAATCTTCAATCGACTATGTAAATCTTCAATTGTTGCTACTTTAGCTTGTAGTTCATGGTCCTGGTCACTTCTATATAACAAGAGAAAAAAAAATTAATATATATCTTTAATTTTTATTCTTTTTAAATGTTATAATATATAGACTATAATCTTTTTTATGTATATTGTTAGCACAAACATTTCAGTGAACTTAATTTATTCAATATCCTTTTATTTATTTTCTCATATAATTACATTATAAAGGAATTGATGTTTAAGATCACTCTCTTATGGAGGACTTGTGTTTGTCTTGGGAAAACAATCATTGGAATGAAAATAGCCAACAATGCTATCATATCTTGATATTATATTTGAAGCTATTTTTTCAACTGTAAATAATGAAATTTGATTGTGAGCAGTTGCTTTAATAATTCTTTGACTATTGTTTGGTTTTTATGCACTGTACATTTCAGCTTCTTACTTTCTTTTTGAATTTACAAATATCATGCACAAAAATAAACCAACAACTTTTCTCTTTTTACTTCCTCAAACTTTTCCAATGAAATTAAATCATGTTTCACAAAACTGTACAGTAGAATGAAGAAGAAACTTACGCATTATCTTCAAGACGATTTCTAAGTTGATTTAATACTACTTGTTGGTGTGCTGAATGATTCTGTAATGCCTGATAAAATATAAACAAAACAAATCAATTAGTTTTTTTATATTTAGACAAATGAACTTTTCTTGTGTCTTATATAGATAAGACCCGATTGTTTTCCTGTTTGAATGGTTTTGCACTGATCATTTTTAAGGCTCTTCATAGTTTGCTGTTTGGTGAGAGCTGTGTTGAAGGCTGTACTTTGACCTATAATGGTTTACTTTTGCATATTATATATATATCTATTTGGTGATTGAAAGAGGTATTTGAGGAACTGATATTAAGAACTGATTATATATGGAAGATCAATCTACTTTTACACATGACAAAATAAATAAATGTTTATAGAACTCCAATTCTTTCAAACATGGTTTAGCCAAATTTCATTTAACACATTAATCCTGGTCTCCAACCACTGTATAACTAAAACAATGAATTATACAGAATTGATAATAATTTAGCAATGAAAGGGAAGTATTTCCATCATAAATGTTTAATTACCTTAAATTTGTCAGACTCATCTCTCCTTTCTTCTAATTCAATCTTTGCTTTATTGCTGAATTTCTGTAATTTGGTAACTTGTTCTAAAAGTTGCCTGAAAAACAAAACAAATTATAAAATGGCAGTTCTAAATAATATCAGGTTATTTACTGTATCCCTCCCTACTCACCATTAAAAACTTAACAAATTCTGGTGGATAAATATCAAAATACTGAGATATTGAATATTAATGATACAATGTAACTGAAATGCTCTTGTTTTTTCTACTATTTGGATAAAAATGACTAAAAAATATATAATTCTTACTCTTTTTCAGCAGTGAGAGTCATAATGGCTTTACTCTGTTCTCGGATCTTCTTTCCAAGTTTCTCATTGGCAAGTCTAGTAAAAGATAAATATAGGTATAAAAATAAAAATATCCACTATAGCTATAGTTAGCAGATTTAAACACTATCAAAGATTCACATACGATTCAATAATAAATACATATGCTAAATTCTAATGTACAGTATAAAAGCCTATTTCAAACTAAAAAGTAGTTTTTGCAATCATATTTTAACATCAATTATTCTATAAAGTCATTAACTCTATGTGTATTTAACCCTGTTGAATTGCTTAATCGTATATAGTTTATAAATAGCCTGGATACATGTACATTGCATAGAGCCAGAATGCCATAATACTTTTAGATGTTGTTTATCATTGGTTTTCTCTCATATGGTTGTTCCAGTGTAAAATTTAATTTCTCTTGATTTCTCATAAATTTCTTTTTTGTGTGTTTGTTGGTTTACATAAACTGACAGCAAAATTAAAATAATGAAGCTCCCAAGGGGCAATCAAAACACAATATGACAGACATTACCATTACCCAAAAAGAAAACCTTTAAACATCCACAAAATTAATCAAATTCTAAAAAATGTAGAAACACAAATCTCACACGAGAATCCAGGTTATCTGGAAGGATACTCAGTTCCTGCTCTACCAATGAAATGTCAAGAAGCATATGACAAGGACAAACTCTCAGAAATAATTCAAAATATATTGATACTTCCCCATTGTACAGGAAAACTTACTTTTGTTCCTGAACCCAGGTATTGACATTCTGAACAACTAGTTCACTCTCCTTGTGAAGCCTGTCTCCATTTGACCTTGATTCTTCAAGGGCAACTCTCAGGCCTTGGATTTCATCATTTGCACTCCTGTAGTTGTGGTTCATTAACTCTAGTTGGTTCCTCATATTTTCACTCTGTTAAACAAAATTCATATAGCATTTGAAAAATATGCATTATTCAGACAAAAGGGTTTCACATAAAAAAAAAAAATAGGAACATTTGTAGGTATCAATACTGATGCCATTTTTAATTGACCATTCAATCTATGTGTTAATGAATAATTGACAGCCTGTGCATATAACAATTAAAAGTCATTAGGAAAACAACTCATGGTTTAACTCTTATTTGCTAATGAATACTTAAGAAATTATAAAAGTAAAGAGAAAAAAATTGATAGTGTAAGAAAAACCATACTAGATTTCAAAACACCTTATTTACATTTAAACATTTTAAAAATTATTTTTTTCATACAATTAAATACTGACCTCATCTAACTTAGCTTTATATTTCTCTTGTATGTTACTAAGTTCTACTTTATACACCACTAATTCCTCCTCCTTAGCGGAGAACTCCTGTAGGCTCTGTCTATGTTTATCCTGACTGTTCAACAACTCCTGTTGGGTTTCCGAAAGTTTCATATCCATGTTCTGAAGCTAAAAGAGAAATAAAAGTTGACAATATATAATTAAAAGTGCAATTTTTACAACATTTTTTATGGGTTAAGTTTATACAAGAAACAAGAAATTAAGTGTACAATTTTTTTAAAGTTCGCAAGAAAACTTCTGCAAAACCATGAAATAAAATAATTATAAAAAAAATACAAATTTGTTCTCAATCAACAAGATTAAAACTGTAATGAACACTGAGCATTACAATCCACCAGATTCAACCTGTAATCAACACCAAATATCATAATGTTCCAATGAAATCACTACACTTTTCTCAGTTTTTTACTTCATAATAGTGTTAATAAAGTTGCATAAATAAATAGGAAAAGATTTTTTTTTTATTTCTATTGCAATTTGCCGGAAAAACAATTATAAAGCATATTTCCCTTTATCTGCATCTTAAAAAAGATCTATGACTTATAATTAGCTAACCTTACAAACTACTTCAGGTTGTAAATCATATGACCTTTGACCTATATTTGAATTATTTGACTTAGACCATGCCTTTATCGAAAACATGCCTGATTTCTATAATTCTATGACATAAGAATTGATGAGGCTATAATTCTGTGACATAAGAATTGATGAAGCTATAATTCTATGACATAAGAATTAATGAAGCTATAATTATTGATTTAATTTACCTCATCTTCAGATGCTCGGTTTATTTCCTGCAGTTTCCTCAGCTCGTTTGTCATTGATCTCATCTTTTCTTCATATTCACGGAGCTGTAACAAGAAAGTCCATAAATTGTAAGATTTAAATCTATTGATGCACAGGAAATAACTGTTATATTACATCATAGCTTGGATTTTAGAAACAGATTTCACTGTTATAGAATCAATAATCAATAAACTCATTTCCTTTTTATGCCGAGATTTTCATTTTGTTTTCATGTACAGTTTGAAAGATGACAACTTTAAGCCCTTACATACCTGTACAAAATCATTGGCAGCCAATATATATTTAAATATAATTGACATAAAATTAAGAATGGAAATGGGGAATGTATCAAAGAGACAACAACCCGACCATAGAAAAAACAACAGCAGAAGGTCACCAACAGGTCTTCAATGTAACGAGAAATTCCTGCACCCGGTGCATGCTTACAGCTTATTAGGACAATGATTCTATGATTTCATTATCATTTGTTGGATACCAATTTTTGTGGATTACATGGTTACCTGGGAACAACAAATTCCGATGTACAACAAATAATAAATCTTTTATAAAAATTTGAACAGAACTTTGACAACATCAAATATCCATGAAAATGAAGAAAAAAGAGTTTTCTTCAAACAACTAAAATTAGTACCCACGAAGAAAAAAAGAATTTAAAGTAATAAACTTTTTTCTCAGAATTATTTTAAACTCGTCATCATAAGTACCTCTTCGGTGATTGCCATGTTTTGTTGCTGAGATTTGTGGAGATCAGTTTTGAGTGCTGCCAACTGTCTGGAATTCTCTGACAACTGATCCATGGATTCCTTGTGATGACCTTGAACTGTGGTTAATTGAACTTTGAGGTCATGTGTTCTCTGTTCCTGGTCCATTAACTGTAAAAAATTTAAAACATGAAAATAGAAGACAATCATTTCTACATTTAATACTGTGTAGTATCAGATTACATAATTTCTACTGCTAGATGATTAATTCCAAAAAGTTCCATAACTCTAGAACAAGGATTGAAAATCTTTAAAGTGGAAGAGTCTACTTTATTTTGCTATATCTCAAGAAAATAACAAAGCATAAAATTTGGTCCAAGCAATCATTAATAATCATACAAAATTTAAATAATATGGAAGATTTACTAAAATAGTATACACTTGTTCAAAAAATTTCCTTCAAGTAGGATCATACATGTGCGTTTTTTTTACACGTGTAACTATGATGATAACTTACATCAGCATGTGCCCTCCTATACTGTTCTTGTGTTTTCTCATATTCAGCCTGAATCTGTGCCAATGTTTCCTCATATCTTTCAATCTGTAATTCATAAATAATCATTACTTTTAGGGCAAAAAAATCAGTATTAGAGTGGACATGTATAAGGCAATACATCTGTATGACTCCAAGTTAGTCAGGTAACCAGATACTGCTGTTACTCAACCATCAACTGAAATCTATGCAGGGTATCAAGCATGTCAAGTAAAAGTATTCAATACTTTTTTTGCTTGATTGTTTTGTGTATATATCTCCACTAGTATAGCATCAACCATTTTAAATTCTGCTGCTGATATACCTTGAAATTGTTTGGCAAAGCAATAAGACTAGAACGTCACTCAAACAGCTACAACCAGACAGATAAGGGATTTTTTCTTTGTAACTAATCTACCATTATGATGAAATTAAATTCCTGTTAATTTTTTACGAACTATTTTCCAAACATTTTATTGTCCTAAATATGCATATCTACTGCTGGGTGATAAGCACCAATCAATTAATCAATCCAGTATAATAACAAATTTGTAAATTCACTGTGTTCTAGATTTTGACCCCTACCTCTTGTGCATGGTGATGACTCTGTTTCTGAGCAGTCTGTAAGTTCATCTTAGCGACCCTCAGCTGTCCTTCCCTCTCTGCTAACTCCTCCTTTAATGCCCTTTGTCTCTGCTGTAATGACTCAATTTCCCCTCTAAGCTTGCTGATTAAATCATCTTTTTCTTTAATCTGTAAAGTATAAAATAATCAGGTAAACAATGGAAGTCTGTTATTTCGTTGTCTGAAATGCTCATATCTTTTCATATTACTGTATTCTTTTCTTTTTCATTTAAAAGTTTACTTCATAAAATTTGCCCCTGTATACCTTTTAATTAAGACAGTGTCTATCAAATAATAATTATAGGAATACAGTCAATACACTTTGGTATAAACCAATGATTCTACAAGTGCTTTCTAAAACAATATATACCAAAATTACAGCATAACATATTCAAGTTTCAACCAGGTTTTCTTGAAACTGGTATATTTTATCTGAACAAATGCAGGTGTTGACATAGTCCTTAGCTTTAACATATTTGACTGATTCAAACATGCATTTCTCCTTTATCATTTTGTTTTCTATGCCGCTTTTGATAGTCTTATAAAACTGACCAATTTAGGAAATTTATTTTTTACATCTGAATGATATGTGCTGATATAATTTCAAAATTCTTCCTATACTGATTGGTTAATTCAAAAAGGACTATTTTACATTTTGGAGTCTGACTTACATGGTTAGTCAGGTCCTGGACGGATTTGTTATAGTTGTCAATGTCTTCTTGTAGATCAGAATTGATTTTCTTGGCCTGATTATATTGCCTGGCAGTTTCTTGGTGACGTTCTCGTTCAGCTCTCAATTCTTGTTGTAGCTGAGTTAAAATCTGATCTTGTTGTTCAACCTAATAAGGATAAATTATAGTCAATTCATGTATTTTAAGTCAATTTTATGCTCTTCAACTTTGTACTAGTTTGGCTTCATTACTATTTTGATCAGAGCGTCACTGGTGAGTCTTATGACACATGTCTGGTGTATTAAATTATAATCCTGGTACCTTTTATCACTCTCCATATTAAAATAAGAATCCTGGGTAATTTTTTAATCTATTTTAATATTGACTTCTATTTTAGACCAATACCTCAAAGAAAAACATAATATGAAATAAAGTATATGAATAATTTTGTTTATATAAGTGTATTCTTACAATTCAAATTTGCAATGTTTAAAATCCATAAATGCATTTCCCTAGATGTAAATATTTTGATTTTTTAAGCAGGGTAAACACTATAGTTTTGTTAGAGTAAACAAACCTGTTCTGATAACATCTTCTCCTGTTCCCTAGATCCCTCCAACTCCACCTCTAACTTATGAGCCTGTTGTTTATACGCCATTCCCTCTTGGACAGTAGCATGGTGCTCTTCTTTGACCTTCACCATGTCTTTACGTAACTTATCAATAATGGTTTTCTGCTCAATGATTTCTTCTTCGAAACTTGTGCTACGTTCCCGTAGCGTCTTAACTTCCATCTGTAACTTCCTGTTGACCTGTTCATGACGGACGACCTCGGTCACACGCTGGCTAAGTTGGTCTTGAGTGGTCTGTAGAGATTGTTCCATCAACATCAACTTCTCTTCATGATGTGCCAACTGAATATAGCAATATTGAATTTATCAGTAATAGTCATATAGTAATAAATATAAGAAGATGTGGTATGAATGCCAGTGAGACAACTCTCCATCAAAGTCACCATGTGTAAAGAGTAAACAATTATGGGTAAAAATATGGCCTGCTACACTACACCTTGGCTAACAAAGAACAGTCAGATATAAATGGCCTATGCATGCATTAAAAATTTCATGGGACCTGTCAAAATACATAGTTGAGAGTATAAAAACTAAAATATAAATTACAAAATAAAGATTTAGTAGTTGAAAGATTCTAGTTGAATACAGACTGCTTTTGTTTGCTAAGCTTTGAGTGGTCACCCAAAAGAATAGAGCGATTTTATAGTAATGTTGAGCTTAAACTTTCACTGATTTTCAATGCTTTCAACTTAAGTTGAAGTACCCCACTTTTATATACTTAACCCCTGTTTAATTATTTTACCAATGCATTGTTATACTTTCTGATGAAATTTCACTGCTTTGGTATATTTTCTATCTACACTGAGATTTCTTACTTTCTTACATCCTACTTTTTGATATTACATTTTAACACTTTGAGTGGGTCTTTTTTATTTCCATATATATTGATAATAACTATCTTGACCCATGGTGATACAGATAGTTTTCATTTTCTAGTCTGCCCTTATTATCGTTTTTTACATCAATTATTCATGAAACAAATTTGTTTGAACATCCCTTTAAATCTATCTGTGTTCTAAATGTGTTGTAATTAAAAATAATCAATTCTAATTCTCTTTCAAATAACGCTTAATTTCTGTAATTTTCTGTCAATTTCTAAGGATGCTATCAATTTCTGATCAATTTCAAAGTATGCTATCATTCTCTGATCTATAATTTGTGAACATAAAACATGTAATAACAAGATACAAATTTCTTTTTAAAGTGATTTTATCTTTCTGAAGATTGAATCTTTTAAGCAGATATCTAATTAATCTATTTTAAACACACAAAAAAACATATTGTTCAATTAAACTTTACAAAAATTTGTTTCCTATTTTAGAATTAAATACCAGATTAAGGTGGTATGGGTGTCTTCCTCCATCTTGGATTGTAAAAAACAGTGAATTAAAAGAACCAATTTATAAGAATATAACTTTTAAATATTAATATTTTTGCAAAAATTGATTATTTTTGTTTGTTTTTTATTTTTTTTAAATTGCCATTTTAAGTGGAGGTAACTCTAAAATAGTGCATTTTCTGAAGGATACTACATTGAATTTTCCTATTTTGTATTTTAGCCGGAAAAAACTCACGGTGACCCTATCTTTTCTCTTTTCTCTTGAAATTCTCAAAGCATTGTCTAAAAACTATCTTTTCCTTAAGTATTTAACAATTCTATCATTTTGTTTAGTTTCTAACCACAAAATGGTGTTTTTTCCTGTATAATCCATACAAAATGTGTCATTTTGTCGCGTCCTGTAGCTTGAGAAAATGCGTGGTGACCTATCATTTTTATTATATATTTCAACATATATCAATAGATACTACGTTTTGGCAAAGTATAAACAAATTCTATCATTTTTATTTTAGACTCCCATACCACCTTAAAGTGTCAAATATAGTTTTACTGAGATATAAACTGCAAAGTTAAAGTTTAAAAAAACAACCAAAAAAATGGATAATTTATCTATTTTTAAAGAATTAAATAGCAAATTAAAATGTCTGAAAAAAACTGCTTCCATAAGAATTAAAAAGTTAAAAGAAAATGTAAAATAAAACTCTTATTCCAATTATAGCTTATAATTCAAACCAGACAATAAGATCTTTTATTTTATAATTTGGTATCTTTTGTATCTGTATATTATATTTTTTCAGCAACTTACTTATCTAAAGAAACTTTAATCCACAAAAAAAAGAATACATGCTTAATCATTTTTATTAAATTTGAGAATCTTTTCCTTGACATGTTGAAAAATTCAATAAATGGTCAACTAATGAATTACGAAATCTAGATTATAGCTTGATAAAAGATATGAAAACACCTTTAGAGTTCCGGTTATTTGCATAGCCTATTTGTCAGACGAAATTATGCAATAAAGCGGAGTATGCTTATATCCGAAATGACAAATTACGGAGTCAAATGCCATCGATAGTGCAGATCAGCAAAGAAGAAAGATCGATGTACGTCCATAGTCCACTTACAACATAATGAATGCTTATTTATTCTAATAAAAGTTATTTGTCTACTGTCATACATTTTATTTCATTGTGTATTCTTTCAATTAAGTTTATAAACACATTTTGTTTTTGTTTATTTATGTACCGACTTTTCCTTTACCTGAGATACGATAATAAAATTGTTCTAAAAATAGATTTGTTTCTATGACCCGGATGTACAAATTAAATTGTTACGCTTTGTTTAAAACAAACTGTTTAACAATACTACACAGTTTATAATCATTGTAAACAATAATTGTGTAATGAACTGCCTTTGATATTCAGTATTTACCAATTACACAGTGATGTGACACTGTTACTTTAACACCGCTAGTTTCGTTTATGCAAAGCAGTTAACAGGTGATGGGGCCATGCACGGGTTATTTGCTGGACACGAGTGTTGAAAGTGAGAAAATATAATAATCAGAAGTTAATTTTCTTTTAGAAAAATATTAAAAGGGAAAGATTGATGTATAAATGTATTAAATTCTTCAACCATATATAAATGCCCTGTAATATTTAACATAAATGTAGATCACCCAAGCTGAATTACGAAATTACACATTGGATAATGATCGATAATTAGCAGGCGTTAATGTTTTAAAAATTCACCCAAAATATAATCTATGAACAATGTTTGAAATCCAATCAATAATTAACACCTTTTGAGATAGAAGATCATAGAATGGTTGTGTTTTTACAACAATCAGCTGATTGACATTTTTATGACCTCGAGGCTTAAAATAGAATATGGGAAACTTTACCTGTGTACACATCGAGGCCTTTTCTATAATCATATAAACACGAAAGATACTGTTTTAAAACTTTATTTGAATAACACACAAGTAAATGTGAAATAATAATGAAAATTATGATGCATTCAAGAAAAATATACTTACCAAATTGCCGTTTCCGGTCAAAAATCTCGTCAGTTTTAACTGAGCATATCTAGCTGGCGATTATTTTCTATGCAATAAACCGAAATGCCACTTGTAAGGCTATGCATATAACCGGACAATTTAACATTAGGTTAATGGGAAATGGTTTTGTGCAGGAGAAAAGTATGCAATTAACCGAATTATGCTATTAAGCGGTATGCAATTAAGTGGAATCGACTGTACTCTTAAGACCGCTAAAAAATCAAGAATAAATACATTCTGATGAATAGAAGTGGTAAAGTTATAATTTTGTATCAATTTTTAATGATATTTCTGCCTTTTTTGCAAGAGTTATCTCCCTTTTCAATGCAAATCTCCATAGGAATTTTAAATGGTGATTTTTTTAGTCTTCCTCAAGTAAGATTTTATGGGACTTTTTTCTGTGTATATTTGGGGTATAATCCTAAAGATTAAAACTTTAAAATCTTCTGTTGCAATTACTTTCTGGTAAGGGTCAAATTTATGCTAGATTGACTGGACTATTTATATATATATAAGAACCATCAGTGTATTTACCTCTTGTGCACAATCTTTGTACTGTGCTCTGGCTTCTGAGAGGTCATTCTTTACATGGTCAACCTCTTGTTGTAGTTCTGATACCTACAAATAGTACATTTTTTTATTAGTATCCCTGCAGGAGTATTTTTTCCAAAAGAATAATTTTGTTTTAGTTCAAATTGTATTCTTATACAGCCTTTCAAATTTTCTGAAAAATGAAACCATCAGACCTTTTCTAAATCAAATTATTGCTATGTGAAAATAGAGAGAGCAATTTTTCAAATTTATCTGGTCTTCAAATCATTAGAGCTTCAAACAGACATTAAAGTACAGTTTACCAAACATTACAAAGTATTAAAATTATCTATTTGTGAATGCTCTCAATAAAAAATAGACCAAATTGGCAAAACTCACAAATTTAACATCATTTATTTTAATAGGATTCTAATACATATATAATACAGCAATTGTGTTAAATTTGTTTCTTAACATTTAACAAGATTAATTTTATTCATAAACGTTTAACAAATTGATTAAAATTAAATATGTTTAAAATTAAATGAAATAAATTTTTGACAACAATGAACATATTTGTCCCTAGGTGAAAGTGTATTTATCACAGTTTATTAAACATTGCTGTCAATTCTATGTAATCTGGTGTACAGCATTATATCACTCATAATAAAGGCACTATCTACTAAGATTATAACGACTTTGATCACTTGTCAAAACACATGCTTTATAACCCCTTTCTACAGCATGTCTCTTATCTTTTTTAATCCTTAATACAAACTGATATGCTTTTCTATTGACTTGAAATATCTTAAGAAAATTTTAATTTTAACATTTAGCATTTATGGCCAATGTTTATGTTAAAGAAAGAAAATTTACTTCACATTAAAATTATGTATTCAAAGATATTGTGTTTTCGATTCAGTTGTTTATTATGCTTTATAACTTTTGAAGTACTTCTTAATGTACAGTTACTTTGCAACTCAAAAGAAAGACCCAGGAATTTACATGTTAGAGTAAATCTAAAACTGGACCAAGAAATTGAATTATTACCAGGAACTGAATCTTTGTTATATGAATAAATTAGGAAATGAAAATTTGAAATCTATATTTTTGAATAACGCTATTAATTTCATGCTAAAAAAATGTTTCATATGATGATTAGAGTATGCATAATCAAACCTAGTAAAATTAAGATTAATTGTACAATTATCAGCAATGTATAAATACATTAAAGAGAAATCAATTAGAACCTGAATTGGCAGTGGCAATTTCTCTCACGAAATTGTCTGATGATAAAACTAAGACAGAATTATAAAGGATAGTTACACATGCCTTATTGCATGTTCAAATTACCAAACAACAGCAGGTGTCAAGCAAGAAATTGGTTAGAAAATCCAAACAAAACTCTTGTAATTCCAAAGAGTTCTGATTTTACTTATAATGTCGACCTTAGGTTTAAAGACTGATCTTAATTTCAAATTCACCCTTGGAAAAAAATAGGAAAAATACTTTCATTTTAAAAATGCCAAAAATACAATCTATATAAAATGTCTTACCTGATTTTCAGCTCTTTGTTTTGACGACTGTAGATGATTATTCTCTAGTCTCAGATCTTTAATGTTAGCCTCATGTTTCTCAATCTGTAAAAGTGCATTTTCATATTCTCTTATAGTCATTTCCATACCAAAGTTTAATCCACTAGAATCATGATGGACACTATCGGACAGAATACCATACCGTCTGTCCATTTTACTTAAAGCTGTTGTGTTATAAGGGTAAGCCATTTCTAAGTCTATTTTTTAAAATTTAACACACAAAAATACTCTTTAAAATGGCCATATTTATTAAGTAAATTTAATTTTAGTACATCGTCATTTTGAATCACTTATTCCATCTATGAACTTTCATACTGCCATTTCAATTACATTGTAGTACCAAAATGTTTTAATTTGTTCATTTCTAACCAACATATTAGAAAATTTGTTCAGAAGATTTTCTAAATCATAAATAGACACTTTTGCATATTTTTTTTTCTCTCACTTTCCAATTATGAAATTAAAACATGTATTCCTGCACACAAATAAATGTTAAATCGCACACAGTATGGAACTTCTAATATTAATCGACCAAAGTCACTGATGCATAACAAACTGTCATCTAATTTCTTTTTTTTTACCTGAACAAGTCAGGAAACAACTAACACCTATATAGTTGTTAATAAAAAATGTCAACACGTACTTAGTGTTCAAATTGTAAACTGTTAAAAGTAATTGTGATTTAACTTCAATTTACAGGTACTGTTACATTAATTCCTCAAATACCAATTAAAAGACAGCTAGCTAGCTATAGGAACTGGGTGTTTATCCTAATCATTCAATAAAAGGTTATCAAAACAGTTTCATTTCCAATTCAAATTTGAACATTTAATTTCCTTTCACAGCAAGTATCCAGAAATGATTTTAAACAATTGATTTTTTTTCCAGAATTTAATGTCGATTTTAACCTATCCATACTATTTACAAAAAGCTTTAAATATCATATCTCTGTCCAAGCAAATATTATTGTAGAATTAACCTGGATTCCGCCAGTACTGACTTCATACATCAGACACGGACAGATTAATCAATATAAAAAAAATCCATGACAAAAAGGTTATCACAAGAATACTTTGAGCTCCACTTTAATCCAGAAAATTAAATTCTGACATTTTCAATTTCATAATCTACAATTCCAAAGAATGATAGTTTGTCAAGCCGATTCACTGGAAACTTTACCGCTTAAAATTCCATCAATATAGATAATTTGCAATTCATTTTCACTGACGAATGAACATAAAATCCTACGAAGGAAGTAAAAAACTTGATGCTGTAATATTCTTTTTTCCTTACATCCTGAGAACCATAGACTATCAATTGATCTTAACAAATCAACACTAAATAGAATCTATTGTAGATAGCGATGCAATCGCACTAATCCCAGTAACAAAAGATGCAACTGTTACAACGAAAATCAATGTTATCTGATCTATATGTCACATATCAGAGCACTCGTATGAATAAAAGAGCGGTAAAGGGCAAATCTGATACACACTAATACAATATTTAAAGACCTCAGATGAATTTTTACTTATCATACTACATGAATAACATTTTCTATAGAACTTATTGACGACCTTCCAAAAGGAAGGTTGTAATTTTACGGCAACTATAAAAAGAACTATTCACAAACTTAACGATGGTTCTGTAGTTTAACAAACACGTCCAAACAAAGATTATCGTAAGTGAGAAAAGACCTGGAATTTTAATTTCCATTTAAATGTTAACGTTCTGTTACATTAATTTCAAATCATCTTTATTAATGCTTATTACTCACGGTCAACTTTTTATATTCAGTGAAATAGATACATACAATTAAATTTCTAAAAAGCAGAGGTACAGTAATTTAATGTTATTTAAAATCAAAATTGATAATGGTTTTGAGAACAGAACTCATTTTCCTAAGTTATTAAGTCAATCTTTTATGCTTAAGCTAAAAGCTATATATCATTTAAATGAAAATGTATCGTTATCTTGTCCATAATGAATTAAAAATGTCTTTTAAAAAGTACTCTAATACAGTTTAAAGTTTTTAAAATACTATTACATTTACTGTATATCATATTTTATGACTGCTTTAACATTCATATGAAAATCTTCCAAACTTATAAATTTAAGTTTTTATTTTTATTTTATATTTTCAGAGGGGGGTTGTACATTATCGCCAAAATCTTTAGTTTGTCATATTCTATCGAAAAACAGTCCAGGTTTAAACTTGAACAAATATATAAATCATACTTAAGCCTTATAAAATTCAAATTTCAGGACCTATAAAATATGCAATTCCACTTAAGGATCAAACAACTACAAAGTTGCTAAAATCAAACACTTAAACTTTAATACTAACTGTACACAATATAACTGCAATGTTTGAAGATTTGAAGGTTTTAACGATGGCAAACATTTCGTATAAATCAGACACCTTGATAGGGGAAGTCAATAAATTCTTGTAACATTTAAATTTTAGACACCTACATGGAAGTTTGGCTCGTACCGAATTAAATAATTTGTAATGACTATTGGGACATTGTAGTACTGTACTAATCTCATTACTTATGGTGTAATAAACTTATGAATTCTAATAATTAAACCATTATAAAATTAGATTTCCCATGTATTTTGTTTATTTTTTAATTATATTGATCAGTATCTCATATTGTTTTTGTGTCACATGTCAAATATTTTCCATTAATTAATTATTTTATTTAAAATGGGGAAGTTTTCTCAGGCTGTCAAAAGGATGGAAGCAACAGTTTCAAGAATGATGTCATTTATCTAAATACATGTACTGGATATTGAAAAGTATAAAAATTGGTTCCATAAACAATATATAAACATGATCAGTTCATTTCAAGTGTAAAACTTTTTCCGAGTCTAAGGTGTAAACAGCTGCTTTAGACAAGTAGAAATTAACACTGAGACATGAAATGAACGATTGATTTAGAGATGAGAATTGGCCTTTACACCCCAGCAGCATAAAAAGGCCATTTCTATATGATATACATGAAATATGTGAAATAAAATAAAAACAAAATGAAAATTAATTTCAAGGAGGTTGGACTGGATTCTAGAAACAGCAACAATGCAAAAGCCTACTTTTTTAATGTCTACAAAGGGAGAGCTTAAGGTGTCACCTTCTTATGTTTCAGGCTCAGGCTTTTTGGTAATGTCATCCAGGTCCATAGCCAGGAATTTCTAAGGGCCTGAGGGGGGGTATTTGGACTCATGAACTCGACTTTAACAGTCACAGTTTGAACAAAACGTTGACTTTAAGTGCTTATTTGGTTTCAAGGGGGGTTAGGCTACGAGTATGTCATCTAACTATTTTCATTAAGGGTACGTGCCACATGGGAATTCACTCTACTGATCTGTAGGTAGAGCTTATGGTTAGAATAAACCTCAATATGACATTAAGAAAATGGAATAAAAATTGTACCAAACTGCAAGGTATATTCTTAAAACTTAATCTTCATATATACTAGATATTTGGGATGAATCTTTGTAGCAGGAAGAGTATGTGCACAATGTTTATATTAAATTCAGCCTTATAATATACATGATATAAGTTACTGAGAGAGAGGAACTGACAAACTTCAGTTAACAATATTAATTCAACATTTAAACTGTTTATAATATACTACTACTAATAATAAATACATTAATTATTTTACTTGTAATATCTAAATTGAAAACAATATCAATTTTAGTTTCAAAATAGAAGATATTGTTTATTTTCATTTTAATATATGGAAATAAGAACAATTTCAATTTTAGTTTAATTTTCAATATTCTAAGTTTAAATACACAAATGATAGAATTTCACTTGAACTATTTGACACAGTGATTTTAAATATTATCATTTCGTGTTATCTATAGTAAACCAGCAGGTCATTTTAAATAGCCGCTGACAATTGGGTAGCATGTTACTACAAGTTAAAAGAAAGAGGGAAAACTTTGATCATGGTTCAGGGCAGGTTCATACTTGCTTTATAATCAATAATAAAATAAAGTAGAGTTATTTCCCTTTATTCACCACAGACAGAATAGATTTACCTCCCTTCTGTTTAAACAAATGTTGAATTTTGAAAATAAATAATCTTTTCTTCTTTTTTTCATTTATAAAGCAGTGTGCTGATGCTAAAGCAATCGTTAATCAATCATTTAAAATGTATCCAGTTATCAGATCTTATCTTTCAGCCACACATTTAAATTCAAATATATCATTGATCTTTTCTTTCATTGATTGTTAATTATTTCATGTCTAGAGGAAAATTGGCAGGCATGTTAAGGACAAGAAGAAAGTAACAATTAATACAAAAGGTAGGTCCTGCAATATTGGTATAATCAGGATGATCGGGAGAATATTTGGAACGCCATTGGGGAATGAGGGTATATTTGATAGGGACAGAAATTAAGCTATCTTATTTTGCAACAGTATAAAGGCATATTTAGAAAGTATTCTGTGATTCAAAGTTGATAATACATCTTAGACTTAAAATCTCACTGCAACTTTTGGTCAATTACTCTGATTTGCTTAAGGGCTGTTCCAAAAAATACTATGTCCCCCCCAGGGAAGGCAATTTTTTAAATATTATGTGGGTGGTTGTATTTGAAATACCAAAATGCAAAGGGAGTGCTGTTCTAATTAAATTTTATTTCTGTGGGTGGTGGGGGTTTAAAAAAAGTGCCAGCCACGGGGGGGGGGGGGGGGGGGGGGGGGGGGGGGGGGGGGGGGGGGGGGGGGGGAACATAGTATTTTCTGGAACAGCTTTAATAAACAGTAAACCAATGTTATATAATGAATAAAGTATTTGAAAATAGATACACAACTATAAACTAATGAACAAACATTGATCAACAAATTCTTTTAAAACCAACTTTTAGCAATCAAACTCTAGGCAATAAACAATTAAAACATCAATATACATTATTGAAATTTTAAAATTATTACCACAGGTATCCTACACATCCTTGTCAATAAATCTGTTTTCAACTTGATGTGGCAACATAGTACCTTACCAACATTTTCACAGTGAAATACATAATGTCCTCATCTATCTGAGGCTACTCTAGGGCAAGAGTTGAAATAACTGGACAAAAGCCCCCCCCCCCCCCCCCCCCCCCCAATCATATAAAATGTGTCACTTCATAACAATCACATGAGTGAAAATTTAACCTGTAACCTTTTTTTTAGCATCAAGAACAAAGAATAAGACCTGAAAAGTCTAACAATATATAAAAGATATGGTATGATTGCCAATGAGACAACTTTCCACAAGAGACCAAATGACACAGAATTCACAACTATAGAACATTGTATGGCCTTCAATAATGAGCAAAACTTTTCCATAAAGTCTGCTTACCTCCTCCATCTTGTTAACGATATCATCTCTACAAGATTTAATGTCGGCCTCGTTCTGCTTCAGTTGATCTTCACGTCGGTTAAGTTCCTGTTCTAAGGCTTGACCTCTAGCCTGGGTTTGGTGAAGGGCAGATTCAAGGGTAGACAACTGTTCTGACATGTTATTAGTATCATGTTTATGACGTTGATGAGAGCTGGCAAGATTTAACTGAAGTTGCTGAATACTCTGTTCTAATCTGTCAATCTGAAAATAAAGATATTTTGTTAGCTACAATTAAACATAAACTGGAAAAGGTTTGAATTGGACATATTTAAAAAGTATAAGGCCTATATAATATTTTTGACATTTGAATATATAATTTGAAGACATTACAAGCTCTTGACACCATAATTGACAAACAGGAATATCAAAATGTTAACTCACTGATATGAATATAAATGGTTAGAAATATAAAATCTAACTGACAGACAAGACCAAATAACAGAAAAACAATTGACATATACAGACAGAGAAACTGGAATTTAAAGAAATCTACTGCATAGCCTACCTCTTTCATGGCACTGTTTTTCTGCTCTCTGACTGAAGCAAGCTCCACCCTAAGGTCATTGATTTGATCTTGATGATCCGAAATTTGACGGAGCTTGGCACCGAGTTCAGATCTGGTTTCTTCAAGTTCTAATTCCAAATGGGCTATTCTGTCTTCCTTCTCTAGATACTGAAATATATGAGAATAAATTGTCAATTTCATAGATAAAAAGGTCGGGTCTCATTTTGTACCTTTATTCCTTTTTCTTTTTGGATGAATAACATTGGACTTATAATGGATATCGTGCATTAAAGCTTATTGTTAGATTTGAAATGTAATTCTAAATTGTTGGGTTACTTCATTTATTATTACTGAATTAATTTATTTTATTTGTAATCCTTGTAGATACGATTTTTGGGTATTTGCGCATACATGTAACGTTGCGCTCTTATGAATTGTTATATTTCCCGTTTTTAAAGTTTTATGACATTTAGCCTTTTACGTACGTTACGTTGTCTAGTTTTTATTCATTGCAAGTTATTTGATATTCGAAGACACATCATTATTTTTATAGAGAGATCATAATCGGTAAGAGATAATCTATGTACATTTTTAAGAACAATATTTATTTAAAGAAGAACTATTAAGAATTGCAAAAGTATTTATAAAGTAATATTAATTTTAATTAACTTTTTAACTTAACAAAGTTATTCATGAAGCGGGAAAGAAAGTGTTTACTATTGTTTGTTTAGTATTATGATTTTAGTGTTTTATTTTTACTTACGATGTATGTTTAAGTGTATTTGTATTTTATTGTAGAGAATCGGTTGATATGATATATAGTATAAGAAGCCAAAATTAAATTTAATTTTGAAGAATAAAAGATACTTATATAGATCGCATACTTGACTTAACGCCTTATTTGATGCCTGATTGATTACACTTATAACTGACCTTAATATTGAAGAAATATTTCTAATGACAATCTTAAAACCAATTTCCTACAAATTAAATGAATATGCACATAAGAATTTCTTCTTTCTTTATCATATATTCATAATAAATATTGCAAGTTACAGTAATAAGGACTGTAAAATGTATAGATCTGATAGTGTACCTCAGTATCTGTATGACTATGTTCTCCTTGGTATGTGAACAGTTCATTCTCTAACTTCTTAGCTCTTTCTTCATTCTTTAATGCCTGTTAAATAAAAACAATTCAGTCAAATGATCATTCTTGTTTCTGAATATGATATACCACTACTTCAATGCCTTCTAAATAAAAACAATTCAGTCAAATGATCAATCTTGTTTCTGAATATGATATACCACTACTTCAATGCCTGTTAAATAAAAACAATTCAGTCAAATGATCATTCTTGTTTCTGAATATGATATACCACTACTTCAATGCCTTCTAAATAAAAACAATTCAGTCAAATGATCAATCTTGTTTCTGAATATGATATACCACTACTTCAATGCCTGTTAAATAAAAACAATTCAGTCAAATGATCAATCTTGTTTCTGAATATGATATACCACTACTTCAATGCCTGTTAAATAAAAACAATTCAGTCAAATGATCAATCTTGTTTCTGAATATGATATAGAGTGGGGCGCCCATATTCGCCGGGGACACAATTTCGCCATTTTATGATTTGGAGGTGTAAAAACTCCAAAGAATGGCTGAAATGGAAGAAATATACTGGTAAATGATATTATATAACAAATATGATTATTTTTTTAAACTGAAACAAAATTGCGGCACCTACTGAAAAGGACTGAAAAACGGACAACGATTTTCGGCCAATTTCCCGAAAAAAAACACGAATTCAAAGAAGTATTTCTAAGTAATTCTTTGACTGAATGCGCTAAATTTAAGTTCTTAACACCTTTGAAATGTCTGCTATTCATCTAGAATGCGATGATTTGATCAATGTTGTTTAAAGCTGCGGTTATTTTGTTTTAAATAGATGTGTAAAAAAGGCGAATATGTGTCCCCAATTGACAAAAAATCAGGAAATTTCAAACACCCTTTAACCTAACTTTTCAGATGATTATATTCAAACAAACACGTTTTCAAGCTTAAGAATATTTTGCATTTGAAGTTGTCTTCATATAGAAATATCAGTATACTTCAAAAACATTTAGACTTGAACATAAACTGTAGAAAACATGAAAAGATGTGGCGAAAATGAGCACCCCACTCTACCACTACCGGTAAATATAAATATGTATTTAATAATGGACTTCAATAATCTTTTATACTTAAAAGACCATCTTTATTATGTTCTGTTAACTTGGGAAAATGTGTCATTTCATGTACAAATTCACTTTAATCATCCCTTTGCTAAATGTGTTAATACATTGATCAACTTTATTAGCTTTTCAATTTTTTTTTATCATGTTAACATGTTTCAAATTTTATGCAGAAATAATGTAAATATTCAAAATGATCTAACAGTAACACTAATTGATGTTGCTATATATCATTTTATTTCTGGTTTATCATAAATAAGGCTGATGACTTTTCTATATTGAATTTTTTACTTTTGTCATGTCTGGGTATTTTATACGTTACAATGAAATACAGAGTTTGCTCATTTTAAAGGCTGTAATGGGATCTATACTTGTTATAGAAATCGGTGCATTACGTTTGCGCGCATTACCATTACATTTGCGCGCAAAAATCATTACATTTGCACGCAGCTTTTGATTACATTTGCGCGCATTTTTTTGACAGGTAAACTCAGGTAAAATACAGGTTATAGTACTTATTTATTTATTAATTTGTTCAATTATTTACAAGTATCAGTACCTCTTCTGTGAGTAACTTTACAATTCAACAAGTCAAAGGTGTATGCAAAGTTTTAAGACAATCTTTGACATAACCCATCTATTGTAACTTGATCTAAAGCTATAACGGAGTTTATATTTGGTTTTAGAATTCATTATGAACAATATATAATTTGAATTAACAAGGTTTTTTTTAAATTAATAATTTATAGTCATAGCAGTTATGAAAATACCAAAAAAAATATAGTCATTTATTATTTAAATCAATTTTTATTAATATTTTTACCTGAGATTACATGTAAAATGAATGCGCGCAAATGTAATCAAAAGCTGCGCGCAAACATAAAACATTTTAATCCCAAAATGCGCGCAAACGTAGTGCGCCCATAAAAATGCCTGACATTTGGTCTCTGGAGTCTAGCTGACTCACTGGCAATCATACAACATCTCCTTATCCCTATATTCATGCTGGAGTCTAGCTGACTCACTGGCAATCATACAACATCTCCTTATCCCTATATTCATGCTGGAGTCTAGCTGACTCGCTGGCAATCATACAACATCTCCTTATCCCTATATTCATGCTGGAGTCTAGCTGACTCACTGGCAATCATTCAACATCTCCTTATCCCTATATTCATGCTGGAGTCTAGCTGACTCACTGGCAATCATACAACATCTCCTTATCCCTATATTCATGCTGGAGTCTAGCTGACTCACTGGCAATCATACAACATCTCCTTATCCCTATATTCATGCTGGAGTCTAGCTGACTCACTGGCAATCATACAACATCTCCTTATCCCTATATTCATGCTGGAGTCTAGCTGACTCACTGGCAATCATACAACATCTCCTTATCCCTATATTCATGCTGGAGTCTAGCTGACTCACTGGCAATCATACAACATCTCCTTATCCCTATATTCATGCTGGAGTCTAGCTAACTCACTGGCAATCATACAACATCTCCTTATCCCTATATTCATGCTGGAGTCTAGCTGACTCGCTGGCAATCATACAACATCTCCTTATCCCTATATTAATGCCTAAATAAATCCCTACCTCTGCAGTAAGATCCTGAACTCTATCTTTGAGATTCCTAATATTGTCTTCATTCTCCCTCATCCTAGCCTGAGCGACAGACAAATCCTCTTGTGATGTACTGAATTCCTGTGTTAATTGTTCAATCACGTCCTCACATTTCTTAACCTCGTGTTTAGTATCTGTGTACATCCTATCTAAATTCTCCATGTCTGTTTTTAAACTGTCGATTCTCTGGTCCTTATCCAGTTCCTTGTTACGACTTTCCGCTAGCTTTTCTTGTAATGTTTTTACTGTATTATCTAAGTGGGCAAGTTCATTCATGCTCTGATTGTATTTTTGTTTCAAACTGTTTAAATTCAAATCTAATTTTTCGTTTTCGTTCTTAGAAGAATCGACTTGGTCCTCTAAGACAATTACATGCTGTTTAGCATCAGATAATGATGTGTCCAATTCCTGAATTGTAGCTGCCTGGCGGTCAACCTGCGGGAAAAAAATGGTATGAATATTTTTAATTTCGTCAAATGTTATCCATAATAACTTCTCTTTACCTTGATATAAAGTTTTTATATCTAAATCAAATGTTTCTTCGTGTCTTATTTTCATGTCTTAACTAACATTATTATTTTTTACCTTATATTAGTCTAAATGTGTTTTTAAATGCATTTTTAATCATCTATATTCTACAATAATTACATAAGATATAAGTTTTATTGTAATACGTTATTCTGATTGGCTAACATGTTATTCCGTAAACAATTGCATCAGACAATAACATTTATCATGCACGATGACACGAGGTCCCACAAAAAAGTGCACAGGTGAATTAAATAAAACTGGATAAAATCGTGTTTTCATGATTTTAGCCAAAAAAAATGTAATTATAAGTATTGAATACTTCTTTTTGAAACTTTATAGGGTTGTAAAAGCGTTGACCGAGCGTACATTTTTAGAATGAAGCGCTTCCGCGCTTCATACAAAATGTACTTCGGTCAACGCTTTTACCACCCAATAAATTTACAAAAAGAAGCATTCAATTCTTAAATGTTTTCTGGAACCCCTCACAGCTGTCATTCATTTATTTGTTCATACTCAGCAATACAGAATTTGTTAGTATTTCAAATCTTACTTCCTTTCTTTTAACTGAGAGTAGATTCAGTCTTTCTAATTCCAATAAAAATTAAATCTTTTCTCATTGAAGAACTTTAAACAAAACCTTTCCTATAAAATAGGTGAATTTGAATTTATCCCAAGTCATCACAGCTTTAATCTACTGGTACCCACCTCCTGAGCAGTATCTGACTGTATCCTTTGTAGTCTCTCTAGCTCGTCATTGAGAGCTGCAATACTGGCCTTCTGTTCCAGAACCTGGACTTGTGTTTCCTTTAACTCGCTCTTTGTGATGTTGACCTCATCTCGAGACATGTCCAAATCTTGTTGCATTCTATTCACATCTTGACCATGACTGTTTCTTGCCATTTGCAAGTCTGTTTTCAGTTGCTCAATAGTTCTCATATAATTTTTAACCTGAAGAAATTCAAATTGTTGATTAACATTTTGGCATATTTTTCTACCTAAATAATTTATCAACCTTTTTAGTAGTTAAACATTTAAATAAGAAAATACTTTTTTTTCAAAATCATGATTTCTCAATAACATCAAATTTTGACAACATTTATGAGTGACCTAAATAAAAGTGGCAACATTTTGATAATCAAAGACAATCTCAGTGTTAATATTTAATATAAAAGTTAAGAAAATTGAGAGAAATTTTATGTATATCTATGACTGTCTATCAAGTATATTTTACAATGTACATGAAGAAAAAACTGAGGAAAAGCAAATACATTGGACACCAAAAGCTTGAGGACTTTTAAATTCATTGAAAAACCATTACAGAAATTGGAACTAAACATTTATTTATTTCTGAATAATAAGCAATCATGATTATTTATATTGCAAATGAACGGTTCTAAATTCAATGAAATTATTACCCCCTCAAAAATGCAAAAACTCAATCATTCTAAACTGAAATTAGTAAAAACTGAATTGAGCAAGTTATATTATACTATGAAATAAGAATTCCATGCTTTTGAACTCCAAAATTAACCGCTTTTCATGCTTTCATTATATTATATTCCCTATTTAAAATATTGAATCAGACATTCTGCAAAATTCCTAAAAACAAATCAAAATGTCACCAAACCAAACAAAAATAAACAGAAACTGTCATGCAAAACAGAAATTATAAAAGCCTTGGTGTATTACCATGGTTACCAGGGGAGACAACTCTAAGCTAACATTCTCATTCCCTGCCTCATGCAGATAAGAGAGCTGTTAAAGAGTTACCTGTATGTCAATTTCACAAAGTACCAGAAAGTATCGCAGTCAATTTGAATTTCACACGACTTTTGAACAACTATGGTTTTTTATTACAGCTATGCTGATTGATAAATGTTTCCCATATTAGATCATTTTCACTTAATTATATGCAGATCTTTTTAAAGATGTGTTTTTCATGCTTATAAAAAAGAAGATGTGGTATGATTGCCAATGAGACAACTCTCCACAAGAGACCAAAATTACACAGAAACCAACAACTATAGGTCACCGTACAGCCTTCCATAACGTCCAGTTATAAAGGAGTTTAAATTGTTTGGATTGTGTGGCATTCTGTTCATGGAAAAGGACTGCGCTAATATCACTGAGACCTCACTTTACAGAACTAACCTAACAAATCTATGGTTAAATATGTTTTCTTCCTTAATATGCATGAATTATTTGACAATAACATTAGCAAAACAACAATTAATCAATCTGAAATATTAAAATATCCATTTTGAATCAGAGTTAGGTCTCAAAAGTAGGGCTGGATGTATAATTTACGATTTTTCTTGAAACATTATCAGGTAAATTCAATGATAAAAATATAAATATCTTCCAATATCTTTTTATTGCAAACATAACATGAATATAAAATATATAAATAAGTCCCACAACTAATAATAAGGCGTATAAATAGTTTAACAAAAGCTATCATCTTTGGTATAGGGAAAGATGACAAGGTGACTGAGATAAGTTCTGGTCCTTTGTGTCTTTTGAAATGGTCCCTACATCAAACAGAAAAATCTGTTCAGTCTTTGTCATTTATATGCTTGTTTCACTATTCTAAGAAAGAAAAAGACCAAAAACTTTCTTAAGACTCAGATAAAAGCATGGCCATGTGGTCATAATTTGCTGTGATTTTTTCTTGTAAATAAAACAATGGAGGAAAAAAGAAAATGTCAAAACAATCAAATTTCTGGCAAAATTAACTCAATGAGAACAAATTATTAACAAGGGAACATGTTTAATCACCTGCTGAAGCTAAAATGATTAATAAATCAATAAAGTATTTTTATTAATAAACAAAGCCAATCTTTTCTTTTTTATTAATTCAAATAATAAAATCAGGATATTTTTAGTTGTTATATTGTCCTTTACCCTTGCAAATGTTTAGATGAGTATTTATTCTTGATTACTTATAGATTATTCAATGTTAACTATATATATATATATATATATATGAGCTGACATTATTTACTGAAGATAATTCCTACCTCAGAGAGCTGGATTTCTTGATCATGTTGTAGATTTTGGATTGTCTTCCCATCACTTGAAAGCTAAAATAAATCATTAATACTCTTGTTATTAGTTTTTCAGGGCTTTTCCAGAATAAATTGTATGGGGGAGGGAGAGGGGGAGGGGCGGGAAAGAAGGCATTTTTATCAAAATTTGATGGTTGGTGGTTATTTAAGAAAGCTTGCTTGAACATTTCAATAAAATATTCAATTTGAAAAATGTATCTGTGGTGGGGTCAATAAAAAGTGCCTTCATTCCTCCAAAAACATTTATTTGTGGAACAGCCCTCAGTACATTTTCAGTAATCCAGGAATGCACATTCTGTTGACATATGTGTTCAATCATACATACAGTCTTGCATTTCATTTTTTTTGTTAAAAGTCAAAAAAATTACTAGAGTGACTTTGTTAATGGTTCCACAAAGTCCAAAAAAGACCATATAGAATTTTTCCACAAAGTATGCATTTAAAATTAAAATCATTTCTTGAAAACACCAACAACAACTGTTTTGAAACAGCAAAAATTTTACTTTTACAATTTATTTAAGGAATGAATGTAATATTTTTTCTGTCTATGAAGAAATAACATCAAAAATGTGGTGCTCAATGAATAAAGTGTGTAGCAGGTTAATTTAAAGTGTGCACCACATTTTTTATATCTTTTCGAAAAGACAGATAAAATATTACAGTTATTTCTTATAATTTAATTCTAAATTCCATTCTAGGGGGAGCAAACCATGAAAAAAACGTTGATGACGTCACAGTCACATGACTAAGTTATGTGTATGGGCTGATAAACATAACAACGTCAGCCAATCAGAAGACGTGTAACATCCTAAATTAAATTATTCAACTGAAAATCATTACCCTCTGTTCATCTTCATCGATCCTGGCATTAAGATTCCTCATTTCTTGTTGGTATTCTTTTATCTTGTTATTCAATCTGATTACTTCATCTTCTCTTATGTTTAACTGCAGAGAAAAACAACAAGTTTAAAACTCCTACTTTTTGAAAAAATAAAACAATTATCATATTATATTTAAATTTAATGTCTAAGCAAACAATTTACAACTTTCACGTCATCATTAACTTGAAATCTAATAAGTTTTTACCTATTTCACTCTTAAAATGTTAATCGGATGTTTACCTTTTCAAACAAAAAGTGCTTGACCAATCTATCTTAATTTCTTATTTCATTTACTGTGGATTCATTAACAATCGTTGAATATCAATTTTTGGTGGATTTCATTGGTACAGCAGAACAATGAATCAAAATGTTCAACAAATTACAAATTTTCTATAGGAATGTATGCATATTTTGCCATAACCATGAAATGAGGGTGGTACCCAACACTTGCACTAAAATAAATTTGGCTCGTTTATTTTTCATAAAATTTTGTCAAAGTACTTACTTTGACCCTTTAACAAAAACATAAAAATTTTGAAAATTTTGAACCAACCGTTTTGTCAGAAAAATTACACTGGTTATATAGCAGTTTGACAAACACCAATTTTTATCATTGAGAAGCTTAATATTTCTTTTACAAAACAACGTCATTAAAACGTTTAGCTAACTTTACAGAGTTATCTCCCTGTAGTGTTAGGTACCACCTTAAATATCCACGAATATACAAGTGCTCCTACCTAATACAACGGAAATTGGTACACATGAAAATAAATGAATCCACAGTAAGGCAACAATTTAAGATTTTGTTTCTGATAAAATTTTATAAATGGCTTACCTCTTCCATGCAACCAGTATATTTTTCTTGGGATGTGTCCAAGTCTGTCTGTAATTTCAAAATCACTTGATCTCTGCTTGCAACCTGAAATACATGAAGCAAATTTTTAACCTTAGTTAGGGATCTTAGCACCAACATTTTTTCTATAATAATACAGGGGAAAAAAGTGATTTATGACCTTTGACTGGAAAATTCATTTATCTAACAAACCAAAAAATTAAAATCACCTACTCATTACTTAATGTTTATTTTGCAATTCTGTCAAATCTATTGAGATAAATGCTTCAGCTTACAGGGTTAAACCATTGCTAATCAGTCAATTTTTGAACTAGAAATTTCGATGAATTTCAATTTGGAAAATGTATGTTGTTTCAGGGTAACATTTCATTACATCTGATCAATCTACTGTAAATTCAGAAATTATTGCGTGCATTTATTATTGCGATTTTGTCAATTAAGACTTAAATGCTATATTAATTGTTACGATTTTGAGAAAAATCCAGTTTAATTCATATAAAATATTTCAAAATGCGAGTTTAAATTATTGAGTTTTCAACTCTGTCGCATTTTTGGCAATAATAATAACCTCACAATAATTTCTAAATTTACAATAACTTCAAAGCTAAGAGAACCATGATAATAACATGTTCTGAAAAAAAAACACCGATTTTTCTTTTTTTCTGATTAATTAATCTTCTTGCACATACTTTTATTTTTAACAGTTTTCTGAATTACAATTCATCTACTGTGTTATAACAGAATATTTGTTTTACCTCTTTCTGACATGTCCTGTGTTTTTCCTGTGATATAGTAAGTTCTAATTCCATCTGATTGACCTGTTCTGTCAGATGACCACACTCTTGACCACTATGTTGATTATTACTATTCAACTGAGAATTCTCAGCCTTAAGGTTCTGTATGTCATCTTCTGCCTTCAACATCTGAAATTGTAAACAACTTTGCTATTAAAATAAAAGTATGGAAACAAACATAGTACACATTCCAATTCCCATATTATGCTTATGGTACTTAAAACTTTTTTTTTTTACATCTGATAGTAAAAGTTTTTCCCCTACACCATTTATGCTCACAGTTCATTTTTCGTAAAAAAAAATTTTCAATTTTCAATAAACAAACACACATCCACTCCTTTTGACTCTGATGTGATAGTTGTTTCATTTGCAATCATAACACATCTCCTTATTCTAATATGTATATATCTAGGGAAATGCTCAATGACAGCCTCCATCAATAATAACTGACCGCCACAACATAGTGTTGATAAGTTGATAATTTACTGGTGGAGATTTATTTCCACAAGGGTATCACCAGCCCAGCAGTTAGCACTTCTGTGTTGACTTGAGTTATCATTGATATGTTCACAATTATAAAACTAACTGTTAACAAAACTTTGAATTTTTGAAATACTAAGGCTTTTCTACCCCATGAATAGATTACCTTAGCTGTAATTGACAAAACTTTTAAGAAATTTTGGTTGCAATGCTCTTCAACTTTGTACTTTATTTGGCCTTTTAAATATTTTTTGAATCTAGCGTCACTGGTGAGTATTTTGTAGACATCTTCTGGCTTAAGAGTCAAATTTTAGTCATGTATCTACATGTATGATGAGTTTATTTACATAAGTGTATGGGTAAAGCCTAATCATTTAGGAAAGAAAGAAAATACTGACCTCATTGTAACAGGAACTGTATTGAGCCTGGGATTCCATCAAATCTTCTTGTAACTGTTTGATAGTCCCATCTCTCCTCCTCACCTGAAAATTACCAAAATCCATCATGTCTCCTTCATCCATGTCAAAAATCAAGACTTGTTAACTGTGATTTATATACCTTAAGCTTATCATTTTATCTATCTTACGATAATTGAAATGTAATATACATTTATTAAAGTTTCTTTAATCTGATATTAACACTTTAAACACTTTTAATCCTATTTAATGCTTTTTGATTTTAGTTATACAATGGAGTGCACACATATATATGCACTTCTCTTTGAAATTGCAGTCTACAAATCAATTAATAATACAAAGTCATTGTATGTATACTTATATTGTATACCATGAACTATATAAGAATGTATTTTAAGTAAACAAGATAGTCGATTTATATAAGTTCTACTTGTTTTTGAAAACCTGTTTTTTTCTATTGTATAGGTGTAATTTTTTCACTTCTGAAAAATTCAATATTGTTAAAACTAAGAAAACAACAGATAAACAAAAGTTTTATAAAATTCACTTTACTATATAGTTACAATTTTATCTTCATATACTGTGAAAGTACTTTTATTCGTGGGGTACCAATTTTCGTGGTTGACTTAATCCACCAATTTAAGTGTCCAACGAAATAAAACAACCATTGTCCAAATCAAGACATGGAAAGATCCCCATGAAGTTTTGACTACTGATATGATCTAGAAATATATTGAATAACCTCGAATCTGAGAATACTTTAATAGCAGCCACAGAACTACAACTGCATGCAGAATTATACCCATTTATCTTTGATAACCTAAACTGTACAACTTTTGAAATTTTAATTTTCATTAAAAAAGTTTTTTTCGATGAAAGTCAGATTTCCAGTATTGATATGCAAGTATGATAAAGTGTTCATTTTATATCCTAATAATTATATTTGTCGATATTTTACACTGAGCATTAGCGAGGTGTAAAATGTGGTCAAATATAATTCCTACCCATGTTATAATGAGCATAGAGCATGACATGAAGGAATTATTTCGATTCTAATAGGACAAATACATCATATTTATAGGTCGAAGCGTACGAAAATATCGTAAAAATGTTTGGCTTTTCCCGTTTCCTCCTAGAGGAGTATGTGCATAATATATCATATTTGATAAGTTTAAAAACTACGAGCAGGGTAAATATATGTTGTTTTATAAAAATATATGATAAAAGTTTATTTTAGCTGCTTAAATGTATATATTTAATAGGATAACAATGAGAATAACGTTAATATACACAGTAAATTCATGCCCATGTGTCAAACATATTTTTTTATGCTCATTAGAACACGGTTTTGTTTACAAAGCGTAATAAGGACGTCATATAAGAATATTGCTTAAACCACGAAAATGAATACCCATGAACTAAAGTACTTTCACAGTAGGAGTTCAAGCAAGGGAGATAACTCTACTTACTTCTTCATCAGACTGTTTCTTTGTCTTATCTAAATCAACATGAGTCCTGGTTAAAGCATCTTGTAGTTTCTTTACTGTTTCAGTTGTTTTCTGGATTTCTGTTAATTTGTCTTGATGTTTTGCTTTCAACTTTCCAATTTCAGAATTTAACTTTTGTATGGTTTCATCTCTAACAATCATCTATAATTTAAAAAAAACAAACTTTTAAATATGTCCAGAAATTGGAACAATGCTCTGAAACCACCTTATTTTTAAGGTCAATCTGTATTAGATAATAAACTCATCATAGATACCAGCACTAAATTTTGTATATATACCAGACGGGTGTTTCGTCTACAAAAGACTCATCAGTGATGCTCAAATCCAAAAAAAGTTAAAAAGGCCCAATAAATTACAAAGTTGAAGAGCAGGTTAGTAATGTAGCTTATAAATGTTGTAAAGAATCTTCACAATATAAGGAGAATAAGAAGATGTTGAGTTTAATCAATGAGGTGAAGTCAAGACATGTGCAATGAGTGTAATTCAAACTCAATAACAGGTTTTCTACTATTTCTAAGGGCTTTACTAAAACAAGAATGTGTCCACAGTACATGGATGCCCCACTCGCACTATCATTTTCTATGTTTACTGGACCGTGAAATTGGAATAAATTCTCTAATTTAGCATTATAATTAGAATGACCTTATCAAAGGGAACATGTATACTAAGTTTCAAGTTGATTGGACTTCAACTTCATCAAAAACTACCTTGACCAAAATCTTTAACCTGAAGGGTAACAGACGGACCGAGGAACGAACAGATGGACGGACGAACGAACGGACGCACAGACCTGAAAACATTATGCCCCTCTACTATTGTAGGTTGGGCATAAAAACTATCCCTTTCCGTAACTTTCCCATGAATTCAAATTTCAACTGCTTTGAATATAAAATGAATTGCTTTGAGAGTTGTCAGACTTACCTTTCCTCCCATGTCCTTCCTCTGTTTCTGTAGACCATCAATATCTCCTTTAAGTTGCTGTATTAACTCATCTTTTGTTGTATTCTAAAATGAATAAATATACAATTGTATTATCTAAAGTAGACAAAACTTCATACCATCTTTAAAATTCTTATATAGTTGTAATTTTAAACTTTCTTGGTTTATTCAAGACCAATACCAATTCTTTGCGAATTTGATTCCTCATAAAAATATTGTTCACTGGCACAAAGATCTTCTAGTTCAAACAAAGTGTTTTTTCTTTTACTTTTTTTTATTCATTTTTTGGGAAGACTCTTATGAATTTTCCGTTCTGAAATTCCTCTACCGAAGATTTTGAACTGTAACACTTTATATACAGTCATATCTGTTTAAAAAGTCCTCTTCTCCATTTATTGTCATCTTTGCATAATTTCAGACATGAAAAGATGGACCAACATGTAACAGTATGCATTCATTATATAAAGTCTATAAGAAATATTTCAAATTCTCATAAAATAACATTTAATAACAACAAAAACAAAAACAACAAAAATTGTCTTGAAAATAATTGCATCATTTATGGATATTAAAAAATCCTTTACTTTTCCTTCATTAAGAAACAGAATTAACAAATATCACGAATTATTATTGTATAGCAAACAATGAACAGACACTGATTTGGCAGCTGTCTGACAGCGTTACATCCCAAATCAATAACTTTTTTTACTTAAAAAATCCTGTTAAAAATATGAAAGTGACTTTTGTATGATTATGTTTTAAACAGATTATAGTTAACTACAATAAAGGTAAACTGCAGGCGTAATTTTGATATACTTTTAAGCAAACAAAAATATTGCTATACAATAATATTTAATATTTAATATATTTATAAAACTTACAAAAAAAAGCATCTTTGTACATCAGAGGATTGCAATTATTAATTTATATGAAGCAAGGAATTGTTATATTCAGGAAGATCATGTTATCCAGCCAAACCTTCTAACAGGAAACCAGTTCAGATATTCTAAAGTATTTTTTTTCTTATTTCATTATTTTTCAAAAAGAAATAATGGCCATGTACTCACTTTCAGTAATTTCATAATATTCATTTTAATATTAAAGTGTGCAGGGTCGATTAAGAAATACTAATTGTATCATATTTAAAAATAGAAGAATACAAGAATAACAAGATACAGTTATAAACTCTGTACAGAAAAAGATACAAACTTGTTCAACATCTTACCTCTATCACTAAGCCAGTTACTCTGGCAGGTACCTGTTTGTATGTGTATAACTTTAATTCTATATTTCATTTTACTCAAAAACAGTATCTAAGCTTTGCAGCTTTACAATTCGCAGTTTACAAATCTAATGCATTCTGGGTAATATATTCAAAAGCGTACACCAAAACGTTGTGATTGATTAAAAATGTTCTAAACAATTGAAATTAAACCTATGACGTAACATCATTTTCATTTTGGGGTACGAACAATGAGATTAACCATAGTCCTCTAGTTTCTGAAATGGCCAATTCACAATCCATAAAAGATAATATTAGCAAATTCCCCATGATCTTTTATCAAATATTCACTCTTTACTGCATAAAATTTTAAAATGACTTTTCAGATTTAATTAAGGTCAGTAACATATTTACAAATTTAAACAATACATTTATTCTCACATATATATTAAAGTATAACTTACATTCTGGTGTAGTTTGTCAGCCTGAGACTGAACAGAGGCAAGCTCTACATTGAGTTCCCGTACTTGATCTTCAAGTTTCTGGATTTCATCGAACTGATGAGAAGTTCTTTTCTTAGACTCGTCCAGCTGACGTTCCAAATTACTGATCATGCCTGATTTGGTGTCAACCTACAACATCAAATAACATTTTTAATATAATATAATAATATAAAAGTGAACTTGTCAGAACTATGAATATTTGCAACAAGTATTAGTATTTCCAAAGTAAGCATTTGAACTGAATTAACTTTTCTCAAATCAAAAAACCACAATGAAAGTTTTATTTTTGAATTCAATTAGCTGAAAAATACATGAATGTTGTGATGTTACACTCTTATTTCTAGGTTATGGTGAAGGTTGGTGATTTAATCATTTAAATCCGCTGCTTTTTTTTTGTGCAACTTTCCTAAGTCAGGAATCTGTTTTTCCATAGTTGTTGTTAGTTGATGATGTTTATAAGTAAGTGTTTCTTGTTTTTCAAATATATTAGACAGTTGGTTTTCTTGCTTGAATTTTTTTTCACTAGTCATTTTGGGACCATTTATAGCTGGCTATTTGCTGTGAGCCAAAGCTCTGTGTTGCAGGCTGTACTGTGACTTATAATTGTTTACTTTTAACACATTGTGACTTGAATAGAGAGAGAGGTCTCATTGGCACTCATACCACATCTTCCTATTTATATTTGCCAGGCAAAAACACTAGTTAATCTTACCTCAGCCTGTGTTGTTCTGAATCTTTGTTTGAGCTGGTCCAATTCTCTTTCTAACTGGTTAACCTAACAAAATTTCAATATGAAAAATATCAACAAATTTATACTTGTGTATTATATAAAGAAATGTTTTTCTCATCTGGAATGTTATGTGTCAACTAGTTAACCTTTTTCCTGAGTTAAGGTAGCACAATACAAAGATATTTTACTTGCAATCACTAACCTTTGAAATGCTGTAACTTTCTTATGAATGCATAGAAAATAATAAAAGAGGTATATATAGATAGATAAAAGATTAATCTTTTAAATGAATGCAATATTTTTATCATGCAATCATTATGTAATCAATTATTATGCAATTAGTGGCAAAATCTGGGTAAGGTCACTTGAATGAATTTAGCTCTTATCTCTTTAACTATACAGAAAATTTTAACGAAATCTTAATCAACACATCATGGGCTTCAAAAGGGTGTCTCAGATTGTCTCTATGGTATTTCATTCTCTCATAAATCTCTAATTAGTGTAAACAACCTAACCATATAAAAGAAGATAATGTTTAATTAGGTGTAAAATTTGTTCTATACATTCTATCTGAAATCTGAGACACCCTTTTGTAGATAATGGCCATAGGAACAATATATAATAAAATCAACCCTCTAGGGATACCTATGCAGAAGCTAATTTCATTTGAAAGTGGAAATTTGGTGAAAAATATTTTAGACATGGTTAACCTACGTAATTGTTCCATAATATTAACATTGCATTAATTTGAAAGAGTAATCTGTTAGCTATCCAAAACTACCACTTATATACATTTTCAAGCATTATTAAAAAAGTTACAGCATTTTAAAACTTGGGAGTTGGAGTTATGAAATCTTTGTATTGTGCTACCTTAATAAGTGAAAATCGTTTTATTTTATGAAGGGAAATAATTAAGCTAAGTGTCCTCAAAATTTAAAATCAAAAGTAATGTAGAAAAGAAGCACAAATCTTCATTTATACTTCACTGATTGGTTTCATAGAAGTTTACCAACCAAAATCTATATCTGTTCCTTGATGTCAATATCTTTAAGTAGTGTTTTGATTAAAAAAATATTAAATTTTGATACAACCCTAGTCTAACAATATAACTTGCTATGGGTTGATTTCATGCTTGTCATTGAGTTTTTTTCATCAACATCAATATATGCTATTAAATACTGAATATTTTTTCAAATTTTGAATTACCTTCTCAGCAAATTTGCTGTTTGACTCTTGTAGTGAAACATGCTCCATCTTTAACCTTTTGATTGCATCCTCTCTTCTCTTTACCTACAATAGAGTATAAATCATTATTACTGCCGGCTTTGTATCTTTCTAAAAAAAACTAAGGCTTTTCTTATCCCAGGTATAGATTACCTCAGCCATATTTGGCACAACTTGTTGGAATTTTGGATCCTGAATGCTCTTCAACTTTGTACTTGTTTGGCTGTATAAATATTTTGATATGAGCATTACTGATGAGTCTTATGTAGACGAAACGTGTGTCTGGCGTACTAAAGTATAATCATGGTACCTTTGATAACTATTCCTTCATATTTGAGCGTAATAAAAGTCTGATAATTTAACAAAGTAACAGGAACCCTTTTTTGAATATATAAAACATAATACATTATCATGGTCATCCATATCTTTTCTTACTTTTTTGTATGGATAAATTTTCTTGTGCAGTAAAAATTTCTTACATCAGCACCAATTAAGGTGGTACCTAACACTACAGGGAGATAACTCTGTAAAATCGTCAGAACGTTTTAATGACGTTGTGTTCATAAGGGAATATTAAGCTTCTCAATGATCAAAATTGGTGTTTGTCAAACTGCTATATAACCAGTGAAATTTTTCTGACAAAACGGTTGGTTCAAAATTTTTTAAATTTTTATATTTTTGTTAAAGGGTCAAAGTAAGTACTTTGACAAAATTTTATGAAAATTAAACAAGCCAAATTAATTTTGGTGCAAGTGTTGGGTACCACCTTAAATGCTCTTTGTTGAGTACTTTTAAAACTAGTCAGAAATAAACTGTTGAAATGGCTAAACTATATTGATAACTTTCAGAATGAACATTTATTTTATAAACAAAAGACCACCAATACAATATCCTCATAGGTAGTCAAACTACTCTAGTGGCAAATAAAAGAACAAACAAGAATGTGTCCAAAGTACACGGATGCTCCATCCACACTATCATCTGCTATGTTCAGTGGACCGTTTAAATGGGGTAAAATCTCTAATTTGGCATTAAAATGAAAAGATCATATCATAGGGAACAAGTTTACTAACTTTCAAGTTTATTAGACTTCAATTTCATCAAAAACTACCGAGACCAAAAACTTTAACCTGAAGCAGGACAGACAGATGGATGAATGAAAGAATGGACGAACGAAGAGACGCACAGACCAGTAAACATCATGCCTATAAATGGGACATAAAAACAAATTTCTATTTACCTCAGAGCTAAGAACATCTTGTTCACTCTGTGCATTTATAGCAAATGCCTGAATCCTGGCCTCCAATCTGCCATTCTCTTCTACTGCTTCCCTGTACTGTTGTTTGACTGTTTCCAAATCATGTTCTTGCTGCTGGATAGTTATCTCCCTTCTTGATAGCTGGAAAAATATAATAAAAATATAATAATTCAGTTATCTCCCTTTCACTTAAGTGATGCCAGAAAATAACAGATACCTTGCTAGACACTATTTTTCCCCAGGTGTTCATTATAGTAAGCAAATCATTTTTGCTGATAAATCTTTTTCCTGTTTAGCACTTTTGACTTTGCCAAATTTTTGTCTAAACATTTTCAAAATTTCTAGTTGTATTTATAATACATATATAGGGAAGTTTGATAAAGTTTGTGCCAGATGATTTATATTTGTATTATTTTGTACTGGTGGAAGTTGGAAAAATTAACTGCCTACAAATGAAAAATATTTTTAAAATTTTATTTTCACTTATATTAGAATTCCTATGCTGCATATGGGTAATCAGAATACAAAAAATAACCAACAGTCAAATAAATTAAATTCTAAATTTTTATCATAGACTCTTTCAAATCTTACTACATCATCTTTTATTTTGACTTACTATATCCTCAGATTTTCTTCTTTCCTCTTTTGCAATAGAGAAGTCTGACTCCAGCCTCTGAATGAGGGCATCTTTGTGTTCAAGTTCCCTATGTATATCCTCCCTGTTCAGACTAAGTCGTTGAATCTGTTCTTCCCTAGACATCAGCTGGAAATACAAAATATAGATTTAGCTAAACAGTCATTTAAGAATACATGGGTAAAAATATGGATGAGATATTTTGCAAATAGAAGTTGGCTACAGTCCCTTCATGGCATGTGCAGATTTGTTTAATTATTCAGCAAAACATTTCCTTTGTGTTTTTCATAGTCACACTGGTATAATTTTGGGTATTTTACACTGCACTTGCTCATTTTAATTGATTTTTTTATATTCTTAATCTTGAATTTACTTCAATAATTTTGTCTATATAAGACTTGGAATATAGAATGGCATCGTATTTAGCCTTTTTTTTTTTTTAGATATCTACAGGCTCAAAGTACATCACAAACCTGACCAGAACTCTGAGATAACTTTTCATGGAGTACACATATTTCAGCCTTTAGTCTATGGATATCTTCCTCTCTATCAGCAATCTCAGACTTCAATACAGTTTCACCTTGGCTTTTGGTCAGGTCTTTCTCTTGTGTCTCTGTTTGGAGACGATCAATCTGTAATAGAAATACAATTATCAAAGTTTTTTGTTAATCATTGAACAGTTACTTTTCTATATTCTTTACTATTTTCACATTACCTGACTAAAAGAGAAAAAAATGATCTCACTAGCGAAACAACTTGGAAAGCATTGTGCTTTGAATATTAAAATTTTATTCTTTCAAGTAGAGAAATATCACACTTGTTGCTGTAGTAGAATCTATATTTCCAGTACTCCACTAAACTTACAATACCTTTGCAGCAGTTGACATTGTGTAAATATGCATGTCATATTTGCAATGGAAAATTAAGCTAAAAACATTTTTATCTAGCTTGAGCAGTGTTTTAACTCTCTTTGCCCATTCAACATATGACTTAGTACTGTATTAACTTTAGTTATCTTTTCAGGCTCTAAATTGAGAAGTGTATAAGCCATGATTATTGATTATCATTCTTGCTTTAACATAAGAAGTTAATAATCTCTGTGTATACCTCTCTAGCCTGTGCAGTGTATCGACTCTGAGATTGCTGAAGGTCTTGATTCATAGACTCCATTTTCCTCTGGCTTTCTTGTAACTGTAAAATATTAAAACATTGTATATGATGTTAAATTATATACTAGTATCAATCATAATAAAAATGCTTTTTTTATTGCTTTTTTATTTGCACCTAATTGCATATGTTTTTGTAGTTTATATTACTTTTATCATCAGCTTAACAGTTCATCAATTAATATTTTTAAATAAAAGTAGCAAAACATCTAACTAAGAAGAGGGGTAGGAAGGGTCCTGATTCCGAAATCTCGCATTTAAAAATGAAATCCAGTGATCCCAAATTTTAAGAAATATAAATCTCAAAATCCCGAAATTCCAAAAAAGAATTCCCTGATCCAGAGCAAAGAAAAGAACCCAATCCTGACATCCCTAAAAAGGTCCTCCTCCCCCTTTCCTCAACTAAACTTACTCTGACTTGATACTGTTTGACTTCATCTCTCATCTGTTTGACTACATCCCCCCTGTGGTGTGCAGATCCGAGAGCCTCTCGTAACTTCTCTTCCAGATCACGATTCTCATTCCTCATCTTAACAAGGCTGTCGTGTCTATCAGCAACCTGTTAATGTAGATACAGAAAAGTACAAAAACTTTTTATTAAATCATTTTTAATGCAACAGCTGATGGATGCATGCAAATGTGATTGAAATGACCAAGTGAAAGACTATGACTATTCAAAAGAACAATTTACAAAATAAAAATAAAATGATACGAAGGTGAGTAACACATCTAGATTTAAACTGTCATTGCTGAAAACAAAGTGAAAGTAGAGGACCTATCAATAAGATATTTTAGGTTTTCAGAGCATCGACGTTTAATTTAATCTGTGCATAAAATAATATGAGTGCTCTTCACATCGAAAGTGTTAATTTTTACAACTTTTCAGGCAGACAAATTTGAATTGATACATTTGAATAATTAAAATTTTAAAACTGTAAATGTTTTGCAATTAATTAATAGAGTTTGCATATACATGTATACAGACAGGATATTATTATACATAACAAATGTAAACTTTATATGTCAAATCATTGGTTCAAAATTAGACCTTATAAAATACTTCATGAATATTGGAATATAACCTAAAGTTTAGAACAAAATTTGTATGGTTAACATTACAAACTTCAGGATTATTTTGGATCAAAAAATGTTGGGTGTACATAATAAAAGACATCTTGACCTGTTTATTTTCATTCATCTTTCAAATTTGAAGCAGATTTGTAATAACACACTATAGGTTGTTACTATATGCTGACAAGGGGTTATTATATATAAGGGAGAAAGCGTACTATATATACATAAGGTACTGGTATGTATGTTTAAATGACTGTTTATACATCTATAGTAAAAAAAATAATAGTATATGTAAGCAAAATATAACAAAAAAACACCAGATACTCATTTTTACATTAGATATTTTTATCAAAATTCAATTCTTCTTGATTTTTTAAACACATTTCAATATATTCCTGTTTTATGTGTTTTTAACCAACTTCCATAAATATATCAAATTGCAGCTAAATAATTCCAAATAGTTTAGCATGTAAAAGTATAAACAGCCATCAAGGAGAAAACTACTCCCTTCTAATTGTCAGGATATTGTATTACTTCTAATTCTAGTTTAAAAATAGGAACTTCTGTCTATTAATAGAAACCGGAATCCCTGAAAGCCAATTCCTAAAAATAACTACAGCATTATACACAATGCTATATTCCTTTATATATTTAATATATATTCTTAGAATCTTATGAAATAAAAATCTCATCTGAAACGGCTTTAATCCTTAATGATCTTAGATGTAAACATTTAAATCATCATTAAATTGAGTTTTTCCATGTGAAAAAAATATATGTAAATTTAGATATTTGTGACATTCAAATGAGGATTAGATTTGTTGACAAATGATATTTTCCCCATTTCTTTAAATTGCTTTCGTTACCCCAAATTCCAATGCCTTTCATGGTTATCTTTTTCATTCTTTAATCCAATTGTTATTAAAGTGTAAAATTGAATATGTGCATAAAGTATAGTAGCCAATTTCTAAAACACTGTCAATTTGCTATTTCAGATCAGATGGTATGTAAGAAAGCAAAGTTATGGCATATTATTTGTTCAATAGAAGAAACTGTAAGCCAAGCGAAAGAAAAGAAGTGACCACTTACACCATACTGATGAGAACCATACTACGAAAAAATTGTCAATTTCGTTAAAATATTTTTTCTACTAAAATATATTACAAGCAATCTATTTGATAAAGAATTATAAAACTTAAAAATAAAACATTTTAAAAAACTGAACTATATTAATCTTACTTATTATTTTTTTTGAATTAAAATGCATCAAAATTCAAGTTAAACTTAAAAAGTTCACTACACCATATCTGGTTATATTTGACATTAAAAGCAGTTAAACTAGACACATAGCAATAACAAGGAGCTGCACATCTGTAGTAAAAATACACCAGCAATCAGTCATGTTAACAAACTTCCTTGCAAACTAAAATTTTTAAATTGAAATCAGAGTTATTCAGTTTAAATATATTGTTAATGAAACCAATATTCAATCAATTTTAAGGTAAAATCAATCCATTTTTTAATACTCTAAAATAAAACTAAGCTGACAATTTGCAAGGAAGATTGCTCTGCATGCAACATATGAATGTATTCTGTGTTAAACTTTTGAGGGGTCCAAAATGTTTACATCTGTACAGACGGGGAGAATCTTGAATTATGTTTACCTCAGCAGTCAGAGCATCTCTTGTATCTTTTGAAGAACTCTGTAGTTTATTCAAAGAGGTTGTCAGTTTCTGGACCTGAAAACACAAAACACAGGATATTAACGTTTGCAATGATGTCAGATCAAGATTATTTGACATGTGAAATGTAATAAATTTGAATTCAACTAAATTATTCTTTGAAATTTTTGCCAAAGCTCTTTCTTAAATATGTTAAACAGTTTCTATTCTTTTATATTTAAACACTTTTACGAAAATGCAGAATCAGGATTGCCAGTTTTTCAAGGTCTAAATATAGCAGGAATTGCCAGGTAACATGCATGGCAAGGGAATGATTTCATAAGAGATACAGCTGAAAAAATATGTCGGCAGCATGCAAGCTGGTGTTAAAAGGTTTGAAGGAATCAAAAATATATAAAAGGTAATTATAATCATTATTGTCAATAAAGTTAAGTAAAATATTAAATTTTCCATTATGAATAGTTTTGCATGCAATTAGATGGGTGAATTATCTCCCTTGTTACATAACAAAATTAGTGATTTCTCTAAAATTATCTCCCTTTCAGTGATTTCTCTAAAACTAAGAGATAATATTAAATAATAACATGTGAACACTACACCCATGACAGTTAACAGGGTGATAGTTAAGACTATAAAACATGCATTAGTATATCAAAATAAATTAAACGTGCACATGTGCTCAATCTATGCTCATCTGGCATAAAGGTGACAAGCATGAAAGCTAATTTTATCACAATATAATTTAGGAATCTGTATTTTGAATTTCGAGCTTTTTTAATAAATCAAAAGTTATTTTTAGTTTAGATTTGACTTTGAAACTTGTAGCTTAATATTTTCTCTTTTTCAATATTCATGTTTTTCATTCTACTTTTTTACTAAAACAAATAAATAAATTTCCACTTTGCCTAAAAACTTTATTCTTTTGCAAGAGTAAAAAGACTACTGTTGCCAAATTAAATATTAAAATTAAAAACTTGTACAATCAAAAACCACATCAATAATTGAATCATGCACCCACAACATAAAAAAGCTATAAGCTAACTACACTGAAGCTGTGTGACACACTCTACATATTTTTCTACCTGTGCCAAAGATTCGGCATGTTGGGCTTTCAACGTTTGTTGCTCCGCCTCTGCTCGAGTTACCTTGGTTACGTTTGCACTGGCCTATGTAACAAATTCTCACTAATTATAATATCATTTTGTTTTTAAACCAAAAAAACAAATTTTACACAGATTTTCATCCTAGGTTTGTGATGTTTTTACTACTAGATTACATAATATATAATATAAATATTAATTAATAATTCAGGGCAGATACAAGGGAAATTATTATAAGCAATAGTTGGAAAAGAATATTATTTATCTACATGTTGACAGTCTAGGAGGTTATCTAAACTATTTCTAAGATTTCAATTTAACGATTTCAAATCCCCTAAAATTTACAATAGAATAATTTAATTGTTTAATTTTCTTGGGCTTCAATGTAAATTTTATCAAGAAAAGTTACCCAGGCCCTTTGAATGCCCATGGATTTTTCAAGCAACTGACAAAAAAATCATTCCCAATAAAAATAGAACATAATTATGCAGAATTTCCAAAATCATTTGCTTGCTCACTTAATAAACTGGTTTCCAAATAACACAAGTTTTGTGAAAAACTTCCGAGAAAGGAATAAAAAGAAATATTCCCAAAACATTCTAATAAATGCCTACATTAATTGGTCTGGTTTCCTAAAATAAACTTAAAAGTTTTGCTTTAGTAAGCTCCACTCTTACATCGATTCTAGGGGAAAGAATGTTTAGTTATCTGTACACTAATTTATATGCCTACGGTAAGTAATGCATCTAAACAATTTATAAAAAAAATTACAACACTCATACACATCCATGCAGTGTTTAGAAACTCTTTTTTTAAGCTCATACTAATACTGAGCCATTGGAGTTTTAAAATCAATTGTTAAAATTATCAACACAGACTAATTAGACCTCTCAAGGGAATCAACAGGAACCAAAAGTTGTTAAACAAACAAAACCATGCAGGCCCTTAAAACTGGGAATTCATATGGCAAAACACAATTTTATGCAAATGCTTCTTTACTTAAGTAATTGTGTAATCAAAACTCTGTTATTCCCAATTTATTATTCACGATAATTAGCACTCACTTAAAGCTATGAATTCCCAGTAAATGCATATAATATAAACATAATACGCTATTTTGCAAAGAACAATTCAAAAGGTTTTTTTCTATGATAACAGTTATTATTCATTAAGCGAAACATTGTTGGTCATTTTTTGTTGAATCAAAAGTCTTCTATAACAGAATGACTAGCAAAGTGAAAATAGCTACTTCTAAAGTAACACATCTCTAAGGAAAACTTATTTAAGCATATATTTATTATGTAAAAAGAACTTTCTACTAAAGACTGTGGATTTATTATTGAAAAGTCAGAATACAGCATACTTTTTAAAGAATTTTTAAAATTTTAAAGGCATATTCAAAAACAAGAAATATAAGTTGTTTCTAAAGCCTAAATAGCTGAAGAAAAGGTACACCCCTTTTTTAGAGCAGCGCCTTCATAAACAACACCAGTATCACTTGTTTGATAAGGCTGTACAGGGATAATTTCTAAATAGATTCACCCCTGACCATTTCAAAGCTTAAGCCAACGTTTTGCTGTTTAAAAAGTGGTGGTATAATAGTGAAATTCTACACTTTGGTTTCCATTGGGGTTGCAACACACAGTAATATTTACAAACAAAAATGTTGTGATATTGTATTCTGACTTGAGTAAACGGCTTTAACATGTTATTATGGTCATCTGATGGTCAGTGATTTTAAGTTGATCTATAAATGTGATATTGTGTGGTTGCTTACATCAGATTTATAGTTTTCGTTCATTCTTCTCAGCGACTCAATTTCTTCTTCTGCCACCTTGCACCTTGCTTCTAATCTGTGCATCTATAAATAGAACAAAATCAATCAAAATCAGCAAACTTTCTTATGATTCACTTTAATAGTAATGAAACATAAAAATTGTACATGTTTACTAAAAAATAATACACTTCTTTAACAGAATATTTTAAATAATCTATAAATACCATGTTTGTTTTAAACTAGGCAATGTTTGAAATTAGAACCCAAATATCACTGAGGGACAGCATTTTATGAACATACATATTTTGTTTTTGTTCTGTAATCAGCACACATTTTAGAAATAAATTATAAATGATGTGTAAACAAAACTTGAAATAATATTTAAACTAAATCTTTTCAAACATGAACTTATAGAATGCTTTCAATTTGTATAGCATGTGTTTTACAAGCAGAGACAAAAGCTATTTTGATCTTATGATGTCAAATGCAATGTAAAACTTTAAAACTTGTGCCTTCCTGTAATTTTAGTTCATCTTAAAATTAATTTGGTAAAATTATAAACAGTAAACAATATGAAATAAATATATTTCTAACATGAAATCAAAAGGCAAGAATTCGAAATGCTAGGTAAAGAATTTCTCATTAAAAATACCAAATTTCCCATGTGATAAAATATTCAGTTGTGCATATTTTTAAAGAATTCAAGGGCAAATTGTAAACAATTCATATCTGCATACCCAAGCCAGATATTTGTATGAACTTGTTTAGATCCAATTCATATAAATGCATTGTTGATAAAGATCTAAATAACATTATACAAAGACACCTATACATCTGGTTAACCTACAAAATTAACATGTAATTCATTTCAAAAGCGAAATTGACAAATAAACAACAGAAACAAAATCTACCTTTTGGTGAATTGTAAAAGGGACCTTATCCCTTCTGTCCTCCATCTTGTTTTTTATGCTTCTGGTTGACAACGTTGTTAAGATATTTTATCTTATACCCCCACTTTACAATTCATTAATTAAATGGCCCAGTCAATTAATGCTATCTATAATTGGGTCAAAAGTTAAAGTATCACAACAGGTAATTTAATTAAGACTCCATAATTAAACAAAGCTATTAAAATGAATCTGACAAGTTTATACTTATAGGTTATTTCCATTTAATTATTTAATGTACTGATTAACACATATTTATCTGTTGGCAGCATTTTTTATTCCTGTACAAATATGCTCTAGATTAAAAACTCTCTGAAAATTACTGATTTCATTTAGAATAACTTGATACATGTATCAACCTTTAGATATATTTTTTTTTATAATAAATAGAATGATATATTTTGAAAATATTTTTTTAATAGTATTCACTCGACTCTCACAAAAAGGACATTTTGTAAAATTAACATAATTTTTCGAAATTAGCAAATCAGTATCTATTAAAACATTTTATTTTATTTTAAGGTAAATGCAAATTAAAATCTCAAATACAAAGACATGTGAAAACTCACTTTGGAACATTTTACCTCTTATCTTTTTATTAATACTTATTTTGTTTAACACAAATTACACAAAAGTTCAGGGTTCAATCTATCTTTTAATGGCAAGAGCCTTTATTAAAGCTATTGACCTATCACAAAAAGTATACTCCATTCAGACCTTTGTGAGAAACATTTCCCAACTAGATGCTCATACATGATAATTATTCAATTTATAATTCTGTCTACTGAAATGGGACCAAAGTTCACAGACATTTGTCCTGAATGTGATTTTTCTTGATCTAAAACACATTAAGTTTCTTCACAAGATATGAAATCTGCATTTTCTGCACTGAATAAGGAAAGGTACGGTGGATTCATTTATTTTCGTGGATAGAAATTTTCATTTCTCAATGGGCATTTGATTTCGCACATGATATGCCAACTGCTGCTTAATGCATACTTTTTAAACATTTAATTGAAGGTTTATCTTTACTACCAAATCCACAAAAAATAATATCCAACATATAATAACGAATCTTTGGTTTCTAATATGAGACTAAAATAAGACACAGAGAATCAAGTTTAAGAAGTAAGGTGCAGTGCAATAAAAATTAAAGATTGTATAAATGGGAAAGCTGCTGTGCAATTAAACCAGTCACTGTCAGTGGTGTGTAAATAACTATGTGGTTAGTGTACATAAATAAAAACATAACAAAATTAAATGTTTAACAAAATCAAATTGAATTCAATCTCTGAACATATCATACTATCTCTGCACCTTTAATGCTTATATGGAGAGCCTGTTCTCATAGGAAGCCATTGAATACCAAAGGGGCAGATCCAGCTATTTTAAAAGGGGGTTTCCTAACATAGGATAAAGGGGGGATTCCAATCACAAGTCCCCATTCAAATGCATTGATCGTCTAAAAAAAGGGGTGTTCCAACCCCGGAACCCCCCCCCCCCCTCCTGGATCTGCTACTGATTCCTAATGTCAAGGCATGCCAATAAATTTTTCATTCAATACAACCTTGCTTAGGTAGGAAGGGAAGATAATTTCATTACAGTTGGAAACAACTCTGACTTGCAAAATTTCTACAAAATAGATAAATTGAAGAACTAGAATTTGGGTGGGTGGTGAAAACTAGTTTTAACATTAAATATATTCTTCTTATGATCACCACTCCACACTAATGTATTTTTTGAGTCATCATCAGAAAAAATGCAAGGCGATATATATATATTTTATATGGTGCTTGACCTGTGCGACAATTTCCAATTAATATTTTAAGAACTTCAGAAATCATAAATTTAGAACAAACGATTTTTGTTAAATTTAAACTATATTGTTTTAATACGGTTAAAAATTTACATGTGCTGATGCATGCATTGCATTTTATATTTAGTGGTGAACATACATTATTATATTATAACTTAATATTTTCATTACCTCTGATAATAACTGTTGAATGTAAAACAAATCAAATTTATTTGATAACACAAAGATCATAGCACAAAACTTTTAAGAATTTCCTTCAATTTCTCAATATCAAGCAGCCTGATTATGAAACTTGACATAAATCCCTCTACTGATAAAAAAAAAATTCACAGGGAGAAATTGAAACTGGACCAAATATCCACTTTAAAACGATCAAGACTTTTGCTTCAAAATTAGAAAATTAAAAAAAAAACAAATAAAACACAAACAAATGGACAAACAGACAGAAAGACATGATCAAGTGCGGTATAAAAAGTGCGACTTATAACTGTTTCAGAGATTGAAAACTACATGCATCCTAGAACAGGGGAGATAAGTAAGCCAGTCTCCCAGCCATGTGTTAAGTGCAGGAAAAGCAATGTTTTTCTGGTTATAAATGTTTGGTTTACCTCTTCCTCTTTAAGCTTTTTCTGGTCCTCAGTCTGGTTGAGGGAGTGTATTTTTGAATCCAGCTATAATAATTAGGCAATAAATGTCTAGCAAAGCTTACCACAAAACATTCAAAACAATACATAAGCAATTGTATATGTGTATAGTACTTCTTATATCATAAAAAAAAACATGTCGTGTTTCAAGACAAAGCATGATTACTTTGCAGGTATAAAAAAGAACACATATGAATGGTTATTTACACTTTTACTTATTGTTGATTCATTTATTTTCAACGGAACCAATTTTCATGGATTTAGGCAATTTTTTATTTTTGTTTTCATTTGTTTTCATGGTTTTGCCAAGTCAAGTAAAAGCCTATGGAAACTTAATTTTCATTTAAAATTTAACTTAGTTTTCATTTAAAATTTAACTTAGTTTTCATTTAAAATTTAACTTAGTTTTCATTTAAAATTTAACTTAGTTTTCATTTAAAATTTAACTTTGTGTTCAGCTATACCCACAAAATACATGAAAATTTGCATTCCACCAATAATGAAACCAAAGTATATACTTTTTATATGTATAGCAAACTTAAAATTTTTGAATTAATCATTATTGATTTTTCATGAATCTGTATTGAATACAAATTGCATTTATTGACTTAAATTAACTTCATGTGTAAAAAAAAACCAAAATCCTATAAAACGATTTTCTATTACAATTTTTGGGGCAATATTTACATATTCAAGAAAATAATTTTCAGACCTTACAGAAGTGTAGTTTGTATTTGGCATTGCATTCTTAACATAATTTCTTTAACAGGTGGAAGATCCACTTAGAGACATACTGGTATCTGCTTGGATTTAAACTTTAAGTTAAAATTATAAAATACTGATGTTTTCTAACATTAAAAAAAGAAAAATAATTTTGTTCTTCACCATACAAGGATTTTCTGATTTTTAATAATTACGAAAAATTTCATGTTGATGGGTTGTCACAGAAACATGAATTTATATATTGTATACATCACTCAACTTTTCTACACTAAAATTACATTTCAAAGCAAACTGCAAAAATGTATATTATGTATTATATAATTGGATTCTAAAAATTCGTAAAATTATACCTCTGAAACTGCAGCATCTCTTTTCTCTTGCAATGCAAGGACATCCCGTCTTAATTTCTGGATAGTCTCGTCTCTTCTTGCCAATTCAGATTTCAAAATGTCATGGTGGTCTTTCTTAGAAGATTGAGAATCCCTTACTCTATCTTGCAAAACTCCAATCTGAAATGATAAATGAAGATACAACGAACTTCCAATGGTTGAGTTCTGTTACTATCAACCAACTTATTTTTGCTCTTTTCAAGAGTAGAAAAAATAACTCAAATATAAATTGTCTCAAAAATTCAAAACTTGGATCTTTCATTATCTCAGCAATTTATTGTCCCCTTCAGAAAGACTATCATTGTTTCTGATGACCATACTCGCAAATGATGTCAAGGTAGAGCCCAAAATTCAACTCCCCAGAGAGGTGATTGAATCCGGAACCTTTATGATAGCAGTCAGATGCACTGACCACTACACCAAGGCTCTGTTCATTAATGTTTAGTCTGACCAGCATAAAAATGAAATTTATCACACCTATACTGACAGATAGGTATAATCTGCATGGCTTCGTTGCAGTAAAAAGAAATTTAAATTAAAATAAATGTTATTAGTATGATTACCTCTTCCATGGCTTTTCTCCTATGTTCTTTGGATTCTTGAAGATCAGCTTCCAGTGATCGTAACCTTCTTTCATAATGGGGGATCTAAAACAATAAAATTAACAATTTTTAAATGGTGTTTCTTTAGGGTTCAAATTACAGCCACAATAAGCTTAACAAGCATAACGTCGCTGGGCTTCTAAAATGTTGTAAATTACAAATTTTTCAAGAAAAAAATATCTCACAAACAGGCTTTGAAAATTTAAGCAAAATGCATGTTTCCAAAATGTTGTATGTGAAATTGAACATTTTTGTAAATAGCAGTGAAATAAAAACTTTGACATTTCTGGATTATCCAAGAACTTAAATTATTTTCACCGAAATGAAGAAATGTACAATTTTTTTCCCCAAGGCCATTCTACAACGATTTTCAAGTTTTCATACAACATTTTGGAAGCAAATTTTACCAACAACTGACATTGGCAATTTTGTAATATGTCTTATTTCACACGCTTTGATTGGTCTAACTGTATTCTATTTTGTAATACAAAAGATTTCCTCCCGTCCATACCATTGGTGTCAAAAAGTATTTTTAGCCAAAAAAGTCATATACGAAATTTTAGAAGCCCAGCGACGAATTAAACAAACCTAAATTCTGCATTTTCTGCACATCATGAAAATATTTTGGGCAGTCAATTTGAAAGATTTCCATGCCATAGATAAAAAGTATACAATAAATCTTGGTATAAAATATGCTTTCAACAAAAACGAAAAAAAATATCCTGCAGGTGAGAAGTTATAGAATAAAATCCATCTGTTTCATTCAAGAAACTGGAGTTTTAGGTGTAACTAGAAAAAAATCTCAGCCTTACCCAGAAAAGAGATTGATCTTGATGCAGATAATCCCTTTCACTCATACTATACAAGCAATTCCATTGTCAAGTCCCAAAACACGTCCTTCAAACCACCTTAATAATATCTACACTGCCATTTTAAGTTTGTCTTTAACATAGTCTATTCATCATGTTGCATGTTTTAATCACATCATGTATATTTTCCCCATTATAATGATCAAATAATCATTTTAAGTAAATAGTGGTTGAATTTCAGTAACTTAACCCATTCTCAAGTTTACTTGAATGGTATAACTGTATAACTAGTTTATTACTATTGATATATTTGAAGTTATATTGGAGTATTTAAAAAAAAAATGCTGCATGTTGGAATTTAAAATTAGGTGACAAAATCAGATTGGATTTTAAAGAGGTGCAAAGAGGGATTTTTCAAAACAATTCCTGGTAATAATTGGAGTTTTTTTAACCCATAAAATATAAATCTTTTCTCTGTCATCTTCCCCATTTAAATCTAACAACTTCAATTATTGCAGATTATAAATCAGAAAACCGTTACAGGCAAAGTACTCACAAAGGGAAAATTTAATGAAATTATAAGGTTAGCTTTACCGTTGACAGAGATAACACGATATGAAATTTAACCCAATGGCATTAATGATTTAAAACTCTGATCATATTATGGACTATTTGATCAATAAAATAAATTTATCAACAATGATATTTTTACAGCTTTAAAATTCCAATAAACTAAAAGACACAATGAATTGTTTATGAATAGAACATTATGAAATGGTTCAACAAATTCAATATTAAATATTAAATTAATATTTGCTTGACTTTATATATTTAACTGACCAATTATTCAATTTTTCAGACTACTGCTAATAGGACATTGTTGTAGGATTAGCTATTTGTTAGATGTGGCATTTAACTGTCTATGAACAATTCTTTATCCACAATCACAGCTAGTTGTTATCAAGTTATTAGATTGAGAACAGGGAACTTAAGGATATCTAAAATTATCAAAAATTAATGTAATTAATAATTTTTATAGATTGAAGGTTTTAGATATTAAAACAAGAATTAAGAACATGGATGCCCCATCCGCACTATCATTTTCTATATTCAGTGGACCGTGAAAATGGGATAAAATCTCTAGTTTTGCATTAAAATTTAAAAGATCATATCATAGGGAACACGTTACTAAGTTTCAAGTTGATTGGACTTTAACTTCATTAAAAAATAACTTGACCAAAAACTTTAACCTGAAGCGGGACAGACAGTTGGATAGACAGACGGGAAGACAGATGGACAGACAGACGAAAGAAGAGACAGACGGGGGAAAGGACACACAGACCAGAAATATAATGTCCATAAATGGGGAATAAAAAAATCTCAGCAATAAGCATGAAAGCAATAATTCTTAAGATGGGAAGGATCTAACACAATCAAATCAATTAAATATTGATGGGAACAATATATAACTCCTAAAATTATGATACATAGATAATCTTTAAGTTATGGGTATTTTGGGGTCATAAAAATTGCCCCTTTGTTCCTATGTATATGTGTTTAATTTAAATTATGGTAGAAATTCCCTGGAAGAAAAAAATTGAGGTTCGTCAAGATTTTGCCACAACAACTCAAAACACTTTATGACAGTAAAATTGACCAAGCACCTGCTGTCATGTACAATAAACATGTCATTACCTCTTGGCTAGTTTGACTGTATCTATCTTTGTATTGTTGTACATCCAACTTAAGTTGTCTCATTGTCTCTTCAGATTTTGCCAGCTGAAATCATACAACAAGATACTGGAGTAATTACTTGTTTTCCATACTTTTCCCCTTTTTCGAACATGCTTCATAGAACATATTCATTTTTTCTATGCAAATCTTTTATTAAAACTATTTTTTTTGCCCTCCACCAATATTTAGGTATACTTCTCGTATTCTTGCAGCAATAACTTCTATATTCTACTTAAATTATAACAGTTTTAAGACCACAGATCCAAACTTTAAGCACAAAATCCACACCTATCTAAAAGCATTAGAGTCTACTTTATATCTTCCTTTGGTTTTGATTGATAAATTAAACATTTTCATAGTAACTAAAAGCAAATAACACCATAAACTACATTTATGACAAGAAAAAAATAATATAAAAAACTAATTGTTGTCTTTCTGATTCTCTAACGGCAAAGCTTTTGTAAATTGATACAAATATTATTTTTTTTAAATTCAGCTTCCCAATCAAATATTTAACATGTTCGCCACTGTATCAAACTGTATCAAGCTAAAAGTCAGACAAAATCTAGCTGCCGGTCTAACAGATTCATATTTGTCAATTGTTTATTACCTCCCCTGCAGAAAAACGATGTTTATCCTGTAGTGATTTAATGGTCTGCTGTCCTGCTCCTATTTCTGCCTCCCTTCTAGAGACCTGATTATGGAGGTCACTAAGTTGTGCTTGGAGGGATGAAATCTTGCGTTCCCGATTTGATACCTGATTGCCAGAGAGAGATGAAGCATGAGAGTATAAGAATGAACAGACACCACATGACTAGCCATTCTTTACTGCATACAGACACATATGTCTTATCAATTCTTAAAAATACTTAATTCTTACAGGTTTGTAAATGTGTACAAAAACAGCACTTTCTGCCAAAATGGCTTTAAAACTATTTGGATAGTCAGAAAGACTATGGTTATATGAGCAAAAGTATTGAAGCAACTATGAGCAGTATGCAGTAAACTGGCTTTTGAAAAGCAAACAAATAAAGCAGTAGTGATGTCAGCATTTTTCCTGATTATAAACATTATCCAACACCATTTGTTCTATATATAATAATAACTGAAATTCCCCATTCCTCTTTGAAATTGTATAGCAAATAATTTAATAAAATTTAAAAAAAAAACATGAGGATAAGCATGAAATGGTACTTATTACATACTAGTTAAATGTAAACTTGTACTGAATTTTAAGTAAATTATTGAGTGTAGACTTACAAAAATATTAGTATATTGTTTTAACAACAGCTATAATGCATAACGATTTACATCAGCTTAAGGTTAAAGGAAAAGATACTCTTTGATAATTTAGGATGAAAGTTGACAACATATCACCTTCAACTTATTTAGTGTCCCCCTTCAGTACCCCTGATCCACACCAAAAATATGTTCCTAGACTTAAATCTGATTAAACAGGTCTCTATAAATAAATTCTTTTTTAACAATAATTTAAGACATCTTTTCCTTTTCAAATGCCAATTCAAATCATCAATTTGGTGGTCAATAATGATAAAATCTTACATCAGCTGTCAGATCTTCTGATTTTTGTTCTGCTCTACGTAAATCGTTCTTCATCTGCATGATGGTAAAGTCACGTTCAGCTATTTGTCTAAATGGATCTTTTTCTCCTGTCTTCTGTAAAACAATTTACACAGATATCAATCTATAAATCTCAAATCTTAGTCATCTTGCTGATGATGATCCTTTAGGAAGCTAAGAATCATAAACTATCCACCTCTACCTAATCTTCATATTCTTCTGCTTCTAACTTACTTATTTGTCTCATAATCACAAGCAGTTCTAACTTTAGACCAGAACATGGATAGTTTTGAAAAGAACAAATATTCTTAATAAAGTGAAAGAATTATAGTTATTTTGACTAAGGTGCATTTTATGTAGATATTTGTGTAGTATCTTTAATAGTGTTTTATTCTCTATCTTCTTTGGTTGTTTTTTCATTATATTAAAATTATGAATGTTTTCCTCTGTTTTTGGAGTTGGAATATCCAGGAACCAGATTTTTTTATAATGATATATTTCTAAATATGACCAATAAATATGTTTATACTAAGCAAACTTTATGTGAAACATATTTGTTTTTCGTTCATTTTTGTACATAAATGAAGCCATTAGTTTTCTTGTTTGAATTGTATTACATTGTCATTTCAGGGCCTTTTATAGCTGACTATGGGGCTTTACTCATTGTTGAATTGTTAATTTTTGTGTTATTTTGGTCTCTTGTGGATAGTTGTTTCATTTGCAATCATACCACATCTTCTTTTTTTATATGTAGAAGAAATAGCATATTTATAACATGCATAACGCTTCTATATTGTTAATGCGTGGTCCAACAAATTTGCAAAACAATTTTTGTGTTATATAATATTTATAGTGACTAGAGGGTGGGCAGGAACTTTTTCGGGACGTCTGGATAGGGTGTTTTTAAGCTGGGGATTTTGGGATCCAGGATTTCTTTTTTTGAATTTTTGAATGTAGGGATTTAATTTTTTTTAAATTAGTGACCTATGGATTTCATGTTTTTAACCCCGGGATTTTAAAATCAGGACCCTGCCGACCCCCCCCCCCCCCCCCACCCCTGACTATAATATCTATAAATTTTAATACCTCATCTTGGGAAGCCCTGACTGAAGTATTTTGTGGTTGAGATCTTTGTAAGGAATCTATCTGCTCATCTTTTCGCCGTAATTTTTCATTCAGTTCTCGAATTCTTTCTTCAAAGGCACCTTCAGAATTCCTACTAAAACACAAACAATATGAAATTTGAGTTCATTATGCATAGAAATAATCTGAAGGACAACTTTTCTTTTTTAAACAAAAAAGAATTTTCAAATATCAATTGAACAGAATATGCAAGTCATTATTTTAACAATTTTTTGTTAATCTTCTATAGAAAAGTCTAGAAAACATATGAGTAAGGTTAGGGGCCAGTTGAACATATCTTTAATCACACTGAGCATTTTATTAGAATGTATTAGTCCTTTTCATCTAAAGGCAAAATGTAGAACAAAACTATCAATTAAATTTTCAGAAATCCAACCTTTCACCACTTTTGTGCTTACCGGTATGTGGTTTTCTCTCTTTTTAATTTTTTTTCTTTCTAAGTAAAACTTACATTCCAGTTAACTGTTCATGGAGGGAACCAAAAACCTGGTCCATAGACAGCTCACGAAAATTACAATTTATTGTCTGAAATAAATAGAAGCAATGAAGTTTAATACGTTTTGACAAAAAAATTCTATGGATGTGAGATTTTATTTCATGATCTATCTTCTATTAAAATGCTGCCTTATAGATGGTGCTACATGAAATCTGTTTTAAGTTATGCAGGAATAACAGATTTCATTGGTAACTAGTTAAATAATTCAAATTCTTCTGCTTCAGATACCTTCCTGCCACAAAAATCTAAACCTTAATTTTTTTTATTTTTTTTTATTTAAAACTGAGTTTTACTGTGCGTATAGCTGTTTGTTTGAGAGTTGAGATATCACTAAACATGTTTAACCCTGTACCCTTCTTTGCACTTGTTCGGGATGTCTTGAATCAGGAGCGTCTAGCCTTTACTAGTCTTGTATATTTTTTCAAATTTTTTTTTCATTTATATCTTTCAGAGTTAAGTGTGGCATCCATTTTCACTGAACTAGTACTCTTTTTGTTCTTAGCCCAGCTGAAGCCAGCAAAAGAGTGCATGATTTTCATGCTGAATAAAGCCCCATTGGTGGCCCTGAGCTGTTTTCTGCACTTTGACACATTCCCCATTTCCATTCTCAATAATAACTTACCTCCCATCGTCCTGTGGTTCTAGCAGTACTGATGACAGATATTAACTGGTTAATGTCATGGTTTAGGTTAGAATTCTCGTCTCGTAAACGACTTAAGTTTTCATCCTGTCTCCCTAATCGATCCTGCATTTCCTGTTCAATGTAAATAGTAATCATTCAACTACCATTGTTATTATATAACAAACATTTATAATTAACCATTTTCACCGAAGATGGTACAAACAAATTCCAAACTTTAAAGTATTTATGATGAATGATGATCAAGGTTGTCAAGAACATTTTTCATAGCTGACTATGCTGTATGGGATTTGCTCATTGTTATTGGCAATACTGTGACCAATATCTGTTAATTGGTGACATTTAGTCTCTTGTAGCGAGTTGTCTCATTGGCAATCAATATCTTTTATCTATAATGAATAGGTTGAAGAGACACTTGCCTGCTTTCACATAGCTATATGTATACAATGAATGAGAGTAAGTACATTTTCTTTTAAATCACTATTTTTCACCACTATAAAATAATTTAAGAACTAACACTGGTATTGGAGAAAAGATAAAATACCATACTATTATAATAACTTTTCCTTCTGACATAATCTTAACTCTTATATTAGTTTTGAGTGGATCTCTCATATTTTCATAAGTGTTAATATATGATAAATACATGTAATGATGCTTACAATATGCATGAACAAGTACATGCAAAACAAGAATGTGTCCAAAGTACACTGATGCCCCACTCGCACTATCCTTTTTCATGTTCCATGGACCGTGAAATTGGGTAATAATTTAATTTGACATTAAAATTAGAAAGATCATATCATAAGCAACAAGTGAACTGAGTTTCAAGTTGGTTGAACTTCAGCTTCATCAAAAACTACCTTGACCAAAAACTTTAACCTGAACGGACGCACAGACGAACGGACGGACAAACGGAGCCACAGACCAGAAAACAAAATGCCCCTCTACTATCGTAGTTGGGGCATAAAAATGAAATGTTGTGTATAGAGCAGCAAACAAATAATTGTCCAAAAATTCCAATCTGGTTCTGCTCACACATTTATCATTGCTTATTACATAGCATACAGTCTGTTTTTTTAACACATGTTTTTTTAGTATTAAAAGTTCTTAGTGTAGCAACAACAACAACAACAACAACAATACTTTATTTTAAGAGGGTTACACAGTTAGCTATATAACTAATCTTCCCTGAGTCAATATTCAAAGATCAATGCAATGATATTGAATATATATTTTAAATATATTTCCAGAGTAGGAACATTTTGTTTTAATACCTTTTTAATGAAATATTTATTTCAATATTCTAAAATCTGTCCAGACATATTAAAATTTCAGTGTTCTACTATTCTGCATATATTTAGTTTACACAATATATTTTTAACAATTCTCACAATGCATTGCAAAGCTTAAACTTTTTTACATACAAAAGAAAATGATGTTATCAGCCTTTTCATTGTTAAACTATTTTTACCAATACAATTTGCAATTTAAATGAATGGAATAACTTTCCCGTGACATAAGAGATTTCTATTCTGAATGTGTTTCAATCCTATAAAGTTGTGTTATCATTCTATTAACAGACAGCTAACTTTTGACTTATATAAACATCAGCATTTAATGTGTTTGTGTTTGTTTCAAAATCAAACAAAATCAATTTTTCATCGTATTTTAATGATAATATAGCCATATCTGAAAATTAATTATACTCAAGTTTAATCCTGTTTAATTCTATTACTGGTATACCATAAAATTGGGATCAAAGATAAAAAGTCAGGAGATTTAATCTTGTTTAATTCTATTATGCAGTAAAATTGCCATATGATACAAATAAAATGTCAGAAGACAAAACCTTAGCAAAAATATTAAACAAAATGTAAGTTTACAAAAGACATATAAATAGCATAAGTTAACATCCCTCCTTTTCCATTTAAAAAAAAAAGCAAAATGACAGCCAAGGTCAACTTCATGTTATTAAGTGATTTCCTATCAACTGCATTGTGAAATGGGCTTAACTACTCTTAAGAAAAGTTGTAGTGCTGTTGAGCATGCTTATATGTGGACATTTCATTTGTGGCCATATTAGTTTTTTTAACTTTTCTTTCGTAAGCAATGCATGCACAAACATTTTTTTATCACAATTCACTGAAATATGCACTATTATAGTACACACTCGCAAGTTTTCTTTAAACTTTTCTTTAGTAAGCAATGCATGCACAAACTTAGTTTATCACAATTCACTGAAATATGCACTATTATAGTAGACAGGCAAAGTTTTTCATTTGATAGCACATTTATAAAGCAATGGTGGTGTATTAATTTTGATGTTCAAATCTTTTCTGTTTTAGTTGTAAATAGTCATGTAGTTACATTGACTTTACAGTTGCATGCCAATGTTTCAGCCAATCTGTAAAATCGATCATCATGCACTGAGGAAAATATTTCACCTTGTAAGGAGACCACTGAGTTTCTATCCTAAGAGTCCTTCGTTCCTATGGTAACAAAATAAATCTGACACTCAATAAATACAACTACTCATTCTACATTCAAGAACATTGATGCTTGAAGTTGATATGTTTCTAAATAAGACTGCACACGAGTCTAAAATGGATCTCCAAGCAACTTCAGAAAATTTTATTCAAATAATTGAAGGTCAGTCTTTTTCACCAAGTGCGGATTTCTTTCTAGAATTCAGATTCCAAATTTGCAAACAAAAGTTTTAAAATACCAGCAACTCATTTCAGGGGTTTCACCTTTTTTTTTCTTCTTCTTTTTTTTATTTTGTGATATTGTCTTTGTATATTTTTGGTTTAGTTCAATTTATCCACTTGTGAAAACATTTACACTTAAAGAATTAATGTAAATATGGTTAAGTTGCAAAATCTAACTGAACTTTTAATATTTCATTTCAATGTGATTTTTTTTACTGTTTTGTGAGTATGCATGTCATGCTGCCTACCAAAGGCCCTTGATTCGAATAATAAATATTCTTATTCTTACTCCACTCACCTCTATCATTGCTTCTGCTCTTGTTTTCTCTATAGTTAGAGCTCTCAACTCTCGTTCTAAATCCCTTGCTTTGTTCACATATTCCTGAAAATAAAATTATGGAGTTTAGATTACATCTATGTTACATTAGTCTTCTGTTTATAATTTCACTGTATGTTTTCATTTATATATAGTTGATCAATAAAAAGGGAAAATAAACTGACCAAAAAAGTTATAAGGCACTTTCTGAAATAAAAAGATCATATCAAAATCTTTTGTTGCAGTTTGTGGCAAAAATAAATTATCAAATGATGGCCATTTTGAGTAAAGAAAGCAACACCTAAAAAAAACCTAGACAGAGGTTCAATATACCGTATAGCAGGTTATTTTCGCCGGTGTAAAATTTTCGCGATTTTCATTGAATAAGGTATACGAAATATTTTGGCGGTTATTATTTTGGCGGATTCAACATTTTTAACATTACCTTTGCATGTACACTTTTAAATTGGCGGAATTTATTTTGGCGATTTTGTTCTATCCGCGAAAATAACCCGCTATACGGTATTCTTCACCAGACACCTATGCATGTTTCTGTATCAAAGCAATACATCTCAGATTTCACAAAGCTAATATCCAAATTATCAATTATGTATGAACACTGTTAAATATCAATAACACTATAATATTATCAAATATCATAATTTTTGAAAATAGACCCTTTAGCAGCATACAGATTAGTTTTTCAGACAAATCATCTTAGAACTTCCATTCATCATACAAGTTAACCCCTTCAGATACAATCAATTAAAGAGGGTATGGATGGTAGTCCTGCAATTGGCCTTTTAAGTAACTAAAGGACTATGCCTTATGGGTAATTTTATTGTTTATACCCTATGAAGAAAATAAAGTCATGAATTTCCACTGAATTTCAGCTGTTCAGGATGTCATTAACCAATCACAATGTAAACTTTTAAAAATATTACCCAGAATGCATTAGATACAGAACAGAGATTCTATATCTTTTATTTTTGTCCATTTTCTCTATTTCTGTATTTTTTAGCTTATATTTATCTATTTTATATTTTTGTTAGCAATTTAACTATAATATAAGCCCAATATTGATTATTCTCTATTAAGTCAAACCCCAAGTTTCAATCATTACTCCATAATAATGTAGTGCTTTATTAGTAACAAATGTCTTTTGTCATCACAGACCAGGAAGATTCCTAATGAGGCATCAGAGCAGGTATCTGACTATCTCACAGTAAAATTAGTCTCATTATTTTCTGCTAAATTAATTCTTAGAAAAAGATAATCCATAAATATAATATAGTCAACTAAAATTTATTCAAGCTTTTAACAAATGTTTTTGATGAGAGGAACTGCTGCTTTTAATCACATTGCTATCCTCATTTCTATTTTTGTACTTTTCTCAATAACATGAAAGCATTTCCAAGACTTAGTAAAGAATTGGTCTCATTATTTACTGCTAAATCAATTCTTAGAAAAAGATAATCCATAAATATAATATAGTCAGCTAAAATCTAAGCTTTTAACAATTTTAGGAGAGGAACTTCTGCTATTAATGACAAAGCTGTCTTCATTTCTATTTTTTTACTTTTCTGAATAACATGAAAGTATATCCAAGACTTGGTAAAGAATATAGTAAAATCTCACTGCTTAATGTAGGCTATGTAGAAATATACATCATGCACATGAAGATGGTGTATTATTGAAGTGATATGGTTTGTTATATAGTATTAAAGTGGTCAGGCTCAGCATACAAAGATATTCTCAATTATAAGGAAGAAATTCTGTTTTACACTTCTATACCACATTTTCATTCTCAATTTTAACTATACTGAAGTAATTTTTTATTTGTGTCACAGAAATATTTTCTTACATTCAGCATAAGATATAGTTATAAGAGAAATTCTTTTAAAAGGACAATATCTGAAATGGGTGCCATTTAAAATGTACTCTGCTGTACATTATCAATCAATTTCATTGAATATAGATTAATGTTTTATAAATATTGGTCAAATATTTCTTTACATCAATACCATATTAGTATACATTAAATATATATAGATAATAATTTCTTATCATCATGTCTTTCAATAGCAATTCAAGTTTATCAAAATTCTTTACAGGGTTAAAATGTTGAAATAAGGATTTAATTGTATAAAGAAATGACTAAGGTGCAATTTAACAGGTTGGAATTTGTTCACAAATACATGTATATTCTGAATTAAGGGATTTGTTAAGGCTAAACTATATTTGCAAATTTGAATAGGCTCATAACCTTACTACTTGTGTCATAGAATTCACATTCTTAGGTAATTTCTTTACCCAGACACCAAATGAAACAATGTGACAAAGTTAGTCAATTCACTTTATCAAGGCTAGATGAGGCGAGTCTATAGCTAGGACATTGATCACAAATCACAATACTTTGTTGTACTCTTTAGAAAGTATATAGATTTAGGAGTTGGAATGTATATAGCAAATAATATATGTACCTTCATTTGAGTACAACGAAAAATCTTGGGCAATAATAAATAATAGGTTTGTTTGCCCAAACACTACCTATCCAGAAAATAGCTGCCTACTCAAATTCTTTTATTGACCTGATTTGAAGAAGTTTTTTAATCAAATAGGCATGAAGACTAATAAACATCTGATACTTCAATTTCTTTTTTTGAAAAAAAAATAAAAAATGCCTACCTACCTACCCACTGTCTCAACCTTTGGGTAGGGTTTGGGCAAACCAAAATATTTTTAAATGTGGCCTTACATATATACTTGTACTTGAATGATAAAAATAAATCTTATATGTTAGGCTTAGTTCAACAATGGCAAAAATAAATGCACCCAAATATATCAGAAAATACAGTACTCAACTCCTTTTTTATCATATTTCTTATAATATTGTCGAGTTTTCATTGTTTGATCATGTTTGTTTTGTCAATGTATTTGCCATAACCAAAATTGGTTTTTGTCGGTTTTTTGCAAATAAAGAATTATTTAAGTTTCTTTATTTAAGTATAAAGACCTAGGAGAAAGAAAGCCAATTTTAAAATATTCTAATTACACCTTCATGACCTTGAATTGTAACAATCTAAAGGGTCAACGAAACCAATCTGATTTTAATAATTAGATATTGACGTTAAATTGCAATTAAATTTCTAGTTTTCACAATAGGTATTTTTTCATTCAAACTTGATACAACCTAATCTACTATATAATGTGCATTGTTGAGTAACTTAAACTAAGTAAGCCTTAATCAATGTTAGGCCTGTTCTGACATGAAGGCAATGTTTACTTTTTAAAGCACTTAAATCTAAAATTATTAGGTTTAAATATTTTTGTCAAAACTATAAAGTAAAGATATTGGTGCAGTAACCCTGAAAAAAAATAATAGAAATCCAAAGTACAGAACCGTGGATCAATCTAAATTTTTCCAAGTATTGATGCAGCATGGACCAAAATGCATTTTGTCAACAAAAAAATTACGAAAATTGTTCTGTTATAAATTAGGCCGTTAGTTTTCTCAATTGAATTGTTAAAAAAAATTCATATCTGGACCTTTCATATTGCCGACCATACAATATTGTTGAAGTCCGTACATTTGCCTATAATTGTTTACATCCCCTTCATTTGAAATTAGGTGGACAGTTGTCTCATTGGGAACATCTCCTTAGTTTTTATATAAGCCAGTACTTTATAAAGCACAATGAGATTTCAAAAAGCATAAAATTACAACCCATTCATACAGTGTACTACATGTATTATAGAAATCTCACAAAATTGCACCATATTTGGTTTCCTTTCATTTAATTTTGCCATAGGCACTGCCAAATTTATAACCAATTTAATTTTAGCTGCAATACAAGAACTTGTCTTGTTAATGTCTTGAACTCTTTGAGGTACAGGCCACAACTTACAGGAATAAAGACAATAAGTGGTAGTTGTTGATTAGGCAGCAACCTCACTGGCTAACAACATAAAACCTAAAAAAATCTTCAGGTCAACAAGCCCTCTATATCAATATCAACAGACAAGTGTATGCAAGCAAAATGTTTATGGCCAATAAAACCATATAAAATTTTCATTTAAATTTCCCCCCAACAACAAATTACCCTAATAATATCCATAGATAACTCAGTGAACAAGTGTAATTTTATGGAAATTTAATGTAAGCTTATGTTCTTGTCATAATATTAAAGATTTTATCCTCACTTTTATTGTCCAAAATATAGTGGTACATTACTTTATTGCAGTTTTATACCATGGAGAATAAAAGTTTGAATAGGTCCAACAAATACCAGCCATGTTTTCTTTTGTCAGACTGGTAATATTGATGAAAAAGACAAACTGACCATCTAATAAAACTTTAATAATGATTTCATGATAGTAATAAAGTTGAAATAAATATTGAATCTAGTACGAACTATCCATAATCAACTGGTATGTGGAGTTATGAAATGAAACTGACAAGCCTAGGTTATAAATTATGAATTTGCATGCTGAAATCAATTACTTAAAATAAGGATTATGAATAAAATATCATTTTCTCTACTATGGCATGAAACAATTATTCAAGAAATGATTTCCGCACCATTTATAAATAGGCTGTTCATGAATTTTTAATGTATTGCTTTAAGATTTCCTGCTTTTTTACAGATTAACTGAACATCTTTTTTTTTAGATTTATCTACGATAAACACTATAATTGTTTTTATTCTTATTCTTCCCCTAGATAATTTCTAAAATTTATAATTTCAGGGATGGTAATAACCAGTGGAACAAAAATTTTTGAAAAAAAAACACTTTGAAGTTTCTCTATCAAGAGCAATGTTGGGAGTCCTATGGAGGTATAGTCCCTCACCTCGCCTAATGTGGTTACCACTAGTATAGCCCCTGAATAATATACTGATTGAGACTTTTACAAGGGCAGATCCACGAGGGGTTCGGGGGGTCAAAACCCTCTTTTTTTTAGACGATCATTGCATTTGAATGGGGACCTGTGGTTGGGAACCCCCTTTTTAAAATGGCTGGATCCGCCCCTGACTTTTTACTGATTGAAAATTCTGGTTTCACCGATTAAGTGGGTATAAGGTAAACTATGAATTTAAATATTCAACAAAGTACACATTATCTACAGGTTTGTATGCAAACTTGGACAAAAACACCAGTTGTAACATCCATGAAACTACAGGTTTCCTTCAATCAACGAAAACTGATATCCACGAAAAATAAATCAATCCTCAGAATGTGAAGTAGTATATTTGAATGCCAAATTCAACAAAATTAACAATGTATCAAAGGTACAGAATGTGGACTGCCCCTGCAAAAAAAATCGGTGTATGGGATAGGGGCATATTAAGGACCCCTACTAGAGTTGTTCGTAGTGTGCAAGAGAGCACACCTCACCCGCTCAGGTCTAGTCCAAATAATTATGACATCTGGCAAGGCTATTTTACTTTTTTGAAAGAAAAAAAAATAGCCTTCATCATAATTATTTGGACTACATGTACACCAGGTCATGCTCATGTAGTATACAGTAGAACACAATGTCAAAATACCCAAAATATACCCCTAATACTAGGTTTTGTTTTCAAACCACTAAGACTCATTGTAAATTTTGACAAATAAAACATACATTTGTATTTAATTCAAGTTTATAACAGTTTTGCTTAAAAGGGAAATAAAAATATTTTCTGGATTAATTCAACTGAATTGGCCCATTTAAAAATACAAAGAATTTAATCGTAAATTGTTATCAAAAGAGGATTAAATATTTAAATGCATGTCTATGCTGTCTTAACTTATTGCAAATAAATGTTAAGTAGTTGTTCGTTGGGTCATTAGTTGTAGCTCGGTTTCAAAGAGGGAAATTTATACATGTACATGCACATCTTACTTTTAAGAATTTTTTAAGGATATATATGTGAAACTGATAAAAATGTTTTTATCTATGAATCATTGTCTGCCTTTTTCATACATTTGCACCAGTCTGTTTTACCCAATCATGATTTAGATTTAAAGTTTTCTGTTAATTGGTCTTAATTATGATACTTTGCATTGATCTTTCTACTTTTCTGCCCAATCCTGGTTTCACTTCTCAACTTTCCCTTAATTAAGTACGCAAAGTTTGATCTATCAAAAGTTCACAGTGGAAATTTAGCTGCTTTTCTGGCTCTTTGAAATATTTTTTTTACAATTTGGAGACCATATCTGTAAATTGTCCAAAAATATCATATAAAGGACGATAAGAATTATGGTTTCACAGCGATTCCAACACAGGAGTCATGCATATTCCTTGTCCTAAATAACATATGAAAGCTTAAATTCAATAAAGATCAATGGATCAAGGCAAAAACTATAAATGTGATGTATTAATAAATTACCCATACAAGTAATGCTGTTAAAACTGAATTATGAAGTCTAATTTATCAGTAAATCCATCTCTATATATGTATTGAAACAAAAACTGAATTTACTTTATTTGTGGGTTACTTGTAAATCACATCATATTTACTAAAATAGCTTTAAGAACTGACCACTGCATAAATATTTGAATTGAGTTAAAAATACAAAATCAACACTTCACTGTTATGTCAACAGTGTAAATGTTCCTGAACAAACAACTAAATACACAAAATCTTAAGGTGTAAAAAATATTGATATGTAGTGGCTCTAATCATTTTAAAAAGAGGTCTATAGAGTCAGTGCAGGCCAGGTCTAGGCCCTCAGTATACTAGTCCACAATTTGTGAAAATTAGATGGGGGACTGTAAAGAAAAATTCAAAAGGACTTTAGAGACAAAACATAAGCTTGTTGATATACCCTTTCAAGAGTCGACTTTAAAGAGTACCCAAGACTTGAGAAAAATATGTTTGAGTACATCAACTGTTTCTTCTTAGTACTTCATGTCTTTTATAAGTTTAGTTACAAGAGGACTACCTCCTTTGTCTAAACTGCTTATCATTATATATTTGAATGTGTCGGCTTTATACATATCTTATCTAAAGCAGTTTTTTCTTTTATAATTCAAAGTTCTAAATGGAATATTTCTGTATGGATATTTATGAACCGTCAATCAAAAAACGAAAATTTTACATATGTATAAAGCGTAAATGTTTCTACATTTGTGTTTGACAGTAAGTGCATATGGTTTTTATAAACAAAGTAAAATAGTACATATTTTTTTCTTTTAGAGCACTTAACCTTGGGTAAACTTACTGAGTTTGCTCCCTCAACTGGTTCCTTCCATGTGACTTTTTTACTCGACAGCGGGCTACGAGGACTAATTGGACTACGAGATAAATATTCCCCTCGCCTCTCCATTTTTTGAAAGATTTCACTTCACAATGCTTCACACAAACTAACTCACAAAATTCCACTTCAAATTATTGCATACCAATAAATTAATAATCCAATATATATTTACTTCCAGTTTATTTCATATTTCATTAAACTTCATGCATTTTCTATTCTTAGCTTCATTAGCTACCGAACTATTTAACTAATTACAGGCAGTGTTTTAAAATATTGACATATATATCCCCCTGTCTACGATCTAATCCAATACATGAACCCCTCCAACTTCTTTCCGAAGATTTTTTTTACATCCTTTGTACAAATAACAATAGGATAAGTACAGGCCATAGAAAGTTTGTTGATAAATATATATTAGAAATTATCCACACATTTATCTTTAGCATATCAAGCGAGGCGGCGGGAAGTCTGAACGTGTAGTATACAACATGCTCTCACATGCCCTTTACCTACCATCAGACATTATACCTGAGTTTTACCTGAGTGACTAAAATATTCAATCTCGTTAGGACTTTGCCTATTGTTTGCTAATAACTCTAGTGTTTCTGTAAACTTATCATTTTCACATCTTTTTGTCTTTAAACCGATCAATATCTAAATTTTCAATGAAAATAGGTTTAAAGTTGTAAGAGACGATTGCTTTGAATTTATCTTGAATAATCAATGATCCATGTAAAAGATACCATTATGTTCCTAAATTGATTGTATTATTATGAATACGAAAGGAACCAGCAGGTTGGCTAATTTTTTTAAGCGGAATGTATATTGCATTTTCAAATAAAAACATTTTAAAGAATTTAAGTGTTTATTTTTCAGACTCTTGTCACAAATGTAATCTATTTATCCATTTATATTCAATCCATTTCTTTAATATTTAATAATTTATTTAAGGATAGATCTTAAAACTTATTTCTTTCCGAATAATTTTTATTTATAAACATCCATCACCAGACGTACATCTGCTTACATAACATTATCATATTTGGGCCAAATTTTTACAAAGCAGTAGAGATTATGTAACATTTGTTAATGTTTCAAACAATGTAGCCAATTGATCTTACACCCTAATAATTACATGTACTTTAGAAAATCAAAATAATAATAAAAGAACAAAGTTTTAATGTCCCCCACATTGCACATATTTGATATTTTCAAGGGTCATAACTCTTTAAAAGAAGACGATCAACCACCACTATAAAACATGTCTGAGATATTGCTAATATCAACAGTCACCTTTAGTACAAGTGTTATAAAAATCTATGTCCCCTGCAATGGATCCCGCTTAACAAAACAATTGTGTGCTAACTAACAAATAACAGTCTCCACGGTTAGCCACTAGTCCGATGCCCCATGGCCAGACTAGTTAAATTTCATTTGGACTAGTAAGATTTTGCAAAACTTAGTTTGGCCCATTGATAAGAACAATTGTCAGAATATTGGTCTTTGGACTAGTAGTTGAAAAAGTTTTTGGTGCAGACAGAATAAAACTTGGATAATGATGTTTACTTCATAAAGTCTTGTAGGAGCCTTAAGTTTTTTTAACAATTGCTATTGGACATCTGCTTAAAAAAAATACATGTACACCAGGAACAAGATGCAGTACATTAAATTTGCCATTTCAATGTAAAATAGTAGCTGAATCTAATACCAAATCCATATCTAGTATTGATTTTTTTTTAATTTTGAGTAAAATTGAGTCTTGAAATTTTCTGCTGTGCATTCACTAGTTTGGGTAATTAGGGTTCTCTACTTTAATCTGTATTTGCTCGTAGAGAGAACAATATTTAAATATTTTACATTATAAAGTGCACAGATTGAAACCAATTAAATTATAACAAGGAAACTATTCAGGTATCAATTTCAAAACAGGAGTATATAATAATATGACCTGTCACAAAAACTATTTATAATGAGGAAACATACATGTAATTTACACCTAATACACTCCTGCTAGACTCCAGACAAACAAAAGTATTAAATATAAATTAACAATACAGTTTTGTATAATCTCGATAAAATTCAAATAAATATAAACTCAATATTTAAAGTATATTAATGAAAAATTCTCATAGTGGGCCGGCTTGAAAATTAAAGGGAAATAACCACTATCTCTTTCGACATACTGTTGAACTGATATACAAAAGTGTCTACCTCTTCCCTACTGTTGCAAATATGTATACAGTGGAAGCATGCGTTATCTGACACACTGGGGGACAAGAAAAAAATGCCAGATTAAGCAGTGTGTCGGACTACTAGTACTAAGGTTTTTTCTGCAAGGGGCATATTTTGGGACCAGACATATGTGACTGCATATTAATGCAGGATGTTGGAATACTCAGGTGTCAGATTTGGCAGGTTACACTTTATATTGGCAAATGCTATACCATAAACACTGTTGCTTAATCACATTGGCAATTATAGTCAATATTAGTTATGGTGTTGAAAAGGTTGGTGTGGCTTTTCATACGTTTTCGAATTCATGACAGGTTAAATATACCCATATTTTTCTTTGGTACAAATATTCAAGGATGGATAAAAAAAAATCCTGAATACTTTAATTAATGATTTTGACAAATTCTGCATACAAGCTTATGGGAACTATATATGTACTTTGACATGTTTGTTGAACATTTAAATTCATGGTCTAACATTACCGATGGAATCAACTAAAATGGTTACCCCAAAATTTATAACGAATTAAGAGTGGTTTAGATCAGTACCATGGCTACTAAAAACTGAAAAGCCATACGGTAGCTAAGAAACAGGAAGATCTCTTACATGTAAGTAATTTCGCATTAATCTCGCCAAATTTACCAACATCTACATGTACATCTAGAATGGCTACTTCACACATCCAGTATATATTACCTTAGTTGACCCAGAAACCTGTTTTAGTTTGGACTCCAGGATGTTGACCCTTTCATTGGCTTCTCTTTCTAATTCCTCTACTGTTTGGACTAACACTTCATTCTGTTCTGTCAAATCATTTACGTAAGCTTGCATAATTCTCACTCTTGTCTGTAAAAAAAGTACTGATGGATTAACAAGAAATAACAAATTAAAATATCAATGAATGTAGTTAGGCTTAAAAATAATACATGTGCTTCCACAAGCGTGCTGAAACAAACAAGTGAAACTGCGAGCTACTGCTCACTGATGTGCAAGTGGATAATATTAATAGTGTAAAAATATGCAAGTGTTCGGTAAACAGGAAGTTGTTGAGTGATGAATCTGAAAACGCATCACACGGTATAGCTGACTTAGATAAACCCTGAAACCAAATTTCAGAAATCCTTGTATTGTAGTTCCTGAGAAAAATGTGACGAAAGTTTCATGGGACGGACTGACTGACTGACGGACTGACAGACAGAGGTAAAACAGTATACCCCCCTTTTTTGAAAGAGGGGGTATAAATACAGTAGTTACTAGGTACAAAATGTAGGTATGCAATGTCATTTTATTTTACAGACATTTTTTTGCGCTGTACAACTAAGGAATCAAGTCTCACTCTAATGCTCTTTACTGTCCAAACGACATAAACTTCTAATTCGTATTAACAAAAGTTAGTTTTTAATGCCAATTGGATAATTCAAATAAGCTAATTCGAATCAATTCAAATTAAAAAAGAAGAGTGTGTGAACATGGTGAACGTGATTAGCAAATTCCATTCGAATAAAATGTATGTGTGAATGAGGCATTACAGTGCTTTTTTCCAAAATGACATAAAAAGTGGTGAGGTACCTGGTAGGCACTTAAAATAAAGGTAGGTAGGGTTAGCAGAAACACATGTTGTTGTTTTTTTTCTGACCATTTTAAATTAGAAATTTTGTTGCCTCGTGGGAAAGACTTTTTTCTGAAGTTCTGATTGGACAAAGTATACAAATGTGAAGATCCTGAGACCAATCACCAAAACACAGACAGAAAAATAAAGTCTGAAATTAATCATCCTTCCAGAATCGTCAATGATTGCTCTGATGTCTGACAGCACTTTTCAGGACCTACTCATCTACTGGGGAAGTCTAATGACACAAGCAAGTCATGAAAAATGGTTTCAAAGCAATATTGAACTTTCCAGAAAAGATTTTGCAGCATTAGCTTGACATTTAGTAGTACATTTTGATTCAATTTGACTAATGTCCTGTCCCAATTAAAAAGTTAAAAAGTTTCATCTTCTTCTATGTCTTTCACATAGCAGGTTATAAATGTTCATTTTGTAGGATTCTTTTCTTATTGCTGAAACATTGTATTAACTCAATATAAAAAAATCCCATGACCTAAATTTCTAAAGAAAAAAAAAATCTTATTTTAAATAAATACAACTATGGATCATTAATGCAAGTTCACTACCTTTCCAAAAATGTACTATTCTATAGTATTTGATAATACTATTCAGGTGAAAAAATGTAAATAATTGTATGATTCTTTGTATACTTTTCCATCCATTTCAATACCCTTTATCTACTGCAAAACATTGATTACAAGGGTTATTGAGAGAATTATATCCTTTATTGAAATTGAATGTATGAAAGATGTGTTTTTTGATAAATCAATTTTGATTGTATGTAAACTGGCAGACTTTTCATAACAAAGTAGTATTCAATATATATGATTCACATGACACATAAAATTGAGAATGGATGTCCAATGGACTATCTTTTAAATGCACATGTACAATGTATACATGTACGGTATATATATTCACTAGCAATTGCACAAGCTCAAATATATGGGGGCTATGGATTTTTTTGAGAAACAATTGTTCCAGTTTTTGGAGAAAAAAATAATTTGTTTTTGACCCTGAGAAAAAAATGTTGTTTGTATCACCCTCAGTTGCCACTATGTGTAATGCTATCACTGCCTAATTGTATGCTCCATTTCTGACAGAACTTTCAAATAATACTTTCATGACTTATAACTTAAGCAAAGACAACCTACATTAACTGTTGATCAATAGAGTTAAGACAAGAAAGATTGTGACAAAAGACCTTTCGGCTTTCATTAGGAAAAAATTGTAAATGACCCCGTAATAGACAGAGAAGTTTATAGTGTCTAGTTGTGATGTTTTTTTAACCAAGGTAATACTGCTACTGTGCATTGCTTCACATCATAATTGATCATTGTAAATTATTCAGTTGCAAACAAAAAACTGTCATTCAAACTAAATTCTTTGTGACAAATTTCTCTTCAATATTTATCATTGTTTATAGAACATTTAGTCCTGTTTTTTGGTTAGTGAATTTTATCAAATCTTTTGTATATTTACAGCAGTTAGTAGTCACCATTTAATCCAAAAAATGACATCCCTAAAAAAAACTGCTGAAAAAAAGTTTAGACAAAACTTTCAGTGATCGAACTGAACTGCCTGTGGAATTGACAATAGACCACATCCAATAAAAAATAGTTATTTCCAAATCAATTATTATTCATTATTTTTTCCCAGATTTGAGATAACTCCACCCCTCTTACAAATGTATGTTATCTACTTTGTCAAGTATTAGTTATCTACAAATGTACATGGTCATATGTTTTAACAATTTGCAGTGTTTCTGTTTTAATTAATTATTTTTTAAATAAAATACAGATTCAATTGAAAATGTACCATGGTTCCAACATCTCCAGTGTTGCACATATTTTATATTAATGTATCTGCTGTGGGGCACTAACCTAAAAAAAAGTTCTTTAAAACAATTTTTAAATCAGTGTTTTACTATAAATGTAGGCATGAGATTGCAAATTGATGACACATACAATGTTATTTTCCTTATATTTCTATTTCTAATTTGGCATAAACTCCTGTCACAATGGTCTGGGCATTCTTCCAACACCTTACTGATATCAGCCATTGATTAAAACTTTATATATGCAAATGTTCATTTTACAAGATAATTCAGTATGTAGTTTTGTGCTTACAATCATGACAATTATGAATTATAAGGTTATATTTTAATATAAATTATATTTCAAAAAGACATAACTCTTATAAATAGTAGATCTGTCCTCATCTTATAACATGTCAAAGAAATTATAGTGGATATAAACATATGATAACAATTTTATAACAATCATAAAATAGCCTACATTGTATGTCTAACTCCTCTAAACGACAAGTTTACTTTTTCCCATATATATGGCATCACAATTTTAATTATTTGATATCAGAGGGTTTTCATAGAATGGTCAATAAGAGACTATTCAGCTAACTTTGTGTACAAAAATTTACCAGAAAGGTAAAATATGACTATTGAATTGCTAAATTCTTTGGAATAAGACCCATTTATAACAAATGAATGTTTGAAGAATTTCAGTTTCATTAGGAAATCTTCTATTTAGTTCACTGCATGTCAAGATCATCCCTAACAACCCATTGGTCATACTATGATACATATACATCATGCATATGACATGTACATCAAACTAAAAAAAATGACAAACTTTAAGCCACTTGTACTTTAAATGTAGTTAATTTCTAGTTGCATGTGCTAAGCTACATAAATATAGGAAGCTGTGGTTTAAGTGATAATGAGACAACTCTCCATCCAAATGACAATTTATATAAGTAAACCATTATACATTTGTAGGTCTAGGTACAGCCTTCAACAAGGAGTCTTGACTCACACCAAAGAGCAAGCTATAAAGGGCCCCAAAAATTGTTAATGTAAAACCATTCAAATCGGAAAACCAATGTTCTAATCAATATAAAAACGACAAAGCGGTATGAACTACATAAACAAACTATTAATGTACATAAGATTCCTGACTTAAGACAGGTGCTAAAATTCGCAGCGGGCATGGATACATGTACCAGCGGGATTTGACCCCCACTCTTTGGAGCTTAAAACTGGGTTCTAATGGTATGAGCAAAAGATGACTGTCCTTACCTCAACCAGTTAGAAATCATGTACATGCACCTCACAATATACTTGTAATTTAGTTACTCATGCCAGGGCTGTCAGAGCATCTGAGGGGTCGGTGTCGCAGGTTGATTCCTCCAATATTCGATTTAATATGGGGACTCTTAATATTTGCAACTCATTTTGATATACTATACCTTTGCTGTGTCTTCTCCTGAATGGTCAGCTTCATCTAGCCTGCGAAGCCTTGTTTCGTAGAGCCCTTTGAATTCTCCAAGCAAATTTTGCATGCCACCATTCCTCTTTTTGGAACTGAAAGATTCAGACATTGTAAGGCTTCCCTCGATTTAAACAGATGGAAATCGATACCTGGTACTAATTAAATGTCTCAATTCATGTGTCCTTTATCTTTAACACCATCTAATAAAGAAACATTTAAATTTTGTCGAACTGTTGCAGCGGAAGAGGTTCCCTGGTAATCTTGCTCTAGCTTGAGCCGAAACATACAATTTCATTGGTTCCTAATGAAAACACTTTCTTATTTGGTCCAATCAAAAACGTCGTACTTTCACTGTTTATGTTTTTATTTAGCAGGCACATGTTTTATCTGTCTAATATGTCAAACTGCACAAAATTTGAGTTTCTAAACTTCTCTTACGAATTATTTAGACATTTCGATCATTAAATCCACTCTGTCTTTATATCTAATAAGTTGTTTATATAAATATTGTTAAAATGACAAGTGTTTATCCGACCGGGAAACAAGTTTTGACTTGTGACATGTTTGTATACAAAGACGGTCGATAATTTGATGAGATCCTATTCACATTTTAACACTCTTTATAATAAGTCAACAAAGCAATACACATTTATTTAGATTCTACTATCTTCAATCTGACGGTCTTGTACATTACACGTCATCGGGATATGTTTATGTTGGTCTATATTTGTCCCTATTTTATGATGATAATGTATATTTGCGATGCGGTTTGACATGTAATAAATGGTAAATAAAATAAAAATGCATATAACGGTAATAACCCTTAGGTTACAATAATATGGATTTAACATTTTTGGTAAATAGCTATTAAATCCGTTATCCCCTATTAATTTCAATTAATTTTAAACTCGTGACTTGGCATTTACTATCAATTCCAAACGTTCACTGACATATTTGTTTCAGTTACGTAAATGGTCACACGCTATTATTCCGACAGCCCATTAGTCCGACAGCCCATTGATCCGACAACCCATTAGTCCGACACCCCAATAGTCCGACGACCTATTGCTCCGACAGCCCAATACTCCGACAACCCATAAGTCCGACACTTATAAAGTCAAGTATTAGTGTATCAGGGTAAAATAAAACTTGTCTGTCTGTATTATTACGTTTAGATATGTAATAATATATTTTAAGAAATAACTCCGTACAAATATATATATAACATAAGGCTGAGGTAGTTGGAATACTTTCTATACACTCACGGTTCGAAATCTGTATATAGAAAAGAACAGAAACTATTATCTGAAAAAGCTTCACACCGTTTATATAGATGACTTAAATAAACCTTAAAACCAAATTTCAGAAATCATTTTATTGTACAGTAGTTCCTGCGAAATATGTGACGAAAATTTTCAACTTGGCTGTGGATAGTGTTCGGTGAACAGGAATTTGTTGAGTAATGAATCTGAAAACGTATCACACGATGTAGCCGACTTCAATAAACCTTTCAGAAATCCTTGTAATGTCGTTCCTGAAAAAGATGCAACGAAATTTTCATGGGACGGACGGACGAACTGACGAGTGGACGGTTGAATGGACGGATAGACAGAGGTAAAACCGTATGTTCCCACTTTTGCGAAGCGGCGGTATAATGATTGGGTCAACATTAAGACTTTACAATACTAATATCATAGTAATATGATATAATTTATATTTATAACACCGTAAGCCTCAGTCAGAATCGGAGCCAAAACAAAATAGAAAAAAAAAACAACTGAGCACATATTTCGTCCTATTTGTCATCTTATTTTTAAGGATCTGGGTATGTATTTGTCTCTGTGTTTTTCTCAATTTGACTGACGGCATGAAACCTCACTCCCCTGATACGCGAAAGGGGATAACCGACGATCTAATGACAGAAGGTAATTTTTAAAGCAAGACACACACAAAAAAACACAGCAAACTAGAACAGCACAGACTGACAGTGTACGACACAAAAACGACGAAATGTAAAGAAAAATAAAATACCCAGACACGGGAAACGAAAGAGGGACCAGGGTAAGGACTGGGCAGTTGCAATAAGCATGTGTATCAACTCCAATATACTGAGACTTATATCCCGCCTGGAAAGAATAATTGGGACCAAAACGGACAACCACAAATATTACAGAGAACGGAGTTGGTCTTTTTAGAGAAAAATTTGTCTATACACATAAGAAAAATGCATTGTCGGAATAATGGGCTGTGGCGAAGTAATGGGTTGTCGGAATAGTGTGCTGTCGGAGTAATGGGCTGTCGGAATAATGCCGGTTATCGGACTAATGGGATGTCACCACGTAGGTTCTGTAAATGCCTTTATAGCTCATTGATGGATCCGGGGGAGGGGGACCCTCTTTTTTTTTTAACGATCAATTTCTTGAATGGGAGCATATATATATACTTGAAACCCCACTTTTTAAAATGACTTGATCCGCCCGTGTAGCTGATTATGTGGTATGGGCTTTGCTCGTTGTTGAAGACCGTACGGTGACCTATAGTTGTTAATGTCTGTGTCATTTTGGTCTCTTGTGAACAGTTGTCTCATTGGCAATCATACCACAGCTTCTTTTTTATATGTTCTGACTATATTTATACGACGTATACCGTGATGATATACGGAATCGGGTTTTCCGCTCAATATTGAAATCTGCACGTTTGCGTATGATTTTTAAAACATCCAATTCGTTTGAACACTGGTGCATAGTTGTCTCATTGACAATCCTACCCTATCAGTTTCTCCTTATTTTCTATATTTGAATACAAAATTAACGAACTTTAGTCGAAATCTTTAATGAGTTTTGTTGGAGTAAGTTACACGTGGATCATATCCTGCTTACAATTCCACAGCACTTGAATTCGTGATCACCGCCACCGTGTAAGGATTTTGTCTTACGCCAGCATACATTTTCTTGACGTTCTTTGTCTTCGGTTTTCTTTTGACTCTGTTGTATTTTATTTGATTATATTGTTTTGGATTCTTCCAGTTTATCATGATTACTTGTCGCTTCAAAACTACATATGTGCCTGTTTCTGTATGAGTTACTATTTATGACTAAACTCAGCTAAGACCTATCAACATCTGTTACAAACATTTAATAATACATGTACTTTTAGATATTTGGATGATATTGACTCAGAGCCTCTCAATAATGACGACTTCAGTGTGTACACTAAACAGATTTATCCTGTTGAACTGACTGACTTTCAATAAAGCTAATACTAACAATGGACACTGCCTTTTCCTGTATCTTGATATCTATATCATGCCATAAACGAGAAGCTTAATACTCAAATTTATGATAAAAGTCTGAGATGATTTTTCATTTCCTATTATTAATTTTCCATTTTTGATGGTGACGTTTCTTTATCACTGTCTTATGGTGTTTATTAGCTAAATTTGATCGTTTCACTCGTGTATGTACATGATTTAACAACGATTAACAACGTATATATATATATTAAATTTTAACGAAAAAAAATATATGAATTATTAAAAAATTATTACACCAGGGTTTTCGATATCAAAAAGTAAACCTAGTCAAAACTTTTACTAAATTTTATCATCGTACGGTACAAGCAAATCATTCATACATATAAATCAATATGCAGACATCTATGGAGACCCATTTCCTGTATAACAGGAGATCTTAACATCGTCCAAGACCGAGAGTTAAAATCATTCCTCAGTAGAGGACCTAAATATCGTCCGCCGTCAATCATTAATTGGAATGAGTGTCGTAATATCATCCACGACTCATTCCGTACTTTGTGTTTGGATTAAACGGGAAAAAGCTGACAAACAATCTTGGGACTCTTTATTTAATTCAGTAATGAACATAGTTGATATACATATTCAACATTTCAAAGAACATTTACTCTTAACAATAACCACAATAAACCTATTTCTCGTATCAAACATAAATTAAAAGAACTAGCCAAGGAATTTGTTTTTGTCCCGGCCGATAAAGCTGCTAATAATATTATTATTGTTTGAGGTAAATTTTACATTGAGGTTCTACAAAAAGAAATCACTAATTCACCAACATTCCAACTGACTCCATTTTCAGAAAACGAAATCTGTAACAAACATAAACTTTTAGCTACCGCTTTACAAGCAGAACCAAAAAACAATGAAAGTCCCAACTATGTATTTGCTTCCGAAGCTACACAAAACTCCTTACAAATAACGATTTATTTCGTCTTCAAGCCATTATTCCACTACTAAATTATCTATTCTTCTTACCAGTACACTTGGTACAATACAAAACCTGATAATAAATTGTTCAAATAAGGCCTTCGAAAATAGTGGAATTAATTACTTTTGGAGTGTCAAAAACTCGTTGGAAGTACTTGATAAATTGCATGCTTATATATATTGGTGATTTTGAATCTGTTCAAAGTTTTGATTTTTCTACCCTATATACCACATTGCCTCACATTCTCATTAAGAAAAAAATCACACACCCAATTAAATGGGCATTTAAAAAGTCAGAATGTGAATATATATGTTTAAACTCTTTTTGGCAATTTTTTAGTACCAATAAACAAAACAAAAATATGTCAATTTGACATGCTATATCCCCCAGAACTAGAGATTAAAGAAACAACAGACACCGCTTCCTCCGCCTCATTTTTAGACTTATATCTCGAATTTGACTTACACAGTCATCTCAGTACCAGAATCTATGACAAACAAGACGATTTTAATTTTGAAATTATAAATTTCCCCCACCTTAGTAGCAACATACCAACTTCACATGCATATGGGATATATATTTCCCAACTTATTCGATATTCAAAAGCTTGCAGCTCCTACTCAGACTTTGTAAAACGTCATCAGTGTCTGAGTAGAAAGTTGATGAACCAGGGGTATGTCAAAGAACGTCTCGTCCTTTTTCTAAAAAAGTTCATCGGAAGGTACCAAGACCTTGTTGATAAATATTCCGTATCAACTTCTCAAATAATACACGATGGTCTTGATGTATAGATTCTGCGTACTGATGTTGTTTATCATCTTAACAACATGTTTTACTGTTCTTTCATTTGTCTTTGTTCTATTATTAATATTACTTTTACTGTTGAATGGTTTTATGTGATATTCGTTTGACGTGGCTCGGTACTTATACATCTCGTCAATGTGTGTGTATTGACTTTCATTTTTTGTGGTTTGTTTTGTATATGCGACTCTTTGTAATTCTTTTGTTCTTATTACGTGACTCTGTACTTTAAAAAAAAAATCCCGTCAGTATTATTTTGGTGTATTATATGTCATTATGATATATTTCTATTATGAATTACTATATACGTTGAACCACAAACGTCAAAATCATTCAATCGCGTAGTGGAATTAACTATTTTTGGATTCTCATAAATTCTACCTATAACTTTTGGACTAGTTTAAATCTCGGTCTATTTCTGTAATTTGTTCTTACATACTTTTGATTTTTTAACTCTGTATGCTTACATTGCCTATGTACATTTTAAAACTGTTTGTATGCACATTGAACGACAAATTTATGTGACGTATACAAATTTTATGACGTCATACACTCAAGTCAATCCATGTGTTCGTAGATAGATGTTTTTGTGTTCTGTTAAATTGTCCCTTTTAAAATTGTTATGCGATGATGACTGATGTACCCATATTTTGACAATCGTTTTGTTATTTTGATTTTGTTTTGATTTTGCCATGTGATTGTGGACATTCCGTATTGATTTTCCTCTGAGTTCAGTATTTTTGTGATTTTACTTTTTGATACTATATCTGCCATAGAATTTTTTCTAGATAACATTTTTGTATGCTTTGGAAATTCCGTATATCGTCAGGTTATCGGAATTCCAATGGAAACTAACTGCACCACTTATTGCGGACCTGTTTTTGTATTGCTATGAGTTACAATTTATGACAACAATCAGCAACGACCCATCGAAACAACATCTGATACACAAATTTAATTATACTTTTAGATATTTGGATGGTATTTTGGCTTTCAAAAATATAAAAAAGAAGATGTGGTATGATTGCCAATGAGACAACTATCCACAAAAGACCAAAATGACACAAACATTAACAACTGTAGGTCACCGTACGGCCTTCAACAATGAGCAAAGCCCATTCCGCATAGTCAGCTTTAAAAGGCCCCGATAAGACAATGTAAAACAATTCAATCGAGAAAACTAACGGCCTTATTTATTTAAAAAAATGAAAAATTACGACTTCAGTATGTATACTAAAGAAATTTATCCTGTTGAACTTACTTTGAATAAAGCTAATACTAACAATGACCACTGTCCTTTCCTTTCCCCGATCTTGATATCTATATCATTAACTTAAGGGAAAGCTAAATACTAAAATTTATGATAAGAGAGATAATTTCTCATTTCCTATCGTTAGTTATCCATTTTTAGATGGTGACGTTCCCTTGTCACCACCTTCCGGTGTTTAAATATCTCAACTTGTACGATTCGCTCGTGTATGTAACAATGTTTTAGATTTTAACGAGAGAAATTAATGTATTACTGAAAAATTAATACACCAGGGTTTTCGATATCACAAACTGGTCAAAATATTTACTAAATTTTATCATCGGTATAAGGACATCATTCGTAAATATAGCTCAACATGTAGACTTCTTATACGTTCAGGTATTTCACATCCAATATTTTATGGAAATATTCTTTATAAAGCACAAAAATGTCAGTATTCACCTCAGAAGCTAACAAAACCTTTAAATAGACTTATTAAGAAGGAATATAGTTACGATACTGTTGTCAGGTCATTAAAGATTGCATATTTTGGCGTTAATATTGATTCACTTATAGGGTCTTTGCATCGGAACTAAACACATTTATTTAAAACCAGTTGTTGGCATGACACGAGATATGTTCTTCTCATATATGTTTTGATGGTATGATACTAAACCCCTCACGGGGAGGATTGTGCCTGATATTCATATGATGAAGGCATAATTTTTCAATCAGTTTAATTGTAGTCTGGAGCTGGCATGTCAGTTAACTGCTAGTAGTCTGATGTTATTTATGTATTATTGTCATTTTGTTTATTTTCTTTGGTTGCATCTTCTGAAATCAGACTCGGATTTCTCTTGAACTGAATTCTAATGTGCGTATTGTTATGCGTTTACTTTTCTGCATTGGCTAGAGGTATAGGAGGAGGGGGGAGATCTCACAAACACGTTTAACCCCACCGCATTTTTGCGCCTGTCCCAAGTCAGGAGCCTCTGGCCTTTGTTAGTCTTGTTTTATTTTAACTTTTAGTTTCTTGTGTACAATTTGGAGTTTAGTATGGCGTTCATTATCACTGAACTAGTATATATTTGTGTAGGGGTCAGCTGCAGGACGCCTCCGGGTGCGGGAATTTCTCGCTGCATTGAAGACCTGTTGGTGACCTTCTGCTGTTGTCTGCTATATGGTCGGGTTGTTGTCTCTTTGACACATTCCCAATTTCCATTCTCAATTTAATTTATCCTATACTTTCAGGTATTTCACATCCACTCTTTTATAGTAATATTCTTCACAAAGCACACAAATGTGATTGATATTTATATGATGAAGTCATAATCTTACAATCAGTTTAATTGGGGTTTGGAGCTGGCATGTAAGTAACTGCTTGTAGTCCTTTGTTAATTTATGCATCACTGTTTGAATTTTAATTTCAGTTCATTTATATATTTTGGAGTTTAGTATGACGACCATTATCACTGAAATAGTACACATTTAAGTTTAGGGGCATGCTGAAGCACACCTCTGGGTGCAAAATTTTCTCGTTGTGTTGAAGACCCATTGGTCGGATTGACCCATTCCTCATTTCCATTCTAATTTTTTATACATTGACAAAATAAAGCAATACAAAACTCCGAAATCCTAAAGGGACAATACTACCAATAGACATTGATTAAATTTTATCATTTATCATTAAAAAAAATGTTGATTGGTTTCCATCCATTTGCAAGTAAGAGAATGTTTAGCAACGTTACTAAGAGTAACAAAACTAATCCATCAAAAGTCAATAAAATCAGATTCTAGCGAAAAGGATCAACGTTGTGCTGCCATACTTTCGTTAAATTCCGTACAATACTTCAGGCTAATGCCTGGAACAATCTTCCAAAATTGCTAAAACTATTACTGAGATGGAAAATTTGACAAGAAAATTTAAATGCAAAATTATATGCAGAACTAATGGCGTATAAATTCTCTTTAAGAAGCCTCATTTTATTCTAATCAGCTGTAAAACAGGACGCTCCCACAACAACGTTAACTATAAGTTATTATTAATTTTGCAAGAACCTGCATATCTGAAACCTACGTATGTGTATGCATATGCGTAGTTGCTTATGCAGTTATAAAAGATTGAATACATTTAACAAATTCCCAGAGTGTTTAATGGTTTGTTAGACGTTCACCAACCATCTTTTTTTCTCTCACCCTAGTCGAAACGCACTGATTTGTATTCATTATCATGAAAAATACGGATATTGTGTTATTGAAATTTGGAATTGCTGCATGTTACAATTTTTTGGAAATCAATTTACATTAAGGAATATATCTCCCCCACGCATAGCTCCGATTCCTTCCCCGGCTTTGGTTATGATTGTTGTGCTTTTCTAATCTTGTTTTATTAGGACTGCAAGGCAGCATTTTTTTTTATATATAAATCTTATATCTTCAAATATTTTGGCCTTGGACATCACTGAAGAGACAATTATTGTCGAAATAATGTTGCAGTATAAATAGTTCCGTTGATGTTGTACCAAATACGTTTTTTGTTTTCTAGTGCTATTCAAATTTTACTGTTCGTTCCTGATTCTCCAACTTGCAAAACTTCACTGATAGCAGGGATGTCACTACAGTCGCGATTAACAGAGATCAAAAGGGAAGCAATTTTTAACTGGAAACTCTTCAGAAAAAACTTTTCAGAGATTCCAAGCTTATAGTCTGTATGCATTGAGGCATTTGGAGAAAAAAGTTAAAAAAAAACAAAAAAAAACGAACTCCGAGGAAAATTCAAAACGGACAGTACCTAATCAAATGGCAAAATCAAAAGCTCTAGCGCATCAAACAACTGTCATATTCTTCGACTGGGTACAGACTTTTTATATGTAAAGGAATGGTGGATTGAACCTGCTTTTACAGCTAGCTCAACCTCTCACTTGTATGACAGTTGCATAAAACATCCATTATATTGACAATGATGTCAAAACAAACAGACATGGAGAGTCGTCCCATTGGCACTCATATCACATTTTCTTCTATCTAATATTAGGTATAAAAGTAAAAATGTTGGTACCACAGTCAACATTGAGTTAAAATCTTAATCATGATAAAACAAATAAATATGTAAAAAAGGAAAAAGCATAAAGACAAAGCACATTAGCAAATACGAAAGACGAAAATGCAAACAAATACAATAGAACACTAATACAATGACGGGATGTACAAGTACCGAGCCACGTCATTGAATATTGCCAAAAATAGAATAAACATGCATTTAAAGTAATACTTTACTCAGACAAATCAAATAACATGCATTTGATTAAGATGATTAACAAGTCAGTACCTATATAACTCATCTATAGAATCTTTACTTCAAAACCCACATTGTGACCCTAATAGAAACTTTTAAAGTTGTCAGGATCAATTTCTATATTTAACATTTGATATTATCAAAAACAAGTTTTAAAAGTTTAACTTTTAATTCATCATACTTTAAACCGCATCCTTTTAACCAGTTCTAAGAATCACATGAAAAGACACAGGAAAATACTTAATATATGATCAAGAACATATATGTATTATAAGTTATACTGTTCTCATATATGATGTTATTAAGGTATTCAGCTTTCATAGTTATCAACAGTTATATATATGTCAGTAGTAATGTCAGATGGGATCAAGAATGGGGAATGTCTGAAATAAGCTTATACTGAAAAACGACAATCTATCATACCTTACAGCTATTTTTCAAATGCATGTAATTTAAAGGTTTGGTTGGCTTGCTTGCTTTGTTTGTTCAAATGTTTGCGCAAGCATCAAATAAATTTATACAATCTGAAGTCCAACCTATCCATTGATTGCAATTGTAAACCTTTACTACAATGCTTGAGAAAACAGTTTTACAAGAAAACGAACGTAACCTTTAAACTACATGCATTAGGAAAATAGCTGTAATTTTTAATCTATTTTTGTATTTGAATATATATAAATAGATACATGTACAGTCTATACATTTAAATAACACATGAGTCAGTGAATCATAATACTATACAGGTAGCAATACATACACAGGTAAGTATATCCGGCGATTTCAATCCAAATCATCAGCATTGAAAACTTCCTGGTTAGCACAAAAGCTTCCTTAAAAATGGACCCAAACGACTGTACAAACTGTGCTCAGTTGAAGCAAATAAAGGCTCTATCCAGGCAAGTTCTGAAAAAGTATGACGAGCTGCTGCATAAGTATAAAGAAAATGAGGATCAATATAATGAGATTGTCAAAAGACTCAAAGAACGAGAAGGTATGTTGGAAGATATGAAGAAATTGATTGAACCGGCTATGTCCGAGCACGAAAGACTTATGATGAAGTACGATATTGAAATTAGCTGTAGAAACGAGGCTGAAAATGTTGCTAGAAAAATGACATTTCAAAACAACGCACTGAAACGTCAATCACAGGCCTTACTTGATCACATAGGGAAAATTGATATCACTCAAATTCCAGCAGAAATTTTAGAGGAACCAGAGGTAGAAAATGATTCTTACAAAGAATATACTGACACGCTTAACACTACAATTCAAGATCTAGAGGAAAAGGTATCGTACTATGCCACAGCACTTGCTGGAAGCAGAGAAGAATTGAGTACAGAACGCGAGGATAACATCAGGTTGAAAAAGGTTAACTTTAACTTGAACAAAAATCTAAGCCAGACTAAAGATACCTTGCTTCAATATCAAAATGCAATGTTAGAACTGACATCTATGTCAGAATCTGCTTATGAGGAGTATGAAGAATTAAAGAACAAATGTGAAATCGAAGCGAATAAGAGGAGTGAAACAGAGAAGGTCATGCTTAAGATTAAAACACAGAATGAAGCAATGAAAACCCAAAGTACCATCTTGCTTTCCAATGTAGCTAATGACCAACAATTGACCAAAGCTTTGTGTGAAGTAGAAGAGCTCAAGACGGACAAATCAAATTTGGAACAACAAGTGAATAACCTTCAGAAAGAATTGGAGAGTTCATCTGATGTCAAATCGATAGAAGAATTGGAAACCGAGAAATCTAATCTCTCAATTCAAGTCGATGATTTGACTAAAAAGGTAACAAATTATGAAAACCTGTACTCAAATCTTGAAAAACAATATAAAGAACTTGAAGAAAAACTAGAACAGGCCCTGAGGCCACCTCCACCTCCACCGCCTCCTCTTCCTCCTCCGCCACCGACGACACAATCAAAAGGATTTTTGTCGAAAATGGCTAGTAAAAAGAAGAGAGCAAACATGCCTAACCAAGCAAATGCAGCTGATTTTGATCAACAGAGCTATGGACAAGCCATGGACGAAATGATGAAAAGAATAAATTCAGGGAATGCCCTGTCAAAATCATCCCGAGCTACGAGACCGAAGCCGTCAAAAACTGAACCGTCCGGAGCTATGAAAGAGTTACACAGCGTACTAAATCGTTACAAGAAACCTCACGATGAAAGTGATGGTGCTCCTGAAGAGTCGAAAAGCTCAATAGATCCAAATTCAGAACTATCTAAAGTCTTCAAAAGAGTAAAGAAAGCAAGTACAGACGACGTGTTTACTAAATAACATTCATTAGTTCAACTTTGTACAGCCTGTTTGACCATGTATCAAGCTTTAACACGCTTTTATGTCAGATTTTATATTGTTATTGAAATACCAACCTTTAACTCATTGCATTTATTTGGTATTAAAACTCCTCATATTTAAATTTCAATGTTTTTGTTTTCAGTTTATAGTAAAATCATAAAAAAATTGAACTCCGATGAAAATTCTAAACTGAAAGTCCATAAACAAATGGCAAATTCAAAGGCTCAAACATATCAAAGGATTGGAAAACAACTGTCATATTTCTGATTTGGTACAGGTATTTTCTTCTGTAGAAGATGATGGATTAAACCTGGTATTATAACATAGTATCACACTTTTGTAGCTTTGTTACTTCTAACGTCCAAAGAATTAGTTGAACTTGGATATAACAAAAACTGAAAAATGCATATGCCTTTCATAAGACACAGATGTATTTTTTTCACAAATAATGAATACATAGTTCATCGAACATCAAAAGTATCGTCCTATTCACGTCTTTTGACTATGTTGCATAATCTCTCGAACGATATCGAATGTGTTCCTTACTTCGCAACTACAATGCCCTCCTTTCATGAATGTGACCTACTGAATTATAATATTTACCGGATTTGTTATCACAGAATCAACACGACGGGTGCCACATATGGAGCAGGATCTGCTTACCCTTCCGGAGCACATGAGATCACCCCTAGATTTTGATGTGGTTCGTGTTGCTTATTCTTTAGTTTTCTATGTTATGTCATGTGTTCTATTGTTTGTCTGTTTGTTTTCATTTTTTACCATGGCGTTGTCAGTTTATTTTCGATGTATGAGTTTGACTGTCCCTCTGGTATCTTTCGTCCCTCTTTTATCGTAATGAAAGCGAAATTGTATTTAAATGTGAAATCTGTTAAAACAACAACCTTTCAAGATATCAATTAGGACATTTGAACCATTTATTCAACAATTAACCTACCAATATCTCATTAACTTAAGAAATACAAAACAAAATCATACAGAAAATTAACAATATTCATGCAACGTTAAAAGAGGAACGAAAGATAACAGGAGGACATTCAAACTCATTAATCGAAAAATAAACTGACAACGGCATGGCTAAAAATGAAAAGGACAAACAGACAAACAATAGTACACATGGCACAACATAGATTAAATGACACAGCACTTCTCAGTAATGTTATGAAAAAAGAAGTCATTGTTGTATTCAACTTTTTGTGATATAATTTTGAAATCCTATTATTCCCCAATGCATAGCTCTTATTCCTTGTCCGGTTTGGGATTAACTTGTGGTCCATTTTTGTTTAGTTTTGTTAACTCTTCATGCATAGTTGATATATTTTTTTAGTCATTTAACTATATTGGCCTCCAGCATCACTGAAGATGTGAGCATGTTGTTATAAACCATGATGGTGTTGTGTCATATAAACTTGTAAAAATGAGAATCTGGTGCAATAAAATGTTTAACTTTAATGTTATTATAGGACTAAAGTGAATAAGAAAATGGTATTTTTTGCGTATCCTTATACGTATACATGTACTTTCAATGAAAATGTGCAAGGCAAAGCACACTATTGCATGGGCAATCATACAAACAAAATTGATTGCAATGCAATATGGCCTTTTTGTTGGATTATTGTTTGCTTGATGTCGAACGGTCAACGAGAAAAAATAGTAGTACATAGGCTCGTTAAAGTGGGTCGATCTGGATGGAGTGCGGGGAATATGAACTGCAACTGCAAGAAATGAGTATTAGAAAAAGAGATAAATGTGTAGGCTACCTGCAGACTATCCGGAAAGTTGATGCAAGTGTTCTTTACTGTACACGAAGTTCTGCACACACTCAACACGGATTGAAGATTTTGAAATGCCTATTCCTATTCGTCACGATCGAGTAGTAATATCTTTCACACAGTAAAATTAAAAAAAAACGCCTCTCAACATTAGTATCGCTGTCAGACAGTTGAAGTTCTTTCAACCATATTTCTATACTCTAATCAACATTAGGTAGAATGCCAATATGAACGTTAAATGACTAAACACAGTCTTGTGCACTAAAATACGATTTCGAAATACTGAAATAAAACAAAAGTTAAAAGACAAAAATATAGAACTCCAAGGAGAATTCAAAACTTTAAGTCCCTTATTAAATGGCAAAACTAAAAGCTCAAACACATTAAACGGATGGATAACACCGCCTGGCTTGGTACATGCATTTACTTGTGTAGAAAATAGTGGATACCGACCAGTTAATGGGTATGATTCTCTTCATTGTGTATTGTAAATGACATCATCATGGTTATAACACTAGTATCACATACGTTGTGTTTCCGTTGTGGCGTTTGTTTTCTCTTGTGTTTGAGTGTGAATTCACATTACTATAAGACGTGTCACGGTACTTTTCTATCCCAAATTCGTGTATTTGGTTTTGATATAATATTTGTTATTCTCATCGGATTTTGTCTAATGTTTAGTCTGTTTCTGTGTGTGTTACATTTTTATGTTGTGTCGTTGTTCTCCTCTTATATTTATGCGTTTCCCTCGGTTTTGGTTTGTTACCCCGATTTTGCATACTACTGTTGCTTTTATTTATATTTGACCACATTAAGTTGGAATTCAGGACGTCAAGATACAAAAAAAAATTATTTAGAACACGAATGAATATGTTTAATGACATTTGAAATTCAGAAAATACTGTTGATGGGCAACATCATAGTTATAACATCAGACTCACAAATGAACATAAATAAGTTACATTTGTCACAACCACAATCCAAGCATCCCTTCTTCGTATCGATATGGCACTATGGTATGCATCTTAGTGCCGGAATTTTGCTTTGCGAAACAAAACGACTCACATTCTTTTTTTTCAATTTCAGATATTTTTAAGATGTCGTGTCACTCATTACACATGCAGTCAGTGCTTTTATTACATACATCTCATTGAATTATCATGATAATACAGAAACTACCAAGAATGGAAGGTTAGCTTCATATCTTGATGTTTTTCACTACATTGACGATTTCTGAACAATTGTGACTATTTCTACCTTCCAATTCCCAACTTCCCATGTGTCAGTAGTAACATGGTCTATGTTCCGTTGTATTGCGTTTATGTTTATGTCCATACTATGCTGACTCCACTATCAGATATAATATATTCTTCTTACACAAAAAAAAACAAAAATTACTGAACCACTGTCATCGATACGACAACAAATAAGTTGAACTGTCAGTGGTTGTCATTTGCTGCTGCATAGTTTTGTATATAAATCGAGCAGTTAGTTTACTTTATTGAACTATTTCACATTTCGAGGCCTTTGATAGCTGACTTTGCGATATTGGTTATTATCACTTTTTGAAGACCGTGCGGCGACGTATAGTTGTTGACTTCTTTGGCCTTGATTCGTCTGAACATCGATAAACTACTGTTGCAGTTATGGTCTTTGATATTCCCTTGGTATATTTTTACATTTGTAACTTTTAACTTGACACTAGTATTCGTTCAGATATGCATGTACATATTGAGCAGATGGTTCAGTTCAAATGTATAAAGTAAGTCATAGATATAGTTAGCGTTTCGTCCTAGATGACTTACTTTGCACGAAACTTTTTTGTAGAGTTGCGAAAACTGCTTCATAAATGCGCTGGCAAATCAACTTATTTTTTTAACAACATCATATCATTTTGAAAATAGAGAAAACTCCATCTTGGCACGAGTAATATAAGAACTTACTTTTCAGTATTATTTCCACAAATGTTGCTGAGAGCATCAGCGGCACGACTTCGAGAATCATTGTGATTTCTAAAAACATTTAGATAAACATTATATGTCTGTCCCAAGTTATAATAGGAGTCTTCTATCTGGTTATCGTTGATAGACCTAACCGTTTCCAACTGATTTATTCCGGTACTTTGTTCTGATGTTGTGGGGTTACATAAAACCGGATTTAAACCACTATTATATAAAAAAGAGCATGCCTGTACCAAGTCATGAATATGACAGTTGTTATCCATTCGTTTGATATGTTTAAGCTTTTAATTTTGACATTAGATTAGGGATTTTCCTTTTGAATTTCCTCAGAGCTCGGTATTACTGTTATAAAGCACTTTCATCTGCATATTGGATTTCCCAACTTATTTGGTATTCGCCATCTTGCAGCTGCTACTCAGACTTTATAAACGTCACGAGTATCTGAGCAAAAATTTCAGGAACCAGTGTTATGCAAAAGAACGTTTCGTCCTTTTTTCTTAAACGTTAATCGGAAGATGCCAAGACCTTGTTGATAAATACTTCGTGTCAATTACACATTCACAGGAGATGGCCTTGAAGTATATATTTTAGGTACTGACGTCGTTCATTATCTGAATTACGTGTATAAGTGTACTTGTATTTATCTTTGTGAATTATTACTTTTACGGTTAAGACAATGTTTGGTTTTATCAATTTTACATGGCTTGGTATTTGTACATCCCATGTTATTATGCAATTCTGTATTCTTGTCTTGCTTATATGCTTTGTCTATATGACTTTTCATTTTTCTTTGTTGACAAATTTGCTTATTTTTGTATTGATTAAGATAACAACTTTTGTACCACTATTTTTGACAATTTTACCTATTTTGTCTGTTTGTTTCGTACACACACATTGTTGAATAATGGAATTTTATGCGATTGTCAGTTATAGGTTTAGCTAGCTATAAATACATGTTTTAATCCACCATCGTCTTCATTAGAAAATGCCTGTACTAATTTTGGAATATGACAGTAGTTATCCATTAGTTTGACGTGTTTGAGCTTTTGAATTCGCCATTTGATTAGGGACTATCAGATTCGAGTTTTACTCAAGAGTTCGGTATTGCTGTTATTTAAATTTTTTTAAAACATGTAAATGTCCGCCTTAATTCTAATATTCTGTCATTCAGTGGTTGTCGTTAGTGCTTATGGCTAATTAACTTTGTAACAAAAATCATTTATTTAATGTTGTACATTTGGTATTGTCTATGTCTTTTTTCCCATAGTGTTTGGGGCGATGACCGATCAACTTTTGCATCCTGGTCCTTTTGGTGGATACTCACTGTCAATCTGTTTTTCATCTTCTATATAACCAAACCATTTCAATTCCTTCCTGAAAAGTTAAAATTAAGTCAAATTGAATTTGGTTTGTAGTGTTATCTGTTCTGATTTGAGGAGTTATTTTTAAATTTCGTTAAATTCTTTTTTTTTTTTTTTTTTTTAAGAAATTCAATTCGGCAATGGTGAAATGTGTAATAGTGCTGTCCACTTCACTCGTCGAAGCGTTTACATCCAACGTTCATAATGTGAAAATGTGACATTGTGTGTTTATATTCTTTATTAAATTTATAACAAACACGCACTTCATAAAGCAAAAATCAAATAATACACAATGCTTTTATTCCGTTTTTTTCTTATCTTAAAGTCACAGTGAGGCTTTCAACATGGAGAAAAAGCCTCTCAATCTCCCATCACAACTTATGCTATACTCTAGAGATCTTTTGTTTTATGTAATGCCCTTTCAGACAACTGTTAACAATGAAAATTTTTCTGTTTTAATAAAGTTTTCATTTTCAAGATATTGTTTAATATATTGCATGCAGGGGTTTTACATTAAAGGGATTACCATAGATATGTGACCTATATTGTAATAGATCAAGATTTTTTTAAACAAGGAAGAATTATATCAATTTCAGTCATTCAGGAGTCATCCTATCTTTAAATTCATAACAATAGAAAAATTGTAATACAGTTCACTACATTTTCTAAATTTTTCATTGACAAATCTTTTAATTTCGTGCAAATCATTTTTCGAAAATACAAAATTTCAATACTGGTATTTATGATAAATTTATTTTAAATGATAATGTTGTTTCTGCTTATAACAATCGTGTCTATCCTAAGATCAGAACAACAAAATATTGTATTCATTCTTAACTTTCACATTAGGTCAAATTTAAGGACTTGATAATATACATGATATTAATCTTTGTAAATTATGTAACACATTGGAGTTAACCAAGAGACGTTCATCAATCCGTTTTTTTATGATACATTTTTTACAAATATGACTGATCAACGTATATTTTACAACAACCAAAAAATTAACTACATATGTCCTTGCATGTTGAGAGGAGCGGTTACCCTTCAAGAACACACGAGTTCACTCAATTTGGTTCGTGTTCTGTGTTGTTCAGTTTTATATTTCTGTGTATTATTTCTGTTTTGTTTGTCTATTCGTCATTTTCAAAGATTTTTAAAATGTCATGTTTGTTATTCGTCGATTTATTATTTTTGATCTCAACTTTATGTTCTTCCCATCTTTTTTTCGTCTTTGAAGACTGCCTTTAGACCTGTAGTAAAATAATTAAAAACAACACGTTTAATAATTTCTTGCCTCCGAAGCGCTTTTCTGGATTTACCTTTATCAGGAACGCTCAAAGCCAAACATTTGAGATATATAAGTACCGAAAATCGTTGAAGAGCTATATGTTCTTCTGACGACAGATTTTGAACACTTTTTTAACACTTTAAAGTGTCTATTTTAGTGGATTCAATTGGTTTATGTGAAAGATTTTAACTGATTTACACATAAAAAAGCTCCATTTTAAGCTTAAATATGAAAACTCTATCAATATGTCAAAAAATGTCACTTTTCAGATGGTTTTTGTCAAAAACGAAAGTGGCCGCATCCGTGTTCATCCTCATCCTTTATATATGTTATGCATTATCATCAAATACAACTTACATTTCAATGTTAAGAATGACCACAGATGCGGCCACTTTCATTAAAGAAGGAAACCTATGGCAAGCCGTTTTTCGAGAAATTTACACACTGAGAATTATAAAAAAAACACACTGACATTTAAAAACTTCAAAACACACACTGAGATTTCATAAAGACGCACTGAGATTACAAAAATGAAAAACACACACTGAGAATTGAAAATTACACACTGAGAATTGAAAATAACACACTGAGATCTCAAAAAGACACACTGAGAATAAATAAACTGAAAACACACACTGAGAATTTGAAATTACACACTTAGAATTTAAAATGACACACTCAGATTTGTGCGCACTTTTTATGCTCACATATCTTATTAGCATACTTAATCTGAATCTATTACAAGCTTAAAGCAAGTAGGGGACAGAACTCGTTAGTCCTTCGATATGGTTCCAAATTATTCATAATTTTTTTTAGAAATACCAGGACAAGAAAAATACCCACTTATTCTTATTACAAAATATTTATACCAAATGATGAAAACTTTATTAAAATTATAGGAAAACATTGGAACAATTTGCACTGAAAAATGAATAACACAAGTGTCTATAATAGCATATAAACATAACACTCCCCGAGCCCAGGTGGTCGTGTGGTCTAGCGGGACGGCTGCAGTGCAGGCGATTTGGTGTCACGATATCACAGTAGCATGTGTTCGAATCCCGGCGAGGGAAGAACCTTTCGCAAATTTACAGATCTAACATTGTTGGGTTGATGTTTAGACGAGTTGTTTATATATATATATATATATATATAGGTTTGAACGTAGTTTTCAATTTAGACTCGTATATATATATATATATATATATTTCGCCAATTTTATGTGGAACTAACAAACACAGAGACAACTTTGTAATATTTTCATATATTTGTAAATCTTCTCGTACATTAATACACACATTTTGTACCTTTGTATTTGAGCACTCCTGATATAAGTAAAATTGTAGATGCATATCCATTATTTGCACAACTTTCATATTCCAAATTCTAGTCAATTACGAATATTTTGTCCGATAAAAGCGGGATAATCAACACATATACCGGTTACCATTTACATTTTTCGATAACAAAGGGGAAAACATATTGTTAACTACAAAAATGATAATATTAATAAGTAAATTTAGTTTTTTTTATACAAAGAACTGTAATTTGAAGACAATTCCATTCCTGAATTCGCACGGGCTTGAAAATTCAATGCTTGAATGTATAAGGGCTACTGCTCTAGAAGGCGCTTGAAAAAAAATCCAAACTATTATGTCTCAGTCACTGACAATGTGACTGAAATGCAGTTCCAGTGTCCGAAAGAAAGTCAGAAATAATTTGGTAAGAATGCTGATATATGAGAATAAAAACTAAAATGAAACCTAGATTATCGAATCAGTTTTTTTTAAAGAATATATAGTAACTAGACGTCTAGTTATGGACTTCTGATAGTAATCACTATCAGAGATATGTAGCAAATTAAGTACTGCAACGCATTGCGCTTGTTAATTGAGTTCGTATGAAGTCGATTAAAGTTTTCAACAACAAAAAACGGGAGGAGAGGAAAAATGACAGTAAGGATATGTATATACAAATTGCTGATGCAGTAATACAGTTTGATAACAACAAACTAAAAATGGCAATCCGAAGAAGACTTCATGAAAGATGAAGCTATTCTTTCGAAACCGATTTTCAGACGTTATCGTGGTTTGGTTAGATAAAGGCAACAGCAGTGTACTGCTGATCAAAGATCATAAATCGATTTAGAGAAAACAATCTAAAACCGAGGGAAACACATTAAAAACCTATTAAAGGAAAACAATGAAACAACAGAAACATTGAAGTGCAACAAAAACCCAAACGATAATGCAGCATACATAGAAACGGAACTATTAGATAACTGTCATTTTCCTGACTTGGTATAGTCACAGATTACGTTATCGTAACTGTTACAGAATATGATTCCAAGATGACTGGTATTTTTTTTTATTCAAGCGTCACTGTTGAGTATTTTGTAGACAAAACGCGTGTCTGGCGTAATGTAAAATTTTAGTCATGGTATCTTTGATGAGTTTATGCTCCAATTGTCCTCTCTTCCCGCATGTTACCTTCAGAATACTCAGCCCTGTATCTGTACCTACATAAGAAACACGACGATTGTCACATGTGGGGCCGGATCTGCTTACCCTTCCGGAGCACCTTGGGTCACCACTGGTATTGGTATGGATTGTGTTGTTCAGTCTTTAGTAATTTATGTTGTGTTTGTACATTATTATTGGTCTGATTGTCCTTTTTTTCTTATTTGTCAGTTCTATATCAACTGTGACTTCCGCTTTAGTGTATTTCGCCTCAATAACACTAAATTGCTGATCAGGAATACAGATGCAAACATGAAAACATCTTGACTTTTAATTGCAAATTGGAACTGATCGTTATTGCCTCTAACAAATTTGCGTACTTTCTTGGTAAAAAATAGAAAGCCTATACTGGTTTTAGTGTAATCTTATTAAAACTTCAAAGAATCAACCGTTATCAATATTGTAAAATGTCCTGTACCATTGATTAAAAAATTAAAACCTAAACAAAGGCAACATATGTAGTTGATGTGTTTCCCTTGGTTTTAGTTTGTTACCCGGATTCTCTAAATCAATTAATGACTTTGGAACACCAGTATACTACATTTGCCTTTATATAGGTTTTATTTTTATTACTTTATGAAAATGAAAGTTACATATGTATTATATATTTACTATTTTATCATAGTTACCCCATCTGCTATCATCGTCACTTAACTTTCAAATAGGTTTCTACTATTTCTTCAAATTTGAATTCGCCTGCGGATTTTATGTACGCCGTTCAAATGTAATTTGCAAAATGGCAAACATCAACATATTTGTTCTTCATATATACCTTCGTATGTTTCTGAAAATCAATTCTGACAATGTCCTGGAAATTTTTGTATCACGTTAGAACCTTATATCTTGCTACCATAAACATGTTTACCGTAATGTTATGGTAACAACTTGTTCAATGCTTCGCTGATGCTTCTATAGAATATTTTTTATGACGTCTGCTACTAGATCTAACTACAAGTGATTTTTGTGCATTACAAGCTTTGACTGTCCTGTAGTTCCCATCTTCTTTGTGACAATATAAATACACACAATAAAACTCAGTTGTCTATAGTTTAAATTTTTATTATAAGGATCAACTGTATTCCAGAAATGTTCGAGTAGTTGCCCTTTAACTGTGTAAAGTTTTTTTAAAGCAATTTATGTATGCATGAACAATTGCAAAAGGGACCTTATATATAAGAATAGACTAAACCATGAAGATTAAAAGTTCATTTTAAAAGACTGATTGTGTCCTTATACCTTTGTAATTTATAATTTACAATATTTATTAACCATAAATATAAAAAAGTATATAAATACCTTGTAAAAGAGGGACGAAAGATACCAAAGGGACAGTCAAATTATAGGGACTCTGAATATTTACCAGGCGACTCCCGAGTATTTCCAGTGGTAGGACCAAATCTTAAACGTCAACCAGGCAGTTGGGGACAAAATTTAGTCTGAATACATGCGCAGCCATATAACCAACTGGCATAAAATGAAATAGCCAAATAATGTAAGGTAAACTTTGACGCGGTTGCAGTTGAAACCTTAGTTTTATTAAAACAATTAAAACTGGATATGTTAAACATCAAAGCCAATGTCTGAACGTTGAGTAGCGAATACCTGTCTTTGTCAAAATAAAAGAAAAACACACACACACATTATGTTGTGTTTGTTTTGCGTGTCTCACCAAGAACCATGGGTTACGAATCAAAAGTCTAAGAGTGATCAAATACATGTGGAGAAATATATGAACAAAAGGGAAAGTAAACGTTTTTTTTATATATACTACCTGATTACTATAAATATTAATCAGCAGAAAAATGATCGAAATGTAAAAACAATTAATCACGATCAGTCCACCAACAGAGATATAGATAAATGAAGACAACAGTAGTATACCGATGTTCAAAACTCATAAATTGATTGCAAAAACACAAACCCGAATATAAACATAAACCGAGGAAAACACATCAAATATAAGTGGAAAACAAAGGAACAACAGAAACACCCAAGTGCAACAATATAACTCAAATACACATTGAAACGAAATATTTGATAACAACTGCAATATTCCTGATTTGGTAGAGGACATTTTAAGAAAAAAAATGGTGGGTTGAACCTGGTGTTATTGCTAACCAAAGTTCTAACTTATGTATGGCAATGTTAAAAGTACCGGTAAAAGGACAACATTACGTGAAGGAAAATCCATGATAAAAACTTCGAAGACGTCAAATATGCAGTGCTGGATGCCTAAAAGTAAATTAGCAAAAATACCGAAATCCAAGGAAATTTCAAAACGGAATATCTTTTATAAATTGGAATATATCAAAAGCTTAAGGACCTCAAACGAATCGAAAACAAATGTCAAACCCTGACTTGACATTTCCTTTTGCAGAAAATGGCGTATGTTAGGATGAAACAGGACGTTAATTCTGAAACTGCACGAGAGAACTGCATTCTTTCAATATTAAAAGATAATTGGCAAACTATTCGAGGGGGGCCTTATGTTGTATGTTGCAAATATCATATAATGTTTGCATCTTTCCAAATCACTATCCGTTCTACCTACTTCGAATCCCTTTATAGTATACCTATAAGTGGGAGACATAGGATATCAAATCTTAATTCCACAAAAAACAATATACAGGGGTCTGGAAGGTGTTTTGCTTCAATTCTGTATTTTTAACTAATTATCCAATTTCCTTTATTCTTCTATTTTTGAAAATTATTCATTACTCTTGTAATCCCCCATATTTTTTTCTATATTATTTTTGCCGCCATAAAACAAAATACACATAACAAAAACTGTAAGACATAACACCGTATGAAATCATACTTTAAATACTGTCCGCAAGATCAAAATACTATTTATGTTATAACAATGAAATCTGGTGAAAGTTGTTCCTTCACGTGTCGTATAACAGAAATCAATATAACGCGTTTACATTTTTCATCCTCAAATATTTTTAAATAATATTCGAATTTGCAAACTAACCTCATGATGAAATTTTATCAAGATAAGAGGTTCAATCTCAATAAATCCGTTTGTTATTGACTTAATTTTCAAACTGAATTGGATATCAATCTGATGGAGGAGGTTCTACTGTTTCTTACATATTAATACGCGTATGGTCAGACCATATGAATGTATACCCATACGGGCATAACCAAACGCTTATGGTCTAAATACTCATAGGGTCCGGAACTTATATACATAGGGATAAGAAGTCGAATTTTTAATAAAATGTCTACATAGTCTATCATAGATGTGGGTTTACTAAAAACATCAATGCCAATAGCCTCAACTAGATGAAAAATAGTGCTTTTGTGGTAGATGAAAAAAAAGGACGAAAGATACCAAAGGTAAAGTCAAACTCATAAATCGAAATTAAACTGGCAACACCATGGCTAAAAATGAAAAAGACAAACAAACAAATAATAGTACACATGACACAACATAGAAAACTAAAGAATAAGAAACACAAACCCACCAAAAACAAGGGGTGATATCAGGCGCTTCAGAAGGGTAAGCAGATCCTGCTCCACATGTGACACCCGTCATTTTGCTAATGTGATAACAAATACGGTAAATAGTCCAATTCGGTAGGTCACATTCATGAAAGGGAAAGGGATTGTAGTTACGACGTAAGGAATATGCCTGATATTATTTATGAAACGGTTATTCCATAATGGTCATCCAACTCGTGATGGCGTCTGTAAAATTTACGAAGGGGCGATTTCAACTTCACCATTTGGAACTCTTGGTTTAATAGCTTCCTTGTGAGCAGCAACCCTTTATCAAGAAAATCATGATAGCAAATACAAGCACGGGAATATCGTATCAATCGGGAGATATATACCTTGTACGCAGGTGCTGCTGGAATGTTGCTACTTAGAAATGGAAAGTTCACAATTGGAAAGCTGAAATCATCTCTTTTGTCGTAAAGTTTTGTTTTTAGTCTACCCTCATTGTCAATTTAAAGTTGTAAGTCCAGATATGAGGCCGACTTAACTGTATCTGTTGTATCTATTATCTCTAGTTCGATGGGATACATGCGTTCAACATAGTCGCCAAATTTTGAATTACTAGTATTCAGTGAAATAACATCATCTTTATAGCGGAAAGTAGAGTTAAAGGATACTAATATTGCTAACTTCTTATCTTTCTTCCTATGAATTTCCTGTATGAATTCAGCCTCGTAAGAATAAAAAAAACAAGTCGGCAAGAAGAGGGGCACAATTTGTTCCAATTGGAATGCCGACAGTCTGTTGAAAAACACGTCCTCCGAAAGTAACAAATATATTGTCAATCAAGAAATCAAGCATCTTGACAATGTCAGTTTCAGAGATTGTTTTGTTTGCATTAGAGTGATCCTTTGCATTTGTATCTACGTTGGCCATTCTTTTTTTATTAAACAAAACAATACCAACTCTTTTAATTTCTCTTTAAGTTTGGACTGTTGAACACTTGTGCAAAATGTAGAAAAGTCAAATGTTGTAATACTATTACAAGATGAAAGGGTGTTAGATTTTATGTACTCTTAAAGATCTTTTGAATTTTTAACTATCCACATCTGGTATTATGTCATATGTGTCGCCAAAATGATCGCAAATGATTCTAATCTGCCCGATTTTTATTAGAATAAACAAGTTTAGATGTAGGATTTCAATTCATTTTTTAAACTTGTGATTTACATTGCTAATTTTTTATGCTTTTAATCCAATGGTAATATTTCTCATGTTTCTATGATATCAGGAGTGAGGTTGGCTAAAACGTATGTACATATTCAAGACGAAGAAGAGTGGACATAGTCAACGCAATGTATGATATATTTGAAGATGAAGAAGAGTGGATATAGTCAAAAAAATGTATGAACATATTTGAAGAGTGAAGGCGAGTGGATATAGTAAACAGTAAACACATCTTTGGTTGGAATTATTTGCAAAATGATTCAGACTGACTCTGTAAGATATGACATCACCAAATTGAACATACTAGTAGTCAAAAAACAACCTACCGGAGAGAAGTATATATTTGAAACAAAATAGTTTCTTCGATTGGGTTTTAATATAAAACTATATAGAACTGAATGTAGTTTGGCAATGATAGTATCTAAAGAAATGCGAAGTACTGGTGATCCTTGTAGAACATATAATGACTAATAATTTCGAGTTAAAAAAAATGTATGAATTAGTTCTTAAATTTATGACATAAATTGCCTGTTTGGGGTATCAAAGTTTCGAAAACCCTCAATATAGCCTGATTTATAAGAAACCGTATATTGACACCCCCCTATAATTTTTCTTTATCCTATTCAACTTTCTTGGCTTAGCGAAGACAAACCTTTTCATTTAACGCTTCTTTTATTTTGCCTTTTTGACAATTTTTTCATTCATCAAGTCGAGATTACAGAGGAAATGTAGAAACGGTGAACCCATATAAACATTCTGTCAAGAAATATAAAAAAAAACCTGTGAACCCATATACACATTATGTCAAAACAAAGAGAAACGGTGAACCCATTATATGTCATTAAAACGGAACATTTTATTGTCGTAAATGTAGCTTCAACTGGTCACTTTTCGATCAGTTTCTAAGAAGGTTTTCGTGAAATCGTAAATAAAATTTAGAAAAACATCGACGCAATGACTTGGATTCTGTACATTTATAGGTTTGTTTCACATAAAGGATTTTGTCTATTGAAGTTTATTTAGATGCAGTTAACGTTTTCTTAAAAAAAATCCAAAATACTAGATAATTATTCTGCCGAACAAAATTCGCCGTGTTTTACATTTTTGTCCAGCAACCAACTAAAAATAACTCTAACTGTGACGTTTTACATTAATTCTAACGTCCAACTAGAAGACGTCGAGATTATGACGTTCACTCTCGCCGCTATACGGGCTATCTTTCCCTCACTACGAAGGAAAGCCCAGCTATAGAATTTGAATAGCAGTCTTTTTAAAAGAAATCAAAGAAGAGAAAATGGATTGTTTATATTTTCCGGATATTTACAGTATTACATCTGTTTCGCACAGAACGTAAGTTTTTATATTGAAAATGTCCGGCGATTTTATATAGTTTCATTAAGAATCTTCCGTTCGTTTATTTTACCGGATTGCTTTATTTTTTCCATAATATATATATTTGATTATTATTATTTACTGAATCTAATTGTAACTATACCTAATGGTTTGAACACAAACACAACTTATAAAAAAAAAATACTTGGCATCAAGCACGATATTTTTTTTTCTTCTCCAGAATTGATGTTTTCGCTACAATAAGCGAATCTCTTGAAGTAAACTTCAATTCGGAAACTGCAAATTTCCCAAGAGAACAAATTCAAGATGTCATGCACAAGATGATGGCATACAGACAGAGTATGGGTAAGATTATGTTATTTTTAGATGTGTAAAATATAAAGATAAAAGCAGAATGTTTTTCGACACCAAGACATGATCACATAATTTTGGATAATTCCTCCATAGGCATGCAGTAAATCGCTTTCAAATATGGCACAGTGCAATATAAAAGCAGTGCTATAAATATAAATATAACCGAATCGTTCTCTCGATTAGCAGTGTCTTTCGGGTTAAATTAGCCTTCATTGACTGATTAAAGATTTAAAATTGATTTAGATTATACACTAGGTATGTCCATTGGTTTTTTTTATTTGTAATTCGAACTTTAACCATTCGCTTTTTCTATAAATTTGATATCAATAAATTCTGAATGAAATACAGTACAACATGCATGTTATTTATAATTTTCTTGTTCATTCACTTGAGAGATGGGGATAATTTTATTTTCCAGAATTTCCAGAAATAAACAAATTGTTTTATTTACTGTCTGAAATGATTTTGGGTGTTGTTGGAGCACACGAGACAGCTAGCAATATTAGTAAGAAGAAATCTTTTGCTTCCAGCATCCAAAGCAAGTTCGTCAAACTGGTTTCGTCACCTGACAGCATTCTACCAATACCAACGTAAGTTAATTCCATTAGATAGTACACACGTTGTTAATTTTTTCTCAAACAAAGGTTCCATTACACAAAAGGGATATTGTGTTTTCTCATTTTTAGTAGAAATATATTTTATCAATTCGTAACACTTAAATAAATCACTACAATCAAATGAAAAAAAGAAGAATAGGAACTATGCGTTCATTGTTGTAAATCATCTAAAGGGTCACAGCGAGGTCTTCCATAGAGTCGAGACGGTCTCTTGATGAGTTCAGAGTGTTAAGAAACCATTTTTTTAAACAAGAAAAGGACCAAGATATCCTTTCTTGAAAAACAAACATATTCAAATTTCACACAAACGTAAAAAGCTTTACGAATGAACATAATTGTTTAACTCCATGTGCTTTACTACAAAAGTAAAATTTCATAATTTAATGCATATTTTCAGATTTGATCAGATAAAAGTGGAAGAATACCAAAAACAGGTCAATGAAATGAATAAACTATTAAGAGCTCACACTTATTTGTACAAGGATCTTCAAAGACAACAAGAGGTAATTTTACTACACACACCACACATGTTACAATCCTTTCTGCAAGTTATTAGTTCAATTAAATCAGTTTCAAGTAATTTATTTCGAAATTATAATACTTGGACATATAACCAGTTGACTTTTAGTCTTTTACGCGATGTTTTTATGAGAAAAATATTATTAATCCCTTATCGTAAGTGCTTGCACACCAGTTTAGGAGTTGGAAAAAAGGGAATTTGTTTTGTGATAATGTGTTAAATCGTTATATATACATTTAAAGGTGTGTTGGATTGCTGATAGTAAAGTTCAGAAGTATGAGTTATGCCTGAAGACGGCTAAATTGTCAAGAAATCACTTAGCGGACAAATTATCAAGTAAAAACATGAAAGCTAGAGATAACAGCATTACACAATTGCAGACGACACTGAATTATAAAATACAGAAAGCAGATGAATCAAACAGGAGATATCAAACTTTACTGACAAAAGAAAAAAATACTAGAAATGCTTTGAAATTGGTAAGTTTAACAGAAAAAAAGTCAATGTTTAAAGTTCAATTGCAAAGTATTTTGTTAAGTTGCAACTTGGTGCAATGTTAGGGAGGTGTAATATAAAAAGTGGTGCTTTTTTGTGTGTACAAATATGGTTCTTTAACTTGCAGAGTCAATTATAATTTATGTTTATTATCATAGTTTGTGATCCTTTTTATGTCTAAGGTGGATTATAATTATTTGGTCTTGATACGATTTTTTTACTTTATGTTTTATCTAGCTTGAAAGTGACCTATTGGAGGATATACGATTTAACCTGACAGATCGTATTCACAGTGGATTGTTGTCTATGAAGTATATCTTTGCAGCACATACCAACAAGTAAGTATAGTTCGTTTAAGGTAAAGCAAATGCATGGAGTGTAAATGAAAACAAAACGGTGAGTATCAATGAGACAGCAATCCTACAATATAGTTACGTAAAAAGGAGACTTTATGTGCCAATTGTAGAAGTTCGGTCTCCTTTTATGGTGACTTGTCTGTTTTCGACTCGTATTTTGAATTTTTACATTTGAAAACTAATTATAATAAACAAGTAAGCATATGTTAAACAATGGAATACTTCCATGGTAAACATTTTATAATTATTGATTTTAATCGATTTATCTTAGTACTTTAAATAATTGATTTATCTTAAGTTTTATTGATTTACATTTGATTGATTTATCTAGGCTTTATCGATTTATCTAAGTTTTTAATGATTTATTTATTACCCAGTAACAGTTTACTTATTGACTTTTCTTTTGTCTTATAGGCTCTATGAAGTACTTCCACACATTGATGACTTTGACTGCAGATTGGCTGCAGAATCAATTATAAAGAAACTAAGCTCCAAATACCAGTTCAGTTCACCACAGGTAACTATTAAAACACTATGGGTTTCCATTGTAGTGTTGGGCATTCATATTTGTCTTATTATTTCGACCCTGTTTAGATCTATAAACAATTTTCAATTTCACAAATATGAGTTTTCTTTTCAAAGATTACAAACTAGAAAATGATCTTATTTAATCAGTGGTTGTCTTATTTTGTCCATAGAATAAGTAACATATTGAACTGTCCCTTAAAAATTGATATCTTCCAATACATATTATTTGTTAGTCTTGTTGACAATGTGATTAACCTTAGGATTTTTATGTAGGAATTTCAAACTGCAAACGGATTTAAAGTCAAGCTCCCAGATACACAATATGTTAATTTCAAATCAGACATGCAGATATCGAAAGAACAACCATCTGAGCTGACAAAAGAACAACGCAATAACAATAGTAAGTCAGTTGTTTTAATTTGTAAAGTTTTTATTTTGATTGAATAACGCAAAACTTTTTGCAAAAATACTTGGTCAGTTTCATATTGCGACGGCCATTCACATAAAAGTGAGGCAAAATATACCAAAAAGGACATTCAAACTAATAAATCGACAATACCTTTGGTAAAATAGAAAAAGACAAACAGACAAATAGACAAACATTAGAAGACAAAACACAACATAGAACAAGAGTAAATCTGTCAATCAAAATACATCATAACTACAGTATTCTTGAGAAATCAGAGGTTTTCATTACCCCAACTTGTCATTTACAAATACAATACACTATCTTCGTTTTTACAATTAGATAGTTTCAATAAATAACAACGTTCCTAACATTTCATTTTGCAGACATCAGTTGTCAAGAATACCAGTTCAATTTTCTAAGCAACACTTATGTGAAGACAAAGGATTTGGCAGATAAAACAAACGAGTGCTTTGTCAAAATTAAAGAAGGTAAAGTGATCATACTAGTACTTTAATGTTTATTGACATTACATGCTATTTCAACGTTTTAAAAAAGACATCAGAAAAAACAGTCTTATAATTATACATTTATATAAAATGTAATATGCCAGTTTAATTTCTTTCCAGTCTCATGTTTTGTCAAATAAAAAAATGAAATATGAATAAAAGGAGCTGTGATTAATACCGGTCCCAATACTGAATAGTAGGGGCGGATCCAGCCATTTATTAAAGGAGAGTTCCCACCCCAGTCCCAAGACAAAGAGGGGACCAAGTTACTGGCCCCTTTCAAACCATTATTATTAGAAAGTATGGTTCCACCACCCTTCCTTGGACCCTTAATTGAAGACAAGAGGTCAAAGTTATTGTCAACGGTTCCTAAAGACGTGCAGTGTCAGTATGATGTGTCAGAGGACGAGGACAAATTATTTCATACATTTTTGACAAATATGTTTGATTAAAATTTAAACTGATGCGTGGGTTACGCCAACGAAACAGCAACACAACGATACAAATCAAACAAAAGAATAATGACAATATAATATATGTAGGGTTTTATACATAATTGAACTATATACGAAATTGATTATAAAGAATCGGAAATAAAATTGAAAATGGAAATGGGGAATGTGTCAAAGAGACAACAACCCGACCATGCCTGGAACAGACAACAGCAGAAGGTCACCAACATGTCTTCAATGCAGCGAGAAACTCCTGCATCCAGAGGCGTCCTTCAGCTGGCCTGTAAAACAAAGTCCAGAGTATAGAGTTTGGCATTTTGTTTTATACAATATAATATTTTTTCTCAGTTTTGTGATTGTAAAAAAAGTAACCTCGTCACCATGTTTTTTTTTTCATTTTCAGGAATGATCGTAAAGTTGAAGGTCGCTACAGATGTGTCAGAAGTTGCCTTTGGATGGTATAAGGCAACCCCATGGAGTCAAAAGAGATGGGGGTTCTTCTGCAAATCTACAGAAAACATGGACTAAACCAAAACACAGTGGAAATTGATTATTTTCTGTTTATGTTATTACAGCTACAATTTTTTTTTAATTGTGTTTCAATATTGAGTTGTGAGAGTATATGTGTTTCGGTCTGTGTGATTGAGAGAATGCGTGTCGAAGCAAGAGAAGGGAGTTTGCGTTGCTGTGTATGTGAAAGAACCTGCTTGTGTACGTTTGTGTGAGTGAGCCGTATGAAAGAGTTTGTGTTTGCGTGGGTATGTGATAGGAGAACATGACCGTCTGAAAGTGTCTGTGCGGTATGTCATTGTTAAATATATTTGAGTTTAAAGAAGTTATTCATTAAATAATTATTTTTCATGAATTGGTTTTATTCATTATTCCTAAATACATGGTATTTCTATTTGAACCGAATTTTCTTTTTTCTATAAAGTGATAAACTAATTTATGTTGTGTATTGGGTTTGTATTCACATGAGCAGCACAACACATGTGAAGCATGATATGTTTACCCTTCCGGGGCACCTGAGATTATCCCCGTCGGGTTCGTGTTGCTCAGTCGTTAGTTTTGTAAGTTGTGTTTTGTGTAATATTGTCTGTATGTTGGTCTATCTTTTAAGCCATGGCGTTGTCAGTTTATTTTCTACTTTCGAGTTTGAATGTCCCTTTGATATATTTCGCTAATCTTTTCACTTGATAAATGCTAATATATCGGAACCAGGCTGAAGCTAAAAATCTATCGAAAACATCATCCTACTTTTGGGGACAGGTTACACGCGCTTACCCCTTTCTCTTATTTCCTATTAAAATAAAGAATCTTGCATAATCATTTGAGGACCTTACTCTTACCAAACTTCACAGAAACAATAAATTCAGGATCTTTTGGAATCATATATGTCTAATGAAAGCAATAACCATTGGCCCGACTATTTATCTTACAGGAAATTCATAGGCAGAACAACAAAAGGGAGAATAATTTTCGGCCGGACAAATAGAGAAGACCCGTTAAAATGCTATTTGCCCAGCTTGCCGGATGAATAGACCTTTTTACTATTTGTCCGGCTAGCCGGATGAATATCCACTGCCTACGGTCATAAAACTTTCAAGCATGACTTTTGTACTCAGACTCGAAAATCAACCATTCATATTGATGGATTTCATGTTTCGAGCATGATTTTTGTGCTTAGAGCACTGAGCAAGGTTTAAGGCCTTCAAGGCCAGATATATATATCTATTTGAGTGACACTTCGTGGTTTGTGGTTATTTTCAAACAAGTATGTTCTTGACGACTTTTTGCTTCTTTGAAGATATGTCTCGGATTTTTATGACATACCATTTGTTTACATCTAGCTGTTTCTATAAGTTTAGTAAAGATGCTTAATTTAGGATTTTATGCATCGTATATGTTTCTTTTTCTTGAATTATAGTATGGAACTTAGAGACATTTGTAAATAATTTGTTTCGTATATAAATTTCATTTCTTAATTCGATTATTTAGTTTTCTTTCTGGTAACACAGTCGTGCTCCTTACTAAATATTAACATTGCGCCAACAATCTGATACTCATAAGTATACTTTTTCATGTTTTTGTATACCACAACATAAACAACATTTTTTCAAAATATAAGAAATAGTGTCATTGCTATCTTTATTCTCCAATATAATGTATTTACTACCTTATGTGGTTTGACAAATAAGGATGTATAAGTACTTTCGCACCTTATAGTGGTGTCAATCCGGTATATGTGCACTTTTAAAATAAATAAAAGATCTCTATTGGTCAATAAGCTATCAAAATAACATCAAGCCAAACGAATCATTGAAAAATAAACAATACATGGTTGAGTAGAGCGTTATCTTTTAACCGCTTTAAAACATGTGGATTTTCACCTTCATATGTTAAATTGCGTTGTTATTCATTTCATAAAAGAAGGAAAAAATAAAACTGGTACGTAGTTGTACAAGAATAATCGCTATCTTCAATTGATCTGCTACAATTGATCTGTTCCTGCATTTTCGGTGTGCTGCCCTTACAACTAATTCTCTAGTTGCACCGTCAATACAAAATTGAGACCAATAACTTGTAATATTTTTTTTCTAAAAGAATTAATTTCTCTGCAATTATTGCAATTGTTCTTTTTGATATAAGAAGATTTGGTATGAGTGCCAATGATACAATTTTCCATCCAAGTATAACAATTTAAAAAAGTAAAGCATTATAGGTCAAAGTACAGTCTTCCACACGGAGTCTTGACTTACATAGAACAGCAAGCAATAAAGGGCCCAAAAAAGGAATACTAATGTAAATCCTTTCAAAGGGGAAAACCAACGGCCCGTACTAGTCTGTATAAAAAACAAGAAACGAAAACACTCATATAAACCATATCAACAAACGACAACTACTGAACATCAGATTCCTGATTTAGGACATGTGCAATCAATTGCAGCGGATTTAAACGTGTAAATCAGTACCAAATCTTCACCCTTATCTGAAACTGATGTCTATTTTGGTATATTCTTGTTATTGTATCAACATTTTGCGTCAGGATGTATCTTAATGTTATATAAGAAATACATTAACGTTGTGTTACAAGTGTAAGTCGTAACAGCCAAACTTCCAAATCAAATCATAAATTCGTGTATGTTTCTCAAATGACTGCACGTAAAAGAAATCTCCACAGAATAGGGTATAAAATAAGTGAGCAGCAGTTCATAGTTAATCTTATCTGAAACACTTATCGTCTCCTTTCTATTTCCCAAGTTATGTCGTATGTCGATAAATGTGCGGGGTTGTGGGGCGGGGGTGAAAAAACTAAACATAAAAATGTATGATGAAGACCCTCGAAGGATGATAACGTAACTCCATTCTATCTGGATCTTGATGGAGGAGTCTTCATTTCTGTATTGTTTAACTTTCTATTTCCAACCATATGTACCCATTCAAAAGCATCCATTCAGATCGTCAAAAGAGGGGTTCCAATCCCTGCACTCCCCTTTTCCCAATGGATCCGTAAATGTACTTTTTCTCTATTCTGTATGTCTTAAAATCCCATTTCTCTGAATTATGGCACCCTCAACGGAGTTGGGGTGACATATTGTTATTCTACGTTTCTTTTTTTTCTTTTTATTATTATTTTTATTCTTCCACACATTTTGTCCATGCTATTTCTCGGAATCGGCCAGACCCATGTCGACGGAACATAATATGAACTGCCATGTTAAGATGTGCCTGCCATGTTAAGATGTGCAAGAGACATAAGACTGGTAAAAAATGGCTGCCGTTACCATGGAAACTGCAAAAATGTGAAAAAATTTCAAAATTTTAAATCTTTTGTTATAAGAGCCAGCCTTATGAAACTTTGTGTGAATTTTGCCAGTGGTGCCCTGAGGTACCAACAGTACTTAGCTTCTGCAAAATCTCTACCGTTGCCATGGAAACTGGACAAAAGTTTAACATTGATCCTATGGGAAAATTCATTTAAGCTGCATTTTCTTGAAAAATATAACAACTCCACGAAAATCGTAAGTGTTAAGAAATGCTGATTCTGTCATGTATAATAGATATGTCATTTGACTTTTGTACACTCATAAGTATTAATGCTACTGTGACAATGTGCAGTACGGGGTGCCATCCTCAGCTATTGCTAGCAATAGCAAATCTAGTTCTTTTTGTTTTTGTTTTGGTCCATTAGAAGACCACAAATACACTGAAAATAAAGTATACCGAATAACACTGCATTAAATCATGCTTGCAATACTATACCCAAGATAAAAAGATTTGAAATGAAACGGGGTGAAAGTTGTTCCAAAAATCTCTTATTAGTCACTATGTGACAGAAACGGATATAATACGTTTTGATTCTAAATCCTCAAATATGTTTATACATCTTTGGTTCCTGGTTGAAATCTTGTTAGATAAAAAAAAATCAATCTCAGTCACTCCGTGTGTTGGACTTAAGCATCCAATAAAATGTAAATTCAAACACAGGTCGAGGGTATATCATTGAAACAATGTTAATAGCTAAAATAAAGATATATTGCGGTGCTTTTGATGTGGTTTGTGAGTACTCTACCGTCTTGGCCGTCAATGACCGAAAATATTAGTTCCAGAGTTTATTTTGAAATAGGCAAGTTTTGTTGCATGAAAACAGTGTTTGATTTGAAATTTTTATTCAGAACATTTATATGTAACAAGATTCGCATGACTGTCTTTATCTACTCAAAACTATTTTCAAGTTTAGTTTAAATACGAAATTGTGTTGATTCTTAAATCTAAATGCTTTTATGTAGGAGGGGAGATAATTCATATATCTTTTTTGCAGAGAACGAAATGTGAATTGATCAATTTATTCAGTAAGTAACCACAAGGGGTACAATCAAAATCACGTGATGGATATACACACACCGGAAGTTACCGTCGCACTCGCCGCTTGAAAGGTTAGTAGTTGCATTTTCTTGTTTATATCAATTAAATTTTGATTAATAAGTTGGCACACCGAATGTCGGATAGTATGTAGTTTTAAAATATACAATTGTTTTTGCTAGAAAGCGTGCAGTTATTGCAAACACTTCGACACAGTTATCTGGTGAAATTTTGGAACTGTGTCGAAGTGTTAGCATTAACTGCACGCTTTCCAACAAGGATACTTGTGTATTTCAAAACTACATAGTATCCGACATTCGGTGCACTACGTTATTTATTAAATTTTATTGAAATAAACAAGTTAATACGACTACTTACCTTTCAAGCGGTCTACTCGACTGTTACTTCCGGTGTGTGTATATTCATCACGTGATTTTGATTGTACCCCTTGAACCAGGAAACGAGTATTGTGATACCGTATTATTTTTATTTTCTAGAAGGATTAAAAAAAAAGCTTTCTCCCTATATATTATATTTCTAAATTTGATAATTTATTAGAAATTAAAGGATATGGTTGTAAAACACCGTATGGCTGTCTGTGTATATAAGTTACGCTATGAAAGCAACGTTTCCAAAGATGGCGACTCTAAAGGAAGATGATATAGACTAGGTAACAGGTTTTATACTAACAAAAAATAGAATAATTAAGCATTAAATATATGAGACTCAAACTTCTTTTTTATGTTTTTGTACTGCATAATATTAACAACATGTTGTGAAAATATAAGAAACGGTGTCATTTTTATATTTCTTCTCCAATACAAGACACTACGTAACCTTATGTGGTTTGACAAATAAGGATGCTCTAGTGCATGTACACTTTGACATTGATATCTCCCTGGGATATGTGAACGTGATAAATTAAATGAAAAATTTCTTACTAAAAATCCTAGTCCATATACAAAAAGAAAGATCACAATTGGACAATAAGATATATTTTAGAATTTGTTTCAGAATGGTATAGAGTAAAAAACATCAATGAGATTGAAAGCAATACATGGTTGTGAAGATTGTTACTTTTTTAACCGCTTTGAAACTTTTTTTTTAAATCAAATAAATTCACTCAGCTCAAATCATTCTGGTAAGTTTCCCTATGTATCATTTATTTGAAATTTTGAAACGTTTTGCTTTTTCACCTTTTGAAGTAATTTTTATAATTCGTATAAAAAAGGACAAAAAATAGGACTATCGCGTATAGTTGTACAAGTAAAACAGCTATCCCCGGTTGACCTATGCCTGCATATTCGGTATGCTGCCCTCGCCACTAATTATCCAAGTTGTTCAATACAAAATTGATCAATTATATTTTTTTCTAAAGAGAACTTTTGCCTTTGCAATTTTTCGTAATGTCCTAAGGTCTATTTTGATCTATTCTCGATATCTTCTTGTAATTGTGTCAATTATTTGCTGCAGGAAGTATCTAAATGTAGTGTAAGTAGTTTGAACACATGTTGTGTCACTTACCATTTTTGGATAGAATATTATCAATTTATGTATTTCTTCTTCTCCTTATCTACATTTTCCAAGTAAAATAAAGGGTGAAGGTTGGTGTCTGTTGAAATGATTAAACCCGCTGCATTTGTTTGCACCTGTCCTAAGTTAGAAACCTGTACTGTGATTTATTATGGTTTACTTTTACAAATTGTGACTTTGATTGCGAGAAGTCTCATTGGCACATCTTCCGTTAAATCTTTAAAATATTGTAAAAGGAAACTACGAACAGAGACAACATTTTGAGAATTTGACAAAAAGAAAAAGAAACTAAAATGGCAGTCATAACTTGGTCGAAACTTATTGAATATAGGTGACCATGCATGGATGTAAAATTGAAAATTGAAATGGGGAATGTGTTAAATAGACAACAACCCGACCAAAGAGCAGACAACAACCGAAGGCCACCAATGGGTCTTCAATGCGGCGAGAAACTCCCGCACCCGGAGGCGTGCTTCAGCTGGACACTAGATAAAAATGTATACTAGTTAAGTGATAATGGGCGTCATACTAAACTCCGAAATATACGCAAGAAACAAGAATTAAAAATCATACAAGACTAACAAAGGCCAGAGGTTCCTGACTGGGACAGGCGCAAAAATGCGGCGGGGGTTAAACACGTTTTTTGAGATCTCAACCCTCCCCTATACCTCTAGCCAGTGTAGAAAAAAAACAAACACACAACAATGTGTTAATCAGACTCTTCCGAAAAATTCCGTATTTACCTGACTGTCCGTCAGCATGCACTGCATGACATGTGTCACGCGTTAAAGCTTGTAAAACACGAGTGCAGGTGGGCGATTTCTGCATTACTGAAATAAAAGCTTTTGTCGAATAATTATTGTCTTTCTCCTTTCTTTCTTTATGCTTAAAGTTTTCCTTTAATGACTTACAACTTCTTTTCTTATTTTACATCAGCAAATGAAGTAATGGTCTATTTTGTAACATTCTGTTACATTTAACCTCACGACCGACAACTTTGTATACATTCCCCCCCCCCCCCCATTTTTTTAATCTACTAATTCTGAGTTTTCAATTATTCATTTCGCTAAGTTATGCGCTGTTGTTCAGTTTATTTAAAGTACTTGATAATAGTACAATTGTATTTTACTGATAATTTCTCAAAAAAGTGTCACAACCTTCCGGTCAGTGAACTTCTTTAACAAAAGTTATAATTCGTCTATCTATCATCATACCAAGACATGTTTTTGCTGATGTCATTTCTTTAATAGCAATATGTCAATCATCATGCAATTTCCAGTTTCGCTTTTGATTATAAAATAACATTTTTTCTTATTTTTCGAAATTCGCGTAACACATCTATAATATAATAATTACAAAAACGTTCTAATTCAGAGAATAATTAAACACGTAAATCTTTATTGTACAGAAATCTGCACAAATGAACTATTTATAAATGATATACATTTTGTAATAATATTCTAAAATGAGTTTTTTTGTTAAAAAATTGTATACGTACATGTTTATTAATTTTATGACGAAAGAATTAGGAATCATGAAATTGAATTCTTTCAATTTGTACTCGTTAAGAATTCTCTTCCAAACCTATCTCTTATAATCGAAAAATTGACGCTTATGCTTTGAAAATCAAGAGTGGTACTGGAAATCCAAGGGTGTTAGCTACAGTTCAAGGTTAGATGAGGACAACAAATAGCCTGTGATTATCATGGTATTTCTAACAAAACTTTTGATTTTTTAACTCTTTTTTAAATTTGATAGATGCTTTTTGTTCTTTCATGTTAAATTTTTGTTTGTTTTGATATTGTGACACAGTGATGACTGCTGTACCCATATTTGGACTAGTTTACCTATTATGTCTGTTCACGCATCGTTGTAAATATATTGGAATTTGATGCGACTGTCATACAAGTGAGAGGTTTAGTGCTATAAAACCAGGTTTCATCCACCATTTTCTACATTTGAAAATGCCTGTACCAAGTCAGTTGTTGTCCATTCGTTTGTCATTGTATTTTGTCATTTGATCAGGGACTTTTCGTTTTGAATTTTCCTCGGAGTTAAGTATTTTTGTGATTTTAAATTTTTGGATGATTGCCAGAGTCTGTGCATGCGTGTTTTAGACTTCTGACAATACCACTCCCCCGTCCCAATTGACGAGTGGCATGTATGGGAATAGAAATATTGTTACTCATGTCTTTTTTTAACCAGCAGTAAAATCTTAAATGCTGTCAATATTCTTTAAATGATTTGTTTGTCTTATACTGTTTATATATATAAACAAGAATGTGTCCTCAGTACACGAATGCCCCACTTGCACTATCATTTTCCATGTTCAATGGACCGTGAAATTGGGGTAAAAACTCTAATTTGGCATTAAAATTAGAAAGATCATATCATAGGGAACATGTGTTCTAAGTTTATAGTCGATTGGACTTCAACTTCATCAAAAACTACCTTGACCAAAAACTTTAACCTAACTTAGCGGGACAGACAGACGGACGGACGGACGAACGGAGGTACTGACCAGAAGACATAATGCCCCTCTACTATCGTAGGTGGGGCATACAAAACGAAGATGTGGTATGATTGCAATGAGACAACTATCTACAAAAGACCAAAATGACACAAACATTAACAACTATAGGTCACCGTACGGCCTTCAGCAATGAGCAAAGCACATACCGCATAGTCAGCTATAAAGGCCCCGATAAGATAATGTAAAACAATTCAAACGAGAAAACTATATGCTTCTTTTTTTATATATAAAGGTAAGAAAAGATTTATACTTAGATGTTGTTTAGAATATGTAAATATGTGTGTGTTATGTATTTAATGCTGTTCTTCTTACCTAACATAAATTTTAAAATCATCATATATATGGAGGGAATAAAGATTATCTATCAATATTACCGCAAAGTCGGCTATTAAATGCTCCGAAATGACAAATTCAAAACAATCCAAACGAGAAAACTGATGATAAATGTACAAAACAATGAACGAAAGACTTTGATATACAGCAACAACAACCACAGTCTAAATAACAGGCTTCTGACTTGGGACACAGGCACATACAGCAACAACAACCACTAAATAACAGGCTTCTGACTTGGGACAGGCACACACAGAATTTGATGCTAGTTTATGGTAGCAAAACCCCACCTCTTAACTGTGACAGTGATCAGATCGATACAAAGAAGCAAAACATCTGACAAAAATAGAGTGGCAGTGTAATTATACTTCCTCACGACAACAAAATAAGACACTAACCACAGATCTAAGAGTACGACAGCTAGTTCAACAGGAAAACATTTTACAAGTTAGCCAATTGAAAACTATATTTAGCATATATATAACATTGTAGTTGTGCATCTTCTATAATGAAATCAGTTTAGGAATGGTTGTCCAATTTTCTTCACACTTGGAATCTTATTTTTAAAAGTATTTAAAGAAAATAGTTTATTATAATATTCATAGAACACGCAGTACTTAATTTGGATGAAACATGTCAATAAACTCATCATAGATACCAGGACGAAATTTAGTATATACGCCATACGCGCGTTTCGTCTACAAAAGACTCATCAGTGACGCTCGAATCCAAAAAAGTTAAAAAGACCAAATAAAGTACGAAGTTGAAGCATCAAATGTTTCTGAAATAACATTTTTTATTGGGGATGATGCATGTTCAACTCAAAATAGTTATGCAAAATATTCATCAGCATTAAAACTGAAATTGAAAAATGAGTCACTACAACATCGACTTTAGTTCTATCGTGCATACAAGACAAAAAGATGCCAAAAATATATGTTTTGTAATACGAGATTATTCCATCTTATATTCATATGTAATTATCTTTGTCGATGACCGTGTTTAATGAGTACTGACAGTGGCGGATCCAGCCATTTTAAAAAGGGGGGTCCCAGGACAAAAGAGGGGGGGGGGGGGGGTCCAAATATATGTAGATATAGGAAAATGTGGTGTGAGTGCCAATGAGACAACTCTCCATCCAAATAACAATTTAAAAAGTAAACCATTATAGGTACGGCCTTCAACACGGAGCCTTGGCTCACACCGAACAACAAGCTATAAAGGGCCCCAAAATTACTAGTGTAAAACCATTCAAACGGGAAAACCAACGGTCTATATGTGCCCATTCAAATGCATTGATCGACCAAAAATATGGAGGGGTTCCAACCTCCGGACCCCCCCCCCCCCCCTGGATCCACCATTGGTACCGAATTTTCTTCACATACAGCTGAATATACGAATTGGTTACAATGAACATTCAAAAACTAATGATAAAAAGGGAGACAACTCTAATGTTTAAAAAGGCAAAAGAATTAAAAAAAAGAGTTCAATTATAACTTTTACATGTGTTTTTCAGTAAAAAGTTGTCTCATTGTATGTCAATCATACCACATCTTCCTTTTTTGTATAAAAGAACAGTAAGAATACGGGGTTCTTTCCACTATTCAATTAGCCACCATTTTGAATTCACAGTGTAACCCATCATTTGAGTTGACACACGACGGGCGCCGGGTGTGAAACAGGATCTGATTTACCTTTCCGGAGCAGGATCTATTTCATCCTTTTAGAGTATACCTGAGAATCTCGCATTCGGTGAGGTTTGCGTTGCTCAGCATTTTGTTTTCTTTTTGTATTTTGCATGCATACTGTTGTTTGTCTTTTGTATGTTTTCGCTTTTTTTGCCATGGCGTTTTATGTTTGATTTCAACTAGAGAGTTTGAATTTCCCTTTAGTATCTTTCGCCTCTCTTTAGCAGAACTTACCTATTATATGGAATATTTCCCACTGGACGTTAACAAAACAAGTCAAATTATAAGATGTTTAATCAAACAAGTGGAACTCTATGACAACATTCAATCTGAAATTAGCAAAGCACAGTTATGCACACGTTTTTAGGGCAATGCACCCCTATGAATGGATCTGTCGTAGAGTTGTCACTTATTTAAGCGTACCTATATATATATATATATATTGTGTGTCCAAACTGATTGTAATTATAATGTTAAAGGGAAGGTTGTAAAAAATATGTTACCGCAGACAAATTTTCATAAAAAAGATAAGAACATTATATTTATGATTCTTTCTCTGAATGTATATACATGAGCATCATACATATACTTGTAGTCAAAAGTTTCCTGTATCAATCATGTCAATATTTTGACAAACTGCATTAGCGACTGATGTCAGTTGTAATTTACCATAAGAAGTATTGACTTTTTTGTTTGTTTATTGGTTTTGGTTTATTTTTCGTGTTTATGTTTTGCTTCTTTGGATTTACGACCTGACCAAGTTAATAATTTAACTAAGGAGGCTATAGTAAGTTTGTGAGTTCAACATTGTCCTATGTGATGCGACTGTTTAGCGCTATAAAACCAGGTTCAAGCCACCATTTTCTACATTTAAAAATGCCTGTACCAAGTGAGGAATATGACAGTTGTTGTCAATTCGTTTGATGTGTTTTGTCATTTAGTTGCCATTTGATTAGGGACCTGCCGATTGAAGTTTTCTCGGAATTCAGTATTTTTGTTATTATACTTTCTAATATTCAAGTGGTACATGTACTATGATAAGATGCATTGAACAATTGTAGCAATATAGTCCTTTAATTCAAAGTGGTTATAAATTTTGTTTTTACATCAGGTTTTATCTAGCAATTAATGTCTTCAGTGTTACAAAAAAAGTTATTTTAAATCCAAGATATAGCTACACTTGACCTACGTGACCTACGAGAGATGAAAGAGCGCAGAAAAATGTTCTGTTAAAAAAAGATGCATGTTCTCATTCAGCAGTTGCTGAAGAACTAGATAGAAATAGTTATCAAAGGTATCAGGATTATAATTTAGTACGCCAGACGCGCGTTTCGTCTGCATAAGACTCATCAGTGACGCTCATATCAAAATATTTCAAAGCCAAACAAGTAAAAAGTTAAAGAGCATTGAGGATCCAAAATTCCAAAATGTTGTGCCAAGTATAAGGCTTAGGTAATCTGTGTCTAGAAATGCACGTAACTGGAATAAAATGTAACATATTCGATCAAGACCATACGTTTGGTTACCCCAGTACGCTCGCATATAAAATGGACCGGTTTATGCATGTTTGTTTTACGGTCGCCATTTTTCATATCGTTTCTTTTTCATCCAAAGCACCATGCAAGTTAGGAGAACAATTAAAATGAACTAGCTATAAATTACTTGCAGCACACAACTAATCAAAAAGTATAGTTGATTAACCCTTTTTCATAAATATCAAATTCTGATTTTCAGCAAAAGTGAAAATCTAGACTCATTTCTAAATTCGAAAAAGATAATGAATTTATCTGATTTAAACTTCTATTTCAAAGTTACAATTTGTATAAATATACATCTATTTAAATTGTAACTATTTTGTTTAAAGTTAAACTCTATTATGTCATCTGGTAATTAAATGGCTACCTTTTTAGATCGACTTTTGTATTGCTGCCCTTGAGTAAAGAAACGAAACAGATGAACGGACTTCAAAATAATTATCCGCTTTCGTTTTATCAAATAAATACCCAGCTAAACAACTGATTCAATAAAAGTATTACAGCTGTGTTGTAAAGCATCCCCGAACCGTATTTACTTAATTCCCACTTATTCTGTGTTTGTACACGAACTGGGGATTTTAAAATTCGTGTAATGTACACACATTTTAATTCTTATCATCGATTTCAAGATACTGTTTTCGTTTTCTTACTCAGAAAAGTAGTCCAGAATTATACGGGTACAATTATAGCATACAAAAAAAACTGTCATAATTTTTAAAAAACATTACGTGCGGATAATTTTCGTCTTACATCTTATTAACATTTTTGCAATGATAAAGGATAAAAGGTATATAATACTAGGGTATAATTAGTACCCTTGAAATGGTTAAAATAATATGACCAACTCGTCCAAGGATGGAAACTTGAATCATTTCCAAAAAATTTCAGGTGATGTGTCTACAGGTAAAAAAAATCGAACATACTTATCGAAAGTACTTACAAATTATTGTTTCTAACGGTTCTTATTGATGTCACAAACCAAACATAAGGGGTAAATTAATCTATTGACGAACCAGTCGTGATAATCAGCCGTACAACTGGAATACAAGACGGGACAAGTTTAGTCTGATGCTGACGAGGCCTTATTATTAGAACACTTGTTAAAATTAGTGTTAAAGTTAATTGAAAAAAAAATGTAATTAAAAAATATATATTTGGTTATCTGATGCTGACGAGGCATTATTATTAGAACACCTTTTTGAATTGGTAATTTTAGTTAATTGAAAAAAAAATGTAATTATAAAATAAATATTTCAACAGAGACATAAATATGTGTGTATATACATATACAAACTATATATTACTATAAAGACATATATATGTGTATATATATGCATCTCTGATTTCAGATATATAAATAGAGTAATAATCATAATAGGAATGTACTTGTATTTTTGGATGTCGATTTGTTTATTAGGTATTAGAGTACTTATGTTGAGGAAGTTAACATAGCTCAACTGATGATTCAATTTAAATGCAATTATTAAACGATTTTTAAAAAGTCATTACAACCGCAAATATGATAATTTCATAAAGTGTTTTAAAGATATCAAATCCCACATATAAAAAAATCCGATCAGATTTATTCTTGGAATTATTTCTTAATTTAGGATACACTGAAAAATATTAATTTCATTTATGATATAATTACATATATGGTATTAAACAGTATGACAAACTATCATGTTGTTTTTAAATAAATTGTTACTAAGGTATACAATTTCACTTTTCTTTACTGCCCAAGAACTCTTTAATCCAAATGTAAAGTTTTAAACAATTGCACCTCAACCAGAAATGCAAAGTACGTGCATGTTAATAAAAAAATATATAGAAATTTTTAAGTAACTTTTTTTAATAGCAAAGATCTACAATCGTAATGACTTCTGATGTCGAAGTACTGTTCTTTCTTTATCAGCTCAAATAGAGATAGAGCAATTTCATGGCTAAGATATGAAGGTGATAATTTTAAAACTATTGTTATTCAGTCAACCAGGTAAAAATTAGTGAGTGTTCAATTAGTTGTGATATCAAATGCAACGTACTTCGTATTATGAAGCCACAATCCTTTACAACGGAACAAAGTGTTCAATAGCCGCTTGATTGATTTTCATTCACAGTCCTCATTTACCCGATTGTTTAAACAGCGTCTCAGGATACCCTTACCTGGCCCTCGTTTGAGAAGCAGCACGCATGCTCCCTGGAGTCATTTTTGGTCAGTTTACATCAGTTTGATTATTACCTGTAGCCTTAGATGTCGCATCATGTCACGACGGAAGCAGGCGAATCCCAGATCATTAAAAGGTGAGTTAATTATTTCATAACAAATAATAATTATTATTTTATAAGTATATTATTGATTTGTGTTCTAGTATTTGGCTTTAAGGAAGTTTAAAAACTTTTAAATTAGTTAAAGAGAAAATGACGTCTGCTAATTTCTTACCTGTGACACAGGTGTAAAAGATGCTGATGTATATTTCATGGATTCTGAAGATGGATTTGACCTTGTCATTATTCAGAAATAACCTTAGTTTCATTTATATCTGTCACAAAATCATACCGGATGAAATTTGCACCTGTATCATATCTCAGGTAAAATATTCTCATCAACTGATGCAGATAATATACAAAGTCTGAAAGATAAATTATATAGATTCTAAATATTAAAATCAATTAATGCGAGATTAAACTGAAAATAAAATGATATGAAATTGAGTTTCTGACCGCTTTTTGAGCCAGGTGTATCAGAATGCAGTCCACATCTCAACGCCGCCAAATTCCTTTCAATGAGCGACATGAATCAGTGAATAAATTATGCCTGCATCCCATTAACTGCAGAGAATGTCTCGCATCTAACAACAAAAAGGTCTAGCTATTCAGCAGGTGAAGCTGTGAATAATTGATGCAAAAAGTAGGGTCGAATTTTCAACAGAGAATGTAACCATTGTTATAATGAAATTACTTCCATGTATTGTTGTGGCCCTCAACTAAAGTTTAGAAAAGTGGGATCTGTAATCCTTTAAATGCAACTTATTTGAAATTTAAGATGACTTTTTGTGTCTGTATTAAAAATCTGCTGCTGATGGCAAATTATGTTAATGAAATACAAGATTGCTGCAAAAAATGAAGCACCACTTTAAAAATAGTTAAAAATTTATTTTATTCATTCGGGGTTGAAAACAATTTCTTCGACTTTCCCACCACATCTATCTAAATTTTGTTTAATTAAAGTATTAATTTGCCGGGTTGATGTTTGTGTTATTTAATGCAATTAAATCTTGATGTTAAACGTCAAAATCCGACTTTAAGGTGATTAAATGTCATTGTGTAAAAAGTGTAAAACCTTATTGTCCAGATTTGCCCAAGGCAGACATCTCCATAGAAATCCTTAAGTCTTTTTCAGTCCAAATTTTAACACTTATTGTCTAATAACAATAAAGGTAAAATTAACCTTAAGCAATTATAAGTATTTAACATTGTTTCATCAACGGTTTCAGAAGTGGAGTAGATATTGGCATTTATATGACATATTACTTAGTGACAACTTATCTTGACGACATTTTTATAATGTACCAAACTTTTATAGACTGCCAATTTAGTTTCACAAAAAGTTATTAATTAAAATTATCAATTAGATAAACGATTCTATATTGATAAGTCAATTTGAGTTTGACATATGCACTAGAATGTTTTTCATAGTTTACGTGTATATTACGCATATATACGTATATACCAATCGGATGGTAAAGCAAAAATATAAATAAAATAAAACTAACTGGGAAGTTATTCATTAAGAATTAAATTCGCTAAAATTAATATTTTGCTTTCGTTTAAAGATATACAGATACAAAATACAAGTTTAAATACGCACACCATTTGTTAGTTGTGTGTAAACAATGACTTATTTTTTTGTAAAATGAAAAAAAGGCCTAAGAATTTTCCACTCAAACCTAAAATGGTTTTCCAACTAAAGATGTTTAAAAAACACTTGAGCACAATAGAACGAGACTTGTTACGTGGAACATTTCAGCTTCACACTTGAACCAATTAAAGGTATTCACAGGTGATGTTACAGGTATAGATGCAAAGATGCCAAATATTTTGATTTGTTTCCTTGTTTCATTTTACACATCAATGTGTATTCTGTTTTTGTCGTGGTGTAGTTGATGATAAATTGGGTAGATATTTATGGTCTCGTTCTCACAATTACCCCTGGATAATCTTGGGTTACTAAGGCGTTTTTTATCTGCATCACTTGTTACTATTTAAACAAGATGTTGACCAAGGTTGATGATTTATAATACGGGTATCAGACCACTTCAACTTCTCAAAGGTGATACATACACCGAGGGATAACAATTTCTGTTTGCTTTTACCATGTTATATTTACAAGGAAGAAACCTTACAAAATTATCGATTTATTGATCTCTTCATCTTTGTTTTATGATAGTTTCTTCCTCTTCAGACTACATTTTATTTGTATTAAACGACAATTATCCCCTTTGTGGCCTCTTTTTATTATTTGTGATTCAGCAATCTTAGGATGAGTAGCATCTCTTAACAATACAATAGTGGTTACCTGAGTATTTTTCTCTCCACCCGACACTCTCGTGTATAAACAACCAACTATTTCAGATCTATTTTCTCACAAAGACAATGAACTTTCTTGAACTGAAAAGTCACTCGAAAATATAAATTATAAGTCGTAAAACATTAAATTATTATGCACTTTTTATGAAAAAAAAGTTTTCTATATATGCGCCTAGTGTACTGGATATGTATGGGTAAAAACGATGTTGCGAGATTTGTATGCGGCGAATCATGGCCAATATATATATATACGGTGGAGGGGTGAAGAAATCATCTTCATGTTGATGAAAAGATGCAAATTATAGTAATATTTTTATACAAATGTATACGAAAAGTGATTTGAACTGTCTTGTGAAGGTGAGCAACTTTGACTGGGCAGGTAATTGTATACATCACGCGTTATACATCAAAGAATGTATATTTGAAGGAGAAAGACAAAACATCCAAATAAGGTAGTGATGAAAAAGGTATTCTTAAAATATAGGAATGTTCAAAATCTGGATGAACAAAAATCTCCGCATTTAGAATACCATTCAAAAGTTACAACGCAGATAACAAGTACACTGAAAGATGAGAAACTGCACAGATGACGAACCCTTCTCTGCTGCACGAATTTAAGTGCAGACAAGATAAAAGGCAAAGGATCGCGAGATTTCAGATGTTACGTTCTCAGGACCACTTTTGGTTATGTGCCTTATCTACTTGGGATGACAGAACCCAGCTTATAGTTGGAATTATGCAAGATTTTCAGCGGCATTGTTATCAGTTATTAAGATTTAATAAGATGGTGTCCAAATATTGATTAAACATTCAATAAAATTACGTTTTATCTTTAAAGTTTTCAATCATTACGTGCACAAATATAAACTGAATATATGGAGAGATTGGAAATATGGTTTAGAATGTGGAGTACGTATACTAACATGTCAAATACGCATACAGAAACAAGATGAAACGCGGCGGTTATCGATATTTCATTTTTTAATTCGACTGTGTTCTAACTTATCAAAATTTTAAAATATTACAAAAGATGTAAAAATTATCACAAAAGATGTAAAAATTTTGTATCAAGATTTTCTTTCCAAATCAATTTCTTACATTTTCTCTTCTTTTGAACAAGTTTAAAAGACTGATTGATGAAAATGATAAAACTCGACAATTAGTGTCACTTTCAAGGCCTCATCCAGATAGCTGTACCCGACATACACGCAATATTAACTAGAAGACCTTCAGATTCTTGAAACTGATACCAAAAATTTAATTTCATAAAAAATGATTTCTAAAAGAACTACGTGGGTTTCTATCATTGATGGAGTCCTTTGTTATTATCTTGAGGGTGAATTTCCGCCTTTTCATTTTAAAAAAATAGTTCAAAATAATGATTAAAGATATATCTCTTTTAATTTTTTTCAAAAGAGATACATATATAGAGTCCTCGAGGCGGACGTTGCGGGTGGTTTTTTTTTTAGTATGGGGAAATCGGTAAGCAAGTTATCTTCTGCGTCGTTGTCAAGGAGTAACGTGTCCCAAACATAAATTGATGTTATTGACTTTAAATTTTGATGGAGTAGTAGGTAAAACAAGTCCGGATTTAAGAGTCTTGTTGGTCTCCTCAACAATGGAAAGAAAACATTGCAACCATAATATTTATACATTTACTCATCACGAACCAGTTCAGGCATTTTAACCCCGAAGCCAAAAATTGATCTCTTTAAATGCTGTAACAACATGTTCAATAATGTCGAGACAGCTTGGATTTAGAAAAAAAAAATCTTCCCGAAGTTTTCAGTTTTATTTCGATAGAAGGAAGCACTTTCATTGACTGGGTTGCAACACGATTATGTCACACTTCTGCGATGTTGCATAACTTTCTGTCTGTCCCTTAGCAAATGTTTGTCACATTCAATAAAGTTTCCCAGGTACTAGTACCACCAGAGACATATAAATACATGCAATATATATGTCTCTGGTACTACCGATTAACAGTTTAACTTCATTTTTGGCCAGCTGCTAAACTGTGGCGAGTTGTAACGTGCGAACTTTATTCTGAACTAAACTTCAGGACTACTAAACTGAATAAATATGCTTCGTTTTTGGTCATTAACTGAACCTCAAATTGACAAATTGTAACGTATGGGTAATGCACACCGTTTTCAAATCTGTTAGACGTTACCAGTTTTCTCGCTACTAAGTTCAGTTACGAGTAGGTGTATTATTGGGATGCAACGTGTAATTTGCTATTTCAACATTCATTTCCGATCCAAATACGAAAACAAAGTTCTTTTTGAATGTTTAAGATTTGTATGCAAGAGTTGTTGTGTTTATTCTGAGTTTTTAAAGTGGATCTTCCTACTGCGATCTTTTCTCTGTATCTATTATAATTGATACCGTAGCTACAAATTCTGGTTAAACTGTCTTATGCCATATTCACTTACAAGTTTTCAAATATAAGCATTGTATTCTACTAGGTTATAGAATACTAAATTTTGGGTGTGTTTTAACAAATAATCGTTTCTTTTAAAAGCGATTTGAACACAAAAGGAAATTGCTAACCATCTATAGAAACGCTTTTAGTTCCTGCATCTTTTCTTTGATAACACATCTGGTTAAAATACAGGTAATGTGTATTTATCGTCGCACCTTTGAATGAAATGAAAAGAGTCTCCTTACAAGAAAAACCGAATCAGGTGAATGTCGTAAATGATGTTGGACAAAGAAAAACCTCTCAAAGTTGATGATAACGCTCAATACAAATATTTACTTTATGTACTGAATGAATGATTTATCTGTATTTAATATTAAAAATTGGATAACATAGAAATAAACACTTTTGTCAAACATCAAGAAAAGAAATCGTGTTCATAGCCTGGGATCTGCCTTGCGTCGGTAGAGAAACTTGTATAGAGGGCCAGGATTCATGATATTAGGTTAATGTGACTTTAAAAAAAGAAGTACTGACATATGACGTGTCAGTGCGAACACTTAGCTCTGATTGATTGAAACTAAATTATATTTTAAGTCACAACTAATGCCGGGGACTATAATAACTAATACTAATGAGACTAGTATATATATAATAGTCCCAGTCAATACTATGGCTGCAATAACAGATTTCTCAGTCAAATTGTATGTTTCTGGACAATTCTGGTTATACAAGTCTACTTGAAATGATCGACCTATCATTATCATTAATACATCGGGCAATACTAGTTCAAAGCAATCATGAACTTCCATATAGTATTTTTTATCATATGATGAGTGGGCAAAATAATTTTAAGTATTTCCCAGAGAAGTATTTATCGGAATCAGGCCGCCGCTTTCAAATTTGTTGTGTTGGAGCGTTTCTGATGAAAGTTAACAAAACTGATGTTTAACAGTTAGTTCTGAAAATCTGAGACTACTATGTAAACACATATTTGTTACTCAGACAAACTCAGCTGAACGGGGATACAAGAAAAACGCGGGAAAGTAATACCGGAATGCGTGACGACTTTTATCATCAACATAAAAGGGAAGTAACTGGGATGAAAAACTGGCGCTCACAGAGAAGATAATCACAAAAAAAACAACAATTTTAATTTAAAAAAAAACCCACACCACACTAGCAAAGTACAAATATGTATGAAATACAAAATACAAGAAAACAAACCAATTTACAACCGATCACTGAGTTAGCGGGCTCTGATACAGATCAATCGATTTAGACTTCCCACATGATCATGGCACATGTACATGTCGATTTGTCCCAGCTATTTGTACATCCACAGCAATTTTATTTGTTCTACAAAAGTGAGTAATCAAGATCTGTTGACATAACCCTCTCGTCTCCCTTTTCATTGAGTAGATGGGGTAATAATAAATAACAATCTGAACTTATAATTATTAAATTACTCAACTTACCAAAGAGGGGGTGGGGGTAGGACCTTTTTTTTGGGACTGTGGGTTGGTCTTTTTAAGCTTTAGATTTCGGGATTGGTCCTTTCAGGATCTGGACCTTGGGATTTGGGGATTAGGACCCCTCCTACCCTCCCCCTACCAAAGTGATCTTGAAATCCAGATAATTCTTGGACTAATATCTAAATAGTCTGTCGTCTTGCTTAACCTATGTGCGCACACTACCTCATACATTATTGGAATTTTAGAAACAATACATATTTAAGCTAGATAACTGAATCTTTACTGGGTTTGCAAAACACAAGACTTGAAGAAAATACCTTTAATTTTTTGGGGGTTTATTTTGAACTTATTGAAGGGGTTCTCATTGCTAGGTTCCGATCCCGTAACCCTCTTACTGTTTTGTTACATTCCTGTATCCCGCTTACACTATGTACGTAAGCAATTCTCTTTTTTTTGTCATTTCCCAGGTCCCACTAGACCCCATTTTGTCATTTTCATGACATAATAATTTGACTTTCACGTGTCATGCTAACAAATTATCAGCAATCACCCGTCACGCTTAGCCCCCAATGGGACCCACATTGAAGCGACTAGGGGATAAGACAATTCTTCTTAGTTTGAACTTCTTGACAAAAACTGATTCCTTGAAAGAAAATTGCATCAGGATGTACAATATGAATTAAGTGTAAAGCTGAAGAGCATTATTAATTTATGTTATGTATGAAGAAGATATCTTTGAAGTATTGAATTATAATGTAAAACAATATGAAGTTAATTCATTGATATGTCATAAATACAAACTAACAGATTCAACATGCCAGATTAAGCTTCCGTGAATTCTGTTCAAACCCCTTCTTAGTTCAGTGACAAAATATTCATTTAATCTTCAATGGATTTAATGAATAATAGTTTATCACTAGGATATCTATACAATTGTATTGATGAAGATGAGTTGAATTGCACCTTTGTGTAATTATCTCTGATTTAGTTATAATTACCGAGATACAGGTGGTTAAATACCTTGGAATTTGGCCAACGACAACATCATGCAACATTGTTTAAAATAGACTATTCATCTTGATCTACAAAATGAAAATATTTTAATGCATGGTACTGAAGGTCGAGTAATCGCAGATCTTATTCATGATGAATAAATGGTTATAATTTATCTAATTTGTAGACCAGTAAACTTGTTGAATGATGTCCTGTTAAGTGGAGATACGATTTAAAACGTGGTTGGAACAAATTATTTTAAATGGATAAAAATGTCCTTGTTTGTCATGTTATCAATAAATAATTTTCTAAAGAAGGCTATTTTTTTAGTCATTTTGAGGTGTCAATTAAAACAGTTTCCAGTTTTCAGAAACTTTTTAATGATGATTCATAACAAAATTAGTATAATTATATTGATAATGAATTCTTCCGATTTAATTTGCAGAATGACAATTGCCGATGTTAAACGATTTTGGAACTCTTAAGTAAAAACTTGATAAATGAATTTGAACTATGTGCTTTAGCATTGAATATATAACAGTACATCAAAATGTGTTGAAGTGTTAAAAAGTATACTTGGGTACTTTTAAAACCATTTTAAACTTTCAAACAAAAGATTGTTAATTAACAAAGGATTTAATTAAATGACTTCACCAACTTAATCTTGTTAAGACAAATGTCACTCCATTCCTATCATACTTTAACCGCTTCATCTGTTTTTAATGAACAGTGTGCCCTTCGGTAGATCGTGTCACTTTCATCGTTATTAGACTGGCTTAAAACAAAAGATGTTCAATAACAATTAAACAAAAGAAAATCAGTTGCAGAATAATATGTAAGAAACAAGATAGCAGGAATTTTCATTAAATTTTTGGCAACCATCGCCAGTTTTCTTTCACAAATATTTGAAAGCATTATTTTCCCTTTCACTGCCGACTTTATGGTGTTACGATAAGGTACAATACAGGTCATAGGCTATCCTTTATAACAATAGATGTAGGTATTTGGAAAACAATTGAAATTACTTTGTATTGTTAAAGAAACTTTTAAAACTAATCTCATTGGGGTATTGTCTTCCTAATAGATTAACATCTGGGCTCCTATTCTTCTCGCCCCAGTGCTGCAATTATTGTCCCGTTATAACTTTTCTTCTCAGTTTCACCGCTGAATAATACATCGATGCATATTGGAAAAAGTTAATATTTCATTTTCTTTTGTTCGATTCTTATTGGTTGCCAAAATACAACCGAAGTGATTGTCATGTTTATCAGTTTTTGTAAAGTCAAGAATGACTTTGTGTTTTGTATTCATTTCAATTGTCATAAATAATTTTTGGTGACTGAAATTTTTTCTTGGTCATCAGATTTTCATATTTATTAAAAATGAAATATGAAATATTATGATATAGATGTTGTTATTATGTTAACACATCAGATGATTATTAGTAATTCTATGATATTTCACAATACTTATAATTAAAATATAAATCTCCCCATATATATAAAACTATCGTGACTGCAGATTCTGTTGATTAGATCTTTAATTTGAAAAATATGTACAGTCACTGTTTATATTTGGAATATATGAAAATACATGTATTTTGTTAAAATTTGGATGCTTTTAAAAGCAAGATTGATAGTCAACTTTTTCTAATGGCAAGCAACATGTACCCTTGTGCTACTTCAATAACCCACAACAGCGTTCTTGATTTTTGTACACAAGACATACCCTTACCATTTGGACCCTGGTGGATAGATGTTCATATTTTTATAACATATTGATTTGGTATATGAGACATACCCCCTATTAACCTTGGACAAGATGAAATCAATTGATGATACATCTTTATCTTTGAAATTGAACACCTGTATAACATTTTGAAAATTGATTTTCATTTTTGATATCAGCGATATTGTCTACATCCTGGAGCCCCAATCATTCCACACAGAGACTTGTAATTCTAGATGACCCATATATTGATTTCTAAGATTTATCCTCAAACTCATAAAGGAAATTTTAAATCAAAGTATTCAGAAATCTTTTGACAAATTTGTTTGTCTAAATTTTCATCAGTGTGACCTTTTGTTCAGCTTGTCACGTCAAAATTATTGATACATGTACTTGAGTGAAACGCTACTTTCTGTTCAGTGTACATAAGAATTTGTCATTTGAAATAAGGAAACTTTCATAAGTTCAACATATGAAACTATATTTATTTTTGAAAGTTGAAAGAAAAAATTTAAAAAAGGATACTGGTCATATCATAATTGTACATATTAAATAAATTCAAACTGTTTGAAGTTTATGTATTCATTGTATGAAAGAATTCATCTTTGATGTTTGTCTTGAATTTCTTGCAGAATTCAGAAAAAAATAGTGACTTAAAAATAAGACAATTGAAATAAAGTCAATAAGCTCAAAGTACATATTTATAAACCATAATGATAAATTTGAAAAATTAAATTCCTTGGTGTATTCGTACCTAAATTGATTATAAAGACATGTATGACATAAGTAGAATCTCTGACCATATCGCAATTACATGTGATATAAATATTTGAAAGCTCGTAAAAAGTGTGTAATAGACAACATTAATACATGGTTGAAGATTCAAATGAGACTTCAGAAATGTATTTAATACCAGGTATCTTTGTTAAATCATCTTGAACAGGAAAATGACAAAGTCTTAACAATGACAACATCTATTAAGATCATAAGCACATAGAAATTAACGCTCGTGTATAGTCATCATTAACTGTGTAACGGTACAGGAGGTGTGGCCTTAGTAAAGCGGGCAGCCATGTTATCATCTTGACCTATCTTTTGTACCCAGGATGATATTACCCTCACATCTATACAATTATCAGGTGCTGGCGTTACGCTCAACAAATTTCGATAAAATCCTTATTTAAAGCTTTTTTTAGTGATGCTTGATTGTTAAGGTAGTTGATGCATTTGAACTGAGTTACCTTTCATTTTGGAGTTCATTTATGATATGTCTTTATTTGATTATGACCTACATATATATATCTTTAAGTATATATGTATGTAACTTCCGTGAAATGGTTTAGTAGAATTTTATTACCCATTTATTTATATATATAACATTAATATCATTATTGAAATGGTTAAATAAAGTTGCTTTCATAGAATACTATTTTTCAAAGCTTGACAAATGATACAGCAATACAGGATTTAAATCGAATATCATTTTAAAAAATAAAAAAAGTCTTTTTTATTTTCAATGTCTTTAGAAGCTTTGAGTTCAGTTTTTTAGTACCTGAATCTTATCACAAATTGAGACACACTCTTATTGTAAGAGAAGTATAGCAACAATAAGATAAAACTTATAGGCTTAACAAGAGAAATTTGAGCAGATTCTATCCTCTAAATGAGATCAAAGAAATCTTCAAAGGTGTTAATTGCAGGTAATTACCTTGTAGATGATAGAGAAAAATAGGTGATACTTTTGTCATTGTCTACTTTTATCATAGAGTTATCTCCTCTTGGGATTAGAATTATCACTTATTTAAGCTTATTAATAACTACCCAAAACGTGTTTATTAAATCAATAATGGCGGTCTTTGATGTAAATGAATTACTCAAATGCCTATTGTAACATTATTATTGTCAGCATCCAATAGTTATTTGTTGTATTAAGTCATGTGATGTTTGCCAAATACTTTGGTCTATCTCATTGAATTATCTCAGGTAGAAAAGATAAAAGGATGAAGCACCTGTATTTTGTCCCACCATAGTAACCGACCTGACCACCCAGGGCCATTTTGTCATTTTGAAAAAGATGTTGATTTTAGTACTGAGATAGGAGTAGCACACCTATTGTCGACACTAATCCTGTCTGCTGGTATTCCTTTCAGTATGGTGAATCAAATCTTCACACAAAACCAGCAACTTGATAACTGTTTCCGGTGATAAAGCCAGCCCTACAGTCTTCATCCTTTTCAGGGTATCTGGGGTACTTAAAGGGTTTATTTTTTTTTTCAAATACAATTTAGTTTTAGTTGTATTTCTGAAAAGTTGACCTAAATATAGAAATTAGCTTCCTGGTATCATTTAGAAATAGGACTTTCTACTGTCAGAAGATATTTAAATTTTTTTTTATACAATTGCATCTTCATTGATATATTAATCAAAATTTACAAATATATATTTTTTTTTTAAATTCATGCTTCATTTGATATTTTTATGGACTTGACTGTAACCTGAGGTAAAATATTTCCTCTAAATTAAAAATGATTGGCAGGTTATGCAATTTATAACCATATAATGTTTAAGATTAAAAGAATTAAATTTATTTAGTTTCATTTGATTTTTGTTCAAATTGAACTTCATGAACTTTTTAAAATTAGATATCATAATGGTTTTCATTGAAATTGATTCATTTTGAAATGTATTTTTTTATAACCGATTTCTTTCTTTTTACAAAGGGATTAAAAGTATAAACAACTTTTAGTGGTGGTCTTATAAAGGCCGACATCCCCTTATCTTTTGGAAACTGAGTTATCTTTTCTTTTGTACATCATCCAATCTCTAGATCTTAAAGGTCGTATTCATTGGTGGAAATAATAAGAACAAAGTCTTTATGATAACTTTAATTGATATTTTCTGTCGTTGAGTACCTTGATCATGGAGCCAAGTTTCTTAAGGCAAAGAATGAAGGATGCTTGATGTAAAAATCTCAAATTTCAAAGACATTTTCCCTTTTTGTGAGATTAGTCGATCGGTTGGCAGTTTCCATTTACTACGTGCAGTCACCTTTTCTATAGTCCCGTCGTTTGGTATTGAGATGTCTATCTAAACCAAGGACAATCGGTGAGTCACTATAAGTATAATGCGACTGGCTTTAAAAAAGGGATTTTCTTTCAACATCCTTTCAAATACATCAGGATTTAATTGGTAGCAACCATCAACGTTGAGAAGTAATTATATTTGCAGCAAAATACTAATCCTTTATTAAATCAGTACAGCATTTAAAGTATCAATGTTCGATGTGCAATGAGTTTAAAATTAAATTGTGATCTTATTTACTGATAATGAAGTGATGAAATTTTTATATATTGTAAACTATTCATAATTTTCCGCCTTTTTCATAATCCAGTTGCTGATATACATTTAGGTAACAAAAGCCTTTCACTCGTAAGAAAAAAATCAAGTGTCGGAATATTAAAGAAACGCAAACGAAACAAGGAAACGAGATTGATGTTTTTATTTAAATCCGAAATTCTAATAAATTAAACTTGAATTAATTTAAGATTACAGGATTTCTAAACACGAGATCACTTTTTTGGGTGAAATTTGGACCAAATTTAAAGATCGTTATTGAAGAGAATTGATCAAAGTGTATAGTATATTGATATAAATGTCTCTATACAAAGTCTTATATGAAAAAATTAACAAGCTAAACTAGCATCTTGATAAATTTGATTTGTCATGTTAAAATTGAAGTTTTAAAAATCTTCAAAAATACAAAGTAGTAAAAGTTGCTTAATTTAGGAAACAAATTCAAAGAAATGTCTTGAACTAATTTAAAGGAAAGAATTGGACCTGGTTTTTCTTGTGAAATCAGATACTTAGCAGTTTTCACTAGATCAATAAGAATATATTTGATGAAAAACTGCATGGTTTATATTGAATAATATTAACATGTCAAAATTAAACAAACCTTTATTGACAGAACCCTACATAAGATTTATTTAGGATGTTATTGGCAGTTTTCTCGGTGGTGATGTCGTTATGCGGGATATTTGTGCCATATATTTGGGGCTGACATATTGATCAATCGGCCCGATAACAAGAGAGAAAAAGAACGAGGGGATGTAAAAAGATCTCTGGATGATAGTTTTATCCTACGATAATGTCCCGTTTCATCAATAAATCAATACGTGTAGATAGGTCAGGCCTGTACCTCAACATGAGATGCAAACAAAGTTTTATATCTGTTTAAAGTTTCTAAGGACTTTTTTGTTTAACTTTAATCCATTTTAACTATTTTATGTTCCTTGTCAAAATTTTACAGAACTAATTTATCAAAGTCAAATTTTGTGTTCTCAATTTGAAAATATTAAGTTTATGGCTTAGTTGACTGAGGTTGAAATTTTTTTTTTTAAATGAGTTTGAATAATTTTGAACACTTACAAATAATGTTTCATTGCAAATGGTTACAACTGAATTTTAAAAAAATCAGCTAAAAAAGACAGAGGATGCAATACGTTTACAAATTGTACAGGAAACATTAACTAAAAAAAAATCAACTTTTTATATTATTTTCTTCATCATCGTTTATTAACAAGGTTCGAACAATTAAAAAAGTTCAGAATCGTTCATTTTTCATAGAAAAACTAAGAGATGACACTTTGATTGGGCCAATTAACCTGTAACACACAAAAAGTCAAGATTTTTTATACCTTTTTACATATATAGTAACACAGTGACAAGGTTTGCCATTTATGTAAAACACATTATTAATAACATAACTAATTGACATGGAAACCTTCTTGTCTCCTCTAGTCTTGTTTGTTAAGTTAGGTGTTAGTTTTGCCTGTGGTCCCAAATCAGTCAATGACAAAACAAATTTGGAGTTGTTCCCCGTATAATTACAAATTGTAATTGTTACTTTGTTTCTGACGACTTTCTAATTGCTTTCTGCTCTTTTTGACAAAGTGAAATTTTAGAGGTTTGAAATGGTGTAGTAATTGACATGTTAATTTGAAAGACAGGGCAGAAGTAGAACCTTTAAAATAGGATAAAAAATTGGACCTTCTAGATGAAAAATTAAAAGTAAGAGTAGTAATATTCAGAACTTTGTTCACCTCATAAAAAAATATTGTTTGTACTTAAGAACAAAGATGTTTTTGTCTTGCATGTAATGAAATAGCATTTCTAAAAATAGATGCTAAAATTTCCACAAGGGGGTGGAGCCTACTTTTCATAGCTAGTAGAAAAGGCATAAGAGAACAAAATCCTCTCAAAAGTTTTTCATTTGTTCAGAAAATTACAACTGCTATATTTCAAAATAACATAACCTGATAAAGATATTAAAAACTGGTGCTGAGAAAAGGATGTAGGGTACCAAAGATTCCATTTTTTGTGAACTTTTCTTTTTCTTTAGAAATACCATAGTATTAGAGAAATACACATTGAGCTTGCAAAATAATTTCTAAATCTCTTTGAAGGTTCTCTTTAATACATGTATGTTATTCTAAAAAATAGGAGTAAAATTTGATTGTCCCATTTTTGGGGCAGAAATTCTGTTATGAAACTTTTGTTTTACTTAATTTATTAAGCATGATCTGGAAACATTGTTTCCTTATTTAATATTTTAATTAAAATTTATTAGCATATTAAAAAAAAAATATGTGCATTTAATGTTTTCTTATGTCAGAAATGTGAGCAAAAGGCAATTAATGGAACAGCAAATAATGGATTTTCTAAACACATTTTCATGTTCTTGGATTCATAATTCTTGAACTTTATAAATTTTGAAATTAATCTTCCAAGAATAATATATGTTTTCATTGTAAAGGTACGTACACCTACAAGAAAATAAGTACATGAGAAGAAAGTTAATGTTAATGAATTCTTTAAAAACTTGATTTGAATACAGAAGAAAGCGATGGGCCACATCTATCTTCCCTTGGATGCTAAATTTGTCATCCTTACGGGACTTTAATAGACATGTCATGAGCTCATTTGCATATTTGCCAAGAGGAAGATGTAACACTATCAATCATTGGAAACTTTTTGCTGTAACAAATATATATAACTATTAAATGTCATCTTCTGTCATCAGCAACTCCGTCGGAAGGTTTTTGAAGGTCAGAACACCCTTTCTTAGAATTTTAAAATTGTAATTGCTTACAAATTGGGGGTATATGTAAGACTGAGATCAAAGTTATAACATCAGTTGTAGCACAATTTGAAAGAAAAAAATAATGAATTTGAATTGAAATTAATGATGTGGTTTTACAGTCCTCTGTGAATATAATGGTTCTACTACTAGGGGATGTTTAATGACCTTGAATACACATGAGGGTCTCACACCGTCAGGACTTGTATAATGGTAAATAGGGGTGGTCAGCTTTTTGGTTTATTTAGTCCATTTGATGATTTGTGCATAACTGTTTGCTTTATTGTGTATCTCATTGTTTCCTTTTGATTTATTGAAGGTTACTTGTATTTCAGTAGCAAATATTTAAAACATGTTACTGAAACATTTTCTTTTGAAATAAACTGTAAAAGTATCTCTTTCTATAAAATTTTAATGAGTAAAAGTACCAAGAAAGAACCAGTACTGAGTTTAAGAAATTGGAAACAGGAGGTTAAACAAATCATTATGTATAATTTTTGACAATAAAATGCATGTAGAAGAATAATTGCTTTATAAATTTTTTTGCAAGAATGCAGATTTCTGTCAATTAATCATAATGTAATTCTGTATCATTTTTTTTGGTTTTCACAACTTTTGTGTTGGAAACAAAGAATTATGATAAACACCCCTTATTATTTTCACCTTTTGATTATGCAATTTGAATGAAAATGTGAATTTCGGAAGAAGATTTTTGTTTCATTTTGTTACAGCAATGTTCTGCTTTGTTTAAATAGTACAAGACATTTCCTTAAATGAACATTTTCCTGGTATTAGTCATTCGTACTATTTAACTTCTTTTCTAATCTTCTTAAAAGCTTCAGATACTACGACTTCTTATCCCCTTTGTCGGTTAAATAAACCCTTATCGGGGTCACCTCATCTGGCTGTGTTCTCATCAGCACGGTTGGATTAACGTCAGCTGATACTGATTATGAGAAGATAGGAGGGGTTATCAGTAACGATTTTAGCCTCTTTATGGGCTCTTTAAGCATCCATTGAAATACACCTAAATCCAATACCATCTCCAATTGCCAAAAATTGTGACCTTTGTATTCATCGCTACAGTGATGAATATAGGGATATTTTTCTGGTTGTTTAGGAATGAAAAAAGCATTTAATAATGATGTATTGAAATATGTCTCAATGGGTAACGTTAAACGTAAAGATGTTATTATATAGTGTCTTATTAAACATCTAAAATGGGTCTGAACAATTGATACATAGACACGATTGTTATACAATTCATATATGGATACTTTATCAAGATAATAGCCTACAAAAAAATTATCCCTGACTTGTAATTAAATTTTGGATTGAATCTCGAGATTTTAAATTCGTGTATGTAACTTTTTGGAAATCCATGATATAGAATTAGACAATTTTAATTATAAGGCAAAAATGTTATTGCTTCATCTCAAAACTTTTTAATTCATTACAAACAAATAAAAGTTCAGAGACTCAGTATCAGAACTAGAAGTTAATTGAATTCACTTGAAGATCAAGGATCACGAACAAATAAATGCCATCATTGTTAATTTCGTAGGAAATGGGAAAAAAGTATAGAATTTGTGAAAATATTTGAACATCCTAAAAGAATTGCAATTACTGAAACATATTCCATTACATATATTTAAACTTCTTTATTTCAAAGTTTTTATGATAATAAAGTTGGGACAAAGAGATGCTATTTGAAAGAAACTTGTTATTTTCCATGTTTGTTGAACTGATAGGCGTTTACGTGATGAACTGTTAGAAACTATATTCATGGGTTAAAACTGGGATGATGAGGGCGTTCCTTTCTTAAAAGTAGAAGAATCGTAAAAATTGATTGTATGTCAAGACATTGTTATCCAGCTAGATGCTAAGTCGCCACCAAAGTTTATTTAGTCAGTTGCCTTTATAGAAAAAAGGATAAAAGAAAAGTTTTGATGTTAATTGGCTTCTAGTATTTAGAATCAATTTTCATTCTTTTCGGTATCACTTTAAAAGAAACAAATATCATACAAAGACATAAAATAATTTCATTAAATATTTAACCATATTTGTTTGATATAAAGAAAATGTTTAGCTGACTTTTGTTTGCCGACATTTTCTCTCTCGGAAATTGATTTTCCCGTTCTCAGAATCCATTGACGTCAAGTTGTTAACTTTTATCACATTGATGTTGGTCTACATTGCTTTTATTGTACCTGATGTTGACCAAGAACTCAACATCAATTTTTATGACACACCTGTGTCGGCATGCAAATTGAATTTACCTGGCTTCTTTGTCTCCATATTTACTTGTTTACATTTGTTATGGCATGACCTTTGTCACCCAAGGTCAAGCATCTCTCTAGTATACAGCCTGCAGGGCTAGTATTTGATTGATCCTACGATTATTGTTGCAGAAATAGCAAATATATGTTTTTTGGACATCATTGCCTTTAATGGATGCTTTTATGTTTTCCCGATCCATAAAACCGTGTTCTAATACATGTATTGATGATGTGACAAACAGTTTATGGCTATTTTAAGTCTACCTATATACCATCTTAAGATTTTGATCTACATGTTCTCAATGAAGAAAGCAATTAACGATTTACCTACATTTGTATGTGGACTAGATAACAAGTTCACTATTTATAAAGTAGAGAATTTATAACTTTTTATTAGTTTTTTTTTCAATTTTTAGACAATGAATAATTTCATTTCTTACAGAAAAACTTTTGGTCAGTCTTATGAATTTTAGAATTTTTTAATTTGACCATTATTAAGTACATCTTTTGGCACAAAAACTTGTCTAGTTAGGATTTTTATATAAAAACATTGATGATTTGAAGTTCATTAATCTTCAAATTCTTTACTTGTTAAATTTCCATTCCAAAGCAACTGAACGAAAACAAAATTTCAATTTCCCAAAAATTGCACTTGTGCACACCTAACAGACCATCAGGATAAACAATACAAACTATGTTGCATTAAAATAAGTTTTAAATCCTATTTTTTGGCAGTCTGGTGCTAGGAGAGAAGATTTTATATTATATAGAAAACTATACGTTTGCAATTCAGTTCCTTAATCATAGAAGCACATTGTTTAAAATCTATCTTCTCAAAAATTTAATATTGAAAAGGTTAAGTAGCTATGTCTTAATTTTACAAAAATCTTTTTTTGTTCTGATCATGAGCAGCACTTCGTACCACCCAAAACCATAAAATTAACTATTTATGTCTTCATCAAAGGCCTATATTAAACAATTTTGACACAGCATTTTGTTCTATAAGAAAACTGAAGCACATTAAAGAATTTTTCCGTTGATAAATGTATGATGTTGGGAAAACCATTGAAATACATTAAATTTAAACAGATCTGTAAATATTTATACATGTCTTTACAATTTCTTTATTCAGCTTTGTAATGGTTAATACTTTAGAAGATGTTGGGTCTCATAAATTGTAAATAGATGGAGTTTTTCTTATGAATTACTTTGGACCGCAACCTCTTCAATCCTGCTAAGTCTCGTCATGTATTTTTCCCATAAAATTTTCATAAAAGCATTAAAGTGTACCCGGTTTTGATATAAGGATGTTTGCATTACTAAGAAAAAGCATTAATGATACTTAGCAGTGATTCAGGAAAAAGAATTATTGATTTTATTGGTAAAACGTTCTGTATTTAATAAAGCCAAATCGGTTTTAATAATATTTATCAGTTTGCTACTATAGGTATTTCACAACATGCATTGGTATTTTATGGGAAAATATTTGAACAAACCAGGGATGTGAAATGATAATGACATGATATTTTTTCAAAGGTGAAAAATAACATGAAAAAGGTCTGATCATGGCTGAAATACTAAATATTAAAATATTCATCGTGTTAATAGTTCCTGTTAATCTGTATATGGGGTTAATGTCACATAGGCTGCAACCCAACAATTAATGGCGGCGAGAAATGAAGGTCATAAGGTCACAATTGGTTTCAATGATGAAGGGGTCCTTGTTTTACAAACAAAAAACGTATACTTCTTACACCTGTATGTGCATACATGTACAAATTTTTAATTTATATTTTAATTGTGTAAGTTTATAACGTCTGCACAAATATTGTAATTTCTTTATAAATTGGTAACCTTGTACTCACACTTCTGGATGACCTTACAAAATTACAATTTACATGTCTTGAAATAACTCAACTGAGATGACAGAACAATTAAAAAACTTAGAAAAAATGCAATTCTATAAATAGACAATAAACACAAAGAGATAATAAAAAATAATAAAAAGACAGATTAACATGGTTGTAAATTGTCCACTAGACATGGGCTCTAGTAACTATCCAGTTTTAATGGACCAAACAGTGCTTTGAGTAGGCTTTTTTCAGATGAATCGTGTATTTCATAAGCTTAATCTTCTTTCCAAGATTTTGCAGCATCTTTGCCCTTCTTTTGATGAACATTTGATATAACTCTTTGTTACATCAGTGTTTTAGGAAAATGGCTAGTCAGAGGCATTGTTCTGATACCATTGTCATTGACCAGAACAACAGGAAATCGATTATTGCCACTGCCTACCGCACTTGGTTTCATATTTACTATTTTTAAGACCTGTTTTTAGCAGAAATAAAGTCATACTTTAACATTTCAGAATTGTTCAAATTTTATGTTTTCTATTTACAGCTCAAGAGGATGAAGTTGTTGCTGTTCCAGTTAATGACCATCACTTCACACCAAATGACCATCACTTCACACCAAATGACCACCACTTCACACCATATACAGAAGATGAACCTGAAGAAAGTGACCAGGTATATAAAGCTGGACATCAGAGTTATTAGGAATAAGAATGTGGTATGAGTGCAAATGAGACAACTCTCTCATCAAAGTCATAATGTGTAAAAGTTAACCCTTATAGCTCAAATTACGTTCTTCAACTCAGAGCTTTGGCTCACTCAAAACAGTAAGCTATAAAGGGCCTAAACAATTAGGAGAGTAATAATATTCAAACAGGGAAAACCAAGCATCTAATCTATATAAAAAATGAGAAATGGGAACCTCATCAACAAATGAAAACGACTATTACTATAGAGGTTATTGACCACATACTGGACAACCAGTTACCAGTGTGGATTTTTGTTTTAAAATGATGGATGAAAAACAAATTTGATATTTTTTACCTGTACCTGATGTAACATTGAAGTTTATACATGTATCTGCCTCAAACATGTGTCATACATAGTTAAAGACATATTTTCAAGCTTTGATAAAAAAATGTAATGAATTTCTTCCAAGTAATTGAGAGATAATTTTTTTGGCATACAGTACATAATTATTCACAGTTACATCGTACATTAGTGATAGGAACCGTAGGATTGAAAATTAAAAATCAAATTGTTCAGTTTCTTAGTTTGACTTTGAGATGACCTTATAAGCAGATTTGTAGCAATGTTAATTAAGTTTCTTTTGTCGGTAATAAAAGTCAATTTTACAACAAAACTTCACATATATGTCAGCAGAAGGAAGCTGATATTTATGAAAAAAGATTTTTTTAACTTAAACCAAATTTCTATTTCCTATATTTTTTCATAATTATCGTGTGCAAATTTCCTGGTATGTTACAAATCTTTTAAGTGAAAACGTGACTTCTAAAGCATTTTATCCCAGTTCAATTGTAAAAACAACAAAATATGAGATGTCGTAAATTTTAAGATATTACTTTAATAAGGCACTTTAATTGAATAGTTTCAGAAGCAATATGAAAAGTAAATGCTTTTATTGGAATTTTTAAGTCTAACAGTAAATATATAAAGGGTCATGGTTCTAAACTCCGTGAAAATTTCATTACAATTAAAAACAGAGAAATGATGTTATTAAAAGCCTGTTGAATCATCTTTAGGAGTCTTATGAGAAATTGTTTATACAAAATTTTAACTATTGATTTGTTTCCCTCCACATTAAGATGAAAGGCTACTTATAAATGCCTTATTCTCGTCACCTGAGTCAAAATATATAATATAAAAGGTATTGAAATTTTAATCCTATAATGTTGACATAATAACTGGACTCCCATAGTGGACCTAATCACCCTTATGGTCTTAACTGTATCATCTGGAAATTGAAAAGTTACACAATGTAGTCATTTTAAGCATCAGCCCGAGGCTGTCCACTTATATATGTTGTAGCATGCTTTTAGAATCAAAGTATATTTTGACAGGATGATTGGTTGAAAAGAATTTACAGTTATCGTTTTGACACTTGAACGATTTTCAATTCATTGAAGTAATTGTTGCAAACTCAATCCCATGGACAAAGCTCTTACCCCGGTATATTTGTTGTGCAAATTGATTTTTACCTTAATTTTCATGTAGTCTTTGAACATTTCAAAGATTGTATATTGAAAGAAAAATATGTATAGGTAATTGTTGTCACCAGGTGATAACTAGGGCTTTTATAAACGTGGCCGAAATTAAAAATGATGGAGTGGCCCTCATCAAATAAAGAAAAATTCGATAACTTGATGGAAGTTCTTCTCCCCTTATCAACAATTAAGTGAAATTTGATATTTCAAACTAAATAGAATAATAATTTAATATCTAAAATTTGAATTATGATTAAATTTAAAAGTAGGTTGATAAATTAGTGGGTTTGTCAAACATCTTATGAAAAGCTCCCAATGATAATGATGCTGCCGCACATAAATAGGGTTGGAAATGGTATTTTGATGAATAATTTCTTAAAATGTGTTTTTGATTCATTCTTTGTAAATGTACTATTAATGAAAGGTTGCATTGAAAGGTTTTCATTTTATATTGTCAAAGTTTTCTTTCTAAAATGTTAATATATAAATTCAACCTAATTCTGTTCGGAATTTATTCCTGTATAAATGCACAATCATCATTTTTAATGGTATAATTCAGAAAAAAACATAGATATTGAAGATTGATTCATAAATTGCATGTTTAATGTCCAGTGGCAGATATCAATGTAAAAATAAAATTTATCTGTTTAAAATCAGAATTCTTCAAAATGTACTTTATAGCTGTGTTACAGGCCATCATTAAAAATTTAAACTAAAAAAAATTCGAAATTTGTTAAGAACACAAAACATGTTTTACATAATCGTTAAATGACATAATCGCTATATGTTATACATTTTATGTAGATCAAATGCCATAGTGCTGAAATTTAATTGTAGATCGATGCACACGCATAATTTGAATCTCTTATCCACTGATAGGATAGTGTATTATTCTTCCTGAGAACCTATTGTAAGCCGTCTCATCCTAAAGTTTATTTCAATTTAATTAAATCACCTCAAGTTATCATTTACCATCAAGCTTTTATATAAGGCTGCAGAAGCATCATACACTGCCAAAGATTTAAACAATAGTTTCAAGTTGAGCGTCTAGTAAATACACGTAGATAAAGGAACATTTGACGGGTATTGTCAATACAAGATGTGAATTTCGTGTCTGGGTTGGCTGATTTGCATACATAATTGAATATATTCATAAACCTCAGCACGGGATACTGATACGACAATATTTTATTTGTTAATATGTCATTATGATAAGAGACACAAATTATGCAGACATAAAAATGAATCATTGTTTTACGATTTTTTTGTGTATTGTGTTATCCACTGTGATGTTTTTAGGATGTGGGAATAAGATGATCGATGAGTCATAAATATTTGAAGCTAAAATAGTATTGTCTTTTGTTTTTGTCCTATGATTATTTATGTTTATCATTTAGACACAAAAATTTTATTATCCAATCATATGTATGTTAATTTTTTTTTCGTCCTCAGTAATGTTGCTTGTTTTCCATAAAAATTTCTTTCAGTTGACAGGTATTGTTTCTGTTAAAAAGTTTTTGTTGTATTAGTTTTGTCATAAAAATGAATATAGATATTTATCATGATTTTCACAGAAAATCACTTCTTCGGGATGAGGGAAATATTATGAAAAATAATTTGCTTTGAAATCTCGTATTGTTTTGAAAGTTAATGAACAAAAAGATAATTGTTTAAAAAATTAATGAACAAAAAGGTCGTTAAGTAAAGGAAAAGAAAATTTGAAATTAACGAAACTGCCGGAACTTATATTTTGTCATTGATAATTTTTATTATAAAGGTACAAAATTTCTTCCTTTATAAATGAAAAAAATCAGCCTTCGACAGTTGTTCCCATACTTAGAGAAATAAAACTGTTAAAATGACACTTATAGTAAGTTAACATCCCGGGAGACAATTCTTATTCAATTGTGGGCGATATCTGTACCGAATACTAACATGTTCTTCTATGAACCAATCTCATACTAGATTTCACTCTTTTAATTAATTATGATCTAAAATGGCAGAATCACTTTCATTTTTGTCCTTTCATGCTTTGAAAAATGAAACCGAACTATCCGTCAAACTTGTTTCTTCAAAAATTCATCAGTAAATGAGAAATGAAGAGGCCAAAAATAAATTTTAATATTTTTTAAATTGATACAATCTATATGTATTATTTAACCTTCAGATAAAGTCTGTAATTACATCAAAAATATGATAAAAAGTGATGTTTATTAAAAGGATGTTGATCTCCGTTCTAACAATAGATATCCATTGACGTACCACATTGTGCAAGGGTATCGCTCTTGAGGTTTGTATTGTATATTTACCCATACACATCAATTAACGGTCTCATTGAAAAGCAATTGAAATGAAAATGATGTGACCAATTTAAAAGAGCAGGCATAGACTTGAGAGTTATCAAACATATATTGTAACCCCCACTTGTCCTTGGTGAAACTGTTCTAAGTAACTAGGAGACGATTACTGAGTACTGATTGGAACTAAATAAACGTTACGTTTACCCAAGGCATCAATTTCCGTCCACGGCGAGAATGTTGATAATTTATTTGAGTTTCATTCAAAACTTTTGAGATGATAGTGTCAACTTCCTTTATAAGGTTACAATCGAAAAACATGATGTGAAACATTATGGTTTGTACCGATATGATCTCCCGATCAATTAAAATTATTTGGCTCCTGTCATGGCTTTTTCATACAGAGGACATGAGACAGAGATTTTGCAAAACATTTTTAAAATTGCATGATGCATTGAGAAATTCTTTAATTTAAAATATCGACAAATTGGGTAATTAGTTGGGGTCAAGGTGCGATGTTTGTAGTTGTAAATTTCAGCGACAAATTAAATACTCACACTTCAATCAAATTTATTTTTGAACTATTGGCATGTTTATTAGGTATTACGAAGGATAATAGTCAACATTTTTCATCAGTTGAAATCTTAATTTTCATTCAATTTCAGTCCAAATGCAAAGAAAATAAATTTAAAGATTCACGATGTTATTTTAACATGCCATGTTTCTGATAAAGTCACAATTGATTTTGAAAAAAGGAATCGTATAGGAACATTATGTCGAGTGTCAGGTTCCTTAGTGGTGGAGCCCTGACTGTAAAAATGTGTATCAAGCTTTTACTCGACTAAGTTATAAGAAATAGTTTTGTAAAAGGAAGAATAAGGGAAGTTAGGTTGAATGGATTTTCTTTTGTATCTCAAGATATTGGTTCATAACACATATTGACAGACATTGTATTTGTCCTGTCCTTCTTTCTTTCCACTACTGATGGAAATTGGCGAATTTTTTGTTGACAAACTTAAATTTGTTGTCTTTCTAAGCTGTGAATTTTAACATAAAGTTAAAAACGATTAATTTATTTTAAACTTTTTCTAAACAAAAAAGTGTGAAAAAAACATATAGCATCTGATTTTAATATTAATAGAGACTTCATACTCCCGGATGCATTAAAGATGATCTTTTCAAAATATTTTATATAAATACGTGAAATTTGATACAATTTTTGGAAATTAATCCCCAGCAAAGATAATTTCATCAGAATCTGAATAATAAATCATCTCAGGTAGCTACCTGTATCCAAAAGAAGAAACAGTTATGGATATGATCAAAGTAAATTTATATAACACACATATATATATATCACATTAATTTCTTGTCAAATCTTGCCGACGTCAGAATGATGTGGAATAAGTTTCACATGACAGATTGTTACTATTTTCAGTCATTCAATGCAAGAAGTGGTTAATTTCATCTCTATTTAAACAACTTAAAAACTCTCCATTGGTCTCCCGATCGGTGGATTTGGTTACAAAATATCCTGTTTCGTAACATCCCTGTACATCAATTTATGATTAATAAGTGGATGTAAAAATTGGGATAAGTACTACTATACATACTTGTTTAAATAATTTATTACTTATATAAAAAGATCATTTTTTATGTACTTAAAGTACCTGTCTTGTTAAAGACTAAGTACCTATCTTGAAAAAGAGGTAAAGTTGAACTTCTCTATTTATTCATACACCTGGTCCGAGACCACAATTGTCGTCCCTTGATTTTCGTTGTTCACGAATATAGTCCCTAGTGTTAACAGTGGGTTACTTGCCAATAATTTTTATACCCCTTCCAAATTTATTTCTCCATGTTTAATGCCTCAAATTGTAAGTAAGGGGGTGAAATTACACAGTAAAAAAATTTGGGTCCAGAATTTTACAGGAAAGTAGTGATTCGGTCCAGCTGAAAAAGGTTAAAAATTAGCACTTCGGAAGCTGTCAAAAGATTTCAAGACACCCTAAACACAAAATTGTCCATATTTTGAGTTTGAGGCGATGAAGTTTTCTATAATTTTGATATAATTTGTCCCAAAAGTAGTACAACACACTGTAAAAATTTCATTGAGAAAGCGCAGGTGGGATTTTTTTAATTTTCATTTATGTTCTAAAAGAAATGCACTACGAATTAATTGTGTTCTCGGACCTAAGAGGTGAAGTCTGTAAAAATAGAATCTGTAATTTGGCAACTTCCCTAAATGATTTGGTGGTGTCAATTTGTCAAATAGCATGAAACTAAAGGATTTAAACTTTTATTTTATAGAATTTCTGCAAAAATGACCAATTTTGGCATTTTATGGTCAAAATAGGCATTTTAAGGCTTTTTCAATATTGATGCATACATGGCATCCTGACTTTCTATCTGACAGGTTTTCATGTGTCAATACTTGTGTTTCTATGCCTTTATCTAGTTCTTTTACTTGTTTATGAACTCAGAATCTACAGAAAAGAAGATTATCTCAGACAATATGTACAAAATGTGTTGTATAAATGACCCTTGTCTAACGCCCTGTTTGGATGAAGTCAAAAGTGGGGTTCTTGGTACATAAAATTTGAAGTCCACAATTAAGACCTCACTAAATTTGTATCCAAAGCACTTTACAATGTCTATTGTACCTGTTCCATCTCACATAATATCATTTTCTCTTTTGTAGGATAGCAAGTAGTTTAAATATAAGCCTGTTGAGACTAAAAATGCATTCAAGTATTTCATTAAAAAGGCAAAAATATTTGTATCAGACCATACTCTCTGTAAGAAAAGTTAATTGCAAGAGCCTTTTTGTGCTCAGATTTGTTGTATCATGTCACATGAGTATAGAAATGATAAAAAAGACACAATTTTTTATTTCTTATAGCCTCAATATGCATTTTTAAATGTAAATATGTGGCAAGGCCTAAATTGACCCTTATTTTTTTCCAGTCTTACTTGGCTTAAGACCCTTTTAAACTAATATGATATGTTATTTGTGACTTTTCTTTCCATTTAAAGTACATTCAATACATATGTAAGGATTATTTATAACCAAAAAGCTTCACAAATTTCAAATTGCTGGAAAATATTACATCTTCATGTAAGGCCCCCTTTCATTGAAAAACCTCAATTTTCAGGCCCAGGCTGATATAAATTTCACTTTTGAATAATTATGCTAAGTCTGATCAATCAAATGAGTACTCTATTGCTTTAAGTACATAATAAATGATATTTTAGGGCATTTAAAAAGTATTTTTTTGCAATATTTTAATTTTCAAAGCCCATAATGTTGATAGTTGAAATTATTCAATTTTAACGTCAAAATTTAACACGCAAAGATGAGTATTGAATTTAACATATTGTCTATAATATATATCCTATTGTTATAAAACTTTGCAAGCAGTGTTATAATTAATTAAGCTTTGGTCATACCAAGTTTTTTTAAGATTTGTCAACTCTTTCTATCCTATTAGGTCCGAGACCACAATTGTCGTCCCTTGATTTTCGTTGTTCACGAATATAGTCCCTAGTGTTAACAGTGGGTTACTTGCCAATAATTTTTATACCCCTTCCAAATTTATTTCTCCATGTTTAATGCCTCAAATTGTAAGTAGGGGGGTGAAATTACACAGTAAAAAAATTTGGGTCCAGAATTTTACAGGAAAGTAGTGATTCGGTCCAGCTGAAAAAGGTTAAAAATTAGCACTTCGGAAGCTGTCAAAAGATTTCAAGACACCCTAAACACAAAATTGTCCATATTTTGAGTTTGAGGCGATGAAGTTTTCTATAATTTTGATATAATTTGTCCCAAAAGTAGTACAACACACTGTAAAAATTTCATTGAGAAAGCGCAGGTGGGATTTTTTTAATTTTCATTTATGTTCTAAAAGAAATGCACTACGAATTAATTGTGTTCTCGGACCACCTGTCGTTACTCAGCAATCTAAGAGACAGGTATACTGATGAAGATGAGACATAAAAGAGGATCCCAATGGGATAAATTTTATCTTGCAAGTCTAAAATACTGATTAAAAAGATTTTAGTCAGAAATAGAAATTGATCCAGAAACCAAACTCAAAAACCAACTTAACAATTAGCCCTTGCTAAAAATTATAATCATCTAGGAAGTTTTAAATATTCATTTATTTCTAAAGTTTGGGTTTCAGGATTTTACAACTTATGAGGTTTTAATGATACAAACGCATTAGCTAAAAGATTCTGTTAAATATTGTTCGACCAATCCTTAGCCTTTTAAATCATTAATTCAGTATTTGATAAAAGTACCGTTAGTTTATAATGAATATAATAGATCTAATTTGATTCTCAGAATCCAAACCCGTAAGTTTTTATGAACCCCACGATTTTATGATACAGGATGTATTACTTTCAAATCTAATTCATAAGCATTCGAAAAACATCTTAAAAAACATAGATCTGCATGAGATGTTAAAGCAGGCTGTCATAAGTGTCATGAACTCGGTGAAATGTAGCCGAGGATATCACATTACAAAATATATAAGTACATGATGCAGGACCCGTTAAAAGATGAATGTGGTTTGATATAATAATTCTTTTCATCACTTAATTTTGTTCCGTCAGGGTTTAAAAAGTAGGATCAAGACATTTATAAATGGATGCTAGGATCCTTTCAAATCGTCAAATGCAACACGATTTTTATTGAAGTCAAAATACACTAGGCTCAGTTAATGGCTCCCATTTTCTTGTCAAATATATTGGTTATGATTATGTGATGACTGTTTATGTATGACATAAAAATCATAAAGACTAACATCTGAATAAAGTTGTCTGCAAATTTCTTGTTTGAAATTGTTCAAAAAAATTTGATAATTGAAAAATATTCCATTTACATTTTTGAAAATTTTAATGAATATAAAAATATTTGAAAACACTTTAGGTAGGAGGTGAGAACTCAATCTTACATGTAGGTAATTCCGATTTTTCAACTTCCAAAATTGAAACAGGGACAAAAATTGTTTTTCCAAATATTGTTTCTATCAAAACAGTAGTAAAAAGATAATTGATGAAGATCAATAGAGCTTTATTGGTATGTGATTCTGCCCTCGGGACAAATGTAATAAAAACGTACTTTTTCCAGTTTTTATGATTTATACATTCCTTTAGTAACTTTAGTAATTTATCAGCAGTTTGGAGGGAATCTTATAACAATTTCTTTCTTTCAAAAATGGGATAGGAAATTTACTGCCATCTGACAAGTTGAAAATAGATAATATTTAATTTGCAGCTAAAAGTTTGCAAGATTAACCTCCCTCAGGATGCATTCAGACTAAAATTTGGAAAGCCTAGATTTGTTTAAAAACCGAATTACCAAACTAGGAGATGCTTAAGAAAAGTAGAAATAGTAACTGTAAATTCAGACTTTTTACAAAGTTTTTTTTATTACAAAAATTGAGACGAAATAGATGTTTGGAATAATATATAGTCCCATTAAAATTTTTATAGCATTATTGGTGTGTTGCATTTTCTGGAATCGCAAGTATGAATCTATTTTTTTGTTGATTGTTCAATAATTAAAACACTAATTTTCTAGATGTACAGTATTTATTTATTTTCTGTGAAAGGAGATTTCATTGAGATAGTATAGTATAGCAGTGAAAACATAGAAACTAATTCGTCAGATGAAACTAGAAAAATAATAATTCCTCAAATTTTGAATAAATTTCTCACTTTTTGTACTAGACAAAATAAAATCCCAATTTTTTTTCTATGTTAATAAAATGCATTGATGAAGCTAAATTTTGTACAAATATTTTGTCTCTTGTCCCTGGAGGCAAATAGAACATGTTCTTATTGAAGATATTGACAGTCTGATAACTGCAGGCCAAAGTGTTTCTTCCTGATTCAGTTTCATCTTATATGGTGACCAATCTGTAATCTCTTGCTAGAGGGTGCGATTTCAAATTATACAACATTTCCATTAAACTTGGTAGGAAGCTACTCAGTGATTATGATATCATCATATGTAAAGAATATTTTTCATTATTTTTAAATGTTCTGGAATTATTTTGGTAAGATTCTAAATTGAGAACAGGAATGGAATTCTGAAGAAAAAAATCTGAAAGGTATGAAAAGATTGAGAGAGGGGAAGGAATGCCAATGAGACAAGTATATACCAAGAGATCAAAGGATAAGGTTGTAAACAACTATTTGTCAACACACAACCTTCAACATTGAGGTTATAAAGTCTCCTAATTTGAGTGCTTCTGAACTAAACCTATTAGATATGAGTTTAAAACAATACACTGAATAAAAGAAAATGTGGGGTAAATTTCTTTAAGATAGCTTCCTACATGCCTAGTTACTACCAAAAAAAAAAAAATACTTAAAAAAGGCATTTTGACTACATAACTGATTGAATTCCATTGAACGATAAACATATCTAAATTGGCTGCATATGGTGTTTTGAAAAATACAAACTTAGATAAAGTTTAACAAAAAAGAAATCTGTGATGGTCAATATGTTACTGAAGATAAAAATATTTTTTTTAGAATCTCGATTCTTTTTTATCGGAAAAATAAAAAATAAGAAATAAAATAAAAAATAAATTAAAATTTAGCAAAATAGAGATGATTTAAGTTCTCTATGTTCATGATGTTACTGAAGATAAAAAAAAAAGATTTGAGAAGTCTACAAACTAAAATGAAATTTAACATAAAAAGAAACGTGTGAAGTTCAATATGTAACTGAAGATAAAAGAGAAGTTTTGAGATCATGAGACAGATAGATGATGACAATTTCCTTGTCTTCGGGACAAAATCTCTTCCTGAATTATACATCATCTTTTTGGTCAGCAATTTGTTTACCCTGTCAACTGGATAATTATCACTGATAATGTCTTGTCTTTGTAAAGTGTTACTACCTACCAGCAGTTAACTATAGCAATAATATGTACATGGCCTCAGGCTCAAGTCGTTTCTTGGTTCGCCGTCACTTAAGATAGGCTGTGGCTTGCTGAAGATGACATGTTAGGAAATGTGTGTTTGCGATCCGCCCTAATCATAAACTGATGATTATTACAACCTGTCATATTTGTTGCAGGACCACGATGACTTTGATGAATACGGTCCCCTTGTTGTCGACACCTCGGGCCAGTTAGACAATGAAGTGCCAGTGCAGCAGAATAAAGATACAAGTTCTCTGTTATCGACTAAAATCGAGGATATAGTAACTACTGCCAATAACAGTCTCACGGAAATAAATTTAAATACCGCATCCTTTTTAGACGGGAGTGGATCTAACTCGTCTTGGACACATTCTTCCTCAGCACAGCTCAGTCCTAGTTCAATCAGTGCAAGTATTTCTGCGGCAAAAACCCACAGACGAGGAAAGAAGGTAAATCGTTTGTTTGTTATTTATTTATTTTTGTGCAGATGAGTAGGTTTTATATGTGGTGGATTAATTTATAATAGTGTGTGAAGTTTTTTCCTTGCCTTTCAAATTTCTTGTGTCTGTGATAGCCATATGGTTCACACTTAGTGAGTTTTTTGTGTGTGTTTCTTTGCTTACATCACTTTTTTGGATTCACATCTTATTTAAAAAAAAAATACTTACTTATATCAGTAACTTTTCTTTTATTAACAAAATTAAACCAAGTTTCTTCTGTCTTTATTTATTTTTCACATCTTTTTAAGAAATGTTTGGTTTATTTATGTAATTTTGATTAACAAAAAAAAAGGGCAAGATTGTACATATTTGTTCCAAAAATGTAGAAAAACCACATCAGCAACCAATCAACTGAAAATATTTGAGAACAGAAGAAAAATAAATAATGTGATGAAAATTCAAATTAAAAATGAAATTATTTTCAGAATCACGTTAAAGACGATACAACTTATGATGAAAACCATGATGAAAATGAAAACAAGGTATTTTGGAATTTATGCAGGGACATCAATGTCTGTCGCTGTATATTCTGCACGATGAATTTAGATTCATAAATGCATAATTGTCCTCTTATTACCCCCCTTTAGGCTATTTCACGGCATGTTTTGCATGAATGTTACTGGTGGCGGAAACCAGATGATAAAGCACTTAATATATTTTTGATTATCCATATATTTTGTATAGGTAAATATGGACATGCTTGATTAATTTTATCATCTTTGATTCGCTTACTCTTATTTGTACATCCTGCATGATTGGCAAGCAAGTTTGTTTGATTGCGTTTATATTCATTAATTGAACTGGAAAACATGTAAGTAGGTGCAACATTTGTTGTTTATTTTATTTTTCTGTTTGTTGACAATTTTTTCATCATCTTTTTTAATTTGTTTACTTTTGATATATCTTTAAAATGTAAAGAAACAGAATTGGTAAAATCAATTCAGAAGGGTATTGACCTTTCCAAAGAATGAAAATTTCTAGACAAAACATTTAACAGAAGTTACTGCAGTGAAACTATGACTTAAAACTATTATGAATTTTCATTGACTATATTGTTTTATGAAATTCTATTTTTGAAATGACGCAATCAATCAAAAAACTCCTTCTTTCTTTTAGTCATGTTTATATATCTAACATAGATGAATAATATATAGATTTATTATCCCAATAATGTCTATGGTCATTCGGTTATAGATTTTAGCTATGACAATAACAATAGATCTTCTCTTGTCTCATCTGATCTTTTTATTTCTTTTTTGTGAAAGAAGCAATATTTTCTTTCATTAGAATTTATCATGGTCACTGCTGGTCAAATCTATTTTTATGTGATCCAGGTGTCAAATCTTATGATTAGTTTGTAGATTCTTTTTATTCTTGGAATGTAAACTTTTTTTTGGATTTTATTGATATAGGTTAACCAAGCATTTACATTTTCAACAAAGTTTCATTTTCTTAAGACTTGTGTTCAGCATTAAAATACGATTTTTATGAATCCACAGTATTAATTTATTAAGTAAGCAGGTTTAGTGCTCTTTTATTCCTTTATTTTCAGCATCCAGTCTCATCTGAAACTTATCATTGAAATTAAAAAATTTAATTCAAATATTATCACGTTAAGACACTTGTATGTTTCCAAATATTTGTGATTTCAGGTATTTCTTTGTGGGTGGAAATTTGCATGTCGTTTTATATAAACCACCTTTTGTATATTCCAGATATATATTTATTTTGTTATGTCTGCCGTTGGGTTGTTGTCAAATTGACATTTAGTACTCAACATCGGCAATAATTCACTAGTATCATTCTCTAAATCTGCATGACATATTTGTTCATTATCCAATAATCCATGGATTAGCTAGTATTAACTAGCACAAAAGATTAATATTTATAGATGAATTAAGAGGATTAATAGAGTTTTTACAAAAACTGGATAAGTTGCTGAGGGTATTGTTTCAGATTTAGAATTTTAATCTACAAGGTGCCCTAACTTGAAACTGTGAAGTAATATAAGTATGCCAAATCCATCTTAAAAATTACATCTTAATCTTGTTTTGATTAATTTCGGAAAACATAATATGAAAATTTCCAAAGGCCAATTAATCTGTAAAAATATGTTGGTTAATTACCTCATTCCTAATTTACTTAATTACCTTATTCCTGAAATGGATGTCAATCAGACTTTTACACAAAGGTATTTGTCACCCATAAAGATTTTATATGGTTTTGCATCTTTAATGTAGGAACAAGTTGTACTTTGAATATGTCGAAAAATTTGTGTAATTATTCATTAAATGGCTACTTATAATGACTCATGAGAAAAAAATAGGCAGTTCAAAGAAGTTTCAGATGTCCAAATACTAAATAACTTGAATTAAATTTGTAATGGATTTTCAGATGTTGTTGGCCAAATATTCTGAAAAAAAGGAAGAAAAAAAGAAGAAAGAAATAGTTTCTTAAAATTGAAATTAAATATTTTCTTTAAACACTATTTTCTTGACCCAAAGCTGATATATCAATATTCTGATTCATATTAACATGACTAAGGACTTCTATATAAGTTGTATTGTACCTTTATACATCAGAAAACTTCTTATATAAGTTGTATTGCACCTTTATACATCAGAAAACTTCTATATAAGTTGTATTGCACCTTTATACATCAGAAAACTTCTATATAAGTTGTATTGTACCTTTATACTTCAGAAAACTCCTATATAAGTTGAATTGTACCTTTATACATCAGAAAACTTCTATATAAGTTGTATTGCACCTTTATACATCAGAAAACTTCTATATAAGTTGTATTGCACCTTTATACATCAGAAAACTTTTTATATTAAGTTGAATTGTGCCTTTATACATCAGAAAACTTCTATATAAGTTGTATTGCACCTTTATACATCAGAAAACTTTTTATAATAAGTTGAGTTGTACCTTTATACATCAGAAAACTTCTATATAAGTTGTATTGCACCTTTATACATCAGAAAACTTTTTATATTAAGTTGAATTGTACCTTTATACATGGGATATAAAAAGTATTTGACTCCTATCAGTCTCCCGTCTCTTTTCATGTGACAAACAAATTTCATATGTCACTGTAATGAAGCAGAAAGATATTTGACCATGGACCGTAAAAGATGGAGTAGGGAGGAATTTCTCATCCTACGTGATACAACATGGTAGCTTGTTCTTTTTACTCTAAACATGATGTAATAGTAACAGATTAAAGGATTATGAATCACGTCTTACTTTGATGGCTTTTTAAAAGTATTTTAGAAAAATAATAATGGTTATTGAGCAACACACGAAATAAGTATTTTAAGATTTTGCGGTATACGATAAAAAAAATATCGGGAGATGGTAATGATCTCACACCTGGGTGATCAGATGGTAATTAAATGTAACATTAATGAGTTTATCAATCTTTGATTTTAAGTATGAAAAGATTCATCACTTTCTGTTTGAAAGTTTCATGGTTTATTCATGATGCAGCGACAAGTCCCGTTTTTTTGACAATGGTACATAACAAGGTGATATTTTAATGTAGTATGATTTATATCAACTGTAACAGACTTGTTGAATGTTTCTTTGTTTAGGTTTTGTATGTATCTTTTAAGACGTGACATGCCTGTTTAAGATGTTTCACCTGCAAGTATTAGGGAGTTTTTTTATTTGCATAACTTACTATTTATTCAGATGAATGAGGATAAATTTACAACTATGTATAAGAGTGGCGTAGGTTGACAAGAGTATTCTTGGAAAAAAATGCTGATTTTATTAACTTATGTTTAAAATTTCCATTGGAAGTGTTTCAATTTTTTTTTTAATTTATTGTTGAAGCTGTTTCGTAGTTGCTGTAATTTTATAGGTAGTTTTTGAAGACACAATGGAATGTGTTGTTTCAAGTTTAATTCATTATGATTGCAAATGATTATTTTTATGCCATTTTGCCAGTATTTTGCCATTTGAAGTTGCCATATTATCATGTGATTATGGTAATTTTTAAATACTTATTTCATGTTCTCTAATAAATCTGCTTTGTCCATAAAGATCAAATGAATCAAGTGCACCTTTTGTTAAATTCTTTTATGCATTTTGTCAAACTTTTTCTTTCAGATAGATAGTAAACATTTTTATCTGTGTATTTAAAAAAAATATCTGTTTGTTCAAACGTGTTATTGAATAATAAAAAAATGGCACCAGCATGACCAATTTTGTTTTTTCCATTCCAGATTCTGCCATTAAACGGAGACGGAGAAGAAGCCATATATCAATGCCCAATCTGTCAGGAAGTTGTCCAGTCATTACATGATCTGACGATACACATACGAACTCATAATACCCACGCTGCAGCGTCTCAGTCTAACACTTGTACAATCTGTGGGAAGGTTCTTAGTTCCCAGAGCTCACTAGACAGACACATGTTGGTACATTCTGGTAGGTGTTAGCATCATTGCAGATATATATGTGTTAAACTATTATATACATTGTCATTTCTGGGGCTTTTATAGCTGACTATAAGGTATGGGCTTTGCTCATTGTTGAAGGTCATACAGTGATCTATAGTTGTTAATTTTTGTGTCATTTTGGTCTCTTGTGAGAGTTTCATTGGCAATTATATCACATCTTTTTTTTTTATATTTAGAAAGAATATTGTTGAATTACTTGTCTTTGTGGGCTTCAATTGTGTTTTGCAGAAACTTTATAGTGAAAAGAGTAAAAATATAACTATCTCATGAGTAATTCTCTAACATTTTTATTATCTAAGGGAAGTAATCAAGACTATTTTATTTTCAGGAGAGAGACCCTTTAAATGTAAAGTATGTAAAATGTCTTTTACAACAAATGGAAATATGCACAGACATATGAGAATCCATTCTAAGGAAACTGATATTGAAGCTCTTGGAACAAAAATCAGGAAGAAGACTCCAACTTTTAAGCCAAAGGCAATGTTCTTTAGTCCAATAGATTATGACGGAACCTCATTAAATATGTCCACACCAATTCCATCCAGAGAATTTTCTCCAAAAGGTTTAAATTTTGGAGAACCAACAACTCCATCCAGCTATATGTCGCCAAAAGGTCTGAAAAGGACATTCAACTTCGTAGATTGCTCGCCAAACTGGTCACTACCAAAACGTCAACTTTTGGAAGAAAGGTTTAATTCTTCTCTCCCTCCTCAGTCTATTTCATCATTTATTCCACTGGTTGTGCCACAAGAATCACCCAAAATACCATCAGAGCTCACAACAGAAGTGAAAGGGGAACCAGAGCCACAAAGAGTACCAGTAGCTGTCAGACAGGTAATACCAGCTGTTATATGTTAATTGCATTTAAATGATTGATTTCATTTCCTTCACTTGTTTTTAGGAAACAAATGTCATCTTAATTTTATCAGTGTTACAGTTTTCTTATAGGAATTTAAAAAAGATAAATAAGATGATACGTGATTTGGAAACGAAAAGCTGATATTTATTTTTAATTGTAAATAGAGATGTTTTTATTTAGTTGTTTAACATCCTGCGGCAACGTTTAATATATGTCAAGTACATGAGAAGAAATAGTGCTAAGTATTTGATATAGATTTTGATTGATTATTTGATGGACAATTATTTGACAGACAATTATTAATTACAAAATTTATTTAAGAATTTGATATAACTTTTTATTTTGTATATATGTTTTTTCTGCTTTTAACATTTAGTTATCTGTAAAAAAATTGTTTCTTAAATTATGTTTTCGTTTATTTTCAGCCAACGGAGGAAGAAAGAGATCAACTACATTGTCCAGTGTGCAATAAAACATTTCTGTGCAAATATGGTTACCAGAGTCATTTAGAAACTCACCCAGAACTGTCTCAAAACTGTCAACAATGCAATCTATCATTCCAATCGACCAGAGAATTAGATCTACATAAATTAGTTGCTCATAGCAAATCTAAGGATGATGACGAAAAAAGCATAAAATCACCCCTCTCAGAAGCCGTCGTAGGATTTCATGATCTCGGTTTTATGGATTTCTCAGTCACAAAGTTTCCACTTGTTGCCAAATCTTGGTGTGAGGAAAATGTCAGACAATCAAGTAGCGATTATCATAAATATATATGCAAAGAATGTACAAAGGCTTTTCCGTGCAAGAGTGCATTGTTGATGCACATACATACACACAATCCTGAAAAGACGGCTCAATGTCCTCTGTGTGAATGTGACTTTATCGACAACAAAGAACTTCATGTTCACATGGCTAAACACATGGCGGACAAAGCATTCGACGAAGTCATGGATAGCGATGACATCGATGAAGAAGATACTGATGGTCACGGAACACCAGAAATGGTCGGGAAACATGACTTCTTAGCTAGCTTTGGATTGATCGCTGAGAAAAATCCAACGGACGAAAAAATCAAAAAGGAGAAACCCATGTCTGAAACAATATTGAACATGGAAAAGAATGAAAATAACGATTATTTTGCAAAACTTGGACAGGTCTTCTCACCTTTCATATCGCCTATACATCCAATGGGTAAGAAAAATGGCGAGGAAATCAAAAGCATGGCTGAACTGCAAAAGTTAATACAGAGTTCGTCTAATGGTATGATGCCTCCCTTCCCAGCAATACCAGGCATGGAACATCTACATGGTATCAACCTGAATCAGTTCTCCGCCTTCTTACCTTCCATGATACCATACAGCCTTGCCTCACAGATGACACCTACATTAGCCGCCATGATGAGCGCAAGTCAGATGATGAATGCAGCACTAAGTAGTCAAAATATGTCTAGTCCTTTACCAACTCCGCCCCCGAGCAGTGAGAGTGGCAGTGGATCTTCCGGTGAAATGAACAACAAAGGGGTATTCCCATGTAAATACTGTGACATGTTGTTCCCCAACTACAGAGCATTGAAAGGTATGCAGCTTTTATTTTTGTAAAATTCTGAATAAGTTTAAAGTTAATTAAAATTTAGTTATAATTGAAGATTTTTTAAAGATTACATGTAAAACGTAAAAAAGGAATTTTTTTAAATTAGTTTTTTTTTTATGAAAGGGATAGGGATAGAAGAAGCTTAATTTCATTTTTACAGCTTCACATTTTGTAACATAAATATTGCAAATAGAGAGTATTGTAAACTTAAAATAAATGATGACAACAGCATTTTTTAACAATTGTATTTATATTTTATCAATTTGCTCTATAGATGTAAGTATACAGCATCAATTGGATTGTTGTAATATTTTGTGTTAAGTATTACATTGTTGTCCCATCAAAGGTCTTCTGTGCATCTTGATATAATCTGTATGCATATGCTTTTTTTGGGGGGGACCTTAATTTTTTTAAATACAATTTATTATGAATGAATTAGGATGTGGTATTGTAGTCCGTGCTACAATTATTTACCAAAAACTAAATATTTATAGTAAATCTTATGTAATTTTACAAATTTATGCAAATACATTTCAGAATTCTGAAATAGATTAACGATGTAAAAATACAATTACTAACACCCAGGAAGATTTATATTTAGGAATTGTTAATTTAACATTTTTATTTCCATTGAACCAAATTGTAAGTAAAACCAAAAATGTTAAATTGTATAGATAACTTGTAATGACCACTACAGAGGGAAGACTTTCATCCAAAGGGAGGTTTCAATCAATTTTAGATCAATACAGACTTTTTAAAGAATGAATTTTAGAACATAGGAAGGGAGGCTTCATTATTTTAGTGAATTATTTTAAAGATGAGATATTTTGTTTTGTTAATGGGATGGGAGGCATCATTTTTTTTCTTTAGTTAATTACCTGAAGTCATCATTGGAAAAGGGAGGCTTTATTATTTTAGTGAATTAATTTTAAAAGATGAGATACCACACTTTTTTTTTATATTAATGAGATGGGAGGCATCATTTTTTTTTCTTTAGCTAATTTCCTCAAGTCATAATTGTCATCTTTTATCGCTTTCATTTATGATGTATGGTAACTATAAACAAAACAACGATGCAATTTGTATATTTTAATGGATTTCAAAAAAATATAAATAGCTAGCATTATAATGGGAAGCTTGAAATTAATTTATGTATGTAAAAACTTGAGAATTAGCATCTCATTTGCATGCAGATTTATCAAACTTGTCAAGTTATGAAATGATGGATCTTGTAGTTACCTAAGTTGCATATTCTATATGATGAGAACTTCCTGTTTCTTTATGAATGAAATTTTACCTATAAGTGCATGACAGTCGTTTCTTGTTTTATTTTATTTTAAGCATGTAATGTGGCATAATTTTGTGGAGTTGAATTTAATTGGATCAATTGATTAATTGGTCTTGTATTTAAATTGTTTTACTTTTTTATGTAAAAAAAAATGTCTTTCCAACTCTTACTAGTTTATTTTATTTGTGTTGTACATTTGTCAGTTCTGCTTTCTTACTTTTTCATTCTCAATTTTTCACTCACCCTCTAATTAAATTTTTTTTTACTTGATTTTTCTCATCCTCTGATTAAAGAAATATTTTTGATTCAGCTACAACAAATCAGTTTCATGTATCTTTTGGGATGCCCATCATCTTGCTATTTACACCCACCTTATTTTTTGTAATTTTATACTCTATGGTGATGATATATACTATACCATTGTATATAATTGATGAAAATAAATTTAAGTGTTTTTTTTACATTGTTGTAATGTTAAATATTGACTTAAAAAATTAATTATTGCAATTATTGAGAAACAGATTTGCTTTTCTAATTTAAAAAAAATAAAATTTATAAGCAAATTTGTGAAATAATACACAAATATATACCAAAATTTGGTATCTGTATAAAAAGATTGTTGAAATACAAACCACACAAAAATATATGGATGAGAACGGAAATCAAACTTCTAAGATGATCATTGAAAAATATCTTAAAGATTTTTTAATATTTGTTTATGTTTTTCAGGTCATACCCGCACACATTTAGGTCTATCTCCATATAAGTGTAACTTGTGTAGTTACTCCAGCGCTGACAAGAGTACATTGATCAGACATCTAAGAACTCACAATGGAGAGCGACCATTCCAATGTCGGGTTTGTGACTTTGCTTTCACCACCAAGGCAAACTGTGAAAGGCATGTCAGGTAAGCCGGTATATTAATCAGACATCTTAGAACTCGAAATGGAGAGTGACCATTCCAATGTCTTGTTTGTGACTACCTTCATTACCAAGGCAAACTGTAAAGGCATGAAAGAAAAAAAAGTAGATTTTATATTTTTTTTTTTTTAAATTAAAAAGTGATTTTTTGTTTAATGGTTTAAAATTTCGACATATAAAACAGTAGCACAAGAACATATTTTAAGGAAGATACTTTATGAATAAAATGTTTTTTAATTAATACATTAAAAAGATAATTAAGGTTTATATGGTTACACCTGGTACACCTTGTAACATTTTCCCAATTGATTTTAATGATTTAATGACATAATTAATTCTATGAATTGATAAATCATTTCCTTTATGTGCTGTTACAGACCTTATACAGTAAGTGCAAGAAATATATTGTCGCTGAGGTTTATTGATACATTAATGCCTCATAAATGCAGAAAATTTATGCATTAACATGATAATGTACATGTTTTCTTATTTCCTGTATTCACAACCTACACATTTGTACCTGGTCCAGGGGAGATAATTCTACAAAATATTTATTGTCTTTTTACTGAAAGACTCAAGACATGAATATGTATTCAGAGTTCAATGACTTTTTGTATTGTTTTCAATGTAATATAGCCTCTTTGTGCTGAGGCTATAGCCTTTTTGTGAAGAGGCAGCATAAAGTAATCAATCAACATTGTTTAAAAAAATTTCAAAATTAAAATAAAATAAACTTATATTTTTTCAAAAAATAAATACAAAAATGTATTCTTCTTAATAATGAATTTGAATTGCATTTATTCTTAATTATGAAATTTAAATTGATTTTTTTCCCTAATATTGTAATTATTTTTTTACAGGAAGAAGCATGGTAAATTCATGAAGGATGATGTTGAACAAGCTATAGGCTACAATAAGTATGCACTAGAAGATGCCAACTCTTCCACCTCCTTCCATTCACCTGATACAGTATGCAAATATTGCAACATTGATTTCAAATTCTTCCGTGCACTGAAACACCATCTTAGATCACACAGTAGTTGCCGTCAGAAGCCATTCATTTGTACCCGTTGTGATGTTGGATTTTCGACTAAGGCTAACTGTATTCGTCATCTACAGAAACAGCATATAGAAATCTCTAACAACCAGATAGAACAGTACATTACTGTCAAGGAGCCGTTCAATATTGACGATAGCGACAAATCATTTGGAGATTCTGATGACGGTATGCCACCAGAGATAAATGAAAGATCCACTCCCTCTTCTATCATCAGTGGCAAATCATATGCGCCACCTGCTGCTCATACAACCCCATACACCCCAGCTAGCAGCCGTCCAGCCACGCCCGTCCATATTAAATCTGAACCTTTGGATGAGGATGACATTATGCCATTAGATTTCAGTGTTAGGTCTGGTAGTAATACTCCGGTTGGGACCCCTAAGAAGGACCAACCTACAGGTAGAGGGACTGATCAACCTATGGACTTGTCAGTTAAAAAATCACCATCGCCATCACCAGCACCCATATTGAAGGTATTTTTTTTCTAGATATTCAAGTTTTTTTCGTAGATTTTTTAGTAAAAAAAGTAAAAATTCAAATGTTATGTGTTAGCTGTTGCACAATTGTAGTAAATGTTGTTACACCTTTGATTTTAGTGCTGTTGCATATTTGTAATTCATCATTTTGCACATTTGCAATAAAATCTGTTACGCATTTGTAATTGAAGCGGTTGCACATCGGTAATTAAAGATGTTGAATGTTTATAATTTAACCTGTTGAACATTTCTAACTAAGATGAAAAAGGAATAACGTTGGCACTTTTTAATTTTTACTTTTTTTAATTTATGTTTTTTTTTTTAAAGGTAAATGGCTTGTTTATTTCAGAAGTCTTTTATAAATCATATCAATGGGTCGATGTGAGATAAAATTAGCTAACATATTTCAGTATGGAAATGCTATACTAACTTGTTATTGAATTTTCAGGCTAATCTGCTTCAACAGACCAGAGTAATGTATGAAAATAGTGTGCACCAGTGCCAGTTTTGTCCAATGGGATTTTCAAATCCTCGTGCTCTGGAGCGCCATCTTTGGCAGAACCATCCACAGCTTACATCATTGTTAGATCCTTCGTACCTCAAATCACTGTCTGGAATAAACCCAACGGTGACAGAAAAGTTAAAACAAACTGTAAATTTACGTCTCCCGGTACAACCACCGTCAGAGAATTTAGACGATAACGAAACTTCGTCCAGATCATCCAAACTTATGGATAAGATAAATAATCTACAGGCCATGAGGATGGAGAACCAGATCAAAACGGAACCCAGATCTAGTATTTCAGGTAGGTCTTTCTTACAGAACAAAAACATAGAAAGAAAAGTAAATTTATTGGTTGGTGAAAATCCTACTTTATATTATAATTAAGTTTTTATTGTAGAACAAAAAACCTTTCATTACTTAGCACCAAATAAATTTTATATATTAGTATCAACAAGCTAGTCATTGGAATAATTTAAACAATTTAGAAAGCGTACTCAAGTGTATTGCAAGACAATTATATACTTACTTACTTGCTTAGTTCCTGCTATGCCTGGTGGCACATAGTGAAAGAAAATTTTACACAGAACATCTTATTTATTATATTTCTTTAAACCTATAGCTTTACAGTGTTAGGATAAGTGTGTAAGTAAAAGTAGTAACTATTTGAATGCTTTAATTTTGTGTTAGTGTAATTATATTTTGTTTAGTTCTTTTTGTTACAGTCTAGGGGAGATAACTCCTTATTTTTTCATATTATTTTAATTTTATATTTATTTTGTGTGTGTGTTTGTATTTTCAGTTTTATGAGTTATAGATATTTAATTTAAACCCCTGTTTTTCCTTTCATTTTGCAGTTTTTTAATTGTTCAATATAATGATACTTAGAATATGATAAAACTGATTATTAATTTAAAATTAAAAAATAAATAATTGTAAAATACTTATTTTAAACTAAATGAAGACTTTGTTAAAAAAGATGATATACCTATTTTGTAATATTTAATAAGAAATCTTGTTTCTAAGCAAAATAATTGTGAAATATAGATATGCAAAAAAACAAAAAAAAAACCCAAAAGACCCACAATGATGTGTTCTGGAATTTAAAAAAAATACAATAATCTATTCGAAAATAAAAAAAAATATACAATAATCCATACTGGAATTTTAAGAAAATACAACAGAATTGATATGCAAGATTTTTTATCTTCTAGGTGACAGTAGTGATTTAGCATCTGTGAATAGAATTTTAGAATCAGCCAACTCCCACCATTTTCAGTCATTTTTGTTACGTGAAAGTGGCAGTATTACAAATGAAATAATGAGAAATCGTTTGAACTTGTTGAGAAGTGTCAATCCAGATAGGAGCCGAGAGGAAAGACCAATAGAACCTAGACCTGACAGTAATGAATCAGCATCTAGACCAAGACCAGAGGACCCATCTGATAGCAGAGACAGTCAGGAGATACCTATGATGATGGATATAGGGGATCTTCCAAAACAGGTAATAAATCATGTGATCTAAATGTTCTTAATAGCTTGCTGTTCGGTGTGAGGCAAGTCTCCGTGTTGAAGGCCATATCTTGACCTATAATTGTTTACTTTTAGAAATTGTTATTTGGATGGAGAGTTGTCTCATTTGCACTCATACCACATCTTCCTATATCTATTTATCACATTCAAACTTAAAGCTTTCAGAAATATAGTGATAGGAGTGTTTGTAGGGTCCTTCTTTTCCTACATTTGTTTCCCCACACTTCTGAAACAGTTGACAGGTTTTTGTGAAATCTCACCCATTCATTTTAATGAGTGTTTGAACTGAATTTTAATGTGCGTATTGTTATGCGTTTATTTTTCTACATTGGTTAGAGGTATAGGGGGAGGGTTGAGATCTCACAAACATGTTTAACCCCGCCGCATTTTTGCGCCTGTCCCAAGTCAGGAGCCTCTGGCCTTTGTTAGTCTTGTATTATTTTTATATTAGTTTCTTGTGTACAATTTGGAAATTAGTATGGCGTTCATTATCACTGAACTAGTATATATTTGTTTAGGGGCCAGCTGAAGGACGCCTCGGGGTGCGGGAATTTCTCGCTACATTGAAGACCTGTTGGTGACCTTCTGCTGTTGTTTTTTATTTGGTCGGGTTGTTGTCTCTTTGACACATTCCCCTTTTCCATTCTCAATTTTATTATATCCTTTGGCATGATATAGACTAGTCAAATCAACACACGTTTGTAGTAACTTCTCTTCCTAAACCCCTAATTAGAATTCTCTTTCAGTTGATGATATTCTTGTGCCTTTCTTTGAGAAATTGAGATGTAATTGCTTCTTTCGGTAAAAGTTCATGTATAAATAGAAAAATGTTGACCATGATGTGTCTAAAAATAAAAATAACATTTGTTTATAGTTATTCAAGCAAATTATTATGTAACTAAGATAATTGTTTTCATCATTTTTTTTTTTTTTTTCATTTAGCTTGAACACTTCGCCAGACTAGAGAAGCAAAGAGCCTTACAACATCAGTTCAATATTCCAACTACTGTTGACAAAAAAATGGATGATAAAAGTGCAATAAAAAAGAAGAGGAATTCATATGCTGACTCTCCACATAAACTGCAGTGTCCATATTGTACCAGAACATTCCCATGGGTTAGCTCCCTTACAAGGCATCTCCTGACACATACTGGTTAGTAAGATTTGTTTAATGTAATTTAATTTGTTATTTGATTTTTTTTTCTTGTTAATAAATTAGTTGGAATTGAAACAGAGATGCATAAAATGTCATTGGTTTTGAACACTGGATTAATTATTATTCGTGGGATACCAGTTTTGAGGAACTAGCTTGTACGACAGAACCACAAATTTATAATAGATATAGGAAGATGTGGTGTGAGTGCCAATGAGACAACTCTCCATCCAAATAACAATTTAAAAATTAAACCATTATAGGTTAAAGTACGGCCTTCAACACGGAGCCTTGGCTCACACCGAACAACAAGCTATAAAGGGCCCCAAAATTACTAGTGTAAAACCATTCAAACGGGAAAACCAACGGTCTAATATAAGTTTACCAAGTACAAATTTCCTATAGGCTCTTAATAACTCAATTAGATATCTGTATAGATTGTATACTGAAGAAATGAATTAAAGATGAGATATCATTTATTTGAATTTTTATTCCATTTGCTAATTTATTCATATGTTTACAGGTCAGAAACCATTCAAATGTCCAAGATGTCCAGTCACATTCTCGACCAAGTCTAACCGAGAGAGACATCTGATAAGAAAACATGGTGTTAATATGTTGGACCCACTGTCTCGTCAAACTATGGATCGTCCATATAAATGTCATTTATGTGTATTTAGCTCTTTCTCTACACAAGGTAAATACAAACTATTCAATTGATTTATACACATATTTCTAACAGTTAAAGAGATTACCAAAATATTCAATATAAGTTGACCTTATTCAAAGTAACATCAGTAATCTGTTACTGTAAATTCAGAAATTATTGAGTGCATTTATTATTGCCATTTTGTCAGTTAAGACTTTAATGCGATTCTAATTTTTAAGATTTTGAGATAATTCCTGTTTAATTCATATAAAATATTTCAAAATGCGAGTTTAAATTATTGCGTTTACAACTTGCATTTTTCACAATAATAAAAACCTAAAATAATTTCTGAATTTACAGTTACCTATGTTGGGTTGAAAAAATCTGTATACAAAGTCTGTAGCTGTAATTGAGTTGATATAAGTACCTTATAAAAAGACCTTCATAGTCTTGTATATATTTTTATGCACTTTCATAAGATTGACTTCTATTGCAGCTCAAATGAATGTTTAACCTGAAAAATTAAAAAAGACCGCCTAACAGGCAATGTTGAACTCATAAGAGACATACTGTAATACCAAGTTTTTTTTCGATATCCAAACAGTTAGATATTAGTTAAGCTTACAACATATTTAATGATTAGCAAATTGACTACTGTAAATTCAGAAATTAATGCGAGGTTTTTATTATTGCGAAAAATGCGACTGAGTTGTAAACGCAATAATTTAAACTCTCATTTTGAAATATTTTATATGAATTTAACAGGATTTTTCTCAAAATCGTAAAAATTAAAATCGCATTTAAGCCTAAAATGACATAATCGCAATAATAAATGAACGCAATAATTTCTGAATTTACAGTATTAATTTCTCATATTACATAGGATTAAGTTAGATATATAATATTTTTGCACATGTTAAAAACTTTTCTTTTACTCGTTACAGGCAATCTATTGAAGCATTATAAGGAGAGACATCCAAACAGTTCACTCCCAGAAGGTCTAGCCGAGTTAGACAGAGTTGTGACAATCGGTATGAGTAAGACAATACCTCCAGAAGAGAGGGGACTGGGATCTAATGGTAGCTTCTATGACAGTAATGACAGTAGCTACCTAGCTGAAGAACAGATGAATAAGTCTATGGTAAGTAGAAACAAATGACAGATATAGGTTATGGTTCCTTCTCCATACTTTAAACTAACTCATTTTCATGACTTAAGAGAGGAGTGATTAAAATAGTTGTGAATAAGTGAAACTATGTACTTCTCTGAACATAGAAGTTAAAACCCTACACAAATTGTGGTGGAAACAGCTGAAAAATGCAAAACCTTAAAAAATATATGTACAAAAATTAGTTAGATCAGAGTGTACATTATTACTGTCATTCTCTTTCTAGAATTTAAAAATCAGGCTGCAGCTACATTTTTCCAACCTTGTGATCTTTTGTTAAATCAAATCACCAATCAAATTACATATTTAAACATTTTTAAATGTAATGCATACTCAGGGAACACACTCTCCATGTCTCTTTAATTTCATTTATTGAGTATTACACAAAGGATATGCTCATAAGAACTTTGATATCAATTTATTTTCATATTGTTGAATTTGTTTGTCATCATTTTGCCAGCAAAGACTTAGTTTAAGGTAGTGTCATTTGATTTATTTTCATTTGAACACAATGTTAAAACTGTGTTTTATATGTTTTCAATTATCTGTTATAGGATAGAGAGGTACTCGAGGACAGACTGATGTCCAGTGGTAGATCTGAACCTGATGAAGATGACCTTGAGATTGACGAGTCTCCTGAAGTTCCACAACGTACAGAAGATATCCGCCCATTCAGCGGCACTGGCGAAAAACAACTGAATCCTGAACGCGACAACTACAATGTTGACAAGATCACTGAATGCTGGAAATGTTGCGAGAAATTTGTCTCCCGTAAATTATTAGTTCGTCATTTGAAGGAACACAATATTGATCTGCCATTTAAATGCTACCTATGTGATGCCTCGTATTTCAGTAGAAAAGAATGTTTGTTTCATCAGGAAAGAAACCACAATTCTGATTGGTTGATCTTGAAAGACAAAAATAAAGTTGATGAAATAGGTGATTTTTCGAAGCACATGGATAAAGTTGTGGAAAACAATCTTAACAAGGTGGATCAAGATGTTGTCTTGGAGATTCCAGGACAGAATGCCGATGATCCAAAGATGGAGGTTGTGTCAGCTGATTATATGCAGCGTAAAGTGTACTGTTCCCTTTGTCCTAAGAGATTCTGGTCTCTACAAGACCTTAGGAGACACATGAGATCTCATACAGGTTAGTATATTATATTTGCATTGGGGATATTTGTTCATGTATTCAGTTTGTTAGATATGGGTCAAATATCAAGTTTTGGTCAGTTTGCCAGAGAAAGCCTCTTAAATTTTCTTATTTAAATTTTGCAAAAAGATATCAAAATAAAATCATGTCAAGATGAAATTGAGAATGGAAATAGGGAATGTGTTAAAGAGACAACAACCAAACCAAAGAGCAGAAAACAGTTCAAGACCACCAATGAGACTCAAATTTAAATATCAGTATATATGTATATTCCTGCAATTTTTAAAATACCTGTATGATGAAACTTATTGATAAACAGTCATACTTGTTCTATATTCAAGCCAAACATGTTTTGGTTTTTTTTTCATATGAAAATTACAAGTAATTCCACTTATATTTGAAAATTTTGCATTTAAATTTTGTTATTTGTAATTTAATTGGAATAATTCTACTTAATTGCAGGAGAAAGACCATTTGAATGTGACATCTGTCAGAAAAGATTTACATTGAAACACAGCATGATGAGACATCGTAAGAAACATGCTGATTCTGGATCTCTCAGTCCCAGCGATGATGAAGCTGAAAACAACAATGAAGAACAGTCAGCACATAAGGCTGTCAATCGCCCAATTCTACCTCGCCTACCTATGACTATTCCTGCCATGAGCATGCCTGTTATGCCTTCCATCTCTCTTGGAACCAGTTTAAATGGAGGAGAAAGTGTTGGGGTAATTATTAATATAACTTGAATTTTTGTAATTGAAGCTAATTTATAAACTGTCTTGTGTCATAATTGAGCTTTTCACTTTTAAAATCCTTCAATCAGTCAAAGTCAAACATTAATTTTAGAGTTTTCTACGTGACCTATGGGCAAAAGATTTTTCCTTCTTGGCCAAAATCAGATTTATTCACATCATAGGACTTATTTTTATTTATTCAATACCTATTTTCATTCCTTTCTAGGATAAATGTGAACCCCAAATATATATGAATTTCGTATACTACTTGTATGCAAAACAAATTCTGACTTACATAATCAAGTGTCTATGAAATATATATTGTTTTTCAATCAACAAATATTGGTACCCACAATTTTTAATAAATCTGCTGCAGCTGAAGATTTCTTTATTTATTTCCAAATGCTTTTGGATAATGGAAATTATAGAAATTTAAATCCATCTGTTACATTATAATCATGTAGTTGAGGCCTCATTTAAGAAACAAAAGCAACAATTCTTATTTATCATTTCAGGAATCTCGTGGACATTATACCCTTCCACCAGTCATCACCTCTAAATCAACGACACCATCTGCTACGATCTCAACCCCATCTCTAGGGTCTCTAGGAAAGGATTCCACAGCTGACATGTTACATAACCTACTAGGAGTCGATGTATCATCTATTGACAAGATGTTAGATTCTGTAGACTCTGCTACACAATTACTCGGAATGTAGAGCTGCTGAATATTCTGTGGTGACTCGCTTACTCCACAGCTGACATGTTACATAACCTACTAGGAGTCGATGTATCATCTATTGACAAGATGTTAGATTCCGTAGATTCTGCTACACAATTACTTGGAATGTAGAGCTGCTACATATTCCGTCGCCATTCACTTACTCGACATAATACCACCTTGACAGATTGAGTTTTTCAAGATGCAAGATTTGATACGAGTTATAGCTTCACTGTCTCTTTTGTCTCTCTATCGCAAGAAATTGATTTGAGTTGTAGCTTCACTGTCTCTTTATTGTCTTTCTCTCTTAGTGGGATAGAGTGACAAAGATTGACAATTCACAGTAGATTTAGTTATGGAATGAATGTTTGAATGTTATAATCTGCTAAGTAACTGTACATTGCACAAGAGTGACCTTTGACCTTTGGTTTGAAATTTATATCTTATTTATTATCTAGATTTATAGTAATGAACTAGAAATTATAATGAGTTTATGCTGTAGAAATATGATACGATAGACCGTTGGATGATTTGTCCAAGTTATATTTAGCGGTAGTTAAACATCAAATTAACATTGTATGGTTAGAGAATACTTCTAGATGCTTAATTTTAGAATATGACCATATTTAATTATCTTTTTGTGTTCTGGTCTTGGCTTTTCACAATCACACGATGACTGTTTGTGTTCAAGATATTTTTTCTTAAAGATTATTTATACCATGACTATGTATATATACATATGTATTTGCTCATGTTTTTACTAGAAATGAGTTTAAATTTCCCTATAAAGTGATTGAAAATGGAATGGACTTATATATAGTTGGATATAATTGCAGTGCTTTGAACGGAAATTATTGTCTTTTTTATTAGAAGAAACCTGTGATAATAATGTATATAGAATTTTATTGTTTTTATGTTTAATCGTTTCTATGTTTAATCAGGGAGGACACATCTGTATAATACATATCTTTTTGATTATTAACCGATTATTAATGATTTTCTTTGATGTTGAAAGAGGTTAAAATACATGAATTTGAGTTTGAAAATCGCTAGGAATACATGTATTGCGTAATGTTTCATGAAATTAACAATGAAGGAAAAATCATTAGTAATGTACAATTGTATATTTTTTAGAATATCTATTTAGATGTATTGTAAATATATTGATTTCTCTATTTATTTTGACCAGATTTTGTTATATTAAGTATTCAAAGGGCAGATTTTTTAAACGACTAGTCACATTATTTCAATGTTTTTTTCATATCTGAAAAAGTAAGACTGTGAAACAATTATATTCAAGTTAAATGTCAAATAATTATGACTATTCAATACATATTAAAAGGATTGATGGCAGCAAAATTTTTGAAAATATATTTGACAACACTTAGAAGACAATAAATTGAAAATTTATGTATAAACTTTATTAGTCAGATTCTTCATATAATTGTAGAACTGTTTTGAGTAAGAGTTATTGCTCTTTGAATATACATGTATAGTAGATGCTTTATAGTGTTTGCTTTGTGGCAATCTTTAAGTAAATGATACTAGTCTTTATGTTCAAGACGTTAAGTAATAGAAATAGCACCATACCACTATAGCAGGAACTTAATGGAATGAAACATGGAAAAGAATGAAATTGGATATCAAAAACGCATATTGTTCAATATAACACTTTCTTAAATGAAAAACAATTGTTAGAAAGTCATTAAACAGCTGTTGATGGTATGGTTCTGTTTTTATTTTTTAAGGTTTGAATATTTTAATTGTAAAATACCAGTTATTGTTGTATTACTAATTTATTTATTTTTACTTATTAATTTGTATATACTATCAATTTTCTTTTTTTTTCTTTTTGGAGAAAAAAGATAAGAATTTGTGAAATATTATATTTGTTTTTATATTGTATACATTTATTGAGTTTTAAATGAATGGCTGGCTTCCAACTCAATATTTAATTTAGATCAATTTAGTTTTTGGTTGAATTTACATTTAGAATTTTTGATGATATATAGAAAAAAACTAAGTCATTCCTAGATAGACATATTTTTTGAAAATGTTTTTTGTACATTCCATTATTTACTGTAAGTTTAGTTCAAGTTATCATATTTTGTAAGTTTTGAATTGGAAAATAGAGGTTTATTTGAAAAAAAAACGCAAATAAATTGTCATCTTTTTGAGGGGTTTATGGATATTGGCTGTGGAAAATTTTCACACATATGTGTTTTGATTGCACTTTTTGATAGGGGGATGGATCAGTAATTTAAATGTTGTTTGAAGAATTTCTTAAAATTACATCAAGAAAAAAAAACAAGTAAACATGTTAAAATGTTTTGTCAATATCAGTATTCATTTTGTAATTTATGTTTAATATTGGCACTAATTTTGAATTTCATTCTGCTGTTTAGAAAATTATTGTTACCT